>NC_143135.1:68517500-69767500 GCF_059928025.1 Delphinapterus leucas | reverse complement strand
AAAGTGAGCTCTAATCCAATATGACTGGTGTACTTATGAGAAGAGGAGAAGAGACACAGAAACACACGCTGCGAAGAAGGCCATTTGAAGATGGAGGCATAGACTGGAGTGATGCACCCAGAAGCCCAGGAACACCAAGGATTGCCAGCAACCACCGTGAGCTAGGAAGAAGGAAAGATCCTTCCCTTGAGCCTTCAGAGAGAGCATGGGTCTGGTGACAGGTTGGTTTTGGACACTGGCCTTTAGAACTGTGAGAGGATACATTTCTGTTTTAAGATACCTAGTTTATGGCCATGTGCTATGGTGGCTAGGAAGCCAATGCAGGGCTGTTAATAATTATTAAAATGTGAAAGTAGAAACACAACATGTATAAATACTTGGTATTTCTGTTTTACAAATATCAATACTTTTGTATCTCTACCTTCTCTTGTGATGGTAAATAATAGAGGATATGACCAAAAAAACCTCTTGGACCTTCAGAATTAAAGGTGTGCTCTCCCCCCACCAGCAGACAAAGCAGTGCCAGTTACTCATTCAGCCACTTTAGCCAATTTCCCCATGATGTAATTAAGTGATAAAAAAAAATAAAAACTCTGCCCAGACAAGCTCCTTTCTAAGTTGGAAGTGAATGCTTGTATTTTAATCCTCTGAAGTCTGGCATGAAATCTCTGCCCCCAGTTTGTCTGCTTCATTTCAGATGTCAGAGTGGGCAGGGGCATCCAGGACCACCACGGGGAAGCCAGATTCTTTTGTAAGACCGGCAGCTGAGAGTGAAGGCCTCTCTTAGCTCCACCACCGCTGTGGTGCCTGACATGGTATAACTGTAATTATGGGATTCATTTACGTGTCCCTGTTTTTCTCCCACTACAATGTGAGTTCCTTGAAAGCAGAGACCGTGTTTTATTTTATCTGTCGTCAGCCCTGGCAGCTATTGTGGTTTGTTTTGTTTTTTTGCGGTACACGGGCCTCTCACTGTTGTGGCCTCTCCCGTTGCGGAGCACAGGCTCCGGACGCGCAGGCTCAGCGGCCATGGCTCACGGGCCCAGCCGCTCCGCGGCATGTGGGATCTTCCCGGACTGGGACACGAACCCGTGTCCCCCGCATCGGCAGGCGGACTCTCAACCACTGCGCCACCAGGGAAGCCCGCAGCTATTGTTTTTATCTCTCCAGCATGCTTTCGTTTCTCCTTTCTTCTGGTAAGGGGGTTCCCTCTCCTTTGTGGACCTCTTCGTCACCCCACGTGGTCCTGGTGGACTTTCACTTACGATGATTTCACCCATTCAGTGGGATGGGCATGTGATCCAGACAGGGCCAACTATAATTCAGTACTCCTTCAAAGCCATGGATTAGTCCAAGTGTGAGCACGTGACTTAAGGTCGACCGTCAGAGTCTTTCATAAAATTCTCTGAATTAGAGGGAGTGGGGTAACCATTTTTCTTTTCTGAGATGGGAAGAATGTTGCTTTGGGGCTTCAGTAGCCCTCTTCCCTGATACCAAGTAAGCCTATGTGCAGGAAAAAGATTGAGGCCAAGACACAAGGAGAACCAGAGACAGGCAGCGATGTACAGAGTGAGGAGCCTTGAGTCCCCTACTCCAGTTTCTGGGTAAGGTCTTAACTCTCAAACTTCCTCCTTTGATTCTGTCACCTCCCCGGGACACCTGCAAGCCTGTAATCCAATAAGTCCTACTTTTTTGTTAAGCAAGCTTCAGCTCAATTTCTGTTGCTTACTACCAAAAGAATCCTAAGGTACACAATGCCCACTGAAAATATTAATAATGGAAAACACTTATACATGCTTCCATTGTTGAAATGCCTTATGCATATTAATTTATTCAAAAATGATGTCATTGGGTAAATACTAATATTTTCATACCTCTTTTAGAGATTAGAAAATCAAGGCACAGAAAGGCCAGAGAACTAGTAAGAAGCAAAGCTAGGATATAAAACTAGGAAGACTGGCTCCAGAATATGTGTTCTTAACAGCTATGCTAGTTTGCTTCTTAGAAACCAAATACTTAACAATATTCTGTAGAATAAATGAGGCGCAGAAAAGGAAATGTAGGAAGACCACGTTGCTTTGATGGCTGTAAGGGGGAACTAATGCTATGTTCCACACCGGAAAGCAGAGGAACAGTTCTGCACTTAAAGATTAGAAAGAACCAAATGTCCATCAGTAGAAACTGTATACCCTAATGCTCAGATTGCAGTCTCTAAATACCATTTCTCTCTAATGGGAACAAGGTTCCTTGTAAAAATGGCCCGTTCCAGATCTGAGGCAGAAAAATGAAGAAGTGGAGTTTAGAACATCACATCATACTAGAATGTAGGGCATTTATTGAAAACCACTAGTGCCTTAAAAAAATTCAGGAAGTAACTTGGAGAGGCTCCCATTGACCAGTGATGGGAGAATTTGAGCAGTGATAAGGATAATAACTGCAATGGATTGAAACATACCAAATAGATTTAAATCCAAGATTTTATTATATGTACTAAATTATACATATTATATTATGTATATTATTATATTATACATTAATATATATTGATATATAATATACTATATATTATTATATTATATATGTAATATATTATATATTTATATATATATATACACACACACACACACACAAAGAAAAACATCATTGTCTTTGGGGGATGATCAGAAACAAGCTTATTATTTGAAAACTGGCAAATAAAAGAAACAATATTTTTTTCTGTCTTTCCTCTGGGTAACAAATAGAAAATGAGGGGAAGTCTGTGTATAAATAAAGAAGGAAAGAAAAAAACTGTTTGCAGCAGCTAATTAATGGATCTAGGCAATGATCAGCAACAACTGTTGACATCACAGAAGGAGAAACAGCCAGACCCGATATGCCTCCTGAAAGAAGTACCCAGCACCACTTATAAGGGTGTCTTGCCAAAATAATCAAATGTGAATCTGATTAAGTCTTTAGAACTAACTACCAATTTACGGGAAATACAGGGGACAAGGAAACGTGTTAAGTGACACCATAAGGATGCAAGCAGCAAAATCAAACTGTGGGAAACTCTAGAGGACAAACTTCTTGTCGTCTTCAACAAATAATCGCAAGGGGAAGAGAAGAGATGAAGGAGGTATTACTAGATCAAAAGAGACTTGTCAGATATAAAAATAAATCACAATAAATGGATCTTAGTTGGAACTTGATTCAAACAAACTATATTAACCAAAAGTTTGTTGACAGAATACTTGTTATTAGGAATTATTATTAATATTAAGGTTTGATAAATGTGTTGTAGTTGTTTTTTAGAGTCTGTATCTTTTAGAGATGCATACTGAAATCTTTATGAATAAAATTATATGTTGTCTGTAATTTTCTTCACAATAATCCATGGAGTGAGAGAAGTATATGGGAGTATAAATAAGCTGGAAATTGCTAAAGCTAAGGAATGGATACATGGGTCTTCTCTACTTCTGTATGTGTTTGGAATTTTCAGAATTTTCTGTAATAAGCAGTTTAAACAGATCACATTGGTCAGAGCTGGCTTGGAAATTGGGTCACAACAGAGACTTCAAGAGGGGATGGATATCAGTAAGGTCAATTAAGAAGGGTTGTGGACCTGGGAAAAGAGCCAAGCCAACATGGGAATTGGGACTTAGCATGGAAACTTGCATCCTGGGTGCTTGTCTAATCCTTTCCTCACGTGCTCACAGATTTCCTCCCATGCACCCACTTACCAATCCACCTCTTCTCCCAGGCACTACCTTGCCAAGCCATGTATCTAATCACCTTCTACCCCCACTCACAAACCCTTCATTTACTACTGACTATGTTTTTTCCTCTTCCGCTATGCTTGAGCATGAAGATGAGGTGGTAGATAGGCCCATAGCTGTTCAATGATTGACCAGAATGAAAAGTGAGGTTGGTTGTAGTAAATGGCATTGAGTTCCTAGAATTCAGTAAACCCCTTACTGGCAGGGAGCGACTTCTACTTCTATACTCCCTCACAAATCCTAGACCAGCCCTGCACATTCAGTTAGTGTTTCATCCATAATTATTTCAGTCTGACTTAAAGAATGACTTAATTTAGAGGCCTGATATTTTCTAACTTGGCTTTATAACATTTCTGGTCACCTCACTTTTTCCACTGAGTGAGGGGTAGCTTCTGTTCCTCTCTGTTTCATGTGGATTATCTCCATAAGTCCTCATACAGAAGGCACTAGAATTCCAAGGAAATTTGATGTTCAGAGGGCTGTACCTGCAAACCAACCTGGAGATTAAGTGGGTGAAGTAAATTAATTGTTTTCTGGCCCATGGCCTGGTTCCTTGAAGTCACATACACAGTCTAAACCCTTTTTTTCTGGAACTTTTCAATGGTACAGGCCAGTGGGTTAGGGGAAAAAAATCCCCTAAAATGACAGGGTAACTTTTTTACCAATTGCCCCACTCAGATCTGTACCCATAGCCTCAGCCCCTGCCCCATCACTATAAAGCCTCATTAGAAAGGATGCAAAGAATCACTTTGCCTTAAGATAACTTATCATTTAGAAATATTATAGAGACAAAGGAAAAGTCAGAATTAACTCTTATTAAGCATCTTCAGTGTGCTAGATATGACTGTGTTTATGGTTATATAATATACATGCATTAGGTCATTTAATAATATAAGAGTTTATAGAGAATTAAATGAGATAATACAGGTAAAGTACTTAGCACAGAAGCTGTTACATAGAAAACACCAAAAATAGTAGTGCTCCAAAACAATGAAATAAGAAAAGTTTTGGGGGGCTTCCCTGGTGGCACAGTGGTTGAGAGTCCGCCTGCCGATGAAGGGGACACGGGTTTGTGCCCCTGTCCGGGAGGATCCCACGTGCCGCGGAGCGGCTGCACCCGTGAGCCATGGCTGCTGGGGCTGCGCGTCCGGAGCCTGTTGCTCCGCGGTGGGAGAGGCCACAGCAGTGAGAGGCCCGCGTACTGCAAAAAAAAAAAAAAAAAAAAAAAAAAAAGAATAGTTTTTGGTAATAACTATGGAGTAGTTATTCCTCATTTTACAGATCAGAAAGCAGAGGCTCAGAGCCATTCAACAACTTTTCTAAGATCACAGAGCTAATAAGTCATAGAGCTGGGGTCTTAAGTGGGGTTTCTATGAGTATAAAGCTTATGCCAGAGTTTAACCAGAGCAACAGAACCAGTAAGAGATATATAGCGATAATAAGAGATTTACTGCAAGGAATTGGCTTATATAATTGCAAAGACTGCCTAGGCAAGTTAGAAGTCCA
Source organism: Delphinapterus leucas (assembly GCF_059928025.1). Lineage (NCBI taxonomy): Eukaryota > Metazoa > Chordata > Mammalia > Artiodactyla > Monodontidae > Delphinapterus > Delphinapterus leucas. Next base: position 69,762,239 of record NC_143135.1, on the reverse strand, counting down.
CAGGGTAGGCACTCAGGACAGGCAGGCTGGAATTCTCAGGCATGAGCTGATGCTGGAGTCCACAGGCAGAATTTCCCCTTCTTCGAGGAAACCTCAGCTCTCCTCCTAAGGCCTTTCAACTGATTGAAGCAGGCCCACCCAGATTATCTAGGATAATCAACTGATTATGGACATTAATTACATCTGCAAAATACCTTCGCAGCAAAACCTAGGTTAGTGTTTGAATAAGTAGGGACTATGGACTAGCAAGCTGACACATTAAAAGACAATCACAATGTTCTTTTCATTTGGCCTTCAAATTAGTAATTTAGAGCAGGAAGTTGCCTTGGCACTTATCAATTTCAACTTCCACATTTTAGAGGAGAGAGAATTGAGGCTCAGAGCTATGCAGTGATTTAGCCAAGCTCACGTACTTATCAAAGCCCAGGCCTTCTGGCCTCCATGCAGGGCTCTTTTCAGAGCATCAAACGCATGAGCTCATTCAGCAAGTATTTACTGAGTGCCCATCCTGCACCTGTGAGGGACGAGATATGACATTATCTCATGAGATGCTGCAATAGACGTATGCGTGGTGGAGGCATAAAGTGGGAAAATTAATTCCACCTTGCTTGGTGAGGAAGGGCCTCACTGAGAGGGAAATCTGAGATTTGGAAGATGTGCTGATTTCGGCCAGGCAGTCAGCAAGGAAAAAGGCATCACTGATAGAGAAAATAATGAGAGCAAAGGCCTGAAAGTAGCATTTACTTGAGGTGAGAAGAGAAAGAAGACCGACTGAAGTTCTGCCTTCAAGGGAAGCGCAGACCTTTCCACATTATATGCAATAAAATCAGCTGAGGCCCACCCATGGGTGCTCTTCCGGGCCCCAGTGGTCCTTGACTTTATTTTGAGAATCACTGCCTCACAGTAACCCATAGAAAAAGAGGTAAACAGGTATTCCTGTTTTTAAACATAGAGAAAGATGGGTAACTCTGGCAAGAATACAGCCAGAATCGTCAAGTCTGAGGCAAACATCACTCCATTCTCCAGTTTCACAATAAGGATGAGACAAATCTTCACAATCGGACAGGACAGAGGCAGGTCTCTGGGGATTTCACTCTGCCTTGGGCAATGTCTGGGCCCCTGGATGGAGGGGTCTGAGGATTGGAGGGTCACTGTTCTGTTCCATGAGACACTTTCATCTGGCAGAAAGGAAGTCCTCAGTGATATGAGAGAGGGACATTTGCCACCCTCTGGCAAAGAGGAGCCATGAAGGCAGTCCCAATGCGACCAAAACGTGCAGTGAGCACTTTTTGAAGCGAGTAGACATCCTGAGGAAATTGCAGCTGCCCTGGACACTGCTTCTACACAGGAGGCTTCAGGGTGGGAGGACCTGAGCTATCAGAATTTGGAGGCGTGTTTTCCCAGGGGCAGGACAAAGGGCGAGTGGGGTTCCCATAGGCTTGGTGTGACGTGGGAAAGAGCCCAGCATGTGAGTCCATTATACACTAGCTGTGGGACCCCTCTGAGCTGCAGGGAAGCTGAGACAATACAAAACCCTGTGACTCAGGGTCGCTGTGAGGGCTGTGGGAGGAAATGCAAGGGCACTGTCCAACACGGTGCCTGGAAAATGTTTGTGGAATTTTAAATCATGGGAAGTCTACACTACATGCCACCCCTCACTCCCCACAGTTACATATAGTCAGATACATAATAAGAGATAATTCAAAGGGGGATTAAATGATCAAAAGTCCTCCCTGAACCACCCACTCACTGCATCGCCAAATGAATTAGTTTCCCCAGCTAGGCAACCCCATAGCATCCCTACATATCTCCCAACATAATGTTGAACAGACTTGCTTATAATTGCGGGTTGGTTGTCAGGCTTTCCTGATGGCCTGTCAGCCCTGGGAGGGCAGGGACCATATTCATCTTGTTCCCCACTGTATTCCCAGAGGCCAATATAAGCCTGGCGCGTGGTAGGTGCTCCATATTTGCCAAGGGAATAAAAGAGTGTAAGAGGAAGTAGGCAGCTTCAGATGCTTTGCCTGGGTCTTCTGACCCCTGGCTTGGCTACCAGCATAATAATAATTGGGAAGCACAACCAAAGCAGCCAGGATCAAGTGACAGGAGACCCAGACCCAGCTTGGGTCCAGGTCACCTAGAAGACCTAGCCGAGCTCCTGACAAGGAGAGGGTAAGCAAGGCATCACTGGATCAGGGCTTCCCATAAGCAGATTACAAGTGTGCTGGGATATTGATCCCTTGAGCCCATCTGGCAGGGCCTAGGTCAGCTGGAACTCACAGGTTTGTCACCTCCAGCCAGGGGCAGCCTAAAGCATTTATCCCAGGGTGCCAGGTAAAGAGTTTCATAAAATGGAGAAAAAGAAATTGGGACGTACTGTTTGGGATGAATAACAAATTGTCCCTGGCCTAGGGCATGATGAGAGGTTTCTTGGGAGGCACTGGGCATTTCAAGACCTACAAGGACACTTCAAGGGCAGGGCTAAGTGGAGAAGATTGAGCTGTCCTGGAAAATAATCAGTAGAGAGATAGGCTCTATCTATCTATCAGCTCCCAGCCATGTTGAGTCCATCTTCTCTCTTACTTGATTTTGATCTCTGCTACTTTGATCTTTTCCTTTCTTACTGATCTTGGAAACATGATCTTCACCTCATCTCATTAGGCCACTACAACCAATTATGGGAAATTCATATGTGACTCAGCTGAGAGCATTTACCACCACAGAGAGTATCTCTGCCCTCAACCATGTAGGAATCCGCTCCTCCCAACTCCCCTCCTCTGGACTGTATCTCTTGCTGTATCCATAGTTTAAAATATGGTAACTAAAGCCTCATGGGACAAAAAGCCAAGGGAATTGCTGAATTGGGAGAGGGAAGTACAGTTGAGCATGGCTACATATGCATCTCGAGCATTAGTTTGAGCTCTAAGAGAGAGAAGTCCAGTTCCTGATGGACTCCGCCAGTATTAGTCAGGATAGGCTAGGTCATGCTGAGGTAACAAAACCCCCCAAAATCTACTTGTCTGACCACAGTAAAAGTTAAATTCTTGCTCTAGCAAAGTTTTTGGAAGGACCAGGTGACTTACTAGAGCTGATGTCCTCCATGTGTTGGCTCTTTGTTCCAGGATGCTCTGATCTTATGGTACCTTCATACCAAAATATGTGCTCATGTATTGGAAGTTGTAACAAGGAAAGAGGGAGAGCTGGTGAGTTGACCACCAAGAATTAAATGCTTTGGTCTAAAACTGACACAGATCCCTGTTACCTCATTTTGTTGGCCATATCTGGCCAATATAGACAACCACATCCGACTTCACGGGGGCAGGGAAACACAACCCTCTGTTTACCTAGAGATGTTGGTGATCATTTGTATTGTCTACCGCACTGCCTGGCATGGGGCCTTGGAGTAATGAATTTCAAGTCAGACACATATTGTTTGAGTCCATGCTCTGACACTTACATGGACAAGTCACTCCATCTCCCTGCGTCTTTTTTCTTCTCTTTGTGTAAAGTGGAGACAACACCCATTTTTCCTGTTGCGATTCAAATGATCTAATGTAATTGCAAGTGTTTTGATGACTGTGCGCATTAACTATTAATAGTTAAAATGAATAGAAGCCCTTGCAAAATTTAATAGCAGCGGGAGCTGAGGTTTCTAAATAGAGAAACAACCAAGCACAAAAATACACTTAGGGGAGCCATTTCTAGCAGCTAGCATTAGAGAAGGGATTCATTTTTCGTTGGGTCCTTAGTCCTCACTGCCTTTTTAATATTTTAAATATTTCTTTTATCCAAAAATTTTTGATTGACTCTTCTTGAACATGCTTAAGGCTTAGGGGACAATAGACAGCCTCCTTCTTCTCTACCTGATTTTGGACTGGCTGAAAAGTGGAAGTCAGGCACAAGGAGAATAAAATATTGATTTTGTTAGCAATAAAGCTGATACTCTCATGTACGTGCAACAATGAATTTCTTCATACTGAATCCTAGAATTAGACAGACATACCTCTTGAAATTATTTCAATATAATCTAAATGTGATGGAAGAAATATATACAGGGAGCTATGGAAGCAGGGAAAAGGCAAAGCATTTCTCAGCTGTGTGCCAACCATCAGATGAGTATGGAATAGAATGCAGGCCCATTATCCGTGGTCGTGTGGGTTGGGCACTGCAAAACTCCAGGGGGTGTTATGGTCTATGTGACTCCTCTCTGACCCAGAGTTGTGCAAGGCACAGCCTGAATGGCTGCACACAGCGCCCATTGTAGAAAGAATGGACAACATTTTGATGGTCTAAACTGCTTTGAGAATCTGATGGAATACAGGGATATGACTGTCCCTAGAAAGGCGTACATGTTTATGGTAGAATTCGGCAAATAATTTTCGAAGTGATGCAAACTGCCTGAAGCCCATCTCTGAAGAGCTTGTCAAGAGTTCCTTTGAAGATGATCTCAGAAGTCCTATATAGCTCAGATATTCTATAATTCTAGGGCAACATTCTGGTTGGATTGCAGGGTTTGTCCGGCAACAACCTGGGGAAAAATCATGAACGAGAAGGTTAAGAGAAAAGACCCCCTATGAAACACAAGGCATGCATTAGCACAGAATGCAAATGGCCCAAGACTGAAAAGCACACACAAAACTCTACATTAACCACTAGGTTAGTTGTCAAATGATTTGTTTCTCTCTCTTTTAACATTTAAAAATTGCAGTTATTATTGTATTTAGAGGGAAAAAAGAGATAAACAACCCCTGTGGTTTCCATGCTTTTGGCATGAATTTGAAAACAGGCTTTGTTGCTGCAGAAGTGAGCCCTGCCTCAGTTCCTGGCTTGCCTTTGCTCTTGATTCTCCAGGGGTCGCTGTCAGTCAGACTCACCTCAGAGCCCTGTCCCTGATCCAGTTTTGCTTCTAAACTCATGTGGAGGAGAACGTTAGACAAGCGGGGCTATGTAAGGGGCTGACCTTGTCTGAGCTTTGAGATCTCCTCCCAGAATGTCTTGGACACCCTCTCCCAACACCCGCAAAGACATAGATGGGTGTATATTAAGCTTTCAGCTGCTTTATCTCCATGAACAAAAGTGTCTCATTCCTCCCCCTTCTCTCTCAGTTATCATGAAGTGATAATGCAATATCTTGAAGCAGATTTTTTAAAGAATTGGCGTGAAGCACATCCTCAACTTTTTGTGGGAAGAGACTGGTTTTTATTTCCCAGCAGATGTAGGAACACTGAGAGGGCAGACCCAGAGGGCGCACAATCGCTGACACCTCCAAGGACACTGGAAAACGGGAGGAGTGAGAATGTGGACAACGGGACTGATACTCTCTTCTCTGAAAGACTTTCCTCTTCTGTGAGCCTCTGAAAATCAAGAAGGCAGGATAAAGGCAGCAGTCACCTGCTGGGGGAGCTCGCAAGGAAATTAACATCCCCTAATCCTTATCAGTTTAGATTGGGCTAAACAGACATTTTATATGGGTGCTTAATTTAGTACCCAAAGGGACGCCTTCCATCCTATGCAATGATTTCAATTGGTTATTCTCAATCTTCAGAATCACCTGGATGGTGGTTAAAATAGTTGGTTAAGATAGTTGGCCCTACCCCCAGAGTTCAAAATCAGTAGGTTGGGGGTTGGGACTAAGGATTTTCATTTCCAACAAGCTCTCAGGTGATGCTGCTGCTGCAGGTCCAGAGATTATACTTCGAGAACCATTAGTTCGACTGTTCTTTCTCCCATTATTTTCTCTCCAGGCGGACAAGAGATTAAAGAGGATATACAGAGAATCAGGACAACTGATGCCCACTGGGGAATGGGAGCGAAAGGCTGGGGTAGAGGAGGTGGTCGAAGGAGCAGCATGTTTCTAATATTGGTTAAAGCATATCACGAGGATCCCATCTCTGGGCTCCAGGAACAAGCTATTGATTGTATTCAGCACGCAGCACCACCTAACCTTCAAATTCAGGTCTCTGGTTTTATCTCTGTAATGCTCATTTATCACATCAGATAAAAGCAAATAAAGATGTAAGTGAAAACACGTAGCCTGCTACACGGATCATGGGTATTGAATAAATTATACCACAATGCTTGCCATAAAGAAATTTCCTAGGCAGAAAAGGAGAAAGAGTTACAAGAAGAATGGAAGAAGAGGGTGTCACAATCTGGGGATGTGGGGACAGGGCTGTGACATTTCGAAAAGGAAGGCATTTAGTAGCAGTATAAATTTGTTGATGAGTGAATGGGTACATAGATGTGTAATTTAACAATGTCAAATTCAAAACCATTGAGAGGATTTAGAATGGGGGTAAACTCAGTGCTATTAAAGGCTCTGAGTTCATTGGGTTTTAGGTCATGAGCATTAAAGACCCTCTGCTCTTTCATACTACAAGTGGAAGACTGTGCTCAGCTCATAGCAGGACATTTTGAGAGGCTGTCACATGTTTTGTGACTTGCAAGGAAGATGATGGCTCCAGAAAATTTCCTAAGCAAGAAGTTGCTCATGTCATAGTGTTTTGGATGATTGCTTCTGACTGTCATTGGAGAGCGTGGGTCCTCCCGATTACCTTCCATATGCCTCATCCTGATCTTCAACTTTCCCTCAACCTCCAAATTATGAGCACACCTGGACCCAGGCCGGACCCAGGTACACATGGAGTTTTCCCCTCCACTATGGGTTTCTACCTGCCCTTCACCTGACATGATGGAGACTGGGACCTGGCCTGGAGCAACACAGAGATTATGAGGGCCAAAGAGATTTAAAATGTCTTCACTTGTCAAACAACTTCCAATTCTTTTCCCCTGCAGATCTTTCCTGACTTCTGGCAAGGTTGTTTCTGGATGCTATGTTCATTTTATGGCTGCATATGTCCTGAAAGTTGAAAGATGGCTTATGTCACCCAGTCTCCCCTGGCCCTGGTTCAGAACAGCCTGAATTTTGTCTTCGTCACATCCCTTTGGTGGGTCACATTTGGGTCACAAACAGTGATTTCTATGGGCAGTTTGGGCTTCAGAGTTCTCTAAAACTCTGGGTGAAGCACAGCAGAAATTTTGCATTCGATTTTAGTATTTCAGTGTTTCAACAGACTTGGTTAACTGTGCGCATGGGGTGTCTGGCTATAATCCATGTCTTTTTCTAAAGCAAAGTAGTTCATCCAAATGAAATCTGCTGGAATCTGCAATGAGCTTAGAGGCAAACACTGTATCCTTATTAGCTTCAATTCTGTGCAAGGAAAAAACTGCATGAAGCCATCCACAGGGGTAAAAAACAGTTCTGTGTTTGGGTACTGACTTGGACATACTTAAATCCAGATTTGGTTTCTTTCTTTTTCTTTTCTTTTTTTTTTTTTAAAGAATCAGTTTTATTTATTTATTTTTTCTTTCTTTGAGGGGGGGCGGCAGGAGGGGCCATGAGACACACGGGATCTTAATTCCCTGACCATGGATCGAACACGTGTCCCCTGCAGTGGAAGCACGGAATCCTAATCACTGGACTTCCAGGGAATTCGCCAAATTTGGTTTCTTAAGAATGTCATGCTCTGGGCTTCCCTGGTGGCGCAGTGGCTGAGAGCCCGCCTGGCGATGCAGGGGACACGGGTTCGTGTCCCAGTCCGGGAAGATCCCACATGCCGCGGAGCGGCTGGGCCCGTGAGCCATGGCCACTGAGCCTGCGCGTCCGGAGCCTGTGCTCCGCAACGGGAGAGGCCACAGCAGTGAGAGGCCCGCGTACCGCAAAAAAAAAAAAAAAAAAAAAAAAAAAAGAATGTCATGCTCTGCATTGACAAAGCATGCCATGCAGGGCTCCGTCTGCAGTAAGGACAGTGGCTTTAGCTTTGCTGGAGATATTATGATGATGCTATACATCACTACCGTTTACTGCGACACTTACTCTGTGCCCAGCAAGGTGTACTGGGGCTAGAAAGGTCACCTGGGTAGCTCGTTCACAAAGGACTGTACATTTAAACTATTTTTGTTATGTCCAAAAATGATATAAATATAATCACAAAGAGACCCTGAGAAAAGGCTATTCATCATATATGCTTGTGTCTAATTTCTGGACACAGAGTCCTCAGACCCCTTGAATTAATATTTTCTAGAATTCTTGTAATTATATTACATTGTATTTTTTGATGTGAAAATTCATTAAATGTACACATCTAAGTTCTTTCCCAATTTATGTAATATTGTTTTGCTATGCATTTTCTATCCAAGAGCTTTAAGAAATGAAATGGCTTGAGCCCCTTTTGACCCAGGCGAGGCCCCTGTGGGTACAAGGCACTGCGCCTTCCGCCTCATTGGCATCATTTCATTCTTTTTTCTTTTTCCTCCAGGCCACACGGCACACCTTGCAGGATCTTAGCTCCCCCACAAGGGCAGGGCAGGCAGTGAAAGTACCAAGTTCTAACCACTGGACAGCCAGGGAATTCCCACATTTCATTCATTTTACAAAGCAACCCAAAGGCACCGGTATTATTACCCCAACTTTACAAATGAAGAAACGGAGGCTTACCTAAACTTAAGCCTGATAAGTGGAGGAAGCCTGCGACTTGAACCCAGGTCTAACTTGAACCTGAAGTCCTGATGCCCATATTCACAGCACAGGCTGTTTCAGGCAGAATTTTCCACATCTGAGGGCCACTGGTCCCCTCCTCACTGCTTTCTTCCACCGACGTTCACCACCACCCCCACTTTTCTCTTGGAGCATCTGTGTGTAGTTGTTCCTCCTGACCCAGATGGGGCAGCTCACAGAGAAGCAAGCCCAGAGGGTCAGTGTTTCATTGAGCAGAAAGTCAGGAAGGAGGCCAACCATTGCACTAGAATTTGGTGGTTCCCATAGCAACAGAATCAATCAATCAATCAATCAACAAGTTCTTGAGTGTCACCTTAAACTCAGCCTGTCACCTGCACCTTAGTCTAACTGAGGAGTAGGAAGAGGAAGGTGGGCAGGGAGCAGGAATGCACAGACAAGGAGACACAGGCCTGCTGTGGTGTGGGTTTGGCTGATTCCAGGGAACCTCTGTGTTCTGAGGGGCTGGAAGTAGGCTGATTCAGAGGCTAACAGACATCGTTCTGTACTACCACTCACCACTCCAGACCCCACGGCCACTGGCTGGTCCACTGTGTTCAGGAAATTCAACAGGAACCCTGGCAGCTCTTCAATGTCTATAGAAGAGGTATTAGGGTAGCCATAGAGTTGTAGCCATATAGTTGGTGTGGGTATGGGCTAAAGTTTTGTCCTGAAACTGCAGGTAAATACTAAGCATATTGACTTTGACTTAAATCAAATGTTTATTTAGGGTAGCTGGGCCTGATGAAGATTATGGGGAATTAAGCCACTCCCCCGACACACACATACAAGTACTTATTAAATATCTTTCAAGGTAATTGACAAGATATGGAATCAGCCTAAGCATCCATCAATGGATGAATGGATAAAGAAGATGTGGTACAGGAGGAAACAAGATGTCGGAGTAGAAGGATGTGCTCTCACTCCCTCTTGTGAGAACACCAGAATCACAAATAGCTGCTGGACAATCATCGACAGGAAGACACTGGAACTCACCAAAAAAGATACCCCACATCCAAAGACACAGGAGAAGCCACAGTGAGACAGTAGAAGGGGTGCAATCACAGTAAAATCAAATCCCATAACTTGTGGGTGGGTGACTCACAGACTGGCGAACACTTATACCACAGAAGTCCACCCACGGGAGTGAAGGTTCTGAGCCCCACGTCAGGCTTCCCAACCTGGGGGTCCGGCAACGTGAGGAGGAATTCCTAGAGAATCAGACTTTGAAGCCTAGTGGGATTTGATTGCAGGACTTTGACAGGACTGGGGGAAACACAGACTCCACTCTTGGAGGGCACACACAAGTAGTGTGCACATCAGGACCCAGGGGAAGGAGCAGTGACCCCGGGGGAGACTGAACCAGACCTACCTGCTAGTGTTGGAGTGTGTACTGCAGAGGCGGGGGTGGCTCTGTTTCACCGTGAGGACAAGGACACTGGCAGCAGAAGTTCTGGGAAGTACTCCTTGGTGTGAGCCCTCCCAGAGTCTGTCATTAGCCCCACCAAAGAGCCCAGGTAGGCTCCAGTGCTGGGTTGCCTCAGGCCAAAAAACCAACAGGGAAGGAACCCAGCCCCACCCATCAACAGTCAAGTGGATTAAAGTTTTACTGAGCTCTGCCCACCAGAGCAACAGTCAGCTCTACCCACCACCAGTCCCTCCCATCAAGCCTCTTAGCTAGCCTCATCCACCAGAGGGAAGACAGCAGAAGCAAGAAGAACTACAATCCTGCAGCCTGTGAAACAAAAACCATATTCACAGAAAGATAGACAAGATGAAAAGGCAGAGGGCTATGTACCAGATGAAGGAACAAGATAAAACCCCAGAAAAACAACTAAACGAAGTGGAGAGGGGCAACCTTCCAGAAAAAGAATTCAGAATAATGATAGTGAAGATGATCCAGGCCTCGGAAAAAGACTGGAGGCAAAGATCGAGAAGCTGCAAGAAATGTTTAACAAAGACCTAGAAGAATTAAAGAACAAACAAACAGAGATGAACAATACAATAACTGAAATGAAAAATACACTAGAAGGAATCAATAGCAGAATAAATGAGGCAGAAGAATGGATAAGTGACCTGGAAGACAGAACAGTGGAATTCACTGCTGTGGAACAGACTATAGAAAAAAGAATGAAAAGAAATGAAGACAGCCTAAGAGACCTCTGGGACAACACTAAATGCAACAACATTCGCATTATAGGGCTCCCAGAAGAAAAAGAGGGAGAGAAAGGACCAGAGAAAATATTTGAAGAGGTTATAGTCGAAAACTTCCCTAACATGGGAAAGGAAATAACCACTGAAGTCCAGGAAGCACAGCAAGTCCCATACAGGATAAACCCAAGGAGAAACATGCCGAGACACATAGTAATCAAATTGGCAAAAATTAAAGACAAAGAAAAATGATTGAAAGCAGCAAGGGAAAAACGACAAATAACGTACAAGATAACTCCCATAAGGTTAACAGCTGATTTCTCAGCAGAAACTCTACAAGCCAGAAGGGAGCGGCATGATATACTCAAAGTGATGAAAGGGAAGAACCTACAACCAAGATTACTCTACCCGGCAAGGATCTCATTCAGATTCAATGGAGAAATCAAAAGGTTTACGGGCAAGCAAAAGCTAAGAGAATTCATCACCACCAAACCAGCTCTACAACAAATGCTAAAGGAACTTCTCTAAGTGGGAAACACAAGAGAATAAAAGAACCTACAAAAACAAACCCAAAACAATTAAGAAAATGGTCATAGGAACATCCATATCGATAATTACCTTAAACGTGAATGGATTAAATGCTCCAACCAAAAGACTTCTTGAATGGATACAAAAACAAGATCCATATATATGCTGTCTACAAGAGACCCACTTCAGACCTAGGGACACATACAAAGTGAGAGTGAGGGGATGGAAAAAGTTATTCCATGCAAATGAAAATCAAAAGAAACTTGGAGTAGCTATACTCATATCAGATAAAATAGAGTTTAAAATAAAGAATGTTACAAGAGACAAGGAAGGACACTACATAATGATCAAGGGATCAATACAAGAAGAAGATATAAAAATTATAAAAATATATGCACCCAACATAGGAGCACCTCAATACATAAGGCAACTGTTAACAGCTATAAAAGAGGAAATCGACAGTAACAAAATAATAGTGGGAGACTTTAACACCTCACTTACACCAATGGACAGATCATCCAAACAGGTAACTAATAAGGAAACAGAAGCTTTAAATGACACAATACACCAGGTAGGTTTAATTGATATTTATAGGACATTCCATCCAAAAATAGCAGATTACACTTTCTTCTCAAGTGTACATGGAACCTTCTCCAGGATAGATCACATCTTGGGTCACAAATCAAGCCTCAGTAAATTTAAGAAAATGAAATCATATCAAGCACCTTTTCTGACCACAATGCTATGAGATTAGAAATTAATTACAGGGAAAAAAAGTAAAAAACAGAAACACATGGAGGCTAAACAAATATGTTACTAAATAACCAAGGGATCACTGAAGAAATCAAAGAGGAAATCAAAAAATACCTAGAGACCAATGCCAATGAAAACACGACGATCCAAAACCTATGGGATGAAGCAAAAGTAGTTCTAAGAGGGAAGTTTATAGCTATACAAGCCTACCTCAAGAAACAAGAAAAATCTCAAATAAACAATCTAACATTACACCTAAAGGAACTAGAGAAAGAAGAACAAACAAAACCCAAAGTTAGCAGAAGGAAAGAAATCATAAAGATCAGAGCAGAAATAGAAACAAAGACAACAATAGCAAAGATCAATAAAACTAAAAGCTGGTTCTTTGAGAAGATAAACAAAATTGATAAACGATTAGCCAGACTCATCAAGAAAAAGAGGGAGAGGACTCAAATCAATAAAATTAGAAATGAAAAAGGAGAAGTTACCACAGACACCACAGAAAAACAAAGCATCCTAAGAGACTACTACAAGCAACTCTATGCCAATAAAATGGACAACCTGGAAGAAATGGACAAATTTTTAGAAAGCTATAACCTTCCAAGACTGAACCAGGAAGAAACAGAAAATATGAACAGACCAATCACAAGGAATGAAATTGAAACTGTGGTTTTAAATCTTCCAACAAACAAAAGGCCAGGACCAGATGGCTTCACAGGTGAATTCTATCAAACATTTAGAGAAGAGCTAACACCCATCCTTCTCAAACTCTTCCAAAAAATTAAGGAGGCAGGAACACTCCCAAACTCATTCTATGAGGCCACCATCACCCTGATACCAAAACCAGACAAAGATACTACAAAAAAAGAAAATTACAGACCAATATCACTGATGAATATAGATGCAAAAATCCTCAACAAAATACTAGCAAACAGAATCCAACCACACATTAAAAGGATCATACACCATGATCAAGTGGGATTTATCCCACGGATGCAAGGATTCTTCAATATACGCAAATCAATCAATTTGATGCACCATATTAACAAATTGAAGAATAAAAGCCATATGATCATCTCAATAGACGCAGAAAAAGCTTTTGAAAAAGTTCAACACCGATTTATGATAAAAACTTTCCAGAAAGTGGGCATACAGGAAACCTACCTCAACATAATAAAGGCCATATACGACAAACCCACAGCAAACATCATTCTCAATGGTGAAACACTGAAAGCATTTCCTCTAAGTTCAGGAATGAGACAAGGATGTCCACTCTCACCACTATTATTCAACATAGTTTTGGAAGTCCTAGCCACGGCAATCAGAGAAGAAAAAGAAATAAAAGTAATCAAATTGGAAAAGAAGAAGTAAAATTGTCACTGTTTGCAGATGACATGATACTATACATAGAGAATCCTAAAAATGCCACCAGAAAACTACTAGAGTTAATCAATAAATTTGGTAAAGTTGCAGGATACAAAATTAATACACAGAAATCTCTTGCATTCCTATACACTGATGATGAAAAATCTGAAAGATAAATTATGGAAACACTCCCATTTACCATTGCAACAAAAAGAATAAAATACCTAGGAATAAACCTACCTAGGGAGACAAAAGACCTGTATTCAGAAAACTATAAGACACTGATGAAAGAAATTAAAGAGGATACCAACAGATGGAGAGATATACCATGTTATGGGATTGGAAGAATCAATATTGTGAAAATGACTATACTACCCAAAGCAATCTACAGATTCAATGCAATCCCTATCAAATTACCAATGGCATTTTTTATGGAACTAGAACAAATCATCTTAAAATTTGTATGGAGACACAAAAGACCCCGTACAGTGAAAGCAGTCTTGAGTGAAAAAAACAGAGCTGGAGGAATCAGACTCCCTGACTTCAGACTATACTACAAAGCTACAGTAATCAAGGCAATATGGTACTGGCACAAAAACAGAAACATAGATCAATGGAACAAGATAGAAAGCCCAGAGGTAAACCTACGTACCTAATCTATGACAAAGGAGGCAAAGATATAAAATGGAGAAAAGACAGTCTCCTCAATAAGTGGTGCTGGGAAAACAGGACAGCTACATGTAAAAGAATGAAATTAGAACACTCCCTAACACCACACACAAAAATAAACTCAAAATGGATTAGAGACCTAAATGTAAGACCGGACACTATAAAACTCTTAGAGGAAAACATAGGAAGAACACTCTTTGACATAAATCACAGCAAGATTTTTTTTATGCAGTACGCAGGCCTCTCACTGTTGTGGCCTCTCCCATTGCGGAGCACAGGCTCCGAACGCACAGGCTCAGTGGCCATGGCTCATGGGCCCAGCCACTCCATGGCATGTGGGATCCTCCTGGACCGGGGCACGAACCCATGTCCCCTGCATTGGCAGGCGGACTCTCAACCACTGTGCCACCAAGGAAGCCCACAGCAAGATATTTTTTGATCCACCTCCTAGAGTAAAGGAAATAAAAACAAAAATAAACAAATGGGACCTAATAAAACTTACAAGCTTTTGCACAGCAAAGGAAACCATAAGCGAGACCAAAAGACAACCCTCAGAATGGGAGAAAATATTTGCAAACGTATCAATGGACAAAGGATTAATCTCTAATATATATAAACAGCTCATGCAGCTTGATATTAAAGAAACAAACAAACCAATCCAAAAATGGGCAGAAGACCTAAATAGACATTTCTCCAAAGAAGACATACAGATGGCCAAGAAGCACATGAAAAGCTTCTCAACATCACTAATTATTAGAGAAATGCAAATCAAAACTACAATGAGGTATCACCTCACACCAGTTAGAATGGGCATCATCAGAAAATCTACAAACAACAAATGCTGGAGAGGGTGTGGAGAAAAGGGAACCCTCTTGCACTGTTGGTAGGAATGTAAATTGATACAGTCGTTATGGAGAACAGTATGGAGTTTCCTGAAAAAGCTAAAAATAGAATTACCGTATGATCCAGCAATCCCACTACTGGACATATACCCAGAAAAACCCATAATTCAAAAAGACACATGCACCCCAATGTTCATTGCAGCACTATTTACAATAGCCAGGTCATGGAAGCAACCTAAATTCCCATCAACAGACAAATGGATGAAGAAGATGTGGTACATATATACAATGGAATATTACTCAGCCATAAAAAGGAATGAAATTGAGTCATTTGTTGAGACGTGGATGGACCTAGAGACTGTCATACAGAGTGAAGTAAGTCAGAAACAGAAAAACAAATATCGTATATTAACGCATGTATGTGGAACCTAGAAAAATGTACAGATGAACCGGTTTGCAGGGCAGAAGTTGAGACACAGATGTAGAGAACAAACGTATGGACACCAAGGGGGGAAAACCATGGTGGGGTGGGGATGGTGGTGTGCATAATCGGGCAATTGGGATAGACATGTATACACTGATGTGTATAAAATTGATGACTAATAAGAACCTGCTGTATAAACAAACAAACAAACAAACAAAAAACAACTAATACTAAACTTTCTTTGGGTTATTTGTATGGAAATATGTTAATATAAACGTTTTGGACCTTACATGAAATTTCTAAAAATCTTATATGTTCTGGTAAAATGTTATAAGTCATAATTCGAGTTATTACTTTAAAATGTATATCTCAGAAATAACTAAATTCCCTTGTCACATGCATTATTATGAACTTTCATCAAATCTTTAGCCGTGGTCATTTTTAAGTCTTTTGTCATTTACGGACAGTACCAGGTGTACCCTGATGCTTTTGCAAAAATGTTCCTATAAGAGGTTTTCATCTTCAGGGAATTCATGGGAAAGACTCTGACAAGTACAGGTTTCTAGTAACTGACTCTACTGCAGAACTGAATGAATAAGCATTTTCAGAACTCTAATGGAAAACTGATGAGCTCATAAAAGTGCTAACAAAAGATCAAGATAAAAAAAATTAATTACATGGGACTGAGTGAACTGATGAGGATGATTATAATTTTTGTGACTTTCTGTTTAAATGAAAAAAAAATCCCCCCGCCCAAAAAAGATGTGGTACGTATATACAATGGAATACTACTCAGCCATAAAAGAGAATGAAATTTGGCCATTTGCAGCAACATGGATTCACTTGGAGGGCATTATGCTAAGTAAAATAAGTCAGACAGAGAAAGACAAATACTGTATGATATCACTTATATGTGGAATCTAAAAAATACAACAAAGTAGTGAATATAACGAAAAGAAGCAGACACACAGATTTAGAGAGAAAACTAGTGGTTACCAGTGGGGAGAGGGAAGGGGGAGGGGAGGGGCAATATAGGGGCAGGGGATTGAGAGGTACAAACTATTAGTTATAAAATAAGCTACAAGGATATATTGTACAACATGGGGAATATAGCTCATATTTTATAATAACTGCAAGTGGAATATAACCTTTAAAAACTGTGAAACACTATATTGTACACCTGCAACTTACATACTATTGTATGTCACCTCTAGTTTAAAATAATTTTTAAAAAGATATTTCAAGCTCACATCACTGTGCCTTCACTGGGAATTTTATAGGTAGGGCAAAGATTGAGGAGAATTGAGCACACTCTAAGAAATGGTGAATTTAATACATTTATAACAAATATAAATTTTTAGAATTAAAATATACCAAGATAATCACAGTGCAGCTCTGAGGTCATCTCTAGTTCTTTCTGACTGGGCAATGGGTAAAATTCTGAGCAGGAAAGCCTAGGCCCTGGTTTTCTGTTGTACCCACTGACCCACAGCAGTTCTTCGTGGCTCAGTCACTTCCTTCTGTCACAGATGTCATGCCAGCCATGGAGGCAACTTTCTCCCCGTTAGCTGTAATGGACAGAGCCTTCACCAACCAGATTCCCAGAGTGCTGACCATTTCTGCCGCCAGCTGCTGTGCAGATGCCTGTTTATAACTGGAACTGAGGCGGCAGGAGAACCAGCTCTCAAGGCTTTTTGTGCAAAGGAATCACCTGCAGAGCTTGTGGGAAGTGCAGGTCCTAGGGCCACACCGCTGAGATTCCATCAGTGAATCGGAGGCGGGCCAGGAATCTGCACTCTCTCTGAACACCCCAGAAGATCCTGAAGCCTGTGGGACCACCCTTGGGAAACAAGTCTGTGCTCCCACCTCTCAAGTCTCATCCTCTCAGTTTTTGTTTTTGTTTTTTTGCGGTACGCGGGCCTCTCACTGTTGTGGCCTCTCCCGTTGCGGAGCACAGGCTCTAGACACGCAGGCTCAGCGGCCATGGCTCACGGGCCCAGCCGTTCCACGGCATGTGGGATCTTCCCAGACCGGGGCACGAACCCGTGTCCCCTGCATCGGCAGGCGGACTCTCAACCACTGCGCCACCAGAGAAGCCCTCATCGTCTCCGTTTTAAATGGGATAAGAGCACCTTCCCTGGGGAGGCCGGTGGCCACCCAAGGCCCTGAAGCTAGTCAATGGCAGGGCAGGACTGGCACTCATGTTTGCCAGCCCTAAAGCCTTGCTCCATCTGGATGGCAGGGCAGCTCTAGGGACTTCAGTATGGCCCCTACCCAGGTCTCCAGACACCACAGGCCAAGTCGGGGTGCTGTGACCATGAGGGTTAGAATGGAAATATGGACAGCGCTTGGTACAGAGCACTCATTCAGGAAACGTCCAGTGAATGGACGATCAGACAGTAATTATAGTGGTATCATTTTGGGGGTTCCTTCCCTGGGCCAGGCCCTCTACCAGTGCTTCTGAGCTCTGCCCCACAGGATCTGGGCCCCGCTCTATATCCACGCAGGACCAATCAGGGAATTCTACCTCCCCATTCCCTGTCTCAGCCTTCATCTTCCTCATCTGTAAAATGGGGATAATCAACCCTCTCTCACCTGCTGTTGAAGGACAAAATGAGATGACACCAGTAAAGTGTCATGACATCTCCAAAAGGATGTTTCTAACTCCTTTGGTTCCCTCCCTGCTAAGCGTGGCTGCCGCATTAGCAGCCATTAGCCCCAAGTTCAGAGCGGGCTACACTGGGAGTAGGGGGTGTGGTACCGAGGGCCTTCAGGGATGCTCAGCCTTTAGATCAGGGTCGGCAGCCTAAGAGTGTACAGTGGGTCAGTGTTGTTGCCGCCTTCTGGGTTCTGTGAAAGCAAGTGCCCTTGAAGAGCACCAGGGTTTTGTCTTGTCTTGGACCTGGTGAAGGAAGTTAGAGATGTGAGTATGAAAAGAACGTGGGGGTCAACAGGCCTCCAGCAGGCCTGGGGTAGTGGATCCTCAGGCACGCCCATTGTTCCTGCAATCCCTGAAAGCTCCACAGTCTTCCACATCAATAGGTCTCAGCAGAATAGCCTCTGCTAGAGTGGCCTCCCCACTCCCTTCCCCTGGTCCAGTGCAGGGGTAGGCAGTACAGCGTAGGGCATGGATTCTCCAACGATGGCCCATTTCAGAGTCTCCAGGAAGGTGGAATAAATGTACATTCCCAGGTCCTACCTCAGAGGTTCTGATTCAGTGTGGAGAGGCCCAGGAATCTGCCTTTTTTTCTTTTTCTTCTTTTTCATATTGTATTTTGTCCAGTTTATTGAGCTATAATTGACATATAACATTGTATTAGTCTAAGGCACACAACATAATATTTGATATATGTATACACTGTGAAATGATTGGCACAAGTTTAGTTAATATCAATCACTCACGTAGTTACAAAAATTTTTTCTTGCGATGAAAACTTTTAAGATGTACTCTCTTAGCGACTTTCAAATATACAATACAGTGCTGTTGACTGTAGTTACCATGCTGTACATTTACATCCCCAGAGGTTATTTATCTTATGACTGGAAGCTTTTACCTTTTGGCCACCTTCACCCATTTCCCTCACCCCTCACCCCCTGCCTCTGGCAACTGCCAATCTGTTCTCTGTTTCTGTGAGTTTGGTTTTAATAGATGAAATGTATAAGTGAGATCGTACAGTATTTGGCTTTCCCTGGCTGACTTATTTCACTTAGCATAATGCCCTTAAGGTCCATCCATAGTGTCACAATGGCAGGATTTCATTCTTTTTTATGGCTGAATAATATTCAATTTATCTGTCAATGAACACTTAGGTTGTTTCTATATCTTGGCTATTGTAAGTAATACTGCAATGAACAACCCAAGTGTCCATCAACAAATAAATGGATAAACAAAATGTGATATATCCATATAATGGAATATTATTCAGCCATAAAAAGGAACAGAGTTGTGATATATGCTACAATATGGATGAACCTTGAAAGCATTATGCTAACTGAAATAAGCCCGACACAGAAGGACAAATATTGTATTATTTCACTTATATGAAATATCTAGAATAGGCAAATTCATAGAAACAGAGAGTCGATTGGAGCTTGCCAGGAGCTAGGTGGAGAGGATGTGGAATGGGGCGTTATTGCTTAATGGGTACATATTTTATGTTTGGGGTGATAAAGAAAAGCTCTGGAAATAGATACCGGTAATGGTTGTACAGCATTGTGAAAGTAACTGACGCTTCTTAATTGTATACTTAACAATGGTTAAATTACATATTTATGTTATATGTGTTTTACGGCAAATGCAATAATTTTTTTTTTTTTTTGCGGTACGCGGGCCTCTCACCGTTGCGGCCTCTCCCGTTGCGGAGCACAGGCTCCGGACGCGCAGGCTCAGCGGCCATGGCTCACGGGCCCAGCCACTCCGCGGCATGTGGGATCTCCCCGGACCGGGGCACGAACCCGTGTCCCCTGCATCGGCAGGCGGACTCTCAACCACTGCGCCACCAGGGAAGCCCAAATGCAATAATTTTAAAGTGGCTTTTCTTGTGTCTTTCCTTCATGAATCAAAATCCAGCATTAGGAGAATACCAAATCAAACCTACTTGCTAATGTGTGGTGAGGAATAAATTCGTCAATTTAGATTAAATGCTCTAGCCCATTGCCTACCAAGGCAGGTGCTGCGTGCAGGTTCTCTTTTCCTGGGCAAGACTTCCGTCACTGACCCCAAACCTGTGTACCTCCACCTGTCCCTTCCTTTGACTAATGGGGAGCTCTGTCGGGTCCGGGCCTCTCTTTGTGTATCTCCTGCCTGACTGCTGGCTTATCCTGGAGACTGCAGGATGACTGAGGTGGCCTGGGACGGAGGTGAACCGAGAAGAGATGGGGCCCGGCCCACTCCTTTTCACCGTGAACTGTGGGCCATATACTTTCACCTTTCACACCTTCATTCATTTGCCCTTGCAGGTCCCTGACTGGAATGCAACTACCATTCTGGCTCCTTTATCTGGTAAATGAGAAGCCAACCCAAATGCAACTTCTTCTGTGAAGTTTCCCTCTCTGTGTTCCTATACAATATGCCAAGGGGTGTTTTACACACACCGCCTTGATAGCATTTGTCAAGTGTTGTGGGGCTTTACCACACACTCTGCTTCTCTACTTCTAGCCCATGTGCCCCCAAGGGTAGGGACGGGGTCTGACTGACCCTAGTATTTGTTACCATGAAGCATGTGACATGTCCATACAGTAAAGAAATGAAGGAATGATGCCAGGCTGATTCTACTGCGAGAACCTCAGGCGTCACCTTTCAAAGAAGAGGATCGGCCTGGAAGAACGGTTAAGAGCACAGCCTTTGGAACCCAGATTCCACTTCTCCTTCAAAAGCTGTTTGGTTTGGGGGTGAATGCATCTCTTTTTAAACAAGAATTTATTTAGCATCTAGGCCCACCAGGGAAAGCTACACACAGACTAGGTACTGCCTCTGAGAAGCCTGTAGGCTGGGGGTGGGGAGACTATAAGCAAACCACTAAGTAAATAACTACAAAACAATTTTAAAAACATATAAGAACAATAAAAAAAGGATTAATTGCTCTGATTCTGTATAACGGGGATCTAATGGAGTCTCCGTGCCAGAGCAAGTTTCTCTGAAGAAATGACACTTCGGGATCCCCCGGGGGGAGTGGGAAGTGAGGGCGGAGCCTGAATGCATCTCTATATGCTTCTCTTTCCACATCTGTAAAATTGGGATGGACAGTATCTGTCTCTTACAGTGCTTATAGGTGTTGTGTTAGGAAAACCAGCCAGTTCTCCTCCTGTGTGGCTCCTCTTCTTTCAACAGAACACTTTACTTCTGACACTTCTGGTCAGCAAATGTGTGTGTTTGTTTCCCACACCAACAAGCAATTCTCTGTGACACCCGCTGGGTGTCCTATAATTTAACTCAATTTTGACACTATCTACCTGGAAGCGTCAGATCCCACAGGTTAAGGGCTCAATCCCACGAGACTGTCCCCTCCACACTTCGGATGCCAATCCCAAGTAGCAGGTCCCCAGGTTACCCACAACTTCTGTTCAGCTTGGCTATAAATCAGAGATTCTCATGACCTGCTCCTCCCTGGATCTGATTATTTGTGAGAGCAGCTCACGGAACTCAGGGAAACATTGACTTATGTTTACAGGTTTATTAAAGGATATAATAAAGGATACAGATAAATAACCAGATGAAGAGATACATAGGGTGAGGTCTGGGAGGGTCCCCAGTGCAGGGGCTTCTGTCCCTATGGCACAGAAGTTCTCCCTCCCAGTTCATGGATGTGTCTGCCCACCTGGAAGCTCTCGAAACCCCGTGTTATCAGGATTTTTTACGGAGGATTCCTCATGTAGGCATGATCTATTACTAACTCCATTTCCATCCCCTTACCCTCTCTGGAGGATGTAGGGCGGGGCTGAAAAATCCTAAGATTCTAATCATGACTTGGTCTTTCCAATGATCAGCCCCCATCCAGGAGCCATCCAGGAGTTCGCTCAGAGTCACCTCATTAGAACAAAAGACACTCCTATCACCCGGGAAATTATAAGGGTTTCAGGATCCCAGTGTCAGGAACCAGGGGCAGATATATATACATATACAGATAGATAGATATAGATATATAGATATAGATATATCCTATGAATGTCCCAGGCATCAAATGAGTCCCTGCCTGTAAAGCACTTGGCAAAGAATCCTCAACAAACCTCAACAACTGTCACTCTTGTCAAATGACCTGGGCAAGCCATACACGTTACAGTTGATTCTTATATTATATTTTGTGTGTACTCTCCAAATTCTCCCCCTAGGAACATATGTTACTACCCTAACCAGGAAAACAGAAATGCACCTGCTGGTAAGCCCCACCCACCAGACCCGACTCCTCTGGGCTTCATTATCAGAAGGCTAAATTCACCACGCTCATTTGGATACTGTACACTGGATGGATTCATATCGTGAGGTGACCACTAAAAACCTGAAAACGCTATAAAAGATTACCGTCCGAGATGGGGGAATTCCCTGGTGGTCCAGCGATTAGGGCTCCAGGCTTTCACCGCTGGGGGCCCCGGTTCTATCCTGGCTCTGGTAACTGTGATTCCGCAAGCCACGCAGGGGGGCCAAAAACAAAAAAGATTACCGTCTGAGAGTTAAATTTTAAGGCAAACATAACGAATTCTAATCAAACAAGGAGTCCTCCCGTGGAGCTTCCCCTGTGCCAGGCATGTAGCTCTTCCACGTGGTCCCTCATCTCATCCTCACAAGTCTTCTGAGGCGGATGTTATTATCCCCAGTTTCCAAATGCATATTGGGTTGCAAGGAGGTTGAAGAACTTGCTCAAGTCATGGGGCAAAACCACAGGCAGGAGCCAGAGGCTGCCCTCCTTCAGAGCCCACCCTCTTAACCCTGTTTAAATCCACTGGAGAAAGAAGTTCTCCGGACCCAGTAACGCTTGACTAAAATGGTTTGTTGGTTGAAAAATGTATGTGTGTGAAAACTATGACACTCTTTCCTTTCCTGGACAATTCAGTCCCAAAACCATTAAGTGGGCACAGCGAGGCAGGGGCTCATGGGGAGATGAAGCTGGGTGAGGGATGGCGCACCCAAGACAGGCAAGGAGGCTGACACCTAGGCGGTGACCGTGACTCCCGCAGGGCAGTGGCACAGGGCTTGGGAGGGGGATGGGGGAGAGTGAAGGCGGGATTCTCACTCTATATATCACTGTCTTGTCTGATTTCTTTTTTGGAAACACATATGTAATCATGAACAGCTTGCATCATCTTTATTTTTTTTAATTAAAAATATAATAAAGAAAAGAAGAGGAAGGGGGAATAGAAACTGAGAGTGGCCGGGAAGGGGTGAGCGGGGGCTCAGGTTTGGAGACAAGAGCGCTGACGTCAGAGCTGGGACGTGCGTGATGCGTTGGTCTCCCCAGCGCCCACCCAGGCTTGCCCAGAGCCGGGGGCTGGGGTTCCCCCCCACCACCGTAGCTTCTCCAGCCTCCGCTCCAAATGCTCCAAGGTTCAAACCCACAAGGCCCATCTGGCTGCTCTTCAGGGGCTCTCTGACTCAGGGATGTTCCCAAGTAGCTTTGAAAATACCCACGTCACTCTCACAACCCTCCCCTGTCTTTGCTGCGACTCACATGGGGCCCAGCCACAAAACCCGGGGATTAAGGGCAGGGTGTGCGGCTGCTCTTAGAAAAGGTGGAGCTCTTCCAGGCTTTGCAATCACTTTTCCAGGATGCTTTCCCAGCCGAATGTCCCACCACCGGCTGCCATCAAGAAACTCAGAGTCATCCCTTGCACTTCGCTGTTGTGAGTGGGTTTCTCTTTGAGGGAAGAGAAACAGCTACCATTTGTTGAGCTCCTCTTGAGTGCCAGGTGCATTGTCTCATTGAATCCTCACAACAGCCCTGAAAGGTAGACATTGGTACATACAGAGAGAAACATTTTATATGACTTTCCCACCATCACCCGTTGTTTCAGAGTTCAGGTGCTAAACCAGATTTTCTGATCAAAACCAAAATTGAACTTTTTCAGTACGCCACAGTGCATTCTATTATGCTCCAATCGCTTGGGATTCCTAGTTTTCAAACATGATTTACTTGTGAACAAAGAAAATGCTTAGACTTTTT
Organism: Delphinapterus leucas; assembly: GCF_059928025.1. NCBI lineage: Eukaryota > Metazoa > Chordata > Mammalia > Artiodactyla > Monodontidae > Delphinapterus > Delphinapterus leucas. The sequence goes on along the minus strand of NC_143135.1, from coordinate 69,738,299 downwards.
TTTTTTTTTTTTAAGCTTTGAGTGTTTTCTATGTGCTGGCACCATATTTAGTGCCTTTATTTAGACAATCTCTTTCATTCTCACCAAACCCCATGATGCATGTTATAGATGAAGGAACCAAGGCCCAGCGGAGGCAGGAACCAAGGGCACTCAGCAGTCAGAGGGTGGCCTCGAAACAGAAGGAACCCCGGTGGCTTGAACGCCCATTCCCTTAACCACTTGCCTATGTCTCTCATCCCCAAACTAAGGGAACGTCCTCACTAGATTGTGAAGATTTAGTGAGCCAATGTATATTATTTAAGGCCTGGCATACAGGTGCTCAACAAATACAACTTCCCTTCTTCCTTCTATCTGGGTTCCTGGTAGCCGGTGCGGGACCGTCGGGAGAGGACTTGGATCCAAAGAACAGACATTAGATTTCAGAGGTGTTTAGTCTGAGCCCCTCCTTGGGCAGACGGCTGGGAGAGGTGAAATGATAGATGGAAATGAAGGCTTAGTATTGTTACCAAAATCTTGTCTCCATGTGCACCAATGCCAAAAAAATACGGAGACAGAGATTTGGAAGATAAGAAATGGAGAGGCTTTTTATTTTCTTTGCCAGGCAAAGGGAAGACACAGTAGGATAGTGCCTCAAGAACTGTGCACCCCATAGCACAGCGAGATCAGCTCGGTGCTTTGTGTCCACCTACAGGGGTGGGATAGGGAGGGTGGGAGGTAGACGCAAGAGGGAGAGGATATGGGGATATATATATAGATATATATATATATGTATAGCTGATTCACTTTGTTATAAAGCAGAAACTAACACACCATCGTAAAGCAATTATACTCCAATAAAGATGTTAAAAAAAAATAAAGTACCTGCTTAAGTTATTTAAAAAAAAAAAAAGAACTGGGCACCCCCCTTCCTAGGGAATTACAGGGATTCTTATAGGGGAGTTTGTGGTCTGCAGTGAGTGATAAGGATCGAAATGGTGAGGGTCTTGCATTCTTCCTCTCCTTGCATTATTTCAAAACAGTCACTGCTGGAGTAAGGCAACCCGATAATTGGGTCTGGCAGCCGGGTAACTGGGTCTGTTAGTCTCTGGGTTACCGGTCTGCGACCTCCTTTCTGAAATGCAAACAGCTACAAGGGGTGATTTGCTACAAGAGATTATAGGGAGGGACTTCCCTGGTGGCACAGTGGTTAAGAATCTGCCTGCCAATGCAGAGGACATAGGTTCGAGCCCTGGTCCGGGAAGATCCCACATGCTCGCGGAGCAACTAAGCCCGTGAGCCACAACTACTGAGCCCGAGTGCCACAGCTACTGAAGTCCGTGTGCCTAGAGCCCATGCGCCGTAACAACAGAAGCCACCGCAATGAGAAGCCCATGCGCCACAACGAAGAGTAGCCCGCGCACAGCAATGAACACCCAAAGCAGCCAAAATAAATAAATAAATAAAATGAATTTATTACAAAAAGAGAGAGAGATTATAGGGAGAGTAAAGAATAAATACCAGGTGCAGGATGTAAATTACCTAAATTACACAGGATTAGGGATGATAGGTTAGCTTTGTAAAGGACAAATCTGACTACAGACACTACAGATTAGTAACAGTTAAAGTAAAACTAGGATTGATTAACTAAGGCCAGTTTAGGTAGCCTGTTCACTGTTCCCTTTATTTTCCTGGTTATCAGGAGAGGAAAAAACCTCATTTCTATTTTCGTGGCAACAGTATTCCTTGGCTTCTCCCTCCCTTTTTTGTCACCATCTATCCCAGGAAACTCCATGAAGTTGTGGCCTGTTGGTTTGTTCAACTTTGTGTCCCCATCATTGGTCCCAGTAGGAGTTTGAGAAGCCTTTGTCGAGTGAGTGAACTCCCGTCTCATCTTGCAGCTGAGCAGAGTTTGAAGTCATGGAGTCTTCATCCTCATCAGAGCTTTGTATCTAGGGAAAAGCTCACCATCTTTGGGTCCCTGCCCCAACCCGATTGGTGCTCAGGGGTGACTCACCGGCTTGGTAAGGAGCCCAGTTCCCCAGTTGATGTGCTGAACAAAGATTGCCCCAGGGCCAAGCGGGGGATTGGCCACCTGGCGTAGCCTGCAGGCCCGGAAGCAGGCACAGTGCAATGCAAGGGAGCCCCAGGCTCAGCATCCAGGACCTGGGGTCTTATATTCTCCTCCTCCCCTCTCTGGGCCTTACTATCCTTGGCTCTAAAAGGAGAGAGTGGACTAGATGCGCTCTGACCATAGGGTTTATCCAGCAGAAAGACAAACTGAGGGGGAGTTGAATTCATGGGCCGTGGGGATCGCTGCCCCAAGCCGGTGTCCATCTTCAGCAAGACCTCAGAATCAGCTGCCAGGAAAGAAGAACTGACATTTACTGAGCCCTGTGCTAGTGACTTGCTGGTCTTGTGCTATTCTGTGGTGTCCTCAAACAAGCTTGTGCAGAATACTCTTTAGTAATAAAAAGGAACAAACTATTGATACATGCAAGAACTTGGATGGCATTGAGCTGAGTGAAAAAAAGGCCAATTCAAAAGGTTGTCTCTTGCGTGGACAAATAATGCCACCCACCATTTCAGTAAATAAAGGATGTCCTGGCCATAGAGCCATCAGGCACTGCAGCTGCCCCTGAGTGTGCCCTGAGGGGAATTCAGAATGGAGAAAAACAGGACACTGGCCCTATATAGGTAAGGTGCATATGAAAGGAGTAATTTCAATGAGCCCAAACCCTTGCATCTTCCCATATATAGAAAAGCACTAAAATCATTAACTTGAGATGTCTGTTTTTTTGTGATTAGCAATAATCTTTGACGTTTTACTACATTTTTGCTTAGCAACAAACTCCTACGTATCGTGGCTGCACCCTTACCTCTTTGAAACACTCCCTCAGAGCTATCTGAGAGGTTGCCTTCCCAGCCTACAGTCCTCAGAATGTCCTTGAATGAAACACAATTCTCAACATTCAGGATCTGAAATTTAGATCCCAGTGAGGGGTGGTCAACAGCTGTATGATTCCATATGTGTAGCATTCTAGAAATGACAAAATTATAGAGCTGGAGAACTGATTAATGATTGCCAGAGACTGCTTATTCAGGAGGCTGGCAACCTGGGGAGAAGGTGGACTTGTGTCCAAAAACCAACTCTGAAGATTCTGCTTGACCATTGAAGTTTTTAAAGGGAGAATCATTTGGGGAGGGGGTCAGAGTCTTTGTTATCTTCCACTGTTTACACAGACTTTCTTCTGATTGGTTGGTTGTGAGGTTACAGGGTGGGGCTCCAGGGATCTTGTGCTCAGCCTGAAATCACCACCCTCCACCTGCATGGGGTCCTTAGTTCCTACAGAACTCAAGAGTATTTTGTTATTTTATTACTTGAGGTGGAACCAGGACCCTGCTCCACAGCTGCACTATTGTTTCTTGACTACTCCTCCCTTGTTTCTGCATTCCCTCTCTTCCCTGATTAGCAACTGTTTGAATCTGCCCTTTGGAACTCAGAGAAAGTCAAGGAGGCTGAATGAAGCCTATTTCCTACAAACAAGAAATGGGAGACACAGAAAGGATTTGTATGGGGTGGAGGTGGGGGGTTACCCACAGGGTCCTGCTCTGTTTCACCATGAAGACACTAAGACAAGAGCCTTCAGCCTGTTTGAGGAGAACATGGACAAGTAGCAAACAACAAACAGAACAGCAATTAAGGCAAGAGTGCATGCAGGTTGGGGGAGCAGCCACTCCTCTTACTCTAGATTAAAGCTGCGGCAAGGGGAGGAAGGAGGTATTTAATGTGCATGTCGTGGTGAGCAGGTGGTACGTACTCATAGACTTGTGTTTCAGAGAACAGAGAATGTGCACTCAGTTTTCTGATGAAAGGGACAGATAATATTTCGGAGAGGAGTTGGACTTCAAGACCCCAAGGCCAAAAGAAAGACATTGGCAAAGACACAAGTCATTAAATTTCATGCCATGGGGTGGGAGTGGACATGGGTGAAACATTCTGTTTTGACCTGCTCTGTGCACTATGGTAGCCACTGACCACATGTGACCACTGAGCACTTTGAGTGAGGCAAGTCTGAAATGAGATGGGCTGGATTTCAACACTCAGTTAAACAAATGTGTAATATCTCAGTATTTCTTCTATCAATTACATGTTGAAATAATGAGAATTTGGATATGTTGGATCAGCTGAAATAATTCTTAACATTGATTTCTCCTGTTTCATTTTATTATTTTTATGTGGCTACCAGAAAAATTTTAATTGTTTATGTGGCTCTCATCATATTCTATTGGGGAGCCCTCTAGACTACCCTTGTTCTGTCTAATGGTTACTCTTTTTTCTGCTCCCGTTTGCAGCTGCCACAGTTTGGGGCAATTTCTTTTCTCTTTCCTTAAAAAGTGTAGCCTCGCTTATCTCAAGGGGTGATTATTTACTAAGTACTTTGAAAGATAGTAAAGAGCCTCAAGGGCCTCTGTGCTTAAAGCTTCCTTTGCAACAGACAGTTTTGATATTCAAAATGAACAAATGCACAAACGTTAAAATCTTTATGGGTTTCTTTACCTCTGAAATTACCATGAGAACATTTCCTTTCATATCTTTGAAGTTTCCATGGAAGCTCAGGCTCTATCTCTTTGCTTCCTGAGGTAATGTGAATTACATTTCTGGGGATTTGGAAGTGATTTTTGATAGCATTTTGATTTCTCTGGTTTTTCTTTTTTTCCTGTCTGAGAAAAGATACACTGAAACATTGGAACGTGGCTCTTGGAAAATGTATCTTGATTTTCCTTCAGTCACTGGATTTGACTTCCTTCTGCTTTCCCTGAGGGGTCTGCAGTCTCTAGAGAACCACAAAGAAGCATTTATTTGTTCCTTCTCTTTTTTCATCTCACTTTCAAGAAGGGAATCAGAACACTGATCTTATTTGACAGGGGAAGAGGTAGGATTCAAATCAACAAATTCTCCATTCTGCGGTTTAGTTACTGTAATTCGGTTTTATCAGAAGCAGCACAGAGCTGCTGGCCCTGGTAATCAGCCTCCAGCATCTTTCTTTATGCCCTGCCCTCACCCCGGCGTGGTGGTGGTGGTATAGGGGAGCAGCATAGACTAAGCCTCTTTCCTGACTGGGCACAAGTCATAAACAGAAGGTGTCACCGCTCTCTTACTCCACTGGCATCAGTGTTTAAATAAGGTGGTGTATGTTAGAACCCCTTTGTATGATCAGGCCACTCCAGATGGCTGTTCTCTTGCTCTCTGTATATCCCCTGCTGGACCAGTCCCTGCCTCACCCACACCCTACTCACCTGACTCACCTTCCCTCTTAATCAGAGAGCCTAATCGGTAAACGCCTACATACTTGCCCCCAGTCCCAGCTAGTGATTGTTCTGATCTTTAGAGCAGAATTCTCTACTATGATAGTTTATCAAAGGGGCAGTGAGGGGTATGATCCTCTGCTGGTTTCTCAGGTGACCTGATGTCAATTCCCTCTATAACTGGTAACCTCCCCCTTCCCTCCAGAGGGAAGAGTGCTGCCATGTCCTGCCCGCCATCTGGTGCACAAGGATGGGGTGTCCCTCCAGTGCCCTGCTTCAGACATGTAAGCTCCCCCTGTTGCAGGAAGGAGGACCCCTTCCAGGGTCCGAGGGTGGGCTCTTGTCTAACACTTAGAAATGAACTGTCCAAGGAGACGCACGTGCTGACAAAGCAAATGATTTTACTGGGAAGGGGCCTGGGCGGAGGGCAGCAGGGTAAGGGAACCCAGGGGAACTGCTCTTCCACATGGCTCGCAGTCTCAGGGTTTATGCTAATGGGGTTAGTTTCCGGCTTGCCTCGGGCTAGTAGTCTTGCTTGGCCCATAGTCTGACTCGGGGTCCTTCCTGGTGGCGTGCACATCTCTCAGCCAAGACGGATTCCAGCACGAAGGGCTCTGGGAGGTTGGTCATCTCCTCCCTCTTTTGGCCCCTCCCAAATTCTCCCAGTAGCTTTCAGCGGCAGCACTGTGCTCCTTAGGGGCACCTCCGGTTGTGAGACAGCTCAGGCACGTGGTTATCATTGTGCCTGGCCAAGGCAGGCGGTTTCAATCAAAGCTTCCTAACACCCCTGCCCTGTCGCTGATTCCAGGCTCTTTCTTCGGTCTTGAGGCTGGGCAAGGACAGGCTTGCAGACCTGCAGGGTGCAGCCCAACACCTTAGAGAAAGAAATGAGGCCGCTCAGATATCATTTCGCACGGGTGCAGATGGAGAAGTCACCAACCAGGAGAGTTCTTTACAGGTGTTTCGGAAAGACCCCCAATTCGGCCCTCGGTCACTAAAGTGAGAGAAGGAAATGGAGGGTGTGTTGTACGTGGCACCTCTAATTGGGCAAAATGGATGGAGTGGTGGTAGAGACCGGATGATGGGCTGGGCTGGGGGAGGGGGCAGTTCCCTTCTGATCTGATGCTCTCATCTACACTGGGTATTCTCAGAAGACATTCATGGGTATACAGGGGTATAAATAGTTCCTTAGTGTCTGGGTGTCAGGCTGTGGGCCAGGTGCTGGGGATACAAGAACTGTTAACACCAAGTTTGTGTGCCCAATGCACAGTGAGGCCAAACAAACTGAAACAGTGGAGTTTGGAGCAAAGAAAGGTTTATTGCAGGGCCATGCAAGGAGACGGGTTGCTCATGCCCTAAAAGCCCCAAACTCCCTGTAGGGTTTCTGCAAAGCACTTTTAGAAGCCAGGTGGGGGGGGGGGGGGTCGCAGGGCATGTGATCAGCATGTGCACAGTTCTCTGATTGGCTGATGGTGAGGTAGCAGGGTGGTGTCACAGGGGTTAACAGTTATAAGTCCTTAGGCTCCAGGAGGCCTGGGGCTATGTGCTCATGGTAGTCAAGTAGTTAACATCTTCCTTTGGTGAAGAGGGGGTGGGGTTTCATATCCACAAAACCACTCAGGAAATGTACATCAAATACTATTATCTAGGTACTTCAGAGAGGAGCTTAAGCAGAGGATATGGGGGAGGCCCCATGGGGTCCTTCTTGGTTACAGAACGAGGAAAGCACTGCCTTCAAGAGATTTGCTGGCCCCATGCAATACTGCAGTGCGCCAAGCACCCAGGCAGTGTGTAGTCTTGAGCACAGGGGGGACATCTGAATTAGGGAAAGAGGAGCGGGGAAGTCATGAGAGTTTCTTGCAGGAGATGCTGGAGGTTTCTTTTAAAGTGTGGTAAAATACTCATGTTTCACCACACATAATGTCCTAAAGTTTCATCTATGTTGTGGCATGTACCATGCTACAAGGGAGGTACGTATGTACCATATTTTCTTTATTTGTTCATCCATTGATGGACATTTTGACTGCTTCCACCTTTTGGTTATTGTGAACAATAATGCTATGAACATGGGTGGACAACCACCTCTTCAAGACCCTACCTTCAATTCTCCTGGGTTTACACCCTGCCGTGGTCTGAACTGTGTCCCCCTAAAATTCATATGTTGAAGCCTTAACTTCCAATGTGGCTTTATTTGGAGATAGGATCTTTAGGAGGTAATTAAGGTTAAATGAGGTCATAAGGGTGGGATCCTAATCCCATAGGACTGGTAGTCTTATAAGAAGAAGAAGAGAGATCTCTCCCTCTCACCCATGTGCATGCACCAAGGAAAGGCCTTGTGAGGGCATAACAAGAAGACAGCTGTCTCTAAGTCAGGGAGTCTTCACCAGAAACTGCTTTGACTGGAATCTCAATCTTGGACGTCTAGCCTCCAGAACTGTGAGAAAGTAAATTTCTGTTGTTTAAGCCACCCAGCCTCTGGTATTTTGTTATGGCAGCCTGAGCTGACTAACACATACCCATAAGTGGAATTGTTGGATCATACGGCAATTCTATACTTAATTTTTTTTGAGAACCCGCCATGCTGTTTTCCATTTTGCATTCTTACCAACATGGAGCTGACTTCTGAAAAAAAGGTAAGAGGGGATGGGGACAGAGACAAGCACCTGAGGAAGCAGAGAGACCTTGAAGGAACAGTACATGTGGCTGCATCAAAGACAGGAGGGACGGCGGGGATGAGCATGAAGCAGTGGGCAGGAGGTAGGTCTCCTAAAGTTTGCTTATTTTTTTGCAGTACGCAGGCCTCTCACTGTTGTGGCCTCTCCCGTTGCAGAGCACAGGCTCCAGACGCGCAGGCCCAGCGGCCATGGCTCACGGGCCCAGCCGCTCCGCGGCATGTGGGATCTTCCCGGACCGGGGCACGAACCCGTGTCCCCTGCATCAGCAGGCGGGCTCTCAACCACTGTGCCACCAGGGAAGCCCAAGTTTGCTTTTTATACTGAAATCCATGGAGAGTCCCAAGGGATTTAGAAGTGGTGGGGCTGGGGTGGTGATGAGGGTTGGCATTATCAGATCTGCTTCCCACGAAGGCCACTGAATGCGGAAGATGCGTTAGACACAGAAGGACCATTAGAGGAATTCAGGGAAGCAGTGACAAGAGCCTGAAAAACAGTGTTGGGTACGAGTGCCTCAGAAGGGTGCGGGGTAGGTTAAACCGCAGGCTCGGAAACAGAGAGGCTGGGATTTAGGATGACTTCCCTGGCAGGCAAGACACTAAGGTGGCCCCCATGATTCCCTGATGTTCACGTCCTGTGTAATCTCCCCGAGTGGGGCAGCACCTGTGACTCGCCTCTAGGCAACAGAACAAGGCAAAGGAGGAGGGATTTTGCAGATGAAATGCAGCTGCAAAGCAGTTCATTTTGAGTTCATCAAGAGGGAGAGACTTCATCAGGTCAAAACCCTTAAGAGGGACCAGGCCCTTCCTTTTGTGAGAGACAGTCCTATGGGCTTGACTTACGCAGTCATGCTAGAGAAACTCACATGCCAGGACCTGTGGGTGGCCTCCGGCGAACAGTCAGAGAAAGCAGTCAGACAATCGCAAGGGAAATGAATTCTGCCAACGACCGGAGGGAGCTTGGAAGCGGCTCCTTCCCCAGGGTCGCCTCCGGATGAGAACGCTGCCCACCCACACCTTGATTGCAGCCTTGTCAGACGCTGGGGAGGGGACCCAGCTCAGCCACGTCCAGACTTCTAACCTAGAAAACTTCCAGATAACAAATATGCGTTGCTTTAAGCTGTCGTGATTATAGTAAAGAGTTATGGAACAAGAGACAACGAATACAACCTCCAAGGTTCCTGGGGGGGGGCACCCTAGGAAACAGCGGGGGAGCTAGAGGAGGTGATGACAGTCACAGCTAGTACTTATGGAGTACTCACTATGTGGCAGGCACTGTATTAAGATTTCATGCAGCCGATTTATTACCCACAACAGTCAATTGTGTTAATTGACCATTGTACAAGGAATGAGAGGGAGGCAGGCCAACCCATGTGTGGCAGTATACAGCCTCTATTCCTTCCTCTCCAACCCCAGGCAAACAATTCCCAATCAGAAAGCATCCGATTTCTGCTTTAGAAATTCCAGAATCTGTGGGCCCTTCATCAAGGGCTTTTTTCCTTTAGTTACTGACAAATGGATTTTAATATGCGCCATGAAGCCTACTGAATTTTGTGTATCCAGCAGAGAGGAATGAGCCTCAAGACATTTCAGAACTGAGCTTCTGCTACATCTTCCCTGAAGAGAAGGTGAGAAATATTAAGACACATTTTTCATTAGAAAAGAAGTTTTATTTAGGTAGACAGGCCAGTGCAGAACAAAAACACTGTTTCACTTGTATGTATAGACACAGCAGCCTTGATTTTCAGTCTTTCAACTCTCCTTACACAGAAGTCAGCATGGTCAGAATGTAGGACGTGGACAGGTGACATATGTGGAAATATGAAATATAACAGTGATAACCACCCAAATGCAGAGCTTTCAAGGTTCTTGGTTTTTTTAAAAGGTCATTTTCTAAGACCGTAATTTGTTCCCATCCTTCAACCTCTGTGGAATAGAAACCAATCATTCTTACCAAATGACACAGCAGAAAGAACGTACTTATTTTTCATTAGAAGTTTTGAAGAAATGCAGTCATCAGAAAGAATTTACGCCTAGCACCACATTATAGAATACCATTAAATTGTCATTCTGGTACTTTAAACAGAGCCAACTTGTTAAAGAGGAGCAGATGGCTTCAGTTTTTGTAGGAAACGCTTGTGACATTGTGGAATTCTTTCTTCCTCTTCTGGTAGAGCAGGGGGAGGCACTCAAGGCATAAGAAACTTTTATAAATTTCAGGAACTTGAAGAACAATGACTGATCAAACCGCATGCTTTAACTGACAGTATTTTTACAGCTAAAATGAGAACCCAGAAACAATACATTTCATCTAAAGCAGGCAGGACAAATCAATCACAGACTCATATCTATTACATTCCACAAACCACACAATATCATCTTTGCCAACCTTTTTCGAAGGTTTCACTTTACTTGAAAAATAGGGCGAAACTGCCAATGACTGCCCAGAAGGAGCCATTTCATCCCAGTGACATCAGATGAAACCTCAGTTACTCACAATCGCACATTTCAACATCCCTTTTCAAGAGGTTATTTTGGGAAATTACAGAGACAAGGACCTTTATAATTTCAATTGCCCTAATCACTGCGAGGCAACACTGAACTTGTATTGAACTTGGAAAGTGATCACAACTTACTCCACAATAAAAAGCTAAAAATCGTCACTACTTACATGCAGAAACCTATTCATTTGCAGAACTACTCCTCTCTCCACCAAGAGGCCAAATGAGCCTCCCCTCCCTTGCAGAGGACCATTTGCCTTTTGAAAACAAATTACAGTTGCCCACAAACTAGGATTTATTATAACGGTGTGTTCATTTATTCAAATATTTACAGAATGCCTACTACACGCCAGCCATTGTTTTTCAGGAGCTTGTGATATAGCAATGGGTAAAAACTCCCACCCTCCTAGATCTTCGATTTATCCTGGAGATAAGCAAAAGAAACCAACACGGACGCATTTTAAATGCTGTGCAACAATCCGCTTCTAAGAGCTGAACGGTTCTCACAGGGCCAATGCCCACGGTGTCCTGCCATCCCACCTTAGCTCATTTTTGGAAAGGAGAGGGTACTCGGAACAGGACGAAGCTTCCACACATGAAACGCAAACATGCAACCAGACCCGCCATACAATGGGACGTTTCTCGCGTTCTCCCAGGACGACTACAAAGTAGGACAAAGCACCTTACAGGTCAGGTGTATGCCCTCTCTCCCCACATTCCAGTGAGGCTGGCTGCACAGGGACGATGACTTGGGTTTGGAATAAGATCACTTCTGGTGGCCAGAGAGACAATCGCAGTCCATGCCAGCTCCCTGATCACTCCAAGCTACTGCCCCCACCCCACCGGCTCTTTTAATTGACTTTTTCAGTCTGACTCTAGGAAATGATGTCAGTTACTCAAAGGGGACGACAGTTCATTCAAAAGTGTGCAAATGTGGTTTCACTAAGTAAATGTACAGCTGAGACTTACTGTCGAAAGCAGACGCTTTCCACAAGGGTCACGGGAGCCTCCCTGCCGTGCGGCTCGGTCCCCAGGCGTTACAACACAGCTTCTTAACCTGGGGTGCGAGGACCACCATGACCCTTGAAGGTGTATGTAGCGTTGTGTGTATATCTGAGGAGAGGGTCCATAGCTTTAAAGAATATACTTACAAGGGGGGTTTGTAACCTCCCAAAAGTTTAAGAGCCTCCATATTAGAGGGTCTCTGCCTGTCCCTTGGTGAAATTAAGTGTGGAGCTGGACACGGCTGTCAGAACAATCAGTCCCAGCCCCAGCTGTAATGCTGGTGTTACAAGTCTGGTTTAGAGGCCTCGTGGTGGTTTGTTAGGAAGATACAGGCCAGAAACAAGGTCAGCTACTACTGGCGGTGGTCACTGAGGGTCTGTTTTGCCCCCTTTTGTAAAGCAATGATGACTCCTCATCCTTGGAAATCTGCCACCTCAAACGGAGTCCTCCCTCTAAGCCAGCACTGGATGGAGGAGTTAACTTTCCTAATAACACTTTTTCTCAAGCCAAAATGTATGACCAGACATCCACGTCAGACTCTTAGTGCCATGACTCTTCATGGGCAGCATCATGTACCCCAAGGCCTGGGTTCCCCAAACCCTGCAAGTAAGGTACAAAAGGTGATTGGAGCACTTTCTGTTCAAGATCAGTCTGTGTTACTGTTTTGTTTAAGCTTCAGCCTGGGGGATACGTGGCTCAAGAACCTCTGGGAAGAACTGTAACTAGACTCTCGAAACCATCAGCTACAGAAATGATGGGAAAGAGAAGAACAATATGTGTCTCCTGAGAACACAGAGCATTTGCAGGGAGTTTTCTGGAAGGGCCTTCAGTGTAGTCACTCTTCCTCTAGATACCTGCCTCTGTCTTCACTGCCTTTTATTAGTCTCTAAACTCCTCAAAGATGAGGACCTGCCTTATTCACATCCTTATAGCCGGTCACTAGCGTGATGTCCGGGACATCACAGATGTTATTGGAACTCAGAGAGTAGGGATGGGGGGATGCAGAGGTTAAGGGCTCTAATTAAAGAATTACATGTGACAGGGCTTAGAGAGTCCCTGGTCCCCTAAAATAATGTACCTATTTTTACCACTTCAAACTATAAATTAGGGGCTATCTATAAAGAAGTTGAGGCTTTCTGAAAAAAAAAAAAAGAAGGATAGCACAGAAAAATATATTCCAGAAAATTTTCAAATTATAAAAAGAAACCAGTGTAGAGAACTGCAATATAATATCTCAGATATAGTGACATAAAAATGCAGCAAAATTGATGATTTAGGTTACTGACATTTCTAAGTCACGCTATTATTCAATGGTAATAAATATTATGCAAGTAAGAATAATTTAAAACACTGATTGCATCCTGGATATTTATCATTAGCTTTCCATCTCAGAAACCATCACAGAAGCATAAATAAAATCTGCTTTTGTGAATATTCTGAAAGGTGGAGAGCAGCTTATGTAATTAGATCAGGTAAACAACTGTCCCTAAGAGCCATCCATAAACTTTGAAGCTCCTGAGGATTATTCACTAGCAATGTATTAACTTTCTAAGAATAAAAAGAGGGAGGTCCACAGATGTCTTTTTTTTTTTTTTTGGCAGTACGCGGGCCTCTCACTGTTGTGGCCTCTCCCGTTGCGGAGCAACAGGCTCCGGACGCGCAAGCTCAGCGGCCATGGCTCATGGGCGCAGCCGCTCCGCGGCATGTGGGATCTTCCCGGACCAGGGCACGAACCCGTGTCCCCTGCATCGGCAGGCGGACTCTCAACCACTGCGCCACCAGGGAAACCCCACAGATGTCATTTTTAAGAATTTTGTATAAAATGTAAACATAGTTAGGATCTATTTACATGATCAGAATTGGAAAAAGGGTTTTGATATTCTGGGTCAGCCTTAAATGTTTATGAAACAATGCTTGGGTGATACACTATATACCCATTTGTAACATTTATTCTATAATTCCCCATCAATGCTAGAATGTTCTTCCCAAATGGCCCCAATTTTGACCTCACACGATTCTAAATTTAAATGAATTTTTAAAAGATGTTCTTAAATATAAATAAACTGCGAAGTTGTTCTGGCTCCAAGCACACCCATGTGGCAGATGTCATTTATACGTTCTGATCGTAATAGGCAAAACGTCCCTCACTTTAAGCCTTCTGTGTTCCGTGAATTTGTTTAAGTAACATCCTGTCTCAAATGCTTTTGACCACAGAGGACTTCCCTGCAGACAACCTCTCCAAAGTGATTGGATCCCAAAGTCCTTGCTTTCCAGCAGCTCTGAGGCTCGTTGCACCATCTGTACATAAAGGTGTTTTTCTCTGAGGCACTAAAAGGCCTCTTACTCTTACTAGGATTAGTCTTTCCACTTTCTGTCTGATGATGACGTACACATCTACGTTTGCTGTGGCTTACTTGTCTCCACGTTGTCTCGTAGGAAGCTCACGAACCATCCTCCACAACGTTTTGTTGACCATCGTTTTCACCAGGGACTCAGTAAGACATACCCAGTATCTCTGCTGAGAACCATCTACTGCGAACCAGCTGGGTACCTGCCAGAGGTTCTTCAGCCAAAATGAATCCCATGTTGCCCAGGTCGCTGATCTTAAGTTCACGGGAAAAAAAATCGTCAGCAAGAAGTATCCAGAAGCCTCTGTCGAGCATTCTGCTCTCCGTTATTTATTTTCGTTCCACTGTGTCCATTCAAATCTGTCAAAATGGAAAACAAGCATTTATGACGGAAGTCCCTCGGCAGGACCCATCGGCGCTAATTAACTTCTGCTATAAATCTACCTCCTGGTCTTTGCCTTACCCAGTTAATCTTAGCCTCGTTGCAGAGCAGCAGAAGTTGGGTCAGGGCGACAGTTAAATCAATAAACTCTCAGTCCCTTTTGTAAGCGTTGGAGAGTGACAGACAAGACGATCGGCAGTATAGGGAGAAAAGCCGGTAAAACAAGACAAAAATTAGCAAGAATGACATCAGAGAAGAATGCTTGAGCAAGAGATGGAGTATAAGAAAGACAGAGAATGAGGAGAAGGAAGACAGCACAGCCCAGAGAAAGCACAGATGCTTTCCTTTGGAAATCTGGGGCAGCACCAATGCTTTCCCCTCTCTCTCCCAGCACTGAGGGGTTTCACCTAAAACCACACCAGGAAAACGGTTTAACAACGGTGGGCAGGGGTAAAGACTGTCGGTCATTCATAAAAGGCGGCTGCAGAGGTGCTCCGTGGGCTTCCGCAGCTTCCACCCTGAGAGCTAAGCCTACCTTTGAGATCTACCGTCTGGTCCCCCTGCTCCTCTGCCATCATCTCCACGGGCTCAGGATTTTTGCCATCAACCACGTCCATCTTGATCGTGCCGAGGTTTGTCAGGAGAAGCATGGGGTCAATGCCCTGACAACTGCTTTTAATATTCTCCAGAACCTTAAGACACTTGTACGACTTGAGTTCACTAATATTCTCCTCCAAGAAAAGAATGTAGAGGCTCAAGTCGTTGTACCCTTCCGATTTGAAATGCAGAACATCAAAAGTGGGCAGGATTTCATACACTTTGAGAACATCCGTCTTCTGTCGGAATGGAACAAACAGCGTGTAGACCACCAGGGGAGCCAGCATGACATACACCACGAGGTTGATGAAACTCAGCAACTGGAAGATGCCGACGGCAATGAGTTTGCACTGGAACCGATCGGGGACAGTGCTGTCATTTTTCAGGATGCCAGATTTGATGTTGCAGATGAACTCATCCGAGAGGGAGGAGAGGCTAAAGTAATAGCCCAGGTAGACGCCTGCTAACAGTATAATGCTGAGTGACAGCACCCGACAGCTGATGTACTTGACAATTAAACTTTTGGAGTTTTTCTTTGTCTTTAAGTACTGCTCCACAATTGGGTACTTGAAGTGGCTTTCCGGTATCTCCCACAAACTGAAAAGAAACAAATAAAAATAATTTAAACCCTTAACCAAGACTGTCAAATAGAAACACATTCAACAGTATCACACCGAAAATCTCCAATGCCTTCCCTCCCGTACTTCTCTACCTGTAACTTCACTAGAGTACCAGGGAATAAAATCAGGTTTTTTTTAAAAAAAAAAAAAAAAAAAAAAAAAGAAGGAAAAGCAATAATAAAACACTTTCCCCCCCTTAATTTTTTTTTTTTTTTTTTGCGGTACGCGGGCCTCTCACTGTTGTGGCCTCTCCCGTTGCGGAGCACAGGCTCCGGACACGCAGGCTCAGTGGCCCTGGCTCACGGGCCCAGCCGCTCCACGGCATGTGGGATCCTCCCGGACCGGGGCACGAACCCGTGTCCCCTGCATCGGCAGGCGGACTCTCAACCACTGCGCCACCAGGGAAGCCCCAAGGGAAGGACCCTTGATGTGACGACAGGTGCTGGGGCAGACAGGTGAGGGTGAGATTTGGGGCAGTGGGCCTTCCTGGCTCCCAAAGGGGGTCACCAGGTGGATGACAGCTCCCCATGTACTGGTAGTGAGAACCCTAAGCCCAGATGGGCAAGAGCAGGGCTGCTAACTCATACTCCCAAATCCTGATGGGCCAGCGGCTGGGGGCTAAGTTACCTTTGCCCCAGGTTCTCATTAACTTCTCGAGCTGGGCAGGCACCGTCTCTCAAGTCAAGGTCACGCGCGCTCTTTGCAGCTCTAATTGCGCGGTTGTAAACTTTGTCAAGTTCTTCCATGATAAATTTCAAATCTGAGCAAAGATGAGGAACAGCTGCGAAACGCCAGAACAGGGAGGGAAGGTACAGCAGGATCGCCACCAGTAACAGGATGTAGGGGAAAAACTGAAAAATAAGAGAGCGAATCACGGGATCAACAGACCACCCCCTGAAGTAAACATGTTAAGCACTGCTAGCGGTTTTCTCATTTTGACACAAAAGTGCGTACCCACATCGCTTGTGAAAGTCAGGCTCCTTACCCAATAACTACTTCTTATGGCTAAATTCACCTGTCCAGGTAATACGTGACACTGGTAACTACCTTTCCCCTCCACTTCGATAGACTTTAATTTGAAATCGTTGGCAGCTACATGGTGACACATGGTGTCTCCTCCCTAATTACAGAAGGAAACAAAAAAATAAAATTATTCCCTTGTCCTTTAGAATAATCCCTTGACAAAATCGCAATTAAGGAACATGTAAATGTCACAGTGGCCTCTGGGTTCTTCTTCTTCTTCTTTTTTTTTTTTTAATTGCTATGGTTTTAGGAGGTCACTAAGGCTTTTAGAACTCTGTCGTTTTCCTCTCTGGAATTTGGGAGAATGGCAGAAATGCATAACGTTGCTCAAAACAAATTAGAAAAATGTTGGCTTCAGTGATCCTGTAATCACCCCATGAAACAGCTGAAATAAGCAGGTAAAATTCACAAAATGCAGAACAGACTTCCATAGTGGACAGACCGTGAGGACCACCCAACATCCTCATTTTACAGCCAGATAATCTCAAGCCTGGAGAACCACAATGGGTGACAGTCATGAGGGGAGCAACCCGATCTCGATGTACATTCAAAACAAATGAGAGGGGATTCAGAAGTCAGAGAGAGCTAAGTGCATCCAGTAACCAGGTCCGCGGGGCGGTAAGGAAAGGCTTAGCCTCAGAGAAGACCAGGAAGCTGCAGCCAGAACAGATCTGAAATTAAACTCAGCTGAGTGGTCTTCGCAGAGAGGTTGCTGAGCCTTTGACCTCAGTTTCCCTATCTATCAAATGGTCGCGTAATACAGGTGTTATAAAGGTTAAATTAGATAATTTATGAAAAATGCTTTGCATGGTGCCTGGCACGTCGTAGGCACTAAAACACAGCAGCTAAAACCAACGGAAAGGCTACTGAGTGAGCACGTTATCTTCAGTCCTCACAGTGACCCTGGCAAAGCCGTTGCCGATGGCCTCACTCTGCAAAGAAGACGCCCAGAGCAGTTTCTGGCCACAGAGCACAAAGCTGGTGATAGAGACAGAATATGAAGCTTGACCTTTCTGATCCCAGAACCATGCCTCTTTCACCATAATACACTGCAAATTATTTTACTTCTCTGGAAAACTCCTCCCTACCTTTGGATTGGTCTCTTTCCACAGCTGCTCAGAGCTGTAACAGGAAGAGGCTACGATGGCCTTGAGTTGACACCAAACTCCCACCCCGACCTCTCTGGGAGCCGGCAGCAGACCAAGTAAGAGTGTGACTCTCACTATAGATCAGATGTACAGAAAAGTTGCAAAGGTGGTCCAGTGCGTTCTCGAATAACCCTCATCCCGTTTTCCCCTCTGTTGGCGTTGGACATCTCCACGGCACACTTGTCAAGGCGAAGGAACCATCGTTGGTACATTACCATTAGCTACATTTCAGGCTTTTATTTGGATTTCTCCAGTGTTCTCATTGTTGTCTTCTTTCTGTTTCAAGACCCCATCCAGGGTATGCATTGCATTTTGTTGTCACGCCTCCCTAGACACCTTGGTTCTGTGACAGCTCCTCAGTCTTTCCTTGTTTTTCATGAAGAATAACGTTTTTAAATGCATAAAAGAACACATAAATTCGCAAAGGAAATGGATGATGTTGATATACAGCTGTCACAACATTAAAAGACAAATTTGTATGTGCATCATTGTCAACACATTTAATGGGATCTAACAGATGGTCCAACAACACAGTAACTCTGAAGTGATGAAGAGTAAAAAATACTCTAAGATAGCTGTGATTTCTGTTGGTGACAGTCACACATGGCACTAATACCACTACAGATTCTTGCCTACTTACATACATATTTTTTAATGTTAAGTTTTAGCTTGAGGTACATAAAAAATAAAGCTGCCCTGTGTTTTCTTATCCTAGTTCGTGGACTTCCTGATGCTATCATGGAGCCCACTTTAGGAATCCCTGCCCCAAGGGCAAGAGAAATAGCACAAATGGCTCAGAAACTCCACAAACCCTCACCAACGCAGCTGCTTCCCTTTGGGGTTCTGGCATGGGATGGGGTCCTCAAAACTATTAATCCGGGCTTCCCTGGTGGCGCAGTGGTTGAGAGTCCGCCTGCCGATGCAGGGGACACGGGTTCGTGCCCCAGTCCGGGAAGATCCCACATGCCGCGGAGCGGCTGGGCCCGTGAGCCATGGCCGCTGAGCCTGCGCATCCGGAGCCTGTGCTCCACAACGGGAGAGGCCACAACAGTGAGAGGCCCGCATACCGCAAAAACAAACAAACCAAAAAAACCAAACAACTATTAATCCAATTTGCAAAGAGCTGCTACACAATGACACACACAACAGGCTGTGATTAGCTGCATTTTGGCTACATAATTCATAGTTGGCTACACTGAAACGCAGTGTTCCTTCAATCCTAGTCAGTCCGAAGGGTGCTCATTAGTATAAAAATTTAACTGCGTGACGTAGCGTTTGTGCTGCTTCCATAACTGAAAGAACCAGACATTTCCTTTGGGAACCACAGAGGGAAAAGTATTTCTAACTTGGGGCTGTGGAATATGTGTATAAGTCACTTTTGGTTCAAAGCTATTTGAATAATAGTATTTCATCTCGAACTGTTCTTGTGAAGTAGGAAGTGACCGTTTACAGTCTGTAGCAATTTTTCTAACATGCCAACGCGGTGTAATAATTAGCACCAATGAACAGTTCAACGCAGCTCACTGCAGTTTGAAAAATGAATGTTTAAAGGTATTACATGAATGTTTAAAGGTATTACATGAATGTTTAAAGGTGTTTGCTTTCTTCTAAAATATCCTTGTACCTTGATCGCCTCTAGGGGAATGTAGTTGAATGCCCCGTTTCTTAGTTTTTCTCCATAGGTAAACCTCTTTTTTCTTTTTCATCAAAAATAAAAAGGTGATTTGCAGTGAATCTGCAGCAAGATGGCTTTAAAGTGAATTCAAATGAAATGCGAATCCAAAAAAAGCATTAAATTATAGTCTTTAAAATCCTTTTGTACAAATAAGGAACATGGAAAAACTACCGAGCCTTATGAGTACATCTGCTGGATGGGAACGGCTTTGTTTCTAAGCTCTGTCTACTCCCAATTAGTTCTGAGATGCTTGGCATCTTTCAAAGCTATGACTGCATGATTCTGTACGATGCCCATGTTAGTTAGTGCTGAGCTATTCCAGAGTTGGTGAAGCTTCTCATAGCAAGGTGAAACCAAGAACTTGGTACACTTTTCAGTCTCTGAAAAGAGACTGAAAAGTCTCTTTTTTAATCTGCCTTAAAATCTTGTTTTGTTTCTGGAAAGGGTTGTAGTTAGAACAACAGACCCTCCAGATGGCAGGGACCTTGGAGGGGATGCGCCCCAGCCTCCCTCCATGTTCAAATCCCCTCTAGCTCATCTAAGGCAAAGGAACATCCAATTAGGACTGAGCGACTCCTCCCGTGAAATGGATGTGATCACGTCTTATGGGATTAAATGCAGATGGGTAAATTCATTCAAAAATATCTCCTGGGCACTTGCCAGGTACTAGGCAGTGGGCTGGGAGCATGGCCCCAAAGAGGAAGTGCACAGTTTGCCCCAGGACCACACAGGTCAGGTGGGAATACCAGCTAATAATTAAATAATCAAAACGTAAAAGTGATGATCACAAAATATGTAGTACTGAGGGAATAGAGATGTCCTTGGGGAGGTGAGGCAAGGCTTTGTAAAAGAGGTAACGTCTGAGCTATGTCTTAAAGTACAGTGAGGCAAAACAACAACAACAAAGAACCCATAAAGCACTATTATGGGGACTTCCCTGGTGGCGCAGTGGTTAAGAATCCGCCTGCCAATGCACGCGATACGGGTTCGAGCCCTGGTCCGGGAAGATCCCACATGCTGCCGAGCAACTAAGCCCATGCACCACAACTACTGAGCCTGTGCTCTAGAGCCTGCGAGCCACAACTACTGAGCCCACATGCCACAACTACTGAAGCCCGCGGACCTAGAACCCACGCTCCACAACAAGAGAAGCCACTGCAATGAGAAGCCCGCACACCACAACGAAGAGTAGCCCCCGCTCACCACAACTAGTGAAAGCCCACGCACAGCAACAAAGACCCAATGCAGCCAAAAAATAAAAAGCACTATTATGTTAACACTCAGCTCTCTGGGGCCCTTTAGACATCCTCTTTCCTCTGTCTAGAATTCTTTCTCCTTGTCTACCTGGTGAATTCTCACCCATCCCGGTCACCAAAGTAAATGAGCAAGCCCACAGCTGAGTAAGTAGTAAGAGCTGAGGCTGGAAGGGTGTGTAGTAGGTTGAAAAACTCATGTCCACCCCGAACCTCAGAATACGACACTGTTTGGACATAGAGTTTTTGCAGATGTAACTAGCAAAGATGAGGTCATACTAACTTAAGGTGGACCCTAATCCAGTGACTGGTATCCCTCTAAGCACACAGAGACACACAGGGGAGACGCCACGTGAAGACAGAGGCAGAGACTGGAGCGATGCATCTACAAGGCAAGGAACGCCAAGGACTGCCGGCCACCACCAGAAACTAGCAGAGAGGCATGCGATGGACCCTCCCCTCTGAGCCCCATAGAAGGAACCGACTCTGCTGACACCCTGATTTCCAAATCTAGGAGAGAAGACATTTCTGTTCTTTCAAGCTACTGAGTTTGTGGTCATTTGTCACGGCAGTCCTAGGAAACTCATACAAAGGGGAAGCAGGGACCGAATTATGAAGCTCCCACAGTACGGGAAGCCGCCGGTGGAGGGCATGATGGGAATTTATTTTAGAAAGATTATTACAGCCGTGGAGAAAGGAAGACACTGGAGAGGAGAGACAAGGCAGGAGCTTACTGCAGCAAAGAGGGGGTAAGTGATAAGCACTAACGAAGGCAGCAGCAGTGGGGAGAGGAAGACAGACTTGAGACCACACAGAGGGGGAAATATACCTTCCAGTGCCCAGTTGGAAGTGATGGATGGAAAAGGGGAAGAACTAAGGCTAATCCTGGGTTTCTGGCTTACATGAGGGCATGGGTGGTGGTACCAGTAGTTGAAATAAAGAAACAAGGAGGAAAAGATTCACAGCAGAGGGGAGTGAGGCAGACCTGAGAAGATGAGAGTCTGAACGCGAGATACCTGTAGTTAAGGCAGGGGTGGTGGAGGTGTAGTTAAGGCACTGCCCTGGTGGAGGTGTGTCGTACATAACTAAAATAAAGAAGACAACCTGGCCATCCTCGCAACTCTGGATTTTGTAGGTTATAGATGGTCAAAGCCAAGAACATGGCTGGGATCGTCCAAGGAGAACACGGAGAAGAAGACAAGAGAGCCAGGGAGGACATGAGACCCTAACGTTTAAGGGTCAGTTAGCGGGAAGCAGGTAAACCAAGAACAAATTCCATAGGGGAAGCGACATATAAGGATTCGGGAAAGATGAGGGTTCTTGAAGGCATGTTGTTTGGACAGTGATGCATTTAAAGATAACCTCAATTGTGGGAAGTCCAATGAGTGAAGAGCTCCCCTGAAAGGCTGATGCATTCCATGGGCAGTTTACAGAGGAGAGAGAATTAAGGGGGTATGTCATTCTATTCTGCACTCAAGGGAAGACACCCAAGGCAGCAGGCTTCGTGCTGGGTGACATTCTGGAAGGGACCTAACAGGAGGAGAGACCTGTCAAAGAGAAGATGGCAAGCAGAACATTTGTGTGTGAAAGAAGAAAAGACTCCTGTCAAGAGAATTAGAACCAAGTTACAAGGAAGCAAGGAAAAACCTTCCTAAAGATCTGTACGAACATGATATGGACTGTCGTACGAGGCAGGGAGTTCTCTTTCACTGGATCATCTGGGAGGGCTTCAGAGCTCTAGATCAGGGATGGGCAAACCTTTTCCCGCAAAGGGCCAGACGGGAAATGCCTGTGAGCCATAGGGCCTCTGTCACAACTAGGCAACTCGGTCATAGTATAAACCAGACACAGGTAATAACGTGTAAATGAATGGGCGTGGCTGTATTCCAATAAAACTATATGCAGAAATGGGTGATGGGCTGGATTTGGCCGGAGCGTGTATGTCAGTTTGCCAGCCCCTGCCCTGGACCTTTGCTTTGCAAAGAGTGGTCCACAGACAAGCACCCTCAGTATCACCCGGGAGCTTGTTAGAAATGCAGAATGCAGGCCCCCATCAGACCTGCTGAATCTGAGTCTATATTTCAATAAGATCTCCAGGTGATCTGCGTGCACACAGAGTTTGGGAAACACTGGTTTAGATGAGTGGTGTCTACACTGGAACCCAAGCTGGCCCAGCAGAAGCAGACTCTCCTAAAAAGTAGATAAAAAACCACATTCCTGGCCTTAACCCCACAGGTTCCAACTTGTGTTCTGGATGGGGCCTAGGACCCTGTGTTTTCACACAGATAATACTAAGGTTTGAAAAACTCTGGTCTGGAAGCCTCAGAGAAGCCCTGCAACTACGTTTCTGTGAATCCACTTAACGGAAATACAGCAAGATTTGACAACTCTGTTCATTTTATTTTCTTGTTGTTTTTTGTTTTTGTTTTTCAGTCAAAAACTGGCTTTTCTGTTTCAGAAAGAAATCTTGCCTAACAGTTGCTTACTTTATGAACTTGAACAAAGAGACCAGAACACCCAAAAAAGGCCAGTTGTCAAACAGTCCTAGAGTGCCACCTGCTGGCCCCTTGAATGAATGAACCCATATTTCCACCAGAGACGACTCCTCAGATACTAGAGGCTACTAGAAATAAATGGAGCAGAAGAGAAAGGGAGGAGAAACAGGGCAGGAGAAATGAAAGAAGTAGGTGGGGAGGGATGACAGCATGAGTTATACCACTGCCATAAACTACACCAGTACATACTTTAATATTACACTGAGTAACTTCTTTGGGGGGGGAGGAATTTGGGTCTCCTGGTTTTAAGTCTGGCATCAGAAGTGCGTTGAGAAGTGTTCACATAAACCCTGTGCCTCTAACCCCCTCATTGTGAGCACCAGTCAGAATGCTCCTAGAGACCTAAGTCTGGTTCTGATCATGACCTGCAAGCTACCTCATTCCTCTCCTCCCTTCCATATGTGTGTTCTGATCACCCACTGTGGACTGTGCATTGTTCTCGGGGTACAGTGATGAACAAGACACATCATGGTCTCCGCCTGCATGGAACTTAGAGTCTTGGAAATAAAGAATCAATTAAGGAGAATTAAGGCAAGTAAGGACCATATCCCAGGGTGATTCCAGGAAAAGTACAGGCTGCTCTGGGAATACACAACCAAGCAACACAGACCAGGGTGGAGTGCAGTTGATATTCTGCTTGGCCAGTGGCCCATTTCTAGGATCTGAAAGTCTGAGGCAGGGCATGTAGTCTACTGTCTACACAGCAAGCCCACAGTTTTATTCCTGGATGCTTCACATTGACCCACCTGGCCCTTGAAGCAATCTGAACTGGCAACAACCCTCAGTCTAGAGGTTTAGAGGAAGCTTCTAGGTGGAAATGATATTTAAGCTGAGACTGGGAAAATGCATTAGGAGTTCACCGGATTTGGAAGTGAGGCTGCGGTGGTTCACAAGGGCCAGAGGGAGACTGAACCTTGTCAGCCAGAATAGTTTTGTTTTGTTTTGTTTTTTTAAAGAAATAAAGACATTTCATAGGGACACTGGAGGGTTTTGTTTAGGGAAATGACAGTCAGGCAAAAAAGAACACCTGTGATTATGTGGCAAGGGGTAGTAGAGTAGGAATGACAGCGGCAAGATGGACAAGAGGACGGCCCCTGCCCTAGGGGCTGGAAAGAAGGATGAAGAGTTTAAGAGCTCCTTATGAAGACAGACCCGATGGGGCTCAGTGACTGACAGGATGTGGGGATGGAGAAAGAGTCAGAATGGCCCTCAGACTTCTGGCTGAGGTAACAGGGTGGCTGGTGGTGTCATTAACTGAGCTAGAGGTCACAGTGGGGAAAGGCAGGAAACAGAAGTTCAGCTCTGAACAAGCTGGGCCGGAGTTGCGTGCCAGACCTTCACGTGTTCAAGTTCAGGGTTCAGCTGGGTGTGTGGATCTGGAGCTCAAGAGAGAAGGCTGGGGGCTTCCCTGGTGGCGCAGTGGTTGAGAGTCCGCCTGCCGATTCAGGGGACACGGGTTCGTGCCCCGGTCCGGGAGGTTCCCACATGCCGCGGAGCGGCTGAGCCCGTGAGCCATGGCCGCTGAGCCTGCGCGTCCGGAGCCTGTGCTCTGCAACGGGAGAGGCCACAACAGTGAGAGGCCCACGTACCGCAAAGAAAAAAAAAAGAGAGAGAGAGAAGGCTGGGTTGGAGACAAAGACCTGGCTGTGAACAGCCCGTGGAAAGAAACTGAAACCAGGGACATGAAATGGTCCAGGGAGGGGGTGCAGAGGAGGTGGCCTAGGACAGAACTCCAACTTCTCAGAGATGGACAAAGGGAGACTCTAACCGGAGAGTCAAGAGAGCATCTGCAGGAGGGCATGGTCCACCAGACTGGATGTCAGAGAGAAGCCAAGTAGCATAAGCCCCTGCGAGTGAGAATTAACTTAGCAACAGGGAGGTCGTAGGTGACCCTGGGCAAGACCAGTTTGGTGGAGATGGACATGCTAAAATATCAGTGGGAAGAGAGCCTGCGAGAAGGGACGGGTTGAGGATGCAGAGGAGAAAGATGGGGAGGGGGATCCAGAGCACAGTGGGTCACACAGGAGAGCAGCTTCGTTCGGGAGAAGGGGCCTCATCCATTCACCAAAAGGACAGAGAAGGCTGGTGCTGCATGGGGACATCAGGGACGTGTGATGGCAGGGAGCTGAGGGTGTTCTCGTGTCTGAGCTTCCGTCTGCTCTGAAGGGGGTGGGGGAGGGCCTTGGAGGGCAGGAGGTGGCAGTAGGGAGTGGGATGTCCTAACGTACCTCCAGGTAATGAGGCACACAGAGCGAGGCAGCCACCAGAACGGTGACAAGTGGCAAGGGGGTGAAAGTCCTTGGAGACAGAGAATGGTGCATCAGATGTGTATCTGGGAGGGCGCAGAAGGCACCCTAGGGTAAAGAACTCTCACCAAAGTCCTGAATGAATGAGGGGGTGGGGATGATGTAGCTCGGTGTCGAGAACGAAGAGCTAATCTAAGGAGGCGGGTTTTTACATGACGGAAGCACAGACAGAGTGAGGAGTAAAGATATGGGAAGACGACACACATCTCCACGTCCACCCTGAATTAAGGACCTCCTGGGTCAACAGTGGGCTCCCCCACTGGACAGCTCTTCTGCTGGGAAGACCCTCTTGGTGCCGAGCTACAGTTCACCAACTGGTAACTTTCACTAACAGGTGAGAGTCTAGATTTCTGAAGCCGCACAAATCAAACCTGTACCTTTTCACATGTGAAAAACACCTGAAATCTGACAGAGGCCATGGGCTCAACCCAGTTGGCCATGGGACTTTGGACAAGGACTTTGGACTTTGGACACTCGCCTGCCGCTGTCCTCCGCATCTGCTCTGTGAAATGAGGAGCCTGGAGGACATGGTCCCAGCCAGCTGAAGATTCATGAGTCCATTGAGTGTGGAGAGGCCAAAAGAAAACCAACAGGAAAAGCTTTCTAAACTTGAAAAAGAATCCAACAACCCAACATTTGGGCATGTACTCAAAAGAACCGAAAGGAGGGACTCGAACAGATATCTATCCACCCATGATCACAGCAGCATTACTCACAAAAGCCAGGAGGTGGAAGCAACTCAAGTAGCCACTGATGGATGAATGGCTAAACAAAATGTGGCGTATACATACAATGGAATATTATTCAGCCTTTAAAAGGAAGAGGATTCCGACGCATGCTACAACACGGGGGGAAACTTGAAAACATTATGCTAAGTGAAATAAGCCAGACACAACAGAACAAATATTATTTGATTCCACTTCTATGAGGTACCTAGAGTAGGCAGACTCAAAGAGACAGAGAGCAGAGTGGTGGTTGCCAGGGTTGGGGAAGCGGAGACAGGGAGTTAGTGTTTAATGAGTTCGGAGTGTCAGTCTGGGAAGACGAAAAGGTTCAGATGGGTGGTGACGATGGCTGCAAAACAACGTGAATGTACTTAATGCCACTGAACTGCACACGTAAAAATGGCTAACACGATGAATCTTACGATGTGTATACTTTCTCACATACACACACCACTTGAAAAGGCATCAATGTGAAAATAAGGCAGCTGTGATTACAGAATCTGGCCTGGCTAAGAAAGTCACACTTATCCAGGTAAGATCCTCCTACCTTATCTGGATCTCCTGTGGGTCTGTTTCTACTTCTGGGTTTTCTCTCGTGCTCTGGTTGTTTTTGATTGAGTGCTGAACATCACAGGTGAAAAACCGGAGCGAGAATCTGAGGCTCTGGAGAAGTTACTTCCTCCAGGGAGGACTGGCTTGTTTCTGCTTCTGGCTGGCAGGTGGACTAGAGACACTGACAATCCCAAATCTTCTTCATTCAGTCGACACTGAAATGCTCTGAACCAAGACTCTAGACTCTATGAGGGCTGGCTGAACTCTGGATCACCCCTCACTCCTCAGCGATGGCCTTTCAAGCCTACGGTGTTGACCATGGTCCTTCCAACTTGGGCTATTCAATCTTTGTCTCCAGCCCTGTGAATCTGGCAAGAACTCTGCTCAGATCCTCAGCCAAACTTCCATGAAAACAAGCTAGACTACCATCACCAGAAAGAGAGCTCCTTCGTCTTTCACTAACATCGAAAACTTAAGCTTGACTACCCACGCTGCTCTACAAGACTTCCCCTCCTATCCTGCAGGGGCAGTGGGAGCCCAGAGAACTGATTCTCATCTTACAGCCAGCAACTAGTCCTGTGACTCCTGGGCGTGACCTCTCAAGGTGTCCTTATCCTCACGTGTAAAATGCATTTGGATCACAATCTTTGAATTTCTTCCTGCTCTAAAGGTTTTGCAGTCTCTAAACATCCCTGCCAACTCTTACATTGGACAATCCCATAATATACATTCTTCTTCTGTGGATCCATCAATCTCCAGCCCGGCCACTGATTACAACTTTCCATTCTCAGAAGACCATTAAAACAGACAGATTTAAATTACAACAGCATGCATTTAGATTTGCAAACAAAGATGTTCAGTTTCTAGAACTGTGCCCATTCATACGGAAGATCCTTATTACTCGCTGCCTGGGCTACTACGTCATGCAAAGTTGATGAGGACCCAACTGATGCTAAGGCCGAAAGCCAAAGAGAAAAGCCCAACCCCAAAGAAGAAAGGAGTCAGTGTAGGGCATCATTGTGCCAAATGGCACGCAATACATAAACATGAGGGAAACAAGCCTGAGTCACAGCAAGGGACTTAAACTGTTCTTTTTAAAAAAGAAGTATGCTGACTGTTCAGCAACAGGTCGAGGCAGGAGAGAGTCAAACAAACATCAGTCTTTGGCTTTTTAGAAGCTAACATACCGGGACTTCCTGGGTGGCGCAGTGGTTAAGAATCCACCTGCCTATGCAGGGGACACGGGTTTGAGCCCTGGTCTGGGAAGATCCCAAATGTCGCGGAGCAACTAAGCCCATGCGCCACAACTACTGAGCCCATGTGCCACATCTACTGAAGCCCACATGCCTAGAGCCCATGCTCTGCAACAAGAGAAGCCACCGCAATGAGAAGCCCACACGCCGCAGCAAAGAATAGCCCCCGCTCGCCACAACTAGAGAAAGCCTGCACGCAGCAACGAAGACCCAACGCAGCCAAAAATAAATAAATAAAATAAAAAATAATAAAAAAAAAAAAGCTAACACACCATGCTTTCCTTGGTGGATGCTGAAGATGCACAAACATTCTATTCATTTGCATGATGAACAAAAGAACCAGTGGCTGAAAGTAATGACAGGCTGAAACAAAGTCCTACTTTCACAAGTATGGAGAAGACCCAGCGGAGCTGCTTCATTGCTCAGAGAACGTCCTGCTGCACAAACCTGCCAACTCTGGCCCAAGTTCCACACTGCCCAGCCTTTGTGAGCCCTGCCTCCACACTCCCCCGACCACGGAGCTGCTGACCTGCTCCTGTTCTCTGCAGGACATTGGTGTCTCCCAGGTAGCATCTCCCCTTCCTTGCAGCATGTGGACCCATCAGAAAGCAAAGGCACGTATTCCAAAAGCTGTGCTGCAATCAATACCCCCAGATGGAATCATCCCTGGGCTTCTCGATGCTGCAGTAACACATGTGCTGGAAGCTACTGACCTCTACGTTGGTCCTTACTTTTTCCAAGAGACCCTGTGTGTGGTGGAATAGGAGCTGGCCGAAGCTCTGAGTCCCAACTCTGCTGTTCTCTAACAAAGCTCACTGAGGCATAAAAAATGTACTGAGAGCCTCATATGGTTGACACCGCTGGGCATCAAGGGTAGAAAGGCCACCGAGACACATGAGGTGCCGGCCACTATGGAGCTAAAATCAAGGAGCGCCTCAGTTTCCCATCTGCTCAAGGAAGGTGCTGGACCAAGTAATCTCTGAGGTTCCTTCTGATTTTAATGTGCTACAGTTTTACGATCTGAGTTACAGCCCTGGTTGGCCACATGCATCCATGTGGCTTTGGACTGGTGCAGCCTCTCTGGGCCTCAGTTCCCGCGTCTGTAAAGCAAACAGGTGAGATTTGCAATGTCCCCAGTTACCTTATGCAGACACAATGGAAGGTTTCCAGAGTCACCCTGCAAGGAGTCCTTCTGCTGGACGGCTGCCCAGCAATAAGAGTCCACGAAGGAGGCCTGACGCCACGAGAAAGAACTAGGGGAGAAGCAGCTTATTTGGGTACCTAAGAAGCAAAAACAGATTGTTCCAAGTAAATGAAAGTGCAGGTGTCTGGACCCCTCCTGCCCCACCCATAATCCCTCCCTCCCTGCCTCAGACTTTCAGGTGTTTGCTAAGTCACCAAACACCACTACACGAGCGAGGCCAGCACCAAAACCAAACCCCCAAGTCTGCAGTAAAGCTGAATATTTGCGAGCTTTCTGGTCAACACTGGTCATGACAGCAGCTTGGGCTCAGGTGGGGAAAAACCCTTGAAAGAAGTGAAACCATCATAAAGGAAAAGTGCAAAGGAAACACGCTGAGTTGGTTTAATTTGGGGTGAGGATTGAGAGAAAGGAGAGCGTTATAGGGCGGGGAGTAGGAAGCGAGGAGGAGAGTCAATGCAGAAAATTGAACCAGAAAAGGAGTCCTTTTTAGAGCAAAGAAACAAAGGACATTCAGCCTGAGGACGAGAAGCCTGATGGAACATTTGGTAATACACCACTGGACGGCAAATCGACCGTTTTCCAACTCCTCTAAGAAGAAAGAAGGCACAGGCCCAAACTGCAGTCCAAGTGGTTTCCACTCAGAAGGCAGATGCTCCAAACTGCAAGCCTGCAGGCAGGGAGATGGGCGTGGGATGGGAAACCAGGAGCGCTGGGTCCCACTCGAGGCTCTGCCGTTAACTTGCTCTTCTGGGAAGGAGCTCTGGACCTCGGTTTTCTCCTCTGCAAACTGAGAACTACATCGCTCCGCAAAGGCTACCGTTACTACCTGGAAGATTCTTCATGCCCCTGAGTGCCTCCCGACTCACATGGGTCACCGTGGAAAACAGGCCAATAGGACTTTCAGGGTGCAGGGCTGAAGCCGTGTCTCCCCTCCTTGCCAGCAGGCAGAGGGCCTGGTAGTGAGCCTGTCCTGATAGCCCTGAGCCCAGCCCCACTCCCCTGCCCCATCAAGCAGGTACAGGAACATGTGTCCCTTCCAGGCACAGGGACCAGCTGCTGGGGGACAGCTGACACACTCTCTTCCACAGCCTGCACAGCGGGAGAGTGCCAAGTGCCTGGGCACTGATGTTAGCTGCATCTGAACCTAACTCTGACCCTCACAGCCGGCTGACCTCAGGTCACTTACTTACAAAGCCAGGGATCTCCAAATGGGGATGACGTTAATGTCTAGATTCTGAGTAGTGTTACCTGGTTCCCGGCAGTTGTACACGGCACATCCTTCTGTACCAAGTGGCTAGCAGATTCTGTTACAGCTTCAAAGATGGAGGAGGGGGTGCCCACCATTCTCCCTCCCACCCTGCAGAGAGGACAGGACAGTAGGAAGACACTGAGCTGGACTTCCCTGGTCCCTTTATGAGGGACATAAAAAGCCTCAAAGGGTCGCCCTCCTCTGGTGAGGGGTCGGCCTTTATACTTGTGACAGGAGAGGGTGGTGATGGGTATGTTGTCTGGAGAGTAGATTCTTGTGGTGAAGGGGGTGCAACAGGCCAGGCTCTGAGTACTCCCTCTTTTCATCAGGTGCCTTTATGCCCACAGACGTCAAGAAGGGACTCCTCAGAGCCCTTGGAGATGACTGTGAAAAGTCACACACTTTCTGAAAGCATCCTCTAATAGGGTAACTTCTTGCCAACCAGGAATGGTTTAAATATGAGTTGGGGGTGGGAAAGACATTTAAGGTCCCTTCCAACTCTTATCCCATTAAACTTGAGTTCTTACGTTTTATAAAAAATAGAGCAATCAGGATAGCACAGGACCCCGGGGCTAGCCTCACTCTGCTCTTGCATCAGTATTCCTCTGTTAAATGCTTCTAATGAGGTCCGGACACCAAGGCTTACTGGGCATAAAACAGCAGATACTGTAAGAAGGACAGACAGGCCCCAGGTTATAGATGGATGGTTTCTGGCAAGATGCATGCTTAGCAGCATCTGTCCAAACACATTCTCCTGAAAAGGGACAATGCTGTTAGGATTTCATGGAAACCCGTCTGGCCTGTAGTCCTCGTGCATGTAGCCAGCATCTAGTAACCTTCTTTCCATAGGAAAAGTGCTTCAAGTTGTCCTGGGACGTCAGGGGCCTCCCCCAGGGCAGTGATGGAAACTGCTGGAGCATAAATAACTCAACTTTTTCACACCAAAGCTTTTGCAAACGAAGAAGAAAGGAAATTTAACAGAGTCTACAGACAGAGGTTGAGCACACGTTGAGCTCCTAAGTAAATATTCTTCATCTGGAATGGAAGATGAGAAGAAAAGACAACCAATATTCACAGGACACCACGCCACCTTTAAATCATTACATTACCTCGTTTAAACCTCACAACCAAATCGAGGGAGGGGAATAGACAGATAGATAGGTCTTATCTTCATTTTACCCTGGAGGAAACCGAAGCTCACAGTAATTCAGCAATCCCTCAGCCGAGGAAGTCAGTGGTAGCATCAGAATTTGAATGTGTATCTAACTCTCAGTCTCTTAAAATGCTCCTCTCTGGACCAGTCACTCCAACAAGGCCGAGCTGGAGGAGGTCCCGGGAGCCTGGTGGAGCAGGGTGGTTTGAACACACGGTTACTCCAACTAACCAGCACGGGCAGAGCTTCCTAGCAAGGGTCAAGGTCAAATCTGAGAAAAGGAGCAGATCAAGCCCCGGGTATTGGATATTCCCAGGCCAGAAACAGGAAACAAAGGAAGTCAAGAACCAGGCAGGGGCAGGAGTAAAGGGAGGGACCTGCAGGAGGTCCAAGCGGGAGGGTGCAGGGACCTGCCCGAGCTGGGCTGTGCAGACCTACACCTTCCCCCAGGGCCTGACAGCCTAGCCTGGCCTAAAAGCACATGTCAGGAGGCTCAGCTGCAGCCATGCGGCTAGGATGTTCGGGACCTGGACCATCGTGATTCATCTCCAAATGTTAACTCCACATCCTTTATCTCATTTACTCTTCAAAATGATATTGGGGGGTGATGATTTTGTAACGGATAAAAATGTCGAAATTACTATGTTGCGCACCAGGGACTAGCACGGTGTTGTAGGTCAATTGTACTTCACAAACAAACAAGCTCATAGAAAAAGAGATCAGATTTGTGGTTACCAGAGGTGGAAGATGGGGGGGGGGGCGGGGGAACTGGATGAAGGCTGTCAAATGTACAAACTTCCGGCTATAAGGTAAATAACTGTTAGGGACGTAACGTGCCACATGACACATATAATGACCACTGCTGTACGTTCTATATGAAAGTGGTGAAGAGAGCAAATCCTAAGAGTTCTCATCACAAAGAAAAATTGTTTTTCCTTTTATTTTGTATCTGTATGAGACAATGGGTGTTCACTAAACGTACTGTGGTGATCATTTCAGGATGCATGTAAGTCAAATCATTACCCTGTGCACCTTAAACTTATACAGTGCTCTCTGTTAATGATACCTCAGTAAAACTGGAAGAAAAAACCAATAATTTTGGGAGGTAAACAGGTGTTTTATATATTTTCCTAGCAGTCTTCCAGTAAGGAGAGCTTCTGGTCTCTTTCGTCCACCTTTTTAAACTGTTGCCAGATCATTCACCCTCAAGCTCAGTTCTGATCTTGACACTCCCTTGGCTCAACATTCTTTCATTGGTTCCCCGTTACCCAGAAGACAAATCCAAACCGATGCTCCAGTCCAACCCAATTATTGCTGTGGCTTGCACAGGCCCCATCTGCTCCTAAATCTGTGCCTTTCCTCACATCAATCCCTCTGCCCGGGGGGCCCTCTCTCCAATACTTGTTAAAGTCAATGCCCCTCCATGTCCACCTCCATGGCCCATCCTTCAAAGCCCAGCTCAGATATCACCCTCTGCATGAAACTGTCCCCACTCAACTCCCAGAGCCCTTTAAAGCCATCACAGACAGAGAATCACCTTCAACCATGTTGTACAGACATGCACGTCTTATCTCCTCTAGTAATATCTCAACGCTTGACTAGCAGAGTGAACATACACACACACACACACACTCTCTCTCTCTCTCTCTCTCTCCCCCTCGCTCTCTCTCTCTCTATTTCCCTCCCTCCCTCCCTCTCAACTTCATAGAGCACCCTGTATCAAATAAATAACACCTGTCTGAGTGCTTTAAACGTTCCCAAGTACTATGATAAATAGTATCTCAACTAACAGTCAAGTCTCCCTGTCAGATACCACTATCCCAGCTGAGGAAACAGAGTCCCTAATCCACAGTGATCCTCCAGCCTGGGTCCCATGCCCTTTCCACTCCGCTCTGCCACATGTTGGCTGAATGAGGGCACTCTGATTTCTAGGGAGTAGCTTTAAGTGAGATCTGCATCGCCTTTCACAACTGTACAGAAACCAAGAAATAAGTTTTGGCTTTACACCAAGAACAATACCACTGCTTCTGTCCAGCTGAGAGTGCAGACAGAGCTGTGGGCTTTCCATACGTGTCTGGCCGGATAGAACGAAAGATCATGGGCAGGAAACGTGCTCCGGGGGCTCCGTGGCAGCAGCTGCAACATCTGCTAACAAGTGACCCACGTCACGGACGTCCCTCCACCCACTCTCCGGGCCCCGGTCTGGAGCCTAGGGCGCGGGTCACCCCTTCTCCTAAGTGTCAGCCCAGCTAAAACCTGTTCCTGTACCACAGACGCAGCTGGTGGAGAACCAGAGGGTAACACAGCCTGAGGGGAGACAGGACGGGAGCCAGGGAGGTGGGCCAGCCCAGCAGCTTCTCCGTGGCACCAACACTAGCTAGTGCAAGGCTCTCTGTTCCTGGTCCAACCCATCCAGAGGGGCTTTGGCCTCGTTTTGCTGTCCCTCTTTTTTTGATAAGCTTTCTTTTCATTCTTCTCATTATTATCACCCAGTTGGTTAGGAGGGCCCACATCTGAAGGGCTGTGAGTTCTGAGCCAGCCCCTAGCATCTTCTGACAAACATATGCATCCTCCCTCCCCGGGTGTTGTGTGGGAATAAGTTATCTGCGTTGCTTCTGCATTTAAATGCTACATGCAACTGTCAGGGTAGTGCAGGAATCAGGCTTCCTGAGAAGTTAATGCAACTCACCAAAATCGCAAGTTTAACAACACACCAATAGAAAGATCTAGTTAACTGCCTGGGAGGACATTAGAGGAATTTTCAAACGGAAGAGATTCTAACCTGGTAACCAGCACAGTGAAGAGAGTGAAGGGGCAGCAGAAGCAAGAAAAAGGAACCACCCCTTGTTGTGTACTCTGACCCCATTTTAAAATGGGGAAAGTGAGGATTTCGTGACTAGTGCGTTATAGAGATGGGGTATCAACCCAGGTTTCCATCTTTACCTTCCAAACACGAGGAAGAGGAGGCAAGAAGCACAGGTTATTGAAGAAAGTTGGGTCAGAGAAGGTCGAAAGAGAAGGAGGGAGACAGGAAAGTTTCTCTGAACAAAAGAGTAAGTCCTGGGCTTGCTGTTTCTGGGAGGCAGAAAGGGAACACAGCAGTCATTACTATCGATAGAATATTTTAAAAGTTTGCAAAATGTTTTTATTTTGCAAAACTAAAACTCAGTTCTATTTCAC
This sequence comes from Delphinapterus leucas, assembly GCF_059928025.1. Taxonomy (NCBI): domain Eukaryota; kingdom Metazoa; phylum Chordata; class Mammalia; order Artiodactyla; family Monodontidae; genus Delphinapterus; species Delphinapterus leucas. The sequence goes on along the minus strand of NC_143135.1, from coordinate 69,703,613 downwards.
TTTAATGTAAATGATACACATACACACACCATTCACACACATATATACACATACCCAGGGGATCCAGGTAGGTCATAATACAACCTATGAAGCACTGAATTTGAAAGTTCTTGCTATATTTTAAGGTTGCCAAAAAAGTTGAAAACAACTGTATTATAAACTCTCAAGTTCAATGGGAATAATCACATAGAAAGGGACCCTGATTGTGTGGTAGAGAAAGAGATGGGTAGTGGTCAGCGCTTAAAAATAAACATGAAATAGTAACAAGAACTCATAAGGATGAAACAGGCCTGAATCTGTTTCAAGCACCTTCGACACCAACATAAGACCAAATGAAGTCTGTCCCAAAGGATCGCTTCTTGCCGTATACTCAGAGAGCCCAACCCTGATAAAATAGAGTAAAATTCCAAGAATCTCAGGACTACTTCTCTCTCTAAAAAAGAAACAAATTCCTCCCCTTTCACCTCTCCAGGCGACTTCAAACCAACCTCTAGCTTCAAACACAAGCAAATAAATAAAGTCCCAAATGGTCCATTCTTGCCTTCACTTTTGCTTTGCGGGAACTGACCCCACGGCACAGGTGTTTTAAACCAGTGTGAAAATATGTAAGTACTCTCTGTAGCCCAAACTGAAAAAACTGAATTGGAATGATAGTTTTCTTTTCCTTTAAACCAAGTTGATTCACCAGTTCTCTTTTTTCCCACAGCTAAGCCTGGCTTTTAAAGACAACCCAACCAGAGCTAATATCTGTTCCTTGATAAGATGGGCATAATCTAGTTTTATCTTCTAAATGAGACCCAAGAAGTCCCCAGATACTTCACTACCCATCCCAAACAATAAACTGTTTGGCATTTCTGCATTAATAGTTTTCTGCTTCAGACAAAGGCCCATCAGTGCACAATGCTCTCACGTATGGAGGGGAATAACAGCCCGGACCACATGGTCCAGGATTTGTGACTACAGGGCAGAAAGCCAAGGGAACATACAGTTAAGGTGGCGAGCCTCCGATGGAAACTGCAGGGCTCCTTTAATTCAGTCAAGAATGATGGCGTAAACAATATAATATTACACAGCCTGCTAAGTGCAAGAGCGGAAGTGAAAAGGGAGCTAGACAGGGACCGCAGCTTGAAGGAACCACGAGGCCAGCACTATACCCAGAAGAACAGACTAGACAACTAAGCAGCGGTTTGAAGTGTCGCTTTCCTGAGGTGGAGAATCCAGTCCCTTAGTACATGCAGAACGTCTAGACCACACAAAGGAAGAACTTGCATTAATCCATGTAAAACCTGACAACTGTCCAGTGAATAAAGTTTCAATGACCTGGGTACCAGGGGAAAAAGATATGAGAACTTAATGTTCTAGTAAAGATGCAAAAAAAAGTACTCAATGTATTTAAATGTTATTATTTTTTAAATTTTCATCATCTGAGATTAACTAGTTCAAACATACAGAAAATTACAGAAAATAATATAACAGATACCTAGGGGTTTAAAACAATATTGACATTTTGCTTTGTTTACCTCATCTCTTTTTTAAAATTAAACATTTTATTTTGAATTATTTTCAGACCTATAGAAAAGTTACAAGAATATTACAACGATATTCAGCTATAAAAAAGAAGGAAATCCTGCAATTTGTGTCAACATGGATGGACCTTGAGGGCATTATGTTTAGTGAAATAAATTAGACAGAGAAAGACAAATAGTTCTGATCTTATTTATATGTTTTATCTAATAGAACTGAACTCACTGAGACAGAAAACAGATTGGTAGTTGACAGAGGCCGGGCATGGTGGGGTGAGGGAAATGGGTAAAGGTGGTCAAAAGGTAAAAACTTCCAGTTATAAGATATATAAATTCTGGGATGTAACGTCAGCACAGTGCCTATAGTTAACCATACCGTATGGTATATTTGAAAGCTAAGCAAGTAGATCTTTAAAGTTCTCATCATAAGAAAAAAAATATAACTATTTGAGGTGATGATATTAATGAAATTTACTGTGGTGATCATTTCACAATAGATACATATATCAATTCATTATGTTGCACACCTTAAACTTATGCAATGTTATGTGTCAATTACAGCTCAATAAAACTGGAAAAAATAAATAAAATGTGTAAACATACAAAATAGAGCATCACCATAAAAAATAATTTTACAATGAAATACCACATTGTCAACATTCTGCCACACATCCTCCTTTTATACACATGTATGTATAACATATACCTTTTTTCTGAACCACTTGCAGAGGTTATGACCCTTTCCTCTCAAAGTGTATATCTTCTAAAATAAGATATTCTCTTACGTAACCCAGTCCAATTACCAAATTAAAAGCAGCAACAAAAAAACGAAAACACTACTGCTATCTATATTCAGATTTCGCGAACTATCCTTTACGGCAATTTTTTTTCCCCTCTACTCAGGATCAAATCCCGCACCACACACAGTGCATTCAGATGTCATATCTCTCTAGTTGCTTTATCCTGGGAGGGTTCCACAACCCTTCTCTGTCATTCAAGACCCTAACGTGTGAAGAGCACTGGCCCTCTGTTTTGTGCGACACCCCTTCATTTGTGTTTGTTGTTTCTCCATACTCTGATCTAGGTTCTGCATCATTGGCAGGGATCCCAATAAGGGAAGGGTTGTTGGTCATCCACAGGACACCCCCGGAGGCGCCTGACAACAGTTTCCCCCATGACAGGTAAGGTCACCTATGATGGTCACTTGGTTAAGGTGCCTTCTGCCAGGGCTCTGCTGTAAAAGTGCCTTTTTCCCTTGAGAAATAAGTGGTCTATGGGGAGACGACCCTCCTAGACTGTAAGTATTCTGTTCCCCAACAAGCTTTCATCCAGTGGTGAATCAAATACTTCAACTGTGGTTGCAAAGTGAAGATTTTCCAACTTTATTCTTCCCTCTACATTTATTAGCTGGCATTTTACTACAAAAAGGAACTTCACCTTCCCCACATTTTTTTCTTTTTTAGCATAAACATGGACTCAGGTAGTCTTTTGTTTTTCAATATTTTATAATCCGTTACTTTTATTTATTTTGATGCTTAAATTGTTTCAAACTAGCTCCTGTACCTAATATGTTCCCTTTGGTTTTGAGCACTTCCATACTTCCTGGCACAAAATGTTCTGGGCTTATCTTGTACTTTCCCTGCCCCAGCCCTACAATTGGCCATTTCTCCAACGAACCTTCAGTTCCTTTAGTCGGTAAAAAAAAAAAAAAAAAAAAAAAATTTAATAAATTTATTTATTTAATTTTTGGCTGCACTGGGTCCTCGTTGTTGCGTGCGGGCTTTCTCTAGTTTTGGCGAGTGGGGGGCTACTCTTCGTTGCAGTGTGCAGGCCTCTCATGCGGTGGCTTCTCTTGTTGCGGAGCACGGGCTCTAGGCTCGCCGGCTTCAGTAGTTGCAGCACGCAGGCTCAGTAGTTGTGGCTCACAGGCTCTAGAGCGCAGGCTCAGTAGTTGTGGTGCATGGGCTTAGTTGCTCCGCAGCATGCGGGATCTTCCCGGACCAAGGCTCGAACCCGTGTCCCGTGTCCCCTGCATTGGCAGGCGGATTCTTAACCACTGCGCCACCAGGGAAGTCCCGGTAATAAAATTTTAAAACGAAGATTTGCACGCTAGCTGTGCTCACTGCTACTGAGATGTCATTGCTCCCAGGCCCTTTCAGACACAGATAGGAAATCTATTTGTGTGTGTGTGAGTTTATGATGAGACTTCTAATTCCAATCCAACACCACTGGGATCTTCCTTGTCTTCCCTCATTCCATGTTTGTATCCTCCTTTCATTTAGACCCTTAGTTCCCAAATACATCAACATAGTTACTCATTGGCTCAATCCTAAAAATTCACACAAAATAATTTCAGAACTTTTAGGGACTTCCTTGGTGGCACAGTCGTTAGGAATCCGCCTGCCAATGCAGGGGACACAGGTTCGATCGCTGGTCCGGGAAGATCCCACATGCTGCAGAGCAACTAAGCCCGTGCACCAGGACTGCTGAGCCCGCACGCCGCAACTACTGAAGCCCACACGCTCTGGGCCCCGTGTGCTGCAACTACTAAAGCCTGCGCACCTAGAGCCTGTGCTCCACAACAAGAGAAGCTACCGCAAGGAGAAGGCTGTGCACCCAACGAAGAGTAGCATCCCCCGCTGTAACTAGAGAAAGCCCGCACGCAGCAATGAAGACCCAATGCAGCCAAAAATATCAATAAATAATAATAATAATTTCAGAATTTTTAAAGCAAAGACATCTTCTGGTATTCGTTTTAAAAGGTTCACTCTGGATGCTATGTCAAAAACTGGCCATTCAGGGTCAAGAACCGAAGTAGAGACCAGTCAGGAATCTATTGCAATAGTCCAAGTGACATAAAAAAGAATGAAATAATGCCATTTGCAGCGACATGGATGGACCTAGAGATTGTCATACTGAGTGAAGTAAGTCAGACAGAGAAAGACAAATATGATACCGCTTATATGTGGACTCTAAAAACATTTATAAAACAGAAGTAGAGTCACAGATGTAGAAAACAAATCTATGGTTACCAAGGGGGAAGGGGGGGAGGGATAAATTGGGAGATTGGGACTGACATATACACACTACTATATATCAAACAGATAACTAATAAGAACCTACTGTATAGTACAGGGAACTCTACTCAATACTCTGTAATGACCTATATGGGAAAAGAATCTAAAAAAGAGTGTATATATGTATATGCATAGCTGAGTCACTTTGCTGTATAGCAGAAACTAACACAACATTGTAAATCAACTATACTCTAATAAGAATTAATTTAAAAATAATAAAAATAACGATAACACAAATAAAAAAAAATAGTCCAGATGAGAGAGAGTATGAAGAAATAGTCACAGCACACGTCTGCCCGAAGTCTCTTCCATCACCTCTAGGTCCTAGCCTGGTCCAGGGCAAAGGTTTTGCTTCTATAAAATGAAGATTAACACAAAAGGTAGATGAAAGGTAAAAAGGGAAATTAATACAAACATCTCTGCTATAACACAATTTGTGTATTTAAAAAAAAAAGTAATATTCTGCAAAATCACTAAAATAACAGAGCTATGGAGTATACAGGATTGAGGCAGATCACTCCAAGTCTCTGCAGATTTTGTACCTAGAGCACTAATCAAACAGCAACCATCCTGATTAAAAACACAGTAGTGTGGGCTTCCCTGGTGGCGCAGTGGTTGAGAGTCCGCCTGCCGATGCAGGGGACACGGGTTCGTGTCCCGGTCCGGGAATATCCCACATGCCGCGGAGCGGCTGGGCCCGTGAGCCATGGCCGCTGAGCCTGCGCGTCCGGAGCCTGTGCTCCGCAACGGGAGAGGCCACAACAGTGAGAGGCCCGCGTACCACAAAAAAAAAACAAAAAAAACCACAGTAGTGTGATGGAGGGTGTGTAAGAAAAGCTGCTGAGTTCTGCACCCAAGGAAAAAAGGGAAACACACAAAGACCAGACAGAACCGCGTGATAGCACCTCCAGAACAGGGCATTTGACCAATGTGCAGCCAAGAGGAAGAGCATGGGGTTAATGGGCATCATGTGCGCCATATTCCTCTGAAGCTTTCTTCATCCAGATCTTCTTCCTTGGTGGCACAAATCACTCACATGCTGAAAAAAAGTATATGAACCAATGTGACTCACACATGATATTGGTATTCCCCATACACTAATCACATATAAGCTACTGTCCATCACAGAATCACCAAGAACAGATGTCATTTACTAAATACTACGAGTAGATAGGAATTAGATGCTCTCACTCAATCGAATAAAAGAGCTGTGAACTAGTTATCATTTAGTGTCATTTGTCAGATGCGGAAACAGAGGCTCAGAGGGGTTAAGCAACTTCCAGAGGCAGACAGCTAATACTCGGTGTAGGTTCCATACAATCCCAAGTGTGTGGCCCTCCTCTTTCCCCAATATGATGACACCCTGAGAACAAGTGACCAGGGGAAAGAGAAGGTGGAGGCGGGGCGGAGTGGAGAAGGACAGGCGCTGTGGACAGCAAGGCCAGCCAGTAACACAAGCAGAGCAGGAAAGGGCCAGAGACCTAATTTGTGCGAAACAACATGGAAGTCCAGTTAGGAGTGGGGAAGGGATTTTAGCCTAAAGGGAAAAAATTAGGTACATCTATAAGAAGAGGTTCTAGAATCTCTATTTCCTGAATATTGCTTTAAGATCCCATTATATCCAACAGTTATTAAGTTTTCTCTTTTACTTGCTAGTAAGTTACTTAACCTCTCTGAACCTAATATTTCTTGTTTGCAAAACCTCATAGAATTCCTATAAAGATTAGTGAAACATCTACCACAGCGCAAGGAGATAGTAAGAACTCAATAAATGGTAGCTGTTTTTACTTCTATGCAGCCGGCACACCATGGTAAGCTCTGGAGATACAAAGATGTACGGTTCCTTTGTCACATCCTGTATTATTTTCTTCAGTGCACTTATAATTATTTGAATTTCACCGTTCTTACTGGTTTACCTGTTTGTCTTATCTTCTACAAATCTTGAACATACGCATTGTTAAAGCCGGCCTTGGATAATCGGGATTTGAGATTTAACGGGGCCCCAGCCTGAAACTAGACCCAACTTTGTTAAGTCCTTTTGTATCACCTCTCCCTCAAAGTTGCCTTTTAAGAGCTAGATCTTGTAGTTCCTGCAACAAAGAAATCCTATTGTGTTGCAGAAGGCCTTGAGTGTCTAAATTTGGTATTTAATGCCACAGAGCCTTTGTGCCAGCAGCATACCAAAACAAGCCAAGGACCTTGCTCTCCCCAAGGGCTGTTCCTTCTGTTTCTCTTATGGTACAACAGAGCACAGCTGTTCTCCCGAAGGTATGCAGACCTCGATGGCGTTGCGCTCCAGCCAAGAAGCATTTATTGGGCATGATACCACGGGGGATTCAAAGACAAAGAAAGCGTGGTCCCTGTCCTCCTTGCAGTGCAGGAGGAGGCCAAGAATATGAACCACTAATGATAACAAACAAAAAAATTGCCTAAGGTAATGGCTGAGCCATGGCAGACTTTCATACCTGAAGGGAGGAGAGGAGAAAACCCAGGCTGGGAAAGAGCATGAGAAAGGCTCGGAGTCTTTAAAGTTCACCGCATGTTACGAAGGGGAGCACAGCACTGTGCCTGGAACAGAGTCCAGCTGGGAATCAGATAAAGGACGTCCTGGGATGACATGCTGCAGTCTAGACTTGATGCTATGATAATAGCAAGGAGGTCTGGCAGGACGGGTGGAGGGACTGTGTTTTAATATCCTTAGGGCTGTAATTCATGCACCCATGGTCCTGATGCCCTGCTGAGGCTGCAGTGCCGGCCATGATTCTAACAGAGAAGGCACCCTCCCCAGCAAGAAAGCCAGGAGTGGGGAGATGGTCCCAAGAGTGGGGAGGATGATCCCGTGGCAGCAGGGCCGAGACTCAGAACAAACTAGTAGCCTCTGTGCTGGGTACAAGCTCGTTCTGCTTTCAGTGCACTGTTCCTCATGCACAGGACAGGGAGAGGGCAGAGGACACAGTGGTGCCCGAGAATTCAGGCTTCAGAATCAAAGCTACAGTCCAGCTCTGCTCTGTGTGCCCTTGAGCACGTTATCTGGCCTCTATTGGCCTCAGTTCCTCATCTGTCAGTCATACAGTACTGGGGCGTGTTTAGCAGCTAACCTTTACTGTAAGGTTACTATGTCCCAGATATGGTTCTAGGGCTCACGTGTGTTAATGCATTTAATTCTCACCACCCTGTGAGATAGGTTTTACTATTACCCCACTTATTGATGAGGAAACTGGGGCACAGAGAAATTATGGAACTTGCCCAATGTGTCACAGTGTATGTGTGATGCACCAGGATTGGAACCCAGGCAGTCTGTCTCCAAACTCACATCTTAACCAATATTCCACAGTCTCCCCAGAATTAAAATATACACCTGTTTTGAAGAATTTCTGCTGGGAAAAATATCATGCTAGAAGGACCTAGCACACAGGCAGCGTCAATATATGGTGGCTTCATGTGATAAAGGACTGTTATTAAATATATACAAAGAATTCCTTGCATATAGAAGATGTGGTGTATATATACATAATAGAATATTACTCAGCCATAGAAAAGAATGAAATAATGTCATTTGTAGCAACATGGATGGACCTAGAGATTACCATACTAAGTGAAGTAAGTCAGACAGAGCAAGACAAATTTCATATAATATCACTTACATGTGAAATCTAAAAAAATGATACAAATGAACTTATCTATAAAACATAGACTCATACACAGAGAAAACAAACTTATGGTTACCAAAGGGGAGCACGGTGGGGTGGGGGGGAGGATGAATTAGGAGTTTGGGATTAGCACATACAAACTACTATATATATAATGGATAAACAACAAGGTCCTCCTGTATATTCAATATCTTGTAGTAAATTATAATGGAAAAGAATCTGAAAAAGAATATATGTATATATATATAGCTGAATCACTTTGCTGTGCACCAGAAACTAACACGACATTGTAAATCAACTATACCTCAAATAAAAAATACATATACAAAAGATTCTTAAAACTCAACAATAAGAAGCAAACAACTCAAAACATGGGCCAAAGATCTTAACAGACACCTCACCCAAGAAGGTATGCAGATAGAAAATAAGCACATGGAACAACAAGATACCAGTACACACCTATTAGAAGGGCCAAAATCTGGAACACAGACAACACCAAGTGCTGACAAGGATGTGGAGCAATAGGAACTTTCATTAACTGCTGGTCAGACTGCAAAGTAGTACAGCCACTTTGGAAGACAGTTTGGTAGCTTCTTACAAAACTGAACATGCTTTTACAGCAAACGTGCTCCTTGGTATTTACCCAAAGGACCTGAAAACTCATGTCCACACAAAAACCTGCCCATGGATGTTTATTACAGCTTGGGTCGTAACTGCCAAAACTTGGAAGCAACCAAAGACGTCCTTTAGTAGGTGAATGGAAAAATAAACTGTGGTACATCCAGACAATGGAATATTATTCAGTGTTAAAAAGAAACAGCTACCAAGCCATGAAAAGACATGGAGGAATCTTAAATGCATGTTACTAAGTGAAAGAAGCCACTCTGAAAAGGCTACGTACTGCATGATTCCAACTGTATGAAATTGTAGAAAAGGCAAAACCATAGAGACTGTAAAAAAGCCAGTGGTTGCCAAGGGTTATACAGGTGAGGGTTGAATAGGTAGAGCACGGAGGATTTTGAGGGCAGTAAAAATACTCCATATGATACCATAATGATGGATAATTATACACTTTTCCAAACCCACAGAATGTACGACTCTGGTGGGGAATGTTGATAACAGAGAAGGCTGTGCATGTGTGGGAGCAGGGTAAAGTCTTAATGAAAACGTACGCGTGTGTATGCACGTACACACAGCAGCTATTAGCATCGCTCCTAAGGACAGCAGGGGAAGGAAGGCATTCGAAGCAACTGCCTAAGTGCAGAGGGGAGAGGCAACATTTCCCTCTGGACACCAACCCCTCTGGCTGGTCACCTGCAGGGCCCCGGCCAGGCCCTTCCAGAGCTGCAGCTTCTCCCAGGCCCTCAGCGGACAGGGCTTCCTGCTGTGCCAGGCGATGAGAGCCGGCTGCTGGGGTCTACCCTGGACCAGACTTCCGCATGGACCCGGCCCACCCCTGCCAGGCACAGCCTTCCTGATAGTCCACTGCTCCAGGCCGGGCTTCCACGAGACCGTGGAGCCCCAGAGCAGAACCGCTGAATGCGGCCAGCTTGGGGCCTTCCCAAATCAGCTCCAACATCCCAGGACAACGGGGAGGTATCGGGTGTGCCCGCAGAGCTCCCAGCAATGGCTCCCGATAAACTTTTATAAACTATCTGCCCCATACAAAGCACCGTGGTGGGGCTTCCCTGGTGGCGCAGTGGTTGGGAGTCCGCCTGCCGATGCAGGGGACGCGGGTTCGTGCCCCGGTCCGGGAGGATCCCACATGCCGCGGTGCGGCTGGGCCCGTGAGCCAGGGCCGCTGGGCCTGCGTGTCCGGAGCCTGTGCTCCGCAACGGGAGAGGCCGCAGCGGTGAGAGGCCCACGTAACGCAAAAAAAAAAAAAAAAAAAAGCACCATGGTGGAGTCCAAGATACATATAACAGTCCCCGTCCTCCAAGTACACAGAGTTAGTAAGCCTTAACTTAACCGTGACAGCCCCTAACTAGTCTCTCCACATCTCCATTCCCGTCTCCACAAAGTATCTGGGGTGAGATTTTCAAATGTGTATCTGATTATGTCATTTATAACTAAAAGCCCTCCGACTGCTCTGGATAAACCCTAAAATCCAAATTCCCATGAGGCCCTCGACGATCGGATCCTTGCCCAGCTCTCGAATCTATACCACTCACCCTTTCCCCCTGCTCGGCAGGCCCCAGTAACACTGACCCTTTTCCATTCTCCAAGAAATCATGTCTGTGACTTCCTCAGAAAGCCATCTCAATGCCCCCGACTGGGCGAAGCTCCTGCAATGGCACTTGTCTCAAAGCACTTATCACAGCCAGAACTCTGTAATTATTGGGGAGCTGTCTCCCCTGCCAGGCTGCAAGCTCCCAGACAATGTCTGTCTCCTTCACTGATAGATCCTAGAACACAGAGCAGTGCTCAGTGAATAAGTGACATGAATGAGGATGTGAATGAACGGACACAAAAGGTAAGAAAGAGTAATTACAGTAAGGCGAGGCATGAACCACTGCCAGAATCAGAAAGGTACTGGAGTGCACATAATAACTAATTTTAATCCAACGTCCTCATGTTACAAAGGATGAAACTGAGTCAAGGTGAGACGCCTTCCGGTCACATACGCTCCACACAGCTGTTCCTTTCTGGTAAGCAAGAAGTGCCGGAAGAGTGTTCCTTCAATTCTCCAAAGTGCATCATTTTTCTGTTCTGGAATTCACTTCAAGGTGTGCAAAACAGAAACACGGAGAACATAAGGGCTTAGAATGTTTATAGAGACTCAAAAGGAATAAAGCCTTATTTAGAAGAAGGTCAAGTCCATCAGCCCCTGGACTCTCCTCTCTCCAAGGAACACAGGGGAAGGGAAGGTGGGCAAGTCACAGTTACGGTCACCCAGACTCATCCGAGCTGAGCCTCCAGTGCCTGTCTGAATAGCCCCTGAATCTGCACGATCCCTGGAGAGAAGCGTGAGGCCTCCGTCTCAGCTTTGTTGGCTGCAAATTACCTTCAGATTGTAGAAGCTTATGTCACGAGCTTGAGTCAACCAACATGTACTGAATACAAACCATGTGTCAGGGTCTTTCCATGTATTATCTTGTTTAACAGCATCATTATCTGTTTTGCAAAAGAAAACCTGATCAGAGAGGAGAGGTGAACCTTGCCAAGAAAGGGTACAGCTGAATAAGCACTTCTCTCTCTGAAAAGTCACCTTTCCACACTGCAGTGACTGTGCTTTTTGAAAACTTTGAGAACCCACATTTGATCATCAAATGTGGAGCAGATGTTAATATTAAAGAAAGATTTTGTAAAGACATCTTTATATTTCCTAAAAAATAGTACTTGCTAGTTTTGCTATTTAATTAAATTTAAACAGGAAACAGAGGGGTCAGAAGGGAAACAACTTATTTTTTTAACCTTTTAGCTTAAAAAAAAAAAGAAAGATAAAAAGAGACTGGGGAAGGGTGAAGGAGGGAGGGAAATATTTTATAAGCTAATGATAACCAGCTGAGACCTGACTGTCTCTAGGATCAAATACTCCAGGCCAAAAGGCAATGGTAATTAGCCTGGAGGCAATGAGCAGCCTCTAGAAACTGCCAAGTGTCAGACAAAGAGCCCAGAACTATGTTTTGTGAAATCCCAGTGTTTTGTGAAATTCCCTGCATACTGGGAACTGCAGGCTGAAACAGTGAGATGCCATTTCTTTCTTTCTTTTTTTAAATCAAACAAAATAGACTTTTTTTATGTGTAGTTTTAAATTTTTTTTTGAATTTTTCTTTTTAATCAAAGTCACAGTGAGGTACAAGATGTCATTTCCGTCACGAGAATGGCAAACTGAAAACTCTGAAAATATTAGGTAGCAGTAAAGAAGTGAGGAAAGGGCTGCTCCCTACATGCTGACAGGAGTGTAAACCGTGTTCTGAAGGGCAACTGGAAGTGCCTTTTGAACGTGAAACGTGCACACTTCGTGTGCTTCTAACTGCAAACGCCACTCTCCAGTTTGACGCCAGAGAATGGTTCTCAAAGGGGGATCTGGAAACTGAGACTCTTCCAGGAGGTTCATGATGTGAACCCTCTTTTCACAATATTATTAAGTTGTTATCTGCCTTCTCATTCTCATTCTCTTGTGAGTATGTACAGTATGGTTTCCAGAGGCTACTGACATGGGATATCACTGCACAATGAATGAGAAGCCGATAGGAGCAGGCAGTGGTCTTCTACTGAGCCAGGCATTAAGGAGACTTGCAAAATCGGAAAACAATGCCACTCTTCTTTGATTTTGTAATTAGATTTATATAATTTGTTGAAATACTGAGATCTTTATAGCTTAGAGGTTTATGTTCAGGAGTGTTCCTCATAATGCTATTTATATTAGCAAAAAACTCTGTAAATGGGTTCAGTTTCAATACACCTATTCAACATTTAATTTGGTAGCCAACAAAAAGCAAGTTTATAAGATTTAAGAACGAGGCAAAATGACCCGAAATGGAGTTTGGTTTTTAAAAAGTAGAATACAAGTTGTCAGCTCTGTATACATAATAAAGTCCGGGGGAAAACACACATTTAATAAAGTCTGGGGGAAAACACACATGCTAACACATATATATGGAATTTAAGAAAAAAAATGTCATGAAGAACCTAGGTGTAAGACAGGAATAGACACAGACCAGATAGAGAGAATGGACTTGAGGATATGGGGAGGGGGAAGGGTAAGCTGTGACAAAGTGAGAGAGTGGCATGGACATATATACACTACCAAACGTAAAATAGATAGCTAGTGGGAAGCAGCCGCTAGCTGCTACATTTCCCATATTTTCTACAGTCAGCCATATCTTTTTAATCAGACAAATATACACATACACAAATGGCTTTTGAGAAAAAGGAGTGCAAGCTTTAGAGAGGTTGAATAAATAAATGAGAAGAATCTCCCTTTGCTGCCATACACCTTGCACCCCACACAGAGGCAGGCTCACCTCGGTGCCTTCCCTGGAAACCAGTGGCCCCAGTTGCCCTTGATAACCCCAAAGCACGCAGCTGTATCCAACTCACTCAGCCAGGGTATGATGCTCCCAAACTGCCTCCCCTCCCCCACACTGGACTAAACTCACTGCTTCAGTTAGGGGTTTGAGAAGAAAGCAATGTGCAGAGGAAGGGTGGGTGTTTGCGTGGCTTTGAAAAGGATGCTGCTAATCCAAACCCAGAATCTGCAAAGATTTCAAGACATATGTTCAGTTTGTGATAAGGGTGGGAGTTTCATCTATTTGGAAATAATAGGGTTTTTCCCACAACTTCATTTTCTTTTCTTTTTTTCTGTGGGGTGGGGGGAAGAGAAAGGGATTAGTAAATAATTAAAAATAGATCTTCTAATTCACTGGGTCTTTCAAAGTCAGGCAACAGTGTACACTGAAACAGAACAAATGCTAAACAAACAGGTAAATTCTAGTATATTTTTAAAATCAATCTCATCGTTACTAAATGTTTGCTTATTATCTGTCAGTTCACATTCTATGCTCTATTACTGTTATTCTAGTCAGCTCCAATGACATTATACAGAGTTTTCAAATATTTTTGATGGTACTTTTTTTAACACGAACTCTTTCAAGATACATAAAATCCCATCTTATAGACGACAGAACAACTAACACTCAGGATCCCAAAATGCTAAAATCCTACTGCTATCCTTGATGATTCCATTCATTTACACACTCTATTGAATGCCTACTATGTATCAAGTTTTGTGGTGGAAGCTATGAACAGAGCAGTCAACCCAACAGAGGATAGATGGTTCCTGTGCCTGATGAACTTACAGGCCAGTGGCGAGACAGTATTCAACAAATAATTATGCAAATAATTACCTAACTGCAACCTGTGATAAGTGCTTGGAAGGAAATGTAGTGTGCTACAAGGACACATCAAAAAGTCCATGGCAAGTTGCAATCTTACCCCTGAAAGAGGCTATTTCTTTCTTAAAACCAGGAGCACATCAAAATCCCTCTTCCACTCGTCTGACAGCATCACATTCAGAGGGAGCTGGAGGTGGAGGGTATACAAAGCAGCATTTTCTTCTCCTTACTTGAAATAAGAATTCAGGAGTGCAAAACTATCCTGAAAAATGACTTCATCCTTCTGGAAACCGATACTAGTCTCTTCTCCTTTCCTTTCAATGCTGGGAGGAGGGGAGTAGTTACAAAGATTTATGTACCAACAAGCCTGATGTGTAATGGTGGAAAATTCGGAAGAACCTAAATGTACATCACGAGGGGAGTGCCTGGTTGAACTATGATGGGAACATTCCACACTATGGAAGATCTGCCTGCCTGTCTATTAAAAAACAGTGACGTGGGCTTCCCTGGTGGCGCAGTGGTTGAGAGTCCGCCTGCCGATGCAGGGGACACGGGTTCGTGCCCCAGTCTGGGAGGATCCCACATGCCGCGAAGCGGCTGGGCCCGTGAGCCATGGCCGCTGAGGCTGCGCGTCCGGAGCCTGTGCTCCGCAACGGGAGAGGCCACAACAGTGAGAGGCCCGTGTACCGCAAAAACAACAACAACAAAAAAAACAGTGAGGTGACACCTCTGTACTGACACAGAAGGCTTTCCACACCTTTCCACACAGTGTGCTTTCCATACTAAGCAGGACAATGCAAACCACTACAATGTGACTCAGTTTGGTTAAAAAAAAAATGTGTATACGTTATATTAATGCAGAGAAAGGGGATTTTACGTCTGTCCAAAGTGTCCACAGTGTTCACCTCTAACACATAGTGAAGGAGGTTTATGAATCCTTTACCATGAGAAGGTATTTAGGTACTATCTGTACAATAAAGTACCAAAAAAAAAATTAACAAAGAAAAACATGTATGTATCAGTAGCCTCTCTGGATAGCAGGCATCTTTCTGGAAAGGGACCAGGAGGCTCCCTTGGTGCTTTGCCTTTAAACGTGAGCTGAGGATGTGCTGTTTTGGGACCTTTGCCCTGAGACCCTAAGTATTAGCCCATTCTTATAGACACCCCTGAAAAGAAGAATCAGCTTTGCCACCTGGAAGGGCAGCCTGAACACATTTCCAAAGATGGGCCTACAGCAGCCACGACAGAGCAGATGACTTAAGCCACCTGGCTGCTGACTCAGTTGGAGGAAACAAGAGGGGAACTGGGAACTAACAGCATTGGAAGCAGCTGCAGCTCTCTCTGTCCCCTGGCTCACTGGGGCTGGCCCAGCGCCTGCCCTGTAATGACAGCAGCAGAGCAGAGCTAACCCTAAGGGACCAAGTCCCTCTGTCCAGAACTACAGCTGCCTGCTGGGAGGGCAGCAGGGAGAGAAGGCTCCCTGGGCGGACCAGACACCCTTCCCCAGGGGTCCAGTGGCTGCCCCTGCTGCTCATCTGGTCCAGCCACCCTGGCACCGGGCATGAAGCATCCTGGTGGGAGATAGGAGCTCTGCTCTCCCAGCGTCTCCTAAGACACCAGGCTAAGGCACCAGAGAGTCAAAGCAGTCCCTGAGGGAGGACATCTCGGTCCCAGGTCCTGAGTAGCCCTAAGCCAAGGGTACTGCTGACCCATCAAAAGACCCCAATAATAAGAATCCCATTCAGAGTCTGGTCTGTTGAAAAGCAGCATGCTTAGGGAATTAGTTTCTTCAACAATTTAGATAAATACTCCTATAATTTCAGAGTCTGAAGGCCATGTAGCCTAATTATGCTTGTATTCTACACAGAGTTGTCACTCAGCTATTTCCTAAACTAACTCACTAACTCTCTCTTGATATAGATACAGATATAGATATACCTCCAGGTGAAAGGGGCTGCACCTCTAGAGGCATCTGGGGACAGGTGTGGTAGAAATGAAGGTCCTTCTGTGGCACACAACTCTGACCTCCTGCACCTACCATATGGCGACATTCATGTGTTCTATGGAGCCACATGGAATGACACTCATCCACCTTCCCCTGAGCCTTTCAACATTTCAAACACAGATTCTTCCTTGCCATAAAAATACTGCGAAAGGAAATTACTGCAAAAGGAAATTTGAGGTATTTGCAATACAACCTATGCTTATAAGTCAAGTGGGGCAACTGAACGGGATTCATCATGAACGGTAACCAGTCCTCCCTCCTGGCATCAGATGGCACCCTCCTCCAGGGTCCATGTCTCCCTGACTCCTGGGTCCTCAGTGCCCAGCACTGGGTCCAGCCCACAGCTGGTACTCAAGAAACATTTGCTGAAGGGAAAGATTATCTCCAGGACCCATGCTACTTGGTGGTTTTCCTTCCAACCGGAAGCCTCAACACCCGGCCATCTGGAAGGCGGAGGGAAAGCCTTGACTATATCTATGCCTGCCCAATGACAAGGAAAACTGAAGACTACCTTCCAAAATGAATTTGGCGGCTTCCTGCCAAGTTGAACAACTTAGTGGTGTGGATCACAAAATCAAGCTCACTGTAACCTTTTTCTAACCAACTCTTCCCTCAACTTCACCATTTCCATCAATATCATTCTCCAATCACCCAGGCCTGCAGCCTTTCTGATACCTCTGATCAGTCTCGGCCCTTTGTGGCCGATGAAAAGCTAGGGGCCCAAGAGTGGATTATTACTCCTTGATCTTGGAAATTTCCCATCCTTTCCCTTCTAGTCTTGGCACCCACCCTCTCACAAGACCTCAACTGATGCCTCACCTTTATGGCATCCTCCCTAGCTCCAACTCCCCTCTTTCACAGACCCTACATGTACCCTCGGGTTATTACTTATTAAGGGCTGTTTTCAACCAGTCCAGCCTCTGCTCAAATAATAACTTTGTACTTTTTATTTATTTATTTTGCGGTACGCGGGCCTCTCACTGTTGTGGCCTCTCCCGTTGCGGAGCACACGGACACGCAGGCCCAGCGGCCATGGCTCACAGTCCCAGCCTCTCCGCGGCATGTGGGATCTTCCCGGACCGGGGCACGAACCCGTGTCCCCTGCATCGGCAGGCAGACTCTCAACCACTGCGCCACCAGGGAAGCCCAACTTTGCACTTTTTAAACCATCAAGTCTGTACTCCTCTGTTCTCACTAACCCAGGCCCATATTCACTCTTATATTCCAGGAACCCTGACTAATCCTCCTGCCTCAGTTAGGACACTCCTCGCTGTTCCTCTCCTTCCAGGAACACGTACCATTCTCTGACATCCCAAATATCTTGGCAAAGGTCTCACTTCTGCTTATCCAAATCCCACCCACGGGCAGGGGCTCAGGGCCAGCCCAATCCTTCACATAAGCTTTCCCCATTGTCCAGCCCCACCGGCCTCCTTCCCCACAGAGCTGTGTCTAGCCTCATACACGGCCTTCCTCTTGACTCATAAACACTCTCTCCTGCGCTCAAAGTCAGAAGAGATGATGAGGAAGACCAGCTGCTTATTAGCCACGTGATCCTGACCAAACCACCAGACTCTCAGAATCTCACAGAACTGTTATTAGGACAAAGGAGGATTTACAAGAAGGGGACTCGTTCATCTCACATTCAAAATAAGGCCGTCCAGGTAGAGGATTTGGGTATCCCTTCTAATACTGGCCAAGAGCAGTTATTTCGCATCACTCACAACCCTGCAGAGCTAAAGTCTCAGTACACACCAACTAAATGTAAGATAAGGGAGAAAGCACTTTTCATGGGCTACTTTTCTTCACGTCCTCCGTTTAGCCATTCGGGAGCTTCTCTGATACAAATTTTGGGTGACCGCAGAAATGTGTGGGAGGGAAAAGAGAGGCAAATCTGGTGACAACGGCGTTGTTCAAGAGTGGGACTTGAACACTAAGCCAGAGCCGGGATCAGTGGGCAGCAGGGAACAGAAATGGGTAGCAGGGATGCGAGAAGGGTCCACAGCGGGGGGGGGGGGGGGGGGGGGGAAGGGAGCACGCGAACAAAGAATGCTTCGGCCCATCAGCTCGGGCTACATTCCTTCCCAACGTTCACGCCCATGACAACGGCGGGCACCGCCAGGGACGCGCGGTAAAATCACTTCTCGCCAGAGACCCGGTCACCTCTGATAACGCCGGCCCAGCCCGCCCCGGTGCCGCTGTCCCCGGGCCTTACCAATCGAGATTTCCTGTGCGAAGGCCAGCGAGATGAGCAGCAGCGGCAACCCCACGGCGATGCACGTGACCATCTTGTCCACGGCCAGCTCCAGCCGCAGCCCCTTGAACTTGGGCTCCGAGGGCTCCTTCAGCAAAAAGTCTGAGAAGACGTACTCGGTAGCCAGGTGAGCAATGGCCATGGCTGCGGCGCACGAGCCTGGGCCAGGAAGGCTCGCAAGGGCAGGCCCGGGTACCGCCGGCGTCGGGAGGGCGGCGCGGTGCCTTCACCCGGTTACTGACTGGGCCCGCGGCTTTCGCTTTCCCTTTGCCGGCTCCCCGTTTGCTTCCACATCCCACTGGTCTTTGTGTCTCGAAGCGCCGCAGCTGTCTTCTCTGGGGGCCTGGCCTGGCGGGTCCCGGGATTGCTTCGGGCGCACGGGATCGCGCCTGCTCCTCCGCCGCGGGCCTGGGGCAGAGCCGCACCCGCAGGTCCCCGGGATGCGCGCGCCCGAGGGCGCGAGACTCAACCGCGGAACAAAGCGCTAGCCTCGCCGCGGCTCTGCCGCTGCGCCCTGGCGACTTGGAGTTTCCGGAAGCTGAGGCGACGCGGGGCGGGTGGGCGCGGCAGCATCCCGCGACCCTGGGATCCACCCCCAGCAAAGGGAGCTTCCCGGCGAGCGGTACCTCGTCAAATCCTCGCGCCTCTCCCAACCTCATTCTCCCCACTTCCTGGCACCCGGGATTTTTGAAATCATTTCTGAAAGCGACCTGTTACCCAGTGGACAGGATGGCCCCCTTTTACGCCTCACCCCCAACATTTCTACGTGGCGGAATCAGGTTAAAAGCAGGTGCAAACGCTTCAAAGAGCAACGGGGCCCTAAAGGGCTATCGAGCGCGTTAGACCAAGCCGGTGCGGAAGAGGGAACGCTGGACTCTTCCAGAAGCACTGCGGGACAGGGAGGCGCGGGGTCAGTGGTGGTGAGCCCTGCGTCTGACTAGGTCTCAGGTGTCTGTGCTTAGCCTCCTGCTTTCCCCGTGGGAGCCTCGGTCTGGGAGCCAGCAGTGGGTGTCTGCGGGAAGCGGGTGTTGGGGGAGAGCTACTTCTGAACCACTTTCAGGTAGTGGATGCTGAGAAATAGTCAAGAGACGCTCTATTCAGCAACATTTGGGGGCAGACAGCACCTTTGAACGTGAGCGCTCCCTGGGGCTGGGCTGCCTTTTCTGCTCTTTGTACGTGGGCAGGTCCATGCACACAAGCCTCTTCTTTGTGCCCTCAACTGCCATATGTACATCTCCACCCTGCCCTGCCCTCTGAGCCCTCATCCGATGGCCTGCGCCACTCTCCACTTAGATGACTCACAAGACCAGGACCACACAATGGCCAGGACCGCAATCCTTATGCTCGTCTCAACCTGAACTCCAGTCTTCCCCATCTTGCTCAGTTCACCACCATCCACCGGGACGCCCAAAGCAGAAACCTGGAGTGCCCTGTGTAACACTGCAGTCTCTCCCCAGGTGCCATAACCAGTTTCCAAATCCTGCGGCGTCTCTCTCCTAAATGTAGAAAATCTCATAGTTTTTCTCCACCTGCACTGCCAACGCTCCTTGCCGCCATCCTCTCTCCTAACCGCATACAGGTTATGTACCCTGCAGGCCCGCAAACCATTCTCCCCCATGGCTGCCAGAGGGAGCTTTTAAAAGCTCCCGTCTGATCCTTTCACTCCCCTACTTAAAGTGTACATTGTTTTTAGGATAAAATCCAAATTTCTTACCATGGCCACTGCCTGCCTTATCAACTTCACTACTTTCCAGTCAGTTCTTCAAGTTAGCCAGCCCCGTGCCTCCTCCAGACCTTCCCCTGCCCAAAACGCTTCCACGGTAGCCTCTTTGCCTGGCCAACTCAGATTCACCCTCCTGATCCCTACTGGATGTCACTTCCCAGGAGAATCTTCTCTGATAATGCTAAACTACATTAGGTCCCTTTGTTAAATATTCTTGTAATACTAGCTGTGGGCCTTGGGAAAGTTACTTGCCCTTCCTGTACCTCAGTTTTTTCATCTGTAAAGTGTTTATACTGCTTAGGATCGAGATAAAGATCAAAAGAGTTAATATAGGGCTTCCCTGGTGGCACAGTGGTTGGGAGTCCACCTGCCAATGCAGGGGACACGGGTTCGTGCCCCGGTCCGGGAAGATCCCACATGCCGCGGAGCGGCTGGGCCCGTGAGCCATGGCCGCTGAACCTGCGCGTCCGGAGCCTGTGCTCCGCAACGGGAGAGGCCACAACAGTGAGAGGCCCGCGTACCGCAAAAAAAAAAAAAGAGTTAATATACGTAAAGCGCCTAGGACATTGCCCAGCAATTGATGAGTGCTATGTAAATGTTATCCATTACTGTTGCCCTCTATTTTTCCTTCTTAATGAAAATCACAAGTATAATTCAACAAATATGTGTTTGTCCATTTATTTAACGTTTGTCTCCCCCTTTATATGGTAAGCTTCATGAGGGCAGGTCCACACCTGTGTATACCAACCACTCTCATCTCCAGCGCTTAGCATAAATGCCTGACACATAGTAGGTACTTTAATAAAGGTTTATTAAATGAAGGAAGATGAAAATCTTTCACTTTGAAAATTGTTTAAAAACAGGTGGCCCAACCTACATTCATTTTGCCATACATTCAAGGCATGTATTAGAGGGTAGTGATGGGCCAGGTGTGGGCTCGATGGATGGGGAAGCGAAGATGAAGTGACGCATTCCATTTCCTTAAAGATCTCATGGCTTAGTAAGAGGAATAAGGTACGTGCACAATTAACTATGATACAGGTTAGAAAGTGTAAGTAATATTGAGAAATGTGGGGTAAGCCAAGGAGTGTGCATAAAAAGATGGGGCCTGGTGGGATGCGTCCGTTTGTGGCAGGCAGAGCTGGCACAGGAACCTTCTAGGAAGGAGTGAAAGCATGGATGCCTTGCCCCTTCTCTCGTCAGAATCTACATATCCAACAGGCTCCCATGTCCCTTCTTCCGGATGCCTTCCAGGATCCCCCAGTTGTGATGAATCATTCTCTCCCTTATCCCTTTCTTCTATTCTAGCATTTAGCTCATTTTGCCTTGCGTGATGGTTGATTGCATGTCTGCTTTCTCATTAGGTATCACTTCCTTTGAGGATCTGGATGGAATTCCAACAGTTTTGTCAGTTACCCTCAGCCCTGGCAGAGTTTTTCAAATTTAGCAGGAAGTCAATCCACCTGTGTTGAATTTACAACGGAGGCAAGAAAGAGAACTTTCTTGAGAAATGTAGGGTATGCCAAGGGGTGTGCATAAGAAGATGGGGCCTGGTGGGATGCGTCCGTTTGTGGCAGGCAGAGCTGGCACAGGAACTTTCTAGGAGGGAGTGAAAGTGGGAAATGGGAAGTGGAGACCTTTCCATTAGGAAATGGGAAGTGGAGACCTCTGACACTGGTATAGGGAAGAGGAAGGTGAGGGAGACAAAAGTGAAGGGGTTGGGGCCAGAGAAGTTAGTCTGGAATTTTTTTTTTTTTTTTCAGTAGGCATTAGAGAGGTTTTGGACGGGAGTAATATACAGAGAGCTGCACTTTAGAAAGATGTCTTCCAGCCACATGTAGAGTGGATTGAAATGCAGAGTGGAGGTGGAGAGGCAAGGTAAGAGGTTGCTGAGATTTTGCACATGAGAAGTAATCAGAGCCCAAACTGGCCCCTTGTCTTTGAGAACAGACATGAATGGCGCAGAAAAGAGTGGTGGTACGCCCCCAGCCTCCTGTCCGCATGCTGTGGGGCTCAGCACCTCTCCCACCCGGTGCCCCAGATGGCATCGTCAGGGCACTGGCTGGGCAGGGGCTGACCATGACCCTAGTGGAGCCCCTGGCCAGAAAGGCCTGGAGCCGCCCCTCTCCCCTACATCAGGTGCTCAGCTGAGAGAAGAAGAATTAATTTTTCTGGTTGATTTTGTCTTGGGCCTGGGATGCTGGCCTGTGAAGGGCCTGGGGGGTGGCAGGACAACTCAGGAGGGAGCTGCGGGGGGTGGTGGTGAGATAGCCCTGGGACCTGGGACCCTTTGCTGCAGTGCTGCAAAGCTGGCAGGTGGACACACCTCTCCTCAAGCTACAAAATACAAAGAAACTCTATGGGACTAAAAATAACTGTGTGCATGCACAGTTGAGGCAAATTCTGGACCAAAAGATACAAAAGACAAAAACAAAAACAACTCAGCTGCCACTTCTGAAGAGCAGGAGCAAAAACAGGGTGTTGGGAGCAAAAGCAGGGTACTGCGCATGCCTCCTGCACACAGCACCACCTAAGCGGTGGGCAAGACACCCAAGCCTCCCCTTTGGCCTGACCCCTGGACACACCCTTACCCTCACCCCATATAAGAGCAAGCAAGCAAGGGAACCTGTGGTTTGCTCTCACTTCCCCCTGCTACAGCAGGGGCCGCAATAAAGCCTTCCTGAATTTCTTGTCTGGCCTCTAGTCAATTTCTATTGCTTGGGGAAGGCCAAGAACCCTGGTCGGTATCAGTGGAATAACCAGGTCTCCTCCAGGCCAACCCCACCCCCCGCCCCCAGGGCCCGGGCCGGCGCTGGCCGGGGCTCTCCCCATTACCTCAGCCACAGCGACAACGTGACCGGATTAACAAGGTAGCACCGAGCATATCAATAAAGATTATTCTGATTAAAAAAAAAAAAGTGGTGGTTAAAGGAGCCATTTTTCCTACTGCAAAAATCAGATCAAATAATCCAATGTGTGCCAAGTTTCTCTGGCAGGAAATGAGAAAGTAAGGGCCTGGGTTCAACTCCTGGACTGGCTACTTACTTGCTATGTGACCAAGGGTATATCACTGAGAATCTCTAAGTCTCAATGTCCTCATTTGCCAAATAAGGGTAAGACCGCCTACCTCATTGGGTTGTTCTAAGGATTACATGTGATCATATATGTAACAGTGCCTGCCGCATCATTGCAGATTTTTTTTTTAACTTCTTTATTGGAGTATAATTGCTTTACATCGTTGTGTTAGTTTCTGCTGTATAACAAAGTGAATCAGCTATTCATATACATATATCCCCATATCCCCTCCCTCTTGCATTCCCCTCCCACCCACCCTATCCCACCCCTTTAGGTGGTCACAAAGCACTGAGCTGATCTCCCTGTGCTATGCGGCTGCTTCCCACTAGCTAGCTATTTTACATTTGGTAGTGTATATATGTCCATGCCACTCTCTCACGTTGTTGCAGTTTACCCTTCCGCCTCCCCAGGGCACTTAGCTTTTAAGAGCTGTCACTACCAATCTCAGGAGTTTAAGGTGTCACATGACAGTATGTATAATGTTGCTTTTTTAAAAAATAAACTTTAATTTTTAGAACAGTTGCAGATTTACAGAAAAATTGAGTAGATGGTACAAGACACCCGTAGCGGTTTCCCCTGTATGGTACATTTGGTACAATTAGCAAACCAATATTGATAAATTTATATTAATTAAAGTCTAGTTTATTGAGATTTCCTTAATTTTTACGTACTATCCTTCTTCTGTTCTAGGATCCCATACAGGGATACCATATTATTTTTCGTTGTCTTGTCTCGTTAGCTCCCCTTAGCCGTGAAAATTTCTTAGGATTTCCTTATTTTTGATGACATTGCTTTTTATAATTATAACATGCATTTAGGGATTAAATAACACATCCTCCTCCAAATCCTCCCTTCCCCCACTCCTTATCCCAGTGTCAGTAGTTAGAAGGCCAAAGCAGCTGTGGGCTTCACAGCTATGGTGCCAGAACTGTTTTTTGTTTGCTTGGTATCCTTGACAATTGACATTTGAATATGAGATCTTTCGTGACCAAAATAGTCAAAGTCAAGATAGTTAAGCCCTGTTCTGCCTGTTCAGTTTATATATTCATTTATTCATTCAAGTAATATTTGCTGAGCAACTATTATGTATCTACACTATGGTCTGTGCTGGGGATGCAGCAGTGAGCAAAACAGGTCTGGGGTCCTTGCTTCCATGGAGCCTACATTTCAGTCAAAGAAGCAGACAAAAATCAAACTAACGAGTAAAATGGATATGTCCTGTGATATGTGCTACAAAGGGAAATAATGGAAATTGGAAATAACACTTTAGAAAGGGCAGTCTGGGGAGCTCACATCTGAAGTAGGAAAGGCAGGAAAGGGGATGAGGGTGCTAGAGAGAAAGAGCATTCCAGGCACAGAAAGCGGTAGGTGCAAAGGCTCTGAGGCAAGAAGGAACTAGCAGGGCACAGGAACTGATAAAAGCTGGAGCAGAGAGGAGCCAGAGATAAAGTTGGAGAGGTGGACATGTTGGGCAGCCAGATCGGTCTGAGTCTTACTGACGAAGGTAAGGAGTGTAGATATTATTGAAAGTGAAGTGGAAAGACAGTAAAGGAGATTCACCAGGGAAGTGATGTGATCAGATGTGGAAGAACACTGCTGCAGCTGTGTGGACTGTGGCTGGAAGGGACAGGAGTGACAAAGGGAGAGACTGGTTAGGGGACTGCTACCGTGATCTGCTTGAATAGGACTTGTAGTTTGCAACCCAAGGAGGAACACATTTTGAATTTATTAGCATAAAGATGGTTTTCAGATCCATGAGGATGAGTGAAATAACCTATGGAGAGGGTGTAACAAATTACCACAAACTTGGCACACATTTATCCTCTAACGGTTCTGGAAATCTGAAGTCCGAAATCAGTTTCAATGGAATAAAATCAAGGTGCCCTCAGGACAAAGCTCCCTCCAGAGGCTCTAGTGGGGAATGCATTCCCATGCCTTTTCCAGCTTTTTTTTTTTTTTTAACATCTTTATTGGAGTATAATTGCTTTACAATGGTGTGTTAGTTTCTGCTTTATAACAGAGTGAATCAGTTATACATATACATATGTTCCCACATCTCTTCCCTCTTGCATCTCCCTCCCTCCCACCCTCCCTATCCCACCCCTCCTGGTGGTCACAAAGCACCGAGCTGATCTCCCTGTGCCATGCGGCTGCTTCCCACTAGCTATCTATTTTACGTTTGGTAGTGTATATATGTCCAGCTTTTAGAGCAGCATTCCTCCATCTCCAAAGCTAGCAGCTCAGCATCTTACTTCAGTTGTCACACAGCCTCCTTCTGTAGTCAAATCTCCCTCTGTCTCTATCTTATAAGAACATTTGTGATTACATTTCGGGCCAATCTAGGTAATCCAGTATAAACTTACCATCTCAAGATTTTTAACTTAATCATAGCTACAAAGTCTTTTTGCTATATAAGATAACATTCACAGGTTCAGGGACATGGAATCTATGGAGATATTATTCAGCACACCCCAGAGGGCAAAAGGGAGAAAAGGGCCCAGTTCAAGCCCAGGGTCATGCTAACATTTAAGTCAGAGGGAGAAGAAGGACCTAGCAAGAGACTGAGAGGGAATAGCCCCCGAGGAAGAAGCAAGGCTGGCAGGTCATGTTGTAGAGCCAAGGAACTAGAGGGGATCTAAAAGCAAGGAGCTACCAATGGTTACTGAGATGTCAAGTAAAATAAAGATGGGGAAGAAGCCACAGGAAACGGAATCATTTCCATTATGATTATTATGGTTCTTATGGTTTTGATAACAGTAGATTGGGATGCAAAGTCGGGGTGGGGCAGGGCCCTCTGGATGGGAAGCCATTGGAATGGGTGGAGGGATGCATAGGGTGAGGTGAAATAGACGGTGTGTGGGCCGTACTTTCAGTTCTGCTATCAAGGGCCCAGAGAAACTGGGTTGGAGGAGGTTATGGAGTTAAAGGCAATGGCTCTTTGTTTGTTTTCTATTTTTAATGAAGGGTATTTTTGATGACTTCATGCAGGAGGGAAAACTGATAAGTGGGGGAATGAAGTTCTTGGGAAAGCAAGAAGGGATGAGGTCCAGAGTTAAGGGAGAGATTGGCCCTGCTAGGAGCAGGGACACTTCTTCTGTTGTAACAGGAGGAAAAGATGTGTATAAACGTGGTTGATTAGAATGAAGAAATGTGGTACATTTGAGGAAACAATGTTTGGGGAGAGTGTGTTATCTGTAGAGATATATTGTTACTTTGTTTCCTTTCTTCTAACAGTATAACTAGGATAGTTGCTAAATACCTAAAAGATAATTCTCCTTTAACTAAACACCTGCTCCAGGTGAAATAAATTACCTATCACTGTACCTGGGGTAGGGGGGGTGGGAAAAAAACATGCAAATAGCCATCTTTATGATATGTGAAACTTTATTAAAAAGAGAAACGGTATAATCAAACTACTTTGTGATTTCATTTTCATTAAAAAAATAACCTAAGAGAAAAGGAAAAAACATAACTAAATAATTTGTTGTCTAGGTGAGTTATAAGTCTGTCATTTATCATGATTATTATTATGAAATTATACAGCCTACACATGTCTGAAAACTGTAGAGCACGTACTACAAAATCTCATTATCAGTGGTTAGCAGGCTGGAATTCAAAATCCTTGGGTACCATGTTTGATATGACATTCAAGCAGATTATGAACAGGACTATTAGCATTCGCATCCTGTTTTATGTAAGACTATAGCCTCTATCAAAATACCCGTTTCCCCTCACCAAGATGAAGATGAGAAGGTATGAAAAGTCCCTCCACCAGAGTATTTTTTAGGCCCTACTTGTTCACCTGAACAGCCAAATGATCCACTGTTAAGGCAGATGTACTAGTATCACTCATCTGGCAGCAGCGTGGGCTAAAGGCAATTTCTCAGTCTAGTAATAAATGTTGCTTTTATCAATCTTACACCTAAAGCTTAGGCATGCATATAGAGAGTATGGATTGCCTCGTAATGGGCTGAGTTTAGTTGTTCAATATTTTATTTTGTATTTGAGACTTGAAAACTGTAATACATATCTCAGAGCTGACTTGTTGGTTTGAAAAATTGCCACCAGGACAATTTTGCCTTTTCTTTTCTCTCCTCTTCCCATCAGAGGCTATGTTTTTAAGAGGCATGGACTCGAGGATTTTGTGAGATCCCTTCTCCTCCCAGCCAGTCAGCTGCATCGACTAATTCTTCCTGGTGTTTTTTTACATGATGAGACTGTCTTTATTCCATAAAAGATGGAGACTGGGAAAGATCCTCCTAACTGAATGAAAAATCAGACTCAAGATTCAAGGTCAGACTTGCCTCCTGCAAAGTCCTCCCTCCCCTTAGAAGCTCCCACTAAACTCTCAGGGAGTGTCTTGACTCACAGTGGGAGAACTAGCCTGCTATTTCAGATCCCAGACCTCCACATTCTGAAATACAAATACAAATTCTCCAGCTGATTTTTGAAAATACAAGCATTGCCACAGAAACATCTTGTAAAAATGTGTAACATGAAGTGAGTCGTAAACATTTAAGTATCTCTACAGGTTTGCATAAAAATGGCAGAATTTTTAAAAATGCATATAACTCTGCCTTTTGTAGCAAACAGTGCACAAGCTATTTATATGAAAGAGGAAAAGGCCAGGGGAGCTGGCTGAAGCCTCCAAAAATTTCATTTGGTCAAATTCTATCAGCAGATACTGATTTAGACATTTTCATGAACTCCTCAGAAAGTTATTTTTCCTGGAACCACTAAGGGAAGCATGTTACATAACAACGTTGAAAAATCAGCGCCATTCAAGTTAGATGTCTGACGCAGTGTAACTCTTTCCCGAAATTGTCCATCTAGAGAATTTGACGGTTTGTTAAGGAAGCACTATCTAATCTAAGAATTATGAAAGAAAGAAAACAAAGATATCTTTCAGAGGGTCTTCCCACTTCAGCGAATTCATTCAGAGAACAGACTGGGTCAGTTTTCTCAGTCATGCCCACTCTTCCTTTTCTCTGTTTTATCCTGAGGATTATTCACAGCCCCTTTAAAATAAAGAAATAAAAGCAAATTGCTTTAAATGTGTTCCAGAGGATCAGAACCTGATCCAGGAACAGTGTCAGACTTCCTTGGTGAACGAGATGTGGTCCATTTTCCCTACTGAGGAAGACGAGCAGGTCACAGAGCATCCGTGGGGAGCGCACAGGACTGGACTTCCTGATATGCCACCCGCTTCCTTGCAGAGCACAGTGTGAGGGAGAGAATCACCATGACAACCAGAAGAAGGAGTCCGATGATGAAAAGGATGACCAAGGCTGCTTTGGCTCCTCTGGGACCCAGATTCTTGCCGAAGAAGTAGAGCTGCTCCTTGCCAGGTTCTTCTGTGCAAAAGAAAAGTAAGGTGTCAGGCCTCTGCCTTTCCCTGGGGAGTGAATACTGACCATTCACGTGCAGGATTGGGGGAGGGTATCAATACCATTAGAGGGCGCTGTGGCCGGGTGGGACGCTCCTCTAGAAGGAGGCTTGGTGGAGTAAGGAATCCTGTTGTCTGGACAAAGAAGACAATTTGATGGTTTACAAACAATAGGAGTAGATTCTTTTCACGACATGAGTTGTTTCAGGAGTTATGTCATTTCACCAACAAAGACTTTATCCCACCAGTATCTGTAAGTCTTTGTTGGATACTCACTGTGCTACTTCATGCCAGTACACATGCTGTTCATACCCCATCCACATTGCAAGCTTCTGCTCACCTGTTAAGATTCATCTATGGAACCTTGGCTCATGTGTTCAAACTGTTAATCATTGCCTCCTGCTGCTGTCACTGAACCCTGCACTCTGCACTCTATCTTGGCATATGTCATATTCTATTATGGTTAAATGTCTGTCTCTCTTACTTGACTCTGAGCTCCTTGGGGAGCTCATGCCTCCTATGTTCTCATGCCTCCTATTTTCAGGGTCTACAGGAAGCCTGGTCCTATCTAAATCAGCATCACCGACAGATAACAGTACCGATGTTTCGAAGGACTGTGTAGGTTGTCTCCATGCCAGCATGGATGTGGTCAGATACATGACAATGTAATAACCATGTCCCTGGGTGATCCACAAACAGTTCAATGGTTTGGAATGTCCCGGGAAAGAGGTCATATACATCTTCTCGGTAAGATTTATCTATCTGTGGAAAGAAGGGAATAATAAGGATAAGAGCAGAAATCAATAAAATCAAGAATAGGAACATAATAAAGATAAATCAAAGAAACCAAAAGCTGGTTCTTTGAACAGATCGATAAAATTGTTAAACCCTGTGGAAGCCAGCTTGTGATGGCCCCCAAGGATCCCTGCCTCCTGAAACTCATAACCTTTGTAGTCACCTCCTACATTGTCTGAGGGTTGATCCTTGAAAGCAATAGCATATGGCAGAAGTCATGGCATTCTACTTCCAAGAGTCTTAGACCCTCTCACTCTCTCCCCTTGGATCATTCACTCTGGGGAAAGCCAGCTCCCATGTCATACCCACATGGTGAGGAACTGAAGCCTCTGGTCAATAGTCCTATGAGTGAGCTTGGAAGTGGATCATCCAGCCTCAGTCAAACCTGATGACTGTAGTTCCAGCTGACATCTTGACTGTAGCCTGATGAGAGGTGCTGATTCAGAACCAACTAACTAAACTATTTCCAGCCTAACCCAGAGAAATTGTGAGATAATAAGAGTGTGTTGTTTTAGGCCACTATGTTTTGGGGTGATGTGTTACGCAGCAATAGATAACTAATACAAACCTCTAGACAAACTGACCAAGAAAAAATTTTAAAAACACAAATTACAAATATCAGAGATGAAAGAGGAGATATCACTAAGACTTTATAGACATTAAAAAGGATAATAAAGGAATGTTATGAACAACTGTTTTGTCCATGAATTCTACAACTTAGATGGTATGGACAAGTTGCTTAAGATGAAAACTACCAAAGTTCACTCAAGAAGAAATAGATGACCTGAATAGATTATCTATTCAGGTTAGATCTATTCAGGTTATCTGTTAAAGAAACTGAAATTGTATTAAGACCTTCCAACAGATTAAACTCCAGGTCCAGATTGCTTCATTGGCAAATTCTACCAAACATTTAGAGAAAAAAATAATACCATTTCTAAACAAACTCTTCCAGAAAACAGAAGAGGACAGAACACTCCCAACTCATTTTATGAGGCCAGCATTAGCCCAATTCTAAAACCAGACATATAATTTACAAGAGAAGAAAGCCATAACCGATATTCTTTATGAAAATATATGCAAAAATCCTTAACAAAACACTAGCAAACTAAATCCAGCAATATATAAAAAAGGATAGTGCATCATGACAAAGTAAGGTTTAGCGGGGAATGAAAAGCTGGTTCAACATTTGAAAATCAGTCAATGTAATTCACCAATAGACTAAAGAAAATAAAATATGATCATCACAATAGATGCAGAAAAAATAGGATTAAAACCCTCAGCAAACCGAGAATAGAAGGAAACTTCTTCAACCTGGTAACGGGGTCTATAAAAACCTACAGCTCACTTTATATTCAATGGTGAGTGACTGAATGCTTTCCCCCTAAGATTAAGAATAAGGCAGGGATCTCTACTTTTACCACTAATATTCAACATTTTACTGGAGATCCTGGCTAGTGGAATAACACCAAAAAGGAGCGGGGGCGGGGTGCATAGAGATTGAAAATAAAAAAATAAAACCATCTCTATTCACAGACAACATGATTTGCCATGTAGGAACCCCCGCCCCCCCAAAATAACCGTCTACAAAAAGAAAATCTACAAAAGCTACTAGAATTTGTCAGCAAAGTTGCAGGATACAAGGTCAATTATACAAAAATCAGTTGTATTTCTATATACTGGCATGACAATTAGAAATTGAAATAAAAAGAATACCATTTACACTATCACCAAAACCCATGATATTGGTAATAATCTAACAAAATATATGCAAGATCTGTGTGATGACAACTACAAAACATTGATGAAAAAAATCAAAGAAGTTCTAAACAAATAGAGAGATATGCCATGTTTGTGGATTGAAAGTCTCAATATTGTTAAGATATCAATTCTCCCCAAATCAGTGTACCGATTCAATGCAACCTCAATCAAAATCCCAGCACAGGGCTTCCCTGGTGGCGCAGTGGTTGGGAGTCCGCCTGCCGATGCAGGGGACACGGGTTCGTGCCCCGTTCCGGGAAGATCCCACGTGCCGCGGAGCGGCTGGGCCCGTGAGCCATGGCCACTGACCCTGCGAGTCCGGAGCCTGCACTCCGCAACGGGAGAGGCCACAACAGTGAGAGGCCCACGTACAGCAAAAAAAAAAAAAGAACAACAACAACAAAAAAAATCCCAGCACAATTTTAAAAGCTGATTCTAAAATTTATATGGCAAAAATCTAGAACAGCCCAAACAATCACCATCTGATTTCAAGACTTTTTATTACACTAAAGCAATCAAGACAGTGTGGCATTTAAGAAAGGACAGGCATATAAATCAATGTAATAGAACAGAGAGCCCAGAAATAACCCACATGTATATGATCAATATGATTTTGACACAAAGGGAGAAAGGATAGTCTTTTTGCTGAAAGGTGATGGAAGAATTGGACGTCTAGGGACTTCCCTGGTGGTCCAGTGGTTAAGACTCCATGCTTCCAATGCAGGGGGCATGGGTTTGATCCCTGCCTGGGGAACTAAGATCCCACATGCTGTGGTGCAGCCAAAAAAAAAAAAAAGAAAGAAAGAAAGAAAAAAAAGAAAACTTGGATGTCTCTATGCAAAAAATAAACCTTGAACCACATATAAAAATTAATAAGATGGACCAGAGACCTAAATATAAAACCTAAAACCATAAAACTTCTAGAAGAAAATCTTTGTGACCTTGAGTTAAACAAAGATTTCTTAGACATGACACCAAAAGCATGATCCATGAAAGAAAAAAAATGATAATCTGGACTATATCAAAATTAAGGATTTCTGCTCTTTGATAGATAATGTTAAGGGAATGAAAAGATAAGCCACAGACTAGGAGCAAATATTTACAGATCATATAGATAGAAAGGATTTGTATCCAGAATATATACAGCCCTCAAACTCACCAATAAGGAAACAAACAATCCAATTTAAAAATGGGCATAAAATTTGGACATCTCACCAAAGATTTACAGATGGCAGATGGTAGAAAAGATAATCAGTATCATAGCCATTAGGAAAATTCAAATAAAAAACGAGATACCAGAATATACTTAAATGAAAACTTATGTTCCCACAAAAGCATGTACACAAAGGTTTATAATGACTTTATTTTTAGTAACCCCAAACTGGAAACAACCCAAATGTCCCTCAGTGGGGGAACGGATAAACAAACTGCAATACATCCATACAATGGAATATTGCTCAAAGATCGAATGGAAAAAATTGCTGTTACAACAAGGTGGATGCAATTCAAATGCCAATACAAAATGAAACAAGCCAGATTCATAATGCTACAGACTGCATGATTTCATTTGTATGACATTTCAGAAAAGGCAAAACTATAGAGACAAAAAATAGTTCAGTGGTTGCCAGGGGTTAAACATAGGGAAGTAGACGACTCTAGAGGGTGCAAAGGGGACATTTTAGGGGGTTGATAGAGGTGTTCCGTATTTTGATTAGTGTTGGCTACACCACTGTATGTGTTTATCACAACAGAACTGTATACTAAATAGCGTGCATTTTACTCAGTGTAAACTACAGCTTAATTTAAAATATTTATGTATGTATATAAAATAACTTTTATATGTATGTAAAATAATTGTATGATTTTATAAATTTTACTAAATTTTATATATTTTTAATATAATTTTTAAAATGTGGATTGAAAAAGCCAAGTTCTGAAAAGCAGCATAGCCATTTAATATGTGACACTAAAATCATTGTAGGTGAGTACTTGGTATCTTAAACTGTGTTGAATGAATATACAGAAGGGAGAGGATATTAGATGTTTCATTAGTCGCTGTTCATTCCTGTATAATTGGAAAAGGAGCAGTGCAGGTTTTCCCTGCAGATTAGATGTGATTATTCTTTTCTATTCTACTTCCTTGTAGACTGCACAGCTCTTGAGATGACAGAATATTTGGACCTTATCCCTGAGATTCTGATTCATCAGGTCTGGGGTGGGGCCTGGCAATCTGCTTCTTCAATGGCTCCCCAGGTGATTCAGCACAGCCAGCACCACCCATATGGTGCAGCTTGATGCTCGAAAGGCAGAAAGCCACACATGGTCCAGCCCAGCCCACTAGGGCAAAAATCAAGGTAAAATTTTGGGCCCAAGCCAAAGCTTGAAATATCTTCTTTACTAGAGAGGACTATTCTGTTGGCTAATCACATAGAAAAGAAATGGAAAAAGGGAAGGGAAAGAGAAAAGAAAAAAATAAAAGAGGAAAAGGGACAAAATACTATGGGTACTTTCATATACGATACTCCAGAGTGGTCAGAATTATCCCCATATAACTGATGAGAAAACTCATCTGAAGCTCAGAGGTTTTTTACTGTTGTGGCCTCTCCCGTTGCAGAGCACAGGCTCCAGACGCGCAGGCTCAGTGGCCATGGCTCATGGGCCCAGCCGCTCCGCAGCATGTGGGATCTTCCCGGACCGGGGCACGAACCCGTGTCCCCTGCATCGGCAGGCGGACTCTCAACAACTGCACCACCAGGGAAGCCCTCAGAGGTTTTTTGTTTTTTTTTTTTTTTTTACAAGCATAATAAAATACATATTAAGAAATATCTACCAGTGGAAAGACACAATCATATTTTTCTGTTCCATTCTCTAATATTCACTAACACCCCTCACAAGACTTATTGCCAAATAACTCTCTTTTCACAATGGAAATATATTGAATCTGTTAGTCAGTCTTCCTCAAAACACTTTTCTTATACTTACCTTGAAAAGAAAGCTCTCAGCATGATAATGAATGGTGTGTATGTCCACTTCACTTCCTATTCCTAATAGATACCAGTTTGTCATTGTATTTTCATTCATGATGAGGCCATGGAGATTCCCAAAAATCTTTCCATTAATAGCTAAGAATGTAAAAAGAGAACAGCCTTTGATTAGTGATGATTACTTAATCTAGTTTTAGAGCTGATTCAAGAAGATCTTTAGGTCACCAATATTTTCGTCTGCCTGGTAAACATGTAATAATCTCACTCACACTTCCAATGTCCCCACCATCTAAGACCCTAAATTCAGAGTACTAAGAAATCCCTATGAAAGATAGCCAGAAAAGAGAAATAGTAGTTTGTTTTTAAAAGCTATCTCTTGGGCTTCCCTGGTGGTGCAGTGGTTGAGAGTCCGCCTGCCGATGCAGGGGACACGGGTTCGTGTCCCGGTCCGGGAAGATCCCACATGCCGCGGAGCGGCTGGGCCCGTGAGCCATGGCCGCTGAGCCTGCGCGTCCGGAGCCTGTGCTCCGCAACGGGAGAGGCCACAACAGTGAGAGGCCCGCGTACAGCAAAAAAAAAAAAAAGCTATCTCTTGGGTAGCAGTACATGTTGGTTGGAACATGCCAAATAGGCATATTCCCTTTATGGGGTGGATTACCGCCTCATGTGTGAGGTCGCCAGATTTATACCGTTCTACAGTTGAGTGGACAAAAGCCAGAGAATTAAGTTTATATAAATCAAAACTGAAGCAATTAAAAGGTATTTACTTAATATTTCACTTTCTGAGAACTAGTTTGGGGCAAGTTCCTAAACCTGGCTGAATCTCCAAAAAAAGGAAAACTTCACATGGGCTGAACCCATGATCTGACAATTACTAAAGCAAGCTCAAGTTGGGCTGACATGGTGGGGACTTTCACTCCCCCGCTTTCTACTAACTTTTTATTCTTTACATCATGACACAACCAAATGAGTTACATTCATTAAAAAGAGAGAGCCTATTAAGAAACTTTTGGGAGAGGGAGGCAAAATTGTAGGGGAAAGAGTAGCTGAATCAGAGATCAGGCTACTATATTCTAATCAATGTTAGCAATTAACTAGCTTTGTTATCTTGGGCAAGAATTATGTTTTTGCACACTTTTGGCCAAAAGTAGATCTCGGTGAGAGAGGATAGGTATGTCAATTAGAACACATTACTTACACTTAAAAAAAAAGAAGTACCTTAAATTTCAAAGAATTAAGTAACATAGACACATTAAAACAGAAATTTGGTGATGGTGTTTCATGTTCCAGAGACAGTTAAACCAGCCCCTCAAATTTGATCAACTAGAAGTTATCCTGTATTCTTACAGAAATATACCAATAAGTGATAATTCATTCCCTAGGAATTACTTTACAGTCTGATAGTTTAGGGATCCCAGCATTCGGAGATACAGCTCCCTAAACAGTTGGTCCAAAACCTCATTGGATCTTGCGGGCAGCCAATCAATGGCTTGTCTGGTTCCCTCTGAAGGAAGGCTTTAGAGGACTTTCTTGAGTCCAGGTGCCCCTGGGAATAAAGAAGGGCTCAGAGAGGGAGGCTGGGACCTTCCACAGATTTCTATGAGATTGTCTTCTTTATAAACCTGTGATATACCATGCATTTTGTTGCTCTCCTCAAAATCATCAGAGGGTTTAAAATCTCGTGGATCTTTATTAAGATACTTCTTAATATTGTCATCCAGATACCAGGATTCATTCTCATTAAATACCAAAAACAAGAGAACAAATTCAGAATCAACGTCGCTTCTTCTTCCCTTTTCATTCAACACTCCTTCCCTGCATGTAATCAGAGGACCCATCAAACCACTATAGGTATCCTGAAAGAAAAATAAACTGAATTAGAAGAGCCTTTGAATAATTTAATAACACTGATTAATTGCTTGTAAGAAAGTCATTGTAAAAATACTAAAAGCCTATTGACCAAGGAATAAGTACTAAGAAATCCTGAAGAATAGGGTGATCTTTGTGAAAATTTAGGACTATTTCTAAAAATTTGCTAACAGTGGGCGCTTTTTTTTTTTTTTTTTTGTGGTTCGCAGGCCTCTCACTGTTGTGGCCTCTCCCATTGTGGAGCACAGGCTCCAGACGCGCAGGCTCAGTGGCCATGGCTCACGGGCCCAGCCGCTCTGCGGCATGTGGGATCTTCCCGGACCGGGGCACGAACCTGTGTCCCCTGCATTGGCAGGCAGACTCTCAACAACTGCACCACCAGGGAAGCCCAAGAGTGAGCTTTGTGAGGGCTGAGGCTGTGTCCTTCACTCATAGCTGAGTCTCCAGAGCAGAGCCCAGTGTCTACTACATAGAAGGTGTTAAATAAATATTTGTTGAATAAACAAATGCTTACTTCTATTTTCCTGTGTGCTTTTCAAGTGAGACTGTATTTTTTTATAGAAGTGTAGTTCATTTACAATGTTGTGTTAGTTTCAGGTGTACAGCATAGTGATTCAGTTATGCATATATACATATATATATATAAATATATAATATTCTTTTTCAGATTTTTTCCATTATAGGTTATTACAAGATGTTGAATATAGTTCTCTGTGCTATACATTAGGTGCTTGTTTATCTATTTTATATGTAGTGTGTATCTGTTAATCCCAAACTCCTAATTTATCCCCCACCCCCGCTTTCCTCTTCGGTAACCATAAGTTTGTTTGCTATGTCTGTGAGTCTATTTCTGTTTTGTAAATATGTTCATTTGTATCATTTTTTTAGATTCCACATACAAGTGATATTGTATGATATTTGTCTTTGTCTGTCTGGCTCACTTCACTTAGTATGATCATCTCTAGTTCCACCCATGTTGCTGCAAATGATGTTATTTCATTCTTTTTAATTACTGAGTAATATTCCATTGTGTGTGTGTGTGTGTGTGTGTATATACCACATCTTCTTTATCCATTCATCTGTTGATAGACATTTAGGTAGCTTCCATGTCTTGGCTATTGTAAATAGTGCTGCTATGAACATTGGGGTGCATGTATCTTTTTGAATTAGAGTTTTCATCTTTTCTGGATATATACCCAATAGTGGGATTGCTGGGTCATATGGTAACTGTATTTTTAGTTTTTTAAGGAACCTCCATACTGTTCTCCATAGCGGCTGCACCAATTCACATTCCCACCAACAGTGTAGGAGGGTTCCCTTTTCTCCACACCCACTCCAGCATTTATTATTTGTAGACTTTTTGATGATGGCCATTTTGACTGGTGTGAGATGAAACCCAAGTAAGACTATATTTATAGGTATGTACAGATGCTTATATTCCACGTCGTATGGGTAAAAGTTAGCTGGATGATTTAGGAATTGATATGAGCCCATGGGTGACTTCCATGTCGAGTTACTCAGCCCTGAGCTTTCTTTTGATGGAAAACTCCCACATTTTCAACTGCCTATTAGCTATTCTACCTGGATGTGCCTCTTGCAACAATTCAATCTGCTAAGCATTTCTAAAGTGAATTTTAGTATTTCCCTCAAACCATTTCCTTCTCCTGAATTCTCTATTTCTGCTAATAGCACTATGATATTCCTTGTCATTTAGTTCAGGAAACTTGATTTCAGTGTTTACTTCCTCCATCTTCCTCACTCCATCCCATCTCATTTGCTATCAAATCTTACATTTCTTTTCCCTTCACAATGCCTCTCCATTCTGTGACTTCCTTTCCATTCTATCTGCCATCCTTCTAGTGTAGGATATTAATACCTCACCCTGGACTAGAAATTGGCTCCTCTCTGGTCTCTGCTCTCTGCACCTCCAGTGCATCCTGTTGACAACCATCAGATTAATGTCATCACTCCCATATCTAGAGGTCTTCAGTGACTTTCCAGTGATGGTCCTACTGAATAAAAGACTAATCCTTGACAGGTCCTGAAGCCCCTCATGTGCTCTCCCAGTGGACTTCTCTAGCTTATGCTCCCTTGCTGCTTTCCTTTTCTACCCTAGATGATAGCCGCACGGGACTCTCAACATTTCCCAAACACACCTTCTACTTCCCTATTTTCAGCTTGACTCATGATGTTCTCTCTTCCTAGACTCTCTTCCCAATGCCTCCTCTATAGCCCTGCACTCCTATAAAACTCACCAGATTCAGAGTTGTAATATCATTATGGGTGTGCACACGTATTATTTTCCCCGAAGATGATAAGTTCCTTCAAGACAAGAATATTTGCAGCCCTCATAGTACCTGGTGGGGTCATTTGCGCATCACAAGGGCTCAATAAATATTTGTTGGGATGCACAAAGGAATCAACAAATAAATGTGGGTTTCCCATAATTCTAATATGTAAGGTTCTTTTTCAAGGGTCTGGTATGTTTGAACTCTTGTGCTTTCCAATACAACTCAAGGACATTAATGCAGCCATCTAATATTTAAAATGAAGGCTAAGATAATCCCTCACTTTTTAAAATAATGGGCAATGTTTACATTTTATATCAGATATGACCTTAATTTGGACTTCGATTTATGAAATATAATTCTAGACTAGTTGTTTTATATACACATACCTGACTCAAGTTCAATATCGAATCTTTGCCTTTAATTTCTAAGTAAAGTTAGCCTATTTATCATTCAACTATTTTGTAGTTTCAGTTACCAAGTTTACTTGGAGTGTGTTTTCTTTCCTGAGCCCTTTTTCACACATCAAAAACCATGGTATAAATTAAATTTAAAAATATATATTTATTTATTGTTATCTATTTTACATATCCACTCTTGCTTCAAACTACCTTGTAAGTTCTAAATTTGGTAATTGAAACATTGAGATTTTATTTTTTTCCCGTATACTTTAGATCAAGTGTCGGCAAACTTTGTTTTTGTAAAGCATCAGATAGCAAGTATTTTTTACTGTGTGACCCATACCATTTCCATCACAACTACTCAACTTCATCATCAATAATGCAAACAAACAGGTATGGCCATAGTTTGAGACCCCTGCTCTAAACCAATACATCTCTTCACATATACCCACCATAGTTGTGATAACTTGAAGAGTCAGCTTAAAGCCACATCACTTTGAGCATTTTGGTGGCTCTCTCCACCTTACCTTCACAAAGTTTACTGTTGAATAGTAAACCCATGGAATACAATTTGGGTCAGATGGCCCTGGACCAGACCTTTTAGGGACATTCCATCTGTATGTTTTTATTTCTCCTGAAACAAATGAGAAGAAATAGAAAAAATTTTTGTTCATGTTACCTCTGTTCCAGACAATTTACCTGAAGAAATACAAACAGATTCTTCGTATATTTTGGTTAAAGTTTATTGCTGAGTAGAATTGCCCATTCATTAGAAATGTTCCCATTAAATTCACATCTTGATTTTATGCAGGTTCAAAATGATAGATTTTCATTTCAGACTATAACCTTCCATCTTAGTTTGCCTTTTCTATTATCAACTGATGTTTATTCAGGAAATGAAGACTTATTTTACACCTCAATGGTTTTTTTCCTCAAATTTTGTATATTTTTCCTAAGAGTTATGCTTGAGCATGCTTGAGTTACTGTGGGCCTCAGCCTTGGCTTCTTGTGGAATCAGCAGGGAGCTTTGTAAACTCTCACTGCTCAGGCCTCATCCCAAACCAATGAAATTAGAGTATCTGGGATCTGGTACTAGGGTACCAGTATATTCCTTAAGCTTCTCAGGTGATTCTAATGTGCAGGCAGGTGAGATCTAGTTGGAACCAGAGAGAATCAGAGAGGCCTAGTTTCAAATCCCAACCCTAATGACTTGTTTTCACTCAACCTTGACAAGCTACTTAATCTCACTGACTTTTAGTTTCCTTATTTGTAAAGTGGATTAGTTATCCCAGTTTTCAAATTGTTGTGAGGATTAAATGAAATAAAATACCTAGAATAGTGCCTCACATTGAAGGCAGTCAATAATTGCGAATTTGTATGTACACTAATGACAAATACGTGCAATCCCTCTTGT
Organism: Delphinapterus leucas; assembly: GCF_059928025.1. Classification (NCBI taxonomy): domain Eukaryota; kingdom Metazoa; phylum Chordata; class Mammalia; order Artiodactyla; family Monodontidae; genus Delphinapterus; species Delphinapterus leucas. The sequence continues at coordinate 69,663,571 of NC_143135.1, read as the reverse complement.
CAGGCCCCATATCTGTGCACCCCCTGGGGCTGACCCAGAGCCTTGCAAAGGAGTCATAAATATATTCATGAATTATCAAGATAATCACATTGTAAAAGGCTCATTTAAATTGTTATCGCCTTTTGAACTGTGTCCCTTCCCCACCCTATCAGGACAAGCAACCTACAGCTGAATGTGAGCCACAAAGCAAAACAACAGTAATGCTTACATGAAACTTTGCTCCAGGTTTGCTCATGCACCAGTTGGTTAGCGATATAATTTTAGGTCTAGTTTCCATGATTTTCATTGTAGCCCCTATGCCTTGGTAATCACAAGGCTAAATCACTGATATTTAGCTTTCTAAATGCAAGTGACTACAGGGGTGGTGTTAAAGTTGGAACAATCCATCGTCTACCCCAGCTGGGAGCCCAGCTCTCAACAAAAAGAGGATGCTAAGTAAATGTTTGTTGAGTGATTTAATAAACAGGAGAAGAAGAAGAAGAAGAGGAAGGGGGAGAAGAAGGAGGAGAGGAAGAGGAAGAAGAAGGAGGAGAAGAAGAAAGAGAAGGAGAAGAAGGAGGAGGAGGAAAGGAGAAGGGGAAAGGGAGGAGGAGGAGAAAGTGGGGGAAGAGGAGGGAGGGGAAGGAGGAGGAGAAGAAGAACAAGAAGAAGAAGAAGGAGGAGGAGGAGGAGAAGAGGAAGAGGAGGAAGAAGAAGAAGAAGAAGAAAAGGAAGAGGAAGAGGAGGAAGAGGAAGAAGAAGAAGAAGAAAAAGAAGAAGGAGAAGGAGAAGGAGGAGAAGAAGGAGAAGGAGAAGGAGGAGAAGAAGGAGAAGAAGAAGAAGGACGGGGAGGAGGAGGAGGAGGAGAAAACTGATAGGGGCTTACTTTTCTTAAAATGCTAGTTTGCTCTCTTCATCGCATGCATGCCCTGATTAAACTTTCTTCTCCAAGTTGCCTGGACTTCCTGCACAAAGTTAGTTTATTGCTCCTACATCTAATCTCTGGGTTCTTCCAAATCTTTCTGCCTTATTAGAGACCCTTGTGGGGACTGAATCCCTCTGAGTTCCAGTAAAAATAATAGTAATAATTTCTCCTTTGCCATGCTCTAAACATTTTTCTCCCCACTCTCATAACCCTCACGTCTAGGACTCTTGGAAGGCCAGTCAGCATAGAGAAGTTGTGTCCCTTGCCACTCCTCACCACCAGGGCACAACAGCCTGGGAGGGGTCACACCAGCTTGCCCACAGCCCTACCAGAGCTCCGCGCTCCCCATGGCTAATAGGCACCTTTCTTCCTCCTTCTAGAGTTGCTTTCAACCATCAAAAATAAATATATTTAATAGCTTTTTTGATCCATTTTAAACCATTTCCCTCTTCATCAAAGCAAGACACATCCATTATAGAAAACCTAGAAGGTATAAAAAATGTGAGGAAATAGAAAAGATGATCACTCTGCTGTTTAAAATACCACCACAAAGATAAAACCATTATTAACATTTTGGCTTTATTTCCCTTCTGGTCTTTCTTCTATGCTTGTATTTTGTTAACAAGTCTTTCCCATGTTATTAAAACTTTCTTCAATGTCATTTAATGATTGTACAATGGTCCATTCTAAGAATATTCCAGAATTGACTGTCTCTCTGTAGATAGACATTTAGATGTTCATGAGAAGTTTCTTGAAGCAGCTTCTGATACTGGGAGTAGGGAGTGGCAGAAGTTGGAATAGTAGCCAATAACGATTTTCCTCCCCACAACCCAACCTTGAATAGATACCTTACTAGCTTTTTCTAGTGATGCATTAGATTGTTTTCTTTTCTTTATACCTATTTAAATTTTTTAAAATTTATATGACCTTTATTGCAATTATATAGCATTATTATAATGCTATTATGTATTCATCAGAGGTAAAATGGAATATAACTCCCCTGTAATTATACCTATGGTTGCTATCAATTTCATAACTGAAGGTCACAGGGGCTCTTGACATTTATCACAAGCACACTTTAACTGTGTAAATATTATGGAAGCTCCTTAAATCGTGAGCTCTTCTCTCCCTTCAATGCATCTTTTAAAAGCCAGTTGGAGTTCTATCTCCTTTATAAAGACTTCCCTAATTGTTCCTAATTAGACAATCAGTCTTCACGGGTTTTCCTTCTCTGAAATGTTATCAACACTCTCAGATATATTCTTGAAATTCTTCACCACTTAGAATTTCATCTTGCGTAATCTGCACTCTTGCTGAAATGATTCATCTTTTTTTCTTTCAAACTCATTTTAAGCATCTTGAGAGAAATGTGTGGTTAAGAGCTCAGGTCCTGAAGTCAAACAAACTGAGTTCCGCTATTACTAACGTCTGACCTGGTTAAGCTCTTTACTCCTCTTTGCTTCAGTCACCTGTTAAATGGGCATAACTACCATACTTCATCAATTACAGGATGCACATTTTTCACAATTTAGCACATCTGATGTCAGGATGTATCTTTCAATCAGTGGCATGTTAAAGTTTAATTGGCAGCATGTTTTTTTCTTTTCTTTCTTTAGTAACAGATAAAGTAATCATGGCCATTACAATTGATGGTATCAGGTTAAATGAAATATGTTAGTGTCTACCTCCCCGGGTTATTTTAAGGATAAATGAGTTAAAAAATTTTTGTTTTAAATGTAAAAGCTGGCAGAATGTTAACACTGAATATGTGTTAGCTGTTATGTCTTAATACCCTTTAAGGTTCCTAATGGAGCTGTAGGAACTCCATAAGCGCTTGGTCATTGGATGAATGGTGATTTCATATTGGGGTAATGGTTGGAACACATTGACATTACAATGAGCTCTCCAAAACCCTTCAGAGTTCAGAAAAGATCAGAGAAGAGTTGAGTCTGCAGTATTCATCAGGATGGAGCAGATCTGTGGGGTAAGTTACCTGGCTTTGTGACAGGCACTGGGAGTCCCTTCCCACTCTCCATGTCCTCCACTCCGTGGGCTGAGATGGAGTAGGGCCGATTGGCCTTGTTCATAAATATGATCAGGATGGAGTCGCCCACCTCAGCATGAATCATTGGGCCTAAAGGCAAAACACAGACCTGTGTGCATTGTCGTTGCTCTTTTCAACATTGGTGTAATTTACACGTAGGTAGTATTTGACAAAATAAATGAAGGTTAGCATCGTTATTAGTGTATTTCCTCTAGAAGGAGATATTGGTAGCATTAAATATCACGTCATGTTTGGCGATTGCACCAACCTGGGTTCAAATCCTGCCTCCTTCACTTACTTATTGGAGAGGCCTTGAGTAAGTTAGGTGACCTGAGTCAACTTCCTTATCTGTAACATGAGTTTAATAACACCTTTCTCAGAGGGTTACAGTAAGGATTGAAGCACAGTAAATACTCAATAAATGCTTAAACTTTTATATTGCTGAGACATACTCTCCAGGAAAAGCTATAGCCACAGGACATGGTGACTTTTTTTGTTTGTTTGTTTGTTTTTATTTCAGAAACAAGTGCCCGTTTTGTTATCATTAAGGCATTGGAAACCAAATGACTATGAAAATATAATGTCAATTAAAATTTTTTTAATTAAAATATATGTATATTTTATATATATAATTCCAAGCATACTAATGATGTAGGATACGGTGACTTTCAGTTGTAATCCCTCTGTGTGTAACCTTTGGTAAGCCTAAAACTACTCATTATCTGGTTAATGGATATAATAGTGAGGATGCAATGAACTGATGTGTATAAAAGGGATTTCTAAGATAACAAAATTAAAACATATGTATTGATGTATGATCAATACAGTGATTTCGCTAATGCGTGTCCAAATGTCCAATGCTGTTTCTCAGTATTTGAATACCTTCATGAGACGTGTGTTCTTCAGCACCTCACGTGTACACATTTCTGTTACAAGCAACCAGCCTGAGTGCCAGTGGAAATAGGCCCACACATCTCTGGAGAGGCCTGCACCCACGTTACTGTGGGATGACCCTCACCCATGACAGGTGCCTCTTGGTGCCCAGAACGTGCCACAAACCCAGTTTGCTCAGCCACACTGACAAAGTATCATACACAAAGAGGTCTTCACAAGGCATTGCTTGAGAGAGGTGGAAACAGACTTCCATCTTGGAAGCACATCAGACCCAGTCTCAGTGGCTCTCAATATGTATTTGCATTCTACATTCACAGGGAGATACACCAGGGTTGAGAGTCAGACCATACCCATCCATTCTTCACTGGTTCAAACCATGGTTTTAATTGCTCTTCTGAGAAATGTAGTTGGCTGTCCGTATGAGTGGATGCAGAGTCCACGGATACGGAGGGCCAACAGCACTAAGCCATTTAGTATAAGAGACTTGAGCATCTTGGTACCCATGGAGGTCCTGGAACAAATCCCCTGTGGATACCAAGGGATAATCTTACTGACGAAAGGCCTAAATAAATCTAAAATTTGTTGGACTGTTATTATCTTCAGAAGAAATACTTAGTATGAATCAGAAAGTGTCTGAAAAGCACTCTTTTAATGATAAATCTAGAAAAGAAAAATCTAGGCATGTTTTTAAGCAGTAGTTTGGGGTAGAGTTACAGATGGGGCATGTGCATACATATATTAAGATCACTATTTATGTATACATGACCACGTAAATTGCGCATGCCTTGCTGGATTGGTGGGAGGGAGCAGATGCTTTCTGATTTACCACCTGGTGGGCCACAGGGAACAGTAATGACCAGAGGCGGGCCTGTCCTGTGCCCTTTGCAGCTTCAGGAATGCAGACCTCTCCCTGAGCTGCAGAAAATGAATAGATGAGCCTCCCGCTCCACTGGCTGAAGTGCTGCTGGGCTTGCTCTGATGAAGTCGCTGGTTTGTGTCATTTTACTGAGCAAACCAAACCGGGGCTCTTGGGGAGGGGTGCGGCCCAGCCCCCTCCGCAAGATCAGCACCCTTTCTTCAGAGATCTGTCCACACACAGGGCTCAAAAGAAGGAATGTTTCCATGGGAGATTACTCATTTGGTATGACAAGCAAGCTTGAGAGCTGATGTTAATAGATGGTGAAGATGGATGGGCTGTTTCATAATTTATGAATCTAGTAATCTCGTGGTGCCTTATTTTAATAATAAAACACATTACAGCCTTACTATTTATATAAGTTGCCTTGTACTTTTAAAAATGGAGACGGATTTCTAAAAGTCCTCTAGATTAGCCCTCTGCTTTAAGATGGCATCTTCGTAATGGAGTCAGGTTTGGTGATGCTCAGGTGAAGAAAAGTGGGGAAGGTTAGCAGGAAGAGCTTATCTGATCTCCAGGTTAGGCAGCCCAGGGCATCAGACAGGCAGAGTTGGTTCTGAGAAAGCCAGGAGTTAGGGCCCCTGGAACTGAATCTAGGCCATTCACCCAAGCACCTCTCTTAAGTAAGGGGTTCCTCTTTTGTCAGAATGATTTTCATGGTGTGTTGGTAAGGCGCTGTGCATGGATGATTGAGAACTTTGGTGAAGTTATGCAAACACTCTGCCTGCTGTTCTGAGGCATCAACTTGTTTCAGATGAAAATTTCCTGGCTCAGCAGAGGGGTGGCAAAGGAACTTCAGGGCAACAGGTACTGGCTAGACTGCCCTGATGATATGAATTCCTGTTTGCACATCATCTGGTAATCTTCTTACGGCTACTGTTTGTATGAGCTGAGCATGCAGCACACTCCCTGATAATGGGAGAGCAGGAAGTTGTCCTACTTGGATGAATGCAGTCAGGCTGCTCTGTTCCTTCCATCCCTTCTTGGGCAGAAGTCTAACCAGACGTGTGTGTGTGTGTGTGTGTGTGTGTGTGTGTGTGTGTGTGTGTGGTGGCAGTGCACGGCTGCGATCTGTGCCATACCCAGGAGTGCCAAGTGTTCCTCTTGTGGCGGTTGGGCTTTGATCTCCACAAATTCTCCATTGGTGTATTCCCTGTAAACCACTTTCTTGTACTGAGAGCCAATCCAGTTTTCAGTGTGGTTCATAAATATATCTCCATGTCTGCAAATCAGAAGCAGCAGGAATTAAAGTTGTTAGAGGGTAGGAAAATCCTTGAGTGCTTCTGCATGATTCGGGGGTGCACTGGAGCAGTGCTTCCCAAATCTGGCAGCAATCAGGATCTCTGTGGGGAGCTGGTTTTTTGCACCAGGCTCTCGGGGAGTGGGACCAGGCTTCTGCATTTGAAAGCATCTCTGGGTGCTCAGATGTGGGCAGTCCGGCACTGGACTATGGTCCACTCTTGGGAACCATTGCTCTAAAGCCCTACTGGCACTCAATCCCTGACCAGCTTTAGTTAGAGACTCATAAGAGCCCTTTGAGGTTGCACTTCTCTTCTTGGAACTAACTAACCTCACACACATGCTCACCCATGCACATACACACACATTCTACCACCCTGCATTCCTCCAGATTTTATATGTATCATTCTGTACCTTGTTATGCTTTTCCATTTTAAAGAGCTCAAGAAAGTCTGTGGGTTGTGTATTGTGCATATACATACAAATATATACATATATTTTGGCCAAGTTGCACGGCTTGCAGGATCTTAGTTCCCTGATCAGGGATTGAACCTGGACCCCAACTGTGAGAGTGCAGAGTCCTAATCACTGGACCATCAGGGAATTCCCTAAATATAGATACAGTTGATTCTTGTTATTCACAGTAGTTATGTTCTAGAGAGTCACCCCAAACACTGAATTAACAAATACTGAACCATTTTTCCTAGGGGAAACACCGGGTTAGGTTCCTTCGAACCTCGGGTCACAATATTTTCATCAACAGATCAATATATAACCTTGTTTGATGTGTGTTTCTGTTTAAAGACATCTTATGCAATAGATATTGCTGATCCATAAATACTGAACTCATGGCCAATAGTACTATGACTCATGCCTGAATGAAGCTTATCTAGCACCTGTATTTACTCTGTAAGGGCACATTACAGCCTTCCCGTGCTAAAGGACCCTAGACAGCACTTCAGCCCCAAGCTGGGGGAGCCATTTTAAACAGCTAAATCACCAACAAAAAGCACAAAGAAGAAAAAAAAAGTGGCACTAAATAGATGACTGAGAGGACACTTGTTTCTGTAGGAGAGCTGAAACAAGAAGGCAGAAGGATGCATTGTTGGTTTGACCTCTGCTGGGAATGTGAACATCAAGGGACATACATTTTTTACTGCTTTATTCATATCTGCAAGTGACCACAAAAGCACCACAAGAATTGACTTGGGGGTTACAGATAAATTTCAGCGAGTAGGCAAATTCACACACATGGAATCTGCAAATAATGAGGATCAACTATATATTTTATGTAGCACCAAGCTAGATCATCACAGAAGATAGAAACAAATCTATTGACTTTATCTCCAAATATAGTGTGTCTCATATCCTTCCATTTCCCTACTATTAAACTGCCGACACTATAAGCCGCCTGCCTAATCTAATCACTTACCTGTATTAACTGGAATTGTTCCTAACCATGTTCTCTGCCTCCAGTGCTCCTTTCCTCTCTCTATTCTCTACTCCAGGGGTCCCCAACCCCTGGGCCACAGACCGGTACGGTACTGGTCCGCGACCTGTTAGGAACCGGGCCACAGAGCAGGAGGTGAGCGGCAGGCGAGCAAGCGAAGCTTCATCCGCCGCTCCCCATCGCTCCCCATCGCTTGCGTTACTGCCTGAACTATCCACCCCCCTTCCCCCTTCCGTGGAAAAATTATCTTCCACGAAACCGGTCCTTGGTGCCGAAAAGGTTGGGGACCGCTGCTCCACATTGCAGCCGCAAATTTGAGCATGTTGGTCGGTCCTCGTGGAAAAGCTTCTTAAGGCTTCCCACTGGCAGACTCCTCGATTTAGCTCTCATACCCTTTCCCTATCTGCCTCTGCCAACCTCCCAAACCTGGTTTCCTATCATTGCCCCCCACATGCCCTATGCTCATGCCATTCTAAACATTCACCCTCTTGAGCTCCACATGCCCTCCACTCCTCCAGGCATCCACTTGCTGCCTTCCTGTGCTGAGAGCACACTTCCACCTCTTCAACTGACCCTCTCTTCGTGTCCCAGCTCAAAGACTACTTCTTCCCAGAAGCTTTCCCTGATCACCTACCCTCTCCCCACCCTTTCCCCCAAGATGGGGCTTCCCTCCCCACAGTGACTGCGTGACTCAGTGTGCTTGTCCTAGTGTCTGCCCCATGGACCATGAATTCTGTATGAAAAGGACCTTGTGTGCCCTTCTCAGCACTTTGCACAATGCCTAGCACACAGTAGGTAGTTAACAAATGCATGTATATCTTCTACCCACCACTGTGTGCTTTCCAAGAGAAGAGAATTTTTCTTCTACTTTTATTTTTCCAGGAGTCCTAGTAACGTGTGGTGGCAACAAGCACAGACACTCGAGCCACCTCTGCTGTTTTCCAGCTTCCCTTCTCTGCAAAATGACGTGATGAGAATTCATCTACCTCCCAGGACTGGTGTGAGGATCATATAAGTTAAGACCTGTAAAGCTGTGTCTGTGTCAGACACCTATTAAGAAACACATAAGCACTTGCTCTATCATCTCACTAGGATGTCACATAATGCTGGGCCAAAGCTGATGGAATGGGTCAAGTGTGTGGCGAGGGTCATATCAGATAGGGTTTGTAAAAGGCCTAGTAAAATGCTTCGCTCATGGGGTGTGCTCAGTAGATGGCGAGTCTTTTATATACATATATATATATATATATATATATATATAATCTTTATTGGACTATAATTGCTTTACAATGTTGTGTTAGTTTCTGTTGTACAACAAAGTGAATCAGCTATATGTATACATATATCCCCATATCTCCTCCCTCTTGCTTCTCCTTCCCACCCTCCCTATCCCCCACCAAGGTGGTCGCAAAGAACTGAGCTGATCTCCCTGTGCTATGCGGCTGCTTCCCACTAGCTATCTATTTTACATTTGGTAGTGTATATATGTCCATGCCACTCTCTCACTTCGTCCCAACTTCCCCTTCCCCCCCGTGTCCTTAAGTCCGTTTTCTACGTCCACGTCTTTATTCCTGCCCTGTCACTAGGTTCATCAGTACTGTTATTGTAGATTCCATACATGTGCATTAGCACACGGTATTTGTTTTTCTCTTTCTGACTTATTTCACTCTGTATGACAGACTCTATGTAGATGGCGAGTCTTGTCTGGAATCCCAGGTTAGTTAAATTACATGCATATCAGTCCACAAGCTCAGGAGTGCTAGGTATAACTTTATTTCTCTATAGCAATCTACTCTCTATTTTCAAATTCCTTCTCATTGCACAGACCCTGACATTGTGCCAATGGTCCCATTTGTTGCCTTTCTGGGAAAGACTTCCAGGTTCCAAGTTGAGGCAGAGGGTCTGTGCTGACCAGGACAATAAATGTCTCAGGGAAAACACATACTGAGGGGTAGTCTGAAAACTAGAGGTGTCCTATGATATGGCCTTGGGTCAAACGGCAGAGGCATAGCAACTGGGGTGCAGAGGGGCATTCGTTCCTGGGCTCTGATCTACAGGGGTGCCACAGATTGCCACTGGGATGACTTGGCGTTTCATTTCTGTACTGCACTTTTATTTACAGATCTGTTGTGTTTTTAATAGGTGAAAATGCTCTCACCTCACTTTGTTTTTATTTATTTATGGGCACAATCCACAGTGGCAGGGGCAGGGTGCAGACACACTCAGCACCCTCTATCTATCTCTCTATGCAGCTTGGGAGACAATCTCAGAAGACCAAAGCTAGCTCTTCCTGCCAGCCCAGAGGGATGGGGCTGAGAGCAGAAATTACACTGAGTTTCAAGAAAATAAATTTCTTACACACTCATGGGCTAAGATTGTACACGTGACAAAATTATTATACGATGATTTCTTCAGTGATGGCAGCCTGTTAATGAAATAATCATTTTATAAAAAGCAAAATTAATATTCATTTCATTTTCTACTGCAGTATCAGTCTTTAACTTGTATTGGCAGCACTGGCTTAGCAGGAGGGGTGTCTGGTTTAGCAAACTGGGTTGGTGAATCATTGAATGAATTTTAAACCGTCCTGTCCTTCAGGCAAATCTTTTAAAAATGGAGAGTCATTGTGTTTCTTCATTTGTCCATAAGGTGGCACCATTACATTCTTTGCATTAGCCTGAACCCTCAAAACAGGCCAAGTAAGAAGAGAAACAAAACAGGTTAATACTCAGAACAGCTGGGTGTGGGAGAGTTGGTGGGGGGACATAACCACAGAGGATTAGTTCGAGGGCTGGGGAGCGGAGGGCAAGGGAAGTGTGATAATAAATATCAAAGAGGAAGAAGGGTGTGAAAGTCAGCTTGTGTTGAGAACAGGATTTGTCCTTCAAAAGGTCTATGTTCAACTCCAACTCTGCCAGTGACTAGTTGGACCACTTAACTGGGCCGAGTCTCCTCGTCCGTATATGGGACAGTGATACCCAAGCAGAGGGTGTTAACTTTGGGGGAAAGGTCTGCAGGTCTGTGCCTGAGATGCTTCTATTCCTTTCCTCCTTGGCTCTACCCGGCGGCCCTGGTGGGCTTAGGGCAGTAGAGACCAGTGCTCATCAGCCTGCAGGGGGCTTGCAGCCAGGTGAGGGAAGGGGTCTTGGGCTATGCCCCTTAACCCTTGGGTGTCTGGCATGATACGCCCGTTTTCTTTCTTTTTTAAAATTTATTTATTTTTAAAATTTTTGGCTGCGTTGGGTCTTCGTTGCTGCGCGCGGGCCTTCGCTAGTTGTGGTGAGCGGGGGCTACTGTTTGTTGCGGTGCGGTGGCTTCTCTTGTTGAAGAGCATGGGCTCTAGGTGCATGGGCTTCAGTAGTGGTGGCTTGCAGGCTCTAGAGCGCAGGCTCAGTAGTTGTGGCGCACGGGCTTAGTTGCTCCGCGGCATGTGGGATCTTCCTGGACCAGGGCTCGAGCTCATGTCCGCTGCATTGGCAGGTGGATTCCCAACCACTGTGCCACCAGGGAAGCCCCGTGCTGTGGTTCTTAATCTAGAATCTGATATTCGAATTATTTGGGGAGCTTTTAAAAATACCAATGCCGGGCTTCCCTGCTGGCGCAGTGGTTGAGAGTCCGCCTGCCGATGCAGGGGACGCGGGTTCGTGCCCTGGTCCGGGAAGATCCCACGTGCCGTGGAGCGGCTGGGCCCGTGAGCCATGGCCGCTGAGCCTGCGCGTCCAGAGCCTGTGCTCCCGCAATGGGAGAGGCCACAACAGTGAGAGGCCCGTGTACCGAAAAAAAAAAAAACCAAACAACCAATGCCTGGATGTTACCCCAGCATCTCATTGCCTCCGCTCATTCATTGGTGCTTAGCATTGGCCGACAGCGCTGCCCAGGAGGGTCAATCTGGCGGACTTTCTGGGTACCAGGTCACCCAAAGAGACCTGCTTTTCCTGTCCCAACTCGGGGATCTCTGCCAATGCCTCCTACGTGCTCCCTGGTTGTCCCCCACGGTCAGCGCTCAGCCAACAGCCCCTGCGGTCCTCAATCTACAGCTGCCCATCCTCTCACCCCAGATCTACACACCATCTCTGCCTCCCTCTGCATCCTTTTGTCCTCCCAGGATCACTGTGAGATGGGCCTCTTTGCCTAAACCCTTTCAGTGCAGACGCTCACTCAAAGCCACATTCGCTGGTCCGACAGCCACCCTTGAAACTAGTCAGCAGATGTGGACCGAGTCCGCCGCGGGAGTGCCCTTAAAATGACTTCAGACCCTTTCCCGGGACGCAGAGGGCAGCTTCCCTAAGCTTTCGTGCCCCTGAGTAAAATCTCTTGTCTGCCAGAACTGGGCAGACAAAAAAAGGGCATTTTTAGTTTCCACGTTTGACATGTGCGACCCCAACCGAGAGAATCCGCGGCGGCATCGCCTGTGGTGCCTTTCCCATCCTCCGTCCAAGTGCTGCTTTTCGAACTCCCAGTTTTTGTTAGGGGCATAATCCCATTCTACCTCTTCAGCGGCGATGTAAAAGGTTCTTATCATCCCGTACGGCTGTCCAGAAGGGTCCTTGTTGCCACAGCTGCTGACCTCATATATTTGATTCATGCCTCTCTGGAAGTGGTACAGGGTGGAGCAAAACACCCTGAAGATGCCTGGAAGAGAAATAGCTTGGCGTTGTGTGCGATGCTCGAGAGTTTGATTTTGGTTTGTTAGCAAACCTATGTAATTTATTTCAAAATAACCGATAAGGTGGATTTTTAAAATATCATCTTTATATAGTATTTAAAAATCAGATGCCAAGGGGAATAAATTACTCTGAATATATTTACTTATGGGGAAAAAATACCATCTGAAATTCATTTGTCATGGACAAATAAAGCTTGCAAAGTTGTTGCCAACAGATGATTTCTCTGGGTCTTCCCTATTGTACACACCTATTAGAAGATGGTCACTCCTAGAAAATCACTGATAGGTGATGATTATCTTCGCCCCACCCAGTTTAAAAGGAACTCATTATCCATAAGATGAATATTCTAGACAAAATTCAAATTAGGTCACGTTTCTGAAGTCATGACTTTTGCCCTAAAGGTGTTCATAAGCTGTAAAGTGCAGTACACAAGTAAGGTATTATTATTAAAGCCAAATGTATTTCTTCATTAAGCCCTTGAGCAGAGGATGGTCTTGTTTCCAATGGTAAGTCTACATTATGCCAGATGAAAAGAAAAACCAACAATCATGTCTGACTGAGAACAATATAATTTTTAAGCTGAATTTTCTAGATGCCTTGGCATCAGGTACACATATCTTAACTGAATTCACCATAAAATCATATAAAACCAAATTATTGGAAAGTATCAACTTTCACTGAAATTATTGGATCAATAAATCTTCCCTTCCTCTAGTAGACTCTGTTCTCAGAGCTGAGTGAGAGTGCGGGTCTCGTTAACTACCTACAAAGCACAGAGATAGCTTCTATCATGCTACACATGTCTAAATACTGCCAAGTTACCCCTTCAGGATGAGCCCAAACCATTGGTTCGTGGGGTACCCTAGCACCCCGTGGTGACCATCATGAAGGGTCTCTATAAAACCAGAGAGAAGACACCTCGGAAGACAGACATGGCGAGAGCTTCCTCTGCCTATGTGGGTCTCCAGGCAGCTCATTATTGATGTGTTCATCATTCCTTCAACAGATGAGGAATTATCTTCTCTAAGAACAAAGAGGAGCTTAAGGCCTTGATTGTGGTGATGTTTTCACAGATGCATACTTCTCTCCAAACTCATCAATTTACATATATTAAATATACAGCTTTTTGTGTATCAGTCATACATCAATAAAGTGGTTTTAAAAATAAAGATTCAAAGAGAAAACGTTTGACTTGCAACTGACAGGCTCCTCTACCCATGTTTTGGGCACTCCTTTTGGCTTAGAGATATGGGACAGGAATTGGTGAAATAACTAAGCTTTTCAGCAATAACCGATTTATACTCACCACCAAATATAAACTGGAAAACATCATCATGTAGCTCTTTAGAAGCCTGTAGGGCACATGAGTAAGTAGCCAAAACCCTAAAATTATTCCAGCCATCTCTAGTTTTGAATGCCTCTTTCTATGGGTTAAACCTATTTGGCTGTTTTCCTCCCCTTCCCTCTTTGGTCTTGAAGAGTGCATTAAAAAAAAGATCATTGTTCCCAAGGCATCCCTTGGGATGATTCATAATTGATCAATTATATTAATATAGAAATGTTGAATACTAGAAGTTTACAAGGCAAGGGTTATGGAGCTCCTACTCTGAGACAGTTCTTAGGCAAAAGTTTTGAAGCTCAAACCTCAAGTTCTTAACCAGTGACACGGAGAGGCATCTAAACTGCAGTTCTAGTGTGGAGTAAAGGAGAAAATACCCATTCATAAAGGAGACAGAGCTGGCAAGTACTCATCTTGGGTAGAATATTGGTTTCTTCTTAAGACTAATGAAAAAGTTGGGTTGGAGAAACATGTTGAACACCCGTAGCACTTGCTATTCTTATTTTTCATGAGACAGCATATGCTGCCATATATTGTTCTATATCTTTTATTAAAATGCCCCCATTATATAATTAGCTTGGGAATCTCTAAGAGAAGGGACAGGTACTGGTATTTCAATGGGCTCTCCATGGACTTAAGACCCAATGCAGCTTGCTTTCTGGGTGCCCAAGAGAATGAAAATAGGGAAGTCCCCATCTGGGACTCATCAAGAGACCACCATCAGTCACTAAAGAAGGCAGACAAGTTCACATGTCCATAACCTGCAAACAACCACTGGGCTGCTCATGCCTGGTTGATGCTTCAGAGCAGTAACTAAATTGATGTTTGTGCTTAAAGAGAACAACAACAAAAATTCCTCTTTCTTGGCCTGAATTGTTCATGGATATAAATCAAGAGCATTCTTCTAGGGTTTGTGAGGCAAGGTCATTTGGAGTACTCCCACTTCTGCTTTGTGGATGTTATTTTAGACGCCTTTCCTTTGTCCTTTACACTATATATTTGAAATAAAATAGTCAGGATTCTCTGATTCTAATCAGGACTATACCTCTTTCTGTACACCCAGAAGTGCCCTAATTCAAACAATTTCTTCTGGGGGAGGGGGAAGGGTAAGCTGGGACAAAGTGAGAGAGTGGTATGGACTTATATATACACTACCAAATGTAAAATAGATAGCTAGTGGGAAGCAGCTGCATAGCACAGGGAGATCAGCTCGGTGCTTTGTGACCACCTAGAAGGGTGGGATAGGGAGGGTGGGAGGGAGACACAAGAGGGAGGGGATATGGGGATATATGTATATGTAATAGCTGATTCGCTTTGTTATAAAGCAGAAACTAACACACCATTGTAAAGAAATTATACTTCAATAAAGATGTTAAAAAAAAAAAAAAAGAGTATATGCCTGAAGATAGGAATTTGATCACCTGAGCTGGCCCTGCCAAGTTTACCTGCATGGTCCGGCTGCATGAATGCTGTTGTGGAGACATGGGGAAACAGGGCCAGGGAGTCGCGGTGAGTCCCTCGTAGGTGGATGGTGTTCCCTTGAAAATAAACTCCATGCATGTCAGTGTCGGTGCCCATTCCAATCATATGCCAGGAAACTCTATCCTTTTTGCACATGGTTAGGCCTGGCTGGTTGCCATACATATAGCCGTTAATAGCTAAATGGAAGGAAAAAGATAGCAGAGCCCACTATAATTTTGTAGATGTACTGAAAACACGTCATCTTAGTGAAAGATTATCAGTGTGTGTAGGGGCAGTGGTGTTCAAGTTCAAACTATTTACAGAAAATCCTTATTATCAGAGAATAAATAGTCCTGGGGAAAAGTCACGTGGTGAATCAAATTTAAATGGAGACTGAAATTAACAATGAATAATGAAACTACGCTAAAACTGTGAATCTGTTCTATTTAATAATGTATACACAGGGCTTTAATTCTAAGAATCAATAAGAAATAAACCAGGTTGTTTTCTGGAGTAATTTGTTTCTGACAAAATTGTTTGATAGTATAATATGATATCCTTCATTTCACATTTTAGGTTTGCAGATTATAAAGAGTATCATCCTTGCAAAAATATTTACAGACTTCGTTAATTTTCTCAAAGTCTTTTTTAAAGGTCTTGATATGAAAATCATTTTCTTTTGAGGTTCTTATCCTGTCATCTCCCTTGTTAAGTGTCTTTTCCTCAGTTATTTATTTAATTTTGTCAGACCCTCATTTGCAAATGGCTTTGCATTTGATTCTAGAAGTTATCACACATCTCTTCACTGATTTCATGGATCTTGCATCATTAGAAAAAATTGCAGTTGATTGACATTATATTTGCATGTCTAGTCAGTGGAGAGGGATTTTGGGGTGGGGGGAAGGGACACTAAGTTATAAGAGGTTGGCCCTTGAGTAAATAATTTAGCCTTATGATAACTTTGATTTCCATTCCCCAATAAAATAACTGACAGAACTTTGAATAATGATCACTTAGATATGAAAACATTTTGTATCTCCAGAAATGCAAATTGTTTTTCTCTTTTATATCAACCTCAATCCATCAATAGTGGTTACCTGGAGCAGTGCCTTGAGAAGAATTGAGAAACCACATTCCCACTCAGGGGGATGAATGCCGTGATTGAATAGCACTGAAGGGTGACTACACCTAATTATGTCTCATGCTTGGTGGCCCTTAGAGAGATATTCCCACTCCCACTCCTTCTAATGCCCATTCATCATGTACATGAATGATCTGTTACAATCTCATTGTCAAATAAAATTACTTTTTGTTTCTTTATCTGCAGATTGAGGGGTGCTTGGTAATTTTACTCAAATATCTGGAATTATTAGTAGAAATTCCAAGAAGCCCTGGGGCTGCTGAGAAGAATATCACATTTTCTGAAAAAAATCTTTGATAATGCTCTTGCAAATAAACTAAGTCTTGTCTGTTGAATGTTAAAGAGATATCGTTGTAGATTGTGATGCTAATAATTTAGTCCTTGGCTGGCTGGTAGAGAATCCTCTGTTGCCTTGGAGCTCTAGTTTAAAGCCTCTCTTTCCCGGGAATTCCCTTGTGGTCCACTGGTTAGGACTCCGCGGTCTCACTGCCAAGGGCCTGAGGGCCTGGGTCAGGGAACTAAGATCCCACAAGCCAAATAGCATGCCCCCCAACCCCCCCAAAAAGCCTCTCTTTCTGGAACATTCATTCAGACATTCAACAAACAGCGTTGAATATAGACTATATAATACGAGCAATGCAAATCATTGTATGCTATATAAGGCATTTTCTCTTTGGTATTGTTGCCAACTTTCTCCCACTCATGCAAGCAAGACTGGAGACAAAATTTAATTTATAATTAATGTGAAATTTAAAGTAAAACATGTAATTTTCCTTGAAAAATGACATATTCTACATGTTCAAAATATACAGATGTATTTCAAATTGCCAAACCAGGATGGGGCTGGATTTGACATGGTCCATTAGACTGTTTTCTGTTTTCTATATACAGGCCTCTCATGATAAATTTCTTTTGCAACCTAGCTTCTCCACTAAGGAATTGTTATGCTTCCTAATTTATAGTTGAGTTTACCTTTTCTATTGGCTACTAGAGAGGTAGGAACTACATTTTGTATTCAGTTATAACAAAATTTTTCATAGAAGATGATATTGAAGGTGCACTATTCCATGCTTTCCATTGGTCCAAGAGGGGACTCTGTTGGAACAGAACATCCAGGACCACAGGAGTCTGAGCTGGTGCTGTGCATCACTTGGAACCTTGAACTGTTTTTGGACTTCCTTGGGAGAGAGGGAAAGTGCTATTTCATTATTTTCCCATAATGTTTCCCATAATTTTTCCCATAATGTTTAATAAACATTTGTTTATTGTTTCCCAATAATCAGATGTTATGCTTGGTCCTAAGACAAGGCCTGTTATCTCACCATGCTTGCTTTAAGCACTGAAGAAAATTTTTATTGAAGTATATTTGATTTACAATATTATACGAGTTTTAGGTGTACAACATAGTGATTCAATATTTTTATACATTATACTACATTTAAAGTTATTATAAAATAATGGTAATATTTCCCTGTGTTGTACAATATATCCTTATAGCTTATTTATTTTATTCATAGTAGTTATTTTCTCTTAATCCCATAGCCCTATCTTGCCCCTTCACCCTTCTCTCTCCCCACTGGTAACCCCTAGTTTATTCTCTATGTCTGAGTCTGTTTCTTTTTTGTTATATACATTCATTTGTTTTACTTTTTAGATTCCACATATAAGTGAAACATACAGTATTTGTATTTCTCTGTCTGACTTATTTCACTAAGCATAATACTCTCTAGGACCATCCACATAGTAGCAAATGGCAGAATTTCATTCCTTTTTATGGCTGAGTTTTATTTCCTCCTATATATATATATATACCATGTCTTTATCCATTTCATCTCTTCACGGACACTTAGGTTGCTTCCATATCTTGGCAATTGTAAATAATGTTGCTATGAACATTGGAGTGCATGTATCTTTTCCTTTCTTTCTTTTTAAAAATATTTTGGCTACGCCATGTGGCATGCAGGATCTTAGTTACCCTTCCAGGGATTGAAGCTGGGCCCCCTGCATTGGAAGTCCAGAGTCTTAACCACTGGACCACCAGGGAAGTCCTGCATGTATCTTTTCAAATTAGTGGTTTTGGGGTTTTTTGTTTGTTTGAATATATATATACCCAGGAGTGGAATAGCTGGGTCATATGGTAGTTCTATTTTTAGTTTTTTGAGACACTTCCATACTGTTTTCCACAGTGGCTGTACCAATTTACATTCCCACCAACTGTGTAGGAGGGTTCCCTTTTCTCCACATCCTTGCCAACATTTGCTATTTGTGTTCTTTTTGATAATAGCTGTTCTGACAGGTGTGAGGTGATATCTCATTGTGGTTTTGATTTGCATTTCTCAGATGACTAGCAACATTGAACATCTTTTCACGTGCCTATTGGCCATCTGCATTTCCTCTTTGGAAAAGTGTCTACTCAGTTCTTCTGCCCATTTTTTTTTTTTTTTTTTTTTTTGCGGTACGTGGGCCTCTCACTGTTGTGGCCTCTCCCGTTGTGGAGCACAGGCTCCGGACACATAGGCTCAGTGACCATGGCTCACGGGCCCAGCCGCTCCACGGCATGTGGGATCTTCCCGGAACAGGGCACGAACCTGTGTCCCCTGCATCGGTAGGTGGACTCTCAACCACTGCGCCACCAGGGAAGCCCCTTCTGCCCATTTTTAATCAGGTTGTTTGCTTCTTTGATTTTGAGTTGTACAAGCTGTTTATATATGTTGGCTATTAATCCCTTATCAGGCATATCATTTGCAAATATTTTCTCCCATTCAGTAGGTTGTCTTTCCATTTTATCGATGGTTTCCTTTGCTGTGTAAAAGCTTTTACATTTAGTTGGATCCAATTTGTTTAGTTTAGCTTTTATTTCCCTTAATTTAGGAGGCAGATCCAAAAAACTATTGTTGGGATTTATGTCAAAGAGTGTTCTGCGAATGTTTTTCTCTAGGAGTTTCATTGTATCCAGTCTTACATTTAGATCTTTAATCCATGTTAATTTTATTTTCATATATGGTGTTATAGAATGTTCTAATTTCATTCCTTTACATGTAGCTTTCCAGTTTTCCCAGAACCACTTATTGAAGAGACTGTCTTCTCTCCGTTGTATATTCTTGCCCCCTTTGTCATAGAGTAATTGACCATAAGTGCGTGGGTGCATTTCTGGGCTCACTATTCTCTTCTGTGGATCTATGTGTCTGTTTATGTGCCAGTACCAAACTGTTTTGATTCCTATAGCTTTGTATATTGTCTGATGTCAGGGAGCATGAATCCTCCAGTTCTGTTCTTTCTTGAGATTTGGGGTCTTTTGTGTTCCCATATAAATTTTAAAATTATTTGTTCTATGCTCAACATCACTAATTATTAGAGAAATGCAAATAAAAACTACAATGAGATATCACCTCACATTGGTCAGAATGGCCATCATCAAAAAAATCTACCAATAATAAATGCTGGAGAGGGTGTGAAGAAAAGGGAACCCTCCTACACTGTTGGTGGAAATGTAAATTGGTACAGCCACTATGGAGAACAGTATGGAGGTTCCTTAAAAAACTAAAAATAGAGCTACCATATGACCCAGCAATGTGACTCCTGGGCATATATCTGGAGAAAACCATAATTCAAAAAGATACATGCACCCCAAAGTTCATTGCAGAACTATTTACAACAGCCAGGTCATGGAAACAACTTAAATGTCCATTGACAGGTGAATAGATAAAGAAGATGTGGTACATATATACAATAGAATATTACTCATCCATAAAACAGAAGGAAATAATGCCACTTGCAGTGACATGGATGGACCTAGATATTGTCATACTGAGTGAAGTATGTCAGACAAAGACAAATATATGATTTCACTTATATGTGGAATCTAAAAAAATGGTACAAATGAACCTATTTACAAAACAGAAATAGAGTCACAGATGTAGAAAACAAACTTATGGTTACCAAGGTGGAAAGGGAGGAAGGGATAAATTGGGAGATTGGGATTGACATATACACACTACTATAAATAAAATAGATAACTAATAAAAATGTACTGTGTAGTGCAAGGAACTCTACTCAATACTCTGTAATGACCTATATGGGGATGGAATCTAAAAATAGTGGATATATGTATAATTTATTCACTTTGCTGTACAGCAGAAACTAACACATTATAAATCAGCTATACTCTAATAAAAATTAATTTTTTAATGTGATTAATTAAACTGGGATAAAAGAAAAAATAATAGAATTATTTGTTCTAGTTCTGTGAAAAATACCCTTGGTATTTTTATAGGGATTGCATTGAATCTGTAGATTGCCTTGAGTAGAATCGTCATTTTAACATATTGATTCTTACTATCCAAGAACACAGTATCTTTCCATCTGTTTTTGTTGCCTTCAATTTCTTTCACCAGTGTCATAGTTTTCTGAGTACAGGTCCTTTACCTCCTGGGGTAGGTTCATTCCTAGGTATTTTATTATTTTTGATGTGATGGTAAGTGAGATTGTTTCCTTGATTTCTTTTTCTTATAATGCATTGTTAGTGTGTATAAATACAACAGATTTCTATATATTAATTTTATATTCTGTAACTTTACTGAATTCATTGATGAGCTCTAGTAGTTTTCTGGTAATGTCTTTAGGATTTTCTAAGTATAGTATCATGCCATCTGCAAACAATGACATTTTGACTTCTTCCTTTCCAATTTGAATGCCTTTTATTTCTTTCTCTTCTCTGATTGCTGTGGCTAGGACTTCAAATACTTTATTGAATAAAAGTGGTGAGAGTGGGCATCATTGTCTTGTTCCTGATCTTAGAGGAAATGCTTTCAGCTTTTCACAACTGAGTATGATGTTAGCTGTGGAGCTGTCATATATGGCCTTAATTATGTTGAGGTATGTTCCCTCTATGCCAACTTTCTGGAGAATTTTTATCATAAATGAGTGTTGAGTTTTGTCAAAAGCTTTTTCTGCATCTATTGAGGTGATCATATAGTTTTTACTCTTCAGTTTCTTAATGTGGTACATCACATCAATCTAGTAGTTCTGCGTCTTTATTCCCATCTTGCCCCTAGCTTCTTCATGACCATTTTTTGTTTGTTTGTTTAAGATTCCATATGTATGTGTTAGCATACAGTATTTGTTTTTCTCTTTCTGACTTACTTCGCTCTGTATGACAGGCTCTAGATCCATCCACCTCACTACAAATAACGCAATTTCCTTTCTTTCTATGGCTCAGTAATATTCCGTTGTATATATGTGTCACATCTTCTTCATCCATTCATCTGTTGATGGACACTTAGGTTGCTTCCATGTCCTGGCTATTGTAAATAGAGCTGCAATGAACATTGTGGTACATGACTCTTTTTGAACTATGGTTTTCTCAGGGTATATGCCCAGTAGTGGGATTGCTGGGTCATATGGTAGTTCTATTTTTAGCTTTTTAAGGAACCTCCATACTGTTCTCCATAGTGGCTGTATCAGTTTACATTCCCACCAACAGTGCAAGAGGGCTCACTTTTCTCCACAGCCTCTCCAGCATTTATTGTTTGTAGATTTTTTGATGATGCCCCTTCTGATCAGTGTGAGATGATATCTCATTGCAGTTTTGACTTGCATTTCTCTAATGATTAATGATACTGAGCATTCTTTCATGTGTTTGCTGGCAACCTGCATATCTTCTTTGGAGAAATGTCTATTTAGGTCTTCTGCCCATTTTTGGATTGGGTTTTTTGTTTTTTTCATATTGAGCTGCATGAGCTGCTTGTAAATTTTGGAGATTAATCCTTTGTCAGTTGCTTCATTAGCAAATATTTTCTCCCATTCTGAGGGTTGTCTTTTCAACTTGTTTATGATTTCCTTTGCAGTGCAAAAGCTATTAAGTTTCATCAGGTCACATTTGTTTATTTTTGTTTTTATTTCCATTTCTCTAGGAAGTGGGTGAAAAAGGATCTTGCTGTGATTTATGTCATAGAGTGTCCTGCCTATGTTTTCCTCTAAGAGTATGATAGTGTCTGGCCTCACATTTAGGTCTTTAATCCATTTTGAGTTTATTTTTGTGCATGGTGTTAGGGACTGTTCTAATTTCATTCTTTTACATGTAGCTGTCCAGTTTTCCCAGCACCACTTATTGAAGAGGCTGTTTTTTCTCCACAGTATATTCTTGCCTCCTTTATCAAAGATAAGGTGACCATATGTACGTGGGTTTGTCTCTGGGATTTCTATCCTGTTCCATTGATTTATATTTCTGTTTTTGTGCCAGTACTATACTGTCTTGATTACTGTAGCTTTGTAGTATAATCTGTAGTCAGGGAGCCTGATTCCTCCAGCTCCATTTTTCTTTCTCAAGACTGCTTTTGCTATTTGGGGTCTTTTGTGTTTCCATACATATTGTGAAATTTTTTGTTCTAGTTCTGTGAAAAATGCCAGTGGTAGTTTGACAGGGATTGCACTGAATCTGTAGATTGCTTGGGGTAGTATAGTCATTTTCACAATGTTGATTCTTCCAATCCAAGAACATGGTATATCTCTCCATCTGTTGGTATCTTAATTTCTTTCATCAGTGTCTTATAATTTTCTGCATACAGGTCTTTTGTCTCCTTAGGTAGGTTTATTCCTAGATATTTTATTCTTTTTGTTGCAATTGTAAAGGGGAGTGTTTTCTTAATTTCACTTTCAGATTTTTCATCATTAGTGTATAGAAATACAAGAGATTTCTGTGCATTAATTTTGTATCCTGCTACTTTACCAAATTCATTGATTAACTCTAGTAGTTTTCTGGTAGCATCTTTAGGATACTCTATGTATAGTATCATGTCATCTGCAAACAGTGACAGCTTTATTTCTTCTTTTCCACTTTGTATTCCTTTTATTTCTTTTTCTTCTCTGATTGCTCTGGCTAAAACTTCCAAAACTATAATAGTGGTGAGAGTGGGCAACCTTGTCTTGTTCCTGATCTTAGTGGAAATGGTTTCAGTTTTTCACCATTGAGGAGGATGTTGGCTGTGGGTTTGTTATATATGGCCTTTATTGTGTTGAGGTAAGTTCCCTCTATGACTACTTTCTGGCGGATTTTTATCATAAATGGGTGTTGAATTTTGTCAAAAGCTTTTTCTGCATCTATTGAGATGATCATATTGTTTTCCTCCTTCAATTTGTTAATATGGTATATGACATTGATTGATTTGAGCATATTGAAGAAGTCTTGCATTCCTGGGATAAACCCCACTTGATCATGGTGTATGATCCTTTTAATGTGCTGTTGAATTCTGTTTGCTAGTATTTTGTTGAGGAGTTTTACATCTATGTTCATCAGTGATATTGGCCTGTAGTTTTCTTTCTTTGTGACATCTCTGTCTGGTTTTGGTGTCAGGCTGACGGTGGCCTTGTAGAATGAGTTTGGGAGTGTTCCTCCCTCTGCTATATTTTGGAAGAGTTTGAGAAAGATAGATGTTAGCTCTTCTCTAAATGTTTGATAGAATTCGCCTGTGAAGTTATCTGGTCCTGGGCATTTGTTTGTTGGAAGATTTTTAACCACAGTTTCAATTTCAGTGCTTGTGATTTGTCTGTTCATATTTTCTATTTCTTCCTGGTTCAGTCTTGGCAGGTTGTGCATTTCTAAGAAATTGTCCATTTCTTCCAGGTTGTCCATTTTATTGGCATAGAGTTGCTTGTAGTAATCTCTCATGATCCTTTGTATTTCTGCAGTGTCACTTGTTACTTCTCCTTTTTCTTTTCTAATTCTACTGATTTGAGTCTTCTCCCTTTTTTTCTTGATGAGTCTGGTGAATGGTTTATCAATTTTGTTTATCTTCTCAAAGAACCAGCTTTTAGTTTTGTTGATCTTTGCTCTCGTTTCCTTCATTTCTTTTTCATTTATTTCTGCTCTGATCTTTATGATTCCTTTCCTTCTGCTAACTTTGGGGTTTTTTTGTTCTTCTTTCTCTAATTGCTTTAGGTGCAAGGTTAGGTTGTTTATTTGAGATGTTTCCTGTTTCTTACGGTATGATTGTATTGCTATAAACTTCCCTGTTAGAACTGCTTTTGCTGCATCCCATAGGTTTTGGGTCGTCGTGTTTTCATTGTCATTTGTTTCTAGGTATTTTTTGATTTCCTTTTTGATTTCTTCAGTGATCTCTTGGTTATTAAGCAGTGTATTGTTTAGCCTCCATGTGTTTGTACTTTTTACAGTTTTTTCCTGTAATTGATATCTAGTCTCATAGCGTTGTGGTCGGAAAAGATACTTGATACGATTTCAATTTTCTTAAATTTACCAAGGCTTGATTTGTGACCCAAGATATGATCTATCCTGGAGAATGTTCCATGAGCACTTGAGAAAAATGTGTATTCTGTTGTTTTTGGATGGAATGTTCTATAAATATCAATTAAGTCCATCTTGTTTAATGTATCATTTAAAGCTTGTGTTTCCTTCTTTATTTTCATTTTGGATGATGTGTCCATTGGTGAAAGTGGGGTGTTAACGTCCCCTACTACGCTTGTGTTACTGTCGATTTCCCCTTTTATGGCTGTTAGTATTTGCCTTATGTATTGAGGTTCTTCTATGTTGGGTGCATAAATATTTACAATTGTTATATCTTCTTCTTGGATCGATCCCTTGATCATTATGTAGTGTCCTTCTTTGTCTCTTGTAATAGTCTTTATTTTAAAGTCTATTTTTTCTGATATGAGAATTGCTACCCCAGCTTTCTTCTGATTTCCATTTTCATGGAATATCTTTTTGCATTCCCTCACTTTCAGTCTGTATGTGTCCCTAGGTCTGAAGTTGGTCTCTTGTAGACAGCATATATACCAGTTTTGTTTTTGTATACATTCAGCCAGTCTATGTCTTTCAGTTGGAGCACTTAATCCATTTACATTTAAGTGTTTATCAATATGTATGTTCCTATTACCATTTTCTTAATTGTTTTGGGTTTGTGATTGTAGGTCTTTTCCTTCTCTTGTGTTTCCTGCCTGGTGAAGTTCCTTTAGCATTTGTTGTAAAGCTGGTTTGGTGGTGCTGAATTCTCTTAGCTTTTGCTTGTCTATACAGGTTTTAATTTCTCTGTGAAATCTGAATGAGATCCTTGTTGGGTAGAGTAATCTTGGTTGTAGGTTTTTCCCCTTCATCACTTTAGATATGTCCTGCTCCTCCCTTCTGGCTTACAGAGTTTCTGCTGAACGATCAGCTGTTAACCTTATGGGGATTCCCTTGTATGTTATTTGTTGTTTTTCCCTTGTTGCTTTTAATACTTTTTCTTTGTATTTAATTTTTGATAGTTTGATTAATATGTGTCTTGGTGTGTTTCTCCTTGGATTTATCCTATATAGGGCTCTCTGTGCTTCCTGGACTTGATTAACTATTTCCTTTCCCATATTATGGAAGTTTTCAACTATAATCTCTTCAAATATTTTCTCAGTCCCATTCTTTTTCTCTTCTTCTTCTGGGACTCCTATAATTCGAATGTTGGTGCGTTTAATGTTGTCCCAGAGGTCTCC
Source organism: Delphinapterus leucas (assembly GCF_059928025.1). NCBI lineage: Eukaryota > Metazoa > Chordata > Mammalia > Artiodactyla > Monodontidae > Delphinapterus > Delphinapterus leucas. The sequence continues at coordinate 69,638,042 of NC_143135.1, read as the reverse complement.
GAGACTGTTCTCAACTCTTTTCATTCTTTGTTCTTTATTCTGCTCTGCAGTAGTTATTTCCACTATTTTATCTTCCAGGTCATTTATTCATTCTTCTATCTCAGTTATTCTGCTCTTGATCCCTTCTAGAGAATTTTTAATTACATTTATTGTGCTGTTCATCACTGTTTGTTTGCTCTTTAGTTCTTCTAGTTCCTTGTTAAACGTTTCTTGTATTTTCTCCATTCTATTTCCAAGATTTTGGATCATCTTTACTATCATTATTCTGAATTTTTTTCAGGTAGGCTGCCTATTTCCTCTTCATTTGTTAGGTCTGGTGGGTTTTTACCTTGCTCCTTCATCTGCTCTGACTTTCTCTTTCTTCTCATTTTGCTTAACTGACTGTGTTTGGGGTCTCCTTTTCACAGGCTGCAGGTTCGTAGTTCCCGTTGTTTTTGGTATCTGCCCCCAATGGCTAAAGTTGGTTCACTGTGTTGTGTAGGCTTCCTGGCGGAGGGGGCTAGTGCCTGTGTTCTGGTAAATGAGACTGGATCTTGTCTTTCTGGTGGGCAGGTCCACGTCTGGTGCTGTGTTTTGGGGTGTCTGTGGGCTTATTATGATTTTAGGTAGCCTCTCTGCTAATGGGTAGGGTTGTGTTCATGTCTTGTTAGTTGTTTGGCATAGGGTGTCCAGCACTGTAGCTTGCTGGTTGTTGAGTGGAGCTGGGTCTTGGCATTGAGATGGAGATCTCTGGGAGATTTTCACCATTTGATATTACGTGGAGCTGGGAGGTCTCTTGCGGACCAGTGCCCTGAACTTGGCTCTCCCACCCCAGAGGCACAGCCCTAATGCCTGGCTCGGGTACCAAGAGCCTGTCCTCCACACGGCTCAGAATAAAAGGGAGAAAAAAAAGAAAGAAAGGAAGAAGAAGGTAAAATAAAATAAAATAGTTACTAAAATAAAAAATTATTATTAATAATTTTTTAAAGTAATTTAAAAAAAGAAAGAAAGAAGAGAGCAACCAAACCAAAAACAAGTCCACCAATGATAACCAGTGCTAAAAACTATACTAAAAAACCAAAAAGACGGACAGACAGAACCCTAGGAGAAATGGTAAAAGCAAAGCTATACAGACAAAATCACACACAGAAACATACACAAACACACTCACAGAAGGAGAAAAAGGAAAAAATACATATATATTTCATTGCTCCTAAAGTCCACCTCCTCAATTTGGGATGTTTCGTTGTCTATTCAGGTATTCCACAGATGCAGGGTACATCAAATTGATTGTGGAGATTTAATCTGCTGCTCCTGAGGCTGCTGGGAGAGATTTCCCTTTCTCTTCTTTGTTCGCACAGCTCCTGGAGTTCAGCTTTGGATTTGGACCTGCCTCTGCGTGTAGGTTGCCTGAGGGCATCTGTTCTTCGCTCAGGATGGGGTTAAAGGAGCAGCTGATTGGGGGGCTCTGGCTCGCTCAGGCCAGGGGGACAGAGGGGGACGGAGTGTGGGACAAGCCTGCAGCAGCAGAGGCCAGCATGACATTGCACCAGCCTGCGGCGCGCCATGCGTTTTCCCGGGGAAGTTGTCCCTGGATCACGGGACTCTGGCAGTGGCGGGCTGCACAGGCTCCTGGGAGGGGAGTTGTGTATAGTGCCCTGTGCTCGCACACACACTTCTTGGTGGCAGCAGCAGCAGCCTTAGCGTCTGATGCCCGTCTCTGGGGTCCACGCTGTTAGCCGCGGCTCGCGCCCATCTCTGGAGCTCCTTTAAGCAGCGCTCTTAATCCTCTCTCTTCGCGCAACAGGAAACAAAGAGGGAAGAAAAATTCTCCTGTGTCTTTGGCAGCTCCAGACTTTTTCCTGGACTCCCTCCTGGCTAGCTGTGGCGCATTAGCCCCTTCAGGGTGTGTTCACGTAGCCAACCCCAGTCCTCTCCCTGGGATCTGTCCTCCGAAGCCTGAGCGTCAGCTCCCAGCCCCCGTCCGTCCCGGCAGGTGAGCAGACAAGCCTCTTGGGCTGGTGAGTGCTGGTCCGCACCGATCTTCTGTGCAGGAATCTCTCCGCTTTGCCCTCCGCACCCCTGTTGCTGCGCTCTCCTCCGTGGCTCTGAAGCTTCCCCCCTCCGCCACCCGCAGTCTCCGCCCGGGGGAGCTTCCTAGTGTGTGGAAACCTTTCCTCCTTCACAGCTCCCTCCCACTGGAGCAGGTCCCATCCCTATTCTTTTGTCTGTGTTTTTTCTTTTTTCTTTTGCCCTACCCAGGTACGTGGGGCGTTTCTTGCCTTTTGGGAGGTCCGAGGTCTTCTGCCAGCATTCAGCAGGTGTCTGTAGGAGTTGTTCCACGTGTAGATGTATTTCTGATGTATCTGTGGGGAGGAAGGTGATCTCCGCGTCTTACTCTTCTGTCATCTTCCTCTGTATCCTGTAGAAGTGTTTTTGATGTGTTTGTGGGAGGAGATGAGTTCCACATTCTCCTACTCCACCACCTTGATCTCTTCCCTCTAGGCATTTTTGTTGACTCCACATTCTGGTGGCCATTTGAGTTTGGACTCTTGTGCATTACTCTGCCACCTTGGGTAATCTCTCCAAGACTAACAAGAATCCCATGTTACACCAATTACCATGTGGGTTTGCTATTGTTAACAACTGATATAAAAGAGACAGAGAAGGATAATTAACTAATTTCTCCTACATGAAGATCTTGGATAGGAATGGCTAATGTTTTACAGATTAACACTTTAGATAGTTATACATACAACTTGGTAAGAGATGCCTTGCTGGATAATAATTATCTCCAACTAACAGCTGGATTATCAGACTTAATGACATTATTGCAAACCCAAGGGAGGGCATTTTGTCAGTAATTTTCTACATTTATGATGTACTGTGATCTTTGCTAGTTCAAATTTTGTATTGCTTTATCTAAGGCTTTAGAAGTATTAATTAAGTTTCACATCTCTAGAGACAGGGAGGTTTCACCATACCTTGTGCGTCTGAAGCCACGAAATATTTTACTCATGACCAAGAACAATACCCAAGAAACCAAACTTAAGATAAAGCATTCCAAACATTTTCACTTCAAATGCAATTATGACTTTCTTTACAGGAGGGAAAAACATTTTTCATACCATGCATTCGGTTGGACTTCACAAACTCTTTGTCCTCCTTGTCAACACTGAAGGGACGCCAGGTAAATTTCTGAATATTTTCATCAAGATACCTGCTCAGATTCTCATCAAAGACTGTGAATAATAGGTAAAATTACTTGTCTATTCCTTTCTACAGAGAAGAAAGAAATGAATGTATTAAAGTACAGCTTGGAGGACTTCTTAGCTCTACTTCACTTTCAAAATTAACACAAAGTAAATTAGGGTCAATGTCAGCCATAGATTTACTAGGTCATTTTGTAAATCAGGATTCTGATAAATTCATTCTACACCAAACAAAATCATCTTCCTCATTATATCCTTCTCCCTGTCCATGTGACCTCCTCAGAGGAAATAAGTCGTTGCTCAGAAGCTTTCCTTCCCTGTGGTACTCCTATTTTCAGGCTGGTCATCACTGACTTATTTTCCTTACCCTAGACTCCAAGTCCTGGCCTCGGCCTCTCTCTCTGGCCTCATCTCCGTGTATTCACCCCCTAACTTATTCCAGCTACCCTGGCCTTTTGCTCTTCTGTGAACACACCAACTTCATTCCTGCCTCAGGGCCTTTGTGTGTGCTGTTCCCATTGTCTAGGAGGTTCTCCTAGGTCTTGCCTGGCTCACTCCTTTATTCTGTTCCATTCCCTACACAAACATCACCTCGTCAGAGTGCCCTTCCCCGACCACCCTATACAAAACAGTCACTCATCTTCCATCCTGCCTGCAAACTCACTCACTTTACTTTACCACACTTTACTTTTCTTCATAGCACTTATCTCCACCTGAAACTATATTTTATTTATGCACTTATATTTTCTGATGTTGCCCCACTGCAATGTAGATTTTGTGAGAGTAGGGAAGTTTTGGGTCCCTCTCTGTATCCCCAGCTCCAACAAAAATGACTGGAAAAGTAGGCACTCAATAGGTGTTTTTGAGTGAAATAATGAATTCATGTAATCCATGGACTTTGCTATGTTATGTTAATTTGAGTTGATATTCAGGGGTTACCTCCCACTGTGTATATTCCTAATCCATCTTTTTTGAGCATGTCTGACCAAACAACATCTTGAACTGCTGAAATCTACTTTTCTTTAAAGCCGAACCAGAGAGGTAACTGTATTTTCTGTCCCTCAACCATCTTCCCTTCTCTAATGTGCTCCCTTCCAATCTACACTTCATCCTGCTGCCTGCTCCAGAGGGATCCTCATCAGTGCCATCTGATCATATCTCTCTACTTAATCTGGAGAATACAATCTAAACTCACAGTGATCAGTCCCTGTCTACCTGTTCAGCCTCATCTCTCAGCCCTTCCCTCCTGGCACTTGGACTGAAGTAAGGCCAAGATCCTTGCAGCAATCTGAACTTGCTAGGTACAGCAAGCCTCTGTCCTTTATGCATGTACCCCCTCAACTTTGATGGTCTCCCACTGTAATCCAACTTCAAGGGTCAGCTTAGCTGTCCCACCCCCGTGAAGCTTTAACTCTTCATTGAAGATAAGGGTATTCTTTGCTTTATGTTCTTACTATACCTTATGTACACTTACTGCTTTTATCACATGGTGTTTTAGAAAGCAATAATTTAAGATCATTGGCTATGGAAAGAAACAATATAGGCTTAAAATTTTTCAAAATACAATATAAAAAACGAGGGGGGGCGCACAAGGGGTCAAACATATTTTAAAAGATCTTAGGTTCTAGTGCCATTCTGCTTACATGCTGTGAAAACTGGGACAAATGACTTGTCTTCTCTAAGTCCTAATTCCCTCATTTGCAAACTGAGTAGTCCCTACTTCATGTTTTTTTGGAAGGTAAATTAGATACTACAGGTAAAACGCTGAACACAACATCTGGCAAATATTAAGTACTCAATGTTAACTGTTATTAACTGTGATTGCAATTGTCCACAAGATGAGAAGGAACCATTGAAAGGAGTTCACTTGAAGAATCTCATCATCTGAGAGTTATTTGGAATGTAACTGTGTCTATAAAAGTGGAATATTAGCCCAGGAGGTTAGAAGGTAAGTGATAGGACCCTGTGTAATGTTTAATTTTATGTGCCAACTTGACTGGGCTATAGGGTGCCCAGATATTTGGTCAAACCTTATTCTAGCTGTTTCCATGAGGGTGTGCTTGGATGAGATTAACATTTGATTCAGTAGACTGAGTAAAGCAGATTGCCCTCCTTAATGTGCGTGGGCCTCATCCAATCAGTTGAAGGCCTTAGCACAACAACAAAAAGTCTGACCCCCTCACAAGTAAATGGGGATTCCTCCTGCCTTTGAACTGGAACAACAGCTTTTTCCTGCCCTTGGACTCAAACTCAAACACAGGCTCCTCCTGGGTCTTGAGCCTGCTGGCCTTTTGGGTCTCCTGGGTCTCTTTCTGTGACTCACCCTGCAGATCTTGAAACTTGTCATCCTCCATAGTCACGTGAGCCAACTCCTTATAATAGTTTTCCTTCTATCTATATATACGTCCTAATGGTTCTTTTTCTCTACAGAACTAGGATTAATGCCAAATATTACAAAATATACCACTTACATAAATAGCTTGCTGTTTCTGCTTGGTAAAGTAATTTAAAATGGTTAAATGGCTGGCTTTTCCTTTTTTCATCAATGTGTTTAATATCATGCAGACATAGCTTGAAATGCTATGCTTTGCCACACTAATCAGTGTGGCTTAATCGAAACTTCTAAGTTGGGACTTGCAAGAAACAATCTACTTGCTTTCTAGTTCCTTTGGTCATAGTGACTAATTTCCAGATTATAGTGGTGAGCTACAGGGGTTCTCAAACTTGGCTGCACATTGGAGTCACCTGGAGATTCTGATTTAATTGGTCTGGAACACCTGAATAAAGGATGTTTACAAGGTCCCCAGGTGATTCCAATGTGTGGCCAAGTTTGAGAAAACTTGCCCCCCCAAAAGACCCCAATTTGCATTTCATATAGATCTCTGAAGCTTCTAGAATCAAAGCAATGCACAGGGAAAGAGACCCACCAAATTCCAGCCACAACAAGCAGAAATCCTGGTTTTCTAGGTGGGCATATGTAACTTTCAGATCTTAAATTTACATTTCAGATCTGAAAATTAAAATTTTAATTACATTAAAATTACCTTAAATTAAAATTCAGATGTTAAATTTAGGAAAAACAAAATAAAATAAAATCCTCATTTCGTAGAAGTCAATTTCACGAGCAATGAGGAAAAATCACTTTTTGTAACTGACTCTATTAATATTTACTCTCTAGCCATATTACTGATCTCTCTCACATACAACCCTGAGAAGAACTTCGTGACCTTTGATGGCCTACCTGTGTCCCATCAGCATTGAGAATGCCCTTTTTACAGACTAGCAAAGGCCCTACAAGGCCAGAGCTGGTGTCCTTGATTGGCTCAACATCTGAGAAGTAAAGATAGGTCAGACAGGGGGGATCATCAGCTGTTGGGCTTAAGCTTTCAGGCACCGTCCACCTGTATGTGAAAGTTTCACCTGGCTTAACGTGTGTCCCTGGCTTCAGAAATCCTGAGGAGATAAATGAAACAGTTGTTCAAAGCAACAGCCAACACTAAACTTGTCACACTGGGTCTTCCAGCCCTGGTATGTCTCTCTCTGATGATGTACTTTGTGGAAGGACAGTTATTTTCACTGTATCCTACCAGGGAAGCCACTGCCACAATCTGCTGTTTCATGAGATAGAAGCTTATATCAAAGGATTATCTTCTTCACAGATTACATTTAAGATCTTCACAGATACTACTTCTTACTCAATCACCAGGTTAGCAAATGTTAGAAGAGCGATAATTGCCCATTTATATATTAATATATAAATGTAAATTCATAAAATATCATTGAGTACCTTCCATGTGGAATATATTATACTTGGCCTTGCAGAGAATACCCCAACAAGTTAAACAAGAGACCTATCTTTAAAGAGTTTGAAATCTAGAAGGTTGAACTAGGAATAACCCAAATAACTACAAGTTAGAGGAGGTAAGCGAAGGCCCAAGGTAACAAAGCTGATAAATGGCAGGTCTGGGATTCAAATTCAGGGCTGTCTGATTCCAAAGACTTTGCACTTAGCCCTCACATTATATTGCCAGATGAACACATTGAATCTCTCCAACTAGACTGGGGCCAGAGACTTTCTGTATCTTGTCCAGAGCTTGGCAAAAAGGTGCCCAGTAAGTTTTCTGAGTTAAACAATAGAAAATGTGGACATTTGCGCTGTCACTAGTGTTCTTCCTGCACACACACAAAAGTCATTGTGAGCATTTTGACCAAGGAAGAGACTGCAGGCACAGGAAATGTTGCTGCAGCAGGGGGAGGAGAGGGTGGGTGTAGAGAGGGGGAATACTCCCTCCATTCCTTCCTTCTCTGTCCCCTCCCCATCACCTGCTCTGGACTGTGACTGGCCTCATACTTGGGCATGAAGACGTAAGTATCCCAGGAGTCATGATGTCTGTTGTAGTGATGGGGAAGGCTTCCAACGTGACCAGGAGTTTCCCAAAAGCAGTATAATGAATGGAAGGATATTTCCTGCAGCCACTGGGTAGAAGCTGCCTTTATTACATGTAGAGAGCCTGTGCTACATACTCTGTGATTGGGAGAGGCCGTGTATGATGGTAAGCACATAATACTGGTTTTAAATAAATATTTGTCGATAGAGACAAAGCAAAGACCACGTGTAAGATTTTGATTTCAACAAAACATTGGAAATCAGAGTTCCCTTTCAGCCTTCAGCCACAGATCCCATCCAAATGCAGCAGAAAAGCTCTCCATCTTAGAGAAGTGGGGGTGACTGTGAAAGTAGATCACTTTGAGATTTATTACATTACTGAGGGAAAAGGAATGGCATTAACACTTCCTAAGTACCTACTGTGGGCCAGGCCCTGTCCTAAATTCTCTCCATCCTTTCCCAAAGCCCTATGAGGTGAGTGTCATTATCTGCATTTGATAGGTGAGAAGAATAAGGTTCAGGAAGTTGAAATAGCTGCTCAAGCTCACAGGGCTGGTAAGGAAAGGGACCAGGATTTGAACCAGGTCTGTCCAGTTCTAAGTCCTTTGCTCACTCATCCTGTTTCCTACCAAGGCTGAGACTGGGACTTACCATCTACATTTGGGGCTGCATCAGAGGCCTTTTCATAGATCACACCATGAGGCAAAATACTGTAGACCTTGTCGGCTTTGTTAGCAAAGGTCACTAACAGAGTATCACCCACCTCTGCCTTGATGATGGGACCTGAGTAATATTAAGAGAAGGAGAGGTAAGAGGATGAAAAGAGAGAAGTGGATAGGAGCAGGAGAAGAGTCATTCCATGTTAGGTGTGCATGTCCTACTAAAACATTTCCCCTGTTCAAAACATGACAGATGGTTTCACTGTACCAAGAATTCCAAGGTGGGCTTCTGCCTCAGAGAGTCTTTTTCTTCGAGTAAAAGTTGCATCAACATACTCTATATACTGAGCCTTCCAATATTTTCCTCCTATTCTGTTGTCCCCTTGTGTGAAGTAGAGCTCAGGGTCACTGTGGAAAGAATAGGAAGTTAGCTGAGATTACACCTCTGCATATCCACCAAGTGCCTTAATTATGGAGCTTTATTGTGTTGCCTTTAGCCCATTTATCCACCCTTATCTCCGGAAAAGATAGCACAGTCTTCAACAAAGTTCCCAGGAATAGTCAACCAGCCTTAAAAGTCTTCAGAAGCTGTTTGATGCTCAAGCTCATTCCTCTCTTAGACATTGTACTTTCTTCCCCAGAGGTCCAAGCAACTGAAGAAGGCACAGGCAAACTCCTTCATTATCAATATTGGTGTCCCAGAATGGTGTCCTACAAAGTAACCAAGAGCTAACTGGTTTCTCTGCAGAATAAGCATCCCTCTATCTCTTGCTGATGTCAATACGAATAGACTCTGCATAGAGTATGCTCTGATATCTGGCATGATTAAGGAATGGAGCGTCTAGTTAATCAAATAATTTAATCAATGGAATTACCATACAAACTATATCCACGAAATACCAAATTTCAAAGTTGTGAAATACGATGATATAACATCCAATTAGTACTATCTCTATTCTATTTCTGTCAATCATGCCATCACTCTTGCAGATGTGCAGGCTTTGTCTTCTTTTTCTGCCTCAACTCCTTATCCTGTTCATCCTGACTTTGCAACCTTTTATTTTGCACCCTTCCTTTTCTTCACCTTCATTTCTCCATCTTTTCCTTTCCTTTCTTCCCCCGGTCACAACCCCAGTACATGCATGTCCTCCTCACCTTGTGCTTGGACCATTATATAAACCTCCTAACTGTGCACGCAGCATCCTCTATCTCACATTGGCTCACTCTTTTTTTTTTTTTTTTTTACCTTTTTTAAAATTGCATTTTCTGGAATTTTTTTTATGTAGCAGGTTCTTATTAGCTATCTATTTTATACATATTAGTGTATATATGTCAGTCCCAATCTCCCAATTCATCCCACCCCCGCCCCCCGCAGCTTTCCCCCCTTGGTGTCCATACATTCAATTTTTTTCTCAGCATACACACTACTACTACATTAATCTTCAAAATAGTAATTTTTATTGTCATTTTACTTGCTCCAAAATCTTCAGTTGCTTCCAATTGCCAATCAAGTAAAGTTCAAATGATTGGAGGACCTCTGCAATGGATATCCAGTTTACCCCAATTCTCTCTGCATTGCTCTATGTGAGTGCCCGTTCCCCATGCAAATCCTCCACACCAGGCATTCACTCTCTGATCTAATCACTCTGCTTTATGGCAGATGCTTTGCATTAACCCCTGCATCTAAAATTTCCCTCTCTTTACAATTCACTTATATAAATTCTACCATTCTTTAAGACCCTACTTAAGTTCCACTTCCTCTGTGAAGTCTTTCTGGTTATCGTAGCTCTCTCTGAATGTGCAGAGAACTCACTGTCTGGACAACTCATCTAAATCTTATTTGTAACTTGCAAAATCACTTGTCTTCTCCTGTGCATTCAGCATCTTTCTCTACCTGAGACTGGGAACATTGTCTTAGACCTCCCTGGATCCCTTATGTCACTTAGTACATTGTGCTGTCACATACTACATTAAATATTGATTGAATATAGCTTAATATTTCATATTTTATAAGGAGCTTCTGAATTCTGGAAGGCTTCTAAGAAATAATTTTCAATGTTAATTTTCATTATTTTGTTTACGGAGAAATACTGGTCAATAGAGAATGTTCATATCAAAGAGTTTTTCGTATATGGTCCACACAAATTATTTAGGCAAGCCTCAAGTGCATTGGTTTGGTGGAAGAATGAAGGAATGAATGAAATTTACAATGAAAGAAACAACGGGTATCTTATTGACCACAAAGACAATTTTTAAAACACTCCCTCAAACATTAAAAGGATTATAGGATAGATTCTTGCTGGGGATGCAGGCCCAGATGGCCGCAGGAAGCCAAGGATACAGCATTACATTTAGTCTTCATGTCTCCATAGGCTCCTCTTGGCTGTGACAATTTCTCATACTTCCCTCATTTTTGGTGACCTTGAAAATGTTGAGGAGTACTGCCCTGTTCTAAACCCTCAGAGTCTTCTGCTTCAGTTGGCAGAAAGGGAAAAAGACAGTGGAGGAGCCACTTCTGATTCATAAAAACCCCAGCTTAGAGGAAGTAATAGCTTGGAAAATTTTGAACATTAAATAATACATGCTACTGGATTGTGAGGGAAAGAGTGAATTTAAAGAGAAACCTTAGGGGAGACCTTCAAGATGGCGGAGGAGTAAGACGTGGAGATCACCTTCCTCCCCACAAATATATCAGAAACATCTACATGTGGAACAACTCCGACAGAACACCTACTGAATCCTGGCAGAAGACCTCAGACTTCCCAAAAGGGTCTTGGTGCTCCATTCGGGTGTCAGGCCTGTGCCTCTGAGGTGGGAGAGCTTAGTTCAGGACATTGGTCCACCAGAGACCTCCTGGCTCCACATAATATCAAATGGCAAAAGGTATCTCATAGATCTCCATCTCAATGCTAAGACCCAGCTACACTCAATGACCAGCAAGCTACAATGCTGGACATCCTATGCCAAACAACTAGCAAGACAGGAACACAACCCCACCCATTAGCAGAGAGGCTGCCTAAAATCATACTAGGGTCACAGACACCCCAAAACACACCACCAGACGCGGTCATGCCCACCAGAAAGACAAGATCCAGCCTCATCCTCCAGAACACAGTCATTAGTCCCCTCCACCAGGAAGCCTACACAACCCACTGAGCCAACCTTAGCCACTGGGGGCAGACACCAAAAACAATGAGAACTATGAACTTGACATCTGTGAAAAGGAGACCCCAAACACAGTTAGTCAAGCAAAATGAGAAGACAGAGAAACACACAGCAGGTAAAGGAGCAAGGTAAAAACCCACCAGACAAAACAAACGAAGAGGAAATAGGCAGTCTACCTGAAAAAGAATTCAGAGTAATGAGAGCAAAGATAATCCAAAATCTTGGAAATAGAAAGGAGAAAATACAAGAAACATTTAACAAGGACCTAGAAAAACTAAAGACCAAACAAACAATGATGAACAACACAACAAACAAAATTAAAATTCTCTAGAAGGAATCAATAGCAGAATAACTGAGGCAGAAGAATGAATAAATGACCTGGAAGATAAAATAGTGGAAATAACTACTGCAGAGCAGAATAAAGAACAAAGAATGAAAAGAGTTGAGAACAGTCTCGGAGACCTCTGGGACAACATTAAACACACCAACATTCGAATTATAGGGCTCGCAGAAGAAGAAGAGAAGAGAAAGGGACTGAGAAAATATTTGAAGAGATTATAGCTGACAACTTCCCTAATATGGGAAAGGAAATAGTTAATCAAGTCCAAGAAGTGCAGAGTCCCATACAGGATAAATCCAAGGAGAAACATGTGAAGACACATATTAATCAAACTATCAAAAATTAAATACAAAGAAAAAATATTAAAAGCAGCAAGGGAAAAACAACAGATAACATACAAGGGAATCCCCATAAGGTCAACAGCTGATCTTCCAGCAGAAACACTGCAAGCCAGAAGGGAGTGGCAGGACATATTTAAAGTGATGAAAGGGAAAAACCTACAACCAAGTTTACTCTACCCAGCAAGGATCTCATTCAGATTCAATGGAGAAATTAAAAACTTTACAGACAAGCAAAAGCTAAGAGAATTCAGCACTACCAAACCAGCTTTATAACAAATGCTAAAGGAACTTCTCTAGGCAGGAAACACAAGAGAAGGAAAAGACCTACAATAACAAACCCAAAACAATTAAGAAAATGGTAATAGGAACATACATATCGATGACTATCTTAAATGTAAATGGGTTAACTGTTCCCACCAAAAGACATAGACTGGCTGAATGGATATAAAAACAAGACCCATATATACGCTGTCTAAAAGAGACCCACTTCAGACCCGGGGACACATACAGACTGAAAGTGAGGGGATGGAAAAAGATATTCCATGCAAATGGAAATCAAAAGAAAGCTGGAGTAGCAAGTCTCATATCAGACAAAATAGACTTTAAAATAAAGACTATTACAAGAGACAAAGAAGGACACTACATAATGATCAAGGGATCGATCCAAGAAGAAGATATAACAATTGTAAATATTTATGCACCCAACATAGGAGAACCTCAATACATAAGGCAAAGGCTAACAGCCATAAAAGGGGAAATCAACAGTAACACAATTATCGCAGGAGACTTTAACACCCCACTTTCACCAATGGACACATCATCCAAAATGAAAATAAAGAAGGAAACACAAGCTTTAAATGATACATTAAACAAGATGGACTTAATTAATATTTATAGGACATTCCATCCAAAAACAACAGAATACACCTTCTTCTCACGTGCTCATGGAACATTCTCCAGGATAGATCATATCTTGGGTCACAAATCAAGCCTTGGTAAATTTAAGAAAATTGAAATCATATCAAGTATCTTTTCTGACCACAACGCTATGAGACTAAATATCAATTACAGGAAAAAATCTGTAAAAAATACAAATACATGGAGGCTAAACAGTACACTACTTAATAACCAAGAGATCACTGAAGAAATCAAAAAGTACCTAGAAACAAAGGACAATGAAAACACGACGACCTAAAATCTATGGGATGCAGCAAAAGCAGTTCTAAGAGGGAAGATTATAGCGATACAATCCTACGTGAAGAAACAAGAAACATCTCAAATAAACAACCCAACCTTACACATAAAGCAATTAGAGAAAGAACAGAAAAACCCCAAAGTTAGCAGAAGGAAAGGAATCATAAAGATCAGAGCAGAAATAAATGAAAAAGAAATGTAGGAAACAATAGCAAAGATCAATAAAACTAAAAGCTGGTTCTTTGAGAAGATAAACAAAATTGATAAACCATTCACCAGACTCATCAAGAAAAAAAGAGAGAAGACTCAAATCAATAGAATTAGAAAAGAAAAAGGAGAAGTAACAACTGACACTGCAGAAATACAAAGGATCATTAGAGATTACTACAGGCAACTCTATGCCAATAAAATGGACAAACTGGAAGAAATGGACAAATACTTAGAAAAGCACAACCTTCTGAGACTAAACCAGGAAGAAATAGAAAATATAAACAGACAAATCACAAGCACTGAATTTGAGACTGGGATTAAAAATCTTCCAACAAACAAAAGCCCAGGACCAGATGGCTTCACAGGCGAATTCTATCAAACATTTAGAGAAGAGCTAACACCTATCCTTCTCAAACTCTTCCAAAATATAGCAGAGGGAGGAACACTCCCAAACTCATTCTACGAGACCACCATCAGCCTGATACCAAAGCCAGACAAAATCTCACAAAGAGAGAAAACTACAGGCCAATATCACTGATATGAACACATATGCAAAAATCCTCAACAAAATACTAGCAAACAGAATCCAAAAGCACATTAAAAGGATTATACACCATGATCAAGTGGGGTTTATACCAGAAATGCAAGGATTCTTCAATATGCGCAAATCAATCAATCTGATACGCCATATTAACAAATTGAAGGAGAAAAACCATATGATCATCTCAATAGATGCAGAAAAAGCTTTTGACAAAATTCAACATCCATTTATGATAAAAACCCTCCAGAAAGTAGGCATAGAGGGAACTTACCTCAACAGAATAAAGGCCATATATGACAAACCCACAGCCAACATCGTTCTCAATGGTGAAAAACTGAAAGCATTTCCACTAAGATCAGGAACAAGGCAAGGCTGCCCAGTCTTACCACTATTATTCAACATAGTTTTGGAAGTTTTAGCCACAGCAATCAGAGAATTAAAATAAATAAAAGGAATCCAAATCGAAAAGGAAGAAGTAAAGCTGTCACTGTTTGCAGATGACATGATACTATACATAGAGAATCCTAAAGATGTTACCAGAAAACTACTAGAGCTAATCAATGATTTTGGTAAAGTAGCAGGATACAAAATTAATGCACAGAAATTTCTTGCATTCCTACATACTAATGATGAAAAATCTGAAAGAGAAATTAAGGAAAGACTCCCATTTACCATTGGAACAAAAAGAATAAAATACCTAGGAATAAACCTAGCTAAGGAGACAAAAGACCTGTATGCAGAAAACCATAAGACACTGATGAAAGAAATTAAAGATGATACAAACAGATGGAGAGATATACCATGTTCTTGGATTAGAACTAGAACAAAAAATTTCACAATATGTATGGAAACACAAAAGACCCCAAATAGCCAAAGCAATCTTGAGAAAGTAAAATGGAGCTGGAGGAATCAGGCTCCCTGATTTCAGACTATACTACAAAGCTACAGTAATCAAGACAGTCTGGTACTGGCACAAAAACAGAAATATACATCAATGGAACAGTATAGAAAGCTCAGAGATAAACCATGCACATCTGGTCACCTTATTTTTGATAAAGGAGGCATAAACATACAATGGAGAAAAGACAGCCTCTTCAATAAGTGGTGCTGGGAAAACTGGACAGCTACATGTAAAAGAATGAAATTAGAACACTCCCTAACACCATACACAAAAATAAACTCAAAATGAGTTAAAGACCTAAGTGTAAGGCCAGACACTCTTAGCGGAAAACATAAGCAGAATACTCTATGACATAAATCACAGCAAGATCCTTTTTCACCCACCTCCTAGAGAAATGGAAATAAAAACAAAAATAAACAAATGGGACCTAATGAAACTTAATAGCTTTTGCACAGCAAAGGAAACCATAAACAAGATAAAAGGCAACCCTCAAAATGGGAGAAAACATTTGCAAATGAAGCAATTGACAAAAGATTAATCTCCAAAATTTGCAAGCAGCTCATGCAGCTCAATATCAATAAAAACAAACAACCCAATCAAAAATGGGCAGAAGACCTAAATAGACATTCCTCCAAAGAAGATATACAGATTGCCAACAAACACATGAAAGGTTGCTCAACATCACTAGTCATTAGAGAAATGCAAATCAGAACTACAATGAGGTATCACCTCACACCAGTCAGAATGGCCATCATCAAAAAATCTACAAACAATAAATGCTGGAAAGGGTGTGGAGAAAAGGGAGCCCTGTTGCACTGTTGGCGGTAATGTAAGTTGATAGAGCCATTATGGAGAACAGTATGAAGGTTCCTTAAAAAACTAAAATAGAACTACCATACGACCCTGCAGTCCCACTACTGGGCATATACCCTGAGATAACCATAATTCCCAAAGAGTCATGTACCACAGTGTTCATTGCAGCTCTATTTACAATAGTCAGGATGTGGAAGCAACCTATGTGTCCATCAACAGATGAACGGATAAAGAAGATGTGGCTTATATATACAATGGAATATTACTGAGCCATAAAAAGAAACGAAATTGAGTTATTTGTAGTGAGGTGGATGGACCTAGAGTCTGTCATACACAGTGAAGTAAGTCAAAAAGAGAAAAACAAATACCGTATGATAACACATATATATGGGATCTAAAAAAAGAAAAAAAAAAGGTTATGAAGAACCTAGGGGCAGGACAGGAATAAGGACGTGGACGTAGAGAATGGACTTGAGGACATGGGGGTGGAAGGGTAAGCTGGGACGAAGTGAGAGAGTGGCATGGACATATATACACTACCAAATGTAAAATAGATAGCTAGTGGGAAGCAGCCACATAGCACAGGGAGATCAGCTCGGTGCTTTGTGACCACCTGGAGGAGTGGGATAGGGAGGGTGGGAGGGAGACACAAGAGGGAGGAGATATGGGGATATATGTATAGCAGATTCACTTTGTTATAAAGCAGAAACTAACACACCACTGTAAAGCAATTATATGCCAATAAAGATGTTAAAAAAAAAGGATTATAGGATAATAGCAATACTTGTTGGTATCACACTGTACATTTTATAATGCTTTCACAGACATCTTTGCATATGATTCTACAATAAGTCACAGGAGTCTGCATCCACTTAATGAATTATTCGATTCAATTTGAAAAATTAGTATATGCTGCAGGTGCCAAGAGAAAATTATTCAGGTGTCAGGGGAGGCTTTACTTAAGAGGTGACATTAGAGTTAGAGTTTGAAGGAAAAAATGGCATTATACTGGACAGGGAGAAAAAGGAATTCTGTGTAGTGGGGGCTTAAGTTATATCAGGCTGTTCTTGAGCCAAAAAGGTTAACCTTCCTTGACTAGTTCATCTCCAATGAAAGAGAGTCCTGCTGGGACTTCCCTGGTGGTCCAGTAGTTAAGACCCTGTGTTTCCATGCAGGAGGCACGGGTTGGACCCCTGGTCAGGGAACTAAGATCCCACATGCTGCATGGTGGCCAAAACAAAATAAAACAAAAAGAGAGAGTCCTGCCATATTCCCTTTTCAAAACTGTCTGCTTCATATGTGCAAGCACCTTACTCTCTTCTCTGTCAGCTTAGTATTTCTCATGGCATTTAACGCTGCAGCTGCACACAGCAGATGCTCATAAAATGTTTGATGAATGAATGAATCTAGTGATTTGATTTAGCCAGCAAATCACGAAGTAATAAATACTCCTCCATGTCTCAGCTGTACACATTACAGGGCTCAGAGCTCCTTAAGTGAAGCCATTATGCTATCTATGCAGTATATACTCATAAGGGCAGTGCCTCGCCTACAAATGAGATCACAGCGAAAAGCCTAATAGATGCCTCTCTTATGAGAGACTTAGCAACACCAGCAAAGAGAGCTTACCTGCCAGAGGCATTTAGGGGAAGACCACTGAATTTGTTATAGCCTTGAGGACCATAATCCCAAAGAATTTTTTCAGCTGCTATAAAATAGCGCCTCTGTTGACCCTTCATCTTGGGGTGAAAAATACCACCTTTGCAGTTACCAACATTGTATTGCCCCAGCATGCCAGCTGCAGAAGAGAAGAAAACCATGAGCCAAGGTATAAATGCTCCAAAAGAAATCATACAGGAAAAGAATGATAGATTTGACTTCATGAACATTTAAAACTTTTGTATGGAAAACAGGACCGTAAACAAAGTTAAAAGTAAAAAATAAACAGTGGGTAGGGGATATTTTAGCACATATGACAAAAGATTAATATGTAAATACCTTTGATAAATAAGAAAGAAAAAAGTAAATATCCCAATAGAAAATGTGCAAGGGACATTTATAGGTTATTCACAGAAGAAATACTACTGACCCATGAACAAATGAAGAAAAAAGAAAAGTTCAACCTTAATAGTATTCAAGTGATACTGTTGTTCATTTATGAGATTGGTAAAGACTAGAAAGACTAGTAATTATCAGTGTTGTCAGATGAACAGGGAAAGGGGAATGCTTACACACTATGAGTGAAGAGTAACAATTTCTAAAGGAGAATTCGGCAATATATGTCCATAGCTTAAAAATAATTAAACTCTTCAACCCAGGAATTCTAAATCTAGTAGTTTTCCCAAGGAAATGTCAGACAAAGTACAAACATTTCTATAAATTGATGTTTATGAGTGTTTAGCAAAAAATAGGGAAAATATAAGTGTTAATAAAGACTGTTGGTTAAGTAAATTGTAATCTCCTTACAAAGGACACTGGAAGGATTAACAATGATGTAGTAGATCTATATTCACTGACATATAAATTTATTTCCGGTATATTAACAAGTGGAAAAAGTAAGCTACAGGGCATGATTAATAGTTTGATTTCATTTTATATATAACATAAGCATTTATATATTAAGGTCTAGAAAATAGGAAGGATATTCATCAAAATGTGACACCATTATCTCTAGAGGTAATTACTAATTTTAAAATTGAATTATACGTATCTTCTAATTTTTAAACATTTTTTTCGGAGGCTATGGACAATTTAGGAAACATTGTATTTCAGTAACATATTCCAGCTTATGTCCACAACTACTGGCCACATTTAGCAATCTTACTAATCTCAAATCGCTGCTAATGCCTTGATTAGTTTCTTCTCAGATTTAGGGATCGTGTGTGGAGAACACTTAGGATTTACCCTTTTAGGGAGTTTCAGGTATACCACACAGTATTGTTGACTGTAGTCACCATGGGGTATATTAGATCTCCAGAACCCATTCATCTTGCATAACTGAAACTCTGTACTCTTTGAGCTCTCAAGTGTTCTCACCACCATCACAACAAAAATGTTTAACTACGTGAGGTAATAGATACATTAATTGCTTGAGTGTAAGGTAATCACACCTTACAAGTATAGCAAAACGTCAAGTTGCACCTCTTAAATATATACAAATCCTATTTGTCAATTATACCTCAATAAAGCTGGGGGTAGGAGCAGGGAAGAATAGTAACTTTGTCTTGTCCATCTTTGTCTTCCCAGGAGAGTGTCTTATACATATTAACTGAGCAGCTCAACATTTGCTGAATTGAATTTAACTGGAATAACCCAGTGGACAAATGTGAGGTTTGCTTAAGGCTTTTGGGAACAAAAATGTGTTATGAAAGCAGCCCTGAAGAGCTGATTCCCTGACCTCACAGTGACTGTGTGTAGTTAGTCAGTATCCAAGCGGAATCACACACTATTTCTTCTATGTTTATCCCGTTGACACATTTTCTTTTTATATTCTTGTTTTTACCATGTTAGGCCAAACTTTTAATATGTCATAACTCTAA
Source organism: Delphinapterus leucas (assembly GCF_059928025.1). Taxonomy (NCBI): domain Eukaryota; kingdom Metazoa; phylum Chordata; class Mammalia; order Artiodactyla; family Monodontidae; genus Delphinapterus; species Delphinapterus leucas. The sequence goes on along the minus strand of NC_143135.1, from coordinate 69,618,761 downwards.
TGTTGCCAATGCTTCTTAACTGGCATCCAGTAGCCAGAGTCTCTCCATTGTGTCCTTTCTGCACACAGACATCATATTTATCTTCCTAAACCACTGCACTGATTATGTCACTAGTGTGCCTAAGGATCTAGAAGGACTTACTCTTGCCTTCTAGACAATCCTTAGTCTTGCCATTCAAAGATGCTTGCCTGGGGCCCATTCTGCCTCTCTAAGGCTTCTCCTTCATCACTCCCCTGACATGAGCCTAAGGTCCAGCTAAGTAAAGACCTATTCCCAAGGAACCTGAACCAAATCATTCAACAGGTATTTGTCAACAAATGTTTATCATTCATCTTTCATAGGATTTTGTACCTATCATTGCATTGTGTCTCAATATAAGGAAGAATGTTCTCACAGAGCAGCCCAGAGATGAAACAAGCTGCTACAATTACTAGGCTGGGATTAACATATACACACTACTATATATAAAATAGGTAATCAACAAGGACCTACTGTATAGCACAGGGAACTATACTCAATACTCTGTAATAACCTATATAGGAAAAGAATCTGAAAAAGAATAGATATAAGAATATGTATAACTTACTTTGCTGTACACCTGAAACTAACACATTGTAAATCAAATATACTCCAATATAAAATAAAATAAAAATTTTAAAAAGAGATGTCCAAAAGAGAATTCAAGAATTGGATGGGGGATTGGTCCAGATTATCTATAAATTCCTTTTCAGTGCTAAAAATTTATTATTCTATTTACAATTGCCCATGTGTTTTTCCCAGCTCATGTTGCTTCCTCTGCCTGGAAAACCTTTTTCCCCTTCTTCATCTATCAAATTCCTAACATTTAGAGGCTCAGATTAGGGACCACCTCCTCAGGAAGCCTCTCTGCTCCAGCAAAGTGATAGAGCACTTAAAGAGCATTTATCATTCGGCCTCAGGTTTTATTCATTTTGTAAATGTCTAACTATATTTAACTACTAGATTCCAGGTTCATAGAAGGTCTTATCATTTCTTTCAATCACCTCTTACCTGGTTCATAGGGATGTGATTAATAAATACCTGTTGATAAGATGCCAAATAGACATTATACACTTTTCCTATGTTTAATATTTAATTAAATATAACACGTACAAGAATCTATTCAACAGCAGGCACTGAATGAGCACCATTGATTGCGTGGTTTAATTGTACCATTGTAAGCATCTCTACACTGGTCTCTGTCCTTTTTACCTTGAAAGTGATCACTGACTTGGCAGGTTATCATCCACTTCCCAGGATTCTCAACTATCATTTCTGTTGTCAGGAAGGTGGCTGGGAAGAGGCTGACGACATCAGTCCGATGGCCTCTGCTGATGAAGGTGTTACCATAAAAATAGATGGAATGGATGTCTATCTCATTCCCCATTCCAAACAGGTGCCAGGACACCGATTCACCAACACACATATCAGGCTCGGGGAAGTTTCCAAAGAGGTATCCATTGAGCGCTGAAAAACAGAAACACTAGTGGAAAAGATTCCCCTGCAGAAGCGAGCAGATCCAGAAGAAATGGTAACACATGCTCCAGCACAGTTGAAAATTAGCACAGATTATTGCTTGTAATGTTTTTGTGCAGAAAGGCATGATTTCTTTGGTAAAATACAGTCCCAGAAAGGAATGAAAAGCATTAGTCTTTTCAAGAGAAAAGCACTCAATAAAAGTGATCAGCAACATGCAAACAGCCTTCGAGCTGTTATGTGAACACAATGAGATCAGGAGCAAACAAAAGCACTGTTCATACTTCCAGGACAGCTTGGCCACCTCTTACCTCCATCTCTATTTACATATTTACCTTCCCCACCAGATCTGTTCCTTGTAATTAGAAACCCTGTCTTACCTCACAGCGGGAAAGCTGACACATAGTAGCTACTTAAATGACAAAAGCATGCAGCAAGAAGAAAAGGAAAAGAACTGATTAGAAGGGACTTATGAGACATGTTAACTTTTTTTGCCATTTCTCCCATCCCCATCCCCTGCCTCTTTAACCACCAATTTGTTCTCTGGATCTATGAACTTGGTTTTGGGGGTTTTGTTTGTTTGTTTGTTTGTTTGCTTAGATTCCACATATAAAAGAGGTCTTACAATATTTGCCCTCCGTGTCTGACTTATTTCACTTAGCATAATGCCCTAAAAGTCCACCATGCTGTTGCAAATGGCGAGATTTCATTCTTTTTTATGGCTGAATAATATTCTATTATTATATACCACAATTTCTTTATCCATTCATCCATCAATGGACACTTAGGCTGTTTCCATATATTGGCTATTGTAAATAATGCTGCAATGATCATGGGGGGTGCATATCTTTTTGAATTAGTGTTTTCATTTTCTTCAGATAAATACCCAGGAGCAGAATTTCTGGATCATGTGATAAGCTTATTTTTAGTTTGTTTAAGGAAACTCCATACTGGTTTTCATAGTGGTTGTGCCAATTTACACTTGTTATTTCTTCTCTTTTTGATAATAGCCATTCTAAGAGGTATGAGGTGATATCTTGTGGGGGGTTTTGCTTGTTTGTTTTTAATATTTATTTGGCTGTGCCAGGTCTTAGTTGCAATGTGTGGGATCTTGTTTTTTTTTTTCTTTTTCCTTAGTTGCAGCATGCATGTGGGATCTAGTTCCCTGACCAGGGATTGAACCTGGGCCCCCTGCATTGGGAGCTCGGAGCCTTAACCACTGGACCACAGGGAAGTCCCTCTCACTGTTGTTTTGATTTGCATTTCCTGATGAGTAATGATGTTGAGCATCTTTTCACATAACTATTGGCCATCTCTATTTCTTCTTTAGAAATATATCTATTCAGATCTTCTGCTCATTTTTTAAAAATAAGATTGTTTGGCTTTTTGCTATTGAGTTGTATGAGTTCTTTATATATTTGGATATTAGTTTCTTGTCAGATATACAATTTACAAATATTTTCTCCCATTCAGTCAGTTGTCTTTTCTTTTCATTGATGGTTTCCTTTGCTGTGCAGAAGTTTTTAGTTTGATGTAGTCCCACTTGTTTATTTTTGCTTTTGTTGCTTTTGCTTTTGGTGTCAGATTTAAAGAATCATTACCAAGACCTATGTCAAGGAGCTCACCACCTATGTTTTCTTCTAGGAGTTCTAGAATTTCAGATCTTATACTCAAGTCTTTAATCCAATTTGAGTTAATATTTGTGTATGTGTGTAAGACAGCGGTCCAGCTTCATTCTTTTGTATATGGCTGTTCAATTTTCCCAACACCATTTATTGAAGAGACTGTCCTTTTCCGCCTGTATATTCTTACATGGGTTTATTTCAGGGCTCTCTATTCTGTTCCATTGATCTCTGTGTCTGTTTTTATGCCAATATCATACTGTGTTAATTACTATGGTTTTGTAATATCATTTAAAATCAAGGATCACAATGCCTCTAGCTTTGTTCTTTCTCAAGATTGTTTTGGCTATTCAGGGTCTTTTGTGGTTCCATACAAATTTTTGGATTGTTCTATTCTGTAAAAAATACCATTGGGATTTTAATAGAGATTGCATTGTGACTATAGATTGCTTTGGGTAGTATGAACATTTTAACAATATTAATTCATTCAATCCATGGATACAGAATATCTTTCCATTTATTTGTGTCTTCTTAAATTTTTTTTATTAATGTCATAATTTTCAATATATGTTTTTTTCACCTCCTTGGTTAAATTTATTCCTAGGTATTTTATTCCTTTTGGGGCAGTTGTAAGTGAGATTGTTTTCATAATTTCTCTTTCTGATAATTCATTATTAGTGTAAAGAACTGCAACAGATTTTTGTGTATTGATTTTATATCCCTCAAATTTACTTAACTTATTCGTTCTAACAGTTTTTTGGAGCCTTTAAGGTTTTCTATATATAGTATCATGTCATCTGCAAATAATGACAGTTACTTGTTCCTTTCGGATTTGGATGAATTTATTTCTTTTCCTTCCCTAATTGCTCTGGCTTGGACTTCCAATGCTATGTTGAATAAAAGTGGCAACCGTGCACATCCTTCTCTTGTTCCTGATATTAGAGGTTTAGCTTTCAGCTTTTCACCATTGAGTATAACGTTAGCTGTGGGCTTGTCATATATGGTCTTTATTATGTTGAGGTATGTTCCCTTTATACTCTCTTTGTTAAGAGTTTTTATTATAAATGGATGTTGAATTTTGTCAAATGCTTTCTTTGTGTCTATTGTGATGATCATATGATTTTTATCCTTCATTTTTACTGTGTTATATCACCTTAATGGATTTGTGGAAGCTGAACCATACTTTCATGGTTAAAATCCCATGGATTAATAAATCCCACTTAATCACAGTGTATGAACCTTTTAATGTATTGTTGAATTTGGCTTGCTGATATTTTGTTGAGGACTTTTGCATCTGTGTTCATCAGGAATATTGGCCTGTATTTTTTCTTTTTCTGTGTGGCATCCTTGTCCACTTTTGGTATCAGCATGATGCTGGCTTCATAAAACATGTTTGGAAGAGTTTCTCCCTCTTCTATATTTTAGAAGATTTTGGGAAAAATTGGTATTAATTCTTCTTTGAATGTTTGGTGGAATTAACCAGTGAAGCCATCTGTTTCCTGGACTTTTGTTTGTCAGAAGGTTTTTAATTACTGATTCAATCTCCTTGCTAGTATCAGTCTGTCAGATTCTATTTCATCCTGATTCAGTCTTGGTAGGTTGTATGGTCCTTATCCATTTCTTATAGGTTATCCAATTTGTTGGCATATACTTGTTCATAGTAGTCTCTTATGATCCTTCTTATTTCTGTGGTGTCAGTTATAATATCTCATCTTTCATCTCTGATGTTATTTATTTGAGACCTTTCTCTTTTTTTCTTAGTGAGTCTAGTTAAATGTTTGTTAATTTTGCTGATCTTCTCAAAGAACCAGATCTTAGTTTTATTGATGTTTTTTATTGTCTTTTTAGTATCTATTTCACTTATTTCTGCTCTAATCTTTGTTATTTCCTTCCTTCTAGTAACTTTGGGCTTAATTTGTTCTTTTTCTAGTTCTTTGAGGTGTACAGTTAGGTTGCTTACTTGAAACTTTTTTTGTTTCTTGAGGTAGGCATTTATCACTATGAACTTCCCTCTTAGAACTGCTTTTGCTGCATCCCATAAATTTTGATATGTTACATTTCCATTTTCATTTGTTTCAAGTTTTTAAAAATTTCTCTTTTGATTTCTTCTTCAATATGTTGGCTGTTCAGTAACATGCTGTTTAATCTCCACATGTTTGTTTAAACAGTTAAACAGTTTTTAAACAGTTTTCTTCATGTAATTTCTAGTTTCACATCATTGTGGTCAGAAAAGATGCTTGATATAATTTCAATCCTCTTAAATTTATTTATTAAGACTTGTCTTATGGCCTAACATATCTATCTTGGAAAATGTTCCATGTGCACTTGAGAAGAATGTGTATCCTGTTGTTTTTGGATGGAATGTTCTATAAGTATCTGCTAAGTCCATCTAATCTAACATATTGTTTAGGGCCAAAGTTTCCTAACTGATTTTCTTTCTGGATACTTACATTGATATAAGTGGGGTATTAAAGTACTTTACTATTATTGTATTGCTGTCTATTTCTCCCTTTATGTTTGTTAATATTTGCTTTATATATTTAAGCACTTCTGTGTTGGGTGCACAAATATTTTAAGTGTTATATATTCTTGTTGGATTGGCCATTATGTAACACCCTTCTTATTATAGTCTTTGTTTTAAAGTCAATTTCAAGTCTGATATAAGTGTAGCTACTCCAACTTTCTTTTGTTTTCCATTTGCATGGAATAGTTTTTTCCATCCCTTCAGTGTCAGTCTACGTGTGTCCTTACAACTAAAGTGTGTCTCTTGTACATAGTATATAGATGGGTTTTTGTTTTTTTGCTGTTGTTTTTTTTTAACCCATTCAGCCCCTTTATGTCTTTTGAATGGAGAATTTAGTCCATTTACATTTAAAGTTATTATTGATAAGTATGTGCTTATTTCCATTTGTTAATTTCTGTCCATTTTTGTAGTTCCTCTCTGTTCCTTTCTTCTTCTCTTGCTCTCTTTCTTTGTTTTAGGTTCTGACAGGGATTATGTTTCATCACTTTCTTATTATTCTCATTACGAAGTTATAAATCTTGGAAAACTAGGTTTAATATTTCTATGTGTTCTGTATCCCGTGTAGTGCCAGATACACAAAAGGCAGTCAGTATGTACTTGATAACATGAGAGGCACTCACCGTGCATTTTGTTACTCTTCTGGAAAACAGCATCTTCTTTGTCAACTGAATCAGGGTCAGTGCAGAAATGTCTGATATTTTCCTCAAGGTACCAGCTTTGATTCTCATCCACAACAGTAAACATTATAACAAACTCTTGATTCACATCAGTCCTTGTCCCTGAATATTTATGCAGGATACCTATCAGGCACATTCAAAAGAGTAAGAAAAAAATTCACAGTGGACTAAATTAAGATGAGCTTTTCTTCCTGCCAATGGTATCAGGTAAGTTTGAAAGACCTACATGTACAAGAGTAACCCACAACATAAAATCAGTGAAAGGCTTTGATGGAAATGATAGAACCATAGAAAACTCATAAAACAGAAATCCTCACAACCACAGACTTGGAAACCTGGCTGTCCTTAAAGGAAATATACTTTATTGACAGAGCACAGATACACTATATCAATTAATAGGGAATAAAATAACAAAGTGATTATGTGGGTTAAATAATAAAGCAAAAGCATTCCTGGTCATTTGACTACATTTTACACTTTCCTATGTGTGGTGTCAGTGTGTATTTTTTTTAAAGCATGTAAGTTTCAGAATGCTATGATTTTTTTAGGCAGAAGCCTGAATTATTGTCCCTGTCATAGATCTTCTATGTTAGAAGAATATCTTTAATTTTACAGAAAGTTTGGAAGAAGAGGCACACTCTGTGTAAAGCAAGGGAGGTAGGCAAGACGACCTGAAGATTCTATACACTTTTCAACACACCTGGGAATAGGCTCCTAGGGACAGAGAGGGTGGGGAAGAGATGTCTTACCCTCTTTGCACACCAGCAGTGGGCCAATTAGCCCAGAGCAGATGTCTTTAGGGGCATCGATGTGCGAATGGTACACCCAGGTCAGGCAATTTGCATCTGCTGGGGCAGGAGCATATTCTTCTCTCACTGGCCAGACATAGGTATAGTTTTTGCCAGGAGGAACATTGTCATCATCCTTGTTCCTTCCATATGTTCCATCTGGGTACAGGGCTCCTTCCAAGAAAATATAAGACATAGTTAAAATGCAGAGATCACACACTATAGTGGAAAGAGCTAGAGCTTTGAAATCAAACACACATGAATTAAAATTTATTTGCTATGGGACTTGAGGCTAGTTACTTAAATTCTCACTGCCTTGGTTTTCTACCAGTAAAGCTGGAATGTTTATATCTACCCCCACTACATGAGGCAGTGTATATGAAGTGTCCTGCACAGAGCCAGATGTTTAATAAATATTCATGAAGACCCCTTCTGACAGGCCTCCCGTACCAATCAGGAAGACATCAATCTACTTCACTTAACATCAACTGAAGAAGGAAAGGAGAAGCAGCAGAAGAAATAACAAACACTTCTTGGGCACTTACTACACATTCAGCACCTAAATTTGAGACCTGAGAGATTTTGGGTCTCATGAAAAAGATCTGCTGACCTCAAAGCTAAGCAGGTATAGAGGTGAACACTCAGCACCCAGGCTTAAAAATAAAAACAAGGAAAAAAAAGAGCAGAAACCTTAGTGGCCAACACACTATAAGGAATACAGATTTCACAGGTTTCACCCGGACAGGTTACTAAACAGAAAAACAAGTAACATAAACAAACTTGGATGATGGTGGGATCAGAATCCAGAATCCAAAGTTGCTACAGTATATTCTCAATAATTTCCAGTTTTCAACAAGAAGAACAACAGCCACAGCAAAATGAGACATGCAAAGAAACAAGAAAGTGTGATCCATACTCAAGGGAAAAAAAGCAGCCAATAGAAACTATCTCTAAGTGCTTCTAGGTGTTGAATTCAGCAGATAAAGACTTTAAAGCAGTTATTATATATTCAAGCAACTGAAAGAAGCTATGTTTAAATAATTAAAGGAAAGTAGGACAAATTATTCAACAAATAGAGAATCTCAATAAGGAGATAAAATTTATACATTAAAAAAAAGAACCAAGTTGGAGTTTTGGCATTGAAACATACAATAAATGAAATAAAATATTCACTAGAGTGGCTTGGCAACAGATTCAAGATGGCAAAAGAGTCAATGAACTTGAAGAGACATTGACAGAATTATGCTATCTGAAAAAGAGAGGGTTAAAAAAAGATTGAAGAAAATAAACAGAACCTCAGAGACCTATGGGACTAAATCAATTATATTAACATGTGTGTAATGTAGTCTGCCAAAGGAAAGGAGAAAGAAATGGGGGCAGAAAAAAATACGTGAAGAAATACTTGCAGAAATTTTTACCAAATTTGATGAAAAACATTAACTTACTTACACATCAAAGGAGCACAACAAACCACAAGTAGAATAAATACAAAGAATTCATATACAAATATATTGTTGTCAGGCTGTTGGGGAGGAAAAAAAGGCAAAGAGAAATGATCACATACTAAGGAGCCCCAACATGATTAACAGTTGACTTCCCATTTAAATATTTGATATGAGAAGACAGTGGGATGACATACTAAAAGTGCTAGAGGAAAAATACCAACCAAGAATAATACATCCAGCAAAACTAGCCCTCAAAACAATAAGGCAAAATAAAGATGCTCTAGATAAGCAAAGATAAGTGAGTTTGTTGCTAGCAGACCTGTCTTACAAGCAATACTAAAAGAGTTTTTCAGACTAAAAGGAAATAACACCAGAGAATGTGAATCCACAGAAAGAAGTGAAAAGCACCAAAAATAGGAAAAATGGGAGTTAATATAAAAGATTCTATAAATATATTTTTCCTTTTTTATGCTAACTTCTTTAAAATTCATAAGATAATATGCAGTTCCAAGTATAACATCACATTGTTGGGTTTACAGAGAGAGAGATGTAATGACAATATAACAATAATAACAAAAAAGAGGTGGGTGAAGATGATGCTCTGTTGGAGTAAAGCTTTTATATATTTCCAGAATTAAGTAGGTAAAAAATATGAAGTACATTGTGATATGTTAAAATGCATATTACAATCCATAGGCCAACCAATAAGAAATGAACTCAAAATATATAGTTGAAAAATCAACAGAGAAATATAAATAGTAGATTTTAAAATATTGTTTCACACCAAAGAAGACAGTAAAGGAAGAACAGGGGAATAAAAAAGACAAAATGCATATAGAAAATAATTAGCAAAATAAGTGTAGCTCAAACCAATCAATAATTACATTAAATGTGAATGGTCTAAACACTCCAATCAATATGCAGAGATTGTCAAATTGGACAAAGAAGTAACATCCAACTATATGCAGTCTATATTTTAGATTCAAAACACAAATAGATTGAAAGCAAAAGAATGCAAATAGCAACAATATGAGAGCTGAAGTGGCTCTCAGTAACAGACAAGCTAGATTTTAAGACAAGAAATGTAACGAGAGACAAAGATAGATATTTCATAATGATAAAAGAGTCAATATATCAGGAAGATAAAACAAATATAAAGCTATTCATACCTAACAAGAGTCTCAAAACACATAAAGCAAAAACTGACATAACTGAAAGGAGAAATACACAACTGAACAGTAATTGTTAGAGATTTCAATACCCTTCTCTAAATAGCTGGTAGAAAAACTAGGCAGAACATCAGCAAGGATATAGAAGACTTCAACAATGCTGTCAAACAACTCAACCTAACTGATACCTATAGAACATTCCACCCAATGACTGCAGAATACACCTTCTTTACAAGGGCACATGGAACATTCTTCAGGATAGAAAGTAAGCTACACATTAAATAAATCTCAATATTTTAAAAGGAATAATACTTCCATCCAAAAACAACAGAATACACTTTATGCTCAAGTGCACATGGAACATTCTCCAGGATAGAGCACATCTTGGGTCACAAATCAAGCCTAGGTAAATTTAAGAAAATTAAAATCACATCTAGCATCTATTCCAACCACAATGCTATGAGACTAGATATCGATTCCAGGAAAAAACTAAAAAATACAAACACATGGAGGCTAAACAATATGCTACTAGACAACCAAGAGATCACTGAAGAAGTCAAAGAGGAAATAAAAAAATACTTAGAACAAAATGACAATGAAAATATGACGAACCAAAACCTATGGGATGCAACAGAAGCAGTTCTAAGAGGGTAGTTTATAGCAATACAATCCTACCTCAAGAAAAAAGAAAAATCTCAAATAAACAGCCTAACCTTACACCTAAAGCAATTAGAGAAAGAAGAACAAAAATCCCCAAAGTTAGCAAAAGGAAAGAAAATAAAAATCAGATCAGAAATAAAGGAAAAATAAATGAAGGCAACAATAGCAAAGATCAATAAAACTAGAAGCCAGTTCTTTGAGAAGATAAACAAAATTCATAAACCATTAGCCAGACTCATCAAGAAAAAAAAGGAGAATACTCAAATCAACAGAATTAGAAATGAAAAAGGAGAAGTAACAACTGACACTGCAGAATTACAAAGGATCATGAGAGATTACTACAAGCAACTATATGCCAATAAAATGGACAACCTGGAAGAAATGGACAATTTCTTAGAAAAGTACAGCCTTCCAAGACTGAACCAGGAAGAAATAGAAAACATGAACAGACCAATCACAAGCACTGAGATTGAAACTGTGATTAAAAATCTTCCAACAAACAAAAGCCCAGAGCCAGATGGCCTCACAGGTGAATTCTATCAAACATTTAGAGAAGAGCTAACACCAATCATTCCAGACTCTTCCAAAATATAGCAGAGGGAGGAACACTCCCAAACTCATTCTACGAGGTCACCATCACGCTGACACCAAAACCAAAGATGTCACAAAAAAGAAAACTACAGGCCAATATCATTGATGAACATAGATACAAAAATCCTCAACAAAATACCAGCAAACAGAATCCAACAGCACATTAAAAGGATCATACACCATGATCAAGTGGGGTTTATCCCAGGAATGCAAGGATTCTTCAATATATGCAAATCAACCAATGTGATACACCATATTAACCAATTGAAGGATAAAAACCGTATGATAATCTCAAAAGATGCGGAAAACGCTTTTGACAAAATTCAACACCCATTTATGATAAATGGGTGAGCATAGAGGGAACCTACCTCAACATAATATAAGCCATATATGACAAACACACAGCCAACACCATTCTCAATGGTGAAAAACTGAAAGCATTTCCTCTAAGATCAGAGACAAGACAAGGATATCCACTCTCACCACTGTTATTCAACATAGTTTTGGAAGTTTTAGCCACAGCTATCAGAGAAGAAAAGGAAATGAAAGGAAACCAAATTGGAAAAGAAGAAGTAAAACTGTCACTGATGCAGATGACATGACACTATACATAGAGAATCCTAAAAATGCTACCAGAAAACTACTAGAGCTAATCAATGAATTTGGTAAAGTTGCAGGATAGAAAATTAATGCACAGAAATCTCTTGCATTCCTATACACTAATGATGAAAAATCTGAAAGAGAAATTAAGGAAACACTCCCATTTACCATTGCAACAAAAAGAATAAAATACCAGGAATAAACCTACCTTAGGAGGCAAAAGACCTGTATGCAGAAAACTATAAGACACTGATGAAAGAAATCAAAGATGATACAAACAGATGGAAAGATATACCACGTTCTTGGATTGGAAGAATCAAAATTGTGCAAATTACTATACTACCTAAAGGAATCTACAGATTCAATGCAATCTGTATCAAATTACCAATGGCATTTTTCACAGGACTAGAACAAAAAATTTTACAATTTGTATGTAAAAGTCTTTACAAAAGACCCCGAATAGCCAAAGCAATCTTGAGAAAGAAAAACAAAGCTGGAGGAATCAGGCTCCCTGACTTCAGATTATACTACAAATCTACAGTAATCAAGACAGTATGGTACTGGCACAAAAACAGAAATATAGATCAATGGAACAGGATAGAAAGCCCAGAGATAAACCCACACACCTAGGGTCATCTTTGACAAAAGAGGTAAGAATAAACAATGGAGAAAAGATAGCCTCTTCAATAAGTGGTGCTGGGAAAACTAGACAGCTACATGTAAAAGAATGAAGTTAGAAGACTTTCTAACACCATACACAAAAATAAACTCAGAATGGATAAAAGACCTAAACGTAAGGCCAGACACTATAAAACTCTTAGAGGAAAACATAGGCAAAACACTCTATGACATAAATCACAGCAAGATTTTTTTTGACCCACCTCCTAGAGTAATGGAAATAAAATAAAAAACAAACAAATGGGACCTAATGAAACTTAAAAGGTTTTGCACAGCAAAGGAAGCCATACACAAAACAAAAAAAACAACCCACAGAATGGGAGAAATTATTTGCAAATGAAGAGACCAACAAGGGATTAATCTCCAAAATATACAAACAGCTTATGCAGCTCAATATCAAAAAACCCAAACAATCCAATCAAAGAATGGGAAGAAGATCTAAATAGACATTTCTCCAAAGAAGACATATGGATGGCCAAAAAACACATGAAAAGATGCTCAGCATTACTAATTATTAGAGAAATGCAAATTGAAACTACAGTGAGGTGTCACCTCACACCAGTCAGAATGGCCATGATCAAAATGTCTACAAACAATAAATGCTAGAGAGGGTGTGGAGAAAAGGGACCATCCTACACTATTGGTGGCAATGTAAATTGGTGTAGCCACTGTGGAGAAGAGTATGGAGTTTTCTTTGAAAACTAAATATAGAACTACCATATGATCCAGGAATCCCACTCCTGGGCATATATCCAGAGCAAACTATAATTTGAAAAGATACATGCACTCCAATGTTCATTGCAGCACTATTTACAATAGCCAGGACATGGAAGCAACCTAAATGTCCATAGACACGGGAATGGATAAAGAAGGTGTTGTACATATATACAATGGAATATTACTCAACCATAAAAAAGAATGAAATAATGTCATTTGCAGCAACATGCATGGACCTAGAGATTATCATACTAAGTGAAGTAAGTCAGACGAAGACAAATATCATAAGATATCACTTATATGTGGAATCTAAAGAAAATGGTAGAAAATTTGAAACTTATTTACAAAACAGAAACAGACTCACAGACTTCAAAAACAAACATATCGTCACTAAAGGGGAAATGTGGAGGGGGGATAAATAATGAGTTTGGGATTAACACATACACACTACTATAGATAAAATAGATAGTCAACAAGGACCTACTATATAGCACAGGGAATTTTACTCAGTATTCTGTAATAACCTATATGGGAAAATAATCTGAAAAAGAATGGATATATGTGTACGTATAACTGAATCACTTAGCTGCACACCTGAAACTAACATAATATTGTAAATCAACTACACCCCAATTAAAATAAAGATTAAATTTTTAAAAATCCGGTACTTATCAAATTAAAAACTCTCAAACTAGGAATAGACGGGAACTTCCTTCTAAGAATAATCCACATATAACATCATGCTTAATGGGAGGGAGACTGCATGCTTTCTTCCTATGACTGGGAACAGGGCAAGAATGTTTGCTCTTGCCACTGTTATTAAATACTGTCCTGATAGTTCTAGCCAGTGTAATAAGCCAAAGAAAAAACTAAGTTATACCCATTGGTAAGGAAGAAATAAAACGTTATATTCATAGTGACATGATTCTGTATTTAGAAAATTCCAAGGAACCCTTTAAACATCTACTAATAAACAAGTTTAACAAGATAGTAGGATTCAAGATAAATATATAAAACTCAATTGTATTTCTACACACTAGTAACAAACAATCAAAAATAAAATTAAGAAAACTATTCCATTTATAACAGTATCAGAAAGAATAAGATATTTCTGAATAAATTTAACAAAAGAAATGCAAATCTTGTACACTAAAACTAGACATTGTTTAGAGACGATAGCAGTCTAAATTCCATGTTCAGATTGAAAGACTCAATATTGTCAAGATGGCAATTCATCTTTTAAATGCAGGTGACAATTTCCCCCCAACTGATTGATAAAATTCAATGCAATCCTAATCAAAACCCGGCTGATGTTCTGTGGGGTTTTTTTGGTAAAAATTAACGAGTTCATCTGATATTTATATGGAAATGCAAAGGACTTAGAGTAGCTAAAAAGTCTTGAGAAGAGCAAAGTTGGAGGATTTACGCTACCCAATTTCAAAACTTACTATAAATTCGTAGTAATCAAGACAGTGTGGTGTTTGTGCAAGGGTAAGCACATAGATCAGGGGAACAGAATTGAGAGCCCTGAAATAAACCCTTATACTTATAGTTATTGATTTTCAACTATAGACTATGAATCATTTATCTTCTATTCCCAGGACCCACAGTCAGTCTCTGGCACCTGGTGGGCACTCAGTGGAAGTATCATGAAGGTAATGAATTTTACATGCTCACCTTCACCTACTCAGAACTAACCAAATCTGGGACCGAGAGGTTTGCTGTACTTCAGATGGAGGAAAAGCACCAAGAACAAAGGGCACTCCTAATCTTGTGTCCATCATCAGAGGTGTCTCCTCTGGCTGCTTAGACAGACCTGTCTATGGCAACTGCCAGGCAAGTTTCGTTGCCTTAGGACAATATTTAATAGCCAGAAGCTCGTCCTTGGTAGTAAAGTAAGCTGCACCAGAGTTAACGGTGCTGTTCCTGGCATGTTCCTCAGAGCCAGTAGTGTAGCAGGTTTAACATCATTTGACACATTCCACCTGGTCACGAGCAAGAATAAAATGAAAGATGTGAAAAATACTTCTGAAGACGGAGAAATACTTCCATCTCAAAAGCCTAAGAATGTTGCTTTTAAAAAGAATTTAACTTTAGGAAGTACTCAGGAAACTGTGCTATTGAAGCTATTTAAGTACAAACAAGAAAACAGGGATGGGGGGCTTCCCTGGTGGCGCAGTGGTTAAGAATCTGCCTGCCAATGCAGGGGACACAGGTTCGAGCCCTGGTCCGGGAAGATCCAACATGCCGCGGAGCAACTAAGCCTGTGTGCCACAACTACTGAGCCTGCACTCTAGAGCCCTCGAGCCACGACTACTGAGTCCATGTGCCTAGAGCCCGAGCTCCACAACAAGAGAAGCCACCGCAATGAGAAGCCCATCCACCGGAATGAAGAGTAGCCCCCGCTTGCCGCAACTAGAGAAAGCCCATGTGCAGCAACGAAGACCCAGTACAGCCTAAATACATAAATAAACAAACAAATAAATAAATAAAATTTTAAAAACAAACAAAAAAAAGAAGGCAGGGATGTTTTAGAAAGGAAACACCAAAGACAGTAGCCTTAAGCAGGGAAGTTGAGGTCCACGTGCACTGAGACACCCTCCCCATAGCTGAGGCTGTTACTGGTGATAGGACACAGGAATCCGTTGTGCACTCTGCTCCTCATCCAACATGGGACCCAGTCAAGACTGATTGACAGGAAGGTTAGTGTTTTTCTGGGGCCGCTGTGGAGCATGTGTCAAGGGACGCCAACACCCAGTTCTGTAGCAACATAAACAAAAGTGAGAAAGAAGAGAGGAAGGAAATAGGGTAAGAAAAAGAGAAAGCAAAGGTGGGGACAGATGGAGATGGGGTGAGGGGGAGGGGGAGGGGGAGGGGGAGGAGGAGGGGAGGGGGAGGAGGAGGGGAGGGGAGGGGGAGGAGGAGGGGAGGGGGAGGGGGAGGAGGAGGGGAGGGGGAGGGGGGGAGGAGGAGGGGAGGGGGAGGGGGGGAGGAGGAGGGGAGGGGGAGGGGAGGGGGAGGGAGGGGAAAAGGGAGGCAGGGAGAAGACAAAAGAATATGTTTAATCTTAGAATGCGCTCTTAGAATTCCGTTCACTGCAGCTGACAGCTGCCTTACTTAAGAAGGAGAGAGAAGACACCAATAATATAGGATTGATATTTACCTTCTGAATCTTTGTTGTAGAAAACGCCATGTGGATGCAAGGAGTAGGGTCGGGAAGCAAAGTTCTTTAAATGGATGACAATCACATCACCCACTTCAGCTCTCAAGATAGGGCCCAAGAATCCAAGCCAGGGAGGTTTGGAGATCTCCGTGGAATAGGTCTCATCTGTGTAGGGTCTGTAAACAGCCTTTTTGTAAATACCGCCTATCCTGTTGGGTCCTCTTTTGAGAAATAAGGTTGCAAGTCTAAAAGTAAGAAGGAAAATATTTTATAATTGAAATTAAAAGAGAAATCCTAATAGCTTACTTTAATAGTCCATAAAGTACTTGTAAGCATGATTTCTCATTTGGTGTTCACAAAAACCCTTCAGCCTCTGTAAAGTTGGTAAGATTATCCTCAATTTATTAGTGAGGAAATGGAGCCTAAGAGTTAAGTGACAAGCCAGAAACAAATAGTATTCACAACCAAACTAAAACAAAACCAAAATATTCTAAAGTCACACTGTCCATTTGCCCCTTTTCATTCAACAGACACTTATTATGCACTTACCGCATTCTCAGTAGGAGTCTATGATCTAATAATGAAAAAATTAAGTAACTACTCAGAGCAATATATGATTAAGTAAGTACCAATGGAGTGGTTGATGCAATGGATATTGGCTCAGTTTTTCTGGGAATATATTTGTTCACAGAAGGAAAAGATTGCTGTGAGTCAAAGAGGTCAGAAAAACCTCATATAAAATGCAGAAATTAAGGAGAAGTAGGATTGGCTAACAAAATGGAAAAGTTGAGGACACTAAGCAGGGACAGAGCATGAGCAACAAGGAGGAAGAAGTATGGGTGATGTGGGGGGAAAGCAAGTTATAGGCTGGGGCAGAGTTCTGGAAGGTGAGTAGCGAGAAGTATGGATGTGTGTAAAATCTGGGGAAAGACTGATAATGAACTTTATCATATGGTTATCATAGGTTGAAGAATTTAGAATTGATCTTGGAAGAACTGAGGACTCACTGAGGTTTTCCATAAAATGGGTGACATGACAATCAGTATTTAGGAATGATCCTTACGCCAGTGGTGTGAAAGTTTTAGAGGAGTCAGGCAAAGGGGATAGCAAAGATGGCAGGCAGGGAGGTTGTCAGGAGATTAGGAATGTGTGATGCAATAGGAAAAAAAGGGATGGATGTGAAAAAAACAGGATTCTAGGACTTAATATGACCAGATGCCCTCCTGGGGTGAGAGGGAGACTCAGTCCCAGGGTTTGGGAGCCTGAGACAATAGCAACACTGGTGACACTATTTTGCAGGTGGTCATACCATCTTCTCCCGGGAGGTGGAACCCCCTTCCCCACTCTCAATCTATGTGATTAGTGCTCCAATCCCAGAAGTATTGGCTTCTGCTTGAGCAATAGCTCCTGGGTGCAGCCATTCCAATGAAGCTGAGTCAACAGACAAGTCCCACTCTGGCACACACTCCTGCACACGTGCATGCATTACTTCTCAGTCATTCAACAAACTGTAAGTATCTCAAGCCCTGTACTCAGTCCTGGGGATACAGAGAAAAAATTCAAAGACTTGAAGGAGCTCTCATTCTAGAAGGAAGAGTTATTGAAACCAAGAAGGACTCTATGGGGACTTACCAGTGACAGGCCCCTGGTGTCCCCCACCTCTTGTTTGTAGAAAAGCTTTAGCCTCCTGGGCCTTCCCCAGGTTCCAAAGAGCAAATTTAATCAGAGAAGTGAGAAAATGTAGAAACAAAGGAAAACAGTCAAGCAAGACAAAAGAATAGTTTAGCCATAAAACAAAGTCAAGGACTTTTAGTTCCTCGCCGGGTGCTATAGAAAATACCCTGAGCCATATCCTTGAGTTGTTTTGCAGATACTAAAACCCCCACCAGGAGGAAGAAGTTAACCACATGCTGACCACCAGCACATCAACCCCAGTCCAGCTGGAACCAAGAGGGTGATGATGTTGACTCCCGAAACGCCACCATTACCTCACCACCAACCAATCAGAAGGATGTACCCAAGCTGATCACACATCCCTCGACCTCACCTTTAAAAGCCCTTCCCTGAAAACCACTGGGGAATTTGGGTCTTTTGAGCATGAGCTGCCTGTTCTCTTTGCTTGGCCCCATGTTGAGTGCCTTGCAATAAATGCTGTACTTTCCATCACCACAACTGGTATTAGTAGATTGGCTTTGCTGTGCACTGGGTACGTGGATCCACATTCGGTGCAGTAACATCATGAGAACACAGGCATGTAATCTTGAGTGTAAGACAGATCAGATGAGGTTTCCTAGATGAACTAATGCCTAAATGTGGTCTCAAAGAGCAAAGAAGAGTTACCCAAGCAAAGAAGATGGAAAGGGCTGATAGAGCAGACATTTTACCAACTCTGCACCCACACTACATTCTTTGGTCTAAGAGGACACCTCTCCCATTCTCATTCTATATATGATTTGGGTGGGGCACCACACCCACCTGCAGCAATGGAGCAAGTGACTCACCCTAAACTATTAGCACACTAAGCCCCCTCATACATTGGTGGAGGGAAGGCTTGTGATCCAGGCCTGGACAAATTGGTGTAATTCTTCCCCCAACCAAGCCACCCTGGACCACAGTGATTAGTTCAGGGACAGCTATAGAGTGGCTGATTGCTTCAATCCGAGGGAAACTAGGAACTTGTGAAGGATCTCTTTTTTTGTGCACTTGGAACTGGGGATGTGAGTCTAGAGCTTCTGGCAACCATATGGCTAATCCAAGGAGAGAATCTCCCAGAAACTTCTATGAGGGCTAGACCAGTTGGATGTAAAAGACCTTAGAAGATCTGCTCTATGACATTGCAACCCAAACAGTTGTGAGGCAACTCCAGACTCCCAGCTTCCCCCAGAGTGCCCTGCACCAATTCTTCCCCTGCCTCACCCCTCCCAGTATAGGGCACACTTTCCCCCTTTGATTCCTCTCCCTCATCTGAGTCAGAACCCTAGGCAGATGCCATGATTCAGGTATCCTTTTCCTGTCCCAGGTCCCAGCCTCAGACATCAGTATGCAGAGATATAAACCCTTAGATAGTTGGGGTTCAGTCTGTAGCTGGACACAAGCCACATTCCCATTCTGTCCAGAGACAGACCCAGGAACAGTGGTCCTCCTGAGGTAGACATATTTCCTGGACCAGAATATATAAGGTTTATACCCATGTATGACTGTCTCCCCATGATAAGACAAGCACTTGACAACTTACATGACTACTGTGGATAGAGATCAAAAGGAAGACCCTCCCTGACCCTGCAATAGGGTCTGTCTATCCCATCAGTGCACGTCACACCTTTGAGAACTCTCCCAGAGTTCTCACATGCATCTCCCCTATTTCAGTCCTGTGATGAGCTTGAAAACTGTTCTGCTGACTTTCAACAAGTACAGATTGAGGACCTAAAGCATGTGAGGTACAGGGCTAGGTGTTGCTTAGATAAAAATATGAACAGGACCCAAGGGACAAAGACAGTATTGGCTGCACAAGAGAGATGAATAAGAATTATAAGAGGAGAACAAAATGCCCTGAGAATTTAGGAGAGAGGGAGAGACGATGGGCTCTCCAAGTGGAAGGGATGGCTTGAGCAAGGGGGTAGGGGAGCGGGAGAGGAATTAGAGGTCAGTACTCAATGGGAGTGAAATTGTAGTGAACTGTGAATGCTGGATTAAGGCATTAGTATATATTATATCTACAATTAATAGCCCCTGAAGATTCTTGAGCAGGAAATTTGACCATATACTTGTTTTGGGAAGACAATTTTGGTAGAACCCCATATCTGACTTCTCTTCATTGTACCCATCTATCTGATTTTGCCCACCTGCTTCTGCTCACTTGATCAGACTCCTTCCTGAGCTTCCACCTCTGAATACCAAGCCTACATAGCTGACCAAGGCTCTGTTTACCTTCATGGTTGATTTGGGGGATTTTCTTCCTTGGTGTCTGACCTGAGCTGACCTGACCTCAACTTAGCTGAGCCTCCCTTTCCCGGTGGCCCGGATATGGCATCTGCTTGCTCTGTCTGATCTGGTTCTTTCTCTGGCCAACTTGGGAAGTTTCACTGTCTCTCTTTACTTCAACATCATGTTTTCCCAACTTTCCTCCCCTCCTCTTTCCTCTTTCTGGGTCCTATCTCAGCAGAGAATTCCTTTTTTTTCTTTTTTTTTTGGCTGCACTCTCTTCGGCTTGCGGGATCTTAGTTCCCTGAACAGGGATTGAAACTAGGCCATGGCAGTGGAAGTGCTGAGTCCTAACCACTGGACTGCCAGGGAATGCCCTAGAATTCCTTTGTTGATGGAGCCATACCAGGTCTGATAGTCTCTGTATCAGCAATGGATTTCTGTTAGCTTCATTAAGCACGACAGATCAAAAAGCAAAATAACAGGTATTTTCAGGGCTTCATGTTCATCACCTTGAAGACATTATCAAATGATCGTATACCAGTGACTCAGATACAAGCTCCCAAGCAGTTCCTGCAACAAAGCTCCCAGCAGTCTCTAGTATGAATGGTAGTTTTGCCCACCCTGCAGACTTTTCAGGATGGTGGAGCCAGAGATCAACGTGCTCCTCTCCTCTGCATGCAGCCTTTCCTCCAAATAAGGGTTGAACAAATGTTTTTGCAGATATCAGTTGAAGGAGTCCCAAATTATTTATCTGCCCAGAACACCAGATTACTAGCCTGCCCAGGCATGCTCATGTGCTGACCCCACCCTGCCCTTTGTATGGAGTCAGTATGGGGGGAGGTTCCTGGGACAAAGGAGGAAGCCGTGGTTCAGGCCCCCACGTAGAAGCCAGGGATGGGCCTGACCAGAGAAAGGCCAGTGCTCCAGGAATCACAGGGCCAGTCCCCCCAGAGGCAGCAAAGCTCTCTCTCCCCCAGATGCCAGGCTCGGCTTCCAATCCAGATAATGGAACTGAGAACACAGGAATCCGGACAAAAGGGTCAGAGAATTATAACAATGATCTAGGTAGCAAAAGCCTGGAAAGACAAATTTCTACAGCTGGTGACTGGGAAAATAAATTATGGCACAGTCATACCACTTAGCCATACAAAAGACTTAGGTGTTTCTACAGGTAGCAAGATGGCATGATCACCAAGATGCTAAATGGTAAGAACAAATTGCAGAACAGCACGTAAAGTATGATCCCATTTGTGTGTGTGTTTTTAACAATGTACATATACATGCAAAGAAAACATTTGGAAATACGGCCAGGGAAACCATAAAGTGTAGTTTCTGGGACGTGGGACTGAGGCCACAGACAGGAGCAAGAAGGGACGAGAAGTTTACTATTACTCACCCTCTACCGTACTGTGGCAATGTTTTACTCTGTACCATTGTACTTACTTTCATAATAAAAACAAGCTCACATTTTATTTAGACAAGAGGGTGCAGGCTGTTTGGCTACTGAGGGGTCAAACTTCTCTTCTTGTGTGCCTTCCACCTCTGAAAACACAGCTGCCACCACAAAGTGTGCTGTGAGGGTGAGAGCTCCTTCCCCACAGGGGAGATTGGCATCCTGACCAGGGAGCACAGCACCTGCTCAGCCTCTGGTTTGACAAATCCAAGTCCACTATCTAAGCATCAGGACCGAGGTCTTGGGGACACTTGGGTCTGTGCACACGAGGTCTGCCTCTGTGTATCCACTGAGCCTACACGTGTCTGCCCAGGAGCAGGAGTTCACTTCTTCTGCTCTACAAGGCAGAAGCCTACATTTCCGTGTGCAAGGGAATGGGACAAAAAGTCTGGATGCCTGACAATGGGGCTTTATGATAGAGGCTCTTGTGTTTCCCAGCCTCACTTGCAGCTTGGATGGTCATGTGACATAGTTCTAGCCAATGAGATGTAAGCATATATCACTCCCTGGTACTTCTCTGGACTCAGCTAGTAGAGACCCTTTCTGTCCTTTGTTCTTCCCATTATCCATGCCCAAAATGAAGACATGACCACTGGAGCTTTAGCAGCCATCTTGAGAGAATGAGGAAGAAGGTCACACCCTAGGGATGGTCAAGTGGAAAGCCAAAAGAAGCTGGGACCCTGAAGTTGCCAACCTCTGGACTTCTTTTGTGTAAGTCAATAAATAGACTTAAGCCAGTGTTTTTTGGGCTTAAGAAAACAGTGTTTTTCTGTTAACTAGCAGCTAAATACTAGTCCTAATTGAACGGAATGTTCAGAAGAAGAAGGAAGAAGAGCAGAGGGAGAACTGAGTCATCCTCAGGCTGGCTAATTAGTCCCAGAGTAGGCAGAGTTGTCTGGTTTTATACTGGTCACCCAGTAAGTCAATGACAGAGCAAGGATTAGATTCAGAATCTCTGGTGTCCTCTCTAGGTTCAGCCTGAAGTGTAAAAAGCTATAATGAGATTATTCATAGGAGCTTGTCATTCCAACAGGCTCTGTGGGAGAGATGGACATCTGAGCCTCCTCACTTCTCTACTTCAGGTTCCCAGCATGTGTGTCCATGCATGCACACACATATACCTACATGGAAATGTGTACTGAGCAAGAGTTCCTTACCATGAGTTGTCTGGCAAAGCCACCTTAACAACAGGCGAGCATATCGGAGGGAGGGGAAGTGTTCGCTGCCTTCCTACAACGCATTGCATATACTGCATATTTTAGTACTGAGTTATATATCAACTTGTTTTGTGCATTCATGGATGTGTGTCATTCTTATCACCTAAACAGCCAATGGTCACTCCAAGAGAGAATTAGGTTTTCTATCATAGTTGTTCCTAAATGTCCACCCATGTACCAACAATATCAGAATTATCTGGGACATTTCCCAAAAATGTCACACCCCATTTCAGGGCAATTGAATCAGACTTTCTGCTGGCAGGACCTGTGATATCTTTATTTTTCCTCACCAAACAGTTCCTACAACAGGGCATTCTAGTGCTTGCCCATTCTGATTTTTCTTTCCTCCCATGAAAAGGGGAGATTAAAGAGCTTTCACAGTTAGGTGGGGCTATGGGATTTTGGCAAACGGGCTATGAGTGGAAGTAATATGTGTCACTTCTGAACCAGGGCATTTAACTGCCATTGCAAGACTCCTAACTTCCTCTGCTGTAGGGGAAGCCTCCAATGAAGATAGTAAGATCTCCAGATCCAAGCAGCCTGGCTGCTAGTTTGTTTGGGGAGGACAGCTGTCCTGGAGTCATTGGTCCTCTGTGAACCAGAGTGGATGAGAAATACACCTCTGTGATATCAAGCTCCTGAGATTTGGGGCTTGTTTGTTTCTGTAGCACAACCTGACCTATTCTGACTAATACAATTCCAATGTGCATGCAAGTTTGGAAATCACATTTCTGTAGTACTTAGCATAAAACCCATAGTAACTATTTGAAACCACAGGAACTGTTTAAATCCATAGGAACTATAGAAAATGGAGAAGATAGGGGAGAGAAGCAAGAAGAACTACAAATCTGCAGCCTGTGAAACAAAAACCACATTCATAGAAAGATAGGCAAGATGGAAAGGCAGAGGGCTGTGTACCAGATGAAGGAAAAAGAGAAGACCCCAGAAAAACAACTAACTGAAGTGGAGATAGGCAACCTTCCAGAAAAAGAATTCAGAATAATGACAGTGAAGATGATCCAGGACCTCGGAAAAAGAAAGGAGGCAAAGATCGAGAAGATGCAAGAAATGTTTAACAAAGACCTAGAGGAATTAAAGAACAAACAAACAGAGATGAACAATACAATAATAGAAATGAAAAATACACTAGAAGGAATCAATAGCAGAATAACTGAGGCAGAAGAATGGATAAGTGACCTGGAAGACAGAATGGTGGAATTCACCACTGCAGAACAGAATAAAGAAAAAAGAATGAAAAGAAATGGAAACAGCGTAAGAGAACTCTGGGACAACACTAAACGCAACAACGTTCGCATTATGGGGGTCCCAGAAGGAGACAAGAGAGAGAAAGGACCCAAGAAAATACTTGAAGAGATTATAGTTGAAAATTTCCCTAACATGGGAAAGGAAATAGCCACCCAAGTCCAGGAAGAACAGAGAGTACAATACAGGATGAACCAAGGCACATAGTAATCAAATGGGCAAAAATTAAAAACAAAGAAAAATTATTGAAAGCAGCAAGGGAAAAATGACAAATAACATACAAGGGAAATCCCATAAGCTTAACAGCTAATTTCTCAGCAGAAACTCTACAAGCCAGAAGGGAGTGGCATGATATACTTAAAGTGATGAAAGGGAAAAACCTACAACCAAGATTACTCTGCCCAAAAAGGATCTCATTCAGATTTGATGGAGAAATCAAAAGCTTTACAGACAAGCAAAAGCTAAGAGAATTCAGCACCACCAAACCAGCTCTACAACAAATGCTAAAGGAACTTCTCTAAGTGGGAAACACAAGAGAAGAAAAGGACCTACAAAAACAAACCCAAAACGATTAAGAAAATGGTAATAGGACATACATATCGATAATTACCTTAATCGTGAATGGAGTAAATGCTCCAACCAAAAGACACAGGCTTGCTGAATGGATACAAAAGCAAAACCCATATATATGCTGTCTACAAGAGACCCACTTCAGACCTAGGGACACATAGAGACTGAAAGTGAGGGGATGGAAAAAGATAGTCCATGCAAATGGAAATCAAAAGAAAGCTGGAGTAGAAATAATCATATTAGATAAAATATACTTTAAAATAAAGAATGTTACAAGAGACAAGGAAGGACACTACATAATGATCAAGGGATCAATCCTAGAAGAAGACATAACAATTATAAATATATATGCACCCAACATAGGAGCACCTCAATTACTAAGGCAACTGCTATAAAAGAGGAAATTGACAGTGACACAGAAATAGTGGGGGGACTCTAACACCTCACTTACACCAATGGACAGATCATCCAAACTGAAAATTAATAAGGAAACACAAGGGTTAAATGACACAATAGACCTGATAGATTTAATTGATATTTATAGGACATTCCATCGAAAAACAGAAGATTACACTTTCTTTTCAAGTGTGCACAGAATATTCTCCAGGATACATCACATCTTGGGTCACAAATCAAGCCTCAGTAAGTTTAAAAAAACTGAAATCATATCAAGCATCTTTGCTGACCACAACTCTATGAGAAGAGAAATCAATTACAGGGAAAAAACCTAAAAAACATAAACACATGGAGGCTAAACAATACATTACTAAATAACCAAGAGATCACTGAAGAAATCAAATAGGAAATCAAAATTACCTAGAGACAAATGACAATGAAAACACGACAATCCAAAACCTATGGGATGCAGCAAAAGCAGTTCTAATAGGGAAGTTTATAGCTTTACAAGCCTACCTCAAGAAACAAGAAAAATCTCAAATAAACAATCTAACCTTACACCTAAAGGACTAGAGAAAGAAGAACAAACAAAACCCAAAGTTAGCAGAAGGAAAGAAATCATAAAGATCAGAGCAGAAATAAATCAAATAGAAACAAAGAAAACAATAGCAAAGATCAATAAAACTAAAAGCTGGTTCTTTGAGAAGATAAACAAAATTGATAAACCATTAGCCAGACTCATCAAGAAAGAGAGGGAGAGGATTCAAATCAAAAAAATCAGAAATGAAAAAGGAAAAGTTACAACAGACACTGCAGAAATACAAAGCATCCTAAGAGACTACTACAAGCAACTCTATGCCAATAAAATGGACAACCTGGAAGAAATGGACAAATTCTTAGAATGGTATAACCTCCCAAGACTGAACCAGGAAGAAGCAGAAAATATGAACAGACCAATCACAAGTAATGAAATTGAAACTGTGATTAAAAATCTTCCAACAAAAAAAAGTCCAGGACCAGATGGTTTCACAGGTGAATTCTATCAAACATTTAGAGAAGAGCTAGCACCCAACCTTCTCAAACTCTTCCAGAAACTTGCAGAGGAAGGAACGCTCCCAAATTCATTTTGTGAGGCCAATATCACCCTGATACCAAAACCAGACAAAGATACTACAAAAAAAGAAAATTACAGACCAGTATCACTCATGATTATAGTTGCAAAAATCCTCAACAAAATACTAGCAAACAGAACCAACAACACATTAAAATGATCATACACCTTAACCAAGTGGGATTTATCCCAGGGATGCAAGGATTCTTCAATATATGCAAATCAATCAATGTGATACACCATATTAACAAATTGAAGAATAAACACCATATGATCATCTCAATAGATGCAGAAAAAGCTTTTGACAAAATTCAACACCCATTTATGATAAAAACTCTCCAGAAAGTGGGCATAGAGGGAAGCTACCTCAACATAGTAAAAGCCATAAACGACAAACCCACAGCAAACATCATTCTCAATGGTGAAAAACTGAAAGGATTTCCTCTAAGAGCAGGAACAAGACAAGGATGTCCACTCTCACCACTGTTATCCAACATAGTTGTGGAAGTCTTAGCCATGGCAATCAGAGGAGAAAAAGGAATAAAAGCAATCCAAACTGGAAAAGAAGAAGTAAGATGGTCACTGTTTGCAGATGACATGATACTATACATAGAGAATCCTAAAGATGCCACCAGAAAACTGCTGGAACTAATCAATGAATTTGGTAAAGTTGCAGGATAGAAAATTAATGCACAGAAATCTCTTGCATTCCTATGCACTAATGATGAAAAATCTGAAAGAGAAATTAAGGAAACACTCCCATTTACCATTGCAACAAAAAGAATAAAATACCTAGGAATAAACCTACCTAGGGAGACAAAAGACCTGTGTGCAGAAAACTGTAAGACACTGATGAAAGAAATTAAAGATGATACCAACAGATGGAGAGATATACCATGTTCTTTGATTGGAAGAATCAATATTGTGAAAATGACTATACTGCCCACAGCAGTCTACAGATTCAATGCAATCCCTATCAAATTACCAATGGCATTTTCTATGGAACTAGAACAAAAAATCTAAAAATTTGTATGGAGGCACAAAAACCCCAAATAGCAAAAGCAGTCTTGAGGGAAAAAACCGGAGGTGGAGGAATCAGACTCCCTAACTTCAGACTATACTACAAAGCTACAGTAATCAAGACAATATGGTACTGGCACAAAAACAGAAACATAGATCAATGGAACAAGATAGAAAGCCCAGAAATAAACCCATGCACCTGTGGCCAACTAATCTATGACAAAGGAGTCAAGGATATACAATGGAGAAAAGACATTCTGTTCAATAAGTGGTGCTGGGAAAACTGGACAGCTACATGTAAAGAATGAAATTAGAACACTCCCTAACACCATACACAAAAATAAATTCAAAATGGATTAGAGACCTATGTAAAACCAAACACTATAAAACTCTTAGAGGACATAAATCACAGCAAGATCTTTTTTGATCCACCTCCTAGAGTAATGGAAATAAAAATAAACAAATGGGGCCTAATGAAACTTCAAAGCTTTTGCACAGCAAAGGAAACCATAAACTAGATGAAAA
Organism: Delphinapterus leucas; assembly: GCF_059928025.1. NCBI lineage: Eukaryota > Metazoa > Chordata > Mammalia > Artiodactyla > Monodontidae > Delphinapterus > Delphinapterus leucas. The sequence goes on along the minus strand of NC_143135.1, from coordinate 69,591,154 downwards.
GACAACCCTCAGAATCGGAGAAAATATTTGCAAACGAATCAACGGACAAAGGATTAATCTCCAAAATATATAAACAGCTCATACAGCTCAATATTAAAGAAACAAACAACCCAAATCAAAACTGGGCAGAAGACCTAAACAGACATTTCTCCAAAGAATACATACAGATGGCCAAGAAGCACACGAAAAGCTGCTCAACATCACTAATTATTAGAGAAATGCAAATCAAAACTACAGTGAGGTATCACCTCACACCAGTTAGAATGGGCATCATCAGAAAATCCACAAACAACAAATGCTGGAGAGGGTGTGGAGAAAAGGGGACCCTCTTGCACTGTTGGTGGGAATGTAAATTGATAGAGCCACTATGGAGAACAGTATGGAGGTTCCTTAAAAAACTAAAAATAGAATTACCATATGACCCAGTAATCCCACTACTGGGCATATACCCAGAAAAAAAACGTAATTCAAAAAGACAGATGCATCCCAATTTTTATTGCAAGACTATTTACAATAACCAGGTTATGGAAGCAACCTAAATGCCCTTTGACAGATGAATGGATAAAGGAGATGTGGTACATATATACAATGGAATATTACTCAGCCATAAAAAGGAACGAAACTGGGTCATTTGTAGAGATGTGGATGGACCTAGAGACTGTTATACAGAATGAAGTAAGTCAGAAACAGAAAAACAAATAATGCATATTAACGCAAATATGTGGAACCTAGAAAAATGGTACAGATGAACCAGTTTGCAGGGCAGAAATAGAGACAGAGATGTAGAGAACAAATGTATGGACACCAACGGGGGTAAGCGGTGGGGAGTGGGGGTGGTGGTGTGAAAAAAAAAAAAAAGGTAGGGGAGGGGTGGAAGTAAGAGAAAATCTTTCCAGTGTCTATGCAGCAAACCACCCCTAACAATACATAATACACATGTAACAATAGGACAGAAGCTCCAGCTCTTATGAGTCTTAGAAGATGCAAATCTTGCCCAAGGAACAAAGCAGGTGGGTGACTTCAAGGGGCCATCCACAGGAAGCAGCCTCCGGTTTAGCTTGAATGCACTCATTAGAATGCCCAAGTTGTTGGGTTGTATATTGTATTTTTATTGTAGCTGCAGGGTGACCCCACTCTGAGTGACTGAGTAATCACCACGCCTCAGATTCATCCTCAACCTACATTCCAACATTTTGACTCAAGCTGAGGACGTGTCTATTTCCTGCTGTGAGGGAATCCAGTGGGGTTGGGAAGTGTCCCATTAGCTACTGCTTTAAAGACAAAACGTTTACATTGCCAAGGCCAGGGGCAATACTGTGAAGGGAGACACCTTCCATAGGCAGGTGAGATCAACCATTGTCAGAATGAACCTGCCTGTGGAAATCCTCTAACCAGTGCAGAGGTGGGATGCCAGTTTAGATTCCGAGGGGTTTGTAGCTCATTGGGGCTGTGCAGCTCACCAGCACCTCCGTCCCCCACAACCTGGATCTTTTAGTGGGATTTTTTTTCCCTTCCATTCAACCATCGAGCAGTTGTTGAACCTCTACTGTATATGGGACATTAAATTAGAAACTGGAGTCAAGATGTATAATTCTCAGTCCTTGTATTCGAGAGATTTCCCATCTGGTTGGGAAGACAAAACATATGCATTGGTGAATAAATAGCAACACCGAGTTTTCTATATTAAGGGACAACTAACTGTATAGAGCCCAAATGTCTGAGTGTGTGTTGGGGGGATGCAGGATGAAGACGAGTTGCAAAGTAACATCAGCAGAGGGTGTGGTCAGAGCAAACATGTGAGATCATGCAGTCACAATAAGGACAAATGGTGTTGTCTGAGCTTGAGATGGGCTGAGGTTCACCAATGCGAAAACAGGACTAGATTGGGACAAGTGCCACGTGGCAAAAGGAAGGGTGAAGATGGCAGTTTTGAGTTGCAGCTCGGGCACAGCCAAGCCCTTCTTAATCAGGTTAATAGTTTTTGAAGCTATCCCATCCAGTGATGCGCTTCTCTACACCTTGCACACCCTGGTTTCCCCCTGGCATCCCCTAAGTCTTGAGTTCCCCCTTCTCCCACTTCATTTCCACAGAAGCCCCTCAGGCGCCAAATACACACAGTAAAGGGAATAGAGAATGAGCTTGAATTCCAATGCCTGCCTTGACATTGTGAGGTTTTGGGGAAGTGACTTAACTTCTCTGAACCCCAGTTTTCTCGGCTGTAAACCGCTGACCATGGCAGAGCCACTGTGAGGGGTAAATGAGATGTGGAACCCCATGCACAGTGTCTGGGAGAGTTAGCGCTCAATCAATGGGAGTCAGGGGAGTTATGATCGTTTCTGGCAGAACTCTAACTAGAAAAGAGGAAAATGTGGCCTTCTGAGGTCTCTTTCCCCTGGATATCCTGCTCTCCAGAGAACCCCTCAAGACAGGAGGGCTACCATGAAGACAAACATTTCCTGAGCGCTAACCCAGTGCCGGCACCACATCTGAGCATTTACATATCTCCTGATACCCACCCTGTGGTGGGCTGATGATGGCTTCCAAAGATAAATTGACATCCTAATCCTATTATTTGGAGAAAGAGTCCTTGCCGATGTAATTAAGTTAAGGATTTTGAGATGAGGAGATGATCCTGGATAATCCAGGTGAGTCCTAAGTGCCAGCAAAAGTGTTCTCATAAGGAGGAGATAAGACACACACAGAGGAGAAGGTGATATGAAGACGGAGGCAGAGAGTGGAGTGATGCCACCACAAGCCAAGAACTGCCAGCAGTCCCCAGAAGCTGAAAGAGGCAATGAGTGGATTCTCCCTTAGAGCCTCCAGAGGGAGTGTGGCCCTGCCAACACCTTCATTTCAGACTTCTGATCTCCAGAACTGGGTGAGAATAAATTTCTCTTCTTTTAAGCCACCTAGTTTGTGATAATCTGTTCCAGCAGCCACAGGGGATGAATATACCTTCCCCCCCATGCAACGACTGTCATTATCCCCATCTCACTTATGAGAAAATTGAGGCAAAAAGAAGAAGAAGAAGAAGAAGAAGAAGAAGAAGAAGAAGAAAAGGACTCAACTACTTGCCTAGTAAATGGAGCAAGAATTCTAAGCTTCTCAGTTGATGCCAGAGCCCCACACTCGCCAGGGGGCAAGGCTGCCTTGGCATCTTGTTAGACCACTTGGACTACACTTGGCTAAGGAAAACTTTCCTGGGCCTCCTGACCAGGGCAGGAGATCTGTCACCCCTATACATGGCAGGGAAAGCTTTAATGACAATTCCTGGAATATAGTAAGGACTCAAGGACAGCTATTGTATTGTCTTTGAGTTCTCTCAAACCCCACAGACCTTGGTGTCCCACTATCCAGAGGTGAGAAAGGGAAGAGGGGGACTAAGATGGTGTTCATGAAGGATGGGGAAAAGGGAGAATTAGGGAGGGGAAGGTGGCAGGGACTGCCAGCTGCCTTATATTCTTGCTCCCTTTCTTAGTAACAGGATCAAACCCTGCTTTTATTCAGGCCCAAAAAAGCACAAAACTAAAAGACTATATTTCCACACCCTCTTTGTGTCTTTGAGTATCCAATCAGATGTAAGTAGAATTGGTTGGGTGGGGTTTTCATGAGAACCCTTTAAAGGGCTGATGCAGCAGGAATTATGTCCCTTCTACCTTTCCCCTTTCTCTCTTCCTTCTTGGATAACAGGCATGAGGGCTGAGTCCTAGCAGCCATTTTGTGACCATAAGCTTCCTTGAGGAGTAAAGTCGCATCCTAAGGATAGTGGGTCAGAAATATAGAAGGCCTCTGAAATCCTATCATGCCAGCTGTCCCACCAGCCTTAGACTGGCCACCTCTGCATTTCTTTCATAAGAGTATATCAAACCCTAATTTATTTAAGCCACTCTAGTCTTGTCTTTACTGGCAGCCCAAAGCAATCACTAACTGATATAGTAAGCCCAAGAGATTCACAAGGCATCAGGCCCAACACATGATTTTTTCTGCTGATAAGATAGAAGTTGAGATTTGAAAGTCATCCTCTGTCTAAGACCAAGCACTAATGAGGTGAGATCCTTCTCTTTATTTCAAAGCTTATAAAAGCCTTTCTCTTCCTCTACCTGCTTCCCTTCAGTTGGCTCTTCTTTCAGGTAAACATACAGGGCCTTCCCCATCCTAGGGCCTGCTCATAGGGGGTGTTCAAAACCCTTTGCCGTCAACTGGGCTGCCACAGTGATATGGCTGGGTAAACTCCCTTAACAGACCGTAACTTGGGGTTTGAGCAGTCATCAGTTTCACTCGTGTCCAAGTATGGGTCTGCCCGTGAGTTCGTGGGTCTTCACCCACGAAGACCCCTGCATTTCACTGGGAAGAAAAACAACCTGCATGTGTGTTGGTGGCCTAAGGAGATCTTGGTAAGAATTGTAACTTTAAATAAGGTGATCCACTCTGGTTCCATTAAAGACCAGGCTTTACCACAGAAGCACAGTCACATCTTAATTAAGCACTTTATGAGCAGGACTGGCAGGAGTGAATCAAATGCTAACACCATCCCCAGGCAAGTCAAGGAGCCCTATGTCCCCATTAAGCCCAATGGTGAAGAGGAGGAATATATTCATCAGGAGAAAAATTTTCTAAATAGAATGTAACTCCTAAATCCTATACTTTCTAGGAAACATCCATGCTTATAGTCTCAATTATGTTTTTGACCCCTATGATCAAGAAAAGGTACCAAGTTGGAAAGTTAAATGGCACCATCTGATGGCTATCATACCTTGGTGAAATGATTTCAATTTATTTCTTATCTCATCCTTGTGAATCAGGATTTATTAGGCGCTTGGCACTGCCTAATTTTGGCTTCCAAGATTTTTTACATCACTGAAACTTTGGCACTCACCTTTCTTTCCCCCTAATTTTTGCCCATTCCCCTTATTCAAAGATAAAGCAACCAGAACAACTAAATTGACAGTGATTAGTTCTTACTTTTTTTGTGTGTGTGTGATGAGTAAATAGCAATTTTTTTAAACATCTTTATTGGAGTATAATTGCTTTACAATGGTGTGTTAGTTTCTGCTTTATAACAAAGTGAATCAGTTATTCATATACACATGTTTTCATATCTCTTCCCTCCTGCATCTCCCTCCCTCCCACCTTCCCTATCCCACCCCTCTAGGCGGTCACAAAGCACCGAGCTGATCTCCCTGTGCTATGCGGCTACTTCCCACTAACTATCCACTTTATGTTTGGTAGTGTATATATGTCCATGCCACTCTCTTACCTCGTCACAGCCTACCCCTCCCCCTCCCCATATCCTCAAGTTCATGCTCTAGTAGGTCCGTGTCTTTATTCCCGTCTTATTCCTAGGTTCTTCATGACCTTTTTTTTTTTTTCTTAGATTCCATATATATGTGTTAGCATACGGTATTTGTTTTTCTCTTTCTGACTTACTTCACTCTGTATGACACACTCTAGGTCCATCCACCTCACCACAAATAACTCAATTTCATTTCCTTTTTATGGCTGAGTAATATTCCATTGTATATATGTGCCACATCTTCTTTATCCATTCATCTGTTGATGGACACTTAGGTTGCTTCCATGTCCTGGCTATTGTAAATAGAGCTGCAATGAACATTTTGGTACACGACTCTTTTTGAATTATGGTTTTCTCAGGGTATATGCCCAGTAGTGGGATTGCTGGGTCATATGGTAGTTCTATTTGTAGTTTTTTAAGGAACTTCTGATTCCAAATGACCGGCCTTTCTCAGTCTTCCATGGGTCACTGTCACTGACAAACTCTGTGTAGGGAAGAGGGGTTATTTTACATATGCTGGGCCTTCCTCTCCACCAACAGAGCACTCATCCTCCAGCTGCAGAGGTGACTGGTATACATCAAACCACTAGAGAGCAAAGCAGGGAGAAGGAAACACTGTGTCCAAGGTCAGATAAAGACACCAGATAAAGCTCCATGAGGGGTTGGGAAGGAAGCTGATCAGAATAAGCCAGGGCTGTGGGGAAAAACTCTGTGGGTGAAGTGAAGAATTGGAGACCGTTCTTAAAGAATAGGGAAAAAATGAATAGGTAAATAAAAATATAGAATACTTCAAAAATTGTCACATATCCCCACTCTCGGGCTTTCTTCAACTCTGATTTCTAGGCTGAACATTTGCAAATCATCTCTCTCCTTGCATTGCAAAAAATCTTTCTAGAACTGGCAAGTAAGGTAAGATGTTTTTCATTTGGTTTTGAAAATTATGTCTAATGCCTTAGAATTATACTTCTCAAGTGACTTTAAGGATTGTGTTTCAACTCCCTTGTTATACAAAGTAAGGAAATTGATGTTCAGAGAGATTATGTGACATGTTCAAGGTTACACAGCAGGTTGGGGGCAGAGCAAGGACTAGAAGTCAGGTCTCCTGGTTTCTAGTCTAGGCTCTTTCCACTCATAATGGAATACTAGGCACCCGGCTGTCATGAACTTCTAAATATTGGGCACTTTCTGGGTGTGAATAACTAACCAGCAGAGAGTCCTCAGAAGTGCTGTCTACTCATCCTGCAGAAGCTAAGAGGCATGGTCACATCACCCAGGATGATTCGTTCCTCTGGGGGAAATGGCACAATGCAGAGCACACATAGTGAACTCCATACTTGTCCCATAATCGTGACATCTTCACATATGTCACCTGTGGCACCCATGACACTTGTGAACCATGGCACCTGAGACATGTGTCCTGTGGTCTTCAAGCAAGAATCGGCAGCCAACCACAACCGTACCTTCTTAGAAACTTGCCCTGAGCCACTGGCCACATGAGTAGCACTTCCTGGCATGATTGCTGCTAAAAGCCAGCACGCATCACATCCTCACTCAGGCTCCCTTTTAAGAGTCAGGAGTCTGCCCCACATAAACATTGCTCCTTGACACACCAGAAGGGAACCCTTGCGGACCTTGGCATTCCAGGTATGACATCTAGTATGCCAGCTTCTCCTAAAGGGATGGAGTGCTCCTCTATGGAACCACAGCATTATTAAACCACCTTACTCTAATCTGATGACAAACTGTGTTTTAGTCATACCTATTCTCTTTTTTTTTCTTTTCTTTTTCACCATAACTATTTTCATACATTTTATTGTAATTTCTTCAAAGCACCATCTTCTGGCTGAAATGATCAACAGAGATCCCCTAACTTCTTCCTGCACCCAGCCTTGTGAAAATGGCATTTTAGTATTTGAGTATTTAAAGTACTCTGGGTTTTTAAACAGACTCCCAGACATAGAAAACAAACTTATGGGTACCAAAGGGGAAAGGTGGGGCAGAGGGAGGGATAAATTGGGAGTTTGGGATTAATATATACACTATATACACACTACTATATTTAAAGTAGATAACCAACAAGGACCTACTGTATAGCACAGGGAACTCTGCTCAATTCTCTGTAATAACCTAAATGCGAAAAGAATTTCAAAAAGAATAGACATCTGTATATGTATAACTGAATCACCTTGCTATACGCCTGAAACTAACACAACATTGTAAATCAACTATAGTCCAATATAAAATAAAAATTAAAAAAAATAAAGTACTTTGGGTTTTTGAATGAACCCAGGTAATTGGTTTGGTCACTGACACCAGTGATCATTTTCAATGTCTTTCTGGAAAGAGTGACAAGTGAGACTAAACCTGCCCTTGGTAAAGAATTGGGTCTTTCTAGAAAGTTCTTATTAATGGAATCCCTGACTTCCCTCAAAGTTGAGTTTAATTCAATGGGAAAGGATCACCTTTGCCAGGAAAAGGTTGCATTGTGAAAAAATATTGTCTCTGAAGTCAAAGCAATGTGAGTTTGGTGCTGCCTTTTACTTTATAAACAAGTACTTAACTTCAGAGCCTCAGTTCCTTGTTTGTAGAGTGGGAATAATAACATCTGCGAGCAGTAATGAATTAAAAGTCTCTGGTGCAATCACTGGGTCAGAGTAAATGCTACCAAACAGCTATACTGGCATGGGCATTTTAGGAGAAAGATAGAATTCTGTGCATATGGAAATGTGTCCAACATCACATTGAGTTTAAAGACTACGCTCACTACCCTCAATGCACACATCTTGAATATTTTCCCATCCAATAGCTGCTCACAATGATCATTTTTCTATTGATGCCTTTTTGAGGACAGCAGAGCTCTATTTTCAGGGAAAGCCCCTGGCAGTTAGGAGAGTCTTTCAACCCCATATCCATGTGTCACAGTACAAACTACAACCATCAATTGTCAGCAGATGTGAGATTGAAAGAAGTCAAGAGCATTCTCTGGAAATAGCCCCTGGACATTAAATTTCCTGGTACAAAGCTTAAGGAAAAGTCTTTCTTGGTAGCCTGGCTGGCATGAGCATCATCCTTTTTGAATAAACAAAACATGACTATGCCTCTTTTGTGTTGTTAGAAAACCTGGAAGCCGTGTGTCCAAGCCAACTGGGTCTTTGGTCTTTCCCCAGGGCAGGGGGACCTGGCATTTAAAGACCTGCTGGCAGACCCCATGAATCTTAGCAACTAACCTCATCTTTAAAAAATGGAACTGGGATTTGAATGCACTGGGCTCTGCCTATCAAGAAATGAACAAGCATCCGAATATATGACTATTTGCCAAAACATCTCAAAAGATGTTCTAAGAACTACAACGTCGAAAATATGCGCGACAGTTCTGTAGCCAGAAGGTGATTTCAGAGGGAACTCCAGGGAGCAAATGAGAGATTTAAGACACAGCACTCTGGGAGGAAGAGAGGTAACAAGCGCTATTTTCTGCAAAAATAAAAAGTCAGGGACATAGAAGACTGCAGCATCATCTCACCCAGCTATGCCCTGGGATCTGGAGATAAATATTGCCCTCAGATTGAATGAGCTGGGCCTGGAACAAACCTCTCACCAGCAAAATAAAGCCATTTCTAAGTGGACTCAAGGAAACTCTTAAAATACCAGCCAAATCTATTATAACTGTCCCCCTTTTTTAAACGTTACAAAACAAAATGTAACTACCTAGAGCATACTTATCTCTAATTATGATGTTTCATTCCAAAAATAAAAACTCAGAAGACATTATGTGTTTTAACAGAGAAGAATTCTTGAAATTTCTCAAATTTTTATCCCAAGTTTTAACTTTTTTTTTTAACACAGTGAGTCCAGAACCCCTGGAAGTTCTTAGTGGTACCTAGTGAAACTTGTCCATATAGAGAGTAAGCCATTATTCAAAACACATGGTTTTGTACATGGCTCTTCACAGACGAGGCTGTGAATAGATGGAGCTAAGAATGTCTCTTCCAAATTACACACTCGCCCATGCAAGGGCTCTCCAAGCAAACACAAAACCCCTCCTGTTGATTTAGGTCAACTCACCCCCACTGTAGCCACCCAAGGTATACAACCTTCCCCAAGCAGATTCAAAAAGGAGCCAAACCTGGGAGTCTATGGGGACCCCAATTTCACTCACTTGTCTTCTACGAAACTTTTCCCAGTAATAACGTTCTTTCCTTGGGGTACATAGTTCCAGTATTCTTCCATAATCCCAATGTGGTATGTTCTGGTAACTGCGCCAACCATCCCAGACAGACCCAGGAATGTAAGGAGAAGGATGCAGCCAGCTGGCCACTTCTGAGGCATTTGTGGATGTAACTCAGGCAAGCAGCCTGCACAGGAGACAACACTGCCTGTCCCTCCCCCTCACTCAGAGCTAGTTATAAATAAGGAATGCACAAGGTTCAGCTCCTCCTACTTAGGTAATTTGGGGTTGGGACAGAGGCTGACAACTTGTATAAGCAGAGCAAGCTCGATGGGGTAGCTGCTATGATGACCAAACTTTTGCCAGCCATCCTAGTAATGTAACTGGCTTATTTATTTACTCTCCAAACCAAACAGACTTGTTTCTGTAAGGTTTTGTGCTCTGCTCTGACATTAGTCTTTCATCTTTGCCAGGAATGTCAGTACAACAAGTTGGGCTGATGGCTTCCCTCTGCTTTCTCTTTTTTCTCTACACCTATTACAAGAACATATTAAAATTGGAAAACTAGGTGGGTCTGCGTGAAGCATCAGGAAATAATCCCAAGCATTAAAGAAGACTTCATCTCTGTTGAAAAGGCAGAGGGAGTGATGTAATCACCCTCCACCTTCTCCAACTTTCATGAGGCTTTCATGTTTCATGAGGCTACATGAAACAATCAACTCACATCATACAGTTTATAACAACATTGTAAAACCTCACTAATTCTCCATTGCTCATGCACCATCTTCCCCAGATGCTCTCAAATCCCATCAGCAAAAATGAGGCACTCAATCGCCCAATTCAGCCAGAATTTTAGAGGCCATCACCCCCAAGGGCAGAGAGCTGCCTTTCTTAGAATGAATGAAAATAATAAGGAAGAAGTACCCTTTAGGCACATGAAGACAAAATTCAGTAGCAGGTCTTTGGGTCAAAAAGGTGAAGGGATGCTCATTCTTCTTTTTATTCTAATCTGTGACCTAGAATCTCCGTGTTGAAAGAGACCTCATCCAACCCTGGAAGAGAGCCAATCTGATTCCCATGCAGAGTTGCTCTTGAGGCAGCAGTCATGGAATGAAGGAGACAGCCTCCTGGCTGGGCTTTGAGGTTAGACAGACCTGTGTCTGAATCTAGTCCTACCAGTTACTAATTTAGTGGCACTGAAGAATAACTTGACCTCACTAAGTCTGGGTTTGTAAAATGGGGATGGAGGGATTGTTAAGAAAATTTAAAGGATGATATAGGAGCAAATCTAGATGAGTTTGGGCTTGATAACTTTTTAGATAAAACAGCAAAGACACGATCATGAAAGAAATAATTGATAAGCTGGACTTCAAAAATAAATTTCTGCTCTGTGAGAGTCAAAAGAATGAGAAGAAAAGTCACAGACTGGGAGAAAATACTTGCAAAATACACATCTGATAAAGAACTGTTATCCAAAATATACAAGTAACTCTTAAAACTCAGCAATAAGAAAACAAACAACCTGATTAAAAAATGGGCAAAAGACCTCAACAGACGCCTGGTCAAAGAAGATATAAGGTTGGAAAATAAACATATGAAAAGATGCTCCGCATCATATGTCATTAGGGAATTAAAATGGCAATTAAAATGACAATGAGATGCTACTACACACCTATCACAATGGCCAAAATCTGGAACACTGAAAACACCGAACGCTGGTGAGAATGTGGAGCAATAGGAACGCTCATTCATTGTTGGTAGGAATGCAAAACGGTACAGCCATGTCAGGACACAGATTGCCAGTATATTATAAAACTAAATGTACAGTGCATGTTAAATACCTTACAATTTTATTTGTCAACTGTACCTCCGTAAAACTTTTTTAAAAAACCCTAAAATTTTGCCATATGATAGCAATCACATTCTTTGGTATTTACACAAAGGACTTGAAAACTTATGTCTAGACAAAAACCTGCCCAGAATAAATGAACAGTAGTTTATTTATTCCATTATTCCAGATAATGGAATATTATTCAACAAAGAAATGAGCTATCAAGCAATGAAAAGACATGGAAGAACCTCAAATGCATATTACTAAATGAAAGAAGCCAATCTGAAAATCTACATATTGTATGATTCCAACTAGATGACACATGGGCAAAGACAAAACTATGGAGACAGTAAAAAGATCAGGGATTATCAGAGGTTTGTGAGGAGGCAGGGATGAATAGGCAGAGCACAGAGGATTTTTAGGGCAGTGAAACTACTCTGTATAATACTATAATATGTGGTGGATACATGTCACTATACATTTGTCCAAACCCACAGAATAGAGAACACCAAGAGTGAACCCTAAAGTGAACCCGTTATCATTGGGTGATAATGATGTATCACTGAAGGTTCATCGATTGTAATAAATGTACCACTCTGGTGGGGATGCTGATAATAGGGGCGCTCAGCATGCGCGGGGTAAGGAGGTGTGTGAGAAAACTCTGCAGCTCAGTATTGCTGTGAACCTAAAACTTCTCTATAAGAGTCAAATCTGTTTTTTTAAAAGAAGATCTGAAAAGATGATGTCTGCAAAGTGCCTACCATACCCACAGAATAGGTTTGCAATGAATGTTAACGTCCTTATTCCTCATCTACACCCTCTAAGAGAGCCTCTGCCTCAGCCCGTGTTATAACAGATGCATTGTCACCAACATTCTTCTGTTTTCTTTCCCAGAGTCCCATCCACCACACCTCCCACCAGCCTCAAGTAAGAGAGTTCTTTCTCTTTAAATTGTAGGTATGCTACAGATATGCCATAGCATGGGTTTTGAGTTGACATCCATCTTAGCTAATAAAATACATGCTATGTGTCTTGTTTCATAGCCAAGCTCTTAATAACTTTGATTTATTGATGTGCTTTTATGTCAGGACACTTGTACAATAGAATAATTGCCATAGCACATTACCCTTTAACTCAAATCTATTCTTTAGTATAAGTTTGGAAGCTTTGTGTGAGTTCGTCACTTTAATATCCACTACGGAGGAAGGATTCACAGGCCGAACCTGAGCACGACCTCAAAAGAAGTAGGGCTTCAGGAGTTCTTGGAATTTGGAAATGTCCCAGAACAAATAGCTTTTTGTTTATACCCCAGAGAAGCAGACTATTTTGGGCCAAACAGGCTTGATGTGGTATCAAAAACTTCATTAGGACATATTGCACACAATTCTTGTAGACGGGAGAAACAGGTATAAATGACACAAATCAAGAACACACAGTTAACTTTTCTACTCAGGATACTGAATGCATATAATGAAGACCCTGAGGAAGGCATCACCTAACTTCTGATTCAAAATGAGGCCCACAGAGAAGACCCAGAGCACGGGAGGTGCTGTAGCCGATGAGATGAGTTCACTCAATCCATTCGAGGAAGACAACGTGGTTCCTGAGGGGCAAAAGAGCCAGGGAAAGTTTACTAAAAGTGATGAAATAAAGTTCTGGAAATTTCTCTGACTTTCTTCCTTATTCTAGGACAATAGCTTCTGAATTACCCAAGAGCTGAGGAGCAGAAAAGAAAGGTGTGTGAGTGAATGAATTGTTCCTGTAACACTCATTTCTGAAAACCCACTGCTAAATACAAGGCGTCATGGACAATGTTGAGAGTTTGATTAGGAAGTCTGTGAGTAATAATGTGAACAAATACTTTAAACTCCATTGGACACTCTTCAGACAAAAATAAAGCAGAGAAATGCAACATTTATAAAGCACCTACTATGTGAGATGGACAGTCCAGATATTCACTCCACGATTTCCTCAGTATACTCACCAGGTTTAAGACATGGTAAATCTGATGCCATGCATCAATAGGATCATATTATATTTCTCTGAAACATACTACAGGATACTTAGAGAATAAAACTTTTAGTGGGAGAAGCCAATTCAGATAAATAGTATTCCAGCTAGCCTTAGCTGAGGTGTCATTTTAAGTAATAAATAAACTGTGAATGACAAAATTGGCTGTCCCATTCTTTAGACTTTTTGCGTGTTTTAAGAGAAATATTAAATACTCCTTAAGAGATTTTCGATATTCCAAACTCCGACCAAAAACTTTCACTGGTCTAGCCCTCTCACTGCCCTGCCACAGTAGATCATGGCTCTTCAACCTCCTTGGGTCCCGTAGTTTCTTTTTTTTTTTGGTCCCGTAGTTTCTTGAAGGGATCTTTTTATTTCTCACCTGGAGGAACCTTAGACCTTTCTAGTTGCTCTCACAGGGCCCAGAGTGATCATCCTGAATGTAGATGGGACCAGGTTTCTCCACTGCCTGAGATTTTTCAGCAGCTCCCCATGGCCTTCAGGATAAGGGCTGATAGCTTTGACTTGACTTTCAAGACTGGTCCTGATCTGGCTCCTAGGGACTGGAGCCCTCTCCTCAACATTTAGCCCAGGCTCTCATCACCATCATCATGGCAACCAGTTTGCCCCTCATCTGTGCTCCCATCATCACTTTGTGTGTGCCTTTGCCATAGCATTTATCACGCTCACACAGTGCAGTAATCCTCTGTCTGTCTGCCCTCCCACACAACGCTCATCAGAGGCTTCTTATGGGCAGGGACTGAGCCTTGTTCATCCCTGTGTCCCCGGTGTCTGATGTTAAATGGTGAACCAACGCATGCGCAAATGAATGAATGACTATTTAGATGCTACCAGTATGTACCACGTGTGTGTTATGTGGTGGTTTCTATGCTAAGCCCTTTACGTGTATTATCTCATTTAATTATAACAACATCTCCATCAGGTGTGCACCATTTTATCCATTTTACAGATGAGGAAACTGAAGTTTAGAGGGGTTCCATAATTTTCTCAGCACCCCACACTGGTAAGCGGTAGAGTTCTGTGAGACTCCAACACCAGCATTTCTACCCAGACAAAGGAGAAGGGGGACGTCAGAGCTTATGGCTTCCTGTTTTATACTACTGAGTGGGACCCACTCTCTGTAAAGAAATATGAACCAGGACTGTTCAAGGACCTGTCCATTGAAGGAGGATTCCCAAATGCCACCCCACCAGCCCAGTTCATGCACCCCTGACAGCCAGGGAAAGTCCTAATTATTACAGAACACCCAAACATGCCATTCTGCTTCATCCCTCCTGTTCTGACCCTCCACCCACTCCACGTCTCACCCGCACTAAATTCCTCACCATCCTCCTGAACCTTCCTAGGCTCTTCCTCTGGGAAGCCTTCCTTGTTTCCTGCTACACCCACCACACCTTCCCTCCCATGTGTCCCTCCTCTGTGCTTCTTCTGGACTTTGCATACATGCTTATCCTTGTTTATATGATTATTTGCTTACATGTCAGTCTTCCTTACTAGGCTCTAAACTGCTTGAGAACAGGGTCTGACCAGCCCTCAACACCTCCCTCCTGCTCTGCCTGAAGTCCTAAGACTTTACTAAAAGAACTCATTGCTCAGGGCCTGCTCCAGCCTCCACTTGCCACCCCTGGGTCCCCCATCTCAAAACTCTTGCTCTCCTGAGACTCTCACCTGCCCATTCTTTTTGTACCATCCACTCACCTGGGATGGGGTTTTGCCCTCCCTCCTCCCCTCCCTTCCTCCATCCCACCATCCTATCTTCCACTCATGCCTCTGCTCCAAACTCTGAGGTCTGAGAACCAGTCCTGCCTCATCCCTACATCCAGTTCTGTGCTCAGGCCCCTTCATATGTGGATTGGGAGATTTGAAAGGCATCCTGTTCATCTCTGCATCCTCAGTGGTAAGCACAGAACCAGTGGTTAGCAGTATGCACTGAGGAAAAAAAGGGAATAACAAATGTAGCATTTACAACACGCCAGGCAAGGTACTAAATGTTTTACATACATCATTTCTTATTCCTTACCACCACAATACTCTATGAGGTAGATATTTTTGTTCTTGTATTGCAGGTGGGAAGACTAAGGTTTGGGAAAATTAATAACTTGCCCACATCACACAGCTAGAAAATAGTAGAGCCAGGATTCAAACCAGGGTCTGTCTGATACAGAAGCCTACACTCCAGACCACCACACTGGACTAAACGAAAGCCAAGGCCAGTTTGGGAGACCATTTCAAGAAAGGAAACATGAGCAGTATACAGAAATTTCTCCAAACATAAACATGACCTATGATTTTTAAAGAAGCAGAAGGTAGAATGCACATGGACATCCACTCCACCAAACAAAGGTCCAGTGATGAAATCATTCATTCCACTATTTGAAAATATTTGCTGAGCACCTACTTTGTTAACTGTTCTAGTCAACTGAGAATGAGACAGGCCCTGCCCTCAAAGAGTTTATGTTCTAGTGAGGGGAGACAGACTGTCGATAATAAACAAGTATTAAAGTATTTATTTAAAAATATTAACCAAATATCATGATGAGTTCAGTGAAGTTCAAGTAAAATCCAGAGTGAATGGTGTGGGGAGAACGTCAGGGCTGTACCCAGGAGGTGTCTGAGATGTTTGGGGAGGTGGCCCAGCAGCTTGCTCTGAAGCATGCTGGTATTTTATAGAGTGGAATATAGCATATTAGAGTCCCATCCCTAAAGCCTCACCCACTGCCATCATCAAAAAGGAAGGAAGGAAGGAAGGGGGAAAGAAAGAGAGAGAGAGGAAGAGAAAAAAAGAAAGAAAGAGGAAGAGAAAGAAAGAAAGAGAGAGAGAAAGAGGGAGGGAGGGAGGACGGAGGAAGGAAGGAAGGACAGAAGAGAGAGGAAGAGAAAGAAAGAAACAAACAAACAAAGAAACAAACAAAGAAACAAACAAACAAAGAAAATAGAGCTGCAATGAACATATTGGTACATGACTCTTTTTGAATTATGTTTTGCTCAGGGTATATGCCCAGTAGTGGGATTGCTGGGTCGTATGGTAATTCTATTTGTAGTTTTTTAAGGAACCTCCATACTGTTCTCCATAGTGGCTTTATCAATTTGCATTCCCAGCAACAGTGCAAGAGTGTTCCCTTTTCTCCACACCCTCTCCAGCATTTACTGTTTCTAGATTTTTTTATGATGGCTATTCTGACCGCTGTGAGATGATGCCTCATTGTAGTTTTGATTTGCATTTCTCTAATGATTAATGATGTTGAGCATTCTTTCATGTGTTTGTTGGAAATCTGTGAATCTTCTCTGGAGAAATGTCTATTTAGGTCTTCTGCCCATTTTTGGATTGGGTTGTTTGTTTTTTTGTTATTGAGCTGCATAAGCTGCTTATAAATTTTGGAGATTAATCCTTTGTAAGCTCTATTTACAACAGCCAGGATATGGAAGCAACCTAAGTGTCCATTAACAGATGAATGGATAACAAAGATGTGGCACATATATACAATGGAATATTACTCAGCCATAAAAAGAAACGAAATTGAGTTATTTGTAGTGAGGTGGATGGACCTAGAGTCTGTCATACAGAGTGAAGTAAGTCAGAAAGAGAAAAACAAATACCGTATGCTAACACGTATATATGGAATCTAAGAGGAAAAAAAAAGTCATGAAGAACCTAGGGGTAAGACAGGAATAAAGACACAGACCTACTAGAGAATGGACTTGAGGATATGGGGAGGGGGAAGGGTAAGCTGTGACAAAGTGAGAGAGAGGCATGGACATATATACACTACCAAACATAAAATAGATAGCTAGTGGGAAGAAGCCGCATAGCACAGGGAGATCAGCTAGGTGGTTTGTGACCACCTAGAGGGGTGGGATAGGGAGGGGGGGAGGGAGGGAGACACAAGAGGGAAGAGATGTGGGAACATATGTATATGTATAACTGATTCACTTTGCTATAAAGCAGAAACTAACACACCATTGTAAAGCAATTATACTCCAATAGAGATGTTAAAAAAAAAAAAGAAAAAGAAGGAAAGAGAGAGAGAGAGAGGGAGGGAGGAAGGAAAAAAGGAAGGAAGGAAGGAAGGGTGCAAGGTCGTGCCTAGGAGACACTTTGGTTGAGTTCTGGGAGGAGTTAATGATGGACCACATCCCTGCCCAGTGGGAACTCCCACTTTCAGGTGTCCGTTTGTTCCTCTACTGGGGAAGGGCCTGATAATGCCTCAGAGCCCACATGCCTGAGGCAAACCCTGGTGGCAGACATTTGAGTGAGCCAGCCTTCACAGATGTAGTAGAAAGAAGAGCAAATACTCTCTCCAAAGTCCTCTGTTTTCCCCTCCTTCCACACAAACCAACACAACTGAGGGTGTGATTCGAACCCCTAATGCCTCTTTGAAGTATGGATTTTTTTTTTTTTTTTTTTTTTGCGGTACGCGGGTCTCTCACTGCTGTGGCCTCTCCCGTTGTGGAGCACAGGCTCCGGACGCGCAGGCTCAGCGGCCATGGCTCATGGGCCCAGCCGCTCTGTGGCATGTGGGATCTTCCCAGACCGGGGCACAAACCCACGTCCCCTGCATTGGCAGGCGGACTCTCAACCACTGCGCCACCAGGGAAGCCCATGAAGTATGGATTTTGAGAGGTTCCGGCAGGACTGTCCCTTGGAAGTGTGTGTCAGAGTAGGGGGAGGGCAATGTAAACAGTTGGGGTGTTAGCCCCATTCTGGCAACCAGCTTTACACAATCCCACAAAACAAACATGCCTGCCAACTGGAGCAATCAGCCCACCAGGCCACCCTCCTAGAATCGGAACTAACTACAGAGCCCTGGGACAAACAGGTAGACACAAGTCCTAGAGCCTCTAGAGGCATCTGGTCAACATCACGCACACGCTAGAGGACTGGAGAGTGCCTTAAAGGGGAGAAATGGGACCAGAAACCAGAGCCCATGGAGATTTCTCTCTGTACTCAAGGCACCCTGCCCAGATAGCACTGCTAGCCCAGAGTCTTGGACACCAGAAGGGAATCATCTTTGAGAAAGGCACTCCAAAACAAGGGACCACCTAAGGACCAGGGCTCAGAGTAAGGCCCCAGTGCCCAAGTCTAAGGACAGTACTGGGTTCAGCTCTCCTCCCAGCTCTGTGTGTGTGTGTGTGTGTGTGTGTGTGTGTGTGTGTGTGTTTGGAAGGAGGCGAACAATCTGGTAACTATGATCTGGACATAGGGTTTTCCCATAGCACCTCTTTGATGACTCCTCTAGACCCTTTAGGGTGATACTCTGCTTCTCACTGAAAGAGAAAAATGAAAGCAAAGAGCCAGAAAGCCCCCAGAGACCCACCCACTGTCTCCTTCCATGACTAAGGGATCAGGCATTCATTTACTCCTCCATAGGAAAGGGATTACCCTTCACAATCACTGTCACATCCTAACTATGCCTTTCCATGCTCCATGCTCAAACCTCACAGCCAGCTGTGTTGTAATTTGAGTATGTGGCATGTCGTCATAACTTCTCCTAAACCCAGTCTCCACATGGAGACTCTCCATGTATTCACAGCTCAGAAACAAAGAAGGCAAATTCTAGTCTGATAACTCTCTGGGTGGTCAGGAAAAGTCAGATTCCATTGCAACAGAACTTTCAGGATTCTTTTGAGGGACGTTGAATTTTTGTGTGTACCCAATACACTCTCAAAATAGGTGGGTCCCCCAGAGTCTTGAAGCTTGGTTTATAATGATCTTGCATTGTTTGCACTAGTGAAGAAAGCTCCATTTCCCTTCATCATTAGTGGCCAGAGAAGTCTTAGAGACAGACAGAGTTCTCTTGTCTGAGGCTCAGGGTTTTAGAGTGATGTCTGTGTGAAGGCATTTGGCAAGTCAGGACACTATATAGGATTGTTGGGTTGAAGGTCAATTCAGACTCTAGATCCCCCACTTCTCAGGAAATGGAAGGCTCCACTCCCTTCTCCTACCCTTCCATGGTTCTTCCAGTAATGGCTCAGTAGGGCTGTCCTCAGTACACCCCCAGTGACCTGGGCCTAAGGAATACAGAGCAGCAGGGCAGGGCACTCGGGAAGGGGTTTACCAACTTCCCAACCTGTTTTGTGGGAAGATATCAAACTGCTCATCTCAACACTTCTTAAAAATCCTACCTGAGGAGCAGAGCTCTTCAGGAAGCGCTATTATATGGCATCAAAGATACTGGTTAACTGTAGCAAGTTTCTGGGTTCGGGTGGCTGTAGGAAGTGAATTCCTGTTAGAAAGGAAGAACTGGCTCCAGCTGGGGCCTGCCTTAGCTGAGACCTCCTTAGACATAGATTCCCAGGAGAAATGCTTCTGACTATCAAAGCACCAGATGATTCTGTAGAGAAAGTCTTTTTAGGCAGTGCTTCAGCTCCCAGGTTTGGGCACATAGGCACATGTGGTGTGGATTCTGGAGTACAGCCAAGGCTCCCTGTTCTGGCCTGATCACTGATGCCCAAATCCCACAATCAGATCTTCCTGATTTTGACTTGAGGCAAACCATGTGAAAATGCAAATATCTCATGATATTGGTCTTACTGGTTGAGGTTGTCTTCAATGAATGAGTTTATTAGATCCTTTCCCATGAATAAGTTTAGACTAGGGGGGAGTAAGGGAAGGAGGACCATAAGGTACCTGGTCTTCCAATAAGAGGTTCAGTAAGGCTCTGTTTCAAGTCAGAAGGAACCCAAGAGACTGTCTGGTTCAGAAGTCCCAAGTCACAGACCACAGGCCAAATCCAACCTGTGTTGCTGGTCTAGAGTAGTATCTAACACAAAATCTGAATGTTATGTCTTTTAAATAGGATATGAGCCCTCCAGTTCATCATAGACCCCACCACTCCTCACTGGCCTCCATCTATTTCAGGACACCTGGCCCGAAGGTATGTGTGTTTTCGACCCTTGAAATCTAGTCCAATTTTTCGCTCAATGCAAAAATCCCTTCAACAACATCATGCATTCTTTGCTCATTCGTTTTTCATATATTCATTCAAAATATATGTACTGAGCACCTACTACACGTTGGCTTATAAATACATAGAATTTTAGAGCAGGAAGAGTCCTTGGAGACTTTCCACATCATAGGTGATGTAACTGAGGCCCAGGTAGCTGCACAGCATGTGTGACACCACAAAGCTGCTCCGTAGAAGTGGCTGTCTCTCTGGAGACTGCCAAGGACCTCACTGAAATCCAGTTACACTATGACCACGCATTCCCCAATGCCTAGTTCAATGATTCTCAAAGTGTAACCCAGGGGCCTCTGGGGTCCCCAGGACACTTTCAGGGCATCTGTGAGGTCAAAACTATTTTCATAATGGTACAAAACTATTATTTGCTTTTTTCACCCTCATTCTCCCGTGAACGTACATTGAAGTTTTCTGGAGGTACGTGACATGTGATATTGCAACAGATCAAACGCAGAAGTAGATATGAGAATATTAAGCCTGTCACTGAACAGGCTTGCATAAGCATATATTACTAAACTGTGCTACTGTTCTCACTAAAGTTTTCTTGGAAAATATATTTCTATTTAAAAACATGTTATTTATATTAGTATTTAATGGGCCTTATGTTAACATTCATTTTTATTCTTCTAAAATAAATAGTTTTAAACTTCTCACTCTTAATTTCTAATGTGGTAACCAACATAAACTATAGCTTTTGGTGTCTTCAATAATGTTTAAAAGTATAAATACGTCCTGAGTTCAAAAGTTTGAGAACTGTTGATCTATTGTGATAAACCGAGCAAAGGTAAATTATATTATTTGAATTTTTCCAATAAGCATATATTCATATTAAAGTTGCATAATTTTTTTAGAAAAGGATAAAAGTGAATGGGGATCTATTTTTGTTTCTTAGAGATGGAAAGTGGGGCCTTGCAGCGTGGTAGACTCCTTCAGTCATGTCAAGGCTTAGTCTGACTTGAGCCATCCCACCCCCGAAGACCGGGAGGAGTTACACTGGCCGTGTGGTTATCAAAGTATGAAATTAGGTCTGGTGTATCCGGATTTACATCTCAACCCCCAAAGCTGGTCCTCCTGCTGCCGTCTTAACAACAAGTGCCACCATCCCCAGGGGTCTAGGCCAGAAGCCAGGGTTCCTTTTTCAGTCTCTCCTTTCATTTTCTGCCACACTCACCATTGCAGCCTCCTCCAGCAGCTCTAGGGCCTTTCCTTCACTGCAGCAGCCATAGCTGAGGCGATCTTTATCTTGTGCTTGGGGATGGCCCTCGTGTCTTCCCTGGTCTCAGGGCCTCCCTGTCTTCTCCATGATGGCTCCTCTCTGCCCCCAGAGTAACCATCTTATTTTACGAATCTGACCATGATCCACCCTGCTCATGATTTAAAAGGTCTTTTGTAATCTGGCCCCTGAGGACCAACCAGCCTCACTACCTCACCTCATGTCTGAAGACTTTATTGTCCACCACGGAGAACTCTTTGTATGTCTCCAAACCCACCATGTACAGTGGGGCCTCAGGGCCTTTCCACATAGGGTTTGGAGTTCCCCTAGTCTGGAACACACTTCCCCCTGCTTATCTACCTGGCAAACTCCATACCTCAGGTCTCAGCTCAGGAACGCCCTTCTCCTGGAGGAAGCCCCAGCTCCTGGAAAGGCTCAGTACAAAGTTACACACACAATAAGCATTTGTTAAAATAGATGAATGAATCCTTTATTTGAAAAAAACCATTATATGGTGTCTGTTAAATTTCCCTGCCTTATTTTTTACTTTTTATTTTTTTGCGGTATGTGGGCCTCACTGTTGTGGCCTCTCCCGTTGCGGAGCACAGGCTCCGGACGCGCAGGCTCAGCGGCCATGGCTCACGGGCCCAGCCGCTCCGCGGCATGTGGGATCCTCCCAGACCGGAGCATGAACCAATGTCCCCTGCATCAGCAGGCGGACTCCCAACCACTGCGCCACCAGGGAAGCCCATAGTCATTGTTTTATAGTGAGTTTTATAGGATCCTGTTCTTATGTGCTGATACAGGGTCCCAGTCTCCCGCAAAGACCTCACCCAGCATCTGGGATCCTCAGGTTATGTCTCCTCCATGCTCATGAACAAGCCCTATCCAGCTACTACATAAATACTCTATTTAAGCATCTTCTTCCCTGGCCTGTGCTCTGGTGATGCTGACTTCCGAGGCCCTGTGCTTTAGAAGCTACATGAAGATACCACATCACTACCTGCAGGGCTCACCAATGAGCTCCTCGGCTGGGCACTGCCTTCTGTCTCCAGGTATCAGGGCCACTGCCAAATTGAAGTGTTTGTGTGTATTAGTTTGCTAGAGCCGTCATAACAAAGTACCACACTCTGGGTGGCTTAAACAACAGAAATTTACTTTCTCATAGTTCTGGAGCCTGGGAGTCTGAATTTAAGGTGTCGGCAGCGTTGATGTCTTCTGAGACCTCTCTCCTTAGCTTGTAGATGACTGCCTTCTTGCTGTAGCTTCTTCACATGCGTCTGTGTCCTAATCTCCTATTCTTATAAGGACACCAGTCATATTGGATTAGGACCCACCAATGACCTTAACTTAATTCCTCTTTAAAGTCCCTATCTCCAAATACATTCTGAGATACTGGGGGTTAGGACTTCAGCATATGAATTTTGGAGTGACACGATTCAGCCCATAATAAGGGGCAAAGTAGATCCATGGCCCTTGGAATCCTCCTTCACATGTCCATGTGGGTACCAAAGGCAATATTGCTGAGAAAGGGGCTATTTCAGTTTTCACTTGAACCTCCCACCTGCACCTCTGTATTAGACAGATTTAAGTCTGAGGACAAGACCTTTCTGAGACAGATTCAAATGGCTTTGTGAAAGACCACAAGGATGTTTGGGGTGTGTGAACCTAACTTTTATGGTTGAATTCCCAGAAGAACAACAGATCCTCCCCCAAAAAAACCCTTACAGCATCATTTCTCCAGTGAGTCTCACCAGCCACAGAGGTTGGCCATTGGTCTATCAAGTTGGCTACAGATGGTTTGGTAATTTCAGGTGGAAAATTTCAGTGGAATTTTTCATTTACATTATTCTGCAGATTTGGAAATGAAGGATCGATTGTTATTGTCACAGAAATCTCATATCATTTTTAAAGGTTGCTCATGCTCTTCAAGGACTGGATTGGCTTCTTCTGACCAGAATTCAATTAATAGAATGTGGTTTGAGGTGAATGGATAAAGATGTGGTAATAGGACTTCCCTGGTGCTGCAGTGCTTGAGAATCCGCCTGCCAATGCAGGGGACACAGGTTCAAGCCCTGGTCTGGGAAGATCCCACATGCCACAGAGCAACTAAGCCTGTGTGCCACAACTACTGAGCCTGCACTCTAGAACCCGTGAGCCACAACTATTGAGCCCGTGTGCCACAACTACTGAGGCCTGTGTGCCTAGAGCCCGTGCTCCGCAACAAGAGAAGTCACCACAATGAGAAGCCCGCACACCGCCACAAAGAGTAGCTCCCTGCTTACCAGAACTAGAGAAAGCCCATGCCCAGCAATGAAGACCCAACGTAGCCAAAAATAAATAAATAAATTTATTTTTAAAAAGATGTGGTATATATATTATATATATTATATAATATATATAATATATATATGGAATACTACTCAGCCATAAAAAAAATGAAATTTTGCCATTTGCAACAACATGGATGGACTTGGAGGGTATTATGCCCAGTGAAATAAGTCAGAGAAAGACAAATACTGTATGATTTCACTTATATGTGGAATCTAAAAAATACAACAAACTAGTGAGTATAACAACCACAACAACAACAAAACAGGGGCAAGATAGGGGTAGGGGAGTAAGAGGTACAAACTACTATGTATAAAAGAAGATACAAGGATATATTGTACGATACAGGGAATATAGCCAATATTTTATAGTAACTATAAATGGAGTATAACCATTAAAAATTGTGAATCACTATGTCGTACACCTGTAACATATAATATTGTACATCAACTATACTTCAGTTTAAAAAAATAGAAATACTTTGTCCCAGCTAAAGTACTTTACATCATTTGCATGTTACTGTTCATGTTCATTAAATTGGCATTTTTACTTTACCTATGGTATTATATTATGCTACCAATTTGAAAATGGGGTCAAGTCCTCAAATATGATTCATTGACGTATAAAAGTCATGATTTTAAAAAATAAAAATAATAAAAGTAAAACAGCAGTACTACATTTCAAAACAAAATCATAAAGAGTGAAAAGGATGCCAGTATAAATAGACTGTACTGGCTCTGTAGTAGAATAAGTGAATCTCTGAATGTGATGATTTCCCACAGCAGCTAAAAAGAAAATTACCTCTGAAATACCACCATTACTATCTGAAAAGTTGATTTACTGTGGGGCAATACACTCATCTTTGGTGCCTAGTGTGCTGTCTGTTACGGAACTTCTCAAATACAAAGCCATTTGATGCTCTTGTTTCATGTTCAAACAAAGCACAGTGACCTTGTTTATAAAGAAATTGATTAATCATCATTGGAGAAGAGAATAAACCTACAGAGGCATGGCTAAAACTTACGGTCCTCGTGACAAAAATAAATAAATAAATCAGATATTCTCAAAAGCTTCTAAAACCAGTCCCAAATTTCAAAATAAAACAATACTGTTTCATCTGTTAAGGAGAAAACAGGGCAGCTAATGGTAAAGTCCCTGTATCAGATGACGCTGTTGGTATCAGACATTACCCACAGCGCACACTGTGGAAGAGCGATGACAAGCCCATGTAGCATTCTAGCAGAAGTTTTACTTATGAGTTGGATGAAACACACTGATGTGAAGAGTGTGATTTGGTTCTTAAAATTTACCCTTAAAATACCCATATCAGAAAGACGTGCTTGCAATTTTTCTATGTTATCACTGGAGACCAATGTTATAGGAACAACATATTTTGTTAATTAAAAGTTAATGTAGCAGCACTATTTACGATAGTCAAGTTATGGAAGCAACCTAAGTGTCCATCAGCAGATGAATGGATAAAGAAGCTGTGGTAAATATATACAAAGGAATATTACTCAGCCATAAAAAAAATCTTGCCATTTACAACAACATGGATGAACTTGGAGAGTATTACGCTAAGCGAAATGTCAGGCAAAGAGAAATGCTGTCTGATAGAACGTATATGTGGAATCTAAAAAATACAGCAAACTAGTGAATATAACAAAAAATAAGCAGACTCACATACATAGAGAACAAACTAGTAGTTACTAGTGGGGAGGTTGGGGAAGAGACAACATAGGGATGGGGGAGTAGGATGTACAAACTATTGGGTGTAAGATAGGCTCAAGGATGGATTGTACAACATGAGGAATACAGCCAATATTTTGTAATAACTGTAAATAATAGAAAGTAACCTTTAAAAATTGTATAAAATTTTTTAAATTAAATTAAATAAAAAACAATGTGAGCTCTGATATTGACTCAAATGGTATTTTGAAATCATTGTTGACAAAGAGGTCCTGTTAGGTATGAACTTGAGCAAGTCACTTAATCTCTTTACCTCAATTTCCTCACCTGTGGACCAAGTGCTGGGCTCCATGACCATGAAGTTTCTTTCTAAATCCCCCAAGCAGTTTTAGTCCTCTACCACTGAAGTTGACCAGTCCTGGTCCATAATCCCTGTGACTTCATGCTATTTAGGAAGGTAGGTGTGAACAATAGTTAAGAACAAGGGCTCCAGAGTAAGGCAAACCCAGATGAGCCCCTCTATGCCTCAGCTTCCTCATATGTTAAATGGCAACAATGTAATGAGGCCACTTACTGCAAAGTACATACAGAAAGTATTGTTGTGAGTAAAATGATTATTTAGCAGAGTTCTTGATATGTAGAAAACACTCAGTAGATGTAAGTTATTATTACTGTTGTTATTATTATTATTACCACTTCTCTTCTAACTGACATTAGTTGGCAGTGAGGACAGCTTGTGGGAAGAAATAAATTTAGGAGAGGAAGAAAAGTAAAACTCTATATATCACAACATCTTGAAAAGAAAACAGGTCTGATTGGGGTCTGTTCTCAAATGGGGAAACTGAGGCAATGAACTATGGAATTGTAGACCAATGCTATCCAGTGAGTCATTAATGGAACCTCACACCAAGCCCAGAAACGGGTTTCCTGAGGATAGTTACACAGGGCATTCAAGACTCATTGAGTCTTATGAGATTTCCTAACAGGAAGGTGTCCCACTTTCTCTACCCTAATATCAGCTTGAAGGCCATCAACCAGAGAAAGTCACATGGACACATGCACTGATGATAGACGGAATAGGAATGAAGCAAAATTTTAAGGATATGGAGACGAGTGATGATAAACTCTCTGCAATAAGTTCCTCTTCTCAGAGCTCTGTCATGGAGGCTCAGAATGTTGATGAAGGGCTTCCCTGGTGGCGCAGTGGTTGAGAGTCCGCCTGCCAATGCAGGGGACACGGGTTCGTGCCCCGGTCTGGGAAGATCCCACATGCCGCGGAGCCTGTGCTCTGCAACGGGAGGGGCCACAACAGTGAGAGGCCTGCGTACCGCAAAAAAAAAAAAAAAAAAAAAAAGAATGTTGATGAAGAAGATGAGCCATAACTATTTATTCCACTGCAAAGGCAGAGGTCATGGGAAAGTGCTATAGGATGAACCTACCTGGTCACAAATTGGAAACTCTGCATCAATCACTGACCACACGCACACTCACTGAAAATAAAAAAAATGTGCTTTGTCCTCAGCTTCATTTACCTTCAAGATACATAGTAAATGTTCACTAAATACTGATTAGATCAAATCCTTACTGCCTCTCACCATTATGCCACTATGAAATCCCTAGATTTATAGTAATTGAATGCAGCTATATTCCTGCTACCAGACACTTTTAAAATCGCTATTCAAAATGTAACCTAGCACATCTAAACCTTTTCTGTCATTTAGCTTCCCCACACTGATTCCCTCTGGTGAGACAATCACCCTTCTCCCATTCTCACTCACGCAGTTTGGACAAGAATGACGAGACACACTTAGCTCAGAAGGGGAGTATGTGACACAGGACTAGATAATCAGAGCATCCTGTTATCCTGGTCTTAGTCATTGGCTCATAACATGTGACTCAAAAAGGGTCAATTAAGAGCAAAGAGACTTTTTCTGAAACTGCAGATGAAAAGGTTCTTTTCCACCGGACTTAAACCTGGGAGCAGGTAACACAACGCCACCCAGGGCCTGTGAATAAAGGCAGAAAGTAGAGCACAGAGCAGAGAGATAAAAGAAGCCACATCCCAGTGATGTTGCTTGGTCCCCTGAATTCAGCAGTGGTCAAAGTTATGTGAGCCAATAAATTCTCCTTATTAAAAGGAGCCAATTCAAGTTTGTCAATTTCTACATTTATCACTTGAGCTTGAACAGGGTATTAGTGTGCTAGGGCTGCCATAAAAGGTACCACAGACCAGGTGCCTTAAACAACAGAAATTTATTTTCTCACAGTTCTGGAGTCCAGAAGTCCAAGATCAAGGTGCTGGAAGGTTTGGTTTCCTCTGAGGCCTCTTAGCTCGCAGATGGCTACATTATCTCCATGTCCTCACCCAGTCTTTCTTCTGTGTGTCCATCCCTCTGTGTCCATCCTCTCTTCGTGTGTCCAAATTTCCTCTTCTTATAAGGATGCTAGTTATACTGGCTTAGGATGCAAACTAATGGCCTCATTTTAACTTCATCACCTCTTTAAAAGCCCTATTTCCTAAAAAAGTCATATTCTGAGGTACTTGGGGGTTAGGGCTTCAACATATGAATTGTAGCACACACAATTCTGCCTGTAACCACCAGTAAGAGTCAAAAGGAGAGTTCCGAGTGGTGATCATTTTGTAATGCATGAGAATATCAAATCCCTATGTTGTACACCTGAAACTAATATAATGCGTAAGTCAAGTATACTTCAATTTTATAAAAGGGAAAAAATAGTTCAGAAAAACAAAGAGAAGAAAATTATCAAAGAAACCATATGAAAAGATTTACCAGAGATGAAAGATAAGCATTTCTAAATCGAAAGGGCCCACCAAGTTTGCAGCACAATGAAAACAGACTCTCATCTAGATCCACCACTATGAAATGTCAAAATGATGAGGAAAAGGACCCTATGAGATGTTAGGGTGAAGAATATAGGTCACCCACAAAGGAACAAGAATGAGACTGGCATCAGGCTTCCCCTCAGCAATACCGGGAATTAGAAGACAGTGGAATAATGCTTTCAAAGTTCTAGGAAAAAGGTATTTTGAACCCTGGATTCCCTACCCAGACAAACTATCACTTATGTTGAGGGCAGAATAAAAACATTTCTAGGCATTCAGAATTCAAAATTTATTTTTAATATGCCTCTCTGGGGAAGCTATTGAGGATATGCTCCAGCAAAACAAGAGTAAACCAAGAATTGGGGCTTCCCTGGTGGCGCAGGGGTTAAGAATCCGCCTGCCAATGCAGGGGACACGGGTTTGAGCCCTGGTCCAGGAAGATCCCACATGCCGTGGAGCAACTAAGCCTGTGCGCCACGACTACTGAGCCTGCGCTCTAGAGCCTGGGAGCCACAACTACTGAAGCCCGCGTGCCTAGAGCCTGTGCTCTGCAACAAGAGAAGCCATCACAATGAGAAGCCCGTGCACCACAATGAAGAGTAGCTCCCGCTTGCCACAACTAGAGAAAGCCTGCATGCAGCAACAAAGACCCAATGCAGCCAAAAATAAAGAAGAAAGAAAGAAAGAAAGAGTAAACCAAGAATAAAGAAGATGTGGGGGGATGTCCCTGGTGGCACAGTGGGTAAGACTCCATGCTCCCAATGCAGGGGGCCTGGGTTCGATCCCTGGTCAGGGAACTTGATCCCACTTGCATGCTGCAACTAAGAGTTAGCATGCCATAGCTAAGCAGCCAGTGAGCCACAACTAAGGAGCCCACATGCCACAACTATGGAGCCAGTGAGCCACAACTAAGGAGCCTGCCAGCCACAACTCAGGAGCCTGCCAGCCGCAACTCAGGAGCCCACGTGCCACAACTAAAGGAGCCAGTGAGCCACAACTAAGGAGCCCATGAGCTGCAACTAATGAGCCCACCTGTTGCAACTAAGACCCAGTGCAACCAAATAAATAAATAAATAAATATTTCTTTTAAAAAAAGAAGATGTGGGCTCCAAAAAAACCAAAGCAGTGAGGAAGTCCCAAAGTGATGGCCATGCAGCATGTAGAGAGCAGTCAGCAGAGGATGGAGGGCCCTGGGAGGGGGTGTCTGGGGGAAACAGATGGAGGGTATTTAAAAGAATGCCTATTCATATCAACACTTGGAAATAAATTAAGGATGTAATAAAAGCAAACAGTACCAGAAAAAGAAAGGAATTAAAGATGCTAGGAAAAGCCTAAGAAGTTCTACAAGAAAGAAAATATAATCAGTACAAAATCGGACTCTGCACTAAGCAGTTAAAATGATCTTCAGCTCTTAAACTAAACCTGTAGGCAAAGCACAGATGCAGTTGTGGTTACAGTACAGAATACAAATATCCATCTTGACAATGTGGAAGTTCGAATGATGGAAGTTGGGAAGTGGAAGGCAGGAAGGAGAGCCAGAAGGAAGGGTAGAGATGCCCTAAAATGTCCCATTTTATAAAGTGGAGAGTCAAAAAAAAAAATGTCTATAGCTGAACAAGAAATAAAGTGGTAAGTTTATGGCAAAGTTTCAAAGGAAACTGATAAAAGAAATAGAATAGTGATATAGCAAAATTAAAAGGTTGAGGGAAGGGGGATGGAGGACGGTAAAATCCTAATAGATCAATGCCAAAAATTCAATAACTAGTTTCTAAAATTGGTGAATCAAAAAACAAGAGTATAGGGCTTCCCTGGTGGCGCAGTGGTTGAGAGTCCGCCTGCCGATGCAGGGGACGCGGGTTCGTGCCCCGGTCCGGGAAGATCCCACATGCCGCGGAGCAACTAGGCCCGTGAGCCATGGCCGCTGAGCCTGCGCATCCCGAGCCTGTGCTCCGCAACGCGAGAGGCCACAACAGTGAGAGGCCCGCGTACCGTAAAAAAAAAAAAAAAAAAAAATCCCAAACGATAACTACTGAAAGCAAAATCACTATTTCTGAAGTTATTTTCAATATTGCATCTCCAGTCTCAGTTCTGAAGATGAACAAACAAGACTGCTAGTTAATCATGAAGAATTGTACCTGTTTGTCTCTGCCCCCTCCTGGAAGCTCCCTCCAAAAACACAGTAAAGTAATTGAAAAGGACAGAATAGGAGATGAGATCACAGAGCAGGAAATGCTAACGTATTCTGGGAAGATGGAAAGCAGAGGCAAGAGTGGTGTCTAACTTCTTCAGAAGGGAGAAAGCTCAATTCTAAATATCTGTGGAGGAGGACACCAACATGAATCCCATGGAATCCAGCCCTACAATCTGGAAAGGCTCAGGAACCAGAGTTATCTGGTTTGGAAGGTGGAGGTGGAGCATAAGCTGAAAAAATCCCGTGGTTCAAGCATCCACCTAGGATCTCTGCATCCAGCCAGCAGACAATAAAAAACAAAGAGGATGGAGAATCACACATGAGAAGTTATCCTGGGCCAGGCCCGGAAGTATTGCCACATCCCGTGGGCCTACATTCCGCTGGCCAGAATGTAATCACATGGCCACACCTTCCCACAAGGGAGGCTGGGAAAGGTAGGCTACCTCTAGGAGGAAAAGGTTTTGGTGATCATAGAGCAGTTCCTGCCACAGGCTAAAACTCTTCTAATTGATAGAGCACGTTATAAAGTTCAAGCAAGGAATTTTACCAATTTCGTTTCAGTTATACCTTCTTAGTGCTATTATGGGTGCTCACTGAACACCAGGTCCTTTGGTAAAGGGATAACCCACAACTCCTCCAGGGCTTATTTTGTGTGTTTAGTAATAATATTGCATAGCGTTTACTCTGTGCCAGGCATGGTTTTAAGTACTTTATAGAGATAACAGAAAGATTTCACTGATGTAATTATTAGCACAAACGCAAATATAAGCGTAGCTCTGAGTTCTGTACAGAGTTCTCCCACATTTCCAGTTTACATACATAAAATTACTTAATCCTCACAATAACCTTGTTAGATAGATGTTATCATCCCCATTTTACAGGTGAGAAAACTGAGGACCGGAGAGGCAACCATGTAACTGGTCCTGATCACTCAGCAACTAAGTGGCAGAGCTGAGATGAGCAATCAGCCCATCTGGTTCCAGAGTCTATGCTCTTAAATGGAAACACTGATGCAGAGAGTATGACTAAGGGTTTAGTAGTCAGTGCTCCCTGGCATGATGTGAGTGGGTAACACTTATTGATCGTTTAATCTGCATCAGGCACCGTCACATGACATTTTGTGACTTGTACCTTTCCGTTGATAAATAGGATTTGCATGTACCAGGAGCCTTGCATCCTCACCACAGCCCTATGAGTTATGAGGGTTACAATCCTGTTATTATTATGCTCCCCATTTGAGAGATGAGGAAACTGAAACACAAGAAAGTTAAGCCCAAAGGCTCTGTGCTATGCGCAGCATAAGACGTGAACATCGCAAGAAATGTAACAGAGGATCAACAGGGCCTGGGAGGAGAGGAAGCTCGGACTGGACCCCAGTGAAACCACTTCCTTGGCTGTGCATTTACACTGTATCTTTAGAGGGATGGAAGTGGAAATGTGGGAGAACTCTGTACAGAACTCAGTTAGAGCTATGTGTCTATTTGTGTTATCAGTGAAATCTTTCTGTTATCTCTATATGGTCCCTTCCGGTGTTGTGATCAATGTCTGGACAGGGAGAACTGGACCACTGCAGTCAGGGTTCTGTTGACCCAAGAGGCAGACCCGATGAGCACATCGCCCCCATGATGTGTTAACGAGTCTAACATTTGTGGGCGTGCCTTGTGTTTCATGTGCTGAGATATATTGATATAACCACAAGCACACATGAACATGATTATGTGGACAATACTCCGACGTGAGTGAAACGAGCACACAGACACCTAGGTTAGAGTTCCACATCTTCCATCTATGAATTCATTGTAAGACCTCGGGCAATTTTTTAATTCTCTCTGAAGCTCAGGTTTCTCCTCTGTAAAAGAATGCCTCTCTCACAGGGTTGCTATAGTAAATGTATTTGAAACTATAAATCAAAAAACTTGATTCAAGAATGTAAGCTATTGTATGTATGGCTGATTCACTTTGCCGTACAGCAGAAACTAACACAACATTGTAAATCAACTATACCCCAATAACAATTAAACATTTTAAAAAAGAATATAAGTTATTCACAGGGAACTCTACTCAATACTCTGTAATAACCTAAATGGGAAAAGAATCTGAAAAAGAGCAGATACATGTATATGTATAACTGATTCACTCTGCTGTACACCTGAGACTAACACGACATTGTAAATCAACTATACTCCAATATAAAATAAAACAATTTTTAAAAGGATGTAAGTTATTGTATGTATATATATATATGTACAACATACATACTATAATCGCCTGGTTGAAATTTTTATCTTGTTACCTCTGTCTGTCACAAACTACAAGTGAGATTTCTCCATCTCTCTTTGTCTGCTCCTGGAAGCATATTCATCTAGGAATGAGGTTAACGCTATGCTTTGGGGGATGTTTGCATTATTTTTGACCCTTAGGAACAGTGTGCTCTTGTGAAAAGGCATCAAATAGTACAGACGTTTGCAGCCTTGAATAGGAGATCTTCCTAATGCCGCCTCTAGCCGCCTCTACTGGACCGACCTGTTTGTGACCACCTAGAGGGGTGGGATAGGGATGGTGGGAGGGAGATGCAAGAGGGAAGAGATATGGGAACATATGTACATGTATAACTGATTCACTTTGTTATAAAGCAGAAACTAACACGCCATTGTAAAGCAATTATACTCCAATAAAGATGTTAAAAAAAAAAAAAAGTAGTTCCCTTCAGGCTCGAGGGACACTCTGCGGGTGACAAGCAGTGTGGCAGAGCCCGAGTGCCCAGAATGTACTCTGGTGGAAGAACTCAAGATCAGAAGCTAATCTCAGTACCATAGGAAGAGCACAAAAATGAGAACCATGAATTCTCTCTTGGTTTCCCTGACCTGAGGCAGGTCACATCTTTTCTGATCCTGTTTCTCCACTTGAATAATGAGGAAAAAATAACATCGTCCTGACAGCCCCCTGGGGCTGCTGACAGAGCAGTCTAGGCACAGCATAGCAAAGCACTTTGCTGCCAAGGTGGGTTACCAATTACGATACAGTTAGGCTTTGGGAGGCAGGTATCTGATCATAGAATCACTTGGTTCTTCTTTCTCAGAGGTTTCACAGCACCCTGGGTGTCACTGTATAGGAAAAATAAAACTTGGGAGATGACCAAGGGGAAATGTGCTCTCATGGGCAGGAAGGAGTGGCAGCAAAAGACCGAAGACAAAGAGGGCTTTCTCCTGCAGCCACGCTGCTCACCAACTGGGAAAGCCGAGATGGAGGCCAAGCAGCGCCATTTGGGGCTCATCCCACTGGGCAACTGGGTAACCAGATTCCTGGCCCTGAGCCCCACACGGTTACACTTCCTCCATCTCTTGCAGCATCAATTTCACAGCGTCAGGGGCTGGAGGGATGGGTGAGAAGCAGGAGGGGGCCCACTTGAGAATCCATTTCCTTTCCTTGGCTGGCTGGGGCATCAGGTCTGGCTGGAAGACCAAAGCACAGCCAGGGAGCCGCACTGCACATCTATGTGAGACGCCATTAGCCGACAGCTTGCGGTCTGGAGCAGGGGAGCTGGAAGATGAAGAGGTGGCGAGGCCCGGCTACAACCTCCCCGCTCAGTAACTGGGACCTTCCCCACGCGTGTTCACGCAGGGCTGGTGGGCCCTCCCTGCCCATCCACGTCCCCTCCCCTCCTGCATCTCATCTGGGTGGAAACACATCCGCCAGGGAAACTTTTCAGGGGTTATCAGGAATGACCCAGAGGGAGGGGCGGAGCACAGCAAGTGCACACGCCTTTGTGGCTGGGTGGCTGAGCCCTTCCCCTGGGGACGTCTGGCAAGGGAGGAAGTGCTGGCTCTTACTGGGGGAATTTGAGCCACTTTGCCGAGACTGAGGGAGAGCAAGAGAGACGTGGGTCCAGACAGGAAGAGGGGAGCCCTCTGCCCCTCAGAGCTCAGCGTGCTGTCATGCTGAGGGGCCTCAGAAGGACCTGGAAAGGCCTTCAGACTCTAAAGAGACAAGAGACCTCCTCACAGGGGGCCTTCAGGGAAGAGAAGATGACAGCTGTGATTAGATGCATAAATTGTCCTGGTGCCTGGGACCTATTGCTCCCCAACACCTATTAAGTGTTTACTTTGAGCCTCCTGAAAAGTGGAAGGATCCAGGGCTCACCCAGAAACTTCCAGCGGCTGAGCTAGATTCTCTGGAACTGCAACACTGCTGCTGGCCTGGCCGGGCCGGGGTGCCTTGCCCAGGGGAGGCTGCCCACTGGGCCTGTGCCCAACCCCCACTGACCAGGTACTGGGTGGATGGGTATGTCTGTGTGTTTCTGCTTGAGACTGGGCAGGATTGGTGTTGAAAGCCGGTCCCCACAGCCTGGAGCTGCACAGCTGGCCTAAAACCTCAGTGCAGCAACCATGCTGAACAAACCCAAACTTAGGGTGTCATTGTCTGACACGTATGAATATGATGATACAGGGAGCATGAGGCAGATTATTTGATGTGAAGTCTGTGATCAAGGAACTCAAGGGCTTGTGATTGTCCCACCTGTTGAGGCCACAAGCTATGGGGACCGGACAACCTCAGAAGACGAGCTGCCCCGTTACAAGCTCCTGGCTTCCTTGGAGCCTCAGAATGTCCAGCAGCAAATGAATAAATGAATAAAATAGGCATAATCATGATGTTTCTGTCACTGAACTATTAAAAGATCGAGTGAGAGCATGCCTGTGAACAGGAATGTGACTATTTTTGCTGTGATTTCCAACTCTCTAGCTATATAATCTTGAACAAGTTATTTCAACTCTCGAGGGCTACGCTGCCCAGAAAAGGAAGGGACTAAATTTCCACGAGTCCTTAGCAACTCTAACATTCTCAGCCCAAGAGAATGACTGGCTTCTCACAGTTTTAATTAAGTGCTCTCAGCTGAAAAAAATGCACAACCTAAATTTGAGAGTTATGTTGTATTCAGCGGACAAAACTGAGGACTTAAGCCCAGGAACAGCATCTCAGATAACTCTGAGGGACCGCTCGGAAGAGGTAAGGGGGGGAGCCAGGATATAGAGGAGTTTTTGCAACAAAGACCAGGTAGTCAGAACATCAAAAGATTACTGTTAATGAAAGAAAACCAGACATCTCAAGCTAAGGAATTTAGCGCTTTTCTAAGTATGGGAAGATGCAAAGTCTGGGCTCATTGAAACCATTCCTTTAATATGCACCTCAGCTATCTGGGGCCAGTATCCTGTGCTTCTCATCCTGAGTCTCCTCAGGGCCCATCTTCAAGGGTGGCTACAGTGGCTGACGGCTAGATGGGGGGGCAAATCCTGCCTCCATCCTCAGTTCCCTCAGGGCTCACCGTCGGGGTGGCTATAATGGGATGGCTTGATGGCTGCAACATCCTTTGTTTACTGATACGGCAAGTGGCATTTTTAGTTCACGGTGCCAGCCAACCTTGGGTGCTGCGTGGTTCCCCTTTCCAAATGTGGCCACAGTCTCAACCCCTACTCCCTTCCCTCCTAAGAAGATCTGCAGTTTTCCAGGAGGGTGAGGACTATCGTATTTGTTATTGGAAGAGCTGGGACGTCTAGGTGTCAAGGAGCAACAGGGGCTGTTGGCTTTGTATCCTTTTACAGGGTGTAAGAAGGCTCAACAGCACTGGATTCCCAGCGCTCCCAGTTGTTAAGCAACTGCCCTCACTGGGAATAACTAGAAGTGGACACGAGCAGACCTACATTTGAGGATCGGCCTTGACATTTACGGGCTGGGAGACCGTGCAATCTTGTTTAACTTCTATAAGCCCGTTTCCTCTCAGAGCTAGGGAGCTATTACCTCATGGGGCTGTTTGAGGATTAAATGAAATGATGCATACCGTGTGTCTGGACAAGTGGTAGTAGCTGTGTGTTATTGTTGCTCTTCTTACAGTATGGGATCCCCGTAAGTGTTAAATTTTCATTACCGCTACTCTCAGTGATCACAATGCGAGTGAGGTCAGCAGTTTCAACCTCCCTCATCCAAACAGAGGCGGCGCCCCATTCAGGCATCAGCTTTCTGTAGCCCTGAACTTGGATATCAGATAGAAATAAGACCCCAGGCATTACCACCCTGCCTAACCCATTGTGCATTAATACCTTTGGCTCTTCTGGGGGAGTAGAAAGCTAAGGCTGGACATTTCTCAATTTGGTCCCTGAAAAGAGGTCCCTGGCTCTACAAATTGTTCCAGGTCCCTCTGCTCCCCACCCACCGCCCACCGTGGGAAGGGCCATTCGTGGCACCAGGCCTCTGTGTCTGGGAGCCGGGTAGTGAAGGAGCTGCTATTCAGGAGTCAGTTAACAATCTCAGCGTGAATCTGAGTCAAGAATGGGCACAAAGGGCTGTTGGGAGAGCGCCACCTAACACAAAACAAGAACCCTTCCCTGGGTCTCAGAGGAACATTCTGGAGCCCCTGGACCTCAGCGCAGAGCACCAGGGCTCACGCTGCTCAGGCAGCCTTCACCCGGCAAACAGGATACTGAGTTT
The DNA here is from genome assembly GCF_059928025.1 of Delphinapterus leucas. Taxonomy (NCBI): domain Eukaryota; kingdom Metazoa; phylum Chordata; class Mammalia; order Artiodactyla; family Monodontidae; genus Delphinapterus; species Delphinapterus leucas. Next base: position 69,554,126 of record NC_143135.1, on the reverse strand, counting down.
ACTCCAAACTCATTTATGCCCAGGAGAAAAGAAATGCATCATTATGCAGAGAAAAAACCAAGATGCAAAACCTTTCCCTTTCCCTCTTTCCATCTGCCTCCAGCCTGGCTTCTCAGAAATCTCCAGGCTCAATAATCTCAATTGACAAAGACATAAATCAAAGGAGAGGCCAAGATGATTCAGATTTGCCTTTAGTTCTTTCTTCTCCAGCTACCACACACTGACAGCCTTGTAGGAGAACATTTTGAAAATATTATTTTCATACCCTCAACAATTCCATAATGTGAGTGCTATTGTCAGTCCCATTTTGCAGATGAAGAAATTGAGGTGAGAGATGTAAAACAACTTGCCCAGGGTCACACAGCTGCTAAGTGATGGAGCCACAGGGTTTGGATCAGGATCTAGTTCATAATCACTAGGGGAATTCCTCTGGGAGTGGATGAAAGAACCCAAACAGGGTAACAGCAAGCTCCTAAACATCACCTCGATTGCCCCAACCCTTTAAAGAAACCCTATTGAACATCTGCTAGAGCCAGGTGCTGTCATGTTGATTTTACTTCCTTTAGTCCACGCACCACCATCTGTAAAGTCAATGTTTTCTCTGCTTTACCGAGGAAACTGAGGCTCAGAGCAGTGAGGTGCTGGCTCCCCAGGTCACACCGCTTACCAGCGGCAGAGCTGGACTCGCCATCTTGCTCTTGGGGCTCTGAGGCTGACGCACCCTCTCCTGACTCTGCAGTGCCTGGAGCAGGCAGCTTCCTGGTGTTGGTTGTTTCTTTCTCCCTTCCAGGGAGGATTCACCATGTGTTCTGAGACGGGCTCCAGGTACACGGGGCTGCTGCTTGTGGCCTTGGCCATCGCCGCCATCATCGCCAACCTCCTGCTGTACTTTCCCAGCGGACAGGTGCTGGAGCCTGCCAAGATCACAGACTTGGTCTGGTTTTTCCACGGCTTTCTTGGAGCTGGACTCTTGGTAAGAATGAGGTTTAACTACCTTACCTCCTCCGGGTGAATGATGCCCCTAAACAACCTTCAAGTCACAGTGCAATTCATCTCCTCATGGGGCCACGCTCCTAGGGCCCCCAGAGCATGGCCGGCTGCTCCTCCTCTGTACCCCACAACATGTGATACATAAACACCCTCCACACTGGCACCTCGTACTGCAAACATCTCTTTATGTGCCTGCCTTCCCCATTAGCTGTGAGCTCCTTAAGAATACAGTCCAAGTCGCATTCACCGTGGCCTCTAAATTACCTTCCTAGCAAAGTGCCAGCTTCGCCTAGAGCTAAGTATGTGGTTGTTATGAAAGATATGCATTAAGAAAAGCACAACAGCAGAGCATTTGTCAGGTCATCAGTTTTCAAGATGGTCATCTCGAAAAATAAATTGTGTAGCTCCCATCAAGGCTTCCCTTGGCTAGATTATGGGGTTGGCAAGTTTTTTCTGTAAAAGGCCAGAGTGACTATTTCCAGCTTTGCAGGCCATGTGGTCTCTTGTTTCAACTACTCGACTCTGCCGTCCTAGGGCAAAAAGCAGCCATTGACAATATGTAAACAAATGGGCGGAACTGTGTTCCAATAAAACTTTATTTATAAAAACAGGCAACCTGCTGGATTTAGCCCACAAGTTGTAATCCGCTGCCCGCAAGGTAGACATTGAGTGTTTTTCCTTCCTTTCCACCTTTATTTTCATCTGGCTCCTCCTTTCCCAGGCATCCAGGGTCCCTTAGGAAAAGATCATGGGTTAATGTGAGACCCCAGTGCCGGGCACTGAACTCAGCAAATGGAAGGATGAATGTATGAAGGATAAAGAACCCTCAGAAAAAGGTGACCACCTCCCTTCCTGTTTCTCCTCCCCACACAGTAGTAGACGCAGCGATGTCTCAAGTTTCATCCAGTGGCCACCTGCCCCTCCCATCCTAGCAGAGCTGGGCCTTCTCTTCCTGTCCAAGAGAACCTCTAAATCAGCAATGCCTCAGCAAAGGTTGTCTGTTTCTCAGCTCAGAGCCCTACCTAACAGGCAGTACAGACCCAGTTGTCAGGACAGGTTTGCATTTCTCAGTTCCACCGCCAAGCAAATCATTAAACTCCCCTTAGCTTCACTCTCCTCATCGGTAGAATGTATAGGTCCATCGGCACCCAACTTCTCTCAAGACATAGATGAGCAAATACAGTGACTGCTGAAAGGTGTTGAGTAGCTTGAGGGAATTTAGGCTTCCTATTTGCAGAATCTTAGAATGTTCACTGAAAGAGAGTGACCCAGAGAGGACACTCCCTGGTCCTGGGGAAAGCAGAGTGGAGCCTGGCTCAGGCAGGGACCAGACACCCTGTCTGCATAGCATCCCTCAATGCCAGCCAGCTGTCCAACCCTCACTCCAATTTTCCAACACAACCTCCCAGGATTTCCTAAAAAGATGCTTACACTTGTATATTCACGGCGAAACGGGGATAAAAGAAACAGGACCAAACCAGTCCATGCAGTTGGATAAAGTAAAAACCAATGAGCTATCCCCTTTTCTCTTCTTTCTTTCATTTTCCTTTTCTTTGTTCAGTCCACTTTAGTGTCTACTCTATGCCTTCACTCATGCCTGGCTCTAAGACCAGCTAAGGCAGTGGCCATGAGGTTGGAGAGAGGAAGGTGCATTTGAAAGGTGGAGTTGGCAGGATCTGAAGAGTGATGGAGGTCAGGGGGCAGAAGGAGAAGTCAGGTTGGCTCTGGCATTCTTGCCTGAGCAGCCGGGGATATGGTGAAGGTGTTGCCTGGGGTAGGGACCTCAGGGGGAGGGCAGAGGCTGAGCTTTGCTCCACATTCGCCCTGAAGGAGCAGAGGATGGCTGGGCTGGGACTGGAGACCTGGGGAGAGGCAACCTTGAGAACCACCATGGAGAGATGATGTAGAACCCCGGGGGACAGTGGGTTTGCCCAGGGCTTGTGAACTGACTGAGAGGAGAAAGAAGCCCAGGTTGAAACCCCAGGGAACCTTGCAAATTGAGAGTATGCAAAGGGAGGGGAGGGGAGGAAGGAGACTGAGAAAAACAGCTAGAAAGTTTCAGGCAAAGGGAAAAAGTGGAAAGTGAGAAAAGACGGAAAAAAGAAGAGAGAAAGTTTCTAGAAGAAGAGAGGAATCCCAGCGTCAACTGCAGCAGAAGGGACATAGCTGGGACGTGAAAAGCATCTGGTACCCAGCAAGGTGCTGATGGCTCTTGGCTGGAGCGGTCCTGAGGGAGGATGGGGACCCCAGACTGCAGAGGGCTGAGGAAGGTGTGGAGGTGAGGAGCTGGGCTCTGAACGGAGGAAGAGAAGCCAATAAGCAGAGCTGCCTTCCTGATAACAAAATAAAAGGCCAGAAAGATCTCAAAAGCCACAAGGGACACTGCAGGCAATGACAGGCACCCTATCCATTTATCATCATCTCCATGCCAAGCACTGTGTAAGGATACGGAAGGGAGAAATCCTGAATTCACAGTTCCTGCCCTTTAATAATCATTGTAACAGGCGTTTGCACAAAGGTTTCGAGTGTATCAAATGCTTGCACACATGTTATTTCATTTGTGAGGTAGGATCATCACCTCCATCCTATGGGTAGAGAAATGAGGCCCAAGCAGATTAAGTCATCTGACTGTGGCCACGCGGAGGGAGCCCAGCAGAATTAGGACTTAAAACACTCATCTGAGCCCAAAGCCCATAATGTCTCCGTTTCTCCCATTTGATGCACATGTGCGCTTGCAACACGGGACACAGAGAAAAAGACAGCACGTGTGAAGCTAAGCCAGCAGAGTCCTGTTCTGTACATGCCCTGATGAAACAAGACAGGAAAGTACCTGCGGGGGGGCTACTCTAGACAGTGCTGCTTTCCAGATGAGAGAGAAAAACCGGACCACATGAGTCACTGTCTCCCCACCCTCCCTGCCAGGAGGTCAGCCACTCGGGGGCTGAGTTTATACACACAGGGCTCACGGCCATGGTGTGTAAAGTCACATCCAGCAGTATGTCATCTCCTAGCCCCCATATTATTGCTGGAAGGCAGCCTCGGGACCTCGGCAGGGTAGTTGTCTCAGCAAAGCCACGGCCAAGAATCACAGCTCTCTGTTCTCATGAGGCCACAGGCCAACCCAGAATGCCTGGCAGGCTTCTGTGGTTAAAACAGGGCACCTGGGACAAGCATGACATAAACCGAATTGGTTGCTCTAGGGACTGAGATGCAGGGCCCCAGTTTCCTCCCATAGGTAACTAATGGCTGTTTTCCAGCAATATTATTTGCAGACTTGGCAGGACCATTAGGAGAGAGAGGTTAGAACTAGTCCGTGGTGTGGTTTGGGATCACTTGAGGCCTGATTGGTGGTGGAAGGTCTGCAACAGGTGAGGGTCTGCCTGACCCAGCAGAGATGGTCCCTAGGTTCCTTCACCAAGGGAGATGGGAAAACACACAACTAATTCAGCCCAGTGGGGTGAGTACCTGCCACAGTGGAGGCCTGGAGTCTGCAGGAGAGGGAACAATCAACTCTACCTCTGGGAACCAAGAGAGGCATACCAGAGAAACAGGTATCTGAGCTGTCCTGTATAGAGCTACAGAATTAGTAGGTATTTGCCAGGCAGAGAAGGGAGGAGCGTGTTCCAAGCAGAGGAAGCAGTTTGTGTAAAGGCAGAGGAGCATCACAGAGTACGATGCATTCATGGACACTGCAGTTTGGTGTGACTGGAGCAAGGGCTGCTTACGTGAAGAAGGGATAGGAAACGGTGCTGAAATGCAGACTTAGGCAACATTCCGTTTGACCTTGCGTACCATGCTGATGAGCCAGTCCCTTACCCTTGAGTAGCTGACCCACAAATATTCACTGAGCATCTACTATGTGCTAGCACTGTTCTGGGTATTAGCGATACAGCGGAGAAAAAAAAAGCAAACAAAATTCCTACTCTCCTAGGGCTTACGTTCTAGTAGAGAAGAGAAAGATCATAAATAATCCACTATGTGGTGATGTCAGGTGGTGAGAGCACTAGGAAGAAAATAGAGTAAAGGAATAGATAGATGGTGAGATACTGCCTGAGGAGGTGGTGTTTGAGAAGCCACTTGAATGAGGGAAGAATAGCCATGCTGATATTTGGGGGAGGAGCATTCCAAACAGAGGGATTGGCACATTCTAAGGCCCTGAGCTGGGGATGGGCTGAATAATTCCTAGATCCGCAAGAAAACCAATGTAGCTAGAGCCACATGAAAAAGATTTGGAAGAGAGGGTAGGAAATGAGGTCAGGGGAGGAATGAGCATCCACTAGAACTTTTAAGCAGGAGAGAAGCACGCCCAGGTGCCATCAAGCTATGACAGTTCTGACTTGAATCCATCGCTTCATCCTGACCCCGTGTTGGAGCCTGGTTTGCTGGAAATGCCAAGCTATGCTCCCCAGAAGGTGCTTGGAAACACTCTCAGCACCTACCTCCTCCAGGGTGGTTCCAAAAGCTCTTATTTGTCAGGCCCAAACTTGTACCCTTGCCACACAATCTCCAGTTGACCCTCCCATTTGACTCAAGGGAGCTTTGGGTCTCCCAAAGGCCCGGCATAAGACAGAAGAATCAGTAATTCCTGTTGCCAGAGAATCATCAGAACTAGGAAAAGAAACTCAAAAAAGGGAGAGCATTACCTCATCTCCAGGTTATGAGTGTACAGCGACCTGAGGCTCAAAGCTGCCCTCAGCCATCCCCCAGGGAAGCCAGGAGTCCCAGCCCATCTCTTCCTACCTGGGAGGTTCCCATCAGCTCTATATCCCAGCACAGAGTTACCATGAGATAATTTTGAGAATCTGAGATTTTTGTGAAATGGGTCACCTTGGTGAGAAGTAGGGATTTCCCAGATGCCTGCATCAGCAAACACATTTACCAACTATCTCTCGGGGTGAGGTGATGTTTTTCATAAAGTTAAGTTCATCCATTATGTATTTATTTCTTGCTCCTGACCCATGGCCCTATCACGCCCCTACCTTCCTCCTACCCCACAGTGCCAGAAGAAACATGGCGAAATGTCATCATAGATTTCACCACCATACCACTGGGTCCTGATTCCATGTGGGGCACCGTGGGAGACGCTGCTGAACCAGCACTCAGAACCCAGTGGTAAAAGGAGAATGAGCACGCTCAGTGCGACAGGATGGAGTGACTGGAAGGGGGGTGGATAAGGGGGGGTCACTGAACAGCACAAAGAGGAGATGTATTGGCTTCCCATAGCTGCTGTAATAAATTACCACAAACTTGGTGGCTTAAAACATCAGAAATGTATTCTCTCACAGTTCTGGAGGCCAGAAGCTCTCAGTGAATGTGTTGGCGGGGCCCCCTGTTCTCAGCTGTAAGGGAAAATCATTCCTTGCCTCTTGCAGCTTCTGGTGGCTGTTGGCATTCTTTGGCTTGTAAAGACATTACTCCAGTCTCTGTCTCCATATCACCTTCTCCTCTGTGTGTCTCTCAGAACTCCTTCTGCTTCTCTCTTATAGGGATACATGTGATTGCATTTAGGGCTCACCCAGATAATCCAGGATAAACTCCTCCTGTTAAGATTCCCAACTCAGGGACTTCCCTGGTGGTGCAGTGGTTAAGAATCCGCCTGCCAATGCAGGGGACACGGGTTCGAGCCCTGGTCTGGGAAGATCCCACATGCCGCAGAGCAACTAAGCCCGTGTGCCACAACTACTGAGCCTGTGCTCTGCAACAAGAGAAGCCACCGCAGTAAAAAGCCCACACACCACAACGAAGACCCAAGGCAGTCAAAACTAAGTAAATAAATAGATAATAAAGATCCCAACTCAATCATATCTTTTGTCATATAAGGTGATATTCACAGGTCCCAGGATTCAGAAGTGAATATATCTTTGGCAGGGCGGGGGCGGGGGGAGCCTTTTTATTCAGCCTAGTACAAAAGATAACATTTGAACTGACCCTTTGCAGGTGAATAGGAGTTTATCTGATGGCAAAGGGTGAAGGGCATATTCAAAAGCCCAGAGGCAGGAAGGTCCCTGGGTGTCTCCTGGGGGACCATAAGGTGGTGTGTCAAGAGGTCTCTATGGAGGAGAGGTGAGGCTCTGGTGGCAGGTCAGGAGCAGGGCGTGAGGGCTCACGTACAACGTCCAGGACGTGTGTTGTGTCCTACAGGCAATGAGGAATCATTAGACATTTTTAAGTAGCTTGAGTTTTGGAACTTTGTTCCAAAATGGTAACATTCCCTTCATTACAAGAGCATCTTCTTTGCTACAGGTTATGGTGCCAGCACTGATAATGTTGAGGGGAGGTGGAGAGGACTGCTGTGCTCACAGATGTGGGGTAAGTACTGTGGGGTCTACAGAATGTTTCGACTCCCACCCATACCCCCAAAAGGGCTTACTTCCCAGGCTGCAAGCTTTCTCTCTTCTGAAGGCCAGACTATTAACCCATTGACCATAGCCTAGTACTTCTAATACCCTCCTTTCATTTATTTAGTTTTATTGAAGTATAGTTGATTTACAATATTGTGTTAGTTTCAGGTGTGGAGCATAGTGATTCAGTATTTTTGCAGATTATACTCCATTACAGGTTATTACAAGATCATGGGTATAATTCCTTGTGCTATATAGTATATCTTTGTTGGTTATCTATTTTATACATAATAGTTTGTATCTGTTAATCCCATATGCCTAATTTGTCCCACTCCCCTTCCCTCTCCCCTTTGGTAACCATGAGTTTGTTTTCTGTATCTGTGAGTCTGTTTCTGTTCTGCATATATATCCACTTGTATTATTTTTTAAATTCCACATCTAAATGACTAATACTTCCTTTTAAAGTACAGTGATATTATGCAGGGCTCTCTCCAACAGTGATGAGGGTTGTTGCATGAGATCCCGGGAAGAATGAGCCTGGAGAGGGTATAAAGAGAGCCGTTAACACACAAAGCCTGTGAGCGCTGGTGGACCAGCCTGCCAGGGTTTGGTTGGTTGTTTCTATCAGTCTGTCTGTCTGTGGGAAGGTCTAGGACCCTCCATCCTCTGGCTTTCTTATTTCCCTAACAGCCAGTAAATTAACACATCCTAGAACTGGGATTTCAGCAAGAAGGGAATTGGAGATTTTACTGTCAAAAACTCTTTCACAGATACTCTCTTACAGTCGCCCCATGAAGAACAGAAGGCTGACACTCTGTAAGTGTATCCATTATGTATTTGTGTCTTGTTCCTGACATGTGGCCCTCATACCACTGCTCTTTCCACTGCCCAACACTGCTGGAAGAAACCAATGGAACTGTCACCACAAATTTTACAAACTTGTCTACATTTGATGAATAGGAAAGAAAATCCCCAGAGAGGCTGAGTGGCCTGCCCAGATTCGCATGGCTGTAATCTTAGAGCTGGAATGGACATATAGGACTATTTACGCAACTCCAGGAAGAATATAAGCTGCTTTCTTCAAGGCAAGGTCCACAGTTATCATCTACGTACTCCCAGATGCCTGACACATGGTCGGCTCTCAAGACACACCCAGTGAAGGCAGGTCTGGCTGAGCTGGGACTCATCTTGGTCTCCTGACCCCCAAGATCGTGCTCTTTCCCACATACAAACCTGCTTACCAAGGTCCCTGCTCACAGCAAGCTGTTCACTGGTCTTATACTCCTAGTTCATACACTGTCTCACTTCTTTTCTACTCCCAGAGTCCCCTCTCCCAACCCTTGCAGTCCCCAGTCAGACCCTCCACAGAGACCTTGGCCACCAGGTCATTTGAGGACCATCTCCAAGGAGCTCCCTGAGTCATTCCATTCAACTCCAGCCAGGCCCTCCCTCACTTCCTGTGGTAAGAAAGACACAACATGGACGTGTCAGGAATAAGAGCTCATGTTTTGAAGCAAACTAGTCCCTCAGCTTTGCCCCAATTTAATGCGCTAATATGCCAGGAGGTCACCTGTCCCAGACACTTGCCTCGCTGTCACACTCATTCACCCAGTCAGCCAACACGTTTATGGAGTTTGTACACAGTACAAGGCCCTGTGTTGATCGCTGACTCAGGCATTAGAAAAATGATTATTCATTTATTCATCCAATCATACAATACTTACTGAACACCCACCACCAGGATGGCAAGTAGGTTTCATTTAGGTTTCAAACAAAGCCAATACCAATCGGTCAGTTCCTCTGTTTTGAGGACTGTGGTGCTTTTTCTTCTGGGGGAAGAGTACTGAGATCAATAACTGATGTCTGCTGTGAGTGCAGACTAGGAGACTGGAAGCACACCTATAATATGTGCCAGGCAGTGTGTAGGCTCTAAGAGTTCAGTGATGAATAAGTTACATTTCCTGCTCACAATTTTGTAGTGTGTGATTTCATTCGTTACAATTGCAAATGGAACACCCATGTATGATAAAAACCCTGTAGAAAGTAGGCATAGAGGGAACCTACCTGAACATAATAAAGGCCATATACGACAAACCCACAGCCAACATCATCCTCAATGGTGAAAAACTGAAACCATTTCCTCTAAGATCAGGAACGAGACAATGATGTCCACTCCCACCACTATTATTCAACAAAGTTTTGGAAGTCCTAGCCACGGCAATCAGAGAAGAAAAAGAAATAAAAGGAATCCGAACTGGAAAAGAAGAAGTAAAACTGTCATTGTTTGCAGATAACATGGTACTACACATAGAGGATCCTAAAAATGCTACCAGAAAACTACTAGAGCTAATCAATGAATTTGGTAAAGTAGCAGGACACAAAATTAATGCACAGAAATCTCTTACATTCCTATACACTAATAATGAAAAATCTGAAAGAGAAATTAAGGAAACACTCCCATTTACCTTTGCAACAAAAAGAATAAAATACCTAGGAGTAAACCTACCGAAGGAGACAAAAGACCTGTATGCAGAAAACTATAAGACACTGATGAAAGAAATTAAAGACGATACAAACAGATTGAGAGATATACCATGTTCTTGGATTTGAAGAAGCAACATTCTGAAAATGCCTATAATACCCAAGGCAACTTACAGATACAATGCAATCCCTATCAAACAACAAATGGCATTTTTCACAGAACTAGAACAAAAGATTTCACAATTTGTATGGAAGCACAAAAGACCCCGAATAGCCAAAGCAATCTTGAGAAAGCAAAACGGAGCTGGAGGAATCAGGCTCCCTGACTTCAGACAATACTACAAAGCCACAGTAATCAAGACAGTATGCTACTCACACAAAAACAGAAATATAGTTCAATGGAACAGGACAGAAAGCCCAGAGATAAACCCACGCACATATGGTCACCTTATCTTTGATAAAGGAGGCAAGAATATACAATGGAGAAAAGACAGCCTCTTCAATAAGTGGTGCTAGGAAAACTGGACAGCTGCATGTCAAAGAATGAAATTAGAACACTCCCTAACACCATACACAAAAATAAACACAAAATGAATTAAAGACCTAAATGTAAGGCCAGACACTATAAAACTCTTAGAGTCAGCTCTACCCACCACCAGTCCCTCCCATCAAGACTCTTAGATAGCCTCATCCACCAGAGGGCAGACAGCAGAAGCAAGAAGAACTACAATCCTGCAGCCTGTGAAACAAAAACCACATTCACAGAAAGATAGACAAGATGAAAAGGCAGAGGGCTATATACCAGACGAAGGAACAAGATAAAACCCCAGAAAAACAACTAAATAAAGTGGACGTAGGCAACCTTCCAGAAAAAGAATTCAGAATGATAGTGAAGATGATCCAGGACCTCGGAAAAAGACTGCAGGCAAAGATCGAGAAGCTGCAAGAAATGTTTAACAAAGACCTAGAAGAATTAAAGAACAAACAAACAGAGATGAACAATACAATAACTGAAATGAAAAATACACGAGAGGAATCAATATCAGAATAACTGAGGCAGATGAACGGATAAGTGATCTGGAAGACAGAATGGTGGAATTCACTGCTGCAGAACAGAATAAAGAAAAAAGAATGAAGAGAAATGAAGACAGCTAAGAGACCTCTGGGACAACATTAAATGCAACAACATTTGCATTATAGGGGTCCCAGAAGAAGAGAGATAGAAAGGACCAGAGAAAATATTTGAAGAGATTATAATCAAAAACTTCCCTAACATGGGAAAGGAAATAGCCACCCAAGTCCAGGAAGTGCAGAGGGTCCTATACAGGATAAACCCAAGGAGAAACACGCCGAGACACATAGGAATCTAATTGGCAAAAATTAAAGACAAAGAAAAATTATTGAAAGCAGCAAGGGAAAAACAACAAATAACATACAAGGGAATTCCCATAAGGTTAACAGCTGATTTATCAGCAGAAATTCTACAAGCCAGAAGGGAGTGGCATGATATAATTAAAGTGATGAAAGGGAAGAACCTACAACCAAGATTACTCTACCCAGCAAGGATCTCATTCAGATTTGATGGAGAAATCAAAAGCTTTACAGACAAGCAAAAGCTGAGAGAATTCAGCACCACCAAACCAGCTCTACAACAAATGCTAAAGGAACGTCTCTAAGTCGGAAACACAAGAGAAGAAAAGGACCTACAAAAAAAAACCCAAAACAATTAAGAAAATGGTCATAGGAACATACATATCGATAATTACCTCAAATGTGAATGGGGTAAATGCTCCAACCAAAAGACACAGGCTTGCTGAATGGATACAAAAACAAGACCCATATATATGCTGTCTACAAGAGACCCACTTCAGACCTAGGAACACATACAGACTGAAAGTGAGGGGATGGAAAAAGATATTACATGCAAATGGAAATCAAAAGAAAGCTGGAGTAGCTATACTCATATCAGATAAAATAGATTTTAAAATAAAGAATGTTACAAGAGACAAGGAAGGATACTACATAATGATCAAGGGATCAATCCAAGAAGAAGATATAACAATTATAAATATATATGCACCCAACATAGGACCACCTCAATACATAAGGCAACTGCTAACAGCTATAAAAGAGGAAATCGACAGTAACACAATAATAGTGGGGAACTTTAACACCTCACTTACACCAATGGACAGATCATCCAAACAGGTAACTAATAAGGAAAGAGAAGCTTTAAATAACACAATAGACCAGATAGATTTAATTGATATTTATAGGACATTCCATCCAAAAACAGCAGATTACACTTTCTTCTCAAGTGCGCATGGAACATTCTCCAGGATAGATCACATCTTGGGTCACAGAACAAGCCTCAGTAAGTTTAAGAAAATTGAAATCATATCAAGCATCTTTTCTGACCACAGTGCTATGTGAGATTAGAAATGAATTACAGGGAAAAAAACATAAAAAACACAAACACATGGAGGCTAAACAATACATTGCTAAATAACCAAGTGATCACTGAAGAAATCAAACAGGAAATCAAAAAATACCTAGAGACACATGACAATGAAAACACGATGATCCAAAACCTATGGGATGCAGCAAAAGCAGTTCTAAGAGGGAAGTTTATAGCTATACAAGCCTACCTCAAGAAACAAGAAAAATCTCAATTAAACAATCTAACCTTACACCTAAAGGAACTAGAGAAAGAACAAACAAACAAAAAAAAAACACCCAAAGTTAGCAGAAGGAAAGAAATCACAAAGATCAGAGCAGAAATAAATCAAATAGAAACAAAGAAAACAATAGCAAAGATCAATAAAACTAAAAGATGGTTCTTTGAGAAGATAAACAAAATAGATAAACGATTAGCCAGACTCATCAAGAAAAAGAGGGAGAGGACCCAAATCAATAAAATTAGAAATGAAGAAGGAGAAGTTACAACAGACATCGCAGAAATACAAAGCATCCTAAGAGACTACTACCAGCAACTCTATGCCAACAAAATGAACAACCTGGAAGAAATGGACAAATTCTTAGAAAGGTATAACCTTCCAAGATTGAACCAGGAAGAAACAGAAAATATGAACAGACCAATCACAAGGAATGAAATTGAAACTGTGATTAAAAATCTTCCCACAAACAAAAGTCCAGGACCAGATGGCTTCACAGGTGAATTCTATCAAACATTTAGAGAAGAGCTAACACCCATCCTTCTCAAACTCTTCCGACAACTTGCAGAGGAAGGAACACTCCCAAACTCATTCTATGAGGCCACCATCACCCTGATACCAAAACCAGACAAAGATACCGATGAATATAGATGCAAAAATCCTCAACAAAATACTAGCAAACAAAATCCAACAACACATTAAAAGAATCATACACCACGATAAAGTGGGATTTATCCCAGGGTTGTAAGGATTCTTCAATATACACAAATGAATCAATGTGATACACCTTATTAACAAATTGAAGAGTAAAATCTATATGATCATCTCAATAGATGCAGAAAAAGCTTTTGACAAAATTGAACACCGATTTATGATAAAAACTCTCCAGAAAGTGGGCAAAGAGGGAACTTACCTCAACATAATAAAGGCCATATATGACAAACTCACAGCAAACATCATTCTCAATGGTGAAACACTGAAAGCGTTTCCTCTAAGATCAGGAATGAGACACTCTCACCACTATTATTCAACAAAGTTTTGGAAGTCCTAGCCATGGCAATCAGAGAAGAAAAAGAAATAAAAGGAATACAAATTGGAAAAGAAGAAGTAAAACTGTCACTGTTTGCAGATGACATGATACTATACATAGAGAATCCTAAAAATGCCACCAGAAAACTATTAGAGCTAATCAATGAATTTGGTAAAGTTGCAGGATACAACATTAATGCACAGAAATCTCTTGCATTCCTATACACTAATGATGGAAAATCTGAAAGAGAAATTATGGAAACACTCCCATTTACCACTGCAACAAAAAGAATAAAATACCTAGGAATAAACCTACCTAGGGAGACAAAAGACCTGTATGCAGAAAACTATAAGACACTGATGAAAGAAGTTAAAGATAATACCAACAGATGCAGAGATATACCATGTTCTTGGATTGGAAGAATCAATATTGTGAAACTGACTATACTACCCAAAGCAATCTACAGATTCAATGCAATCCCTATCAAATTACCAATGGCATTTTTTACGGAACTAGAACAAATCATCTTAAAATTTGTATGGAGACACAAAAGACCCTGAATAGCCAAAGCAGTCTTGAGGGGAAAAAAATGGAGCTGGAGGAATCAGACTCCCTGACTTCAGAATATACTACAAAGCTACAGTAATCAAGACAATATGGTACTGGCACAAAAACAGAAACATAGATCAATGGAACAAGATAGAAAGCCCAGAGATAAACCCATGCACCTTTGGTCAACTAATCTATGACAAAGGAGGCAAAGATATACAACAGAGAAAAGACAGTCTCTTCAATAAGTGGTGCTGGGAAAACTGGACAGCTACATGTAAAAGAATGAAATTAGAACACTCCCTAACATCGTACACAAAAATAAACTCAAAATGGATTCAAGACCTAAATGTAAGATCGAACACTATAATACTCTTAGAGGAAAACATAGGAAGAACACTCTTTGACATAAATCACAGCAAGATCTTTTTTGATCCACCTCCTAGAGTAATGGAAATAAAAACAAAAATAAACAAATGGGACCTAATGAAACTTCAAAGCTTTTGCACAGCAAAGGAAACCATAAACAAGACAAAAAGACAACCCTCAGAATGGGACAAAATATTTGCAAACGAATCAATGGACAAAGGATTAATCTCCAAAATATATAAACAGCTCATGCAGCTCAATATCAAAGAAACAAACAACCCAATCCAAAAATGGGCAGAAGACCTAAATAGACATTTCTCCAAAGAAGACATACAGATTGCCAACAAACACATGACAGGATGCTCAACATCACTAATCATCAGAGAAATGAAAATCAAAACTACAATGAGGTGTCACCTCACACTGTTCAGAATGGCCATCATCAAAAAATCTACAAACAATAAATGCTGGAGAGGGTATGGAGAAAAGGGAACCCTCTTGCACTGTTGGTGGGAATGTGAATTGATACAGTCACTATGGAGAACAGTATGGAGGTTCTTTAAAAAACTAAAAATAGAATTGCCATATGACCCTGTAATCCCACTACTGGGCATATACCCTGAGCAAACCATAATTCAAAAAGAGTCATGTACCACAATGTTCATGCAGCACTACTTACAATAGCCAGGACATGGAAGCAACCTAAGTGTCCATCGACAGATGAATGGATGAAGAACATGTGACACATATATACAATGGAATATTACTGAGCCATAAAATGAAATGAAATTGAGTTATTTGTAGTGAGGTGGATGGACCTAGAGTCTGTTATACAGAGTGAAGTAAGTCAGAAAGAGAAAAACAAATACCATATGCTAACACATATATATGGAATCTAAAAAAAAAAAAAAAAGAAAAGGTTCTGAAGAACCTAGGGGCAGGACAGGAATAAAGACGCAAAGGTAGAGAATGGACTTGAGGACATGGGGAGGGAGGAGGGTAAGCTGGGACAAAGTGAGAGAGTGGCATGGACATATATACACTACCAAATGTAAAATAGATAGCTAGTAGGAAGCAGCCACATAGCACAGGGAGATCAGCTCCATGCTTTGTGACCACCTTGAGGGGTGGGATAGGGAGGTTGGGAGGGAAACGCAAGAGGAAGGGGATATGGGGATATATGTATATGTATAGCTGATTCACTTTGTTATACAGCAGAAACTAACACAACATTGTAAAGCAATTATACTCCAATAAAGATGTTTAAAAAAATAATAATTGCAAATGGAGCAGATGAATGGACATAGGTCTTCTCAGCTCTAGTGCCCCCATTTTTTGTGTGCATTTGGGAAGCAAAACAAGGATGCCCACCAGATCAATTCCCCTCTTCAATTTGCCAGGAAACTCAGGATGGATCTTTCAAAAGGACCACCACCTCCCTCTGCATTGCTGCACTGAATTTCTGATTCTGTTCCATTGCAGATGCTGTTCCCTGTGCTCCTGGCCGTACAGGGCACTGTGGGCGCCGTGTATTGTGTGGTCATTTCTTCACTGGGTTTGCTCAGTGGCCCCCTCTGTGACACAGGCAGTGGAAACTACACCTACCCGTTCAGGAATTACTCCCTGGAGTGAGTAGCATTTATGGCCTTGGGTCTGTGTCTAACATCTAAAGATGATACCGTGGTGACCACAAAGAGTGTGTGCTCTGAGAATTGACTATGCAGTAGTGGGGCCAGGTGCCTCCATTCATACTTGGTGTCTTGCTCCTCTCTCTGTACCAGATTGACACATTTATTCCCAAATCACCAATCTCTAGAGGTGACTGGCCAAGGCAAGGTGTGCCCATGAATTAAGCAGTTCACCCAAGGTATTCAGTACAATACCTTCATTTTCCCCCATTATTAAACACAGGTGAGCACGTGCTGAGGGCTTGCTTAGTACTGACTAGGCGCTGTGATAAGAGAAGGGATTCCAAAAGATGGATAAGACCACTTGCCTATTTACACCTTGCCTGTTCACAGTCTAATTGGGGAGACAATAGTCAAATTTGGGGTTTGTTTTGTGACAATCTCAGCCTATCAATAAGCAGTGTTGTGGCTGGACCAGTCCTTGTGGTTCTTATTATGATTGCAAGATGCCCTTTAGCAATAACCGTCAAGAAACTTTGAAAAAATAAAGATTTCTTACATACAGGACCTGGAAATTACACCGCACACCTGGGGTCACACAGCAAGGTCGGGGGGAGGGGAGATGGCGGGGTAGGGAGTGCAAGTGTGTGGGCCTGGGGTTCTGCTTTTATTGGGTTTGAGGCTGGGGGTCTAGGGTTTCGAAGGCTCACTCTTTAATGATGAACTTACAACATAAAAGCAGGAATTTAAAGCACAGGAATAGAAAAAATAAGGGCCCAAAAGGTCGGTTATTGAAATCAACCAAGATCGCTAAAACAAAGGAGCCTCAGTCAGGCTTTTACCTAGGTGTGAAGCTGGCACTGTGTTTATCTGAGATAGCCCTCTTTGAAGCGGATGCCTCACAATCAAAGCTTAAATCAGGCACTTGCATTACAAAAAGAAAAACCAACTGTCAGGGTTTACGCTGCAGGGTTGCACAGATATCCTTAAATGGCAGGCCCCGTGATGCCCACTGATTTTCCTAAAGGAATAAGGAAAGAAACCAAGCACCAATGATTGAGAAAGACACTGCTTCTCCTCTCATTTCACGTTCTCTCCCTGGTAGAGCTCATCCATCCCCATGGCTTTCCGAACCCTCCATCTACCCATATAAATAATCCCCAAATGTCTATCTCTAGCCCAGATCTTTCTTCTGAATTCCTGACTCAGATACCAAATCACCTCTTTGAAATTTCCTCTTGCGAATTTCAGATCATTTCAATACTTATATGTCCAAACCCTTGATGTTCCCTTGCCAATTTCCTCTCTGTCATCCCCAGCCCATTAGATGGCACCCAAAACCTGTGAGTCACTGATTATTCTCCCTTCTGCACCCCAAGTTCAATCCACCACCAAATCCTGTGAGTTCTACCTCACCAGTGCACCTTGAATCTGGCCGCTGCTCTTCGCCTAGTCTGTCATCACCCTGTTCCAAATCTGCAGCACCCTTTGCTTCCGTGTCTACACCAGCCCTCCAGCAAGCATCCCAGCTCCATTTTCCCCTTCAATCCTTTCGCTGTAGATGAGCCAGAGGGGCTTTGTAAAATGTAAAAGTACTCATTAAGGCCAAGAAATCTTTACATTTAAGGAACTTGCAATCTCACTGAGAACTCAATAGACGAGTGTGGATATGGGTGAAGGCAGAGATTTAAAGGCAGAGATACCAAATAGTATATAACTATGAAACAGGGCCTGAAAACCTATTCCATTTTCTCTTTGTCCAGCTAGAACCCTCTGATTCCAAATATTCCTTAGAGTTTTTGCTTGCCTGCTGTTTCCTCTTATAATGCACTGGCTGCTACCTCCTTCAAGGCCAGGTGACTCCATCCTTCCCTCACGAAACCCTGTCCAGCTACTCTAAACCTCTAGACCTCCCCGTTTTATGATAATAATTATAAATATATTGCCTACAGTGCCTACTGCATGGCAGACACTGTGCTAATATCTAATCCTCCCAACCCACTCGATGGTATTGATGTTATTTTTTAGCCCCGTTTTACATATAAGGAAGCTGATATACAGAAACACTTAGGAAACTATTGGGGCCAGGGAAGGCTGTACATTGACACGTATATCAATCAATGGTACATTGATTATTTTGAGTGAAAGTTGCTTAAGAAAGAGATGACGCAAGAAGCCCATTCTGACCCTCCTCTCTTGTCTCCCTGAAAGCAGGAAATAAATCTCTCATGTGAAAGGTGCACTCCCTACATCAGGGGCTAAAAGGACACCCTTATTGCCAAAGACAGAGAGTTCAGGGCCAAGGAGTCTATATGAACAGGCCTTGTTACTTTCTTAATTTACTACCAAGCTCGAACTGTTTAGATTCTTTACTAATTAAGCACCCAAACCTAGGTTTCTTTGTCCTGTCGATTCCTCACAAATGTATTGTTTCTTTGTCTGAAGAGTGTAAAAGCTGCCTCCTTTGGGGAATTCCCTGGTGGTCCAGTGGTTAGGACTCTGTGCTCTCAATGCTGAGGGCCCGGCTTCAATCCCTGGCTGGGGAACTAAAGTCCCACATGCTGCGCGGGGTGTGGGCAAAAAAAAAACCTGCCTCCTTTGGCCACTACTTTAGGTCTCATTTCTACGAGACCTCCAGGGGCATGCATTAAGTTTTGTTTCTCTTTCTCCTGTTAATCTGTGTTGTGTCAATTTTATTATTAGTCCAGCCACAAGAACTCAAGATATGTAGAGGGGGACATTTTATCCCTCCCTGACAAAGCTTATCAAGAACCTCCTAGTGAAGAAGCTGGAGTTAGGATCTGGGTCTGTGGGACTTCAGAGCCCGAGCTCTTAACCAATCCTTACCGCCCCTGAGATCTTTAGAGCAGTTCAAATCTTGCACCACACAATTTCCCGCTTCTTCCTGTGCTCCCTTGTGTGGCTATGTCGGTACCCACAATGCCTTGCTCAGATGCTGTGCTGTTACAGTGAAAGATGGTGTGTTCGACCCTCGACCAATGGGCAGTCATGAATGTACTATTCTATGAAGATGAGAGCAATGTAATAGACTAGTGCCTCTCACATGCTTGTAAATGGCAGCTCTCTACCTTTCCTGGCTCTCAAACCAGGCTAATTGTCTCCCCTGTCCTGGCAGGAACAGCTACTTACTCAACCAACCCACCTGGGCTAACTGCCAAGAGCCTGAGCACATCGTCCTCTGGAACGTGGTCTTGTTCTCCATCCTGCTGGGGATCGGCGTGGTAGAAGCTGTCCTTTGCCTCAGCCAAGTCATCAGTGGACTCTGTGATATCTTCTGTGGTACATGCGTCCGAAAAGGACAGGTTGGTGCTTCTAGAACCCAGGAATGTTCAAGTCATTTCCCCTGACCTGTTTCTCACATCTCCCTCCCACCCCAGCCTCACACTCTCAGAGGTAATCCAGTAACCAGGAAATGCCTTTTGAAATGTCGAACTTCATTTGCCACTTGGGGCTTAATTTTCTTTCAGGTGACCATAACTGGCTTATGACCAGCCTAAGAAGTCACAACCAATTGGCAGAGTTCCCCGGCTTCAGAAGGACTGGATTCGGTGAATATCAATCCCCAGGGTTCTGAGAAGCTGAGGAAAAGCCCCTGATTTTTACAAAAGTCAACAGTTTTGATCTTCTTTGCTAGAATCAAGATTGTCATTTCCCCCAAATGATCTCTAAGAATAATATAAGAAGTCATAGGGCTGTAAATAATAAAAAAATTTTAATAATAATATAATAATAGATACTTAACTTATTCAGTTGTTACTATATCCCAGTCCTGGTGCTAAACCCTTTATCTACGTTATTTCAGTTAATCCTACGAAGCAAGAAGCATTATAATGTCATCTTACAGATGAGGAACTCAGGCTCAGAGAGGTTCAGTTACTTGTCCGAAGTCAGCAAATCTAAGTTTTGAACTTGAGCCTGATTGCAACATTTATATTCTCGACCACTCTCTCCAGTGGTACTCAAACCACTGGACTAGTTCTGTGGATTGTAATAGGTGTCATTACACCCCAAAAAAGGGGTGGGGGAGACTCTGTGGTCAAGTTCATTTGAGATACACTGGATTAAACAAAGTGTAATCGGCTTCTCTACTGCAGGACTTGTCAGAACCTCTACAAAGCCAGTGTGTATAGCTAATTTCCAGGAAGAGAATAGCAAGTGCACGATTTCCCAGAAGTCTTATTTGACCACAAAACCCTTTTCTCCTGGAACAAATTTTAACGGGGTTAATGTTCCATGGAGCCCACTCTGAAAAGGAATGCATCACTTAGTGATGAGGTAGAACCTACCTCACTTAACCCATGAGAATCCAAGAGACTTTTCCAAACCACCAGAGAAGCAGAAAAAACATGGGATGAGACAGGTTAAGGACGACTCACCTGTGTTGAAATGAGAAAAAAAGTTTTGCTACAATTGCTGGAATCAGAAGTTTTCTTTTCAGGCTTCCTTACTGTCATTGCAGCAGACATTCATTTTTATTTTTTATTTTTTTTAATTTCTATTGAAGTGTAGTTGATTTACAATGTTGTGTTAGTTTCAGGTATACAGCAAAGTGATTCAGTTATACATATATCTATTCTTTTTCAGATTCTTTTCCATTATAGGTTATTCTAAGATATTGAATATAGTTTCCTGTGCTATACAGTAGGTCTTTGTTGTTTATCTATTTTATAGATAGTATTGTATATCTGTTAATCTCAAACTCCTAATTTATCCCTCCCCTTTGATAACCATAAGATTGTTTTCTCTGTCTGTGAGTCTGTTTCTGTTTTGTAAATAAGTCCACTTGTATCATTTTTTTAGATTCCACAAACAAGTGATATCATATGGTATTTGTCTTTCTTGAAACAAACACTTTTAAGAACTCAATCTACCATACAAGCCATGGCAGTTCCCAAAGAGGCATCAGATAGGGTTTCTGCTTCAGGAAGCTTGCAAACTAGTGGATCTTGCATAGCTGACTGCTTCCACAAATGATATCCAACTTTGTACAAATAAGAAAAAAAGCAAATGTTATAGCTTGGTAAGTAAACAGAGCCAAAGGCAAATTTTTAAAAGGTGCCTTCTCCTCCAGGTTGGTGCCCATTTGGGGTGGAATAATGTTCCCCCCAGAATTCATATTTAACAGGAACCTCAGAAGTGACCTTATTTGGAAATAGGGTATTTGTTGATGTGATTAATTAAAATGAGGTCATACTAGATTAGGGTGGACTCTAAATCTAACACGCACAGAGAAGGCCACATGAAGATGTAGGCAGAAATTGGAGTTATGCTGCCACAAACCAAGTGATGCCAAAGATTGCTGGCAACCATCAGAAGCTAAGAGAGAGACATGGTGCAGATTCTCCCTCTGAGACTCCAGGACCAGCCACATCTCCATTTCAGACTTCTAGCCTCCAGAACCATGAGTGGATACATTTCTGGGGTCGTTTGTTTGTCTGTTTGTTTGTTTTGGCCATGCCATGCAGCTTGCAGGATCTTAGTTCCACGACCAGGGATTGATCCCCTGCCCTCAGCAGTGAAAGCACAGAGTCCTAACCAATGGACCACCAGGGAATTCCCAAGTTTCTGTTGTTTTAAGACACCCAGTTAGTCGTAGTTTGTTACAGCAGCCCTCAGACACCCATACACAGTCCCACACGAGGGCGCACGCGAGCCGGGCACAGGCTGGATCTCAGACCCCCACTCAAGCTGGACCACTGCCTTGTACAGAAACGTTTATCCTACTCAACTGAACGTGGCCCTGCTGATGTCACAAATGCCCGGCTGCCCTGCTACCCCAGGCTGTTCCTTCAGCTTCCCTTTAGCCCTCCCACTGACACGAAGCAGATACACAACCCCCAGAAAGAGAAGTATCCAGAACCCTGCAATGAGCCCAGAACTGAACTGGCCCCCGAGACTGTTCCCTCAGCCCTGACAATGCTGAGGTTGTCATCCCTGTAAGAAAACTGGGCTTATGGAGGGGAAGTCTTTAAAACAGTTGGTCCATCAGATTGAATGGCTCTATATGGCCCAAATACCATTTCCCTGGGAGGGAAAAAATCCAAAGCGAAAAGTTTTATTAGCTTTTTCCCATTAAAACACCCTCTGTGTAAAGTGATAGATTTGAAGCAAGAGAGGAGAAAGGTTTTCTGCCTCTGGCAAAAGTCCCTCTTGTGGTTCTTCCTTTGGTGAGTAAAAGGAACTTGGAGTTAAAGACACCAAACTACAAACATTCTGTGGCTAATAAAGTGGACCCCAGCTCATAAAGGCAACAGAGTTCAGCTAATGTGCTCCATCAAGGGCTTTGGAGGGCGGAAAGAGCGTCAACATTTTAAACGTAGGGCCAGCTATAAAATGAGTCATGATTAATCCACTAAAAAAGTGTTTATTGCCAAATGAAAAATAAATTAAAATAAATCTGAAAGTAAATAGAAACAGTTGATTTCTGAGGCTGACTTAGGTCTACTTCAGCTACATGACAATTATTTCCTGAGTTCCTACAATGTGCAAAGCGAAGTGCCTGGAGAAAGGAGGGATGGACAGGGCTCTCAGTTCCGAAAGAAGGGGTTTAAGCGGAGGGAATTTTTTTCAGCGCACAACTACCCAGATGTAAGGCAGAAGCAGGGGAGGTGGTAATTTCCACTTCAATCTCTGTGTCTTCAAGCATATCTCATCTTTTTAAGTTCCTTTCTTTCTCAAGAGAACCACGTTTTCCAGATCAGAGTTGACTGACACTGCTTTTTCCAAACCCATATTCTGGATGTTTCCAGTGTTTATATAACATGGTACATCTGTTACTGGAAATATGAAGAAAATAGCTCTTCATGGTGAGTTTAGAGATTCTTTACTCTTTACACTTTGCTATAGTATAAAAATTCCCACATTTTCCAGAATGAGCACTTAGACTTTTATAATTATAAAACGTGAAAAAAGAGATTTTTACCATTTTATGAAAATCATCTAGAACACTTATCTGTCTGTCATGTCTGGTGAAAAGCTCTTATAGTTATGACACTGACTTGAGACAAACGTCATGGTTCAAAGGCTCATTGACAAGCCAACATCCAGTATTTCTCCCAAGTCAAATGGGAAGAAATCATTTTAAAGGAGGGAGATGCCCTATAGGGAGTGGGGGGAAGAAAATGAAACTAACCTAAATAGCTTTGGAAATTTTGGAAACCTTGATTTGACTAGAAACCATAAGGCTAAGGACAAAGGGAATTGTATATAAACACTGTACTCTATAACTGCTTCTCACAGGGGTATGAGATAACAATTATGAAACTGCTATGCATATATAATGGAGTTGAATGGTGGATGGTGGGAGCCAGGTTTCTCACTGTCATAGGGATAATTCTCACAGATAAGCAAAGAGGGAAGGCTAGAATAATCCATGTAGTACTGGATTAGAGTCAAGGACATCAATATAAACTCATGTTCGGCTTAACATAGATACAGATGGATAAATACAGAAATATGTGTGTATGCATGGGTTATTATACATATATATTTCCTGCTGAGAGAGCTAGAAGCAGTGACAGCCCAGTAGCAATGAGCACACCCAGTGCCAAGGTCTTGGTTTCTAATGCCATTCTCTACTGAAAGCAACTAGGGCTCCTTGAAGAAATGACTGATTCTAGGGGTGAGAATGAAGAATAAAGATGAGCTTGGAGCATATTGCTGTGCCAGAAAGCAAGGAAGTACTCAAAAAACAAAAGGCAGGACATGAAAATAAACAAACCAAGGGGACACAGGAGCCAACCTGAAATGGCTCCCAAGGGCCAAAGCAGAAACAAATTGAGCAACAAAATAAATAACATAGTATTAGGGTATAACCCAAATATAAAATAAATATCTATGAGTCAACGCTGATATAAATAAATGATTGATTAAATAAATAGGGAGAAAGAGACAAATCTTCCTTAGAGAAAAATTTCAAATAATTTATATAGATACTCCTGTCTCTTTGAAATGGAGTTCAGTACCCCACCCCTTTTAGTGTAGACTGTGCTTCCAAAAAATAGAGTACGGAAGGTGGGGGAAAAGTAATTTTAGAGTGGAGAAAACTAGAAAATACCACTTTGGCCAGGAGACATTTTAATTGATATTAACATCACCAGTGATAAATCATGTTGATAGCAAGTACTCCTGATATTATATGATAAGGGCACTTCAGCTGTGTGACCTCCCTAAATCCATAAACCCATTCTAACTATGAGAAAAATATCAGACAAACAAACAAATGAGGGGCATTCTACAAAATATCTGACCACCACTCCTCAAAATGGTCAAGGTCATCAAAAACAAGGAAAATCTAAGAAACTGTCACAGCCAAGAGGAGCCCAAGGGGGCATGACAACTAAATGTAATATCAGATGCTAGATGGGGTCCTGGAACAGAAAAAGGACAGGGCTTCCCTGGTGGCGCAGTGGTTGAGAGTCCGCCTGCCGATGCAGGGGATGCGGGTTCGAGCCCTGGTCCAGGAAGATCCCACATGCCGTGGAGCAACTAAGCCCATGTGTCACAACTACTGAAGCCCGTGCGCCTAGAGCTCATGCTCCACAGCAAGAGAAGCCACCGCAGTGAGAAGCCTGCACACCAATACGAAGAGTAGCCCCCGCTCGCCACAACTAGAGAAAGCCCGCACGCAGCAACGAAGACCCAACACAGCCAAACTAAATAAATTAATTTATTTTTTTAAATCTTTAACTATGTCATTTAATTAAATTATATCATTAATTTGAAATAATTTATTCAACTAGGCCCTTCCTAGTAAGATAATATGGTTGACCAATAACAAGTAAACCTCCTCTCCACTACCTGGGTCTTAGGAAGGAAGAAGGCAATGAGAGATAAGCCTCTGGATTCCAAGATAACAAGCTGGCGGAGGGGCAAATGCAGAGCTCATTCTGCTCTAATGGACAGAAACTGGGGAGAAGCACTATCAAAAGAGTTACCTCCGGGCTTCCCTGGTGGCGCAGTGGTTGAGAGTCCGCCTGCCGATGCAGGGGACGCGGGTTCGTGCCCCGGTCCGGAAAGATCCCACATGCCGCGCAGCGGCTGGGCCCGTGAGCCATGGCCGCTGAGCCTGCGCGTCCGGAGCCTGTGCTTCGCAATGGGAGAGGCCACAATAGTGAGAGGCCCGCGTACCACAAAAAAAAAAAAAAAAGAGTTACCTCCTTGTGACAGGCTGTTGTAAGTGGGCATAACCCCGTCCTGTTGGCATGACACCCTGAATCCTAATATCATTTCTCCACCTTTCCTGGGAGATAAAGTATGGTAACCCATCCAACCAAAACACTGTTCAGAAGAAGCTGTTAATACCATAAACCACATCCAGTCCAAAGGGAAGCATGAGAAAGTCCATCAGAACCTTCCATCTAAGGACCAGGGTGGGCAAACAGAAGCTGGCCAATTGACAACATCTATATACTTTCCCCTTTGTCCATGCCCTCAGTAAATGCCCTTCCTGTCCTTTTTAAGCTGGTGTTGAGTTTAGGAAAATATTATTTAGGTTAAACTTGCAAATGGGCCAGAGGAGAATTGAAACAGGCTAGGTGAGCATTCCTAGAGCTAGTCAGGGTCTATGCTGAGCACTGGACTGCACTAGTGAACAAGCTGACCCAGGTCCTTGCCCTTGTGTTGGTTACAATCCAGTGATGTTCAAACACTCTCATGCTTGGAATCACTGGCCTCAGAGCTCTTGTTCTCCAGTGGATCCTCAGGATCCATACAAGGCATTTAGGTTTGGTGGTGTAGGCATGAGACTTGTAGCAAATGAGACCTGAGTTCAAACTCCAGCACTTCCTACCTTGAACAAATGTCTTAACCCCCCTGAGTCTTACTTTCTCATCTGCAAGGTATAGATGGTAATCTCATCAGCTACGTGGAGTTGTTGGAAGAACTAAATGAGACGATGTATGCAGAGTTTTTTTCTTTGTTTTTTTTTTGTGCGGTACCCGGGCCTCTCACTGTTGTGGCCTCCCGCTGTTGTGGCCTCTCGCGTTGCGGAGCACAGGCTCCAGACGCGCAGGCTCAGCGGCCATGGCCCACGGGCCCACGGGCCGAGCCGCTCCACGGCATGTGGGATCTTCCGGGACCGGGGCACGAACCCGTGTCCCCTGCATCGGCAGGCGGACTCTCAATCACTGCGCCACCAGGGAAGCCCCCAGAGTATTTTATATGGCACTTGCCACGTGATAGCTGTAAATAAATGGTAGCTATTATTGTTAATAAGAATAATTTTGATCCCCCAACCATTAATCTCTTTAGAAAAAAAGTAAAGCCCAGCAGAAGGCACACACTTAGGTGTCAGGGAGTCCCAAGTTTGGTCTCCATCTGCATCTTCAGATGTGTCCCAATCTTACTACCTCAGTCTTACCAGAGAATGGGCATAACACTCACTACCTCCTAGGGCTGTTGTAAGGATATATTAATTACTCTTTGCAGGGCCCTTTGAAGTTGAAATTGCCGAGTAAATATCCCAAAATAGAAAATTAAAAGGTATATCAATTGTACCAAGGCAAAACATCAAACTGGTACCTGACCCTTTGTTACCAGGGATATGGCCCCTGCAGCACCATCTTCCTGTCTTTGACTAATGCTAAGTGAGATCAGTTCAAATAACACCACAGTAGATGTCACACTGCCACTCATCACTCACCTCCAGCCCAGAAAGGGAATGAGCATTTCAGAAAACATTTTTTGACAAAACGTGCATCCTAAGGTGTCCGTGGCCACATTCCAAGGAGCTTTGTCTTAAGTCAGGGTACTCCAGGGGATGCATAAAGAGAGAGAATTGGCTTACGTGATTATGGAGGCTTGGTAAGTCCAAAATCTGCAGGGTAGGCTGGTAGGCTGGAGATCCAAAGAAGAGTTACAGGTCAAGCCTGGAGGCCGTCTGCTGGCAGAATTCCCCCTTCTCTCAGAAAGATCCATCTTTTTCTATTAAGGCTTTCAGCTGATTAGAAGAGGCTCTCCCACATTATAGAGGGTAATCTACTTTACTTAAAGTCTACTGATTTAAATGTTAATATCATCTGAGAAAAAGCTCTTCAGATGCTCTAGGATGGTGCCCAGCAACCTGCTTTTAAAAAGCCCTTCAGGGGATTCTGACAGGTACTGAAGTTTAGGGACCACTGGCTTAAGAGCAGAACAAGTCCAACAGGTGCTGTAGGAAACCAGCTCTTGGGACCCCAGTTTTTCTTCTTTTTCTCAATATACTTTGAAACCGTTTAGTGAATGCCTTCCATTTGTGATATTTCAGGGTTGGTTTCTCAGCAAGCCAGAGTTTTTCAAAATGTGAATCCCATTTGCTATATACCAGGCACTCTTCTAAAGTGCTTTAATGACATGCATTCGATTTCATTTAAAATGATGTTTTTTCCCTAAGTTTGTAGCATGTATTCTGAAGACAATATGGCTTAAAATTGCACTAGGACATTTGGAACACCCCCTAACAACTCCTTTCATCCTTACAGCAGTCCCATAAACCTAGTACTATGATTATTGTCACCATTTTACAGATCAGGACACTGAGAAGCAAAGAAATGAAGTCATTTTCCAGGGAACCTGGCTCCACAGTCACATCTCCAACCACCCTACCGCCTGTGTGGCACCCTTCTCTTAACTTACAAACTGCTTGCACCTCAGTCCTGAAGGCTGATTGGACCCACAGTGGACTGAGGTGTCCTCCAATGTCCACACCTAACCCCAATGGCCTCCACTGGCTGTGGCCTGCTGGGTGCACTTGTTTCCAGAGCATTCCCCCAAGGGCCTGTGTGCCCTCAGAGGTATGTTGCCAGCATCACTAAACCAAGTAATTTGGTCAAACTATTTCAGCAGCTCCCACCTCCACTGACCAAAGTGGTCAAGGGGATTGTAGATTGCTAGAAAGAGTTTGCATTGGCCCGACTTCCCAATTTTGTAGGGTACAGTACAGTAGCTCAATACAAAATATCAATATTAAGTATTAAGCTAATATTTAGTAGTATTTAGTACAAAGCAGAAGCGATCGCCAAGGACTCTTCCCACTAAGCAAACATTCTGGTTACTGGAAAGTTGCCATATGTTCTATCCAAGGATTGTTAAATTAGACAAATTCTAGAATCATAAAGCATATATTTTGGAAATTTGAAAAAGACCTTCTGATTTAAGTCAACACACCTTCCCAGTGCCTGGGTCCTCTGATCATAGTCTTTGGCAATTATTCACTCAGACATTGATTGATGGGAATCTATCCCCAAGGCCACCCATTCCACATCGGGCCGCCAGATGCTAGAAAGATCTTCACTCTAACAGGCCAAGGGCTATCTCTCTGCAGCCTCAGAGTTTGACCCCTGTGTTTAATCTGTCCTTCACTTCACCCTCAGATGCTTGAAAACAGTGATCATATCTTCCCCAGGCCTTCCTCCCCTCCAGCTCTCAGCTCTGCAATTCCTTCTACCAGCTGAGCATCACCTTCAAACTCACCCGGATTTTGTCCTGTCCCTCGTAAAGTGTGGTATCCAGAACCGAGCCCCATACTCCAGGACATGTTCTGATCGAGAAAAAGAAGCACAAAGCAATCCCCTCCCAGTTGATGGACTGGGATACAAATATAGCTAATGCCATCTTGATGTGTTTTTATAGGCACAGACAAAGAGTTCATTTCGGATTACATGCATAGAAAAAAATTATAAATACTAGGAGTCTGTTAAACGACAAAAAGCATTTTTAAATACTCGAAAATTTTTAAACAATTTAAAAACACATGGCTGATCCTCACCCCTCCCGCGCCCCTCTGTGCCTTCCCTTTCAATTAATGTCATGAGCGTGACAGCAGCTGGTTGGAAGATTCTGGAATTTCAGAGAATCTCAGAGCCACTACAGGAGCTGCCCCAGGTCCTCCTACCCGAATATGGAGATGTTCCTCCCCCACTCCCTGAGTTACTGGGTTGGGAGGTAGAACCTGCCTCACTTTGTGATACATAGTCATGAGCTTACGTAGATGAAGCAGCAATAGGACTCAGCCACTCCTGGGAGCCAGCCCTGTGGTCGGACATCCTGGGCATTTGCTCAGCCGCTTTACAAAAGCAGATTCAGGCCTCTTCAGGCCACTGAGGGCAAGGGAAGGAAAATGTGTTGAGCACGATTATGTGGCAGGCACTACGGTGTTTCAATGCCTTCTATCTCCTAGTCCCCTCTCCGCCTTCTGAGTGATGTGTGTTGTCCTCGAGGAGCAGAGAGCGGGTGTGTAACCTGCCCAAGGCCCTGCAGCTGGTTAGAAGCATGTGGGATGAGAACAGTTGCCCAGGGTGACGCGTCCCTCTGACAGGCCCTCCAGGGAAGCCAGATGGGTCACCGCTCTCCAATGCAGCCTGCAGTGAACATCGTGCTCTGTGCGATGGGGCTGGAGGGGCCTGGTGGGAACCACCAAGGAGGCCCCTTCTCAGGAGCAGAGACCCCGACTCCCAGGAACCCCGGGGCCAACAGGGTCTTAGCCCTGCCCCATAATAAGTCTCTTTGCTACCCACCTTGGGAAATGGGTCCTTGGCTGGCTCACAGATGTTTGGGTTTTCTCTGTGGTCTGGGAAAATCTTGGGCCACTGCTAAGTTAATCAGTGCAAATTAATTAACAACGATGAGCATTTTTCTCCCCTCCCTTCACACGTAGTGAAATGCCTTTGGATTAAGCAGATTATTCATGATACATAAAACTGCCACTTTTGGGCTTCCCTGGTGGCACAGTGGTTGAGAGTCCGCCTGCTGATGCAGGGGACACAGGTTCGTGCCCCGGTCCGGGAAGATCCCACATGCCGCGGAGCGGCTGGGCCCGTGAGCCACGGCTGCTGAGCCTGCACATCCGGAGCCTGTGCTCCACAACGGGAGAGGCCACAACAGTGAGAGGCCCGCGTACCGCAAAAAACCAAAAAAAAACAAAAAAAAACCTGCCACTTTTCAAGTCAGATCATTCTGGGGGTATGTCAGAGGAAGGTGGATAAGAGAGATTCAAATCACATGTAGGATGTCTGTCGATTCCCAAGGCATTAAAGGTTTCTTGTGTGGCCAGCCTGGAGGTTGTAATGTCTCTTGTCTGGATGGGGAGCTGTGATGCAGTTAAATAACTTAAGAGGGCCATCTCCCAGTGTGTTTGAAGAAAAAAATACCATTAATCCTAATGATGGGTACTTGCATGGGCCTTTCATCTGTACCTTTCAAAGTATCTTTAACCACCATTAATTATACCTCCCAACATACCTCTGAGGCAGGTGAAAACCATCATACCCATTTTACAGGTGAATAAAGGACTACCAGGGAGGGGAGGAGGAGTGAATTATCTGGGGCCACACATAAACCAGTGGCAGAACATGCAATTCCAGCCCCCTGGTCAGAGCCTGGGCTGCCCTGTTCTTGTTGGCTGTTCCCTCTGAAGGACCGGGCTCTGGGAGAGAATCAAAGATGCTATTGTGATGCCACTTCTAAGGGCCAATGGGATTGATCACTCTAAGCCTTACAAAAGAAAAGTGGCCTCTTTATGGAAAGCATAGGAGCAGAATATTCTCATGCTTTGGGCATTGTCCCTTATGCTAAAGGTGGCCAGTGATTATCGGGATGTTTGGGACACATCTTAGACTATGAGTCAGCAGCTCTGAGCCCTGACCAAGATGCTCCTTTCAATGGAGTCACAGAATCGGGTGTCAGAGTCAATCTGAACAAGAAGATGTTCTGTGCAGCAGCTCCTCCTTATGTCCAGGGCTTCAACTTCTCCCAGTGTCTCCCCCTTTGCTTCTCGGCTTTGGTTCCCCATCCTCACACCATAGGAGCACGTAACAGGGATGTCTGACCTAATCTTGGAGACTCAGGGAGAGCCCAGAAGAAGAGCACGAGGGCTTCCCTGGTGGCGCAGTGGTTGAGAGTCCGCCTGCCGATGCAGGGGACACGGGTTCGTGCCCCGGTCTGGGAGGATCCCGCATGCCGCGGAGCGGCTGGGCCCGTGAGCCATGGCCGCTGAGCCTGCGCATCCAGAGCCTGTGCTCCGCAACGGGAGAGGCCACAGCAGTGAGCGGCCGGGGTACCGCAAAAAAAAAAAAAAGAAGAGTACGAAAAAAAAAAAGAGCACGAGTAAGCTGGCAGAGGGATGGGGTCTAGAGGTGAGAGAGCACTAGTACAAGGGACGCAAGGAGTTCTTCAGAGAAGATACCCAATGCGCGTGAAGGAAGAGTGAGTGTAGGATCCAGAATAAGGAATTTTACAGAAGGGCGTCCTTAGAGAGTGGTGAGCTGTGTAAAAACACAACCAAGTCTGTATGTTTGGAATAGTTTGTATATTGGAAGCTCAGGAGGAGGCCCAGGTGTGGGTGGAGAGCTGAGCTCATTGGCTCATGTTAACTCTCAGAGCACCCAAGTACAGACAGCTGGTGGGCTTCAGGTCCAGAGGTCCAGAGGTCAGAGTTGAACTAGGGACGGAGACTTGGGGTCATTAGCTATCACTGATCCTCAGGTGAAGATGGGATCACCAAAAGAGGATGTTACAGTGAGAAATGAGAGGCCTGAGGATGCAACCCTGAGGTCAGCCAACATAAAAGAAATCTATTCAAAAGCAGGCTTCTTTAGGGAGAGAACCATATAAACTGTGTCCTTGCAAAAGGACCAGCAAGCACGGTGTCTGGCATGTAAATGTTTGCGGAAGGAAGCGGGGACAAAGGTGGGAAGGGATGAAGGGAGGGAGGGAGGGAGGGAGAGAGGGAGGAAGGAATAATTTCTACGGAGCTTCTTATCAGAAACTATAATCCAAGAGGCATCACTGCACAGTGGTTAAGAGAATCAGAGGACCTAGATTTAATCCCAACTCTGTCACTGACTAGCTCTGTGGCCTTCAGCCAGTTACTTAATCTCTCTCTCTTTCATTTTCCTCGTCCATGAGTAACAGTAATTCCTACCTCGGAAGTTGTTGTGGGAAGTAAATGATCTAAGACAAACCTGTTTTTCTCACAGTTTTCCCCATCTCATGAAATGACAATTCCATCTTTCCAGTTTCTCAGCCCAAAAGCCTTAAAACCACCCTGGACTTCACATTGTTTTCCCTCACACCCTACATCCAAGGGATCAACCATTCACGTTGACACTATTTGCAAAACATCTCTAGAATCTGACCACTCCTCACTGCCTCTGCTGCTACCACCCTGGGCCAAGTCACTATCTCTTTCCTGGATTTTGGTCACAGCCTCCTAACTGGTCTCCCACCTTTTGTCCTTGCCCCTTTACGATCTGTTCTCAGTGGACAGCCAGAGGGCTCCTGCTAAAACAGAAGTCAGACCACTTTGCTCCTCTGCTGGAAACTTCCCAGAAGCCCCCATCTCACTAGCAGTGCAAGCTGGAGCCCTCGGCTGGGCTATGAGGCTCTACCTGATCCGGCCCACCTCCTCTCTGCCCTCACCTCCCATCTTTCAGCCTTCTTCCCCTCTTTCAGCCTTCTGGCTACTCATCTCTCAAGCAAGCCCTGCTCCCATCTCAGGACATCTGCCCTTCTGTTTCCTCCACCTGTAAGCTCTTGCCGCAGCTGGCCACATGGCCTGCTCTCTCACCTCTTCAAATCCTTTGCTTAAAGTCACCTTCGCATCAGGCATTCTCAATCACCTGTTGAAAACTGCAGCTTCCTCTCCTGCCCAAATGCCAACCCACCTTAGCCAGCTTCATCTACCCCCCGCAACCAGCCCCATCCTCATAGCTCTCGATGACTTTAGTCTCACAAATCATTTGAAACTCCCTGGATAGCTCTAAAATATAAGCTAAATGAAAGCAGGGATTTTTACCAGTTGTGTTCTCTATAGTGGAACAGATCCTAGCACATACTAGGTGATCAATGAATATTTATTGAATAAATCACTTAAACAGTGCCTTGTGCATGGAACATATTCAGCTTTAGCTAATTAAAATTGATCCACAAAAAAGGTATAAAGGTCATTATTGGAATGAGTAGGAAATTTTGAATATGGATTATATGTTATATAATATTACTGTACCAATATTAAATTTCTTGAATGTAATTATGTAAGTTATGTAAGAGAATGTCCTTGTTCTTAAGAGATACAGACTGAAGTATTTAGAGGAAAAATGTCATCAAACCTACAACTTACCTTCCAATGTTTCAGCAACATACATAAATATTGAGAGGTGAATAGAGGAAAACAATTAATGAGTCTAGATGAAAGCCATACTGGTGTTCATCGTACTGCATTTTAAAAATCATCTTCAGTTTGAAATTCTTCAAAATAAGAAGTCGAGGCGGTTGTTTTGTAATGTGTCAGCTTGGCTCGGCTGAACTACATTTCCCAGAATTCCTTTTCCTGTATGATTCCAGGACAGATGGGCCACAAGCGAGACTGGTGCAAGATGTGGAGGGCGGGAGTGGAGCAGCAGCCATTATGCAGCTCACACGCCTTCTCACTCATCTGCTAGGTCACCTCATTGGCATGAGGAAGCCGTTTCAACTGCTACCAAGCCTGGGACTCCTTTAAGAGTCTCTGACTCCCAGGCCAGGTGTGTGTGTGTGTGTTTTCAGCCCCAGCTGCTGCAGGATACCCATTCCATCAAGATCGAAGGCAACAGGTACTCCTGGGCTTCAGTCCATCCTTATGGGCTCCAGCTCGCTCTGTGGGTGCCAGCTTGTTCTTGTCTTCCTCCCCTTTAAATCCATCTGCCTGTCCCAACTGCCTCCCAAGCATCAGCCTCAAATGAAAAGGAAAAGGACGATAAGCATCCTTACAGAGACTGCTTAACTAGCTCCCACAATTGCACAAGATCATGTTCTTCTAACAGATCCCCTTACACACACACAGATCCAGGATTTGGTATCAGGAGTGGGGTTTACTCACAAATCTCTTTGAGATGAGCCCTCCTCTAGCTTGGCCTCCCACTGAGACCCCTAAGGAGCAACGTTCTTAAGCTTCCTGGAAGCCCTATTATTTGGCTGAGAGGATCTGTAAGGCACACTCTTAGTCTTTCTAGAGGGTCTTTTGCTTGATGCAATGGTACTGTGAGGCGAAATATCTTTGATATTTCTAAGACCTTAACAAAAGGTTTACAGTCATGCCCTTGGCTTCATCTTCAGGTTTTCCTGGCAGTGTCCTGGATTTGATCTCTGCTTAGAAGCCATTTCTTAGTTTTAGCACCATTTGCCATCTGGAGAGGCTGAGAATCCTCCAAACCATCAAGTCCCAGCTTCTTTTTGCTTAACAGTCCTTCCCTTGATTTTTCCCTCTCCTCTCACATTTTACAATAAGCAGCCAGGAGAAATCGGGAGGCACCTTCCACTCTTTACCTGGAAATCTCATTAAATAGATCACTTCATTAAGTATATTTTCTACTTTCAACCTTGCTGCAGGCAACAGTGTTCCTAATGATTTCTGCTGCTACATAATGAAGATCTCCTTTCTTCTTTGAATTTCCAATAAGACTTTCCTTACTTTAAGCCCTCAGCAGCAGCTTCTTCAAAGTCCAAAATTCTACAAGCCACGTGTACCTAATGCTTTCACTAACATTCTCTTCAAAACCCACAGCCTGGGCTTCCCTGGTGGCGCAGTGGTTGAGAATCTGCCTGCTAATGCAGGGGACACAGGTTCAAGCCCTGGTCTGGGAGGATCCCACATGCCGCGGGGCAATGAGGCCCATGAGCCACAACTACTGAGCCTGCGCGTCTGGAGCCTGTGCTCCGCAACAAGAGAGGCCGCGATAGTGAGAGGCCCGCGCACCGTGATGAAGAGTGGCCCCCGCTTGCCACAACTAGAGAAAGCCCTCGCACAGAAATGAAGACCCAACACAGCAAAAATAAATTAATTAATTAATAAATTCCTACCCCAAACATCTTAAAAAAAAAAAAGAAAACCACAGCTTTAAAACAAAAAAACAAAAAAACCCCACAGCCTGCTTCCAAAGGCACACCCACATTTTAGGGTTTTGTTATGGCAGCACACCACCTCCAAGAACTGTAGTCTGCATTTGTTATCTACTGCTTTAGAACAAATTACTCTAAAACTTAGCACATTAAACAATAAAAATTTATTATCTCACACAGTTTCTGATTGTCAGGAATCTGGAAGCAGCTTAGGGTCTCTCACAAGAAGCTAGTTAAAGTGAAAGCCAGGGCTACTGTCACCCCTAGGATTGGCTGGAACTGAAGATTCTGCCTCCAAGCTCATTCTCGTGGCTGTTGGCAAACCTCAGTTCCTCACTGGCTATTGGCTGGAGACTTGAGTTCCTTGCCATGTGGGTTGCTCCACAGAGTAGCTCTCAGCATGGCAGCTGGCTTTGCCCAGAGTGAGAGATTCAAGAACATGAGAGAGAAAGAGAGAGAGAGAGAGGGAGAGAGATGGCCTTCAGATTTCCTCCACTCCAGCTAGTTTAAGTGGAAAGGGATTTGTTACGGAATGACTTACAGAGTTATTTCTGGGAGACACAGAACTAAGCTTGACTGCTACAAATTCAGGACAAGTCATCCAAGAGATACACACAACCACACCATGAGACTATTCTAGTAGAAACCCCACCGCTGCTGCTGTCTGCACTTCCCATCTATGGAGCAGGGACCAGAGAATAGATGCTCCACCACAGCATCCAGGAAGATCCAGTCTCTCCACACGGCCACCACCTACATTCCTCACTTCTGTCATTCAAGTCTCAGAAAGCACATCTAGGTCACATGCAGAACCCAAACTGTGGAGAAGTCTGGAAATTATTATTAGCAGTATCATTCCTGCTACACTGAGAACCTGTGTCTGAAGAGGTATAAAATGATGAGAGACTTCAACAGGCTCATTCCCCAATGACTACGGGTATCTGAGGCCTTGTAATATTCCAGATAGAACACCTTAGGGCCATAAGGTAAAGAGACCCTGGAATTAAACAATTGAAGGTGATAGAAAACATTGGGAAACTGGGAAAATGCAACACTTTAAAACAGAAAAAGAACTAAAAACTCTTTATACTGATATACAGTCTTAGGATGGCCCATTTATAGAAAAAACAGTAAAACTAGAATGTTCTCAATCCTTCCCAATTTCAAATAATCTCTCTCATAGTCGACGTATGTACACATACTTTTGACAGACATTGGGTTGTAGTTGTTTTAATACTATGTTTATGCCCCCCAATTTCCATATGGTAGCCCTGCCACTACCATGTCTTTGGAGGACTCTCTTCTTTGGCCTCTTCAGAGAATAAATCTCCTATCTTCTGCCTCACTTTGTGGGTGGAGGAGGGCATCTGGAGTCTAACACCTACTTAAACAGACTTGTAGCCAATCCTCCAATGTTTAGCCTCACCTTTACCCCTCTTTCCAGAAGGACTTGGTGCCACCAATGTGTGAGTCTGTGGAGGGTCTTGTGGCATTAAATGGGTCCTTGGCTTTTCCCCAGAATTTCTCTTCTGCTGACCCAGAATTAGCTCCACTCCTTTCCATCTTCCAAAGCTTTGTTTCTATCATCTCTTTTCTCTTCTATTAATCCTTAAGAGTGTGTGTCTTTTTTTTTTAAAGTCCTCTTCCCATTCTTAATTTAGAGAGATTTCAAGAGGGAGCAGATATGAATGGGTGTGTTCAAACTGCCTCCTTCAGTTAGAAGTCCAGACCCTGGGTTTTGGGTTTTGGTCCCCATTAAGTTAGCTTCAATTACATTATCACTTTTTTTTTTTTTTTTTTAAACATCTTTATTGGGGTATAATTGCTTTACAATGGTGCGTTAGTTTCTGCTTTATAACAAAGTGAATCAGTTATACATATACATATGTTCCCATATGTCCTCCCTCTTGCGTCTCCCTCCCCCCCACTCTCCCTATCCCACCCCTCCAGGCTGTCACAAAGCACCGAGCTAATATCCCTGTGCCTTGCGGCTGCTTCCCCCTAGCTATCTACCTTACTACGTTTGTTAGTGTGTATATGTCCATGACTCTCTCTCGCCCTGTCAAAGCTCACCCTTCCCCCTCCCCATATCCTCAAGTCCGTTCTCCAGTAGGTCTGCGTCTTTATTCCTGTCTTACCCCTAGGTTCTTCATGACATTTTTTTTCCCCTTAAATTCCATATATATGTGTTAGCATACGGTATTTGTCTTTTTCTTTCTGACTTACTTCACTCTGTATGACAGACTCTAGGTCTATCCATCTCATTACAAATAGCTCAATTTCATTTCTTTTTAAGGCTGAGTAATATTCCATTGTATATATGTGCCACATCTTCTTTATCCATTCATCCAATGATGGGCGCTTAGGTTGTTTCCATCTCCGGGCTATTGTAAATAGAGCTGCAATGAACATTTTGGTACATGACTGTTTTTGAATTTTGGTTTTCTCAGGGTATATGCCCAGTAGTGGGATTGCTGGGTCATATGGTAATTCTATTTGTAGTTTTTTAAGGAACCTCCATACTGTTCTCCATAGTGGCTGAACCAATTCACATTCCCACCAGCAGTGCAAGAGTGTTCCCTTTTCTCCACACCCTCTCCAGCATTTATTGTTTCTAGATTTTTTGATGATAGCCATTCTGACTGGTGTGAGATGATATTTCATTGTAGTTTTGATTTGCATTTCTCTAATGATTAATGATGTTGAGCATTCTTTCATGTGTTTGTTGGCATTCTGTATATCTTCTTTGGAGAAATGTCTATTTAGGTCTTCTGCCCATTTTTGGATTGGGTTGTTTGTTTTTATGTTATTGAGCTGCATGAGCTGCTTGTAAATTTTGGAGATTAATCCTTTGTCATTTGCTTCATTTGCAAATATTTTCTCCCATTCTGAGGGTTGTCTTTTGGTCTTGATTATGGTTTCCTTTGCTGTGCAAAAGCTTTGAAGTTTCATTAGGTCCCATTTGTTTATTTTTGTTTTTATTTCCATTACTCTAGGAGGTGGGTCAGAAAGGATCTTGCTGTGATTTATGTCATAGAGTGTTCTGCCTATGTTTTCCTCTAAGAGTTTGATAGTTTCTGGCCTTACATTTAGGTCTTTAATCCATTTTGAGCTTATTTTTGTGTATGGTGTTAGGGAGTGATCTAATCTCATACTTTTACATGTACCTGTCCAGTTTTCCCAGCACCATTTATTGAAGAGGCTGTCCTTTCTCCACTGTACATTCCTGCCACCTTTATCAAAGATAAGGTGTCCATATGTGCGTGGGTTTATCTCTGGGCTTTCTATCCTGTTCCATTGATCTATCTTTCTGTTTTTGTGCCAGTACCATACTGTCTTGATTACTGTAGCTTTGTAGTATAGTCTGAAGTTAGGGAGCCTGATTCCTCCAGCTCCGTTTTTCGTTCTCAAGATTGCTTTGGCTATTCGGGGTCTTTTGTGTTTCCATACAAATTGCGAAATTTTTTGTTCTAGTTCTGTGAAAAATGCCAGTGGTAGTTTGATAGGGATTGCATTGAATCTGTAGATTGCTTTGGGTAGTAGAGTCATTTTCACAATGTTGATTCTTCCCATCCAAGAACATGGTATATCTCTCCATCTATTTGTATCATCTTTAATTTCTTTCATCAGTGTCTTATAATTTTCTGCATACAGGTCTTTCATCTCCTTAGGTAGGTTTATTCCTAGATATTTTATTCTTTTTGTTGCAATGGTAAATGGGAGTGTTTTCTTGATTTCACTTTCAGATTTTTCATCATTAGTATATAGGAATGCCAGAGATTTCTGTGCATTAACTTTGTATCCTGCTACTTTACCAAATTCATTGATTAGCTCTAGTAGTTTTCTGGTAGCATCTTTAGGATTCTCTATGTATAGTATCATGTCATCTGCAAACAGTGACAGCTTTACTTCTTCTTTTCCGATTTGGATTCCTTTTATTTCCTTTTCTTCTCTGATTGCTGTGGCTAAAACTTCCAAAACTATGTTGAATAAGAGTGGTGAGAGTGGGCAACCTTGTCTTGTTCCTGATCTTAGTGGAAATGCTTTCAGTTTTTCACCATTGAGGATGATGTTTGCTGTGGGCTTGTCATATATGGCCTTTATTATGTTGAGGAAAGTTCCCTCTATGCCTACTTTCTGCAGGGTTTTTATCATAAATGGGTGTTGAATTTTGTCAAAAGCTTTCTCTGCATCTACTGAGATGATCATATGGTTTTTCTCCTTCAATTTGTTAATATGGTGTATCACGTTGATTGATTTACGTATATTGAAGAATCCTTGCATTCCTGGAATAAACCCCACTTGATCATGGTGTATGATCCTTTTAATGTGCTGTTGGATTCTGTTTGCTAGTATTTTGTTGAGGATTTTTGCATCTATGTTCATCAGTGATATTGGCCTGTAGTTTTCTTTCTTTGTGACATCCTTGTCTGGTTTTGGTATCAAGGTGATGGTGGCCTCATAGAAGGAATTTGGGAGTGTTCCTCCCTCTGCTATATTTTGGAAGAGTTTGAGAAGGATAGGTGTTAGCTCTTCTCTAAACGTTTGATAGAATTCACCTGTGAAGCCATCTGGTCCTGGGCTTTTGTTTGTTGGAAGATTTTTAATCACAGTTTCAATTTCAGTGCTTGTGATTGGTCTGTTCATATTTTCTATTTCTTCCTGATTCAGTCTTGGCAGGTTGTGCATTTCTAAGAATTTGTCCATTTCTTCCAGATTGTCCATTTTATTGGCATAGAGTTGCTTGTAGTAATCTCTCATGATTTTTTTTATTTCTGCAGTGTCAGTTGTTACTTCTCCTTTTTCATTTCTAATTCTATTGATTTGAGTCTTCTCCCTTTTTTTCTTGATGAGTCTGGCTAGTGGTTTATCTATTTTGTTTATCTTCTCAAAGAACCAGCTTTTAGTTTTATTGATCTTTGCTATCGTTTCCTTCATTTCTTTTTCATTTATTTCTGATCTGATTTTTATGATTTCTTTCCTTCTGCTAGCTTTGGGGGTTTTTTGTTCTTCTTTCTCTAATTGCTTGAGGTGCAAGGTTAGGTTGTTTATTCGAGATGTTTCCTGCTTCTTAAGGTGGGCTTGTATTGCTATAAACTTCCCCCTTAGAACTGCTTTTGCTGCATCCCATAGGTTTTGGGTCGTTGTGTCTCCATTGTCATTTGTTTCTAGGTATTTTTTTATTTCCTCTTTGATTTCTTCAGTGATCACTTCATTATTAAGTAGTGTATTGTTTAGCCTCCACGTGTTTGTATTTTTTACAGATCTTTTCCTGTAATTGATATCTAGTCTCATGGCGTTGTGGTCAGAAAAGATACTTGATACAATTTCAATTTTCTTAAATTTACCAAGGCTTGATTTGTGACCCAAGATATGATCTATCCTGGAGAATGTTCCATGAGCACTTGAGAAAAATGTGTATTCTGTTGTTTTTGGATGGAGTGTCCTATAAATATCAATTAAGTCCATCTTGTTTAATGTATCATTTAAAGCTTGTGTTTCCTTATTTATTTTCATCTTGGATGATCTGTCCATGGGTGAAAGTGGGGTGTTAAAGTCCCCTACTATGAATGTGTTACTGTTGATCTCCCCTTTTATGGCTGTTAGTATTTGCCTTATGTATTGAGGTGCTCCTATGTTGGGTGCATAAATATTTACAATTGTTATATCTTCTTCTTGGATCGATCCCTTGATCATTATGTAGTGTCCTTCTTTGTCTCTTGTAATAGTCCTTATTTTAAAGTCTATTTTGTCTGATATGAGAATTGCTACTCCAGCTTTCTTTTGGTTTCCATTTGCATGGAATATCTTTTTCCATCCCCTTATTTTCAGTCTGTATGTGTCTCTAGGTCTGAAGTGGGTCTCTTGTAGACAGCATATATAAGGATCTTGTTTTTGTATCCATTCAGCCAATCTGTGTCTTTTGGTGGGAGCATTTAGTCCATTTACATTTAAGGTAATTATCGATATGTATGTTCCTATTCCCATTTTCTATATTGTTTTGGGTTCGTTATTATAGGTCTTTTCCTTCTCTTGTGTTCCTTGTCTAGAGAAGTTCCTTTAGCATTTGTTGTAAAGCTGGTTTGGTGGTGCTGAACTCTCTCAGCTTTTGCTTGTCTGTAAAGGTTTTAATTTCTCCATCAAATCTGAATGAGATCCTTGCTGGGTAGAGTAGTCTTGGTTGCAGGTTTTTCTCCTTCATCACTTTCAGTATGTCCTGCCACTCCCTTCTGGCTTGTAGGGTTTCTGCTGAGAGATCAGCTGTTAACCTTATGGGGATTCCCTTGTGTGTTATTTGTTGTTTTTCCCTTGCTGCTTTTAATATGCTTTCTTTGTATTTAATTTTTGACAGTTTGATTAGTATGTGTCTTGGCGTATTTCTCCTTGTATTTATCCTGTATGGGACTCTCTGTGCTTCCTGGACTTGATTAACTATTTCCTTTCCCATATTAGGGAAGTTTTCAACTATAATCTCTTCAAATATTTTCTCAGTCCCTTTCTTTTTCTCTTCTTCTTCTGGAACCCCTATAATTCGAATGTTGGTGCGTTTAATGTTGTCCCAGAGGTCTCTGAGACTGTCCTCAGTTCTTTTCATTCTTTTTTCTTTATTCTGCTCTGCAGTAGTTATTTCCACTATTTTATCTTCCAGGTCACTTATCCGTTCTTCTGCCTCAGTTATTCTGTTATTGATCCCATCTAGAGTACTTTTAATTTCATTTATTGCGTTGTTCATCATTGCTTGTTTCATCTTTATTTCTTCTAGGTCCTTGTTAACTGTTTCTTGCATTTTGTCCATTCTACTTCCAAGATTTCGGATCATCCTTACTATCATTATCCTGAATTCTTTTTCAGGTAGGCTGCCTATTTCCTCTTCATTTGTTAGGTCTGGTGCATTTTTATCTTGCTCCTTCATCTGCTGTGTGTTTTTCTGTCTTCTCATTTTGCTTATCTTACTGTGTTTGGGGTCTCCTTTTTGCAGGCTGCACGTTCGTAGTTCCCGTTGTTTTTGATGTCTGTCTCCAGTGGCTAAGGTTGTTTCAGTGGGTTGTGTAGGCTTCCTGGTGGAGGGGACTAGTGCCTGTGTTGTGGTGGATGAGGCTGGATCTTGTCTCTTTAGTGGGCAGGTTCACGTCTGGTGGTGTGTTTTGGGGTGTCTGTGGCCTTATTATGATTTTAGGCAGCCTCTCTGCTAATGGGTGGGGTTGTGTTCCTGTTTTGCTAGTTGTTTAGCATAGGTTGTCTAGCACTGTGGCTTGCTGGTCGTTGAGTGAAGCTGGGTGCTTGTGTTAAGATGGAGGTCACTGGGAGATTTCCGCCGTTTAATATTATGTGGAGCTGGGAGGTCTCTTGTTGACCAGTGTCCTGAAGTTGGCTCTCCTACCTCAGAGGCAGAGCCCTGACTCCTGGCTGGAGCACCAAGAGCCTTTCATCCACACGGCTCAGAATAAAAGGGAGAAAAAGTAGAGAGAATTAGTAGAAGTATGAGGAAAGAAAGAAGGAAAGGAGGAAATGAAGGAAGGAAGAAAGAAGCAAAGAAGGAAAGAAAGGAGGGAGGGAGGGAGGAAGGAAGGAAGGAAGGAGGGAAAGAAGGAAAAAAGACAGAAAGAAAGAAGATACAGTAAAAATAAAATAAAGTATAATATAGTTATTGAATTAAAAAATATTTAAGAAAAAAAAAAGGGGACGGATAGAACCTTAGGACAAATGTTGGAAGCAAAGCTATACAGAGAAAATCTTACACAGAAGCATACACATACACCTTCACAAAAAGAGGTAAAGGGGGAAAAATCATAAATCTTGCTCTCAGAGACCACCTCCTCAATTTGGGGTGATTCGTTGTCTAAAGGAGGGAAGGAAGGAAGGAAAGAAAGAAAGAACGAAGGTAAAGTATAATAAAGTTATTACAATTAAAATTAATTATTGAGAAAAAAAATTTTTTTTAAAAAACCATGGACGGATAGAGCCCTAGGACAAATGGTGGAAGCAAGAGTATACAGACAAGATCTCACACAGAAGCATACACGTACACATTCACAAAAAGAGGAAAAGGGAAAA
This sequence comes from Delphinapterus leucas, assembly GCF_059928025.1. Lineage (NCBI taxonomy): Eukaryota > Metazoa > Chordata > Mammalia > Artiodactyla > Monodontidae > Delphinapterus > Delphinapterus leucas. The sequence goes on along the minus strand of NC_143135.1, from coordinate 69,511,135 downwards.
AAAATCATAGATCTCGCTCCTAAATTCCACCTCTTCAATTTGGGATCATTCCTTGTCTATTCAGGTATTCCACAGATGCAGGGTACATCAAGTTGATTGTGGAGCTTTAATCCGCTGCTTCTGAGGCTGCTGGGAGAGATTTCCCTTTCTCTTCTTTGTTCTCACAGCTCACAGGAGCTCAGCTTTGGATTTGGCCCTGCCTCTGCGTGTAGGTCGCTGGAGGGCGTCTGTTTTTTGCTCAGACAGGACAAGGTTAAAGGAGCCACTGATTCGGGGGCTCTGGCTCACTCAGGCCGGGGGTGGGGGGGTGGAAGGAGGGGCACTGCGTGCGGGGCGGGCCTGCGGCGTCAGAGGCGGCGTGACGTTGCGGCAGAGGCCGGCGTGACGTTGCACCAGCCTGAGGCCCGCCGTGCGTTCTCCCGGGAAAGTTGTCCCTGGTTCCCGGGAACCTGGCAGTGGCGGGCTGCACAGGCTCCGCGGAAGAGGGGTGTGGAGAGTGACCTGTGCTCGCACACAGGCCCCTTGGTGGCGGCAGCAGCAGCCCCAGCGTCTCCCGCCCGTCTCTGGGGTCCGCGCTTTCAGCCGCGGCTCGCGCCCGTCTCTGCCGCGGCTCGCGCCCGTCTCTGGGGTCCGCGCTTTCAGCCGCGGCTCGCGCCCGTCTCTAGGGTTCGCGCTTTTAACCGCGGCTCGCGCCCGTCTCTGGGGTTCGCGCTTTTAGCCGCGGCTCGCGCCCGTCTCTGGAGTTCCTTTAAGCAGCGCTCTTAAACCCCTCTCCTCGCGCACCAGGAAACAAAGAGGGAAGAAAAAGTCTCTTGCCTCTTCGGCAGGTGCAGGCTTTTCCCCGAACTCCCTCCCGGCTAGTCGTGGGGCACTAACCCCTTCAGGCTATGTTCAAGCCGCCAACCCCAGTCCTCTCCCTGCGCTCCGTCCAAAACCGAAACCCGAGCCTCAGCTCGCAGCCCCACCCGCCCCGGCGGGTGAGCAGACAAGCCTCTCGGGCTGGTGAGTGCCAGTCGGCACCGATCCTCTGTGCGGGAATCTCCCCGCTTTGCCCTCCGCACCCGTCGCTGTGCACTACTCCGCGGTGCCGAAGCTCCCCCCTTCGCCTCCCGCAGTCTCCGCCCGCGGAGGGGCTTCCTAGTGTGTGGAAACTTTTCCTCCTTCACAGCTCCCTCCCACTGGTGCAGGTTCCGTCCGTATTCTTTTGTCTCTGTTTTTTCTTTTGCCCTACCCAGGTACGTGGGGAGTTTCTTGCCTTTTGGGAGGTCTGAGGTCTTCTGCCAGCCTTCAGTAGGCGTTCTGTAGGAGTTGTTCCACGTGTAGATGTATTTCTGGTGTATCCGTGGGGAGGAAGGCGATCTCCGCGTCTTACACTTCCGCCATCTTCAAGGTCCCCCCCTCACATTATCACTTTTGGTTGAGCATTCTTTTCCTTAAACCTGTCCTGGAATCTTTCATATTCTGGACCTGGGTCTGGGAGAAGAATGGATGGTGTTCATCATCTGAGAAATGTGACACTTGTCTCCACTACTTTCCATGAGGATTTCAGGTGTTACCCCAAAAAGGACTTGCCTTTAATGGCACACACTTTGGAAAGATCCTTTTTAGCCTAAGTATCTCTCATATCCATGTTTAATCACATCATTTACCAATCAAATGAATGGATTGGATGAGCAGTTAAGAGTGGGACTCAGTGATTTTTCTATGGGGAGATGTCTAATGCAGAGACTCCCAAACATCTGTCCACAGGCATCTCCACCAATCCACAATAAAATGAGAAAAATAGGACATTGTATTAATGTTCATTCAGCCAAATGCATTCAGTGTATAAGGCTATTTTGTGATTAATACTTCCCACCTTGGTGTTAAATTTTTTAATGCCATGCTAGAAAGAGTGGATTTTGGTTAGGGTTTATTGCTTTGCTGATTTTTGTTCTTTCTCAGCAAAATAAAACGTTGTCGGCCTTATTTTAGCTAATTTTTAAAAATTTTTTAGTTCCATGAAATTCATAAGCCCGGGAGCTGTGGGTGTAATAAGAGTTCTCAGTGGAGAGGACTTTCTGAGTCATGCGGGGGGGCATGAACGGGGCCAGCAGTGGATAAAACAGTGGCGTCAGCCTGCTGTGTTTTTTTGTGTTTTTTTTTCGGTATGCGGGCCTCTCACTGTTGTGGCCTCTCCCGTTGCGGAGCACAGGCTCCGGACGCACAGGCTCAGCAGCCATGGCCCACGAGCCCAGCCGCTCCGCGGCATGTGGGATCATCCCAGACCGGGGCACGAACCCGCGTCCCCTGCAACGGCAGGCGGACTCCCAACCACTGCGCCACCAGGAAAGCCCCCTGCTGTGGTTTTGATGCCTTCCCACAGCCGCCCATTTCACTCTTCCTCCTCCCATGAAGCCTTTCTGGGGTCACACCCAGCTCTGAATGCCTCCCTTAATGGCCGCACTGTCCAGACTTGAGAACTGCCTGTCTCCTGTGACTGCTGTTGCATGTTGAGAGGTGTTCAGGGAAAGAGGCTAGAGGAGCCTCACTCGTCACTGTGTGTCAGGTTTTATTACCTTGTCTCTGACTGGGGTATTTCTACCTTATCTTGGCCCCATATTCTGGGACTTCCTTTCTATATATACAACTTGACACACTCTTGCTGTGAAAACAATGTGATACAAGAGAAAGAACACTGGACTCACAGCCAGAGCCAGGACACCATTTTCCAGCTGTGTGATTGGGGTAACCTCTCTGAACCACAATTTCCTCATCCCCAAAATAATGATGCCACCTTCATGGTGTTGTTGTAGGAATTAAAATTTTTTTAAATGTATGTTTTAGTCTGTTTGGGCTGCTATAAAAGAAGTACCATAGGCTGGCTTAAACAACAAACATTTATTTCTCACAGTTCTGGAGGCTGGTTAAGTCCAAGATCAAGGCATTGCATATTCTGTGTCTGGTGAGAGCCCCCTTCCTAGTTCATAGACAGCTGCCTTCTCTCTATGTCCTCACATGGCAGAAGGGGGCAAGGGGACTCTCTGGGGTCTCTTTTATAAGGGCACTAATCCCATTTGTGAGGGCCCACTCTGATGACCTCATCACCCACCTCCTAATACCATCCCATTGGGGGTCAGGATTTAACATATGAATTTGAAGGGGACACATACACTCAGTCTACAGCAGGATGTGAAAGCAGGCATGGTCTCTGGCATCTCAAAAGTGCTCAGCAAACATTATTTCAACCTGATAGTAAGAATACAAGAGCTGGGACTTCCCTGGCTGTCCAGTGGTTAAGACTCCGTGCTTCCACTTCAGGGGGCACGGGTTTGATCCCTGGTTGGGGAACTAAGATCCCACATGTTGCAAGGCATGGCCAAAAAAAAAAAGAATATAAGAGCTCAGAGCAGTTCTTCCTCCATTTCCCTTTTCACACAGGATGAAATGTTGAAACAGAAGTAGCTAATGGTGGAGTTGCAAATGTGGATGACAGGTTACGAGGGAGCTGTGAAGCAGATCCTGACTCCTCAGCTCAAGCCCTTCAGCCAGTCCTTGTCTTCCCATTGTCTGCTCACAACCTCATCACACTTGAGTCCCCTCAGTCACTGACTCGCTTGGCTTCCCTCTTAACTCTAATCCTCATGTTGTAACACCTGGGATTTAATAACTGGGGCAAGAACCTGGCCTGAAAACCTACTGGGCTCCACTTCCGTTGTTCCCAAAATTCATGGGTATCACACATCTACTCTGCCCTCACCCAGACCTCCCCTCTGCTCCCCTCACACAGCCGATGGGGGAAGCCAAACCACAAAAAGAATGACAGTGTAACACGAGAAACCAGAATCACCAGGCTTTTGGTGGGGCTTCCTGCCACTGTGCCCAGCAAAGCCCTTCTTTTAGGGTCAAGCAGGGCCCATCCCTAGCAGGTACAGGTGGCTATATCAGAGGGCATTGCCTGCCCAGGTATGTTTGGTCTGATTCCTTAGTCTAAACTTGAGTTACCACAACTAGCTGGTAAGGAGGAGATATCAGTTATAGGAACTAAAAAGCCATGTTTTCTTAGCACATCTCAGTGTAGCATGAAAATGTTGACCCTACCTCAAAGAGAGGGTGGGTTATTCATTTAACAGCTGTCTCTCCTACTGGACCTTGCTGGTTTTACTCACTATTGCATTCCCAGAGCCCAGCATGTAGTAATAATTAAAATTTTTTTGAAGAATGAGTAAATAAATGAACAAAGGAAAGAATGAAAGTGTGGGTGGATAGAATCACCTTGGCCGAAAGAAAAGAAAACTCTTCTAGCATCACGGGAGGAGAGCAGAGGGAGGATAGATGGGAATATGAGTGATGAGCGGATTCAAAGGTGCAGAGTTAGGAAGCTGAGTGAATCTCCACAAGATGTCTTTTTGTTTATCTGTGAATTGGAGGGGGCGGGGGGCGAGGGGTTATCTCCTGAAAGGAGGGGTGGTAAGGAACAGGAGGAAGGGATTGAGGACAAAACCGAAGATGTGAAACAGTTACTGTGGGGAATGGGACAAACCGTCCACCAGAGACTCATGAAGGGATTGCTGAACAGAAGGGTGGCCCAGAGGATCCAACCGCGATACCAGGGCAGCAGATGCCAGCAGCCCAGAGAGGGAACAGAGGGGGACGAAGCCTAATTCAGGGAAGAGTTATGGGGGTTCAGACTTGCAGACAGAGCTAGTCATCTCAGATCAAGAATCTGTCAGGCTCCGGGAATAAAGACACAGACCTACTAGAGAATGGACTTGAGGATATGGGGAGGGGGAAGGGTAAGCTGGGACAAAGTGAGAGAGTGGCATGGACACATATACACACTACCAAACGTAAGGTAGATAGCTAGTGGGAAGCAGCCGCATAGCCCAGGGAGATCAGCTCGGTGATTTGTGACCACCTAGAGGGGTGGGACAGGGAGGGTGGGAGGGAGGGAGACGCAAGAGAGAAGAGGTATGGGGACATATGTATATGTATAACTGATTCACTTTGTTATAAAGCAGAAACTAACACACCATTGTAAAGCAATTATACTCCAATAAAGATGTTAAAAAAAAAAAATTTGTCAGGCTCCTACTGTGTGCTGGACCTGCTCACTGAGTACAAAGAAAAATCGGAGAGCCCTGACTTGGAGGAGCTAGAAAATGCATCAAGTATGAGGGAGTCAAAAATGCCTAAATAGGGCTTCCCTGGTGGCACAGTGGTTGAGAGTCCGCCTGCCGATGCAGGGGACACGGGTTCGTGCCCCGGTCCAAGAGGATCCCAGATGCCGCGGAGAGGCTGGGCCCGTGAGCCATGGCCGCTGAGCCTGCGCGTCCGGAGCCTGTGCTCCGCAACGGGAGAGGCCACAACAGTGAGAGGCCCGCGTACCGCAAAAAAAAAAAAAAAAGCCTAAATAAAACCACAGGAGGTGTCAGACTATGGCTCAACTGTGAATGCAAAGGATGCCAAGACCAAGATGTTTTCTCTTCTTTCTCTCCATTCTCCTTTCAAACCAAAAATCACATCCTTGTCTCCGTTTCCAGAATTCTTTCTCAGCAAGTATGACTGACACTAGGCAGTCTTGGAACGCCACCTGGTGGGTCTTCAAGATATTACATATTTAGCTTCCAGGCGAAAGGGTTCTAGATTATAAGAACAGGAGAAAAATGCATTCATTCAGCAATATTTATTCCCTAAAACTCTGTAACAGTCCAGAAATACAGAGATACCCTCAAGTTTCTTCCAAATTAATAAGAGGAAATTTAATTGTTTATTAGGACTTATACTAATTTAGTAATTGAAAGTATATATGAATTCAAATTTAAGAATTAAGATCTGTTGACTGAATTATGGTTCCTCATAGAAGAGGACATAGTATCCACTGTTAAATAGAAAATAGAAAGTCTAGTCCATCTATGTAAGCTGTTTGTTTGTTTTTTTTTCTGAGCCTACTCTCATCTCTAGCTTCCCAAATTTTACTCTGACCAGATACTACAAAACACCGTATCTTCAAAGGTGGCAACAGGGGGGTAGGGGAAAGAGAACCAGACTGAAGTAAACAGTCCTGAAGTTGAGCTAAATAAAGCCAGATGAACTTAAGCAAGTCTTTTTATGTTTCTGAGCTTGTATCCTCACTAGCGAAATGAAAATTAAAATATTTACCTTTCAGGATGGTTACAAGCATTAAATAAGATAATAAGGTAGGGGGACTTCCCTGGTGGTCCAGTGGGTAAGACTGCGCTCCCAATGCAGGGGGCCCGGGTTCGATCCCTGGTCAGGGAACTAGATCCCACATGCATGCTGCAACTAAGAGTCCGCATGCCACACTTAAAAGCCCACATGCCACAACTAAGATCCTTTGTGCCACAACGAAAATCCCGCATGCCACAACTAAGACCCAGTGCAGTCAAAAATAAAATAAATAATTAATAAATAAATATTAAAAGATAATAAGGTAGGAAACACATTTCAAAGTGCTGATCAAATTTTGGTTATTACTGTTGTAAGTCCATAGAAGGGTACCTTCCATAAAGGAAAAACACATCCCTTTCTCACTGATGAGCCATCACTGACCCCGGTAAATGAGGAAAAGGTGAGGTGAATGCCATGAACATCTTAACAAAGCCATTTTTCATTTCACAAAAAAATCGAAACTACATAGAAAAATTATCTGTATCTATGGCAGACAGATTCTACCTTTTATAAGCACATCAAAAAATATGAAGTACATAGGAATAAATAAACCAAAAGTTGTGCAAGATTTTAACAAAGAAAATTACCAAACTTATTGAGAGACGTTAAAGATAACTGAATTAAATTAAGAGATAGACCATGTTCATGGACTGGAAGACTCTATATTACAAGATGTCAATTCTTTCAAATCAATTCTAGAGTCAATACAATTCCAGTTAAAATTCCAACAGGTTTTTTTAGTAACATTTGACAAGTTAATTCCCATCTTATGCGAAGATGCAAAGGGAAAGGAACAGCCAAGATGTGCTACAAGAAGAAGAGGAAGGAGGATGGGGGGGTGGGAGGAGGAGGAGAAGAACCAGAAGGAGAAAAATGGAGGACTCGTACTACCAAATATCAAGATTTGCCATGAAGCTATAATATTTAAAACAGTATGGATTGGTACATATTGTATAGACCTATACAATAAAGTCCAGAAGAAGAACTTTGTATTATGTAAGCACTTGATACCTGATAGAGGCAGGCAAAGGACAGTTTTTTAGTGAGTGCTGCTGGGACAATTAGCTACCCATATAAGTTAAACAGAAATCAATTCCAGATGTATCCAAGCCCTTAAGGTAAAAGGCAAAACTATAAAGCTTTCAGAAGATAAAATGGGAGAATATCTCCATGACTTTAGAGAAGAAAGCTTTCTTAAACAATCATAAGATGTACTAATTGTTAAAGAAAACACTGATAAAGTTTGACTACATTAAAGTTAAGAAGTTCTGTTCATCAAAAGATACCATTAAGAGAGTGAAAAGGCAAGCCACATAATCACGACATACATAACTGATGAAACGATTCGTATCCAAAATATATAAAGTAGGGACTTCCCTGGTGGTGCAGTGGTTAAGAATCCACCTGCCAATGCAGGGAACACGGGTTGGAGCCCTGGTCCTAGAAGATCCCACATACCACAGAGCAACTAAGCCCATGCGCCGCAACTACTGAGCCTGTGCGCCTAGAGCCTGTGCTCCTCAACAGGAGAGGCCACCGCAATGAGAAACCCGCGCACTGCAACAAAGAGTAGCCCCCACTCGCCGCAACTAGAGAAAGCCCGTTGAGCAGCAACGAAGACCCAATGCAGCCAAAAATAAGTAAATTTATTTTTAAAAAAAAAAAAATATATATATATAAAGTACTCCTTCAAATCAGTGAGAAAAAACAGACAATCCCATAGAAAAATAGGAAATATATTGGAATGGAATCAGTATTTCGCCAAAAAAAGGGAAAAAAATATATGTCCAATAAACTTCATTTACAGAGAAATACTAGATTGCAATGATAATGATACAACACTACAGACCCACCAAATAGGTAAAAAATTTTTAAGTTCGTATTATTAAGTGTTGGGGATGTAGAGCAACTGGAATTCTCAGACACTGCTATTGGGAATATAATTGGTACAACCACTTTGGAACACAGGGGTTATCTACTAAATCTGAATGTGTGTATATTTTCACTCTTAGACACCTTCCTTAGAGGAACATACACCTGTACCAGAAAACATGTACAAGAATATTCATAGCAGCATTTCTCAGGAGCCAAAACACTGTAGACCACTCAAATACCCATCAAGAATGTAACAGAAAAGTAAATGATGGTATACTCATATACAGCTGGGGTCAGGAAACGTTTCCTGTGAAGGGCCAGAGAATAAATACTTTAGGCTTTGCGGGTCTCTGTCTCAAAATCTTAGTTGTTTTTTCTTCCCCAACTTTATAAATATAAAAAACATTCTTAGCTCATGGGCCAAACAAAAACATGGCCCATGGGCCATAGTTTGCCAACCCCTGATGTAGAAGAAAACTATACAGCATTGAAAATGAATGAACTACAGCTACCTGCAACCCTGTGAATGATTATTACAAACATGACATTGAGCTAAAGAAGCGACACAAATACACATACATATATACAAATCACATATAGAAGAATCATAAATAAAAACCATAGGAATATAATTCCATTTATATAAAACAGGCACAATGACACTATAGGATTTAGAAATGTACAGATAGGCCTTAAAACCACAAAGAAAAGCAAGAAAATGTTACCATACAAATCAGGATCAAGGATACTTATACGTGAGGGAGGGGGTTGTGACCTGAAAGGGACCTCTGGGCGTCTGGCAGTATTTAATTTCTCGACCTGGATGATGGTAACAGAGGTGTTGGCTTTATCACTATTTGTTAATTTGTACGTTTGTGTTTGTTATTTGTCAAATTGTGTGTTTATGTTTTATGCATCTTCCTATGGGTATTGTGTTTGGATGGATCATCACCTAAGGTTGACAAAGACAACAGTACAGGAGAGAGTTGAAGACAAACGTATGGGCAGATGGCATACCACTCAAGTAACATGGGAGGGCGTCTGAAGGGAAGAGGATGATGTCCCTAAGAATAGAGGAGGCTGGTAATGTCCAAATATATGGACTTCAAAGGCGGAGACGCTATTGAACCAGAAGGAGAAGCCCTGGTTAGAAAGCAGCTTTGGGCAGTGGGGAGAGGGCTGCCTGATTTTTCTGGTCCCAGTTGGGGGCTGGTACTGGAAAGTCATTCTACACATTTCACCAGAGCATAGACACTGGATGGGCTGGAAGGACCATCAGGAGAAAAGAACAGGGCTGACAGGGCGTGGCAGGGCAGTTTGGGGCAGGCCTGAACAGTGTAAGATGATAAGCAGTTTGTGCCCCCTCTGACGCCTCAGCCCCCAAACACTCCTTCATGGGCACAGGGAAGCAGTCAGAAGAGCTGTGTGCAAAGGGAAGAGACAGAGATTTTTTTTTTGCAGTACACGGGCCTCTCACTGTTGTGGCCTCTCCCGTTGCGGAGCACAGGCTCCGGACGCGCAGGCTCAGCGGCCATGGCTCACGGGCCCAGCCGCTCTGCGGCATTGTGGGATCTTCCCGGACCGGGGCACGAACCCGTGTCCCCTGCTCATCGGCAGGCGGACTCTCAACCACTGTGCCACCAGGGAAGCCCCAAGATGGAGATATTTTAAATACATATTTCTTAATCTCTATTTTACAGATCAAGAAATTGAGAATCAGGGAGGTTAAAGGATGTGTCCAGGGTCACAGATTAGTAAATGATGCCTGGGACCCCAACTGGTAGATGTAGTAGTCAGAGTTCCCAAGAAAAACAGAATAAATAGGGGAAGGAGAGAGAGACAGAGACAAAGACAGAGAGACCCAGAGAGAAAGAGAGACTGACTTTAAGGGATTGGCTCACACCATTGGCAAGTCTGAACTCAGTAGAGCAGGCCAGTGGGCTGGAAACTCAAGCAGGATTTCTATGTTTCAATCTTGAAGCAGAACTGCTTCTTTCAGAAAATCTCAGTCTTTTGCTCTTAACACATTTAACTGAGTGGATGAGGCCCACCCACATTGTGGAGCATAATCACCTTGACTTAAAGTCAACGGAATAAATCATAGAAACCTTCACAGCAACATCTAGATTAGGGTTTGACCAAACAAGTCAGCATCATAGCCTAGTCAAGTTGACACATAAAATTAACCATCATAGATGGATATAAGCACCCAGTATTGACGGACTCCGACCTAACACACGGTGATCGAGTAAACTTAAGCAGGTGTCTCAGGTAGGGAGCACGGCCACATATGTGTTCCCACCATACAGTGAGGAAAGTGAGGCAAGGCCGTATTAACTGACCTGCCTGGGCCTCCCAAGTAATTAGCGTCAAGGCTGGGTCTGGCTCCCAGTCTCCAGCCTCCAAACGCCCTGCTCTCTCCTCCCAGCCATTCCACTGTCTGTGGCTGCTCCTCACTTTCCCTCTGCTCTGGAGCAGCTCAGGTGCTAAGCCCAAGCCTGCCAGGCTTGGGCCTTGCAGTGCTGTCCTGTTTCACCCTCCTAATGAGAACATTGAACTGTTCTTGGAAATTCATTTCTTTTTTTCTAGACTCTTCAGCAGAACTATATGAGGGATGCTTAATGCTAAATCATGCAAACTCCTGTGTCAGGAATGGCCTCCCTTCTCTCTGGGCACAAAACAATCACTAGCCATCCTGTGGCTCAAGGGTCCACAGAGGTCCAGGCCTTCTCTCTCCCTCTCTTCTCACATGACCTGGTGGCCCAGGTTCAAGAACAATTCCATCAGGTCAGAGACTCTCTCTGGACCACTTGGTGGGGCATAGTACTCATCAACCAAGGATCCCCAAAGGAAGCGGACCACTCCTGAATTTCAAAAATCATGTTCCAAGCAACTTCCCGTGCAAGAGTGACCCTTGCTTAGCAAAGCAGAGCCACACCCACTTGCGGGTTCGGACCCAGCGAGCATGTTTGGGCAACTGTTGGCCAGGAGCCAGTTTTACATCAGGAACAAGTAGCATCCTGGCAAATCATTTATCCTAATAGAAGAGTCCCTCATATTTGAAGGGGTCAGCGACACTGGAGGAGGAGGAGAGGTGTGAATCTCAATGCTGGGTGATGTCTACCTCTCAGATTGTACATGAGGAGCTGTAATGAGGAGTGTGGACCAAGAAGCGAAGGAGTGGTTCGCCTGCTATCTCTGCAGGACATCTGCTCTGTGGCCTGTGCAGGAAACACTGTGCAACACCAGTGGGAGTGAAATGTACTTTCCCCGCTTGGAGTGAGGGCTGCAACTCTTAGGGGCATGAAAGAGAAATGGTGGGGGATTGTCTCTTCCAGAGAGATATGGCTAGAAAAGCTTAGTGGATCATAGGTCAGTTCAGATCAGATCAATTCCCCTCTATGTGCCAGGGCCAGAGATGAACAGATGAACAAGACACAGCCCTTGTCTTCCCAGAACAGACCAACTGGTGGGGGAAATAGACAGATAATATCAATAAGATACAGTAAGTGCTATGAGAGAGACATACCCAGGGTGCCTTGGGAGCCTGGTGGAGCCTGGTGGAGGGACACCTCATCACGAAAAGGGGTTGGGCTACGTGAAGGAAATGACACTTGGGCTGAGTCTTTAAGTATGAACAAGAACTTACTCATGAAAGAAAGTGAGAAGAGCACTCAGGCAGGAACAACAGTGTAAGCAAAGGCCCAGAAGCATGAACAGCATGGGCGAGTTAAGGAAACGAGCTGAGAGTTCATAGGTCAGAAAGTAGGAAGGTAGGAGGGCAGGGAGCTAAGGCCATTAGTGAGGGAGGGGCCAGGCTCTGTATGCCAAACTAATAAACAGGTTAGACTTTATTCTATAGGCTATAAGGAGGCCCAACAGGCTTTAAGTAGGGGTAGGACCCATTTATAGAGTTCCAAATTGCAATAGGTGTCACTGATTTCTGTATGCCCACCTTCAGACTATCAGGTTCCAGAGTGATCTTTCTAATGCACAAATCCAATGATATTGCATGAATGAATCAAAAGAGTTATTCAGGAGCAAAGAGAAAGGTTGTCAAGCTGCACTGAGGATCCCGCGGAGATGAGAAATCATGAATTTGCAGAGCCGCCAACTTGCACTGCTGTGTCATGTTCTCCATGATGGAGACAGAGTCAGAATTTTGCCATGTCAGACTTGAGAGTGAAGAGTGCTGGTGAGAGAGCAATTTTGATAACTCACCACAGTGGTGAAGGTTGGGTAAGAAGGAGCATAGCGACGGCCCAGCACCTGAGTCCTGGCCTCGCTCTTTCCTCACGGGACAAACAACATGAGCTTCAGTGCCCAGTACACCTTCTCCAACTACCGGTCCCTGGGCTCCACGCATCACCGGGCCACCGGGTCCGACTGCTCACCAGCGCTGCCAGCGTCTGCAGGTGCCGGGGGCTCGGGCTCCCGGATCTTTGTGTCCCACTCCACCAGTGTCCAGGGCGACTGGGGATCCAGGAACATGGGCACCGGAATGGCCAGGGGTCTGGTAGGTGTAGGGGGCATCCAGGGCGAAAAGGAGACCATGCAAGACCTGAATGACCGCCTGGCCTCTTACCTGGAGAGGGTGAAGAGCCTGGAGGCCGAAAATAGAAGACTGGAGTGTAAAATCCGGGAACACCTGGAGAAGAAGAGACCCCAGGTCAGAGACTGGGGGCATTACTTGAAGACCATCGAGGACCTCAGGGCTCAGATTTTTGCAAGTTCTGTGGACAATGCCTGTCTTACTGCTGATGACTTCAGAGTCAAGTATGAGACGGAGCTGACCATGCGCCAGTCTGTGGAGAGTGACATCCACAGGCTCCACAAGGTCATTGATGACACCAGTGTCACCTGGCTGCAGCTAGAGCCTGAGATCGAGGCTCTCAAGGAGGAGCTGCTCTTCATGATGAAGAACCACGAGGAGGAAGTAAAGGGTCTGCAAAACCAGACTGCCAACTCCGGGTTGACCGTGGAGTTGGATGCCCCCAAACCTCAGGACCTCAGCAAGATCATGGTAGACATCCGGGCCCAGTATGACAAGCTGGCTCAGAAGAACCGAGAGGAGCTGGGCAAGTACTGGTCCCAGCAGACTGAGGACAGCACCACAGTGGTCACCTCGCAGACCGCTGAGATAGGAGCTGCTGAGATGACACTCACGGAGCTGAGACGCACCGTCCAGTCCCTGGAGATCGACCTGGACTCCATGAGAAATCTGAAGGCCAGCTTGGAGAACAGCCTGAGGGAAGTGGAGGCCCACTATGACATGCAGATGAAACAGCTCAATGGGGTCCTCCTGCACCTGGAGTCGGAGCTGGCCCAGACCTGAGCAGAGGGGCAACGCCAGACCTAGGAGTACGAGGCCCTGCTGAACGTCAAGGTCAAGCTGGAGGCTGAGATCAACACCTACCGCCGCCTGCTGGAAGATGGGGAGGACTTCAGTCCTGGTGACGCCGTGGACAGCAGCAACTCCATGCAAACCATCCAGAAGACCACCACCCTCAGGCTTGTGGACGGCAAAGTGGTATCTGAGACCTCAGACACCAAAGTTCTGAGGCATCGAGTTAGCAGAAGCAGGAGGCCAATAAAAGTTGAGACGTTACTGCAAAAAAAAAAAAAAAAAAAAAAGGAGCATAGCACTTTGCCTGGTACATGGTGGGTGCTCAGTACATTTTTGTTGAATGATGAGAAGATGGGAAGATGGGTATGACAGTTACCAATTTTACTCACTGGTGAGTGTGTGTCGTCCTGTCCCCACCCCAACCCACCCCTGGTCTTCTAGTAAGACACACCCACTTTCCTGACATGTGATCCAGGGCTGGCCAATCAGAGTACTCCACTCCTCTCCCACGACCACGATAGGCCCCAGGATGGTCATGTGACCCACAGCAGGCCAATTAGTGCTCTTCCCAGCACTGCAACTGAGACTAGCTGGAAGCCAGCCTTTTGCCTGTAGAATTATACTGGAAGGATGAAAGTCTAGGGCTCACCGCAACCATCTTCACCACACAGAGGAGCCCTCTCTACAACAGTGGGGAATGACAGAGCAGAGCTGAGAGTTGAAAGCACTGCGCTATGCTCCTTCTTACACAAGCTTCACTGCTGTGGTGAGTCATCAAAATTGCTCTCTCACCAGCACCCTTCACTCTCGAGTCTGACATGGCAAAATTCTGACTCTGTCTCCATCTTACACATCTGTCTTTTCTGCTGGCCTGTTGCTGGAGAACATGACACAGCAGTGCAAGCTGGTGGCTCTGCAAATTCATGATTTCTCATCTCAGCTGGATCCTCAGTGCAGCTTGACAACCTTTCTCTTTGCTCCTGAATAACTCTTTTGATTCATTCATTCATTCACGCAATATCATTGGATTTGTACATTAGAAAGACCACTCTGGAACCTGATAGTCTGAAGGTGGGCATACAGAAATCAGTGACACCTGTTGCAATTTGGAACTCTATAAATGGGTCATACCCCTACTTAAAGCCTGTTGGGCCTCCTTATAGAAATGAAAACACTGGCCAGGGTCATCCCAGCCTATATAACACCTTTGTGTGAATTAGGGAAAAGCACCTTTGCCTCAAGTTAAAAAAGCTCTATGTTAATATATCAGGGTACAGGGAATTCCCTGGCAGTCCAGTGGTTAGGACTCAGTGCTTTCACTGCTGTGAGCCCAGGTTCAATCCCTGGTCAGGGAACTAAGATCCTGCATGCTGCATAGCACTCGGCAAAAAAAAAAAGAAAAAAATATATATGTGTGTGTGTATACACACACACACATCCATATATATACACATATATATCATTATATATTCCATATATATCCCATATATACATATATATCAGAGTACAACCTGAACAACCATAAGTCATGGGCCCTGGAAATAGAAACAGAGGCGGCTATGCCCTCTGCCATGTTCAGTAACCCTGAAGGAACGTTCTAGCCCCAGTGACCATCCTGCCCTCTGAGGAAGGCTGGAGTTGGAGGGCAGGGGGACAGGAACGTGTCTCTGAGAGCCACAGGTGAGAGAAGCAGTCTTAGGGGAGGCAGGAAGTGGTTGGGACATGCACGGTTGCACCTGTGTGAACATATCTCCTGAGCCTGTTTAGGGCTTCGTATGCCAATGTGGCCTTATTAAAGAGGGGATTCTCCCTCACTGCTCCAGGACTCAGCTGAAACTGTCCCACCTACCTCATGTGGTAGGTGAGATCTGACCTCATTCACATTGTATGTGAATGGCATGTATTTCACATACAATGCCATGGGAATGGTCCCCCCTTAGATGTGGTGCCGTTGTGCAGTATACAAGCTGAACAGTTATACACAGGGACCCTGAGCCTGACAAGCTCCTCTGACCCTAGATATCGTACCCCTGTCCTTCCCAGTTAAAAAGCCAGCAAAACTCTTTCTCTCTGAGCAAGTGTAAAATGGGTACCTACCATTTGCCACTGGAAAAGCCCTGACTATTAATACACACTGACAAACAGAATGAAGTGTAACAGACAGATCAGGGCCCAGACCCCAGGCTCTGGAGGTTTCTGTAAGTATTAAAATGGCAGTGGGAAGGAGACGATAAGAAAGCCATTTAAGATGTCTGAGGTAGAGTTGCTCTTGGTAACAGCAGAGTTGGAGATGGGCCCTGGGGGTGGGGACTGAAGCAGATGGAGGGAAGGGGAGAAAGTTGAGCGGAGAGGCTGAGCCACCCTCACAGGCACTGAAATTCCCCAGGCTGGTGGCAGGCGTGACGTAATCTACCTCAGAGAATTATGGGTAATTTCCTTTCCCCTCAAACCCTTCCCCTCCTCTGTCCCACTTAAACTTGATTGGTTAGTTTGTGCCTAAATTTGCAAGGAAGCCCAGCTACCCCAGCTAATGAGGACTGTTTACTCTTTCTATCGCTGGAGCGGGGAACGGGGGAGCTAAATAAAATCCAGTGTGTTCATCCCACAGGGAGGAAATCCCAAAGTGCCCCTGAGGCCTGGAGACGCACAATTTGCACCCTTCGATTCCCACCCCATGCCAGAGGAACTGTGATTTGCTGAAGAGTCTCAGAAACTTCGATGTTATCACTTTGCTCATCTCTTTCCAAAATCACCTCGAGTAACCATGATGCAGTGGAAAAAATGTGAACTTCAAAGTACAACAGATCTAGTTTGAATTCCAGCTCTGACCTTGGACAAGTTACTTGATATTTCTGAACCTATAATTCCTTAAGTCTAAAAAAAAGGGGGAGTGGGGCACTGCGGAATTCCCTGGTCCAGTGGTTAGGACTCAGCGCTTTCACTGTGGTGGCCCAGGTTCAATCCCTGGTAGGGAAACTAGGATCCTGCAAGCCACGTGCTGTGCTCAGCCATAAATAAATTAATTAAATAACAATTCCCATCTCATAAGGCTGTTGTGATAGTTACATGAAATCATTTCTGTAGAGCCACTCCCTTAGTACCAGCACAGCGTTCCCACTTCTACCACCATAATCCTTCCCCCCAAAGCCCCAGTGGCATCAGACCTCCCCCTCCATTAGCTGTAACTGAACATGAGGATGGCCACACGGAGTGGAGAAAGAGAACTGGCTGAGGTATTAGGAGCCCTGCACTCCAGATGTGGCTTTAGGACTTCAACGGGCAACACCCAGCCTGTCTGGTCCTCGATTTCTTCATCTGTAAATGCAGGTGGTGATTCCAGCCGTGCTCAACTCACAGAATGGATACGAGTTTTAAGGGAGCTAATGTGATTTGTAAATATCAGCAAAAATGGACATATTAAAGTACTAGTGAGTGACAGCCGTTTAGAGTGCTACTTTCCTGAGAAGTATCGCATTTTCCCCTGCAGTAAAATGGAACCAGCCATTCATTTAATAAAGCTGAATTGGGGCATCCATCATGTGTCCAATCCTGTGCAAAGGATTAGCTCATCAATAACCCTTCTTCCGGGCTTCCCTGGTGGCGCAGTGGTTGGGAATCTGCCTGCCGATGCAGGGGACACGGGTTCGTGCCCCGGTCCGGGAGGATCCCACATGCCGCGGAGCGGCTGGGCCCGTGAACCATGGCCTCTGAGCCTGCACGTCCGGAACCTGTGCCCCGCAACGGGAGAGGCCACAACAGTGAGAGGCCCGCATACCACAAAAAATAAAAAAAATAACCCTTCTTCCTCGGTGCTACTGGATACATGGGTTGAACATTCATTTATTCATTAAATAAATAAATCTTTACTGAGCTTTTGAGACTTGAAAGGAGTTACTACCATATTTATCTCTTATAGGACATATTTAAGTCTTAATAATTTCGTTGACTGTCACCTCTTTCTGACTAGACTGTGAGCTATTTGAGGACAGGTGAGATTTGGGTAAGATTCAGTTTCTGTTAACTGACCAAATGTACCCACAGGACTGACTCAAATGACACAGTTGCCATGAGTTGCTTCTCTCTGACCGTTAACTATACTCATGGGGGCTGCTTGTCACCCTAGTCAGACCCAGGAGAGGGAACTGGACTCACCATGTTTCCATCACCCCAAAGGAACTACTGTTTGCCTTCCAGATGACTCAGAAGTCTCAAGGCCCTGGCCTGGCATCAGACCCCAGGTTAGCCCAGGGTAGTATCCTCTCTGTGAGCACAGCCTGGCATCTGCCCAACCAACATGTAAGCTCTCTGGTCCCTCTGCGGCTCACGAGGTTCAGGGGCCATTAGAGCTGGCTGGGGCCTCTGATATTAATGAGGGATGCTCTCAGCACAACTCAGCGCTGCTTCCTGGGCATCAGCCCACCAGGAGCAGAGACAGGTCTCGCTGGCAAATGAGCTTCCCTTCAGGGCTGGGCCAATCCAAGGCAGCCCACTGGATGGGTGGTGTGGGAAAGATTTTGCTTCTCTTTTTCCCTTTGTCTCTTCCCTTCCTCTGTCTCCCATCTCCATCCTCCCTTCCCTTCCTTGTCTTGCTTCACTTTCTTTTTTTGTCCCCTCCCCTCGTGCACACTTCTTCTTACTCTCTTTCCTTATCACTTTTCCTGCTGTCCCACTGTCCTCCTCCTCCTTTATCTTGTGCCTACCTCCTTTCCTTTGCTCTTTATTTTTCTCCTCTTTGTCTAATCCCATCTCTCTGCCACTTTGCCTCTTTCTGTCTTTTGTATATGTCTGCCTCTGTCTCTCTTTCCCTGTTTTCCTCTTTCTCCCCTCCCTCTACATTTCTAACCCTCTCGCCCTCAATCTTGCAACCACTACAGAGGCAGGAAAGCATGGTTTAGGGCACAAGAAAAGTCCAACTCTAATAGGACACAGAACACATAGAGGGGGTAAGCAGAAGAGCCTGGGATGGTATTTGAAATTATCTATGAGACAACCTTGAAACCAGGTTAAAGAGGGTTTTCTTCTTCCAAAATAAAACACAATATCATTTCGCCCCCACAGGACTGGATAAAAATTTGACTTGACCAGTTGTTGGCAAGGATGTACAAACAATGGAACATTCATACGCTGCTGGTGGAAGTAAAATGTAAAATGGTGCAACCGCCTTGGAAAACTATCTTTTTCTTTTCTCATAAAGTGCAATGTACATCTGCTCTATGACCCAGCAATTGCACTCTTTGGTATAAACCCAAGAGAAGTGAAAAACCATGATCACATAAAGACAAAACATAATCATAGCAAACTGATTCATAAGAGCCAAAATCTGGAAAATACCCAAATGTCCATCAATAAGAAAGTGGATAAATAATCATGGTATATTCATACAATGGAATACTACTCAGCAATGAAAAGGAACAAACACATAACATAATGACAAATCTCTAAAACGTTTTGTTGAGTGAAAGAAGCCAAACACAAAAGAATATGATTCCATTTATATGAAATTAAAAAATAGACAAATTGCTCCAGTTGATTTTGTTTGCAACTTTGTGAGACTCTGAAGGAGAGGGCAGAGGCTTTTCTCATGTCATTAAAACTAACCCACTGTGATAAAAATGAGGAGGGTGGTGGCGTAGTACTGACAAGAGGGCAAGGGCAGAAGGGAGATTAACTGGAGAAGGAACCTTCTCAGATAATGGAAATGTTCTCTCATTTTGGATGACATTTATACAAGTGTATACAGTTATCAAAATTTATTGAACTGGACACTTAATATTCTATTGTACGTAAACTATGTTCGCTTTTAAAATCATCCATAATTACATAATCCACCAAGAAATACTGCTATATTTTCTTTTTTTCTATTCATATACAAATATATTTTCATAACTGAGGTTAAATGATATATACAATTCCTTTTCTTTTAACATCATTTTGTGCATTTTCTCACATCTTTAAAATTTGTTGAAAAGCATCCATTTTAATGAATATAATAGATCATCCTAGAGATGTACCATAATTTGTGCCACCATTTCCCTATTATTGGACAGGTATGTTGTTTCCATTTTTTCACTATTATTAATGGCAATGTCATGACAAACATAAACGGAAATGTGTAGGTACTGAAGATTTTCTTACATTAAATTAGTGATTTAAGAGCAGACCAGTTAAGTTTGACTCTCAGTTCCACCATTTACTAGTTGTGGGACCCAGGAGGTTACTTAACTTTTCTCTGCTTCAATTTCCTCACTGGAAATGATGGAGATGTTAATAGTAACTTACCTCCAGGGTTGCGGTGAGGTTTAATGGGGTAATAAATATAAAGCACTTAGACATGTGCCTTGCATTTAGTAAGTCCTCAAGAGGTATTAGCTATTGTATACAGTATTAGGAGGAAAGAAATACAACTGGGCTTAGAACAATTGATGTTGCAAACAAGTTAAAAAAAAATTATTGTTGTTGGAGGACTGGGGGGAGACTGGAGAGAGTTTTTAGATTACCCCCAAAGTCTGTATTTGGGTTGGCAGAGTGTAGACTAGGGATGGCATAGCCCACATTTGCCACATCCCTTGACCTTGGCAGATGTTACTATTCAACTACCACACCACTCCCATGGAGCCCAGATATAGCCTCATAATCACTTTCATCACTATAGATTCACTACTCTTTAATCAAGCTGAGATAAGGGGTGGGCTTCTTTACAGCCTTGTTCTAGAGCAATGGTTCTCAACCCTGGTACATATTGGAATCACCTGGGTGGTGGGGTGGGCAGACTTCCAAAATAGCCCCCAATGATCCCCACCTCCTGCTAGGCAGGCACGTCCTTGTGTACTTCTCCCCTTTTTGAGTGCAGGCTGGACCTAGTGGCTTGTTTCTAATGAACAGAATATGGCAAAAGTAAGATTAAGCTATTATATATAGAGTGGATAAACAACAAGGTCCTACTGTATAGCACAGGAAACTATAATCAATATTCTATGATAAACCATAATGGAAAAGGATATTAAAAAAAAGAATTTGTATATATGTATAACTGAATCACTTTGCTGTACAGCAGAAATTAACACAACACTGTAAATCAACTATATTTCAATAAAAAAAGAATAGGGCAGGGCTTCCCTGGTTGCGCAGTGGTTGAGAGTCCGCCTGCCGGTGCAGGGGACACGGGTTCGTGCCCTGGTCCGGGAAGATCCCACATGCCGCGGAGCGGCTGGGCCCGTGAGCCCAGCTAAGCCTGCGCGTCCGGAGCCTGTGCTCTGCAATGGAAGAGGCCACAGCAGTGAGAGGCCCGCGTACCGCAAAAAAAAACAAAAAAAAAACGTACAAACTTCTCATTATAAGACAAGTAAGTGCTAGAGATGAAACGTACAACATCATTAATATAATTAACTGCTTTATGTTATGTATGAAAGTTGTTAAGAGAGGAAATCCTAAGAGTTCTCATCACAAGGAAAAAATATTTTTTTCTTTTTCTTTAATTTTATATCTATATGAAATGATGGATGTTCACTAAACTTATTATGGTAATCATTTCATGGATGTATATAAGTCAAATCATTATGCTGTACACCTTAAACTTATACTGTGCTGTATGTCAATTATATCTCAATAAAACTGGAAGAAAGAAAAAAAAAGAAAATAGCTGTTTCCTCCCTGAGGCTTGGCACTGGCTCCTGGCTGATCATTTAACACTGATTGGTTTCCTGTGGTTCTTTGTGAATTGCTTACAATGCTAACCTGGATACCCTCAGGATCAGACCCCACTCTCAGGCCAGCTCCCAGATTGCCTTAAAAGGGCCTAGAGAGTCTCCTTCTGGGCCAAATTATGAACAAAAATTCACAATCAATGTACTGGAAAAATATGTAATCAAACTGATCTACTTAACAAACTTATTATCCTTCCCAGTACTTAAATCATGTCTCAACACAAGAAACTAAAATGTCAAGAGGATGAAAATAATGCAGTGTATCACAGTCTACAAAATTCTATTGAATTTTACCTGCTGCAATTTTGCACATATGGTCCTGAAATGATAGGTAAATGGTGGGATGTTTGGCATCTTGCCCTGTGACTTTATACCTAAGGAAGAAGGAAACGAATATTTACTGTGAAGGTATTATGTGTCAGGTACTGTGCTGGGCAATTCACATGTTATCTGGTTTACTAGCCTAGAGAAGCAGAATAACAGCGATGGGGAGAACAGTCTCATAAGCTAAACAGCTGGGTACAAGTGAAGCTCTGCTCTTACTAACTCCTGCCTCCATTTTCTTATCTGTGAAACGGTCAGAATTATAATAATAGTACTTTCCTCATGGGGTAGATGAACTGATTAACGAATTACATGAATTATAACTCATAAGACACTTAGGACAGCACTGACTTTCCATGTTTAATAATCTACCTTTAGGGCTTCCCTGGTGGTGCAGGGGTTAAGAATCCGCCTGCCAATGCAGGGGACACGGGTTCGAGCCCTGGTCCGGGAAGATCCCACAGGCCGCAGAGCAACTAAGCCCATGCGTCACAACTACTGAGCCTGCACTCTAGAGCCCGCAAGCCACCACTACTGAAGCTGCCCACCTAGAGCCCGTGCTTTGCAACAAGAGAAGCCACCGCAATAAGAAGTTCGTGCACTGCAACGAAGAGTAGCCCCCGCTCGCCACAACTAGAGAAAGCCCGCGCTCAGCAAGGAAGACCCAACGCGGCCAAAAATAAATAAATTAAATAAATAAATTTATTTGAAAAAATAATAATAAATCTACTTTTATGGTCACAGCATACTTTTGAGATAGTATGACAATGCTCAATTTACAGATGAAGTAACTGAAATTCAGAGATGTGAGGCAATTTGCTCAAGGTCACAAAGTTAATAGTGCAGGAGGTATTTGAACTCAGGAATGCTCCAAGTACAGCCCGACATTAAATTCCTGGCATTATTCAATCCTGAGCTCCCATCATGTGTCAGGCACTGCAGAGAAAGTGAAGAACTAGAAGATGAGGTCCTGTTTGTTTTAGGGAAAAGAGGGGAGCCAAAAACAACCAAACAGATGAAGAAAATTTCAGACAGTGACAATGCAATGAAGACAATGAAACAGACTGACGTCAATAGGCAAAAACGGAAAATGACCCAAATGTTCATCAACAGGAGAATGAATACACAAATGGCAGTAATATATCCATACAATGGAATAGCAGGGAATGAAATTCTGATACACGTAACAACGTGGATGAATCTCAAAATCATTATGCTGGGCGAAAAAAAGCACATGCAAAATACTACATGCTGTATGATTCTATTTATATCATTCTAGAGAATGCAAATGAATCTATATTGACAAAAAACAATCCAGTGGTTGCCTAGGGCTGAGGGCAGAGAGAAGGATGGGCTGACTGCCCAGAGGAAACTTCTGGAGTGAAGGAAATACTCTGTTTCCTGATTGTGGTGGCTGTTTCATGGGTGTATACATATAACAAAAGCCATCAAACTGTACATTTTAAATGGATACAGTTTCCTGCACATTAATTAAGCCCCAGTCAAGTTGATTTTAAAACATGGAATAGTGACTGTGCAGGTTGGTAGGGCAGGACTACTTTAGGTCTCTCGAACAGAATGAAATTTGTGCTGAGAATTTAATGATGTTCAAGCGGTAAGAGATCTAGTCCAAGGGCACCCAAATATTCTCAATCCACGGCAAGCCAAGGGCAGGGGGCATCTGGTCCCTGATGCAATGAGGAGGTGCAGTGTCTAAAAAGAACTTAAAAATAAGAGTAAGACCCACTTAAGAAATTTCATTACCACCATGCACCGGCAATTCTAAACAATGTCAGTGACAGAATACTCTGCCCTGCTAAAGCAGACCACTCCTACAACCAGTGTTTTCAGTAATGGTCCATGGGATCAGAAAATTCTGTGTGGCATATAGTTAACCTTAATTTTTTTTGAGTACAGTGGTAAACCATGATTTTAAAATATGTCTCATAAGGCTTTCCTGGTGGCGCAGTGGTTAAGAATCCGCCTGCCAATGCAAGGGACACGGGTTCAGGCCCTGATCTGGGAAGATCCCACATGCCGCCGAGAAACTAAGGTCGTGCGCCACAACTACTGAGCCTGCGCGCTAGAGCCCGTGAGCCACAACTACGGAGCCCGCGTGCCACAACTATTGAAGGCCGCGCGCCTAGAGCCCGTGCTCCGCAACAAGAGAAGCCACCGCAATGAGAAGCCCGCGCACCGCAACAAAGAGTAGCCCCCGCTCACCACAACTAGAGAAAGCCCATGCTAGAGAAAGCCTGCGCACAGCAACGAAGACCCAAAGCAGCCAAAAATAAATAAATAAAATTAATTAATTAATTTAAAAAAATATGTCTCATAAGCTTTTATCGTACCTATTACAATTTCCTTCACAGTGCCCTGCCTTTGCGACTTTTTCATTGACTTTTATTGAAATTAGACTTGAATAGCTCAATTCCCATCTTGTACATGGGATACCCAGCCCATCTGGGTCCCTAATGGTCATGTCAGATCCTGCTGGCCAACCAGCTCACAAATGCCAGCGAATTCAGGAAAACTGTTATTTGTTTTTCTAATTTTTATTTTTGTTTTGTTGCGTTTGACTGAAAATCTCCTGCAGACCATATTCTGGGATCAAGCACCTGGCATCTGCTCCAAACCATACATTCAGTGACTAACTCCTCATTTTTACCAATGAAGAAACGGAGACCCAGAGATATTAAATCATTTCCATAATGGAACAGCTAAGACCAGGATTCAGGTTAGACTTTTGCCATCCACCACACTGCCCCCACTGCATATTTACTGAACACCTTCTACATGCCGGGCCCTGTGCAGGAAGAGACAGCCCATAGAAGATCTGAAAGAAATGGTCTCTGCCCTTTAGAAGTGTAGTCTTAGCGTCCAAGGCTAAAATGGCATGAATCCACCAGGGAAATGTATTCAATTGCTGAGCACCTATTATACAAGACACTGAGCTGGATGCTGTGATAATAACTGACGTGGATCAGGGGTTCCTGTGCAACCATCCTACTTCACACCTGTGTCTTATTTGACCCTCCCAGCAGCATTACTAAGTAGTAATATCAGAATCCCACTTTTCAGAGAAAAAACTGCTGTAAAGGAATGTTAAGTAGCTTGCCTAAGGTCACACAGCTAGGAGTGGAAGCGCTGGGCTTTTCCTGGGTCTGTCAGACTCCAGAGCCAGAGCTCTTATCCAATGTTCTCCCCAGAATCACTATTATCATGCAGAAGGGATATTAAGAGAATAACCCTGGCACTTACCTTTAAGGTAACCGTAGGCTAGGAGGGGATAAGGCTTGCCTGCTTCATCACCACAACTCCTGCTCACAGAGGCTACACCCAGGCTGCGTGGTACAGGCAGTTTGGACCAGCCAAGTTCAAGGTAGAAAGATAATTGCAATTTTGGATCTCCCCCTTAGTAGGCTTGGCCTCCATATGGTCCCAGAGTGACATGGGGAACACACACCAGCTCAGCTTAAGAGACTTAGGGCACTGTATGGCACCATAAAAGCCTGGCTCAAAGGAACCAATTTTAACAAAGATTTGTATAGGTCTTTCATACTGTAACATTCAACACAATCCCCTCCCACTTCAACCACCTGTCTGGCACCCTAATACCATACACACATACATAATAAACTACAAGCATATTTTCAAGAGAGACAAAAAAAAAAGCCCAAGAACTTACAGGTTATCTAAATGTGGTCATCAATTTTGCCAAACTGAACACCAAGATATATGGTGTCACTGGAAGAGCATATTTAAAATCAGGGCTGTCCTTGAACATGAGAATTATATGGGGATATATATGGCTGTCATAAAGCTAGATCGCTATAAACACACATCATTTTCTTCTTCTGGAAGTGAAGAATGGCTCCTAAGGTTTTGAGAAAATAAACACTGGTGGATGTTTTATTTTTAACCAAGTGGTTGATTGGTGAGAATAGGTACCAAATACCTGAGGGCGATAGTTTATGTCAAAGACTTCAAAGGAGAAGCCTACACTTCATACTAAGTATGAATCTTGAATTATACCCTTATAGCCCAGACCCCTCAAATCTTAGTCCCAACGTGCTTTTCTAGTTTTTCTCCGTATTCCTCCCTCTCTGCCTCAACCAGACTATTGCCATGCCTGGGATCTTGTAGGCACTTAACTAAAAGTTGTAGGAAGAAAAGAAGGAAGGAAGGGAAGGAGGGAGGAAGGTAGGAGAGAATGAACAAATGAAATAGTAAATATAATCAGGGCTTAAATGAACTCATGCTATCTCCCTCCTCCCCTCTATGCAATCCTACTCTATATAAAGGCTCCCATAAACTCAGATCAAAGTATCATTTGAATATGACACTAGAAGCTTCTAACTAACCCAGAACAGTGTTTTTCCATTCTGGCAACACATTAGAATTAACCAGTGAGCTTTCAAAAACCACTAATGCCAGGGCCCCACCCCAGAAAATATGATTTAGTTGAACTGGAGTGAGGCCCAGGCCGCGGTGCTTTTTTTCTAATGTGCAGACAGGGTTGAGCATTTCTGGTACAGCTCAACCTCCTCAGAGGTCCAGAGAGTTGATGTTACTTCTCCAAGGCCAGAGAGCTGGTGGGTGACAGAGGCAGGACAGGAACTCAGCACATCACTGAGTCACTCTAGCCTTTATCAGCTCTTGATCTCATGAAACTCTTCCTTCTCTCTTACATCTCTCAGACTACAGTTTTTCTAATTCATGTGCCAGGTGCCAGGTACATGGCAGTGAGCAAAACAGCCAGTTTGCTCTCATCTCGGCCTCAGCAGGAAGAGCCCATATACCTGGAGGCCTTTCTCAATCTGGATCATGCTGTCTACTTTGTGAGTTTCTTGGTACCGGGAGCCATGAGTTAGTTATTCATCTTTGGAGCTGCAGGGCCTAGCATGTAGCCTGGTACGGGGTCAGATGTTATGACAGTTTGATGAATAAATAAATGAATGCAAGTGATTCCTGAATCCCCTTACATGGAATTAAAAAAAAAAAAAACAGAAAACTGTCAAGAAGACCCCTTGTATGAGTCAGGACTTTCTCAATTTTATGTCAGAGAAATCCAACTTTTTAATTTTTTGAGGGTATTTATTTGCTCATAACTGGCAAAGGCTAGTGTGCAGAATCCCAGAGCTCAATCCATGTCATGAGGGCTCTATCTCTCTTCTCAGCTCCCAGCTTAGTTTGTACCATCTTGGCTTCACGCTTAATTCAGGGTCTTTCCAATATTCCCAGTATTCCCAGGTTCATATCCTCTCATTTTAGCAATCCCAACAATGA
This sequence comes from Delphinapterus leucas, assembly GCF_059928025.1. Lineage (NCBI taxonomy): Eukaryota > Metazoa > Chordata > Mammalia > Artiodactyla > Monodontidae > Delphinapterus > Delphinapterus leucas. The sequence goes on along the minus strand of NC_143135.1, from coordinate 69,484,426 downwards.
CCACATATCATTCCCAGGGAAGACTCTGAGGGCCCTGTCCAACCATCCCTGAACCAAACACTTTGGCTGGTGAAAAGTGTACTCTGATTGGTCGGCCTGGCTCACAAGCTCACCCAGGGGCGGTCGGCAGGGTACCACTAATGTCAACCTCACCAAGAACACATGAAATTGGCAAGGAGTCCCCCTTAGGAACCAGAAGAAGGAGACAGGAAAATGTGCCGGACTGCCATGGTCTTCTATCTTTCCATCTTTCTGCTCCATCATCCTACTTGGCATGATGGCTTTCGTCCTCATCCATGTAACTTCATGGATACAAGATAGGTGTCACAGATCTAAACGTTATGATGCCTTCAAGGCAGGAAGAAAGGGAGAGGGGCAGCCCTAGCCTTATCTGTCACTTTTATCAAGAAAGCAGGGACTTCCCTGGTGGCGCAGTGGTTAAGCATCCACCTACCAATGCAGGGGACAGAGGTTCGAGCCCTGGTCTAGGAAGATCCCACATGCCACGGGGCAACTAAGCCCGTGCGCCACAACTACTGAGCCTGTGCTCTAGAGCCTGCGAGCCACAACTACTGAGCCCACGTGCCACAACTACTGAAGCCCGCGCGCCTAGAGCCCGTGCTCCTCAACAAGAGAAGCCACCACAATGAGAAGCCCGTGCACCGCAATGAGTAGCCTCTGCTCGCCACAACTAGAGAAAGCCCGCGTGCAGCAACGAAGACCCAATGCAGCCAAAAATAAAAATAATTTAATTAATTAATTAATTAAAATAAAAGAAAGCAAAAACTTTCCCAGAAACACCCCAAGAAGACTTCCCTTAACATCACTGGCCAGCACTGGACAACTCTGCTACCCCCAGCTGCAAAGAAGGCTAGAAAATCTAGTTTTAACAAACTGGGGTTGAATTTCATGACTAGCTGGGATCAATACTAATTTCTCCTCCACCCTGTACTCTCCCTCCCCAGGGTTAATTACTCTTGCCCTGAGTCCCCATAGCATACTGGGCCTCCCTTATCAAAGAGACGTATGAACTGTACAGCAATTGCTTGTTTTTCCAGCCCTACCCCTCGCTAGGGTTTCTAAAGACTTCTGTCTTATTCATAGTTGTATCCCCAACCTTTAGCACAGTGCCCAGCTTCAATCCACCAATATTTTATGACCGTCTACCACGTGCCAGTCCCTGTGCAGATAAGGAGCTCTCAGTGAACACATCCTGTATGCATGGATGAATGGAGGTGTGGATGGGGGGTGGGTAGATAGTGGATGGAAGAATGGTGGATGGTAGATGGATAGATGGGTGGATGGATGGTGGATGGATGTATAGATGGATGGTTGGATGGGTGGGTGGATGCATGGATGGGTGGATGGATGGTGTTTAGATGGCTGGATGGTACATGGTGGATAGCTATCATCACTGTCCAGTGGCTCCACCCCGAGCAGCCTGAGGCTCCCTTGTCCTCTTCTCACCCCTCTCACCCTAGGCTGTCATTTCACCTACCTGAAAGCCTTCTCATTTCACATGGAGCCATTAGATGGTCCCTCTTGGTCCTCAGGCAACAGCTAATACCTTCCCTTCCTTCTGCCACCCAGCATCCAGCTGAATCTTGAATCAACACCAGTCAAGTGGGTGTGAACGGAAGGAGACTACTCATTTTTTGCTATTAGTTACCTCTGAGTGTGTGCATTCCAACTGCTTCCTCTCTCTCTCTCTCTCTCCCTCCCTCCCTCCCTCCCGCCCGTCTCCTCTTCCTTCCCCACTTCTTGGGAACTGGTTCAACCAGAGTACACCAGCTCATCTGCATCTGGCCTCACAGGACAGGCAGGAGGCAGCGGCGGAGGAGGAGCGGGCGGGCGGGCGGCCAGGAGCTGCAGCGGCTGCCACGTGAGCGCACAGCCGGGGCCGCGCCGCACCGCGCCGCCCGGGACGCCAATGCCGGGCCGGCGGCGCGCGGGGCTTGCTCATGAGGCCTCTGCCGAGCCGGAGGAGGAAGAGCCACGGCCTCTCGCTGGGAGTCTTCGCCCTCTGCTTGGCCGCTGCCTGCTGTCTGCAGAGTAAGCAAGGACCGGACCGGGCGGGGGGCGGGGGGCGCGGGGCGAGCCACAGCTTTCCGCGGGGCTGGGCGCGGCCTGGAGCGGGGACCCGGCCCGGCGAGGATCCCCCAGGCCGGCTCCCGGGTCACTCTGGGTACGCGCCCCGCCCCGGGCGTTATCAGAGCCGGAAGGCGCCCGGAAGATAACCGGCGCGGCCCAGTGGCCGCCTCCTCTGCAGCATTTTTTATTTCTTTTTCCTGGAATAACCAAACTGCAGCCCAGGCATCCGCGACCCCCAGGGCACACGGGCCCCGCCCCCTACTGCGGGGACCCTCCCCCTCTCTTTCCCGCGCCTTCCCGGGTCCCCGGCGCTGGTCCCTGGTGCTGTAGGCCTCCCCACCTGTCAGAGGAGACCCCAGCAGACTGTCTCGAAGAGGAGGGGTTGTAGAGGTTTGGGTTGGGTGTTGGGGCCAGAATCCCTCAGGCCGGCGGTGGTCCTCACTGCTCTGCCCGGAGCGGAGGGTTTGGATGGGCTGTCCCCGGAATCCCCCGGCTTGGTGAGTCTGCATGTAACGCACAGCCCCACAGACTACCATGAACCCAAACCACAGATTTGAATGCAGTTCTGCTTTCTCATTTAATCGTGATCCTTATGACCATTCTCATTTTACAGATTAGTCATCTGAAGTGTGGAGACTGACCAGTGCAGGGCCACTGGCGGTGGGAGGGTCTATAGTAAGGGGCGGTGCTTACTAAGCACGTTTGCGCTCACTGTCCCCGGGGCTTGACAACACTTCTTTCATTGAATCCTCGGAGCAACCCTATGAAAAAAGTGCCACTCTTATCCCTGTTTCACAAGTGAGGAAACTGGTGCACAGCCGTCACCAGCTAGGCCGTGGTGGAGTTAGGATTTAAACCTGGGCAATCTAGCACGCTTGACCTTTACACCTCTCTAGCTAGAGCCCAGCTTTGGAGGCTGCAGATCTCAGAAACCCAAAAGGACTGGGAGGGGGGCATGTGCCTCTGGCTGTCTGTGGAGCAAGGAATAGCCAGCTAGTCCATCAGGTGGGTGGGTGTGTTTGGCCTTGCAGTGACCTTTTCTATCATTTTTTCAACCCTTCAGCATGTGTTTCCAATCAGGCATTCTCATGCAACATCTGTACAGCTGTCCCAGGCATTCAAGGACCAACGATTCACCACAGTGTATAATTCATTTATTCACTCACTCATTCATGGCACCCTCTGCTTCCAGGAAGCAGGCCACAGTCGTACTGGGGATACCATGGGTCACAGTCCTGTCCTCAGACGAGCAGACAAGAGTGCCGGCTTGGAGTGGCGAGTCCTGAGAGGCAGGAAGTGCCAAAGTTCTGGAAGCCCTAGAGGCTCAGGGGAATGAGGCCAAGCCTCCCAAAGGGAGCTGCACCTACCCACTGACAGATGGACAGGAGCAGCCAGGGGAAGGGGCAGAGGGAACACAGCGCGTCCTAGGTAAAGAGGGAGCACATGCAAAACCAGGAGGAAGGGTCAAAGTTTTGCAGTTCTCCATTGAATAGTGACTCCTGCAAAGCTGTAAACTCCAGGAAGACAGATTCCCAGCGCTTGTCCAGTGCCAGCCAGAGTCTACCCTTCAAGGATAGTGAGTGGGTGTGCACCTGCCTGATGGGGGCCTGTGCTTCCGGGCCAGCACTGATGATGTAGACGGGGCCTCCTCCCCCTCACCAGCTCCCTCCATTCTCTGCCTTTTCAGCCTCTGCCCAAAGCTTCCACCCAGAAAGTCAGATATTCATCATTTACACTGAAGTCTGTGTGAAAGCATGCTCCACAAACACAAACACACAAACACCCTGCATTTGAGGCCTTTTCTCTATAAATGGGACTGTTATGGACTGAATGTTTGTGTCCCCCTGAAATTCACATGTTGAAACCTCAGCCCCCTATGTGATGCTATTTGGAGGTGGAGCCTTTGGAAGGCAGTTTGGTTTAGAGGAGGTCATGATGGTGGGGCCTCCACGATGGGGGTAGTGTCCTTATAAGAAGAGGAAGAGACACCAGAGATCCCTCTCTCTATCTCTTTCTGCCATGTGAGGACGAAGCAAGATGGCAGCTCTCTGCAAGCCAGGACGAGAGTCCTCCAAATCTGCCGTCACCTTGATCTTGATGTCCCAGCTTCCAGAACTATGTTGTTTAAGGCACCCAGTCTATGGTATTTTGTGATAGCAGCCCAAGCTAAGACAGAAATTGGTACCGAGAAGTAAAGTGCTGCTGTAACAAATACCCAGAAATGTGGAAGCAGCTTTGGGACTGAGTAATGGGTAGAAGCGGAGGAGTTTTGAAGTACATGCTAGAAATATGGACTCTAAGGGCCATTCTGGTCAGGTTTCAGATGGAAATGAGGAACATGTTACTGGACAATAGAGAAAAGGTGATCTTTGTTAGAAAGTAGCAAAGAACTTGGCTGAGCTGTGTTCATGTTCTAGTGTTCTGTGGAAGGTAGAGCTTGGGAGTGATGAGAAATTAGATATTTAGCTGAGGAGATATTAAGCAGTGTCGAAGGAGCAACTTGGTCCCTCCTGTCTGCTTATAGTAAAATGCAAGAAGAGAGAAATGACTTGAAGGAGGAATTCTTAAGCAAAAAGGAACTAGAGCTTAAAGGTGTGGAAAATTCTCAGCCTATCTGTGTTACGAAAAAAGAGAGCATGTTCAGAAGAGAAGACGTAGATTGTGGCCAAACACTGTGTGATAAGATTAGCCTGGGTGTGAACCACGGGCCTAATCAGCCACCCCAGCAGAAACAACTCCAGGGTAACTGAAGGGGGTGAAGACAGAATGGAATGAGGGAAGGCTGTCAGATTTGATAGATCCTACAGGGCTGACTGTATCGCTGTTTAGCTGTGTACACTTTTTCAGGCTAAGAAAAGAATGACTCTGAGGACAATTCAGCCAGCATCAGAGCTGTCTCCTCGGTTTAAAAAGGTGGGGTGGGGCATTGCCTTGGTTTCAACAGGCAGGATGGAGGCCTTGCAGAGTCTCCGGGGGACATGGAAATGCCCAGCAGAGCTGCAGGGGTGAGGACGCACCCCTGTCTCAGTGGGTCCTAAAGGCAGAGCATCGAACCAAAGAGCTAACGGCATTTACCTTGCTAGGTTTTGGGCTCACTTGGGACCCGTCACTCCTTCTTACTTCTGATTTCTTCTTTTTGCAGTGGGAATGTCTATCCCATGCTTGTCCCACCACTGCATTTTGGAAGTACATAACTTACCTGGTTTCACAGGTTCACAGCTGGAGAGTAGTTTTCTTTTAAGATGAATCATACCCCAAGTCTCTGAAAGGAGTTAAGACTTTTGGAGCTGTTGGGATGGAATGAATGTATTTTGCATTGCAAGAATTCATTGCATGAATTTTGGGGGGCCAGGGGTAGGGTGTTATGGACTGAATGTTTGTGTCCCCCAGAAATTCATATGTTGAAGCCCTAACTCCCAATATAATGGTACTTGGAGGTGGGTGGGACCTTTGGGAGGCAATTAAGTTGAGATGAGGTCATGAGGGTGGGTCTTCCATGAGGGGATTAGTGTCTTTATAATAAGAGGAAGAGACCAGCGCTCCCTCTCTCTACATGTGAGGATACAGCAGGAAGGTGGCCATCTGCAAGACGGGAAGAGGGTCCTCACCAAGAACTGAGTCTGTTGGCACCTTGACCTTGGACTTCGCAGCCTCCACAGCTGTGAGAAGTAAACGTCTGTTGTTTAGGCCCCCCAGTTTTTGGTATTTTGTTATAACAGCTCAAGCTGAATAAGACAGGGACTTAAAGGCATATCCTCTCTGAAAGCTGGCAGGCCTCTCGCACCTGGCCAAGGTAGAGCGCTTTTCCAGGACCCTTGTTCATCTCTTTCCTCAGCTCTCGACATGGGAAGCTATCCATCAGGCCTCCTCCCCATCAGTGCGCCCGCTCACTTGGAAGCAGATGATCCAAGACTCAAGCAGGAAAGTCTGGGGTTTTTTTGTTGTTGGTTTCTTCGTTTGTTTTTAATTGAAGTATAGTTGATTTACAATGTTGTGTTCATTTCTGCCGTACAGCTGATTCATATATATATATATATACATATATATATATTCTTTTTTAAATATTCTTTTCCATTCGGGTTTATCATAGGATATTGAGTATATTTCCCTCTGCTATACAGTAGGACCTATTGTTAAGTAGGAAAGTTTAGCTAATGGCCCAGGCCAAGTCAGCTTGCTTCCTGTGCTCCAACCCCAGCTTCTAAAAAGCAGCCCGCTCCCCCAGCACACGCACACAGCCACACACGTGCACACATGAGTACACACACGAGTGCCCTTTAACATCCCCACCTTACCAGGGTGGAGCCAGGGATGGAGGAGCTAGCCCCACTGAGTCACTCATGGCCCAGTGCCCAGCAGCACAGAAGAGCAGCATGGGGGCTGAGCCTCAGTCTGGGGAGGGAGTTGATAGGCAAAAGCGGCCACAGCCAGATGGAGCTATGGGTTCTGGATTAGCTGGAGGTGCCATGGGAGGGGAGGGAGAGCCGGTGTTGGAGGAATCCCCTGGAGGCCCCGGGGAGACACCGGGATCCATCACACCAGGACAAGGCCCCACTGGTCACCTATGTGGCCGTCCACAGTTACTAAGCAGTTATGGTGTATCGGGCTCTGCACTGGCCCAGGTGAAACAAATGAGGCGTGGTCTTTCTCTGCACTGTCCTCTCTGATTTATAGACAATGGTCTTGCATACCTATAAAGGTACCCACCCAAAAGAGTGGTGCTTGGGTGTGCTTTTAAAAATGCAATTTAAAAAAAATGCAGTCATGCTGTGCTTGTTACTCAGCAACTTACTTTTTACAGCAATTTATTTATTTATTTATTTTTGGCCATGCCACACCGTTTGTGGGATCTTAGGTCCCTGACCAGGGATTGAACCCGGGCCTTTGGTAGCGAGAGCGCTGAGTCCTAACCACTGGACCGCCAGGGAATTCCCTTTTTACAGTAGTTTTTGAGCTCTGTCCATGTTGATAGCCTAGATCTTGCTCCTTCTTCTCAACTGCTATCCGTATGTCATTGTATCCACATGCTACTTCTTCCTTAGCTAGCCCCCTTCTGATGGACATGTCAGCTTTCAGATTTTAGCCCTCCCTGGGGGGAGAACAGAGCCCTAATACAGGGTGCTGAGTGCAGTGCTATTGATATGCACACCGTATGGAGGATGAGGAAGGCCAGGGGCCACCTCCAGGCTGACAGGTACCCCCTGCATACACACCTCCTCCCCTTGGGGGTAGTGCTCAAAAAATCCCTGGGGGATTACACTGAAGCTATTGAGGGAGGGGCGGAATCAACCAGAAAGTCATCCAAATTTCTTCATTTCTGGTCTCCAAGGGAGTCCTGAGTATATTCTCTGCTGGTCTGGGAAGGGGCTGCAGTCAGGAGACTCTCCTATCTCTATTGTCCCCAGGACTTAAGGACCCCTATTTATTGCATCTGCTCTAAGACTTTTTTTTTACTTTTAATATTCCGATATATCTAAAGTCAAGATGCATGTTACAAATAAATAACTTTGCTGTAATCTCTGTCAGCCTGGACTGAAATTGAGTCCTTCCCGAGTGTGTGTTGCTTCTGTCGGTCACCGTCACCGGGAAGCATCCTCCTACCTGGGGAACGGGAATGAAGAAGGTGAGCTTGAGTCTTGAAAGATGAGTAAGGGTATACAGCAGGACAGGGTGGAGAAGAGAGTTTTAGGCATACAGCAAGTGCTCAAAAACTAGGTTCAGGACTTCCCTGGTGGTGCAGTGGTTAAGAATCCACCTGCCAATGCAGGGGACATGGGTTCGAGCCCTGGTCTGGGAGGATCCCACATGCCACGGAGCAGCTAGGCCCGTGCGCCACAGCTACTGAGCCCGTGTGCCACAACGACTGAAGCCCGTGCACCTAGAGGCTGTGCTCTGCAGCAAGAGAGCCCACCGCAGTGAGAAGCCCGTGTACCGCAACTAGAGAAATCCCGCGCACAGCAACAAAACCCCATCCTAACCAAAAAAAAAAAAACAAAAGTAAAAAAAAAGTAAAAAAAAACCCTAGGTTCATGCTTCCTCTTGGGGCCTGGCAGGGTCTGGGTGTGCTAAGCGAAGGAAGAGAAGTGGGGAAGTGGGAGAGTTGCCTTGGTAGGCACCTACTGGAAACTTAACTGGTCCCCCACTCGGAGACCCCACTGACACTGCACCCCTGTAGCCTGTGCTCTTAAACACTGGGCTACCTGCACCTGGGTTTTCCCTGGAACACAGTCTCAGGATCAGAAAGTATTTACTTACCTAGCAGAAATTGGAGTGGGAGAGAGGCATCATTGGCAAGTATGAATTTGGGCAATGATTTTCTCCCGTAACTGGTTTGCTGGGTTGGGAAGGCACCGGTCAGCCCTGTTGGCAAAGGGGAAAGGGCACACTGGACCGTAAAGCGAGCACAGAACATTCCTGCTGTTCACTGTGGTCCAGGGAGCACAGTGGCCTTTCCCCTGCTGAGGCACATCCCTACGGGCAGCTCAGGCCAGTGACATGCTAATCCCAGAGGAGCCCCGCTGCTCTGGGGCTTCCTGGGGAGTCCCCAGCTGGGAAGGGGCAGGGCCTGAGGGGCTGGTTCCAGTCCCGTGCTGGCAGTAAGCCCTGTATATGGGGTCACCTTCATTCTCTCAGTGCACAGGGCCAGGAGGGTGGGCTGTTTAGTGGTTCTCAGCCAAGGCTGCACATGAGAACCTCCTGGAGGGCTTGTAAGACCTACAGATGCCCACACCCTACCCCACATGGTTACATCCGTCTCTTTGAGGGCAGTACCCAACACTGTTTCGTTTCAAGTTAGGCTCCTGGGGTGACTCTAATGTGTGGCCAGGCAGAGAGTTCCTGGACTAGACCATTTCCATGTCCCCTCCATTCATCTTATCTTAAGGAAAGAGCTGGGCATGAACAGTGCACCTTTCTCCCATCTTCCCTTCTCAGAACACCCGCCATTGTATGCAGACGAGTCTCGCTTATGCCTTATTAGTAGTTTAATCCTGACAGACCCATGATACTCTGCCACCGGGCTTGGGTCAAGAGAGAAGGCTGCTTTGCTCTGAAGTTTGGTTTGGTTCGGTAAATGGTTCCTGAGCACCGACTGTGTCGGGAGCACCACGCCAGGAGCCAGGGGTACTCAGCACGGTCCCTGCAGTGGGGGGAATCACATGACCCAGAGGGGAGGTCAGATCCTACCCAGATGATTTGAGGTCAGATGCCCAGGGAGTACTGAGAATAGCATTTAGCTCAGCTGAGAGTTAGAAGGGGTCTTCTCAAAGAAGAAGCCTCGAAGGCAAAGTAGGAGGAAGCCAGGTGAGCCAGGAGGAGGAAGGCTCTGAGCGACAGGAAATAATGAGCACAGACACCGCACCGCCACCTTCTCGCTCTTGGGGCCAGTAGTGGGTGACAATTCTTTAGTCAAGTCAGGTTTTTCAGCTCTGGTCAATTTCTTCATATTCAATCTGATAAGTTGTCTTAACAGTTAAAGGACTGGGGCTTGGGAAGGTCTTGGATCTTAAGTGCTGGAATATTTCCTCTGATAGACTCTTACTCTAGTGCCAGGGGATCAGGAGGGAGATGTGGGTCCCTAGGCACCAGACACTGGCCAGGGGACCTAACGTGAGCCTTCTCTGGCTGTTTGCCCTTCTGTCCGATTGCAGTATCCCCACCCCAGGCTCACTGTGGGACTGGAGCACATTCCTTTTGGAGGCCAATGCCCCAAAGCAGAACACCAGACCCGCTCTTCCCTCTTGCCATCAAGCAGGCCTTCTGCATACTCTGGGATGGGAGCTCAGGAGTCCTTGAACCAGAGCTTGTTATGTCAGGTAGACTGTCGATTCAGTTTGACAGCCCCAGTTTGAATGAGCCATCGTCATGTCACACACTGCTGGGGTGCTGGCGGTTCGGACCTAAGTGTGTGCTCGCCTGCTTCTTCTAGCGGGGGAGATGGGCAGTCACTCATCCAACACGAACGCAAAGCCAGCCGGGAACTGAGCTGTGGGAGCCGAGTGGGGCCTGGCAGAGGAGTGACATTTAAGATGGGCCTTTAGGAGTGAGCAGAAGGCTGAGAATGGGGATGGGTGATCTGAGCTGAGCTAGAGGGAGTAAGCCACAGTGGGGAGTGGTCCACAGTTTGGTGCAACTGGAATTGGGGGATGGCAAGGAGTCTTGGGAGATGGGGGAAGGAAAAGAAGGTTGAGGCGAGACTTTTTAGGTCTTTCAGAACCAGGAGAGACCCAGCAAGATGTGTAGTTTAGAAAGATCACTAATAATAGCCTCTAGCCAACTGAAGAGAAGAAAAGCCAGTACCTCCCGAGTTTTTATAATTGTTAATAACAATGACAAGGCAATAATATCTGTGACTATTTATTGAGCACCACATACTTTGTGCCAAGCACTGTAACAGCTGCTTTTCCATGCAACTTCACAGTAATCCTGCAAATAGGTATTATTAGTCCCCATTTTATAGATGGGGAAACTGAGGCTCAGAGAGGTTGAGAGACTTGCCTAAAGACATTCATTCCTTCATCAGGTGTTTATGGGAAACCCAAAGTGCCAGGCACTGTGCCAGGCCCGGGGGAGTCAATGAAGAACAAGATAGACCAGCCCCTGTGTTTATAGCTGAAAGTTGATCTGGGACGATGGAGCATTAATCAAGAGAAATTACAATGAACAGGGATAAGTTGATAGAGAGGGACAGAGAGCCATGGGAACCCAGAGCTGGGACCCCTAACCTGGTGTTGAGGGACTATGGAAGGCTTCCTGGAAGAAGTGATGTTTAAACTAAGACCTGTAGGATGAAGAGGGATTGGCCCTTTAGTCTCGTTGAAGGAGGAGCTTTGTACTCTAACTGTGGTACCCAGTCACATGTGTGCCTGAATTATATTTTGATCACTCGACACCCCTCTTCCAAGAGCCTTCAGGCATCCTGTAAAAAGAATTGTTGGGAGGTCAGCCACCTCATTTCCTCCTTCATCCTCCTGTTCCACACAGTGGAACAGCTGTTGATCCAGGGTGATCTCCTGTTCCACACAGAAGTGGAACATTTCCACAGAAGTGTCTGAGGAGCACCCCACCTCCTGGTTCCCCAGGCTGGCCACTGACTCAGGCCCGCCATAAGTCCTGCAGCCCAGATCTGCAGAGGGAAAACCCAGCAGCACCCCATCCCCCAAGCTTGGGCAGGGCCAGGCAGCCACCTTTGCCATACCTGGCTTCCTTGACATCCGAGTAGAAACACAGCAGTGACTTGACCATAGCCTGTGACCATTCAGAAAAGTGTTTGGCTTTCTAGCAAGGGTGGCTCTTGCTTAAGTCAGAAAGATTCCGGAAGGAATTCCACAGGGAGGAATTTCGGGTCACCCAATCTCTTGCCACACCTCCATAAGTGGATCACAGATTTACAAACGCTGATTCAAGTTCTATACGTGTTACATAATTTGGGCTGGAAGAAGGAGCGTCTTTCACTCAACACTCCAGCTCCCAGTCTCAGATCTACTGCTTCAGTCCCTGGTACAACTCCAGCTTCTGCTTACACACCCATGAGGATGGGGAGCTCACTACCTCAATAAGCAGCTCAGTGCATCTTCAAAGAATTCTCGTTCTTTGAAGAATAATCGTTCAATAATGATTGAATGGGCACCAAGTGTTAGAAACTGTGATAAGCTCCTTATATGTCCTGCCTCCCTTAAACTTCATTCTGCTGCCGGAGGTGGGCACAACCCTATTATAGTATACTTATTTCATTGGTACGGTAACAGAGAGTGAAAGAAACAAATTTACCCCACATCACACAGCTGTTATTGGCAGACTTAAACGTTGAGGATAAGTCTGCCTGACTCCAGGTCTATGAATGCACGCGTTATACACACACGCTCTCAGTTCTCTTCACCGGAACCCATCTTTCAATCTTTACACACTGGTCCTCGTTCTGGCAATGATTGGGTGTCTCAAGTCTTCCCTTCTCCAAGATGAGAAGTTCTGCAGCAGAGGCTCTTCCCCTGGCTGGCAGAAGTGGTATTAACTGTGCTCGGGAAGGAGAGGAGGGGCCAGCTTTCAGGGATCCTAGGAGCATCCTCAGTGCCCCCTTTGCCCAAAGTTCTAAGGGTGTTGTCCTGGGACCAGCAGCAGCATTACCTAGGAACTTGTTAGTGATGCAGACTCTGGGGCCTCACCCCAGAGGTGCTGAATGAGAGACTAGAGATGGGGCCCAGCAATTGTTTCAGTAAGCCCTCCAGGTGATTCTGATGCAACTAAATGTTGAGAACCATTGCCTTATAACATTGCAGAGAGTAGAGGAGGCAAAGGGAAATACTTAGGTCACTCGTTCTTCCTCCCTAACCCAAAAGCATCTCTAGAAATAGGACCAGATGTAATAAAATTTGAGGGATGCCAGAAAGAGCCCATTTCCCCCAAATATATTGCTGAAAGGCTGTCACAGTGCCTCAAACATTCCTTTTACACCCAATGGTCCTTCATTCCTTTGGTTTAGGCATTGTTAAATGCCCCTAGGAAGTGGGTCTGGGCTTCAGCTGCTAACCCCTTAGTGCGGGTTCGTTCAGTGGTTTTCAGTCTTGGCTGTACGCTAGAATCATGTGGGGAATTTTAAAAATCACAGAGGCTTTGGTCTCACCCCCAAAGATTCTAAACTCACAGTCCAGGGTAGGATTTTTAAAAGCTTCCCCAAATGGTCTAATATTCAAAGATTGACAATAACTAGATTAGATCAGGTGGTTCCCCTTGGTCCAGTCTGCTGGCTGGGGAGGTGGGTTTGCCGGGCCTTCTCTGCGGGGCTCTGAGAAGAGATTGGGTGGAGCTGATCAGATGCCAAAGGAGCTAATTATGGATTTGCATGTAGCGTGTGTGACTCCGGGCTGGTGCTCCATCAGTGTCAGTCCCCTTGCCTTACTTTCCCAAATGCTTGTTGAATGGGGAGAGACTGGATTGAGTCTGGGTGAAAAATCAGAGAAGGGAGCTCCTGTGCCCCCTGGAATTGTTCCTGGCCGTCAAGCTCTCTCACCTACATTTTTTTTTTAATTGAAACTTTAACAGCCAAGCCATGATAATTCTTAATTACAAATGAGGAAATAGTGGCTCAGAGAGGGGAGGGGATTTGTGCAGTTGTTCAGCTAGGGCCTGGCGCAGCTGAAACAGTACCTGGGTCTTCTGATTCCAGGGCTTCCCCAGCCGGCATCTTGCCCTCCTCTGCCACCCTCTGTCCCCACAGGCAGGTGTGCCTTCCCGGCATCTGGGGAGGAGGGTGGCGTTTCCTCTCTGCCAGCAGAAAAGGAGCTGAGGAGAGCATCGGGTGAGTGTGGTGGCCCAGGAGCCACAGGGCGTTGCAAGCAGGAGGCGGTGCTCAGTGGTGTCCCAGGAGGACGAGGTCATCTGCTGGGAATGAGGAGGAATTTGGAGGTCAAAGAGATTGGAGGGACATAATAACCATGGAGAAAGGAAGAGTGAATTTACGTGAACAATACATTAAGATGGGCAGTCCGGAGGGCCCTCTCGAATGTGCACTGGAAACCGTGTGCGCTGCTGTTCCGGAGAGTGTTGGCCGTGGGATGTTCTCCTGCCCTGCTGACTGCTCAGGTCTCAGGTCTGGGCAGAGAGGAAGTGAAGAGCTGTTGATCCAGGGTGAGGGTTTTGCTAGTAGATGTGATTAAAAGACAGAGGCCACTGGAGTTTGAAGAATCTTGGCAAGAGTGTTTGGGACATGATGGGATATGGAACCCAGGCTGGAGAGGGAGGGATGTGAGAATGATGGATTGGGAAAGGTAGAGAGAGTTGGAGTGGAAGGACTGAGGAAGCCAGTGGGAGATGTTGAACAGTAAACAGGAAGGAGAGAAGGTTGTGGTCAGAGCAGGCTGCTCTACTGGAGACCGAGGTAGAGGGAGAATCTTCTTGTAGATGCTAGGAGAATAGAATTAGGAGAATCTCCTAATGCCGGAGGTATGTAGGATGATGCCATACCTTGCAGTAGAGTTGCCAACGTGTTTGAAGAGTGAAGAGGAGACTGGGGGAACAGAGCACTCACAATGACGAGGAGGCGAGAGGGTGAAACAAACTCAAGGGAAGAGGACTTTCCTGAAGCGGGTGGAGGAGTGATGGTCTAAACCAATGGTATCCAATAGAAATATAATGTGAGCCACACATGCAAGACATGTATATAATTCTAAATTTTCTAGTGCTCACATTAAAAAAGAAATAGGCACAGTTAATTTTAATATATTTTGTTTACCCAATATGTCTAAAATATTATTTCTACATGTATTCAATATAAAAAATTATTAATGAGATATTTTACATTCTGTTTAACATGCTAAGTACCAAGTCTTCAAAATCTGGTGTGTATTTTACATTTAGAGCACATCTCAATTCAGACTAGCTAATTTCAAGTGCTCAATAGCTACTGTGGCTTGCAGCTACCATATGGGAAAGCCCAGGTCTAAACTCTTGCTTCCTGTCACATCTGTCTCCCAAGTCCTTACCAGCACTGAGTGATGTGCTATTTTGGGAAACATAAAAGAAGTGAAAAACTCCACCTCTATACTCAAAGTGCCTTATCTTATTAGAGGCAGCTGTGGAGCAGTGAAAGGAGAGTTGGGTTCCAGTCTCAGCTCTGATTTTCTACTTGTCAGGGATTTGGACACTTATAGTGTGACTCAGCCTCAGTTTCCTCATTTTTTTTTAATGAATAAATATACTACTGGCTTAATAAGATTTTGATTGTAAAACATTCTGATCACCAGCTATCTTTTTTTTAATTGAAGTATAGTTGATTTACAGTATTAGTTTCAGGTATACAACATTGTGATTCAAAAATTTTATTGATTATAATCCAGTTATAGTTTAAAATATTGGCTATATTCCCTGTGCTGTACAATATATCCTTGTAGCTTATTTATTTTATATACAGTACTTTGTATCTCTTAATCCCCTACCCCTATTTTGCCCCTCCCCCTTCCCTCTCCCCACTGGTAACCACTAGTTTGTTCTCTGTATCTGTGAGTGTTTCTGTTTTGTTATATTCACTAGTTTTATTTTTTAGATTCCACTTATAAGTGATATCATACAGTATTTGTCTTTCTCTATCTGACTTATTTCACTGAGCATAATACCCTCTAAGTCCATCCATGTTGTTGCAAGTGGCAAAATTTCATTCTTTTTTAGGGCTAATATTCAATATAAACTGTGTATTTATACCACATTTTCTTTATCCATTCATCTGTTGATGGACACTTAGGTTGATTCCATATCTTGGCTATTATAAATAATGCTGCTATGAACATCGGGTACATATATCTTTTCAAGTTAGTGTTATTGTTTTCTTTGGATATATACCCAGGAGTGGAATTTCTGGATCATATGGTAGTTCTATTTTTAGTTTTTTGAGGAACCTCCCTAGTGTTTTCCACAGTGGCTGCACCACTTGACATTCCTGCCAACAGTGTCCAACGGTTCCCTTTTCTCCACATCCTCACCAACATTTGTTATTTGTAGTTTTTGATGATGGCCATTTGACAGGTGTGAGGTGATAGCTCATTGTGGTTTTTTTTAATATATATATTTATATTTATGTATTATTGTTTCTTTTAATTAATTAATTTATTTTTGGCTGCATTGGGTCTTCGTTGCTGCACGCAGGCTTTCTCTAGTTGTGGTGAGTGGGGGCTCCTCTTCGTTGCAGTGCGTGGGCTTCTCATTGCAGAGGCTTCCCTTGTTGCAGAGCATGGGCTCTAGGAGCCTGGGCTTCAGTAGTTGTGGCACATGGGCTCAGTAGTTGTGGCTCACGGGCTCTAGAGCACAGGCTCAGTAGTTGTGGCACACGGGCTTAGTTGCTCCGCGGCATGTGGGATCTTCCCGGACCAGGGCTCGAACCCGTGTCCCCTGCATTGGCAGGTGGATTCTTAACCACTGTGCCACCAGGGAAGCCCCTGTTTGCTAGTATTTTGTTGAGGATTTTACCTCTATGTTCATCAGTGATATTGGCCTGTGTTTTCTTTTTTTGTGATATCTTTGCCTGGTTTTGGTATCAGGGCGATGCTAGCCTAGTAGATGAGTTTGGAAGAGTTCCTTCATCTGCAATTTTTTGGAATAGTTTCAGAAGGATTGGTGTTAATTCTTCTCTAAATGTGTGGTAGAACTCACCTGTGAAGCCATCTGATCCTGGAATTTTGTTTGTTGGGAGTTTTTAAAATTACTGATTCAACTTCATTACTGTTAATTACTCTGTGGATATATTTCTTCTTGCTTCAGTCTTGGGAGATTGTATGTTTCTAAGAATTTGTCCATTTCTTCTAGGTTGTCCATTTTATTGGTATAAAGTTGTTAGTAGTAATCTCTTATGAGCCTTTGTATTTCTGTAGTGTCAATTGTAACTTCTTTTTCATTTCTGACCTTATTGATTTGGGCCCTTTCTCTTTTTTTCTTGATGAGTCTATCTAATGGTTTATCAATTTTGTTTATCTTTTCAAAGAACCAGCTCTTAGTTTCATTGATTTTTTTCTATTTTTAAAATCTCTATTTATTTCTGCTCTGATCTTTATGATTTCTTTCCTTCTAATTTTGGTTTTTTTGTTCTTCTTTTTCTAGTTCCTTTAGGTGTAAGGTTAGGTTGTTATTTGAGGTTTTTTTTTGTTTCCTGAGGTAAGTTTGTATTGCTATAAACTTCCCTCTTAGAACTGCCTTTGCTGCAACCCATAGATTTTGGATCACTGTGTTTTCTTTGTCTCCAAGTATTTTTTTTTTATTTCTTCTTTGATTTCTTTAGTGACCCATTGGTTGTTTTGTAGCACATTGCTTAGCCTCCATGTTTTTGTGGTTTTTGCAGTGTTTTTCCCTTATAGTTGATTTCTAGTCTCATAGCATTGTAGCCAGAAAAGATGGTTGATATGATTTCACTTTTCTTAAATTTACTGAGACTTGTTTTGTGGCCTAGCATGTGATCTATCCTGGAGAATGTTCCGTGTACACTTAAAAGGAATGTGTATTCTGCTGCTTTGGGGTGGAATATTCTTTGTATATCTATTAAGTGCCTCTGGTCTAATGTGTCATTTAAGACCAGTATTTCCTTATTGATTTTCTGTCTGGATGATCTGTCCATTGACGTAGTAGGGTGTTAAAGTCCCCTACTGTTATTGTGGTACTGTCAATTTATCCCTTTATGTCTGTTAATATTTGTTTTATGTATTTAGGTGCTCCTATGTTGGGTGCACATATTTAGTGATCAAATAAGTAAGTACCTGTGAAGCAAAAAGCATTGGTCCTTAACCCCAGTCCCCTGCCTGTCTCACAGGTTGAGATAGTGCCTGTGAAGTACTTTGTCAATTGTGTATAGTGAATTACTAACATTATCAAATGTGAAAAATCTGGGACTCTGACCAAATCTTGGCATTCATTTTATTTGTTGTTTTTCTTTAAGTAATTCACAAACTCACTAAGATATTCTAACTGATCAAAAGGATATAAAATGAAATGTAAAGCTTTCTTCCACCCCAGACACCCAGTCCCCTCCCCAAAGACAACCATGGCACCTGATTTTTAGAATACCCTTTGGGAGATGTTCTGTGCATTTTATGGATAAATGTGCAGATCTCTGTGTGTGTGTGTGTGTGTGTGTGTGTGTGCACACGCATATATACATATCATTAGTTTACTCAAATGGAAACAGTCTCTACACACTGTCCTGCTCTGTGCTTTTTCATTATTTTTGAGATCATCTAATATCAATGCGTATAGATCTACCTCATTTTAAAAGTGCCGCTGTAGTATTCCCAAGTGTGAATACTGATAATTTATTTAACCAGTTCTGACTTAATAAGAAATATGTATTTGGTCTCTGCTCCTGATTTCTGACACAGGGCTCCTAAAAACCTAGTAATTTCCTGGGTGATAGCAGCGATAGGACCATCTTTTGTTATAATATTTGGTCTTAGTCCCTGGTTCCAGACACATAAGCTTCTAAGACCCATGGATTCTCCAGAGTGATGAGTGGTGGTTTTTTGGTTTTTTTGTTTTTGTTTTTTTGCAGTATGCGGGCCTCTCACTGTCGTGGCCTCTCCCGTTGAGGAGCACAGGCTCCGGACGCACAGGCTCAGCGGCCATGGCTCACGGGCCCAGCCGCTCCGAAGCATGTGGGATCTTCCTGGACTGGGGCACGAACCCGTGTCCCATGCATCAGCAGGCGGACTCTCAACCACTGTGCCACCAGGGAAGCCCAATGAGTGTTTTTTTGATTGTTAATGATGTGACTCTTGGAAGATGAGGGTTCATTTGCAGAGAAACCATGTGATTAGAAAGTTGGAATTTTAGCCCCATCCCTGACCTCCCAGGAAGGGAGAAGGGCTGGGGATTGAGTTAATCACCAATTGCCAATGATTTAATCATGCCTATGTCATGGGATCTCCCCAAAAAAACCCTAACTGAAGGGAGTTGGGAGAGCTTCTGGGCTGCTGAACACATGGAGGTATTGGGAGGGCAGTGTGGCCCAAGAGGATATGGGGGCTCCACGCTCCTTCCAACATACCTTGCCCTGTGGCATCTCTTCCATGTGGCTGTTCCTGAGTTGTATCCCTTATAATAAAGTGCTCATAGTAAGTCAAGTGCTTTCCTGAGTTCTGTGAGCTGTTCTAGCAAATTATCAAACCTGAAGAGGGTGTCATGGGAACCTCCAGCTTATACCCAGTTGGTCAGAAGTATAGGAAGCCTGGACTTGTGATTGGTGTCTGAAATGGGGAGCAGTCTTGTGAGACTGAGCCCTTAACCTGTGGAGTCTGCACTAGCTTCAGGTAGTAAGTGTCAGAAGTGTTCTTTGTGGAGTAAGAAACAGTTTTCCTTTACCTATGAACACATAGGCTGTCACCAGTCTTTTGCTGTGCTTCAGTGACAATATGTACACTTATAACTTTGCATCTATGTGCCCTTATTGTAGGATAAGTTCCTAAAAGTAGCATTTCTGGGTCAAGAGGTAGGTGCTATTTAATATTTCTATAGGTTTCAACATGTTGCCCTCCAAGCAGATTATACCCATTTATAATCTCCACAGTAATGATTGGGTATAACTTCTGCACACTCGTGGCAACATAATGTTATCAAACTTTCTCATTGTTCCCTGTCTGATAGCAGCCAAGTCATTCAACTTTCCCAGCCTGGGTTTCACTGAGCTGTGATAAATGTGTATGACAGCTAGTACTTAACAAGTGTTACCAGTAAAAATGGTGGCTCTTACTATTTTGCAGTGATTTTTCTGGTTGGGGTACAAGTACAGGAACCCGATGAAGGAAAGCAGCCTGCCAGCCTCGATCTAAACCTGCATCTGTCCATTTTGTTTGGGTTTGGCTGATATCTGGGTGACTTCCCAAGGCCATTATATGGCAATATGGGGGAGGGGGAGGAGCTCCTCAGGGAGGAGCTGAGCTCTTTGGTCTCTGAGTAATCAGGCACCAAGAGGGGGAATTACTACCTGAGCTAACAGGAGAGATAGGTACCCTGTAAATTGTATGCAAATGTCAGTCATCAACACTAGTCATGGCATCTAAACCTGAAAGCCATTATTTGGGGTTTCTGTGTTGGCCCCTCATGAAGCTGTGTGTCTGAAATTCCAGGCTCGCTTGTTTCAGGAATGGCAGAAGTTAGGCAGGGACATGGATATATTAGTTGCAGCTTAAAACCATCCCATTTCTCCTCCTAGCTATTTGACTCTCAGCAAACTTGGGGCTGGGAAAGGGGTCTTGCCAGCTCTCCCTCAGCCAGACCTGTTGCCCCCTCAACTCAATACAGATCCAACCCCTTACTTTCCTGATCTCTCCAAATGGGCAGCAGTTCAACAGGCAGGACATGCATATTTGTTTATTTTATTTATTTTATTTTTTAAAGGAATTTTGCCTTTTTAAAAAATTTTTTATTTATTTATTTATGGCTGTGTTGGGTCTTCGTTTCTGTGCGAGGGCTTTCTCTAGTTGCGGCAAGCGGGGGCCACTCCTCATCGCGGTACACGGGCCTCTCACTATCGTGGCCTCTCTTGTTGCGTAGCACAGGCTCCAGACGTGCAGGCTCAGTAATTGTGGCTCTCGGGGCTAGTTGCTCCGTGGCATGTGGGATCTTCCCAGACCAGGGCTCGAACCCGCGTCCCCTGCATTGGCAGGTAGGTTCTCAACCACTGCGCCACCAGGGAAGCCCTGTTTATTCTTTATTCATTCTTTCATACAGGCATATCGTGAGCACCTATGAAGTGCCAGACCTGTGCTGGACACTGGTGTTTCTGAGATGAATCGGAAACGAGTTCTCCCAGCAAAGATCTCACAGTCTAGGGCAGATCTACCATGCACGTGTGTGCTTCCTGCTGCTCCCACCACCCCGTCTCCCCAGTCCAGGCCAGAGACTGGCCCGGGTCTGGCCACACTCAGCACCTTAGGCTGTTCCCACCTGTTTGGGCTCCAGCCATGAGCTCTCCTGAAGGTGCATAGGACAAGCACATGCGGTGAGCCCAGGGCCGCGCAGGTGAGGTGTGTAAATGATAAAATCGTGAATTCTGCTGCCGGATTGCCCTTCCTGAAGCCCAGTTTAGAGCATGCCATGCTCCTACTTGAATACCATCCTAGGACCTCACTGCCCGCGGATAATTCCTTCGGTTGATCCCCAGCCTGTGACAGATTCCTCATGGTATAGCCCATCTTTGTTTCTTACTCACCAGGTCCCAAACATGAGGATCCATCATGCTCCTCTAGGTGGGCTCATTTCTTTCTTAGCTGGGATTGCCCTTCCTCCCTTTCAAAATCTTATTCTTCAAGTCTCAGCTGTAATGATGTCTTCCCCATTCCCCAGCTCCTGCAAACATCCTGGCTTATTATCGGGACAGTTGAAGAATACCCCGATTTCCAACTCTACTCAGCCACTTACTGTGACATTGCACGAACTACCTAACCTCAGTGGCTTGACCTTGCTCCTCTCTAAAATGGGTGTGATGATATACTCTTCACCAGGCCAGCGCCCACAAGCCAGTGCCCTGCCATGGAGGAAGCGTGGCGAGTGTGGGGCTGGGCTCAATCACTGGTGGGCGGTCCCCACTAAAAAGGGGATGCGGTGAGATTGCTGACCCATGGGAGATGGAAGCCAAAGGGTTAAGGGAAGAAGGGCTTTTGTCCTCTCTGTCTACCCAGAGCTGGCTGTCTCTACACCCTCACTGTGGAGCCCCCTTGGGTGCCTCAGAAATCAGCTGTTGTCTTAGAGTTTTCTCTTTGCTCTTCAACATTTCTTTGAGTCTCAGATGGAGTGACCAGCTGTCCTGTTTTGCCCATGACTGTCCCGATTTTAGCACTGAAACTCTTGAATCCTGGGAAGACTCTCAGCCCTGGGCAAACCATGAGGGTTGGTCACCTGAGGCTGGTGACACACTGATGGAGAGGGGTGAGCAGTGGGGACTGCAGCTCCTGGACAGGTACCTTGTGCTCAGCCCCGCTGGGCCTTACATGTGTTGTGTCACCTCATCCTCACAGCCCTCCTCCTGAGGTTTTCCAGTCCTCATTCCACCGCGGAGGAAGCCGGGGCTCTCAGCAGTGAACGCGCCGTCTCTAGGTCTCGACAGCTAAGAGGTCCCCAGGGTGAACCTGTGTGGATCCTCCCACATCAGGTATCTCCACCGCACCTCACCGCACCTGGAATAACCCTTTTGTGATGTGACTCATCACTTCACCAACCTGCTCCAGTACTTCTGAATTAGGACCCCTAAACTAGGCTTTCTGACTTCTAGTTTAGTTGCCTACAGTCTTCATAAGGATGCTGATGACAATGATGCTTGTTTCCTGGTTCTCATCTGATGATCACACTGGCTGGATAAGTGGCTTTCCAGATAAGTCAGATGAAAATGAGTTGTCCTGGGACTTCCCAGGTGACGCAGTGGTGAAGAATCTGCCTGCCAATGCAGGGGACACGGGTTCGAGCCCTGGTCGGGGAAGATCCCACATGCCGCGGAGCAACTAAGCCCGTGCGCCACAACTACTGAAGCCTGAGCACCTAGAGCCCGTGCTCCGCAACAAGAGAAGCCACCGCAATGAGAAGCCCACGCACCGCAACAAAGAGTAGCCCTCGCTTGCCGCAACTAGAGAAAGCCCGCGCAGCAAAGAAGACCCAACGCAACCAAAAAATAATAATAATAATAAATTAATTAATTTTAAAAAAATGAGTTGTCTTGATTAAGGTGTATCCTCCATGGCAGGCAATATATGTCTCCCCTTTAATTGATGCTGTTGTCCCCCCAAATTGTGGTGTGAACAGTATTAACCTTTATTGTGATTTCAGGAAATATATCCTTCTTAAATAATAAATTTTTAAAAGCAGCAAAGTGCTACCTCTGTAATTTACTTGAAGGAAAAGGAGTAAGGATTACTCCTTTTAGATTAGAGTATTAGATTCCAGCCTGTTGCTCAGTAGCTGGCTTCACCTGCCTGGTACTTTCTCTTTGATTAGTTCCCAAGGGGTGTCACCAGCTCTAGGAAATCAGGCTTTCCGGAAGCCCCTTAGTTCAGGTTCCAGTGGCTTCTGCCCTGCTAATGTCTTCAGTTACGTGACCTCTTCCTTAAAGGAAGCATCTACATCTTTCTGGGAAATTGGTAGAATTTAGTTTTTCTCTTCTCTCCACATAGAATTCAAGTAAAGATGAAAAGCAAGGTAAACTTTTTATAAATTTTTTTTTTTTTTTTTTTTTTTTTTGCGGTGCGCGGGCCTCTCACTGTTGTGGCCTCTCCCGTTGCGGAGCACAGGCTCCGGACGCTCAGGCTCAGCGGCCATGGCTCACGGGCCCAGCCGCTCCGCGGCATGTGGGATCTTCCCGGACCGGGGCACGAACCCGTGTCCCCTGCATCGGCAGGCAGACTCTCAAGCACTGCGCCACCAGGGAAGCCCCAAGGTAAACTTTTAAACTTTAAACTTTGCTCACCAGATATCTTGGTCTAATCAGGAGAACTTTAAATGATTTTTAAAACATTTTTTTTTATTATCAATTTAATCAATGTGAAAATGCAAAATGATATAAATGTATAACTTGGAAAATTTCTGGTGCCGTCCAATCTCTAACGGATAATCCCTGTTAATATAGCATATATTACTCCAACACTTTTCCATACTAAATATATACATATTAGCACACAGTTACACAAATGTAAGTAAGATCATAGCATATTGTTTTATTTTTTATTTTATTTTATTTTTTGTGGTACGCGGGCCCTCACTGTTGTGGCTTCTCCTGTTGCGGAGCACAGGCTCCGGACGCGCAGGCTCAGCGGCCATGGCTCACGGGCCCAGCAGCTCCGCGGCATGTGGGATCTTCCCGGACCGGGGCACGAACCCGTGTCCCCTGCATCGGCAGGCAGACTCTCAACCACTGCGCCACCAGGGAAGCTCTATAAATTTATTTTTTAACTGAGTAACATGTCATAGACATCTTCCCTTGTCTGCACAAAGTTTATTTTTGTTCATGGCTGCCTGGCATCCATTTTACATGTAAAATCTGATTTATTGCACCAACCTCCTTGAGTAGAACATTTGAGCCAGGTCTGACTATTGGCCTAGCCACTAAGTTTCTCTTGTTCGGGAATGATTTTAGCATGAGGTGCAGGAGTGGTTACTCATTAATTCAACTTTTTAAACAGTTGACAAGCAGTTTGCCTTTAAACTCTTGGAACTGTTCATGTTCCATCTTTGCCATAGACCATTTATTCCTACTTCTATGTGTCAGGAAGAAGAGGAACTCTTTGTTCCTAAAACCTAGTTAAATGCCTGATTAATTTGTCAGATTAGGAAGAGGATTTTCTAGTCAAAAGAAAATATAGAAGCTAACAAGGACCAGTTGGCCAGCTTCCAGCTGTGTCAGCATCTGAGAAACTTGGGCATGTTATTTTTGTTTTTCAGTTTTGCCATTTCTTGGGACAAAATAACTGAAAGGCTCAAAATGGAGGTCCCTAAGGCTATTAAAAGGGCTGCTACTCCCCCAGGAGACTAGTCTGTCAGTAACCTTGACTAACATGGTTAACACAGGATGTACATGTAATACAAATAGTTGATGATCCAGATTTGTCATTAGCTCTAAATATGGTTTTCCAAATCTTATGGTAATCATAATCCCAGCTGCTCATATGTGAGGTCAGGGAAATCAGAAAATATAGATAAATAGATGATAGATCAGTAGTCACCAAGTAGAGTGGAAAAACTGTGGGTTTTGAATCAGACAGAACTGCATGTAAATCCCACCTTTGCCATTTCCTAGCTACATGGACATGTTGCTGACTCCTATAAAAAATAAAAGAGAGGGATTTTAAAACACATAATAAATAGATAATAAAGCAACGGACACATAAAGCCTTAAGTAAATTACAGTTCTCTTTGCTATATGTGTATAAGCTTTTAGATGTGCTTAACTTTTCAAACCACCCAAGCAGCAACATTTCTATCAGATCGGCTCGCCTTCTTGCTGCTATAATTAGTCATTCACTTATTCATTCAACAAACGTTTATTGGCCAATCGCTATGTGTCAGGCATTGTGCTGGGTACAGGGAACACTGAGATGAAAAAAGCACCTAATTCCTGCCCTCCAAGGGCTGACCTGGAACTTGACCTCTGTTTTCTACCTGAGAGAGAGAGAGAAAAAGCAAATGTGGCAAAATGTTAATAATTGGTGAATTTAGGAGAGGGTATATAGATGTTAATTGTACTTGGCTTTCAATCTTTCTGTGAGTTTAACATTTTTTAAAATAGGGTTGGGGAGAAAATATTTTTCTGTTACGTAGCAGTTGTAATTTTTTTTTTTTTTTTTTTTTTGGCTGTGACAGTTCTTAACTGCGGCATGTGGGATCTTCATTGAGGCATTCAGGATCTTTCGTTGAGGCGCACAGACTTCTCTCTAGTTGTGCTGTGCAGGCCCAGCAGTTGCG
The DNA here is from genome assembly GCF_059928025.1 of Delphinapterus leucas. Classification (NCBI taxonomy): domain Eukaryota; kingdom Metazoa; phylum Chordata; class Mammalia; order Artiodactyla; family Monodontidae; genus Delphinapterus; species Delphinapterus leucas. Next base: position 69,459,424 of record NC_143135.1, on the reverse strand, counting down.
GCACACGGGCTGTCTAGTTGTGACATGTGGGCTCCAGAGTGAGCGGGCTCGGTAGTTGTGGTGCACAGGCTTAGTTGCCCCATGGCATATGGGACCTTAGTTCCCCGACCAGGGATTGAACCTGTGTCCCCTGCATTGCAAGGCAGATTCTTAACCATTGGACCACCAGGGAAGTTCCGGCAGCTATAACTCTTGAAAGCCATTATTACCTCCCAGTTTTTCAGCATGGAACCTATCGGATTATCTCCAGCCACTTAGCCGAGCCTTAGGAGAGAGATGGTAATGGGGTATCCTGGGGATGGGAGAGGACAATGAGAAAAGTCTGGAAAAGTAACAGGCATGGTTACCTGGAGCCACACAGCAGGGGCCCAGGGGCAACTGGGCACCCAAAGAGTGAGGGGCTAAACAGGAAGTAGAAGTGGAAACAGAGGCATGGGCTCCAGCTTGAATCCTGCCCTATTCACCATCCAGTCTCCAGCCAGCCCTGACCGTTCTCTGTGTGGGGAGGGTGGAGGTGGAGGGGATTTGTCACATTCTGTACCCTTAACTGCCAACCACTGACTTTTGACTTGAGCATAGAGGTTAAATATCTGACCTTTGGAGTCAGCAGCCCTTGTGTGAATCTCAGCCTTTGCAGGGTCAACTTGGACAAGCTGCTTAATCCTGTTGACACTGAAGTTTCTTATATCCTTGATGGAATTCTAGTGGGTTGTGTGACACTTTAATGACGTGGCGTGTGTAAAGCAGTTAGCGCAGGGCCTGTGCATGGTACCTACTTAATAAAATATTTCATGACATATATCTTAGCCAGTGGCTCTACTGTTCATCTACACACTCGTGCAGAAATCTCGGCTTGATGCCTCTTTGCCTCGCCCACTGCCACGGCTAGTTATCAGCATGTTCTGTCCTCTTTACTCCCAAATGCATCCTAAATCAGACCACCTTTCACTGTCTCCAAGGCTATGTCTCCATCTCCTATCTAGTCTCTGCGGCAGCCACCTGACTGTTCTTCCTGCCTCCACTCTGGCCCCCTCACCCCCAGATGCTCTCCACAGTGGACTTTCTCAAGCTTAATGGAGAATGTCACCTTCCCACCTAAGCCTTCCTATGGTTTCCCATCACCCTTGAGTAAAACCCACCCCTGACTCTCATGTCATGACCCAAGTCCTGCCTAGCTCTCCAGCCTTGTCTCCTGAACTCGCCCCATGGCTCCCTGCATCCCGCGTTTTGGCCTTCTTTCTGTGCCTCAGACATACCAGTTCACTCTCACCTCACTCTCTGTAGTTGTTCCCTCTCCCTGAAATGTGTGTCTTCGCGTGGCTACCTCCTCGACCTCCCTGTCGTTTGGGTCCCAGTTCATTTCCTCAGCGAGGTCCTCTCTGACCATTCCGTCTCATGTTGTGTACCACCTCCATCCCCACCCGCCACTAGTACCCTATTTTATTATCTTTAAAGCACTTGTTATCTAAAATGATCTCATGTGTTTATTTAACCCTTGTGTGTCTCCCTTATACAATGGAAGCTCTAGGGAATAGTAAATAGTGATCTTGTGTTTTGTTCACTGTCCTAGCTTGGGCTGCCATAACAAAATACCACAAACTGGGGGCCTTAAGCAACAGAAATTTATTTTCGCACAGTTTGGAGGCTGGAAAGTCCAAGATCAAGGTTCTGGCAGGGTTTGGTTTCCAAGGAGAACTCTCTTCCTGGCTTGAAGACAGCTGCTTTCTCTCTGTGACCTCAAATGGTCCTTTCTCCATATGAGCCCATGGAGAGAGAATGAGAGAGAGAGAGAGAGACTTTTCTTATGAAGACACCAATCCAGGGGACTTCCCTGGCTGTCCAGTGGTTAAGACTCCACGCTTCCAATGAAGGGGACTCAGGTTCTATCCCTGGTTGGGGAACTAAGATCCCACATGCCATTCGGCACGGCAGGAAAAAAAAAAAAAAGACATCCAACTGGAGCAGGGCCCCACCCTTATGACCTCATTTAACCCTAATTACTTCCTTAGAGACCCCATCTCCAAATACAGCCACACTGGGGGGTTAGGGCTTCAACATAGAAATTGGGGGGGGCGGATACAAACATTCAGTCCATGACATTCACCATTGTAGCATCAGCATTGGAACCTAGAACAGAGCCTGGCATGTAATAGGCACTCAATAAATGCGTGCTAAATAAATGAATGTGTTATAGAAGTTCACTTCACTGTGAGTCCATATGAGTGGCGCCAAGTCTAGCACTCCATCCCGCAGGTCAGGGGGTGTCCCTGTACATTCCCCAGGCAGCCATCAATGCCACGGTGGAAGAGGACATCCTGCTCTCGGTTGCATACTCCTGCCATGGCATCCCCACTATCGAATGGAAGTATACGTCCAACTGGGGAGTGCAGAAGATCGTGGAGTGGAAGCCAGGGACTCAGGCCAACATCTCCCAAAGCCACAAGGACAGGGTCTGCACCTTCGACAACGGCTCCATCCAGCTCTTCAGTGTGGGTGTGAGGGATTCCGGCTACTACGTCATCACGGTGACCGAGCGCCTGGGGAGCAGTCAGTTTGGCACCATCGTGCTGCACGTGTCGGGTAAGACACCCCCAGGGGCCCCAGCGCCTCTCAGAACTGTGAGTGTGCGGAGGCCGACTTCATGATATTAAAAGAGACGTTATCTCCCCCTCCCCTCCCCCTCCCCGTAGAGATCCTCTATGAAGACCTCCACTTTGTCGCTGTCTTCCTTGCTCTTCTCGCTGCCGTGGCTGCAGTGTTAATCAGCCTCATGTGGGTTTGTAATAAGTGTGCGTATAAATTCCAGAGGAAGAGAAGACACAAACTCAAAGGTAATTCTCTGGGCCTTGTGATCATCGATTCATGGCTTAGATGGCCAAAAGTGGCCCTTGTCATCTTGTTCTCACCAAGAAACCACCCCCGGCCGATTGGCAACTCATGGATGTGTCTTTTGCTTTGCAGAAAGCACAACGGAGGAGATCGAGCTGCAAGATGTGGAGTGTTAGCCAAGGCTGGGCCCAGTTACATTCCTACCTCAAGAGGAAAACGTTATCTCCCAATGAAAGGAGCAAACACGGCCAGTCCACCCCGAGTCTCTTGTGCCACACACTGGTTCCTGATGGGACAGCTGGATGTTGGCACGGTTGACCGCCTGAGCTGGACTCTGGATTGGACGAAGGCAGTTCCAGTGGCGTGGAGTTCAAAGAGGAGAGGGGTGGAGGCTCTGAGCCAGAGCTGTGCTTGGCTGCGGCTCCCGGGCCATGTGGACGCATCAGCGGTGGCCCCGTGCAGGCCCTGGCTGCTTCCTCACTACGCTCTGCTCTGGCGGGGCGATGGCCATTGGAGGGGTCCCCGTACCAGAGGCCAGAGTACTTCCGGGTCACGTGTGCAGCCAGCACCAGAACAAGCTCTCTGTGCTCCGGTCTTCTCTGCCTGTGGCCTCCTCCAGCCCGCTGCTGTGGGAGCTATTGTGAGAGCTGAGGTATTAGAGCACCTGCTCAGAGCAGGGGAAGGACCCCCCCCCCCGCCACCTCCGTGGCCTGGAGCTTTAGGGAGAAGAGTTTAATTTGTTCCACGGGAACCAGCACTGGGAACAAGGAATAGGGAGAAGATTATCTTTCTCGTTCTCTCTTACTCCAATGTTAATTAGATTTTCCCCTTCTACGGCCCCAGCGTAGGCCAGTGTGAGGAACAGTTCATCTCCACCATGGGCAGAGTCTGGCTTCCAAATGGCCCCCTGACAAGCTGGGTGACACTACCTGTGTGAAGGCACGGTGGGAGGGACAACTGGAAAGTCAGCGCGGGCTTCGAATCTGTCCCCCTCAGCCACTCACACTTCCTGTCAAGTCAGAGCCTTGCTTGCTGCCAACTGGGCTGAGGAACACTTGACCCTCACCTACCTCACCCTCAGCGTATCAAGTGAGGCCCACAGTAGCACAGAGCACTCCGAGCAATGGAAGGAAAGCATGAGGAATCTTCCAGAGCCTAGAAAGCAATAAGCACTATGTTGAGTCCTGGAAAATGTAAAATACCCTGGGGTATTGGGGCTCCAGGTGAAAGTGGGGATCACAGCCGGCCTTGGTCGTTATTCTCTGAAGTTGTTGGCCACCACGTTTGCCTGAGTTTCTCCATCCCAGCTTCCTTTCGGCAAGCTCTAAAGCAGGCATGAATTTATCTTCCATTCTCTTTTCCCTCTCCAACATTCTTAGCTACAGATCAAAGGTACCATCCCGATTATTGGTGGAATTTGAGCTTAGTAGCTGTGTCCCCAGCCCTCAGCTGCAAATTTACCCACACAAACATGAAGGAGAGATAGAACATTCTCTTCTCCCTCTCTTCAAGTCCCCAGTGTCCACATCTTTTCCAGAAGTTACCTGGAGACGTTAGTATGAGGCTTTTTTCCCTGAATACTGAATCCGGGGTTACAGGAAGGGATCTTTTGGGGCTATCAGTGATCTAGAGCAGAGCTCCAAAGGCACTACTTTGACTCAGAAGGTGAGAGAGCAGTTGATCTACACGACCGATTTGTAGCCTAAGTATGTGACACACAGAAGGGTCTCACCTCAGGCCACCTCCTGGACACATGTGTAAACACACACACCTGCACCCTTTTCCCTGGACAGCAATCAGAGGAACCAGACCTATGCCACGAAGGATGGGTTTCTTATACTGGTCTCCAGTGCCACGAAGAAGCAGGACAGGTGCCCGAGAGGGTCAAGGATAATCTGATCATTTCTTCATCCTTTTTCACACAGCACACCGATCAGCAGGAAACTGGACTGGATCTGGGTAGCTGCTACAGCCTCTGTCCTCTTGACACTACCTGCTTTCCAGAACTCTACCTCTCAGCTTATGAGAAGTCAGGGGTGGTAATCTTTGGAATAAAAGGAGAAATGGAAAAGAACACCCAGCGAGAGGCACAAACCCAGATGTAAATTAAATCTGTGCCCTGCCCCGCCCCAAATCTTCATGAAAGTTTATTCCCTCAGCTTTCCGTGTCTTTATTTTGCACTTTTAAGCTCCCCCCATCTTGAATATTCCTGTGGAAAGTTCTTGATTCTTGAGCCTGGGGGTTTTGTCTATTTTTAAAAAAAGAAAATGTTAAATCATAGAGGTTTAGCCACTGAACATGTTAAACTATAAGTTATGTTTCAAGCTGTGAGGAAAAAAAACAAAAAGTTTTAAAGACTGAAATAAAGCCTGCAAACAAAGCTCTGGTCCTTTGTGTATGAGCCCATCCCTGCGGAGAACTCAGAGGCCCTGGGAGAGGTTTCCATCAGCTGTAGACAGAATCAAAACCCTCAGCCACAGCCAGGGACCTGACAGGTTCTTTTCATGACCATGGAATTAATCACATCGATTCTAACCATAAACATTCTTCAGCAATTCAGAAAAGCCACACTTCACTAACGCCATTATTCTCCCCTGTGTTGTAACCAGAAGACTAATTTGAAGTTTTTGCTTCCGGAATGTGACTTGTGATTCAATAGGGTCCTTCCTGCTTCTAGAAGGGGCTGAAACGAGGATGCGGCAGTTGTTATCACCTCGTTCAACGGTGCATAAGACGCCAGAACTTTCCTGCTTTGTCGACAGAATGTCCTTTCAGAGATTGTGATCTAAGAAACCCAAAAGGGACACACAATTATTTCTCATTTCATGGTGTTCCAGGTATGCAAGGATTGCTGAAACAGAGCACCCCTGTCCTCTGGAGCCCTCATGAGATGCTAAATACTCCACAGGACTTCACGCTTGCTCTGATTTGAAATGGTACCACACAAAGCTGAGGAGCTAAGGCAGTGAGAGATAAGAAGGTTATCAGGATATCTTGCTCAGTGCAGGGATGTAGAGACAAGCCCTGAGAGAGGATAGGGTTTGGAAAGGCTAGATAACTGTAACGAGGGCAGAGAAGACGTGGCAGAATAGAATGTTAGGAGATGGAACCAAGAGGAACCGAATGTGATGGGGCGAAACCCCAGGGCCCAGTTGCAAATACAGCCCCCTTTGACAACATGGGACGGGAGACTGGGGGAAGGGAAACCCTCTCTCTGTCATCAGCTTTTATATATCCAGCATGTTTCTTCTGCCCAGTTTCCAGGGAAGCCTCAGACGCCTCTAGTTTACTGAAAGCAGAGCAAATCCCTGTGGTAGTTGATAGTGTGTCGATCCAGAGCTCAGCTTCCATTAAGGGACAGTGCGAGTCTCCAGCACATGCACCTCTCTGCACACCCATAACCCATCCCCACTGTCAACTTTTCCAAACCCTGAGAACATGGATACTGAGTCTACTATTTCCACTGCCTTTTATTTTATTTTAATTTTTTTATTAAAATTTTTTTTATTGGAGTGTAATTGATTTACAATGTTGTGTTATTTTCAGGTGTACAGCAAAGTATATATATATATCTCCATTGTTTTTCAGATTCTTTTCCCATATAGGTTATTAGAGAATACTGAGTAGAGTTCCCTGTGCTCTACAGTAGATCCTTATTAGTTATCTATTTTATATATAGTAGTGTGTATATGTTAATCCCAATCTCCTAATTTATCCCTTCCCCCCATGTTTCCCCTTTGGTAACCATAAGTTTGATTTTGAGATCTGTGAGTCTGTTTCTCTTTTGTAAATAAGTTCATTTGTGTCATTTTAAAATTAGCTTCCACATGTAACTGATATCTCCACTGCCTTTATTTATTTTTAAAAATATTTATTTATTTATTTATTTGGCTATGCCAGGTCTTAGCTGCAGCACGCAGGATTTTTATTTGCAGCATGCAAAGTCTTAGTTGCGGCACGTGGGATCTAGTTGCTCCCTGACCAGGGATCCAACCCGGGCCCCCTGCACTGGGAGTCTTAGCCACTGGACCACCAAGGAAGTCCTTCCACTTCCTTTTCAACATTAGGTGGGTGTTTGGTTTAATTACAAAGGGGATGAATCGTTCTTTAAAATTAAAATGATATTGGAGTCCATATATAAAGTAAAAAGTAAAAGTTCTCTCTCCTTTTTTCCTATGCAATAGTTAAATTCGGGTGTATCCTTTTAGACTTGCTCACGCATATATGGACATATCTGTCTATATATACATGGACCACAATACACATATTTAATCTATTTTCTTTTTAGGCAAATGGGATTCTATTATACACATTACCCTACAACTTGCTTGTTCTCCCTTGATGTTTCTTGGGCATTATTTCATGTCTCTACCTATTCCTAAATATTCTTATTGCCTCCACAATGCAATTAATAGCATGGATACGTTGTAATTGTTCACTGAAAAATTTTATTTCAAATGGTATATACAAAAATAAATATCTTGGGCAATCTTCCTATCACATCAGACTTGTTCCTTCAGCCAAGATGGCTTCCACTTGTTAACTAAGATGCTCAACTCCATCGCCTATGAATCTCTTCCTCTTTCAGGAAATTCAATGTTTTATAATATTAAAATTTTTTTTTGAAATATAGTTGATTTACAAGGTTGTTGTGTTAGTTTCAAGTGTACAGCAAAGTGATTCTGTTATACACATATATATTCTTCAGATTCTTTTCCGCAATAGGGTATTACAATATATTGAATATAGTTCCTTGTGCTATACAGTAGGTCCTTGTTGTTTACCTATTTTATATATAGTAGTGTGTATATGTTTTTTTTCTTCTTTGTTTTTGCTGTGCTGCACAGCTTGTGGGAGCTTAGTTCCCCAATCAGGGACTGAACCCGTACCCCCTGCAGTGGAAGTGTGGAGCCCTAACCACTGGACGGCCAGGGAATTCCCAGTAGTGTGTATATGCTAATCCCAAACTCCTACTTTATCAACCCCCCTCCCCGCCTTCCCTTTTGGTAACCATAAAATTGTTTTCTATGTCTGAAGTCTGTTTCTGCTTTGTCAATAATTTCGTTTGTATCATATTTTTCGATTTCACAAATAAGTGATATCATATGATATTTGTCTTTCTCTGAGTTACTTCACTTAGTATGATAATCTCTAGGTCCTTTCATGTTGCTTCAAATGGCACTATTTCATTCTTTTTTATGGCTGAGTAATATTCCATTGTGTGTATGTGTGTGTGTGTGTGTGTGTGTGTGTATATATATATATATACACACCATATCTTCTTTATCCATTCACCTATTGATGGACAATTAGGTTGCTTTCATGTCTCAGCTATTGTAAATAGTGCTGCAATGAACATTGGGGTGCATGTATATTTTTGAATTTTGGTTTTCTTCAGGTATATGCCCAGGAGTGGGATTGCTGGATCATATAGTAGCTCTAATTTTAGTTTTTTAAAGAACCTCCATACTGTTCTCCATAGTGGCTGTATTAATTTACATTCCCATCAACAGTGTAGGAGGGTTTCCTTTTCTCCACACCCTCTCCAGCATTTATTATTTGTAGACTTTTTGATAATGGCCCTTCTAACAGGTGTGAGGTGATATGTCATTGTAGTTTTCATTTGCATTTCTCTAATAATTAGCGATGTTAAGCACCTTTTCATGTGCCTGTTGGCCATTGGTATGTTTTCTTTAAAGAAATTTATTTAGGTCTTCAGCCCATTTTTTGACTGGGTTGTTTGTTTTTTTGAATGTTTTATAATATTGGTGGGTTTTATGTAAAGTTTAGCAAAGACTGAATGTTGGGAGAGAGAGAAAGAGCACTACTAATGTACAATCAAAAGATTTAGCTTGGGCTTCCCTGGTGGCGCAGTGGTTGAGAGTCCGCCTGCTGTTGCAGGGGACATGGGTTCATTCCCTGGTCCGGGAAGATCCCACATGCCGCGGAGCGGCTAGGCCCGTGAGCCATGGCCGCTGAGGCTGTGCGTCCGGACCCTGTGCTCCGCAACGGGAGAGGCCACAACGGTGAGAGGCCCACGTACCAAAAAAAAAAAAAAAAGATTTAGCTTCAGATTTGACCTTATCAAGTGCACCCACAGGTAGGTTAAATTCTTTTGATGCAAGACTCCTGGTTGTTCAGGCAGTTCTGTCCCTAAATATGCTAGAAAGTACTTTTCCCTCAGGTACCTCATGGTTTGAAAAGACTTTTTCTTACTAAACAAAGTGAACTTATTAAATAATAATTCAGTTTCCTGTTTTTATTCAATAACAATGCATAAATGCCAGTTAGAATTCCCGATCAACATGAGATTATCAGGAATACCACTTTGATTTCATGGTGTTCTGGCAAAGAAATCTGATGGTGAAGTTTTAAAGGGTAAATATATGATTTCTGTTAGGCTTGTTACCACAGATCAGAGCTCTCTCTTACTGCCTCTTTGGGTCTCAAGGGGATGGGGATGGGACTACATGTAAAGAAGGTTAAAAGAGAAGCCATGAATAGAGTGGAAGAAGAGATTCTACCCCTGGCCTAATCTCCTTGGTATACTCACTAAGTTATGAGGAAGTTTTCCAGATTGTACATTACTTTTCTATCTCAAACTTCTCCCTCATCTACCAAATTTCAGGCCAAGTATAGTCTGTTCTACAAAGCTCAAATCAGTAAATAGGGAAACAAAGACAGTATAACATGGAAATTTTTCTGGTGCGTAAGCTAGGGAAGCCAGAATACCGGGAGTAGAAAAACTCCTCAGCCATTTGAGCTCAACTTTTAGAGAAGTAAAAATGAGTGCCTGCGTCTGGGACCCCTCTAGCATAATTTTAGTCATTCTTTCAGATGTTTAGATTGGTCTCAGGTTTTCACTTTTACAGACCTCCTTGATAATCCTTACACAATGATCTTTGTGAAGTATGTCTATAGGATAAATTTCTGGAAGTGAACTTGCAGAAAGGAAACAGCAAACTTTAAAGCAAAGACCCAGCTCTGGTCACTGACTTTTGTTTTTTTTGTGTGGTACGCGGGCCTCTCACTGTTGTGGCCTCTCCCGTTGTGGAGCACATGCTCTGGACATGCAGGCTCAGCGGCCATGGCTCACGGGCCCAGCCGCTCTGCGGCATGTGGGATCTTCCCGGACCGGGGCACGAACCCATGTCCCCTGCATCGCAGGAGGACTCTCAACCACTGCGCCACCAGGGAAGCCCTGGTCACTGACTTTTGAGTAGCACTTGTGTCACTATGTTTGCTGCTTTGAAGAGACAGGGTTTCTCCATGGTGAACTTCCTCTTAGTTCCCATCCTAAAGTGAGACTCAGAGACTTGAATGTAGCTCCAAGTATTTAAGGTATCAACAAAGAACAGGAGTAGGAAAGTAAAAGTGAGTGAAAGACCAAGAGAGAGGGTGTAGAGAGAGGTCAACCACAGAGAGTGGCTTTAAAAATAAACTGGAGAAAACAAATCTTCCACCCACAAATGCGCGCCCTGTCTTTACCATCTGTAAATTTGAATATAGGACACACTAAAACATTTTCTCCTAATGATAAATAAACATAAAGCTGATGTCTTAACCATTTTTCCAACTTCTAATTAGCTCAACTTTTAGAAAAAGTTGCTTAATGCTTTATATTCACACAACACTTTAGAATTTAACATCCATTACCAACCATATTGAAACCTTTGAACCACCGCTACGGTTACCAGAGGCATCCTTGTCCCCATTTTATATTCATGGAAACAGCTTCAGAGAGGGTAACCCTGCCAAGCAGACACAGCTGAGAAGATGTAGAGCCAACATTCCAACACAGCTCCTTTGCCAGCCTATTAAATACTTGGTGAGGGACTAATTGGTTTTCTTCCAGACTCCCAAATTCCACAGCACATCCTTCCAACTCCAGGTAATTCAGGTTGAAACATTAAGCTGGAAAATGTAGAGTTGCTGCCACAGCAACTGAGCTGCCTGCCATTTCCCCCATATTTACTTTAGTTTTCACTATTCTTCAAGTGGGAAGTGGCTATTCTCTAAACAGTGACTTAAGATAATGGGGACAGGAAGGCACTTGGAGATCTTGTTGGTCTTAAGTTATCCCGGTCCACTCAGATGAAGTGTAAATGAGCAGGTGGTAATGTCTGTGCGTGTATTCTCATCAGCTCTACTCAAAGTGTGGTCCTTTTATTGGTTTATGACAAGATAATCATAGAAACAGAAAATAAAACATTCAAACATTTTTATATTTGACAGCCATTTTATGTCTATTATAATAAATGGGGCTTTTATTTTGTATCTCAAAATTTTTCTAGTAATTAATTTTTATTGTATTTTACCAAAGTATCAATCTGCAATGGATGGAAATTTTAAAAAAAAAACAGTCCTTTGGTGAAAGCTTGAGAATCACTGTACTGCAGTATGAGCCTTAAAAGACTCCTTATGTGAGTAGAAAGGTACAGATTAGCTTAGTAAGATTAGCTAAGGCTACTTTTGGTCCACCATAACTTATGAAGCACAGAAATTTTTAAAATGACTGCAGATTCATACCAATCTTTCAATTTCCATGGGTAGAAAGATGTAGTACCTTAATCAGGAGGAAAAAAAAGCAAACAGAAACAGAAAGGTGTTAGGTATTTTATGGCTTACAAGCTCTATTTATCTTTTAAAAGAAAAAATGTAGAGAAATACAAAGGGCTTTTTAAAAGTTACTTCAGTCATAAATTATTAGAAAGGTATCTTTTAAAAATTGAAAGCTACAGATTACTTATAGATCGTTTATAGTGGCACCAAAAGGCCCATAAGGCTAAATCTCTTATTGAAACAAGAGGGAAGGGGACAGGGCATAACCATGAGAAGAATGACATGGCCATAGGCCTGACAAAAACTGGTTAGAACTCACTAGATCCAAGATGGCGGGAGATTCGATTTCCAATGGACCTTGAGCCTCATTATATGCTCACTGTAATATATTAGCATGCTAAATGACACACCCACCAGCACCATGACAGTTCTGAGGCTAACCATAAAAGGCCATAAAAGACCAAAAAGTGGGCAGTGGCCCAATTCCTGGAAATCTCTGCCCCTTTCCCCCAAATAATTGGAATAATCCTCCCACTCATTAGCCTATGAAATTACCCAGCCCATAAAAACTAGCCACACCATATTTGGGACCCTCTCTCGCCTTCTGAGATGGCCCACGCTCTGTCTGTGGAGTGTGTTTCTCCCAAGGCCTCTCATCTTCTGAGATGGTCCACACTCCACTTCTTACCTATCACTTCATCTCCAAATTCTTTTAGAACGAAGCAAGAACCTCAGATTCACTGGGAACATATTGGTGAGCTAGCCAGGAGAATTCGGTAAGCCTCAGCCCCTCGCCTCCCTTGCGCTTGAGAGGGACTACTTTATTTCCCACCATTACTCTCCCATTCTCTCCTACTCTCTCCCTTACTCTCTTTCTTTTGCTTTCTTACTCTCTGTCGCCTTATTGGACTGAGCCTCTCACCTCCCTTGGGCTTGAGAGGCACAGCCTTACTGCCAGTCATCCTCACAGGCATCTAGGGACCTGAACCACAGGATCTTTGCCTTCTGGGTTTGCCTCATCCACCATTTAATTAACTGTTAACAGGTCCAATTGTGTAAAAATACAGAATACAACCTTACTTAGAGTTTGTGCCATGGTTACAGCAGCTGCAATCCCTTTGGGAGCTCCCTGAAGCAGTAGGCTGTCTGTGCGCATACCCCTGGGTATTAGGAGGGGGATGGTTCCTCCCCACCACAGTGGTGGGACCATCGTTCACCACCTGCCTCCTGGCATTTGTCCGGCCCCCTCCAGAGTCCACCCTGACCCCACTGCCACCACGCCCTGTTAGGGCTGGGCAGGCGACTCAAACTGCATGACCACGCCCCAGGGATACATGCCTGAGCAATGACCCGCATCTGCCGTGCTTACCTCCCTGAGGTCACGTGATTGGGAGTGTTCTTCTAGGGTTGCAGGGGACCTCCATCCCCCTAACGACAGTCACGGTGCCTCTGCCTCGGTTGCCATGTCAGCCCCTGCACCCAGCCCCACTGCCCGCTGGCCAGAGCATGTGTGGGAGGGGGTGAGGGGGAGGATGGAACCAAGGTCCCAGGGGTGCTGCCTACAAAAGGGAAGGGAAAAGAGAAGTTTTTTCTTTCTCACAAACCATCTGCCTTAATGGCCAGTGCCTGTTTTCTGAAACTTACCACCTTTTTAGGGAAAAAGGCTGGGACTTAAATAAGTCTTAGAGCCATGAGGATGTCCATTCCAGGGGAATATATCCCAGAACACAGGAATTAATCTATAGACTGTATAGAGAAACCTTCAGGAAGGTCACTCATCCTGGGTACCACAGGCGCCAGGATAGGATACAGGCCCCAGGACTTTGGGGCCAACAGGACCGCCACATGGGGGAGTAGCTAACCCCCATTGTGGATAAAGTCAACAGGACTAGGTGGATGGGGATGCCTGGAACCAGTCCTGTCTTAGAGAACCCCCATGGGACCTCCCAACCCTAGTGCTCCTGTCTGGTACAGGAGCATCCTCTCCCTGAAGGAACCATGGGAAACACCTCTTCCATCCCCAAGGACTCACCCCTTGGTTGCAATCTGAGTCACTGGGACAAGTTTTCTCTAGATTCTTTAAAACGAAAAAGCTCATTTTTTTTGCAATGAAGCCTGGTCCCAGTACAAACCTGAGGCCGATGAGGCCTGGCCAGCAAATGGGAGCCTCAACTATAATACCAGTCCTACAGTTAGAGATCCTTTGCAAAAGGCAGGGGGAATGGGACAGAAGTTCCTTATGTACGGGCTCTTATGGCCCTGAGAGAAAACCCGGAGCTTCGCCAAGTCCTAGGTTAGGGAACCTGGCCGGCTGGGACCCATTTAGGCTACACAAAAGCCCTCTGTAGTGGCACACCTGGACGAACAGGAGCCCCAGACCGAAGACCCGAGCCCCAACACTCTTCCACCATCTTCAGCCTCTCCCCCGCCCTATAAGCCCCTTCACCCTTCCGTACCAGAAATGCAGCCAGAGCCTCTTTGCCCCCTTCAGGAAGTAGTAGGTGGGCCTCAGGGAATTACCAGAGTCCACACCCCTTTGTCCTTGTCTGACCTTAACCAATGCCACACCTGCTTAGGCAGATTCTTGGAGGACCCTGGCCAGTTCACCGAAGAATTCCAGGCACTGACTCTCTCCTTTGACCTTAACTGGAAGGATGAAAATATTGTCCTTTCCCACTGCTGCACAAGTGAGCAAAAGGCCCGTATTTGGGCACAGGTTCAAACATATGCTGATGAATTACAGGTTGCCCAACCACATCAATATCCTTTGGGCCTGACAGCAGCGCCTCTAATGGATCCCAGTTGGGACTATCAACCAGGCCAGCCTGGTATCACTAGTAGGGATCACATGATCCTTCACCTCATTGAAGGGATGAAATGATGCGTAATTAAACCTGTTGACTATGTTAAGGTTAAAGAGATCACCCAAGGCCAAGATGGAAATCCAGCCCTATTTCAGCCCCGATTGGTAGATGCCCTCAGAAAATATACGAATATAGACTGAAATATTTTCAAGGGACACGTTGTATTTGCAACCCACTTCATTAGCCAATCAACCCTGTCGGAAGCTTCAAAAGCTTGCCATGGGGCCCTAAACCCCTCTCAACCTTCTTATTGACACAGCCTTCAGTGTTTTTAACGATAGAGACCAGGCTGAGGAGGAAAAGAAGGAACAGCATGATTTAAGGAAGGAACAACAGCAAGCCAGGCTTTTGGCAGCTGTCATGACGAGACCTAAGCCACCTCCTTCCTGGTCACCCCAAAAGTACCCCTAGAAGACCTCCACCAGGGAAAGGAGCCAGTTTCAGCTGTGGGAGTCCTGAACACTGGAGCAAGGAATGCTCAGGAAACAGGTCCCAGCCTACACCCAAAACGCCATGCCCACTCTGCAAGAAGATGGGCCACTGGAAGAAGGACTGCCCCCAGCTCCAAAGGGAGTGAGGATATTCCCCCATGCCAGTCATGGCAGTGGTTGATTGACAGGACCTGGGACCTCCCAAGGCTCCTGAGAAGACAGTCATCATACACGGGAGGAACTGCGGGTGACCACTGATGTGGCAGGTAAGCTTGTCCAATTTCTAGTGCACACAGGAGCCACTTATTCTGTCCCGACTTCTCGTGCTGGGCCCCTTGCCCCTTGCCCCTGCTCTATTGTTGGGGTTGAAGGAAAGCCAAAATTAAAACATTCTACCACCCCTCTAACTTGCACCTGGGGAAAGGGTCTTAAAACTCACAAGCTCCTTGTCATGCCTGAATGCCCCAGCCCATTATTGGGAAGGGATTTTCTCAGTCTTGGGGGCAACTCTTACTCTCCCTGAAGACCAAAGCCAAGGAGTGTTTTTGGCTGGACTATGTATTATACAAGACATGGACAGTCCAACCCAAAATATTCCCCCCAGAAATTGAAAAACTTACAGATCCACAGGTCTGGGATCAGGGAATCCCAGGGAAAACAAATTTGTCACTCCTATAAAAATCACCTTACAGGAAACTAACAACTTCCCTTCAGGGCGCCAATACCCCATAAAACCAGAGGCTCAAAGAGGCCTCCAACCCCTAATCTCAAAATTCATTAATTATGTGCTTTTGGTGCCATGCCAATCTCCCTGTAATACTCCAATCCTACCTGGTCTTCTCAGGAATCCTTATCTCTGCCACCTTTTTAAAATGCAAATTTTGAAAGAGGGTAAAGGTCTTCTCAGGAACCCTTATCTCTGCCATCTTTTTAAAATGCAAATTTTGAAAGAAGGTAATTTAGAACTTGACTTGTCAAGGATACATAGAAATCCTAAGCGTCTTTTCTGTAAATATTAGTAAAGAGGGTTTAGCCATCTAGACAGGTGACTTGGATTTGTTCCATCTGCCAGAAGCCCAATTTGAATCCAACCCCTTGTAAATGATGGGTTTTATATTACTGTACCTGACTCGGGGCTGAAATTTTGAAATGGGAACTATGAGGTCTCTGTGTTTGTGTGTTCGTATGTATCTATGTGTGTTGTAGATGTATGCTATTACCAAAATTAATTCATAAAAGAGCTCTGTTTCATTGGCTTAAAGGAAATTAAGTCCTTATAGCTTATATAAATACTCAGAAATATAAAACTGGCCAGAATGAATTTCAGGCTCACGTCATCTGGGAAATATTCAATACTAGACTGATATCTGGTATTAAAGGTGGCTTAAGCTGGTTGGTCTAATTAATATAGACATGTCTTTAGAGTCATCAATGTTAAGTATAGTACTTCTGTTGTACCCAGGTTTACTAGAGGTCAAATAAGACCTTATTCTGTTACGGATTTGTCAACAAGAAAAGTAACTGATGTGAAAAAAACATTTAAGGAAAGTAGATTGTTGTGTGTTTTCAGTAAAAAAAGTGTGAGGAATGGAATTGCATTCAATTAAGGGAAAAGAAAGTCTGTCTTCTGGTTGTTTCTGGATGGAAAAAAATAAAGTGATGGATATAGGTGATAAAAGGTTTGTGGAAAGTGGACCCTGAGAAAAGGGTTTTCTGCATGGTCGGGATTGACTAAGTTTAGAATAAATTGAATTGAGTAAATGAATTTTAAAAGTAAGCTGGTGCAACATTTGAATTTGGCCTTTCTCTCTCTTTAAAAGGACAAGTTTTCTTAAAATGTTGAACTATCTTTGGTAACAGGTTTTAAGTTCTTTACCTTTTAAGTGATCTGTTCTGTATTTGTGTTTGAAATGTTTTATTGTCACTTTGGCTAAGTAACTATTGTCTCACAACTATGATCTTATTTGACCAAGTGTTTTAAATCTTTTTGACAGACTTCCCAAATACCAAATTTTAATTAAAGTTCTTTTGATTTCCAGCTAACTTTGGGATACTTTAGAGGGCCCCTGAGGTATCTCAAAGAGAAGTATTTAACTAGGATTATTTTGTATGTTAAATTAAATGTAATCAGAGGTTTAATCAAGCCTTTTAAGTCTTTTGTCATTTATAGATATTTTTGTACTCTGACACTGTTACAAAATGTGCTTCATCATCAAGAAGATTCATAGGAAGGCTAAGGAAACAGTTACAACAGTTCCACATCAAGATGACGGCCCATACGGACTTAAAACAAGCTGTCCTGCCCTTGTGGCCCCTAGATCAGGCATCCAGAAATTTTTTTACTCCCTGACAGGCAGGATCGATGCCCCTACTCAGCCCTGAAGCAGTTGTAGAAGACAGACCGTCACCCCTCTGCTTCCCATAAGAATATGGGAGTAAAATCTCTGAGGGGGGAATGAAACAGGAGGGAAGGAGAAATGGCACAACCTTTAAAAGAATGACACGGCCATAGGACATGAAACTGGTTAGAACTCACTAGATCCAAGATGGCAGAAGATTCGACTTCCAGTGGACCTTGAGACTCATTATACACTCATTGTAATATATTAGCATGCTAAATGACACACCTACCAGCACCATGACAGTTCTGAGGCTAAGCATAAAAGGTCAAAAAGTGGGTGATGGCCCACTTCCTGGAAATCTCCACCCCTCCCCCCAAAAAACTGGAATAATCCTCCCACTCATTAGCCTATGAAACTACCCAGCCCATAAAAATTAACCATGCCATATTTCAGGGCACTCTCTCGCCTTCTGAGATGGTCCACATGTCTATGTCTATCTAAATAAATCCACTTCTTACCTATTACTTTGTCTCCAAATTCTTTCTCGACAAAGCAAGAACCTCAAATTCACTGGGAACATTATTAAGTGAAGTTCCTCAGACATATTTTAGGACTGGGGCACTATTTCCAAGAAGTTCATGTTATTTATTCTTTGCAAAATGCATTCCATTACTCCATTTGTATTTTCCCTGGGAAAATGCAGAGAGCTAATGGAGTAAGAAAGGACAAATCTTTAGTCAGAAGAAGCAATCCAGGGTTGCTGGCTGAAGCTGGGGGCTGCCAGGGGCAGGGCCAGGCAGGAGCAGGTGCCTAGTGTGGCAAGGCAAATGAGGTCTTTCAAGTGGGAAAACAGACCAAGGAGGGACCTGAGGAAACAGTAAAGATACACTCTGCCTTCCAGGCCTTCAGCTGGAACTCTCCAAGGATTTTCTCAAAGCAGTAGACCCAGGCATGCATAACAAAGACAATCAGAGGAAGAGGTACATTTTATCCACTAATACAAGAACTCGCTTTAATAGCTCTGGTAGGGAGTGGAGAACAGGCTCCTTTGGCTGGAGAGTACTTTGTTGCACTTCAGGGAAAGGATCTGCTTCTCTCAACTGCAGGGAATTCCTGTATGAAAGCTGGTTCTTAGGAGTGTTTAAAGATTCTTAAGCAATAATAGTGGAATGAGACAAGTCAAAGACACAATTCACTGAGGTTGAGTTCAGACTGTCTGGAATTTGTAACCATATGCTTTATTTGATGTCAACATCAAAGGAATATTTTAAAAAGCAAATTCAAATCCATAAGTTAGTAACAGTTCAAGTTAACTGCATTAAAAAAAAAAAGTATTGGGCTTCCCTGGTGGCGCAGTGGTTGAGTCCGCCTGCCGATGCAGGGGACACGGGTTTGTGCCCTGGTCCGGGAAGATACCACATGCTGCGGAGCGGCTGGGCCCGTAAGCCATGGCCGCTGAGTCTGCGCGTCCGGAACCTGTGCTCTGCAACGGGAGAGGCCACAACAGTGAGAGGCCCGCGTACCGCAAAAAAAAAAAAAAGTATTTACATCTCTCCATACTTGTATACCCTATAACTGTACATAAACTTTTGCATTTCAAAGCACTTGTCACTTATAAAGTGAAAGTTTTCAAAATGCTAGGTAAACACTTGCTAATTATGACTTTTTAAAAACAATACTCCTTTGGAAGATTCCTCTTCCTTGTGCTTATAGTTGATCTGCAAACATTTCTCAAAGTTTCTGTAAAATTCTCAGGAAAAAAATATCTGGAAACTGGTCTGGAAGAAAATCATAGTAGACAAGGGCTAAGTGCAGACATAAGCAGCTCCATTTTGTAAACAAAGTTCCGGCCTTCCATTTTATTCCACTGAACTTCTTTGAACGGTCCACGAAGATGATTCCATTTGCTATCTTGTAAGACATCACTTTTTGGAAGGTCTTTACACTGGTTACGGGGAAACTGAACCATAATCTTGCTGCCACTTTCAGGGCCATTACGAACTGTGGAACAAAACCAGAAATTCAATATACTCATTTTCCAAGCTAGAGACAACAAAGATCACACAACTTCATTTTCCATGAGTATAAAAACCTTGTTTGTCTATCAACTTGAAAGTGCTACTTTAAAAGTGCATTTCAGGTTCAATATGCTAAAATAAAATTTACTAATTTATAGATACTAGGCTGGTATAAATATTCATGAATTACCATTTGTACTATAAAAATGTGGCAATATGAATGTTGGTTTAGGAAAGTCAAATGTCCTATACATTTTCAGAACATCATTATTTTTTTCTAAAATACTTGACAACCCAATCATTCAATAACTTGGTTAATATATACCTACTATGTGATAAACTCAAATGTCCAAAATCAGAACTGGAAAGAATGGAGGAAAGATTATTCCAAATATGAACTTTAGGTTTTAATGAGGCTTTATAACCCAGGAAAGAAGAAAATAAATTATCAATAAGGGCCTAGCAATGATCAAGCCTGCAGATTCACCAGCTCTGATCCTGTGGGGAAGAATTTCTAATTATCCACTCTTTCAAATATTTAGAGCAGGTATTAGAAAAGATCACACTAAAACCATATATGATTTTCAACTAGACAGTATGTATACATGCCTATCAAAGTGCCCCACGCATAGTAGGTGCTTCATAAAACACCTCTCTGTTCCATCCCTTGACCATCTTTAGGATCAAATATTATTCTTGCATATTTGCAGCAGTATAGATATTTTACCTATGTATCTATCTATCTATTTTTGGCCATGTGGCTTGTGGGATCTTAGTTCCCTGACCACGGATTGAACCTGGGTCCATGGCAGTGAAACCATGGAGTGAAAGCACTGAGTCCTAACCACTGGACTGCCAGGGAACTCCCCAGCAGTGTATTTTTAAAAAGCATTTATCCATTAAAAGTTCTGAACTGCAGGAGCAACAATGCTGATAGCACTTTTCAGATAATCTCTTAGGAAAATGTGTTGCCAAGCGAGACATTTTTTATAACTACTAGAAAGAGAATAACCTGTTGCTCTGAATAACGGCTATGATGAGATAAATGCTCAGTATAATTACTGCATGAACTCACCTACTGCAGAGATAATTTACTATTAATACAGTAACTATTAAAGCTAAATGTTAAGGCCAAACTCCCAAAGGTCTCTTCACATTCAGAGAAGCAGAAAGTACCTGAAATAGCATAGTCACCATTCGGGGAGGCCACTGTTATGGCAGAGGCATTGCCAATGCTCTCTATGGGCCCAAGGCCCACGTGATTACTGAAGCTCAGGACCTGCCAGCCCATAACCTTGGCTAGCTGCTGAACTGCATGCACCTGATGCTGTGACATCTGTGAATGAAAAAGGAAACTTCATTGACAATCAGCATGGGTATTTACTTTGTAGTGACTTGACATCGTGAATGTAAAATAAACTTCTGTAGGGGTTTTCAGTGCCTAGCACAGGAACCCTGTCTTATGTTTGAGGAATCCTCCTGTGTGACCACTGAGGGAAGCGAACAGCACCCCACCTTCTACTGCAGAAGTTAAAACAGCCTGATACTCGCTTTCCTGTCCACTGGCAGCTGGAAGACAGGCATACAACCTGAACTTGGCCAACTGGAACCTCCCACCTGGATCACTGATTATGAAGCAACATTTAAGTAGTAGCAGGGTGTGCAGCTGAATATCTTCCATTAACCCCCTCAAGTCCACTCTCCACCCTGCTCTGTCCTGGGAGGCTGATCCATATGGCTACACTACCAGCTTTTATAACTAGGTCCTTAGTAAACAGACACTCCTGAAATTATCCTGAATGTGCCACTTATTTCCGGTTAAGACCCCGACAGGTACATGGGGCAATTCAGAGTGCATTCTATCCCAGCGATAAAGGCAGTAGTGCTGGGATGGCATCAGTAGTGGCATTGCCCTGGCTGTGGTTCTATCTAGCTTCCTTTGATCCTGATCCATTTGCAAGTCTTATTCTCTAGACTTCTCATCAATTCTGGAAGCTATTCAGTAGGCTTTCAATATGTTCTGCGTGTATGCGTAAGCCGACCAAAGCCATTTTAGGTGCAATCAACCAAGAGCTGCCATACCTCACGAATGCATTTTATTTCCTTGGTACCACGTAAGCAATCAGTATAAAAGATTATTGCTTCTAGGATGGAGTGTCAGTATTTTCAAAAAATTTTATGTGAAACATAAATATGTGTTTTATGTGAAAGATTCATTAGCATTTCAAAACCTACCCTTTCTCCCATAACTCATATTTCAATGGGTCATCACAACTCCATGAAGAAGGTAGGAAAAATACTGTTCTTACTTTACAGATGAAGAAAGTAAGGTCCAGAAAATTGTCCAGTGTCACAAAGAAGGTTTGTGACAGCACTCTCCATACTGTCCCTTAATAAGAGAAACTCTTGCTTAGGGCTCAAGAGGAAAGCATTCCATTTATCATTATGGAGAATGGACGCTATAGCTTCGTATCTGATCTCCCTTTCTCTGGTTTTCTTGGGTTAGTAATTCTAAACTTTCACGTGGTCCTGGAGGGGTGGTATATCTTGGCTAACATGAGAAATGAAAAAAGTCCGATAGTCTCAGAACTGGTCCTGCATCTTAAATACAAACTAAGAGTAGAAACAAATCTAGGATAGTTTGTCAATACTTTCAATTAGCCCGTAGGTTGTAAAATGTGCACTAGACATTAGGTGGCAGGAAAAAATGGCTTTTTAAAAATAACTGTACTTCTTCCCCACTTTGTTCGTTCACTAGTTATGAGTGGAAGGGGCTCAAGACCTGTAGCTGCAACTGTTACCTGAGACAGAAGGAAGTCCTGCAGCTCCTGCTCCTGATGAGACAGAGTGATGACTCTTCCATCTCTGTGTACGACTCGGATCTGCTCAACTCCAATATTCAACTGCAGCTGAATGGACCTTTAGAGACACATATACTAAACATCAGAAATGTTGCAAATTACCTTATACAATGCCAAAGACCTTAACATCAAAGAAAAAGAATATAACAGACAGTTTTGATAACCTACACCAACACCCACGGGGGAGAGTTTTCTTAGGTTCAATGGAAACCATCAGACTCTCTCTAAACTACTGTAGGCCACTAAGCAGCAGTCTACTCAGAAGGATACGGTGGGGGAAGCACGGCTTGCCAGCAGGCCAACAGCCCTTGCTCCTCTTCTATGGCAGGCCTTTCAGCTGTCAACACTGCAGCAATACACCATTGCTGCAATGAAATGAGATCCACATTGAGAATACGTGGGACCTGCCTTGACACAACCACCTGGTTCCTCACAGGAGCCGCACACCCTTAACAGCTCCACAGGCATGGTTTCCAGGGTGCCCACCAGAGACACTGCCCACTGTTAGAAGTCACGCCATCCTGGGAAATCCAAAGCCGTCCCCATCAGGGATTTATAATTTCTCCAAGTCCAGAACCATTTTACCAATTTGGGATCATTTCTGCCATAAGCAGTGTTGCCTAGTAACACACATGGCATCTTTCCCTATCAAGTTACTAGGAGACTAGAGCGAGAGTTAACCAAAGGTCAAATTCTCATACAGAAAGGAAAATAGGGTTTGTTAACGTCACTCTCTCCTGAAGTAATCAGCAAACAAGTCAAAATACGTACGCTCTATAAACTAAGCTAAGGTCAAACAAAGAAACTCATAAATAGCCAATGAATATATACGCAGATCACAAAACTCTTCCAAGCTAATTTATAAATTTTTAGCGTATGACATGTACATGAAACACAAAACTCTCCAAATCAAATAATCTACATGAACAAATGTGGGAAAAAATAGCATTATTTCTTTCCACATTTGACAGTACCTCTTTTTTCCTAACTTTGTTTTACAGCGAATATTTAAGAAGAAAGCATTTTGGCAACTACCTATATAAAATTGTAATCTTGATGAAGTTTACATATTTCTTTCCAAGAAAAAACACAAAAATTCAGAAGGCTTAAAGGAAAAGACTTATAAATCTAACGAAATTTTAAAATTCTCCTTTTTTAAACAAAAAGAGGAAGAGGGATTTGTAACCACTTTGAAAAGCAAATTGGTAACATTAATCAAAATTTTAAATGTCCTTATCTTTTGACACAGCAGTTACACTTGGAGGAGTTTATCCTATAGATATGCTTACATATGTACAAATTATTTTGCTGGCGTCCAACTAAAATGGTCAACAATAGAAAGTTGGGGAGCTTTAAGAAAGAGAATTACTTTCAATTTTAAATAGCATAAGATGACCCCACCAGCTATAGAAGATGGGGAAAAGGGCATTCTACACTTCCTTCTACTTCCTCTCCTGTCCTGATTCTATCAAGGCTACATTATCACAAACCTTTCTTCACAGAAGTTTAGAACGTTTACACTGGATTCTATAACCATAATCCCATAGTTGTTTGGTCTTAGTTCTAGATGTAAATAATTCAATGCTGATCAATTTTTTCTTTTCCTCTCCTTTGTGCTCACTAAGTTTTTATTATGGAAAATTTTAAACACACACAAAAGTATAGTATAATGAAAGCCGATGACCCCGTCACCTAGCCTGAACAGTTAAAAACGTACACTAACTTTGTTTCATATATTCAACACTTCCTCTCCCACCACACCCCCAAGGCACCCCAACTATTTCATTATTTCTTTAGGTAGAGGGGGAAGAAAGCCATGATCCGCTCCACCAACCTTTTCCAAGAAGTTTTAAGACTGATTTCCTTTGCATTGTATACTCTTTTCCCTTCTCTATTTGATCTTTAAATCATGTTCGTCTACTATCTTTCATTTTTATAAAAAAAGAGAATTAAAACATCCCTATTAAAATATAGTGTTATTATACTACACATTATTATAGTATATATTATTATATTCCCCGACTCCTGAGGGTGGTGATTTCGTTTCCAGTTGTGTTTTGCTCACTGAGAGACCACTGTTGCTAGTTACATCTGCCTGAAATAAAGCAACTAATGCTTGAAAAATAAAACATACAGACCCTGATAAACATACTCACTCTCTCAGACTGACCTGGAGGAGGGGACTCAGCTCCATCTTTCTAGTTGTTAATTTTCAAAGAGGCTGAAATGGAAGCCCAAAATGTCTTTCATGGCCACCAGCTAATTATATTAACGTGTTCCTCCCCACTGCCCACAGTTTTACTGATATAATTGACAATGTCATTGTATTCGTTTAAGGTGTACAACATACTGGTTTGATGTTTGTATATATGGCAAAATGATCACCACCGTAAGTTTTTTTAGCATCCATCACCTCACATAGTTACCCATTTTCTTTTTCTTGTGATTATAACTTTTAAGATTACTCTTTTATCAACTTTCAAATATACAATACAGTATTATTAACTATACGTTCCATGCTGTACATTACTTCCCCAGAACTTAATTTATCTTATAACTGGAATTTTGTACCTTTTGACCACCTTCACCAACTCCCCACCACTGCAACCACCAATCTACTATCTGTATATTAACTTGTGATTTATGAATATAAATCAAGTAGACTGCTCCTCCAGGAATGCTGGGGACAAAAGTCATTAAGGGCATTAAGACACAGGGGTTGTTTTAGGCACACTATGGAAAGGATAGGCTCTAATATAAACGGCCCTCCTCACCTCAAATACCCCAGACTGGCCACAGCCTCTAGGCAAGAACTGAAGCAGATCGGAGTCTGAGGAAGCGTGGCAGCTTTCCGCTCAAAGCTGGGGTTCCTTCTTTACCACAGCTCAAATATGTGACATTTACCTAATAGAGACTATTTTAGACATTCTTACATCTTTTTTTTTTTGTTTATTTGTTTTTTTTCCTGTGTATTTTGGCCGCACCACGCGGCATGTGAGATCTTAGTTCCCCAACCAGGGATAGAATCAACGCCCCCTGCAATGGAAGCGCGGACTCTTAACCACTGGACTGCTAGGGAAGTCCTTACCTTTCATTCTTAAAAACACTCTACAGCTGACATAATTTACTGGAATGTTATGCCACCCTGGCAAATAAAAACCGAAATCTTGATATAATCACTCAGCAAACATCAATACATAAAAAGCAACTTAACATATTAAACAACTTCTTTTTGATACTTACTTGCATATTTGTTCATAGCCTTGTGATGTGATTAAGACTTTCACACTAGATTCATAAACATCATTAATATTTGACCAGTGAGCCTGTATCTGAGGATCTTCAATGCGACTTGCTAAGCTGTCAATGGTTGCAGCAGTTCTTTTAAAGAAAATAAGTTAAAATTTTTATAAAGTTACCATATAAAATAATAAGATGATAAATCACTTATCAGTTTTACGATTATTTGAAAAACAGATGACTACTTTTTGAAAATACCATCATTTGAAAAGCAAAGATTTGAAAGAAAGGTCAGATGTAGCTCTGATGTGCTCGTTCTCAGTTTCACATCACGGCACATTCTCACGCCACGTTGATTTCCTTTTAACTTCATTTGTTTTCTGCCACTCAGAAAATCTTACCAGAACACAAGTGAGAAGTATACTTCCAGGGTACTAACCTCAGCTCTGTAAAGAGTATAAATTACTCACTATACTCCAGGAAAGATAAATATGGTAAGCATAAATGAAAAATAAGACACTTCAAGTGATAAAAGATAAATATGGTTAAGTATACATGAAAAATAAGATCCATACAGTGATAATTATGTACCAACTGCTATAATAAGTGCTTTCATGAATTATTTTAACCTTACTAACAATAGTAGACACTACTATTATTACCTCCATTTTTCAGAAGGAACAAAAGCAGTTTAGCAATGTTTAGTAACTTGCCCAAAGTTTGTAACTGTTTGGGGCACAAAACCTGGAAGTCTAACTCCAGAGCCAATAATCTTTCCTTTATATTTTATACACACTAATGAAAAGCCACTGCCTAGAACCAAAGCATCAAATATGTAAGTTAACCAAATTACTGAGATCCTCAGTTTCTAAAATTTGATTCTAGCACTTCACTGGAAAGAGAAGGAAAAGCCAGAAGGAAATGGAAGAAATGAGAATAGCCACTGAGGACAAGGGGTTTTTACACCAATAGGCTTGGGCTTTGCTCTTTTATCCTGCTTCTGCTCTAGTACTGGTTTCTTTCAATCCATTTTTAACTTTACCTTCTTTTTCTGTGATTTGTTTCCCTGGCAGTGCTTCAAAAATTTTTACAGCAGATAAATATGTATGTGAGAGTTTTGATCTCAGTATTATATCTATCAACAAACTGGGAATAAAAAAGTATCTAGCAACTGAGACTTGTTAAAAGAAATCATGGATTAGTCACACAATGGGCTATTACATAGCTATTAAAATATCTCTGAAGGCAGGGTATAAAACTTTATGATACCAGATTTATTAAAAAAAGATACACATGCCCTGACACATATACTGTTGACCCATGAACAATGGGTTTGAAATGCACCTGTCCACTTATAAGAGAATTTTTTTCACTAAATAATTACTACAATACTGCACAATCTTTGGTTGGTTGAATTCACGAATGCAAAACCTGGGAAAAGGAGGAACTGCCTATTTGGTGGCCGACTGTAAGTTCAACTGTATAGAGAGGGTGGCACCCCTAACCCCCGTGTTGCTCAAGGCTCAAATGTATGTAAAAATATATGAACATGTTAATTGTATGGAATTATACAGATGGGTTGATACATTTGGAACATTATTTCTATATATAAGGGGAGAAAAGGGAATATTTTTAAAACTTTGCTGCTTCCAAGATTACAACTACTATTCAGAAATTTATAAGCGTTCTAAAGATAACTTTTTCCATGCCCTTCATTTATTTCAGGGAATATTTAACTTTATGGTTAATCAGAAATTTGCAAGATTAACAATATACTCAAAATAATAGCTTTTATAATGGAAAATAACAACAATAATCTAACATATAATATTCTTACTGCTTATAAGGAACTTCTGTATATACTATTCAATTTGATCCTAAGACCAGACTCCTATACCCCCAGTTGCCAGAGAAATAGAGGGCCACAGATATTAACTAACTTGCCCAAAGTTACTTAGCAAGTCATTGAGCCCTGGCTTAAACGCATCTTTTACCCTAAACTCCTTACTCCTTTCACTGTATCATGCTGTTGTCTCTAACATGTCTTCCTAATTCATTTTACTAAGTTTCCATTCTGAGACCAAAGACTAATATGCTAATAAAACCATGACTGTATTAACAGGAAAAAAACAAAAATCAAAAATAAAATGCCATTCACAAAAACAGTGTGCCCACGCCTGTTGAGTACCACCAAGGCGCAATCATGAATGAAGTAAAAACAGACCTCTTCACTAAGCGCCAATAATAAAATAGAAGAGCACCCTTTAGCATTTGGAAGTGAGACATTCATTTAGGTCCAATCATGCAAGTTTTTTTTGTAAATGATGTGTATGGAAGAAAGAAAATGAGCTTTGGGGTTACATAAACGTGGGCATAAATCCTGATTTTGCTAACCTTTTAGCTGTGTAACCTTCAGCATGTTGCACAACTTCTCTAAACCCCAATCTTCTCATCAGTAGAAATGGGTTAACATGATTTGCCCCAGAGCTAAGGATTAAATAAGTCAACATATAGGAAAGTGCCTTCCAAAGTCCTAAAATGTGTGACAACCAAAAAATAGGGAAAGCTTCAAAAAAGGTTTAAATCAGTTCAGGAAGAGCATCCCATGGACGGGTTACTGAAGGAAGTTTGGTGTCCCACGGCAGGTTCCTAGTCAGTTGTCTTTGGAAACATTAATGCCAGTGTTAGAAACAATATATTAAGTTACATGGGCAATGGCGCTAACTAAGTCTTCCCCAAACTTGACAGGACCATCTATGACCATAAACTCTTCTACCATAGCCACTTCCATCTCCCCGGAAAAAAAATTAAAGCATGCCAAAAATAATGTAACTAATAAAGATAACTAACAAAGGAAAAAGGACTGCAATTTCAAAGAAAAATAGTAACTCTGTCCTTACCTACTCCTCAGAAATATATGCTTTGCTTGTTTAATTATTTTTTCCAGGAGCCCTTCACTTGACTGTATTGAATTAATTTCATTTTTATCAAAAGCTTGAGGACCCGAAAGTCTCATTCTCTTGTGGCCGAAAGGTGCACTTGCTGGATGCGGCATCATGATGGAACTCAAGGTCTGTTTATGAAACTGTAACAAGAACAGCCGTTTTAAACAGCCAATACCCACATATTAACTATACAATGTTCGATCAAAACACGGCTCACATTTTGGAAACATGAAAGCAATGGATCTGAACCACATATAAAGGCGGTCTTGGCACACAGATAAATGTTAACATCTACTAGGCCACATTTAATGTGAGTTTGTAAAGAGAAGGGTCCCTCTCAAGCTGCTGTTTTTATTTTAAAAGTTTTAAAGTAGAAAAACAAATATTCTTTAATAAGTCCCATTGACAGAAAACATGAAATCAATAGATAATTATTCCACCACACCCTAGATTAGAGGTTCCCAAACCTGGCTACAACAGAACCATCTGAGGAACATAAAAAAATACTGATTCTTGCACCACCACAAATGACTGAACCAGATTTTGGGGTGAGGCAGAGAAGGCTGGAATATGTACTTCTATTAAAAGATTTTCAGGGGAGTCTTCTGAAATTATCCTAAACTGTGAACCAGCACTCTGGAAACAGTTCTAGATGATGTGTAAGTAGAATACATCCTGAAATAACTCAAGTAATCCTTTTCACGGGCTCTGGCAAGATATTTTCCCTGATTACCCAATCAGAATACCCTCTAGCATGCATTCCTTACACCTCTCTATAAAACTTGTGGTGTATTTCTGCCACTAGAAGCTATGCTTGGAGATAGAGACTGTATTCTGATTATCTCTGTATTCCCTGAGCCCATAGCGAGGATCTTTCACAGCACAGCTAGTGAATGTCATCGCTATATGAATAATGAGGACTCAGCAGAGGGGAGTGTGTGTACATTCACTGCTGTGGATACTCTTACCACAATGCAAGGAAAAACATTTACTTCATTACCTCTCTAATCAGTAGATGCAAATTATGCTCCAGGACATAAAGATGGTCCTCTGGACTTTGCTTCTCAGTAGCAGATTTTTGGGATTTCTTATCATTTGAAGAATGGCACAAAGAAATAGATAACTGCAAGCCTATTTATAAAAATAAGTAGGACAGATATAAATAACCTATAATATGGAAAGGCACAAACTGTTTTCATGAAGTATAATCACAGCCCATTCCCAAAAGATACATTCTGAACTTTAAGAGGAGGCTTTCGTGATCGACATTTTTACACCAAAATGACTACTCATGAATATAATAAACTACCATATATTTTAACAATTCAAATTCTGTTCACCTACAATGTGGCTGCTGACTTTGAGCTGTGGCTAAAGACAGGTGAACAGAAACTATATGTTGATTTATTTCTTCTAGATGTTAAATTAAAAACGAAACGAAACACAGAGTTAACATCTGGTCTTACTGACTAGAAGACATATCGTTCCCTGTTCCCATGAGAATCAGGATGAAATTTTTCACTCCTAATACCTATTCCCTTGACAAGATCTAAGAAGATGCTCAGAATTTATGTAAAAAACAAGTGCAGCTAATTACAAATTGATCTCTAGGTGTCTAACCGCTTTTGAATAATATTTTAAATTCAATCTCCACAAATTTAGGAATATTATGGATATTTAATTATGCATTTTCTAAACAGAAACACTAATTGGAAAACATACATGCACCCCAATGTTCACAGCAGCATTATTTACCATTGCCAAGATATGGAAGCAAAGTAAGTGTCCATCAACAGATGAATGGATAAAGAAAATGTGGTGTATATACAATGGAATACTACTTAGCCATAAAAAAAGAATGAAATTTTGTCCTCTGCAACATGGGTGGAGTTTGAGAGTATTATGTTAAGTGAAATTAGTCACAGAAAGACAAACACTGTATATCACTTATATATGGAATCTAAAAAATAAAACAAACTAGTGAATATAACAAAAAATAAACAGACACACAGATAGAGAGAACCTAGTGGTTACTAGTGGGGAGGAGGAGGCAGGAGGGGCAATGTAGGGACAGGGGATTAAGAGGTACAAACCACTATGTATAAAGTAAATAAGTTACAAGGGTATATTGTACAACACAGGGAATATAGCCAATATTTTATAACAACTATCAATGGAATATAACCTTTAAAAATTGTGAATCACTATGTTGTACACCTGAAACTTATATAATATTACACATTAACTACACCTCAATAAAAAAATAAAAAATAGGGACTTCCCTGGTGGCAAAGACTCCATGGTCCCAATGCCAGGGGCCTGGGTTCGATCCCTGCTCAGGGAACTAGATCCCACATGCATTCCGCAACTAAGAGTTTGCATGCCACAGATGAGCCACAACTGAGTAGCCCGCCTGCTGCAACTAAGACCCAGCACAAACAACCAAATAAAAAGATAAATATTTTTAAAAATAAATAATTAAAAAATAATTTTTTTAAAACTAAGCATTTTCTAATTGACTTCTCATTTAGACAATAAGACAGGATCCCTGAGAAATCTTCCACAAATGGTGCTGGCATAGACACCTCAAAGCAATTGTTTCTGAATAACAGCCTTGCTAGGACAAACTTTAACATATATTGTTTAAAGCCCAGGAGTGACACTACTGAGGACCCAGAACAGAGTCAGCAGTGCAGACTGTGTTGCATACTTCATTGGCTGTTATTACGGACCTCACACTACCTCTTTGCTCTAACTGTTCCTTCAGCACACCCAAATAGCTACCCACTTTGTCCTGTTCCCCAAACCACAAAGTCCTAATTATAAATCTCAAAAGGGTAGGCTGCACTTACTTGGAAAGGGCTGAGAGATTATCTGGTTTTTCACCACAATGTGAGGGATCTGTGATTTAATTTGAACAGCTTCCCGAGAAAGCTGTGCAAAAATTTCTTTACATAAGAGAACGTTTTGTGCTGCTTCTAATTTCGTCTGCCAATGTGGGGAACCTGAAAGACAGGGGACATACGTATATATTAATTAATTATATTAGGTATTAACTAGCTTAAATTATGATTTGGATACATATGACAAAAGTTTAGAAAACAGTGCATTATGGCATATAAAATATTTTACTTCTTTTACACAGAGAAAACTGGTAAATAAGTTCAATCTTTAAAAAAAGATCACACAGCTATTCACAAATGGTTAATTAACAAATTATAAATACTTACATTTCCAGTTGCTCTTATTCCTAAGTACCTATTTTTCCTATCTATGGTTTATCTTCAGTTCATTTGTAAATATAAGCTTAGATAAGACCAGAAGTTAGAGGATAGAACGTAACTATACCTGGTTTGGATTTAGGCAAAGGTCGTTTGAAGAGGTTAACTGTGCCAAGATCACCTATGTCTGGAGCCTGTTTTTGAATTGAAACCTATGTGACGATAATAACATGAAAAAATGTTAGCAAATTAGCTTCTGGAATATTAATAACAAATTACTTGAAAAATACTTTGACAAATACCTTGATATATGCAGAGCCCTCTAAATCACTAGGAATCTGGACATCAAGGGGACAGTAATCTTCAGGTATTTTCTTGTCCAGATCAATATCTGTATTCTTTATTACTTCAAATGTACCATGATGGGGAAACAGAGATCCTAAAGGCGTATTAAAAATAGTAAAATGAAAACCAGTTAACATGTTAATTTAACACAAATTATTAAGTGTATAATAATATTTCACATACACATCACTGAAGCATAAATTAAGTTCCTATGAAAAACGTGTGTTTTGGGGGAAGGGAGAGGCGTGGTAAACAAAAGGAAGTAAGGAAGCAAGAGAAAAAAGTTACTTACCTTAAAAAAATAACATGCCTTAGTCTAATGGTATCATAATAATATGACCTCTACAGGCCATCCAAACGGTTTTATTCAAATGGAGTTTTGACAAAATGAATATAATTCTAGAAAATACTTCCATAAATTTAAACTTTGGAGATTAAAAACTTCTGGAGCTCAGTCTCTGTAATACGGTTGCAATTAAAGGGTTCTGAATTCAGTAAGAGAAGGACAAAAGGAAAGTGTGTATACCACCGTTTTTTCAACCAATTCCTAGACTTTCATGTGATGTCTTTTTATGTAGTGCATAAGTTTGGGATAGTTGTTTTGGGCTGCTGAATTACCAGAGGAGTGGGTAGATAAATGTAACTGCTGTTTTATAACAAGGGAAGATGTTCAAGATTTTCTTGCAATTAAAACCAGAATGTAATCAAATCCTTTTATAACACAGGTGACTATCCCATAGAGAGAAATTAGGTAAAGTTCTTGCACATAATTACTTGTTGGGAAGAGCTTACAGTGTTCAAAGCCAGAAAGCACTGCTTCTACAAACTACCTATTAAAATGTAAAAATGTCTTTGTCATCTCGAATTCATCTTTGTGATAGAACTTTACCTTCAGAATTCAAAATTTCCCA
This sequence comes from Delphinapterus leucas, assembly GCF_059928025.1. NCBI lineage: Eukaryota > Metazoa > Chordata > Mammalia > Artiodactyla > Monodontidae > Delphinapterus > Delphinapterus leucas. The sequence continues at coordinate 69,426,854 of NC_143135.1, read as the reverse complement.
ATTCACATCAACGTTAAGGCATGTAGGTCCTCTAGTACTTAACTACCTCAATTTACCTTCCTTTAATTTTGGGATAATGATGGCTTGCTCGGACAAATGAATCCTTTTAAAATATCACTCTACTATTGTTACCCCAGTGATCACAGCCAGGGCTCCTTGCTTTTTTATCCCTTGACATTCAAAGTTTTTACCCCACTGAGCTGTGACTCATAAACTTTTACTGTATCCTCTGAATATACTTCAACAGCTTAAAGACAGTACCATAATTACCTCGAAAAACCTGCTATTATATATCATAGCTCAACAACAAAGAATTTATACCACAGCTCAATAACAAAAAAACAAACAACCCAATCCAAAAATGGGCAGAAGACCTAAATAGACATTTCTCCAAAGAAGATATATAGACTGCCAACAAACACATGAAAGAATGCTCAACATCATTAATCATTAGAGAAATGCAAATCAAAACTACAATGAGATATCATCTCACACCAGTCAGAATGGCCATCATCAAAAAATCTAGAAACAATAAATGCTGGAGAGGGTGTGGAGAAAAGGGAACACTCTTGCACTGCTGGTGGGAATGTGAATTGGTTCAGCCACTATGGAGAACAGTATGGAGGCTCCTTAAAAAACTACAAATAGAACTACCATATGACCCAGCAATCCCACTACTGGGCATATACCCTGAGAAAACCAAAATTCAAAAAGAGTCATGTACCAAAATGTTCATTGCAGCTCTATTTACAATAGCCAGGAGATGGAAACAACCTAAGTGCCCATCATCGGATGAATGGATAAAGAAGATGTGGCACATATATACAATGGACTATTACTCAGCCATGAAAAGAAACGAAATTGAGCTATTTGTAATGAGGTGGATAGACCTAGAGTCTGTCATACAGGGTGAAGTAAGTCAGAAAGAGAAAGACAAATACCGTATGCTAACACATATATATGGAATTTAAGAAAAAAAAAATGTCATGAAGAACCTAGGGGTACGACAGGAATAAAGACACAGATCTACTGGAGAACGGACTTGAGGATATGGGGAGGGGGAAGGGTGAGCTGTGACAGGGCGAGAGAGAGGCATGGACATATATACACTAACAAATGTAAGGTAGATAGCTAGTGGGAAGCAGCCGCATGGCACAAGGCACAAGGATATCAGCTCAGTGCTTTGTGACCGCCTGGAGGGGTGGGATGGGGAGGGTGGGAGGGAGGGAGACACGGGAGGGAAGAGATATGGGAACATGTGTATATGTATAACTGATTCACTTTGTTGCAGAGCAGAAACTAACACACCATTGTAAAGCAATTATACCCCAATAAAGATGTTAAAAAAACAACAACAAAGAATTTATACCAAAAGATGTGAATTCAAGATATTAAACTCTGATATACTTCAACAAAGTATATTCCTTAAGTTAGTGTTGCAACCTTGGCTGAATGGAAAAAGGAAGGCGAAGTGTTTTCACGACTGTTTCTCCTCACCCAGGATATGAAAACAGCTTAGCAGACTTTAGGGAGAAAAACAGAATAAGGAAGAATAGAGAAGTTTCTTTTCTCCATTTATGCCCAGTTTTTGAGGGTTACTGGTAAATCTCTGATTGAGGACTCTAACCCTACCTCCTTATTTCTGATTAAAATGTCAATTATGGTTCAGGGTGTATAAGCACATAAACCCTATCTCTGAACTTTCAATTAAATGTACCTAAAATGTTTACAAATTGAATATAAACTATTTGTACACATATTTAGATAGGTTGTGATAAGGGTAATTTTAGCTTTTGCAGGCTTATGGGCACAGAAATTAAAACTTCAAAACGTAACATGTAACTGAGAAACAATATTATTACAGAAGACTATGTGGGAGTTCCCTGGCAGTCCAGTGGTTAGGACTCGGCACTTTCACTGCCAAGGGCCCAGGTTCAGTCCCTGATCCGGTAACTAAGATCCTGCAAGCCATGCGGTGCGGCTCCCCTTCCCACCCAAAAAGGTAACATTACAACCTACCATTTATAGTTTTTGAAAAACTATATTTTAAACAATAATCTATACCTGCACTTCTGTAGCTCAGATCTCCAAGAATTTTATCTCCAACTTTTCTAAGTTTCCAGTGTTGCCTCAGTCTCAAAAGCTCAGAGTTGAAGTCTCTTTGTAGCTTATTTTCTTGGTTTTCAGTGACTGATTTAGTCAGTCTTTCTGCCCCCTTCAGTAGGATTTGTGCTGCTCCTGCAAGTGACTTCTTTTTGGATATCAACTGCAACGTCTGAGGATTCTATCAAAAACAATCCAAAAGTGTAGCCCTGTATTATTTTTTAAATGATTTTTTAAAATGATACACTTTTCTCAACAATAAAATACCTACTCAAGGGAAAATTTAAAAATTAAAGAAAAGCATGGAGAAGGGCGAAAAGCACATATAATAATGTTTTCTTTTTTAAAATAACCGCAACCTATTTCTTTGGTCAACTCAAATAAAGATTTGTGTTAAACCAAATCACCACAGTGGACTATAAATCAGAACTTCACACTGCATCAACCTGGCCCAGCCTAGGTTAGGTTCCACTCTCTGTACTGCCATTCCTCTCCTATGTATGCCACTCTCCGCCCCCCCCCACCCACACGTACACCCTTTCGAGGCACTCAGTACACTTCAGATCAAAGTCCATAACTGGAAAACTGATGAGAAATTAAAATCTATGTATTATATATATCCACAATCACTACCAATTCATGTAGACATACTTCCAAAAAGCCAAGTTTAATAAAAGTTTTCTTGGCTGCTGCATAAGAGTCAAAATAATAGTTTCATAAAAATGTCACAATTTTTTGATATTACAGAACCGGATTTTGAGTTTTTGGAGAACTCAAGAGAGTTAATCTTTAAATCTTCATCTGGACTTAATTTTGCATTTAAGGAAAAGGAAACAATGGGCACACAGTCTAAAAGATGGTCCTGGGACTTATGAAAACGGCACCATTATTCAATCAAATCCCACAAATACCTGTTTTGGAGGAAGTGCATCCTGAGAGACAGGATCAAGAGTCATAAATTTTTTATCCCTAACAATACTGAGAACATCATAGAGAACACACATCTCTGTCAGGGCACTTCTCAAATTGTTCCTCACTGAATCCCAAGGCCAAAGGGAAGGCTGAAATTTCACCAACCCTAAAAAGAGAAAGAAAAAAATAGAAATACACAGGTATTAGTTATAGAAAGCTCATTTAGAGGTTTAAAAGTACTAAAAGAAGAAATAATGAATTCTATTTTAAATTGTTCCCTATTTTATCCCATTCTCTCCACCCCTTCTTGAATCTTGGTTAACATTTAAGTTAGTATTCCTACAATGTCAAAACAAGTATGATATCTAATTTCCTAAGTTAACTCTAACATTACAACATGATAGGCTTTCAAACAACCTTTAAAATTTATGCAAGCCTTCTTAATAACCTTTTTTTCTTCCAGCTTTCAAAACCGAAACAAGTAATTGCAGAGAGTTTCCAATACACAGAAAAGTACAAAAATAAAAATGACCTATAATGGCAGCATTCAGATAGTAAACACTATTAACACATCTTCCAACCTCTTAATCACTTTTAAAAATTAAATTTCATGAATACAGGCTCATTGTACAGAGTTCAAACAACAGAGTTATAGAGTAAAAAGTGAAAGTTTCCCTTTATTCCCCACCCCTAATTCTCTCCCCTCCTGACAGGCAGTCACCATTAACAGTTGGGGCGTACCTGTCCAAATGTTCTCCTATGCATTTACATACATATACTCCCATTTTTCTATTGCTTGCTTCTCCCCGCCACCCCACCAAGTTAATATGTCCTAGAGACACTTCCAGATCTACTTCATTCTTTTAACACTGTATGATATTCTGAAACATAGATGTACAGTAAGTTTACTCATTTCTGTTTAATGGTCATGGAGATTGGTTGCAACAACGTAGCAGTGGTAAACATCTTGAACACACATCTGTGTATACGTCAACTTTTTCTGTAGGTTAAATCATTAGCCATGATATTAGTGGTTCAAAAGGCATACACACTGGCAGTTCCCTGGTGGCCTAATGGTTCGGATTCCGGCTTTCACTACCGTGGTCCGGGTTCAATCCCTGGTGAGGGAACTGAGATCCCACAAGCCGCGAGGTGTGGCCAAAATAAACAAAAACAAGCAAACAAACAAAAGAGATGAACATTTAAAGATTCTGATACATACTGAACTGCCGAACTGTCACCCAAAAAGGCTCTAAAAATTCACATTCCCAACACGAGATATTAACAATCTTTTTAAATTGCTACTAATCTTATGTATGAAAACAGTATCTTAATGATATTTTCATTTGCTTCTCCCTACTAGTGTGAGAGCTGAAGTCTTTCCTCTGTGAGCAAACTGTTTATATCTTTGGCCCATTTTTCCAATGAATTGTCTTTTTCTTTTCAGTTTCAAGGGACTCTTTGAACATAAGGGGTATCAACCACTTGTCTGTCATATGTGTTGCATATACTTTTCCCAGTCTGTCATTTATCTTTTTACTTTGTTTATGGCATATTTTTCCATTATTATTTTAAAATTTTATGTAATTAATATACCTATTATTATACCTATCTTTTCCTTTATAATGTCTGTGTTTCCTATCTTGCTTAAGAAGAGCTCTCCTAATCCTGAAGTTATATGATTATAACTTCTTTCCAATATTTTGTTTTATTCTCTTCACTTGCATTTCAATCCTTGCGGAAATATTTCTATGTGAGGTCTGAGGTAGTATTTACCTTTTATTCCCAAATGGATCCCTAATTGTCCTAACACGACTGGCTTGAAATGCCATCTTTAAATGCCCATTTACATAGGGTTTCTTCACATAACTAATTCAAGAACTGTTAATGTTTTTTTATTCTTGACAATAAGAATACAAAAACCACACATACTTCTTCTATAATTCTCTCCTAACTAGTTTTATTTTCCTTATAATCCATTTACTATAGAGCATCCAGAGTGATCTTTTGTAAACAAAATCATCTGTCTACTTAAAATCCTTCAGCTTTCAGCTTTCAGCTGAAAAAACTTTCAGCTGTCGTTCTAATAAAAACCAAGTGCTTATCCTGGCCTACTGGCTCTACATGATTTGGCCTCTGCCTACCTCTTAGATCTTATCACATACTCCAGTCAATACAAATCTCTTTTCAGTAGGTGTTACTATAATCATCCACCTTGCACAGGGAAACAAAGTAACTAGTCCAAGGTCCCATAGCTAATACGTATCACAGCCGAGATGTGAACTACAGGGCTCTGAACCAGGGTGTGCCACATTACAGACGCTCTATTAAAAACGTAAACACTTCACCAGTGACAGTGTCCCTCAAGCGCTCCCACTCAAGGAAACCTGCAGAAGCATAAGGAGTATTAAGAGTCATGCAGTGCCCTAAATTGTCCAGGTGACGAAGAGCACAATTAATGTTTCGCGTACCTGCGTTCGAAGTACTTCCACGCACAGCATCTCACCTGGCGCAGGAGAAGCAGAGTGACATTACCTGGGCGGGTACCGGGACCCCCAGACTCGAGGAAAAGACACGGGCCTTACCTTCCTCGTCGTCCTGATCCGCGCTGGACCCGGCGCCCGCCCAGTCCTGCGCGTCGCCATCTGCCCCCGCCGCCTCCTCCTCCTCGGAGCCCGAACCCTGGCTGAAGTCGATCCGCTGGGCCAAACGCGCCAGATTCTGGGACATGGACAGCGGCTGCAGGTACGTCTCAGTGCCATCCAGGCCCACCTCCTGGACCTGCTTCTCGCAGGCCGACTCAATGCTGATCCGCACAGCGCGCACCCCAGACATGCTGGCGGCGTTGGCAGGACCCCAGAGCCAGCCGAAAACCGAGGGAGGAAGTATGTGCGCCTCTGTGGGGAGCCGGGAACCCGGGAACCCGGGAACCGCACCTTGGAGGAGCTTTTGGGAAACCAAACGCTGCTCTAGAGCCGGAAACAAAGACGAGAGCGCTGAGACTTCCCCAGAATGCACTGCAGGCCCCGTCGCGCTTCCCCCTTCCCCCCTCGTTGGAGTCTCGCGGAAGGAAACCGACGGACGCGGGAACTCTGCACTTCCGGACGAGCGCTTCCGGTGAATCCCACTACGTCGTCCGGAGAAGCTTCCTGGTCTGTAAGAGGCGTGGCTGGCGGTGGGAGGGTGGGATTCGGGTGCAGAGAGCTTGGGGAGGCGGGTCTCTGGTGTCTACCTCTGTTTTAAGTGTTGCTTGTTGGAAAGTAATGTTGGATAGAAGGATGAAGACGACCGAAAAGAGGCAGGGAAAAGGAGATGAATGGGCCCCTGGATCCTAGCTACGAGATGCCCTCTGAGAATGCTGAGATTTGAGGGCTTACACCTGGGGTAGAAACAACATGTCTGAAGAGTTAGAAAATAAGGGCGTAGTTTGAGGAAAACAATTAATTGTGCTTATCACTACTTAAAATTATACTGCATAATTAGTTTGTTATCTAAACTCCCGTTAGTGGTAAACTCCATGACGGAGACTATCTCTGACGTGTAATATTTGCATATTTCTTTCATGCCTGAGTTAAAATAATATTTATAAGACTAAGAAGCACTGATGTGGGCGTGGGTGTGGTGGGATGAATTGGGAGATTGGGATTGACATATATATATACACTAATATGTATAAGATAGATAACTAATAAGAACCTGCTGTATAAAAAAAATAAAATTCAGAAAAAATATTTAAAAGAAAAACACCGTTGAGTCCCTGAGAAAGTATTTCATCAGTAGTAATTCCACAGGGGAAGATGAATTCTTTTATGTTACAAAACTCTACTTAAGGAATTATGTATATCATTTATCATGAGTCTCTCCAAGTTTTGTGCTAAGGTATATTTAAGTTTTTCAACTCCTTTTCTAAGGTATTTAGGAAAATACAGTTGTCATGGTGTCAGTCTCTAGCTAAACAATACATGTGGGGTGTTTGTTGGGAGTGTGTGTGAATTTTCGAGGGAGGAAGCTCAACGTTGGCAAGCTCAACAGATCCTGCTGGACAGTCATGTTTGAGAACTACTGTACTTTATGTATAAGTTTGTAAAAGATTTTAATACCTTATTTCAAAATTTGATTAATATTTATCTTGGGCTCTATTTGTGCCAGTCACTGTGCTAAGTGTTTTAAACATATTTCTCCTTTAATCTTTATAAGGGCTCATACTTATGCAGTTTGGCTGGGGCGTCTGCTGTCTCAGCTGGGCTTGACCTGAGGGTCAGCTGATCTAGGCTGGGCTCAGCTGGTTGGTTCTACTTCAAGTTACAGGTCTACAGGCCATTTAGAAGACTGTGCCATGTGTGTCTCATTCTTCTTGTACTAGCAGGCTGGTCAGGGTATGTCCTTCTCATGGAGATGGTAGAGGTACAAGATGTAAACCTTGCCTGCATTACATGTCTAAAATCCACAAGTCCCATGGCCAAACCCAAAAGTCAAGGGTGGGAGAGGGGTTACACTCAGCTTTTTCAGTTGCAGAAACTGCAGAGTTACATAGAAAGGGGTGTGGATGATGGGAGGAGCAGAGCCAACCATCAGTCACATATGGAAAATAATCCAGTTGCATTCCCTTATCTCACATCCTAAATAAAAATAAATTCCAAATGGAGTAAAGATCTAAGTGTAAAAAACAGTGAAGTCGTCTGCAGACTAAGATACACATAAGGTATATACATACCTAAGTCCTGCTTAGAGGGAAGTGTTCTATAAAAAATATTTGTCAGGGGGCTTCCCAGGTGGCGCAGTGGTTGAGAGTCCGTCTGCCAATGCAGGGGACACGGGTTCGTGCCCTGCTCTGGGAAGATCCCACATGCCGCGCAGCGGCTGGGCCCGTGGGCCATGGCCGCTGAGCCTGCGCGTCCGGAGACTGTGCTCTGCAACGGGAGAGGCCACAACAGTGATAGGCCCGCGTACCGCAAAAAAAAATTTTGTCAGATTTTGAGGGTTCATGGAACTCAAATCTACGAAAGGGAAGAACTGAACCCCACACCATCTTTCAGGATTGAGGAGGCAGAGATCTGCCAGGCTCTGAATTAAAATCCCGGAAGTAACAGACTCTAGGTAGAAGTGGCCTGAGTTTTATTTAAAATGCAACCGAGCCCCAACCCAGCTCCTTCTCTGATTACAATGAGCTAATCAGTCTCACACTTCATCTGCCTAGCAAAAGAAAGGTGGAAATCCTCACTGGTGAAAGATACCATCTTAGCAGTAGTAAGGGGTAGGAAAGAGTGACTGATAAAACATAAGCAAAAACAAATAATAGGAACTAATTCATGAATGATCAAAACATTGGTGATGGAAGACAAGGACTTTAACAGATTAGTATGTTAAAAAAAAAAAGAGGACTTTTCTGGTAGTCCAGTGGTTAAGACTCCGTGCTTCCAATGCAGGGGGCATGGGTTCAATCCCTGGTCAGGGAAGTTCTGCATGCTGCACGGCCAAAAAAAAAAGGAAAATGGACAACATGGATGAAAAGATGGGCAGTTTCAACAGAAAAATTTCAGTCTATAAAAAAAAAAGGTCAAATGTACATTCTAGACTAAAAACTAGATGCAATTAATAACCCAAGGTTTACTAAGAGATTTGACACAGCACAGAAAAGTATTAGTGAACTCAAAGATTGGACAATGGAAAAGTCCAAAACACAGAACGGAGTGTAAGATAATTTGGGATACACATTCAAAATTCTTACAGACATTAATAAGCTAATAAGGGAATACTGTGAATATCACCCCTTTTCCTGCTTCCTCTGGCCACAAATACCAGTTTTTCTTAGTTTTAGTGCCCTACACCCCAGACTGTAATGTAGTTCTTCACAGCTGGGGCCACCCTCCAGATGAAGCACCAAGAGAAAAGAGAGAGAAAAATGGGACCACAAGAAACCCATTTCCTGATTCCTCTGGAATCATTTTTCCTTGGTGTTTTAGGTAACAGCTACCCTGATACCACTGGTACAGCAGTGCAGCTCTGACTGCACTGGGACTAGCCTCTGGGCAGAGCCAAGACATAAAAAAGAAACAAGAAAAAAATGGAGACTTTCACACTGTGGCCTGCTGAGGCTCCCTTTCCTGGTTCTCTGGCCAAAAAGAACTGTCTCTTGGGAGTTTTTGCTGTCCATGCCCATTGCGTAGTTCTGTGACCCAGACTGCCACGGATAAGAGAGGAAAGAAAAATCAGGAAACTCATCATCAGTATTGTTCATTCTTCAAGTTTTGACTTCCCTCTTCAACCATTCAGTCAAAATGGTTTAATTTTCAACAGTGTTCTGGGAGTTGCTTTTTGTATTTTATCCAAGGTTTTGTATTTTGGAATTGTGGAAGAAATAGCCTGTTGTGTTATTCCATCTTGGCCAGTACCGGAAATTCATGTGTTCTTTAGTAAATTTATTTTTGTGTTTGTGATATGAAGTGTCCTCTAATGTACAATACCTTACAGGGTAATACTGATAGGGCTTATCCTTTTTTACTTTAATTATTTGTTCATATGTCAGTCAGTGTCCCCAGCTGACTGGGGTAGGCCTGGTACAATGCTTGGCACATTGATGGTGTTCAGTAAATTGTCCTGGAATGAATGGTAGAACAAGTCACACGGAGGCATCACAGAGAACCTAAAAGGAAGCTGGGCTTTTAAAACCAAAAGCAAATGAGAGTCTGCTTTTATTTTTTTTAATATTTATTTATTTATTTGGCTGCGCCGGGTCTTAGTTGCAGCACATGGGATCTAGTTCCCTGACCAGGGATCGAACCTGGGCCCCCTGCGTTGGGGGTGCGGAGTCTTAACCACTGGACCACCAAGGATGTCCCCCTATCCCATATATTTTAAAATGAACTGGTAGGGCTCTATAAAAGCCCTACTGGGATTAGACTGATGTTGAATTGAATTTATAGGTTTGAGAATTGATACTTCTATGAGATTGCATCTTCCTGGATGTACATGTTTATTTTGATTTATTTGAGTTTTCAACAGTTTTATAATTTTCTCCATAAAGGTTATATATAATTTTTGTTAAATAAAAATACTGCTGTGTACTTTTGGTAACATTGTAATTGGTATCCTTTTCAGATTTCCTTTTTTTTGGTTTTGACCATGTCACCGAGGCTTGCAGGATCGTAGTTCCCCAGTTAGGGATCTAATCCCGGTCCTTGGCCCTGAGAGCACGGAGTCCTAACCACTGGACTGCCAGGGAATTCCTGCCAAATTTACATTTTTAACCTATTTTTTGTTGGTATGCAGAAATACAACTCATTATTGTATATTGATTTTACATTTAGCAATTTTTTCCCCTTGTTGAAGTATAGTTACAATATTGTGTTAGTTTCACGTGTACAGCAAAGTGGTTCAGTTATATATATATTTTTTTCTCAGATTATTTTCCATTATAGATTACAAGATATTGAATATAGTTCCCTGTGTTTTACAGTAAATCCTTGTTTCTTATCTATTTTACGTATAGTAATGTGTATCTGTTAATTCCGCACTCCTAATTTATCCCTCCCCCACCCGCTTCCCCTTTGGTAACCATAAGTTTCTTTTCTATGTCTGTGAGTCTGTTCCTGTTTTGTATATAGATTCATTTGTACTATTTTTTAGTATGTGTGCTGCCGAAGTGAGCACATTTGTATTTTTTAGATTCCACATTTAAGTGAAATCATATATTTGTCTTTGTCTGACTTACTTAGTATGATATTCTATAGGTCTATCCATGTTGCTATAAATGGCAGTATTTCATTCTTTTTTTATGGCTGAGTAATATTTATATTTAGGAACCTCTTTGAACTCAGTCTGTTAATTTAGCTATAGTCTCTTGGGTTTTCCAAGAAGTCAGTCATGTTTTCTGCTGAAAAAATTATTTTTTCCTTCCCTTTCAGTTGTTATACCTATTCTGTCTTTGTCTTTTTTTCCTGGTTGAAACTCCAAGTTAATGATATTGGGCATCCTTGTCACATTCCTAAAGTGAATATGGTATTAACATAATTTTGCAAATATCTACCTAGCTAGCTAGCATTTTAAAAATTGCTTCTCACAATATGCGCTAGATGTTAGCTTCATGGAGTTCAGGTGATCCTATTTTGTTTACAATGGCCTCTTTGCCATTTTTTGAAAATACCAAGTCCTCTTCTGCCTCTGAGCCTTTAAATCTGCTGGAAAGGATGTTCCTCCAAATAACTCCATAATAATGGCTCACTCTCTCAGTTTTTTCAGGCCTTTGTTCAAATGTCTCTTTATCAGAGGCTTTCCCCCATCTCTCTCTATAAAATGTGTCATATAGAGTCTGAGTCCACCTTTGATGTTTGACTGCTGACAGCTGTTAAGCCTTACCCCACTCCTTCCTCCCCTTCTGCCCCACGTTTGTGCAATAAAGCCTGGCTACTTCTTGCTTTGCCACCTGTGGGAAATTCAAACTGCATGCAGAACCATCACCCTGGCCCAACCCCCTAACCACCATAAAACCCCCAAGCCAGTCTCCTCTCTCTGTTCTCTCAGGCCATTTTTGGACTTGCTTGGGAGCTGCCCTGCTTTCCCCAGAAAGCCTTACTAGGGGAATAATAAAGTCTTTCATACACGCTTGGTATGTGTGTGACTTCATCAGTCTCAACATCTGAGCTGAATTTTGGGTGGGAGTCCACCTTTTCTCAGTGTGGATGCCCACAACAAAATAACATCCTCCTTCACAGTCCATCTTCTGCTTTATTTTTTCTTCATAGCACTAGTACCACCTGACATAATATGTATTTGCCTTCCCCTACTATATATATGACTGAATGATAGATCCCAGCATCTAGTGAAGTATCTGTCATAATCATTCATTCAACAAATATTTGAGTGCCCACTTTGGCCAGGTTCTCTTAAAGGCAATAGTGCTATAGTGGTGATCAAAGCCCTTGCCATGGAGCTTACATTCCAGAGGGCAGGGTAGGTGTTCATTCAGTATGTATTTGTTAAATGAATCAATACTAATATTATTTTTGTCTGGAGGTAGGATATTAAAAAGAAACACAATATCATATTATGAATGTAAAATTTTTATTCATTTCTTTTGGTACAAACTAGTGAATATTTAGGAATTTATACTCACAGGACATGTTATAGTTAACATCCAAAGACAAAAAATATTTCTTGACAATTTATTATATGCTTCGTACTAAAAAGCTCCTAAATCAGTGTTGGCATTACAATATTAGAGAGTTGTTGTTTTTGGCTCATGATTATTACAGAAAAACACTGAGGAAAACTTCAGTCATTACAATTGGTAAAGGTATAATTTTACATTTCATGAAGGATAGTAGTCATATTTGGCAATAGCCTCATTTATAAATTAAAGTATACTCACTTCGAGGTTGTATTTTGATGCTGTTTCTTTTCACTTCTCGCAAATAACCAACAAGGCACAAACTGCTTCCAATTGACAGTCCAAACAAAGGAGGAATCATGGCTAACCGTCTGGTTGCTAATATTTGTTAAAGGCAAATTGCAAACTTCAGAGTATGGTTCAACATCACCAAAAGGAGTAAAGTTGCTCCCTCTGACCACCTTATTCCATGAAAAAAGTGTACTTTGACTTCTAAAATGGATTTTAAAAACTCAGTAGAAAGGTTTAGCAACTATCAACATTTCCAGCACTGATTTTTCTAATACCCAGAAACATCCACTTAGCAGTTGTAAGACTAACTTGAAAAACTGAATATACAAATGTAAATTATTGCCATTAGCTAGTAGGAATCATCACTTGATTCTTAATCCTGTTTATATTTAATTATAAACATAAGACTGATTTTTTTTTTTTTTTTTTTTTTTTGCGGTACGCGGGCCTCTCACTGTTGTGGCCTCTCCCATTGCGGAGCACTGGCTCCGGACGCACAGGCTCAGTGGCCATGGCTCACAGGCCTAGCTGCTCTGCGGCATGTGGGATCTTCCCGGACCAGGGCGCGAACCCGTGTCCCCTGCAAGGCGGACTCTCAACCACTGTGCCACCAGGGAAGCCCAAGGCTGATTTTTAGAATGAAAAGAATGAAGAACATCTCCATCATGTGTCTTTGTTCCCAATAATCCCTTTCCGATAGATCTGTGAAGTAATACAGAGCACAGTGTCGACATACCTTTCATTTCAAAGGCCAAAAAAAATAGGGCTTATTAAGTAGTGAGATCATTTCTATTAGGCTTTATATTAGTATCAATTAATGAGTTAATCAGTCAAACAAGTAATCAGTTGATTTAATCTCGCCCAAATGCATGGGTCTCTGTTGGTTGATCAATGCGATAGAGAAACTCTGCAGGTAAGAAGTATCCAAGATATTCCACTATATCTGGGGTGGTGTCATAATGGTAGTGTCCACCTTCTCCATGATGACTAAAACAATGAGTGTGCTCCAACCGCAAATCAAACCCCTGGGACAACAGAGAAGCTATCTGTTAGTATTCCAATTATTTTGCATAGAACTTGTTTAAGGGGATGGGAGACCTTTTTAATTTATGTTACAATAATTTTTATTTTTATTTTTTTGGTAGGTAATACAGTCACATGATTCAAAATTCAGAGGGTGCAAAAGCATACATTCAGTAAAATGTATCTTTCCATCTCCTGCCCTCACTTCCTTTCCTAGAAGGCAACCAAAGTAAGCAGCTTCTTCTATATCCTTCCAAAAGGATTATTTTTAATTTATTACTTGTATGGTAGTACTCTGCACCTACTGTGCTATATGTTGCTCTTCTTCATTTAACAGTATAGCTTTCAGATCTTTGTATATCAGAACATAAAAGAGCTGCCTAATTCTTTTATATCTATGGTATTCTATTGTATGTGCATACCACTTTCCAACTGACATTAGATTATTTACAGTTCTTCTGCTATTACAGCAATGCTGTCATGAATAACCCTTTTAACTAGTCATTTTATGCACATAAGCATATATTTAATGATAAATTCCTAGATATGTAATCACTGGATCAAAAGATATAGTCAGTATTTTGGTAGATATTTGCTTTAAATTAGTCTATATTGTTTTTCTAGGGTAGAATATTAGAATATAATGAACAGTATATAAAACAGCAAATAAGATGATAGGAGACCTGAATCCTGTCCTGATTCTACTATTTAATAATGTGACTTTGGGTATTATTTAAATGCCTGTGCCTTCAATTCTCCAAAGGTAAAATCTGCTCTGCCTAAATCATAGGTGGTCAGATACTTGCTCCCTTACCTTTCAAGACAATTGTACATACTCTAGTTCTTAAATAAGAACACAAAAAGTGCCTAATTCTAAAAGAATATTCTAAAAATCAAGCATTATTGCAATGTAAAAGACAGACATAGACTTACTGGGTCTCTGGAGATAAAAACTGGCAGACAAACCAAAGGAGCCTTCATCTCATAAAAACGTAACCATTTATTCACATCTTCATCAGAGTTCAATGGGCAGGAAGAAAATTCTGCTGGCTACAATAAAAGGACATTAAACAAGTAAACATCGAATATTATTGAGCTAAAAATTTATATATAATTTCATTCTTAAAACCTTTAAGCCTTTTTATACATTCTATTGTTATTTTTGGCACCAAGAGAAGTTATATACCCTAGTTTTCAAAAGGACCACCAATCAATGTGTACACACTAAAAGATATGAATGAATAAATAAAGGAGTCTCTCAGTTTTCCTATGAGTATATCCTCATCCCAGTCTTAAATGTCAGTATTTATACTGGTAAATGAAAAAAAAGGAAGACATTGAAAGTGGGGTAGGAGCATCAAACAGAATAACATACTTAGGAATAAACTTAAGGAGGCAAAAGACTTGTACACTGAAAAGTACAAAGCATTGCTGAAATGAATTTTAAAAGACTCCAGTAAGTGGAAAGACATCTTGTGTTCATGGATTGGACAACTTAATATTGTTAACATGTCAATACTATCAAAAGCAATCTAAAGATTCACTGCATTCCCTGTCAAAATCCCAATGATGTTTTTGCAGAAATAGAAAAATCCACCCTAAAATTCATACGGAATCTCAAGGGACCCCAAACAGCCAAAACAATCTTGAAAAAGAAGAAGGAAGTTGGAGGTCTCACACTTATTGATATCAGACTTGCTACAAAGCTACAGTAATCGAAATAGTGTGATACTAGCATAACGACAGGCATACAGATCAATGGAATAGAATAGAGATCCCAGAAGTAAACCCTTGCATATATGGTCAAATGGTTTCTGACAAGGATGCCATGACCATTCAATGGAGAAAGGGCTGTCTTTTTAACAAATAGTGCTGGGAAAACTGGATATCCACATGTAAAAAAATAAAGTTAGACCCTTACTTTATATCATATACAAAAATTAACTAAAAATGGATCAGACACCTAAATATAAGAGCTAAAACTGCAAATACTCTTAGAAGAAAACATAGGAGGGAAGTTTCATGACATTGAATTTGACTTTTTGGATATGACATCAAAAGTACAGGTAATAAAAGGAAAAATAAAGAGGTGGGACTACGTCAAACTAAAAAGCTTCTGCACAGCAAAGGAAACAGTCAACGAAATGAAAAAGGCAGCCTATGGAATGAGAGAAAATATTTACAAACCATATATCTGATAAGGGGTTAATATCCAAAATATATAAGGAATTCAATAGCAAAAAAAAAAAAAAAGCCCAATTAAAAAATGATCAAAGGACTGAATTAGACATTTTTCCAAAGAAGACATACAAATGGCCAACAGGTATATGCAAAAGCACTCAACATCACTATTCATTAGGTAAATGTAAATCAAAGCCATGAGATATCACTCACTCTAGTGCAGATGGCTGTTCTCAAAAAGACAAGAGATGAAAAGTGTTGGTGAGGATGTGGAGAAAAGGGAACACTTGTACACCGCTAGTGGGAATGTAAACTGGCATGACCATTACGGAGGTTCCTCAAAAAATTAAAAATAAAACCACCATATGATCCAGCAATTCTGCTGGGTATATATCCAAAGGAAATGAAATCACTACCTTGAAGAGATATCTGCACTCCTATGTTCACTGTGGCATTATTCACGTTAGCCAAGATTGGGAAACAACCTAAGTGTCCATCAACAGATGAATGGATAAAGAAATTGTTATCTGTATCTTTTTAGTTGTGATATGTATATGAAGTATTATTCAGGCTTAAAAGAAGGAGGAAATCCTGCCATTTGTAACAATATAGATGAACTTGGAGGACATTATACAACACTAAGTGAAATAAGCTAGTCACAGTCAAATATTGCATGATATCACTTATATGTGGAATCTAAAGAAGTCCAACTTAGAGAAACAGTATAATGGTGGTTGCCAGAGGATGAGGGGGTGGGGGAAATGGGGAAATGTTGATCAAAGGGTACAAACTTCCAGTTATAAGGTGAATAAGTTCTAGAGAGCTAATGCACATCATGGTAACTGTAGTTAATAATAAAGTATTGTTTACTTGAATTTTAAGAAATCCTATAATCCTTTGGTATTTACAAATAGATTTAGCTATAATTTTGTCGTGAATTGGAAAAGTAGTTTCACAAATTTTGTGTCTTTCTATGCAGAATCAGCTGGCTTGCCATTTAAAATTATCAGGATAAAAAACATCAAAACAATACATTTTCTAATGGCTTCATTGTTAAAACAAAAAGGACATTAAGTTATAACACTTTTACACTTCATTCATTTATTTGTTCACTCACCTACCAAAAATTATTTTAAAAGTCCTAGATGACCTGGTCTGTCTTCATATAGTATTCTGTCATTAATGTCTTATAAACTTATTATAGTTAGCCCATAAGATTATAATTTTCATGAGTTCTTTCCCTAAAACCACAACCATCTTAATAGCAAAGTCTATATAGGGGTTCTAGCAATGAAAATAATCAGTTTCTAAGGCTTATACTCACATCTATCTCAATCTTTAATACAAATTGAGAAGAAAGTTCTAATATATTAATATGAAAAAAGGACTCCAGCTGGACATTATCATACAAGTTGCTTTACAGTATTGTTTGTCATTTAAATTTGAAAGCAATATGATCACAGTAAAAGGATTTGTTCAGGGTGTCTTTAAAAGTTAAATTCTCAGGTCTTCCCTGGTGGTCCACTGGGTAAGACTCCATGCTCGCAATGCAGGAGGCCCAAGTTCAATCCCTGGTCAGGGAACTAGATCCTGTATGCATGTTGCAACTAAGAGTTCGCATGCTGCAACTAATAAGTCCACTAAGAAGCCGGCATACCGCACTAAACGTGCCACAACTAAGACCCAATGCAACCAAAAAATAAATAAATAAATATTTTAAAAAAAGGTTAAATTCTCAATGTATATTAAAAAAAATCCTACGATCTTAAGCACATGCACGCGCGCGCGCACACACACACACACACACACACACACACACACACAGGCCTTTACCATAATATGAGTCTTCACTTTTCCCTTCTGAATCACGAAAGTACCTCCCATTCCTACAGGCTTATCTCCATAATGTTTTTCAAGAGTCTGCCTCATACAAGTCACAAAGTTAAGTTTTCCAGTTCTTCTTTTGGCTTTCACCTCAATGACCTAGAGAGAACATAAATATACATACCATTGTTCTAAGCTGCAAAATATTATGTAAATAACTACCCAAGTGAAACATTATATAATTCAGTGCCATCAAGCAAATATTCACTTGCTTGCTACGAGCACCCAGATATGAGCAGAAGTGTCTCAATCCTCTAAGTCTTAATAATATATATAGTATTATATATATATATATGAATTATGTATCATTTACTCTAATAATGTCGTATCCGTGCTTTCTTGGACTGAGAAAGAGAGTTATAGCTAAATTTTATAAATTTATAGCCAAATTCTACACTGAACTCTAGAGATTCTTATATGTCAAGGTGGTAAAAGACTGAGAATCCTTTGGTTTAAAGGGATTAACTTCTGATAACTGGAGGGAGGAGAAATGATTATGTTTTCTCATTTCCTTTAAAAATCTGGACTTCTGTTACCTCCACTTTATTAGGTATTTTTGCTTCACTATTTCATTTCCCAAAGTGGCTGAAGTAGTTATCTCTACAAGATCTGGGAGTTCTCACAACAGCTAAAACTGAAGTCATCTTTAAAAAAAAATAACAGCTTTATGGGGGATATAATTCACATACCATACAATCCACCTGTTTCAAGTGTACAATTCAATGGGTTTCAGTATATGTATAGAGTTGTGCGACCATCATTACAATTTTGGAACATGAAATCATCCTTTTGTTTTGTACTAACAGGAAGTAAATATGAAGTGAGGCATTAATTCTCCTCACCTCTTCTATAACTTTTTGCTCCCATCATTTCTATCTCAATCAATGTCTGATCAGTCTGAAATGAGTAAGTTACATATATACTAACTATATAGGTAGACATTATCTACTTCAGCTGCATGGTTCATCTATTTGACTAACTCACTCCCCACAGGAACATCCTATTTTAGTTCCTTGGAAAAAAAGCTATTGCTTACTAAGTATTATTATTTTTTTCTTTTTTAAATTTTTGTTTGCGTGTGTCTTTGTTGCTGCGTGCGGGCTTCCTCTAGTTGAGGAGAGCGGAGGCTGCTCTTCGTTGTGGTGCTAGGCCTTCTCGTTGCGATCGCTTCCTTGTTGCAGAGCGTGGGCGGTAGGCGTGCTGGCTTCAGTAGTTGTGGCGCATGGGCTTAGTTGTTCCGTGGCATGTGGGATCTTCCCAGACCAGGGCTCGAACCCATGTCCTCTGCATTGGCAGGTGGGTTCTTAACCACTGTGCCACCAGGGAAGCCCAAAGTATTATTCTTAACCTTAGTTTTAAATGAGACTTTCACTCTGCCGGTAGTACTTTCTGAATCTTTCATAACTGGGTTATTTAAAGAGGTTTGGGACTTAGGTAGCTTTGGATTTTCTTAAGAAAACTACAGTAGTAGCAATAAGCATGCAAATTTTTAGCTATCTGAGAACTCTTGGAGAATACTGCATTTTTAGAACAAAATCACCTTTCCAGGTTGGCCTTCACTGGCAAAAAGATTGGCCAGTAATGCAAACCCAAAATCATGATATTTCTCACTGTATTTCTCAAGTAGGCACCCTCCATCTGCAGAGTTAACATGAGCAAAGTAACTTCCATTCACAGGAGGTTTGTGTTCACTTTCTGTTTGAACAACTGGCATAAACTGAAAAGAAAAGTAAATAAGGTAATTAGTCAAGCCTAGTATCTCTATGCAAAGAGAAGATCTTGAATAATGTAACAAAATATTTTATCCTAGACTTTAAGACACTTTATTTCAAGATCTAATAATAAAACATGAAAAATAAAATATTTAATGTCAGATTCAAAATGTTAAAGATTTACAAATATCAAAGAAACTGAAAAAAAAATTTTAGAAAATGTTTACAGTATTATAGTGTTTCTATAAGATTGTGACATTTGCATCAAAATTTCTCATTTTATTACTTACTTATTTACTTACTTATTTACTTACTTACGTATTTACTTACTTACCTACCTACTTACCTACTTACTTACTTAGTTCCCTGACCAGGGATCGAACCCGGGCCCTTGGCAGTGAAAGTGCCGCGCCGCGTCCTAACCACTGGACCGCCAGAGACGTCCTTAAAATTTCTCACTTAAATTTTAAACTTTTTCTGTCTTGAACACTAGGCAAATTATATTAATGTTTCTGTAAAAGGACTTGTATGATTATTGACTAACAGTCACAGACGTAAGAGGCTGTGAGAGAATGGGCAGACTGAGCAGGTTATTCTCCTGTTCGTGAGATGTGAAGAAACAGTGATGTTTTTATGTTGGAAATGTGTTAACATACATAGTGATAGATATTACCTTTTGTAAACAATAATCATACTACTGGGGTAGGTCCCTGCAATTTGGTCTGAAAGAGGGAGTTGATTAGATCATTAAATATTTCATTTATCTTCTGATTGAAAGCTGCCCTTATACCAGCAAAGATCATAGAGAAGTTAGGAATCCTCTGATGTGTAAGGACTGAAATCTTTCACAGTCCAGAGTCCTCAGCAAATCACAGTAGGACCTTCGATGGACTCCTCAAATACTGAGTGTGTGCCATAAGAAAATCTAAATTAGAGATGAGTGCTCCATTTCAGTTGGACTAATTGGAGCATGTGCTATACTCCAAATTGTATCAAACAGTAACAAATCTGTAGAGAGGTATGACATCAACCACTTACAATTCATTCAGAAGACAAGATTTCTGATAGGGCAGTAAAAGGAAAAAGGCAAACTAAGTGTCAAATCAATAAAGTAAAATAATTATATATATGCTGACCTCAGAATTGAATCCAAGAGTCTGAAATGGGCCTGCTCCTGCTCCAAGAACAAAAGCTCCAGGAAGCTGGATTTCTTTTGCGATTTTATTTAGATCATAAACCTATACAAGAGGAAACGCATATTATTTAAATCTTACTTATATAAATTCCCAGGTTTACTTTTTATTACTACATCCATTAACATTTCCTTGTCAAATTGGTCAATGGACCTTCTAATAATAAAAATAGGAATCAACCCAATTTTCATAATCTTCATGTGAATGTGAAAAGTAAAAGAAACTTACTTTTTTTTTATTTATGAGAGGCAATAAGTAAGGCACACCTCCTACTTCTGCAATTCTAGTTTTCCCACAGATACCTAAAAAAAATAAATAAAACAAGCCATCTTAAAAATAGGCAAACATCTAAATTTAAGTATAAAATGCCAGAAGACACTAATTTATTAAGAGTATATAACTTTTCAGGTTTTACAAATAGCAGGGGTTGGAAAATGTAGTAGCTAGAATCCCTGTCCTATGCTAACTTCCTGTGTTTCTAATACTGTCATAACCAAGCATGACTTGATATAGTTAGTAGCATAAAGGCAATCGAAAGTTGATGATACACAACATTGTAAAGCAACTATACTCCAGTAAAAATTAATAATATAAAAAAAAGAAAGTTGATGATAGGGCAAGGGCTAGAACTGGAGCCAATGTTTGGATTGGATGAGGTTTCTAGAATTAGTCTATAATGACTTATTCCTTTAAAAATCTTTCTTTTGGGGGAGGGAGGGTTTTAGCTAAAATTATATTTTAATTTAAAATATTTTGGTAAAATATTACTTCTTTTAAAAATCCATATTGAGAAGTCCTCTTGTTAGAGTTGTTTGTTCCAAGGTTGTTAATAAAAATGACAAGTAATTTTAGGTAACTTCAGATGCTAGGAACTTTCTACTTACAGTTTTAATTAAACGTCACAGGTACAGCTAGACACTGTTTCGGAAAAGGCACATTTTTTTGTTGTTAATGTAAGGTGGAAAATCATTACCTTTTATCTGAGAAAAAGTAGTCTTATAAATTTTATACTAACATCATTCCATAATAAATGCAGATATAATTGCTCAATTCAGCTATGCAGAGGACACATGTACAGAATTCTGTGAGGTTCCATTTATAATTAGGGATTTTGGAAATGTTTTTCCATGGGATCAGCAGAAATTACTTACTTATAAGACTCATAAATGATAGTAACATTAAAGTTTACAGAAGCCATTAGGACTATTTTAGTAGTCCAGGGAAAAGACAAGTAATGAGCTAAAAACAGATGAGGAAATTAAGAAAAAGAACAAAGAAAGGAGAATAGGCAACTACGGTGAAGGAATGAATTGTAATTATTGACCTATAGCTAAGAAAAAGAGAAAGCTAGGTGAGATACACAGATTTTAAAGTTGTTGTATCCAAGCAGAATTAAAACCACAGGAGTAGATGGAAAAGCCAGAGAGATTGGACAGAATGAGAGGATGAGGAAAGAATTCTGGAAAGATCAAAATTTAAGAGCCTGCCAGAAAGAGAAAGGAGCCAGTAAAAATGAGGAAGAAAGAACATCATGGAGGAAGGAAAGGCACCAAGGAAGAAGAGGCAAAGAACCAAGGAGAGAGGAGAACCAAGAGGAGAAATAATATCAGGCAGCAGTGGCCAACCAGTATGAAATGTGTAGAGAGACTGTAAGCAGATAGGGTAGGAGGCCCTGGAGAAAGAGAACCAGGAATGGTTTTCTTGACATAAGAGAACTCATTTTGGCCTAAGCCATTTTGTGATCTAAGCCTGGCCACAATGCTTGCCCTTGAACAGGTCTCAGCAATTAATGATATTAAGGGAACAAAGGAATGCAGGAACAGAAAAAAGGCAGTGAAACAATAGTGCAGTGATAAAGCAGAGTCCCACTTCCTCCTCAAGGGATATAAATAATAATAAATCTTGGAGTTCTGCAGGAACTAAGGCCCCCACCCAGGTGGAAGATGGAATGATGATGTTGACCCTCCAGACTTCAGTCAACTAAAGCTTGGACTCTGTAGACCTTTGCCCCAATTCTATGCTGAATTCTCCTCTGCTCAAGCCCCGTCATGAATATACATGTACTCTTAGCTTAAAACTTCCCAGTTTTGCTGTCGGGAAGACACTGCTTTGGGAAAGATCCCCCAGTGTTCTCCTTACTTGCTGCAAGTGACAATAAGTCCTTCCTTCTCTAGTGCTTTGGTTGTGTCTATTGGCTCAACACCCACCAAGAGGTGAACCTGGTTTTCGGGTAAAACGACGAAATAATACTAGTAAACACGCCAAGATCACTAGTAACAAGACCAGTTCATGTAGAAAGTACCTAAATATGTTTATGAAAGATCATATATGTAACATATGCATACATATCTGGCTTCCTTAGTATGTAATTTAAAGACTTACAAATTATTGACAAGAACCTAGAAAACTCTTTTTCAAACCAACCCTTTGGGTGACAAAATTAAGATTAACTATTTTTCCTTGTACTCTTCTGTGTTTTCTGGTTTTTATTTTAATTATTTAATCAATTATTTATTTTGGGGTAAAATATATTACCCTTATAATCGGAAGAAACATAGCTATAAAAAAGTATTATGATAGGGACTTCCCTGGCAGTCCAGTGGTTAAGACTTTGCCTTCCAATGCAGGGGGTGCGGGTTCAATCCCTGGTGGGGGAGCTAAGAGCCTACATGCCTTGGGGCCAAAAAAACCAAAACATAAAACAAAAAAAAAAGTATTATGATAAATGCTTTTAAGGTGTGAAGAGATATTGCCATCTCATACATAAAACTTCTAGAATTTACAGGTCTACTTAAAATCAACGACTGTTTGAACTAGAAAGACCCAAAAAGAACATTTAACCCAAATCCCACTCCCCCCACCCCCATTTTAATGTATCTGAAGCCCAGATACATTAATTGGCTTACCCAGGGTAATGAAACCTTAAGTGGCAGAGAAAGAACTAGAGTCCAGGATTTCTGCATAAAACTGCTTTTTAATAAAGATGTCAATTACATAATAAAAGAGTGAGTAAATGTGACTGTTTCTCTCCAAATTCCTCATCACAGTAGGGTATAATAAGAGAATGTTGGACTTTGGAAGCAGACAGATCTGGATTTGAATCCTGATTATGATTCACACTGAGATTACTTAGCCTCTCTTCAGCTTCAGTTTTCTCATCTATAAACTGGGGCTAGTACTTACCTTGCAGTGTTATTATAAAAATTAAGACATCAAATATAGATATCCATCATACTTTCTGACAAATTATATTTACTTAATATTGAAACTGAATGGTACAGATGAACCCGTTTGCAGGGCAGAAATAGAGACACAGATGTAGAGCACAAACGTATGGACACCAAGGAGGGAAAAGTGGTGGTGCGGGGACGGGGGGGGGGGGCGGTGGGGGACAGTGGTGGTGGTGGTGTGATGAATTGGGAGATTAGGATTGGCATATATACACTAATATGTATAAAATGGATAACTAATAAGAACCTGCTGTATAAAAAAATAAATAAAATTAAAAAAAAAAAAAAAGAAACTGAGCAGGACCCTGTGGGGCTCCTGGGCACAAAAGTCTTTTGGTGTCCCCTGTTTTTTTATTGGTAGGAAATAGGCTTCATTCAGCTTCTGTGACCTTCCCTGAGTTCCAAAGGGCAAGTTCAAACAGTTGCTAATCAGGGAAGGGAGGGGATGAAGAGACAAGGGAGGAGCAGTCAAGAAACAATAGTGTAGCCTTGGGGCAGGGTCCTGGTTCTTCCTCACCAGATATACATAAATATATCTTTGAGCTCTTCTGCAGAACTAAAACCCCCACCACATGGAAGATGTTAACTACTTGATGAAACATTCTTCATTCCAGAGAGAAGGTTACATACAGTTCAATAACCTAGAGAACCACAGATGGTGGGACCACCTGAGATGATCCTTAGACTGAAGGAATGCAGGCCTTGCAAGCACTCTGATCCTTATGAGAACTTCCCCTCCCCTTGACTGTAAGACTCCCCACAACCCCCCCACCCCTGAGTTTGGGACAGTTTTGAGGGCATTAGGCCTCTGTGGCCCCCTTTGCCTGGCAAAGCAATAAAAGTTTCTTTTCTACTTCACCCAGAACTCTCGTCTCTGAGATACAATTCGGCAGTGCTGCACAGAGGCTGAGTTTCAGCATCAATATTAATTTCCCTTCTCACTTTAAACACTGGCTGGATAATCACTTGACAAATTTGTTGATGGGATATTAGTATTTAATAGATGATTCAAATAAATACAAGGCTTTTAAGATCCCTTCTGGTCTTGAATGAATGAATGAATAAATAAATAAATAAATAAATAAAAATTACAGTAAGTTTCCATAACAGTCACTTGAATGATTAAAAACAAAACTCTCATGTGATATTCAGGATCCTAGCCTATTGAATATTATATAACCTGTGAAAGTTACAAAAGTACATAAAACACCATATTTTTCTACAAGGGTATAAAATGAAATTTGTCCAATATTAGAAAACACAGAAATTAAGCACAATTTAATCTAAAAGTTGGGGAAATATCCTTTGGAGATATTGCTTACCTTTTACGGGAAAGGTAAATGGCTCCTTGGTCAAATTAGGGCAATCAACTACAGAGACCTGGACATCAGCAAAGTTATCCCTTAGCCCCTTCTGCAGAACTAATAAAGACAAGGAAAAGGGTTAAACATTAGGTAGAAATTTGTCATCACATATCAAGTCTTCCCTCAACTGTTTTGTGTGTCATACTTCCAAACTAAACTTGTGTAATTTACTATTTTTTTATTTTTATTTTTTGGATGCGCTACATGGCATGTGGAATCTTAGTTCCCTGACCAGGGACGGAACCTGTGCCCCCTGCAGTGGAAGCATGGAGTCTTAACTGCTGGACCGCCAGGGAAGTCCCTAAACTTGTGTAACTTAAAAGGAGGGGGATAAGGGACTTCCTTGATGGTCCAGCAGTTAAGACTCAGCACTTCCACTGCAGGGGGTGCGCCCCACATGCTGTGAAGCGCAGCCAAACAAACAAACAAAAGGAGGGGGAAATGGTCTTATTAATGAATACAATCAGAAACTCACATAATCACAAGATACATATATTAAGGTACATAAATACTTCCATAAATAACACTGTAAACTGTAGTGACTAGAAACCACTGAAGATAAACACTGCACTCAGGTGAGGACTACGTTTCTTTTAGGGAGAGGATTCCAAGTATTGAAATGTAAATATTTAAACTGCTAGAAAGTAAGCAATTACATGCAACACCTTCATTAATGCTTACAGAAAAAATGTTGAGCAAAAGAAGTAAGACATGGGGCTTCCCTGGTGGCGCAGTGGTTGAGAGTCCGCCTGCCGATGCAGGGGACACGGGTTCGGGCCCCGGTCTGGGAAGATCCCACATGCCACAGAGCGGCTGGGCCCGTGAGCCATGGCCGCTGAGCCTGCGCGTCTGGAGCCTGTGCTCCGCAACGGGAGAGGCCACAACAGTGAGAGGCACGCGTACAGCAAAAAAAAAAAAAAAAAGTAAGACATTAAAGTATGTGTTATATGACTCATGTATTTCAAAGACAGGCAGCTAATCTAGGGTTCTAACAGGTCAGAACAGTGGGCACCTCTTGGGCGGCTGGGGGAGGGGAAGGGATCCCACACACGAAGGGGGAAATTGGGGAACCACTGGGAGGGCAGAGGATCAAAAGTGAGCATGGCCAGGTTTCCCCTGCCCACTTGGACCCCCAGGAACCTGTTGAGATCCCAGGCCTGATCCTCTGCCCAGCTAGGCCCCCTCCAGCCGTGTGGATCCTGAGGGAGTGAGAGGGAGGGAAGGGGGAGCAAAAGTAAAGGCTGGACCTATGGGACCGGCACCCCTGAGGGGTGGCCAGCGGAGGGAAGGAGTTACTACGCCCAGTGGGACCCAGTCATGGTTAGGGGTCCAGCAGTGACGGGGGAGACCGTGGGGGAGACAGTGAGGGAGGGGCACAAACGAACGGAAGGGAACGGGGCCAGTGCTTTCCCTGTCCTCTTAGGCACCAGGGAGCCTGTTGGGCTCCAGGGCCTAATCCTCTGCCCTTGGAGCCTCTCTCCTGCCATGCAGAGCCTGAGCCCCACCCCTACCATGCAGAGCCTAAGCCCCACCCCTACACCCCCACCCAGGGCCCCACCTCTACACTCGGAGACCCCCTCTGAGACCCCCTCCAATGTGTTGGGCCTAAACCCCACCCACACACCCTCACTCACGGCCCTGCTTCCAAACTCCAGAACTCCACACTCCAGAGGCCCTCCTTTCGACGTGCTGCCTCTCCCCTTCTGCGCAAGTCCTAAGCAGAGGCCCCGCCCCACGCTTGAACATCACCCTGCCTAGGCCCCGCCCCACGCTCAAATGTCACACCCCCACCGGTCTAGGTCCGACCCCACCCAAAACCCCACCTCTGCCTAAGTTCCACCCCCTGCCTAAATTCTACCCCTATAGCCAAGGCTTTTTTAAATTTTTCTTTTCTTTTTTCCTCTTTTAGATTGGGGTTCTGTTTTACCTTGTAGATTCATTGTTGTTGATTCTTTTATATTTTTATTTTTTCCTAATCTTTTATTTTTCTAATTTTATTTTATTCTTTATACTTTGTTAGTGATCTCTCATTTTGGCTTGTTACCCCCCACCTTTATTTATTTTTCTTTTTCCTGTTATTTTACCTTGTTGCAGTTGTTTCAATTATTTTATTTTTCTAACATATTTTTTATCTTTCTAATTTTATTTTATTTTTTCATATTGTACTGCTCCATTTTTTCTTTCTTTCTTCCCTTTTTTTTTTTTTTTTTTTTTAACTGTGCCACAAAGCTTGCAGGATCTTGGTTCCCAGGCTGGAGGTCGGGCCCGAACTCCTTTGGTGGGAGCTCTGAGTCGAAACCGCTGGAGTAACAGAGAACCTCAGACCCCATGGAATATCAATTGGAGTGACACCTCTGGGAAATCTTCATATCAGCATCAAGACCCAGCTCTATCCAACTGCATGTAAACTCCAGTGCTGGACGTCTCAGGCCAAACAACCAATAAGACAGGAATACAGTACCACCCATTAAAAAAAAAAAGAAAAAAAATGAAACGACAAAAAAATTTGTTACAGACGAAGGAGCAAGACCAAATAAATGAAGATGAAATAGGCAAGCTACCTGAAAAAGAATTCAGAGTAATGATAGTAAAGATGATCCAAAATCTCAGAAACAGAATGGAGAAAATACAAGAAACATTTCACAAGGATCTAGAAGAACTAAAGAGCAAACAAACAGTGATGAACCACACAATAACTGAAATTTAAAATACTCTAGAAGGAATCAATAGCAGAATAACTGAGGCAGAAGAACAGATAAGTGAGCTGGAAGATAAAATGGCAGAAATAATTACCAGGGAGCAAAATAAAGAAAAAAAATGAAAAGAATTGAGGACAGTCTCAGAGACCTCTGGGACAACATTAAATGCACCAACATTCTACTTATAGGGGTTCCACAAGAAGAAGAGAAAAAGGAAGGGTCTGAGAAAATATTTGAAGAGATTATCACCGAAAACTTCCCTAACATGGGAAAGGAAATAGTGAATCAAGACCAGGAAGAACAGAGGGTACCATACAGGGTAAACCCAAAGAGAAGCACGCTGAGACACATATTAATCAAACTATCAAAAATTAAATACAAAGAAAAAATATTGAAATCAGCAAGGGAAAAGCAACAGATAACATACACAGGAATCCCCATAAGGTTAACAGCTGATTTTTCAGCAGAAACTGCAAACCAGCAGGGAGTGGCAGGACATATTTAAAGTGATGAGAGGGAAAAACTACAACCAAGATTACTCTACCCAGCAAGGATCTCATTCAGATTTGATGGAGAAATTAAAACCTTTACAGACAAGGAAAAGCTGAGAGAGTTCAGCACCACCGAACCAGCTTTACAACAAATGCTAAAGGAACTTCTCTAGGCAGGAAACACAAGAGAAGGAGAAGACCTACAAAAACAAACCCAAAACAATTCAGAAAATGGTAATAGGAACATACATACTGATAATTACCTTAAATGTAAATGGATTAAATGCTCCAACCAAAAGACATAGAGTGGCTAAATGGATACGAATACAAGACCTGTACATATGCTGTCTACAAGAGACCCGCTTCAGACCTAGCAACACATACAGACTGAAAGTGAGGGGATGGAAAAAGATATTCCATACAAATGGAAATCAAAAGAAAGCTGGAGTAGCAATTCTCATATCAGACAAAATAGACTTTAAAATAAAGACTATTACAAGAGAAAAAGAAAGACACTTACATAATGATCAAGGGATCCAACAAGAAGATATAACAATTGTAAATATTTATGTACCCAACATAGGAGCACCTCAATATGTAAGGCAAATACTAACAGCCATAAAAGGGGAAATCGACAGTAACACAATCATAGTAGGGGACTTTAACACCCCACTTTCACCAATGGACAGATCATCCAAAATAAAAATAAATAAGGAAACACAAGCTTTAAATGACACATTAAACAAGATGGACTTAATTGATATTTATAGGACATTCCATCCAAAAACAACAGAATACACTTTCATCTCAAGTGCCCATGAAACATTCTCCAGTATACACCATATCTTGGGTCACAAATCAAGCCTTGGTAAATTTAAGAAAATTGAAGTCATATCAAGTATCTTTTCCAACCACAATGCTATGAGACTAGATACCAATTACAGGAAAAAAACTGTAAAAAATACAAACATGTGGAGGCTAAACAATACACTACCAAATAACCAAGAGATCACTGAAGAAATCAAAGAGGAAATCAAAAAGTACCTAGAAACAAATGATAAGACACAATGATCCAAAACCTATCTGATGCAGCAAAAACAGTTCTAAGAGGGAAGTTTATAGGAATACAATCCTACCACAGGAAACAAGAAAAATCTCAAATAAACAACCTAACCCTACACCTAAAGCAATAGAGAGAGAAGAACAAAAAACACCCAAAGTTAGCAGAAGGAAAGAAATTATAAAGATCAGATCAGAAATAAATGAAGGAAATGATAGCAAAGGTCAATAAAACTAAAAGCTGGTTCTTTGACAAAATAAAATTGACTCATCAAGAAAAAAAGAGAGAAGACTCAAATCAACAGAATTAGAAATGAAAACGGAGAAGTAACAACTGACACTGCAGAAATACAAAGGATCATAAGAGATTACTACAAGCAACTATATGCCAATAAAATGGACAACCTGGAAGAAATGGACAAATTCTTAGAAAAGCACAACCTTCCAAATATGAACCAGGAAGAAATAGAAAATATAAACAGACCAATCACAAGCATTGAAATTGAAACTGTGATTAAAAATCTTCCAACAAACAAAAGCCCAGGACCAGATGGCTTCACAGGCGAATTCTATCAAACATTTAGAGAAGAGCTAACACCTATCCTTCTCACTCTTCCAAAATATAGCAGAGGGAGGAACACTCCCAAACTCATTCTACAAGGCCACCATCACCCTGATACCAAAACCAAAGAAAGATGTCACAACAAAAGAAATTACAGGCCAATATCTCTAATGAACATAGATGCAAGAATCCTCAACAAAATACTAGCAAACAGAATCCAAAAGCACATTAAAAGGATCATACACCATGATCACATGGGGTTTATCCCAGGAATGCAAAGATTCTTCAATATACACAAATCAATCAATGTGATATTAACCATATTAACCATATTAACAAATTGAAGGATAAAAACCATATGATCATCTCAATATATGCAGAAAAAGCTTTTGACAAACAACACCCATTTATGCTAAACACTCTCCAGAAAGTAGGCATAGAAGGAACCTATCTCAACATAATAAAGGCCATATATGACAAAGCCACAGCCAACATCGTTCTCAATGGTGAAACCATGGTTTCTGGAAACTGAAGCCATTTCCTCTAAGATCAGGAACAAGACAAGTTTGCCCACTCTCACCAATATTATTCAACATAGTTTTGGAAGTTTTAGCTACAGCAATCAGAGAAGAAAAGAAATAAAAGGAATCCAAATCAGAAAAGAAGAAGTAAAACTGTCACTGTTTGCAGAAGACATGATACTATACATAGAGAATCCTAAAGATGCTACCAGAAAACTACTAGAGCTAATCAATGAATTTGGTAAAATAGTAGGGTACAAAATTAATGCACAGAAATCTTTCATTCCTATACACTAATGATGAAAACTCTGAAATAGAAATTAAAGAAACACTCACATTTACCACTGCAACAAAAAGAATAAAATACCTAGGAATAAACCTACCTAAGGAAACAAAAGACCTGTATGCAGAAAACTATAAGACAATGATGAAAGAAGTTAAAGATGATACAAACAGATGGAGAGATATACCATGTTCTTGGATTGGAAGAATCAACATTGTGAAAATGACTCTACTACCCAAAGCAATCTACAGATTCAATGCAATCCCTATCAAACTACCAATGGCATTTTTCACAGAAGTAGAACAAAAAAGTTCACAATTTTTATGGAAATATAAAGGACCCTGAATAGCCAAAGCAAGATTGAGAAAGAAAAACAGAGCTGGAGGAATCATGCTCCCTGACTTCAGACTATACTACAAAGCTACAGTAATCAAGACAATATGGTACTGGCACAAAAACAGAAATATACATCAATGGAACCGGATAGAAAGCCCAGCGATAAACCCATGTATATATGGTCACCTTATCTTTGATAAAGGAGGCAAGAGTATACAATGGAGAAAAGACAGTCTCTTCAATAAGTGGTGCTGGGAAAACTGGACAGCTACATGTAAAAGAATGAAATTAGAACACTCCCTAACACCATATACAAAAATAAATTCAAAATGGATTAGAGACCTAAATTAAGGCCAGACAGCATAAAACTCTTAGAGGAAAACTTAGGCAGAACACTGTATGACATAAATTACAGCAAGGTACCTTTTGACCCACCTCCTAAAGAAATGGAAATAAAAACAAAAATAAACAAATGGGATCTAATGAAAGTTATAAGCTTTTGCACAGCAAACAATAAAAAAAGACGAAAAGAACACTCAGAATCGGAGAAAGTACTTGCAAACGAAGCAACTGACAAAAGATTAATCTCCAAAATATACAAGCAGCTCATGCAGCTTAATATCAAAGAAACAAACAACCCAATCCAAAAATGGGCAGAAGACCTAAACAGACATTTCTCCAAAGATATACAGATTGCCAACAAATACATGAAAGGATGCTCAACATCACTAATCATTCGAGAAATGTATATCAAAACTACAATGAGGTATCACCTCACACCAGTCAGAATGGCCATCATCAAAAAATCTACAAACAATAAATGCTGGAGAGGTTGTGGAGAAAAGGAAACCCTCTTGCACTATTGGTGGGAATGTAAATTGGTACAGCCACTATGGAGAACAGTATGGAGGTTCCTTAAAAAACTAAAAATAGAACTACCATATGACTCAGCAATCCTACTACTGGGCATATACAGTGACAAAACTATAATTCAAAAAGAGTCATGTACCACAATGTTCACTGCAGCACTATTTACAATAGCCAGGACATGGAGGCAACCTAAGTGTCCATCAACAGATGAGTGGATGAAGAAGATGTGACACATATATACAATGGAATATTACTCAGCCATAAAAAGAAATGAAATTGAGTATTTGTAGTGAGGTGGATGGACCTAGAGACTGTCATACAGAGTGAAGTAAGTCAGAAAGAGAAAAACAAATACCATATGCTAACATATATATGGAATCTAAAAAAAAAAAAAAAGGTTCTGAAGAACCTAGGGGCAGGACAGGAATAAAGACGCAGATGTAGAGAATGGACTTGAGGACACGGGGAGGGGGAAGGGTAAGCTGGGACCAAGTAAAACAGCAGCATTGACATATATACAGGACCAGATGTGAAATCGATAGCTAGTGGGAAGCAGCTGCATGGCACAGGGAGATTAGCTCGGTTTTGCGAGCACCTAGAGGGGTGGGATAAGGCAGGTGGGAGGGAGACGCAAGAGGGAGGGGATATGGGGATATATGTTTGCATATAGCTGATTCAGTTGGTATACAGCAGAAACTAACACAACACTGTAAAGCAATTATACTCCAATGAAGACGTTAAAAAAAAAGTTCATAAAGCAATACTATACAACTCTTTGGGCACCACACATATTTAAATCGTGGATTACCATATTCTTCATTCTGTAAAGTTCGTATCTCATCAAGAATCTTTGAATCATGAATTTAGATTTTTTTTTGAGGGGCAGAGTTTTGGACTCTCAATAAAAACAGTACAGAACAAATACAGAAAAGGAAAATTAGTTCTGTATCGAAAGTGCTATTGCATAAAGCTTATCTTAGAATGTTTTTATTTAAAAATTTTTTTCCTTAGGATAATTTAAAAAACTCAGTATTGCATTTACCTCCAACAAGCTCCTCTAGACTTGGCACATGAAAAGAATACTCAGCACAAGACATCTTCTTTCTGAAACAGGAAGGGGGCAGAACACAACCTTAAAAAGAATGACATAGCTGTTGGGGGACGCAAAAATTAGTTAGAACTAACTAGGTCCGAGGTGGCAGACTTCCAGTAGAACTTGAGCCTCATTATATGCTCATTGTAATGCATTAGCATCTAAATGACACACCCACAGGTGCCATGACCATAAAAGCCCAGAAGTGGGCAGTGGCCCAATTCCTGGAATTCTCTGCCCCTTCCCCCAAATAGCTGGAATAATCCTCCCACTTGTTAGCCTATGAAATTACCCAGTCCATAAAAACTAACTACCCCATATTTCGGGGCCTCTCACCTTCTGAGATGTTCCACACTCTGTGGAGGGTTTCTCCCAAGGCCATCTCACCTTTTGAGATGGACCGCATTCTGTCTATGGAGTGTGTCTCTCTAAAAAAATCCACTTCTTACCTATCACTTTGTCTCTCAATGAATTCTTTCTGTGATGAGACATAAAGAACCTGAGCTTCGTTAAGTCCTGAGTGTGTGATCTCAAAGTACAGATCTCAAAGTACTGAGTTTTGGCTGGGGTCAAGTCTCAGCCCATGGGCTCAAGTCCCAATCTGAGTTTTGAGGTTTCACGAGGATGTACAAAATAAAGCAATTGTAGGCTAATTATTGCAGTGCACCAAGCATGAACAGCTGCTGCTCTGGAAATGAAAGAGTTCAGTTATATAAAGAGGGCAAAAGGGCATTTAGGCGTCCTCACAGAAAGGCAACCATAACTTCTTGTATTTAATATTCCAAGTGAGAAATGTCCAAGTAACCTATTTTAATACTAGTACCTTAAATAGCTGACATTTAAAATAGACAAGAGGAATACCAAACCAAGAGGGCACATGATTCATTTTCTTCAGTCACGTATCTGGATTGAACATGCGGCTTTCTAATGGTCGATTTAAGGAATATAGATCCTGAAGCAAAGGTAGTTATTAAGGTTTATGAATAAGTGTTTAAATGGTTGTAGATAACAGTACAGGATGCTCAGGTACTTCTATAATAGATCATTTATTTGTGTTTTCTATTCTATATTTGACATTTAGGCTAAAAGTTAAACAAGTTTCTTAGACTATCACTTTTACAAGAGAAAATTTAAATTACTAAGAGAAATGGAAACTCCTACAAATTATTAGCTTTTGAAATTCAAATTATTTCATTTACAAATAAACATTTTCTTGGTAAACAGCTTCAATGTCCAATTATTCTGATAACCTAACCAATTATAATTTGATTTTTAAAAAATACAGTAGACATATATGCACAGAGATTAGTATCTTACCTCAAGTGTACAGGTGATGAGGTGTGCAAGCAGAGAGAGTTAAATAAAATGCAGGCAAAAAAACCCAAACAAACGAAAGTAATATGAGGTGGGCGGGGAATCCCGCTGGAGGCCAATCACAACAAGGAATAAAGACAAAACTCTTAAGGCTGTTTCTAAGAACACTGTTGGAGTTCTCATTAAAATTGTTAATGAAATACCTCGTTAATGTGAATAATCTAATCTCTGATATACCATTACTTAGTAAGTGAAAGATGGTCCTTCAACATCACTTGAAATACTCTTCCAAAAAAAATTTTTTTTTAATTTTCCAAAGATTCAGTTTTCTTAGAAACTGGATTTCTAATTTTGATGATATCAAATAACACATCCTCCACAAACATACATTTAAGACCCGACATTTCTTTAGTACTTTATCAGATAATACTTTATTACCCTTTATTTACTTAATATGCATAATTTGGTCTCCCAAAGAAAATGTAAAGTGTTGATAATGGGCCCAAAACCCTATATAATCATATTTAGATGATCTCAAATATATTTTATTTTTTTTTGGCCGTGCATTGCGGCTTGCAGGATATTAGTTCCCTGACCAGGGATCAAACCCTGGCCCTCGGCAGTGAAAGCGAAGCATGGAGTCCTAACCGTTGGACAGCCAGGGAATTCCCGAAAATATATTTTCGAATTGAATAAGCTATAATTGTTTAGGAATGAGCCATTTTAACTTTACTGAAATAATTTCAGATGGACAGAAAATACGTACAAATAATCTCATATATGCTTCACCTAGATTTTCTAAATGTTGACATCTTATATTTTCTTTCTTTCTTTTTCTTCTTTTTTTTTTTTGGCTGCTCTGCGAGGCATGCAGAATCCTAGTTCCCAGACCAGGAGTGGAACCCGTGCCCCCAGCAGTGGAAGCATGGAGTGTTAACCACTGGACCACAAGGGAAGGCCCATCATCTTATATTTTCTTTATTAGAAACCAGCAAGTACTAATTAAGAACTTGTGAAAATCTGCTCAGTGAATACCATGTTTATTTAAAATGAAGATAATAAAAGCACTCTAGATATTTCTACTTACAGTAGGAATAATAAAGACTCAAGTTTAAATTAAATACAATCCTAATGATCTCAGGTGGCCTCGGCCTGCAGGGGCTTGAAGCAAGACCTCGTTCCCCAGCGAAGTCAGGCCATGGCAGTGAGAGCACTGAATCCTAGCCCCTACACCACGAGGGCCAGTGGCTAGTGACAAGGCCCCTGGCTTGTCTTATTTGTAAAAGTTAATTTCAACAAAGAGACTGAAAGTAGTGAAACAAGCAAAGTGTTTATTAGGAGGGAAAAAAGTACATGTGAATAGACACACATGGGTGGACTAAGAGAGTTGCGTCTTCGTGGTAGTTTAAATCACTTACATGGGGCATTTCTTGCGGGTTTCCTCTGGCCAATGTCTTGCTTTGCCTGGCTCTGAGGCCGTATTTGGTATAACTCAGGGTTCTCCCCTGTATGTGCGCACATCTCTTAATGCAGAGACCTATGGAAAGGTTGACATCACCTCCTATGGGGTGGTGCCCCCTCCCTTCCCTACACCCCCAGCCTTTCTGTACCTGTATAGTTGGGAAGATCTCCTTGACCTTGAGAATGAGAAATCTGTGGTCTCTTTATCTTTATTCTGGGTGGGACTCAGCTCCTCCCAGCTCCTGGCATTATCTTATCTTGGAGTAGCTGCCCACACAGGACAGATTTCAGCTGCTCAGCCTGCGGCCCATCAGCATCTCCTGCATCACTGATTTTACACCCTTTACTATCTTTTAAAGGTCAGGTTTTTGTTTTCTTTCCCCACCAAAACAGAAACAAATTCCAACCCTGGGAGGCTACAGCCTGAATAACTGGTTTAGAAATGCAAGCCAAAAGCCCAGAAGGCAGCGTGGTAGTGTGTATAAGTGTGTTTCTGTGTGAGTGAGAAATAGGGAAGAGGAGGTTGGAGTTGGAGTGATGAGAGAAAAGGGTTAGAAAAGTTCTAATACAAACCCAGAGTGGCTCTAGGAGGACAGCTTTGGGCCACATGGAGGCAAACAACATTTACTCTCCAGATTCCACTGCTGGGAGTCAGTGGCCCAGAAGTAGGGTCTAGAGAAGGGAAGAATGGAAGATAGGAGGCAGAAGGTAAATGGAGCTGCAGAGGCAATGCCTAAAGGGGTGGACCAACTATGGCCGATAACTATTGACAAACTGCATTCTGTAAACCAAACAGTATGTTAGACACTTTACAGACATTCCTTCAAAACCTCACACAACGACATATTATCCTACTCATTTTACAAGAGGAAATAGGCCAGAGAGAATATATTATTTACTCCAGATCACTCAGCTATTAAGTGGCAGAAACAGAATTCAAAACCAAATCTAGCCCACTGTAAACCCAGAACTCATCACATTATACCTTGCCATTAACTGGTGAGGGAATGATACAATTCAGCTCACAAGAGCAACCTTCTAGCACTCAGTATACCTGTGGTCATCTGTTTGCTTTGTTTCTGTCCCTTAGACTGTGATCTCTTTGAAGATAGGACTGTATTTCTCATATTTGTCTTCAAGTACCTAGCATACAATGGATATCAGTTCAGCCTTAGTTTTTTTTATTGAACATTTATGATATTCCAGACTCATAAGGCTCTGGGGCACGGCTGGCTCCATGGATGTGCAACTAGTGAAGTTACACAGGACCATGTGCTCAGAATAGCACGTGGTTTATGCTCCATTGCCACCATCTTTAAATTCTTAACTTTAGGGACTTCCCTGGTGGTCCAGTGGTTAAGACTGCACGCTCCCAATGCAGGGGGCCCAGGTTCAATCCCTGGTCAGGGAACTAGATCCCGCACGCCATAACTAAGAGCCTGCATGCCACAATGAAGACCCCGTATGCCGCAACTAAGACCTGGTGCAGACAAATAAATAAATAAAATAAATATTTAAAAAAATTCTTAACTTTATATTTGAACTTTTAAGATGGATAGGACAATGGAACATGCTTGGGATCAGAGGAGAGAGGGTCTATGTGCATGTCCACCACCACTCCTTGCTTCCCATTCACAAAAAGCGTTTAAGTCCTGTGAGCGTAGAATGCTGGTGGATGCACAGTCTAAGGGAGTTCATCGAGACTCAAATTCCCTGGATTCCATAGTGTCGGTAGAATGTGCACGCATGGAGAAGTAAAATAAATACAGGGGTGCTAGTTTTGTGCAGTATCCAGTGTTCTAGTAAGAACAAAATACATATGCCTACATAGTATGAATTGTGAAATTTCAGTAATTCTGCGTACAAGCTAAATGTTCCTATGTTTGTATTTAAAACTGGTATTGCAGAATATAGAGTGGTAAATCTCATGCTAATGAGTTAAACTCAATTTTTCTTTACTTAGAGTGACAATAAATTGCAAATTAATGCTATTAATTAATAATAGTATAGTTAGTTATTAATTAATAATAAATCAATAAAATAGAATTAATGTCATTAATAATTAATAATAGCAAATTAATGCTATTAATTAAAACATCATGACAAGTGGAAAGAGGTACTACAGAAGAAAGGAGACCGCTTATATTTTAGTACCTTTAATGGCACTTTCCCCCTGCGTTTTGAACAAGGGGCTCTGCATTTTCATTTCGTACTGAGACTCACAAATTACATAGGCAGGCATGTTATGGAACATGGCAGTGAATAAGACATGCAATCCCTGTTCTGGAGCTAACGGTACTTCATAATGCCTAGAAGACTAGACTCTGTGCCTGGAATTGTTCAACATTTAGAGCAAAATTGAGTAAAGAGGCTAGATTACCCTCCAGGTCTGTCCAATCCGAAAATGACACTAGCCACAGATTAAGACTAGACGGCTTTCCTGGTTTTTTCATATGATACAAGAGGTCTGAAAGTGGACAAATCAAGCCAGCTCATTCCTTTTTGTAACTACTGTGGGGGAAAAAAACCCCAAAATACCAAAACTAAACGAGTTTAAACTTTTATCTTAACATTCATTAATCATTCAGGGAACTAAGGGAGAAAACAAACAAAAAAACTCGCCGCTGGTATCTCTTGTGATATGTTAACCAACCCCTGGGAGGCTGACACTTAGCTCTGAGTGAAAGAGTAGTTAACAAAAGTGAGAAGGGGAGAGGGGACCTGGATGTACTACGGGGTAACACTGGCTTCCAGTACAAAGGTTACACATTTTGAGTCTCGGTCAAAGCATGATCGTCTTACAAGTTAACGCAGAGGAGATTTCTGAAGGCAAAAGTAGACATAATATGACAAAACACACCTGGCACCGTACACACACGCACACCCCCCCACACACTCGAGATCAGATTTTGGGAAGTCAGAGGACAGCTCAACCAAGGCAAGACCACTGGAAGCAAAGCAGGTGGAGTGCCTGTTTCCTTGCAGTTCACAGTCATTCCGTTCACCTGACCCCACAATTTATTTCTTGTAGTTTGCCGAAACATTCTTGTCTACTCCACTTACCTAATCGGTGAGGGAAGCCTACACCTGAAACCCGATCTTGCCTCAGTCAACTCCGCCTCCTCTGGATCCGGGAGATCAGACCCCGCCCGCTCGAAATCGCTCCTCCTCTCACGGAGATCAAAATGGCGCCCCGCGGGTCGCCACTTCCCACCTCTCACTTTCTTCCTGGAGTCAAATTGTTATCGCGAGACTTCGGTCTCCCTATTAGCTGGGGCACGCAGCCTGCCCATCCTTTTCTCCAGCGCGGTAGTGGAGGTTGGTGGTTCTTAACTTGTTGGAGTGAGGGGGGGGTTCCGGAGGTTGCTGAATGCGGACTTCCTAGGGAGGGGTGGCGGGTATCTGGTACGCAGCTGAGGCCCATGCCGAGCCGGCGCTGGTTGGTGCAAGCTTTCTGCCCTCTCGACGGGTAGGAAAGAGGACGGGGGCTTCCGGGCCTTCTGGGCGGGGGAGGGTTTCCTCTTGTAGCTTTACCCAGGCCCCTGCGTGGCATATCGGGGTCCAGCCGCGAAAGTCAGTACCCGAGGGCGGAGGGCTCGTGGTTTTTGTGGACTTCGGGCCTAGTGGCTTTACTGCGGCCCACAGTACACGATTATAGTATGGGCGTGGTCCGTTGTCTGGCATGTAGATGTTAAA
Source organism: Delphinapterus leucas (assembly GCF_059928025.1). Lineage (NCBI taxonomy): Eukaryota > Metazoa > Chordata > Mammalia > Artiodactyla > Monodontidae > Delphinapterus > Delphinapterus leucas. Next base: position 69,387,470 of record NC_143135.1, on the reverse strand, counting down.
GTGTGGTACATACAATACACATTTTCTGAATTAATAGGGTTTAAGTGCGAGGTAACCATTGCTGACGCCGTTCTTCTTGTACGAGGTTAGGCGCTTCCTGGAGACGCTCGCCCCAAAATCGCACAAAGTGCTGAAGGGGAATTGTTAGAGCCAGTGAAGGGCACTATTGCCATGTGCTCCTCCTCGCAGAATCTCGGAATAGGAAGCCACACTTCCGTAGGAATCCTTTCTAGTTTCCGAAAAAGAGGTTTTGAGTCAACTTTAATTTTGATAATACGCTCTGATTTTTTTTTTTTTTTTAATCTCAGGTATACCATCAGTGCCATTGGATCCACTTGTTGAATTTCTTTTTGGGCAGTTATTTCGTGACTTATTTCTTAGATTTTGCATTTTAGAAAACTACGATAAAACAACATGAAATTACCAGGAGTCCGTTGGATATTTTGCGAATCTGAGATCTCTGTGACCTTATTGGTTTCCTATGTTCGAAGTATATTGTTCTTGTAGGATTTCTTTTATCGTTGCTCATTTGTCATTGCCAAGAATGCTAAAGACTAAGAACAATATACAAATAGGAAGAATGATGGCATCCCCGATAAGGGAGATGGAAAAGTAAAATTAGACATTATCTTTTTTTAAAATTTTGTCCAAACTATTGTAATGTATCTAAGGAGATTACAACAGTGCCCTTTGTCTTTTTTTTTTTTTTTAATTTGTAAGCCTTTCATCGAAAAGTTTGAGAATTCAGAACTTTTGTATTAATACCCATTAACAGCAAATTCCAGACCAGGAGTTTGGATAGAGGTAGTTAAGTCCTCCTGATTATTTTCCCAGGTATACTGAGGCCATACTCCGCCTTCTGGCTTTGTATGCAAAAGATTTTCATACTAGTTCCCAACTGATGTTGAAAAATGGCTTTTTGGCTGTTGTATGGCTAAGGGTAAAATTACATTTTTTAACTGCTGTGGAAAGCTGTGTGATACTTTCGTTGGAAATTACAATACTCTTCTGGAATCTAACATTGGATAGATGAGGCAAAACTGAAAGAGAACCTGTGAATAAAATCTCTAGATTTTAGGATTGACCTGAAATGACAGTTCCTACATGAAAATATTAAAAGCCTTGTATGTGATTTTGCCTTAATTTATGTGTAATTAATTTACATAATTGTCACAACGACATCAACATTTTCATTACTCTGATACTAGCTGTTTGCATTTATTCAGGGAAACAACATCACATTTACTGAATTTTGTATGGTCAGAAATCTGTTTAAATCAAAGGACAATTGACAAATTTGAGAGGGGCTTGGAAAACACATACCAGGAATGGATTCTATCAACTATGCAACGGCATCTGACTCAGCTGTGGAAATTGAGAATCAAAGGTAAGTGCTTTCTTTTTTTTAAATAACAATCACCAGATTTTTCTGGAAAAGAGACTAGATGGTAATTTTACTGTATTTGAATTACCGGGAAAGCATAAATCATTGTAGATAATGAGTAGTGGTAATGGTAATTTTCTTGCATTAGAACAGAAAAGGAAAACCTGGTTTGCACAGGCTTTTGAAGTTTTAACTACTTAGAATCGTGGGACACATCGTTAACTCAGGGAAACAGGAGTATATTCTCCGGGCCAAACTGCTATCTTCCTCATTAAATCATCCTCATTTTATAAGAAGAAAATGGGTATCAGTAGGGAATCTTGTTTTAAAATCAACTTGTTCCTATATTCCACATTATCAGGGATGCTGGCTTATGTATATGATGAGAGGTATCTAGTCCTAATTGTTGTTGATCTCACTGGGAAAACAAATGAGCATTTCTAGTATACTGACTACATCTTTCCGCTAGGATACTCTTGTTTTATTTAGAGGAGGTTTTGTCTTAGTTTAGCCCCTAGCAGTGAACAAGCCTGCCTTTGTGGAACTTACATAAAGGAAGATGATTTTTTGGCTAAGTGCTATGGCACATGGCATTATGGGCCACTTGTGGAGAGTGGTAAGAGCTAAGTGATTGGCTAGTACTGAGCCCATCTTTTAAAAAATTACTTTGAACATGTTTTTCTGCTTTGATTTGTAAAAGAAAAGTATATTACTGGTAATAAACAGTAATATGAGGGTACAATTAATCTTTCCCTGTTTTCTAGTGATAACTCTTCCTCTGGTAGCAGCTTATTTAAAACTCAGTGTGTTCCTATCCCACCTAAAAGGAGGCAAAGAAACCCTATTAGAAAATTCGTTCACACACCTGAAAGTACTCAAGCAAGAGATTCATCTAGTGACTCATCTATAGAGCCAAGACCATTGACTTTAAAAGCTATTTTTGAAAGATTCAAAAAAAAGAAACGTAAAAAGAGGAAATACAAGCCAACGGGAAGATCAAGGGGAAGACCAAAAGGAAGGAGAAACACTAGAAGCTCACAAATAAATAAGAAACAATTTAAAGACAAAGGACCTGGCTTCCCATTTTTAGAATCAGAAAATGGAAGAAAACCATTACCTTGGAGAAAAATTTTAACCTTTGAGGTGAGTCTGTATATATGCTGATGCACATAGCTTAAAATGTTTGAAATGAGTTGTTGGTTGCTTTTAGAATTTAGATGTACCTGGATCATGCAGTCTTCAACTTTTATAATACTTCTCTATACTGCTGCTTAAATGCCATCCCCCTCCTTCAGCTCAAAGTTCACTTGGACTTCTGGGTGGAATCTTGCACTGGTAACACTGGGTGAATGTACCTGTATATGAAGTGCTCTAAGGCTGATTTTATACCTTGATCTTATCCTGTCAGGGCTGTAAACACCATTCCTAAAACTCAAATGCCCAGTTGTTTTATAGTAACCGAAGTGAAACCCACACCTACCTTTCATGTTCAGTGGCTTTAGGATTTCATTTTGTTCAGATATTTCAATTTCTGACAGAATTACCAGACAAATAACGCCAGTACTTAGCAGTAGACTCTGAAATATTTGAGATAAGTGATTGCATAATTTGTAGTCACTTGTTCTAGAATCTGATTTATTGGAAAGGATTAATACTCATTAACCTCTTTATGTTTTAAGGTGATTAAAATAGACAGTTCTCTGCATTAAAAAATGTCTTAAGTAATGCCCAAACGATACAAGATTTATGCTTGTTTTTCTTGGTACTAACTTTGATAACTTGCTAGGTAGAACAGTGAATTGATACACGTGATCTCCATATAGCAGAGTAGTTAAATCAAGATCACTAAGGACCTTGTTATGGGGATCCTTGTCATTTAGGAACATAGGCATTTGCTGAGTGGAAGAAATTCTTTTTAAGTCCTTGACTTAAAATATGGTGTTTTTGGTACATAGCAAGCAGTGGCAAGAGGATTTTTTAACTACCTTGAAAAACTGAAGTATGAATACCATCTCAAGGAATCCTTGAAACAAATGAATGTTGGTGAAGATTTAGAAAAAGAAGACTTTGATAGTCGTAGATACAGATACTTGGATGATGATGGATCTATCTCTCCTATTGAAGAGTCAGCGTAAGTTCTATCATGGATTGGAATAATTTTGGACATAGGTTTTATAAGATTAAGTGCTTTTAAATTTTAATGTTGCTCCATATGCTATCAATTTGTTTAGACTTTAATAGTGATGTGAACACAGATAAAATATTAATAGACTTAACTGGTATTGCTGTTTCAGTTGTATGTCATGACAGTATACTACTCATTGGGTTATAAAAGATTTGTCATCTGAGTGATACACTTTTTTTTTAACTATTGGAGTATAATTGCTTTACAATGGTATGTTAGTTTCTGCTTTATAACAAAGTTGAATCAGTTATATATATACACTGAGTGATATGCTTTTAATATTGCAGAGCAGAGGAGGAGATTGCAACAAATCTTGAACATGATGAATGTGATATTAAATTGGTGGTAAGTGACAATTTTATCCCACTTCATTTTGGGAGGACAGCTGTTGACAAAGGGAGAATTTTATCCTGTTGTGTTACTATCTGTATTTAAGTTTTGAAAGGTTCAATGCCCTTGGTGCAGGAAATGCAAGAATAAAAATAAGAATTTTATGGATAATTGCTGAGAACATGAATTATCAATACTATATGAGTAAAAACAATACTATTGTAAGTTTTCATGTGTGGTGTTGCTACTAGGATATCAGATGAGAAAAGCAGCAGAAGTTAATTTGGATTTTTAACATCCAGATGTAGTATCCAGGTTATTTTAAGTAACCTAGAGTTTAGTTATATGTAATTACTAACGCGGTAAAGTTTCAGTTATTGCTTAGTATTGTTATTTCTTATGCAGGAGGATAATTATTTCATAATAAGTTCTGAAATACCAAAGAAGAATGTATATTTGGAACAAGAGGAATATACTGAAGAAGCTGCATTGCCTAAAAAGAGAGCATCAAAATCCAAAAAGCACTGGACAGAGGACAGAATGGCCTGAAAATAGATAGGATTATGACTACCAGACAAGGTAAACAGAATAGAGAAAAAGGAACTTTATAGAAAGAAAAGATGATGAATGTGAATACATATGCCAGCCTTATGATAAAAAAGAACCTTGTAAGAAAATAAAAAGAATAAACAAATTTATAAAACTCCTGAAGTAGTAATTATAAGAAAATAATTAAAACAGTGAGATTATGTAGAAAAAACATTGAGGCTGTTACAGCAGATATATCACTTCCCCCAAAAATAAACGACATTCTACTGTTTTTGCATATGGTGGTGTATTTCTGGGTAAGAGAACTTAAAGGTGGCATTTGAGCTTTGAATCAAAGAAATAAGATTGTAATCCTGAAAAAATCTTAGTTGCAATAACCACTAATGATATTCTCCTTAGAGTACCTGGCAACTCCATTTTTATTTTTTTCAGAGAAATGCCTATTAATGTAATAACTTAATATTTTCCTTTCCTAACTATCTATAATCATTTTCATCACCACTGTATGTTCCAGATTATGCCACTTTATATACTTCATTTTACCATAGCACTTGTGTTTGTTTTTGTTTAATTTGTGGACAAAGACTTCTAGACAGGTGCACAAATAAATCCTCTTTTGCAACCCAGAGCTCATTGTTCAGTATGAGTTTTGATACAGATAAGAAGGAACATGATACCTAAGAGAGTCAAGTGATGGGGGTGTATTGATAAACATAAAGATTGCTTCCAGGACTATAGAGCTGATAATTTCCCTCATATCTTAAGCTTTTAAATTATCAGCTGTATTGATTTTAGTACTCTAATTTTAACGTTGACATGAAACAAAGATGGCTTCTTTTTTTAGGCTTTTATCTTGATCAGAGTGTCTGGATAATTTAAAAAGGTATGTCTTATGCTTTAGGTGAGTTTGGGTACAATTTGTGTAAATGTGATAAATTGTCAGAATTTAAAACCTCCATAGGTTTCATTATTGAAAGGCATTTTTGCCAATTTTAAATTTCTGTTCATAATGTAATTTCAGAAAATGAATCTCAGGAGTGACATGCTTTACAGTGACATTGTGCCAGTTTCACTTCACTTGAATGAAAGGGTCCCAGAACTATAAATTAGGCAGTTATAGTCAGAATCTTGGATATTCCTGCTTCAAGCATACACAACATATTTTTAATCTCCCCGCACCCCTATACAATATATATATTTTTTATTTGTACGTGGGCCTCTCACTGTTGTGGCCTCTCTCCCGTTGCGGAGCACAGGCTCCGGACGCGCAGGCTCAGCGGCCATGGTTCACGGGCCCAGCCGCTCCGCGGCATGTGGGATCTTCCCGGACCGGGGCACGAACCCATGTCCCCTGCATCGGCAGGCGGACTCTCAACCACTGCGCCACCAGGGAAGCCCTATACAATATTTTTTAAAAGTTTATTGAAGTATAGTTGATCTACAATATTAGTTTCTGCTGTGCAACAGAGACTCAGTTATACATACATTTCTATTATGATTTATCACAGGATATTGAATATAGTTCCCTGTGCTATGTAGTTAAGACCTTGTTTATCTGTACTTACGTATATAAGTAGTTTGCATCTGCTAATCCCAGACTCCCAGTCCATCCTTCCCCCACATCCCCCTCCTTGGCAACCACAAGTCTGTTCTCTATGTCTGAGGCTGTTTGTTTCATAGATGTGTTCATTTGTGTGGTTTTAGATTCCACAAAGAAGTGATATCCTATGGTATTTGTATTTCTATTTTTGATTTACTTTGCTTAGTATGATAATCTCTAGGTCCATCCATGTTGCTGCAGATGGCATTATTTCATGCTTTTTCATGGCTGAGTACTAATCCATTGTGTGTGTGTACCACATCTTTATCCGAGTAATAATCCACTGTGTGTGTGTACGTGTACGTACGTACCACATCTTTATCCATCTCTTGATGGACATTTAGGTTGCTTCCATGTCCTGGTTACTGTAAACAGCATTGCAATGCATGTATCCTCTCAAACCATGTTTTTCTCTGGATATATGCCCAGGAGTGGGATTGCTAGATCATATGGTAGCTCTGTTTTCAGTTTGAGGAACTGCCGTACTGTTCTCCTTACTGGCTGTACCAGTTTACATTCCCACCAACAGTGTAGGGCGGTGTTCCTTTTTCTCCAACACCCTCTCCAGCATGTATTTGTAGACTTTTTGATGATGGCCATTCTTACTGGTGTGAGGTAGTACTTCATTATATTTACATTTCTAATAATCAGTAATGATGAGCATTTTTTCATGTGCCTATGTGTATGCTTTCTTTGGAGAAATGTCTGTTTAGGTCTTCTGCCAATTTTTTGATTGGGTGGTTTTTTTGTTATTGAATTGTACTATCCATTAGTTTTATTTTTATTTTTTAAATTTTCTGGCCATGGTGCTACTCTTTATATACTTAATTACATGTGGATTGAACATGTTTACTAAACACGTCGTATGTTTTCAAGTTCTTCCTTCCCTTCAAATTTTGGTTTACCACAATTTATGTTCTGCTATTAATTCACCCTCACGTGATGTGAAGAATCCCCAAATAACTTTTTTCTTGAAAAACTCATGGCCTAAATGAGATGAAATGTTGCTCCTAAAGATTATTTTATTTAATGTTATGCATGTTAATATGCTGAATGATTTATTATAATTTTGATTTAATCTGACCTTTGTTATTTAGATTTGCAAAAGGGATATATTTTTCATACACTTGTTTGGCCAGTGCATTCTTTTATTTTTGGCTGCACCGAGTGGATTGCAGATCTTAGTTCCCAGACCAGGGATCGAACCCGTGCCACCTGCAGTGGAAGCATTGGAGTCCTAACCGCTGTACGGCAGGGAAGTCCCTACAGTGTTTTTAATGAATGCATAATCTAAAATGAGGTAGAAGATTTAAAAGTATAATGCTAGAAATGACTACACAGGACACAAACTTTCATGAATCTGAATGGTATAAAGTTTAATTAAATACACCCAATTTGTCTTCAACGATTCCCCAATGGTCAGAACATCAGCCACATTAACATTTTTCTCTATTTTTATAATTGATATCAACTAATGAGAAAATGCTTTATATAGTTCTTAAATTAAGGCAAAAATTCAAAGTAAAAATTTTGCAGTAATCTGGGAATTGCATAGGCAAAATACATTGCAGTAATGAAGTTCTTAAAATCAAGCTTAAATTTATATGTGGAACTCTTCCTTTGTTTGGTTCATGTATAATAGCTAATAAGTACTTTGCATATTTTTACCTGTTAATATAATGCTATCTTTTCTAAACATTGTAAAAATACCTACCATGTGACTAATTCATAGGATGATTTCCTTAAATTTCTTAAAACATCCTTTGTGGTGTCTGTTACTGCACAGTTTTGAACTCATCTAAGAGACTGGAGCTCTTTCAAATAATTGTTCTCTTGTGGACTTGTTTATATTTTTCAAAAAGCAAGCAGTGGTTGAGGTCTATCCCGATGGGGCTTTTTCTGTAAACCTACATCGTTGGAAACGCCTCATAGATTAACTGTGTGGTTTCCTTTACTCATAGAACTACCTGTTAGATCTGTGGGAAAGAACTACAAGACAGAGCTGCCAAGTAAACTATGAAAAACCTAACGAACTTTTTATCTTAGGTATTGGCATATCCCAATGATCTGTACTGTTCTAGGGCGTGATGGCTTAGGTAAGTTTTAATCAGTGGCAGTGTAATTTGTGTGGGGGTAGTGGGGGGACCATTCCAGTTCAGATGATGAATTTAACCGTTCAACTGCTGAATGATACAGACATGAACTAAAACTTAATTCTGATAGAGCTGAGTATGCTTAATATCTAAATATTTTAAGTTATATATTGAGGTTTTAATTTTTAATCACATGAGTATGGTATCCATCTTTTATTTGATATTTTATTTGCAGGAGTGAATATGATTTGAACCTAATACATTTTTAGAGGTAAGTGGAATATTTAATTTCTATTCAAATTAAGGATTCAGAAGTTCTGAAAAGAATAAATTTTGAGTATAGCATTCCATTACTGTTGTGACTGCTAGTTAATTAGGTATAAAACAATTATCAGGATTTTGGCCAAAAATACTGCTGTAATATTTGTGTTTACAGAATTGGAAAAAAATGGAGAGACAGCACTGACACGTAAATATGTATAATCGGATAGTTTCCTATGTAAGTTCTATAGGTATAGAGAGGGTAAAGGCAGCAATGGCTAGGTTTATAGTTTAAAATGGAGTTAATGTAGTTGTCTCATTGGAATAACAAACATGTTATAAGAACTTAAATTTTTAGAGATGTGTGAAGATATTTCTCAGATAGTAACATTACAAACTTGAGGTTGAGGGTTTTTTCTGGTTCAGTCATAATTGCACTGCATGGTATCTGCATTCAGCAGTTTGTTCCTGCTGAGTGTTCAAAGGACAGTGCAATATAAATTCAGTATTTGGCATCGTTGGTTTTCTTGGCTTTGTGCATGTTAGACCTGGTATTTCTACTGATACAGTATTCCTATAGTTTTTCATACTGTTCAGTTTGACAGTCTTCAGTAGTAACTAATACTATTTTTCTAGGGTGTCAAATTCAGAACCAGGCAGATCCATCTCCTGACCCTAAACATGTAAGGATTTCTATTTCTGTTGCTTCTAGTAGCTTTCCTTTCATTGATAGCATTGTTAGCATAACAGCAAAACTTCTACACAAGTGCAGAAGCCTTTTGCACAGTGTATATATAAGCTTGAGAGAAATGTTTATAAAGCCTCATACAGTTGAAAATGGGCACTGTTGTTCATGGTGCCCGTAAATTGTTAATGTGGCTACATTGAGAACACAGGTTTTGCTTCCATCACTGTAATTTCATTGCGGTGGTGACAATGAGACCTGCAACATTTTTTTTTTTTTTGGCTAGGCTCATGAGTAAAAATTGGATATAACAAGGCTTTTCAGTATTAGAAAAGATGAAGGGATAAATAGCAACATACTTGCTATATTTAATTTCTAGGGTCCTAAAGTAAATCACTTGAGGAAATTGGATCCGAAAGATTACAGGTATGATTTTAATTTCATTTTTTCCCTTGTATTTAATGAAAAAGACTATGACGTTAAAAAGGCCATTAGTTGTTTTACTATTTACCAGTAACGTATGATGTCATGATGATGGGCAAAATGTTCAACTGCTCTGAATGGGCTGAATGAAAATAGCCTTTCTGAACATCCATCTTACATAAAGCTATGTTTTAAAACATGAAAGCTCTAAGATAAAAGTTGCCTGAAACATGCATGTTTGGAAACAATCAGCTAAATTTAGGTGTGAATGAAAATGGAACCTAATCAGTCCCAGTTGCCATTACAATCTTTTTCTGTAGGTGGGGAATTTTGAAGTGTGTCCATATTTCATTGGAGATCAAAGAAGCCTAACTAAAAGAATTGTGGTAAGTAATTTTTTATTTTACCACACCAAATTATTTGTCAGGCTTTAATGGTCATTACCAAGGCTTTTAGAATGCAGTTTCTCATTTGCTGTGGACATGACCATAAAAAAAGTTTCCCACTAGGTTTTATTTCTGCTACTTTGTAGCATTCAGCCTGTTGGGAACACTTTATTATTTACTTCTATTTCCATTGCCTAGGTCAGCACTGTTCCAGTATAAATAGAACACAAGCCATTTTTTTCTAATTAGATTTTACAATACTGATACATGGGTAGTGACTATATATTGAACAAGTGTGTGCCTAGATTGCTGGAGTTCTTTATTTAATCCTGGGCTTTTAGTTTATTACATTACAGGTTGCCTGGTTACTACTAAAGGAGGGGAGGCTGGCTTCCATGAGCACCTCTGAAAATGGACCCTTATCTTTATATTTGTTATACAGGGCTGACTCACATGATAACTTCTTTTTGAAAGGTATGTACACACTAAAGAAAATAATTTTATAGGTCATTTCAAAGAGGGCTGATGGGACCACATCCAGGAGCTCTTTACGCTGTGACCAAAGACTGAGTTCTCCACTGGATATAATAGTAACTTGATAGTGCTATGTTTTCCAGATGGAGATACAAGCTACTCATACCCATGATTAGTGATGTGGGAAAATAAAAATAAATTTAAATATCTTCCAACTTTAACCAATGTCTACTCTCTTCTTTAGGGACCCATGATTAGTGATGTGGGAAAATAAAAATATTTAAATATCTTCCAACTTTAACCAATGTCTACTCTCTTCTTTAGGGCTATTTTATCTTGAAGATTTATGAGTTTGGAGGAACTAAGGTGATTGGCAGTGGAAAGAATCAGAACGTGTGAAATTCCTTAAAAATTTATTGACTTAAATAACTGTGTTACACATAATAAAAAAAACCCTTTTTGTGTGGGAAGTCAGCATATATTTTTGGCTCGAAGTTTCTCTAATGTTTTCTGTGGAGGGAATAATAACGTTTATCAGTTGTAGTTCTGATGTGCCTTAGACATGAAAAATTGGCGGGGGTGGGGCAGTGGCTGCTCACCTTATGAAATTCTTTTGCCCTTGCTCTGTTTTGGGCATATGCGTCTTGCTTTGCTTTCTCTTCCTTTTGCTTTTTCACTTCAGGTAACTGATGGTATAATCTGCAAGAAATTTATATGGAATTAAAGACAGACACTTAAGCTATGTGAATTCATATATCTTCATATATCCACATACATACCTTAGAGCCCTTTGGTGCATATGGGCTTGTGCAGTCTTTCTGTCTTCAGGAAGAGACACTCTAACCTTGTTCACACCCTTTAGGTGACTGACAAATGAACCTGAGCGGAGAACAAGTCATTTAATATATATGTAATGCCAGATTCTCTTTGAAAACTGATGTGGAGAGTATACCTGTGGGTTTCTCCTTTACTATTTTGGTTTGAGAACTTCCAGAGACACGAATTTTATTCCTTATTTCTTTCTGTCTCTGTGAGGATCTCTCCATAAATGCTTTTTTTCTTTTCATAAATGCTGCTTGTAAGCTCCCTGGAGTAGCTGTAAACTTTGAAAGGGTTTCTGTTTAAAAAAAAAAAATTGAGGCTATATGTCAGCAATATACAAATGTGTGGGGTTTCTGCTCGAGTAGGGGGAACCCCACTGGCCCCTGGGCTCACTAATCTGATGCTCAGGGCATACATACCTGCACACACAGCTGGTTTCTCCACAGGATGTTCTGATGCAGCTGGACAATCTGAGTTTTGTGTTTCTGATAGAAGAGGCAGAAATTCACTCACCTAATTGTGAGAAAGTCACAGACTTTACCACTTTACCTCACTGTACAGATTCACAGCAAAGGTTCTAAACTTTACCCATTCTAAACCCTAGGTCTTTTGGAACTGCCTTTCTAGAAAGTTCAGTTGTCAGCTTGTCCACTGTGAGCACATTCATACACGATTCTAATGTAAGAAATGCCAATGTAGAAAGCTAAGTAAAACAATCCTTTTCTATTCCCTAATCCTCAACTATGGGTTGCTGTATAAAATGAGCGCTATGAAATTTACCTGAAAACAGCTCTTTGCCTCATTTTCTCTCTCTTCTTCTAGAGTTAAGTTTGCAAAATCCATTTCAGCAATACTGATATCACTGTTGCTTATCAACGTAAGTTCTGGTTCTTCCATTATACCATGGCCACATTCTGTCTCCTGTACAGTAAAATTAAAAGGGAAACAGTATTCAAAAATCATAGCCTCAGAAACACTCAGAATGTGAAAAATATGTACATTATGGAAGAAGAAGAACAGGTTCTTCAACGAAAGATAATGGAGAAGACAAACTACTCCGTGGGTTACAGAGCCAAGTGCCTGCTGACTGGGGGCTGTGCAGAACTGCAGTGTGTGTACCCCCCCTACCTGAATGGCTGTTGGGCTGCAGCTGATTGCTGTATTGCTTCTGTTTTATGGTTTAGTTCTTTGGCTGCGAGGCGTGTGGGATCCTAGCTCCCTGACCAGAGATGGAACTCACACCCCCTGCACTGGAAGGCGAAGTCTCAACCACTGGACCACCAGGGAAGTCCCTAGACCACACCTTATTAAGGAAAAACCCTTTCAATACTGAACAAGAATTTACAAAAAAAAAAAAATCCGAAAGCTGCCAAGTAAGCCACCTTATTTTTTGCTTATCTGTGGAGGGACAAATAGTACTAGAAGGTAAACTGAAACCAAGTAGATTAATCGAGTGCAGCACACAATGAAGTTCAACACTTATGTGCTGAAGCATAGGCTGAGCTGCCATTTTTCAGGAAAGCTGGAGAAAAGAAATGTGAACTGGGAAGATCTGTAAAATTCAGAGGAAGGTCAAATTTTAAAAATTTGCTTTCTCATTTCATTGGAGATTTCCAATGATTATGAGATTGACTATATTTCATATAGTAGCTCTGTTGCATCTCTTGCAATTTTGTTTAAAAAGTTTGAAAATGAAACCAAAAGTCACACAACACAGATTTCACTTACCCAGATTGGAATAGAGTTCTGTAATGAAAACGATCCAGAACTTACAAAGAGCTCTGATTGTGCTTGTTGAGTTTGGTTTCCTATGATTGTTGGAGTTTCTGCAGTAGTTGAATCCTCAAGACATTTTTCATTCTGAACAGTGACTGAATATGGTGTCTGAATTGAAGTTCTTACGCATAATTGTGGATTTATATTTAAAATGCCACAGGTTTCTTTATCATCAGTGAGCCCTTGCCCTTGTGACACTGTACCAACTCCTCTTTCTGATAGTTCTTCAAAGCCCAGTCTTTCTTTTATTGAGCACTCACTAGAGGCAGAACCACATGGAGTGCTATGCTGTAGATTTAACTGATGAAATACATTAGCCTCACCAGATGAACTGAAGACTGAACTTTGCAAATTTCCTTCAGAGAGCTGGAAATGAACACTTTTTTGCTTGTTCTGTAATATTTCATTCTGTTCAGAGGAAGAGTATTGATTTTCCACCCCTTGGGAAGAATCTCTTGCTTCAATGCTGCTAAAAATACTTGGTAAGTCAGCATGCTGGCTTCCTTCTTGTGAAGAAAATTCTGGCAGAAGTTGTTGAAAACATTGTTCAGACCCTATAAGAAATCAGTTGATCATAATTATATGTTGTAAAAACTTCGATAGAGATACAGTCTCTCATAGTTGCTGAGAACATTGCAAATAAAGTCAGGTTACTTAAAATTTTAGGAATGAAAACTGATATACATAGACGTGAATAGAAAGTTAAAGGATGTCACAGCGATTTTTGAATAACTACTGCTCACACCATGTATTTTCTCCTATAATAGTTAACAAAGGAACTATGACTATTAAACACGAGGGCTTTCCCCCCCATAACAGAATACTGACTTTATAACAGAAAGACTTAAACATGCATGTGCATCTCATATATGTTGTGATGTGTGCATATATATAAAATTTGTATAAAAAGTTTTAGAAGGATACTTAAACTGATAACTGTGTTGAGGTAGGGAAGTTGAGCAAGAGGCAGCACTTTTTATTTTATCAAAATAAAATGCAAACACCATATATTACTTCTGTTATTTAAATAAATATACAGAAAACTGGTGAGGAGTGGAGACAAACCAAGAGCTACTAGGTACAATTTCCAAGGAAAATTGATATAAATAAACAACCATGAAAAACTACTGAGCTTTATTTTACTTTTTTGAACTTCTACATACCTTCAGTAACATTTTCTGTAGCAAAACTCTGAGCTTCCTCACGAGCCCAGCTAGGGTCAGGCTGCTGGTTCACGCTGGTGTTAAGAGAATGCAGGCTGGTCCTCAGTGCTGTAAAAGAAGCTGTACTTTTGGGTGACAGACTAGAACGGAGGCTTTCACAGGAGGAATGCGACCTCTGATGGAAGACAACCGGGAAAGGCTGAAATATTAGTATTTACTATGTTGAATCAATCTTTTATGTTTCTTTGATATTCTTCTTCCTTAATTACCACTTTACTACCACATAAACCACTTGCTTATTCAAACCCAATTCTTTCACTTTAGTAAATATGAAACAGACTTTTTGTTTAGAAAACAAATTGTGAATTAACAAGACAGAGTTCAGAATATGTTCAGAATGTATCATTTTCTGATAAGCAGGAACTATGCAGAGCTGCCTGGAAATAGAAAGACCCAGGTTTGAATCTTAGCTCCTTTATTGTATAGGAAGAGACTTTAAATTTTGCAGAATTCTGTTTACCTGACTCTTTAAGACTGAATTCCATTAAAGTAACCCCACCCCCCGAAACCCTGAAGACAAGTTTTTTTTTTTTTTTTGCGGGCCTCTCACTGTTGTGGCCTCTCCCGTGGTGGAGCACAGGCTCCGGACACGCAGGCTCAGCGGCCACGGCTCACGGGCCCAGCCGCTCCACGGCACGTGGGATCCTCCGGGACCGGGGCGCGAACCCGTGTCCCCTGCATCGGCAGGTGGACTCTCAACCACTGTGCCAGCAGGGAAGCCCGACAAGTTTTTATGGGTCATCATAGCTGGAGATAAAACTACTGGGACAAAATTCTAACGCACCTGTTTTCAATTTTGGTTCCGCATTATAATCACTGTATCTGACCATTCCTAGGGATTCTAATTGGTCTGAGGTACAGTCTGGGCACTGGTATCTAAAAGCTTACCAGATGATTTTAATTGGCAGCCAAGGCTAAGAAGCATTGTTCTGTTCTAACAGAAGAAAAGACAGTTTTTGGAAATTCACTGCAAAGAAGCATCTACTTTATTATACCTGGTAAAAGTCTTTGCTGTCTTGAGAAATCCCAGAGAAAGATGATGACGAATCAAAATCTGGATGTGGTTCTAAGGGTTTAAACAGCTGACGATGCAAATTTGGAAAACTGTGCTCCAGTTCTGGAAAGTCGAAGTCAACTGTTGGAATTTTAAGGAAAAAGGACACTTATTTTAAAAATGAAGCCTAGAAAAGTAGTACTAAGAACATACTCATAAAGGTTATTTTAAGATAACTCCAATTCAACAAAATTACTTGCATTTTTTTCATTACCAGCAGGTGCTTTCAAATTAAGTCCTGCAGTTATCTCTCATGTACAAAAGGGGCAGGTGGTGGCAGTGGTTTGACCAGAACCTTTGACAAATGCAAGTTTCCATTTCTACTAGCCTCAAGGTCTTTATGGGGTTAGTTAGGAGTAAGATGCCATCATGGTCACTGCTTTGTTACAGTAAGCTTTGTTATTCTCAATTAGTTCATTTCAGGATCAATGATTTGAAAAAAAGAAGAAAAGCTCACTGTACCGAGTGTTGCCACAGGCCAGACACTGCACTTTATGTGCATTATCCCAAACACCCCTCCTTCCACTGGAGACAAAAGAGTAAGCTGCCTGTGGTTTCACAGTTAGGAAACGGTCAAGAGGTCTGATTTCTGAGTTCTTGTGCTCAGTATTGGCAATACTGAGCTACTGTAGTTAACTTTGCAAAGGTGAAGGAAGATCTGCTCATCTCTTCTACACTGTCTCAGTCAGTCTGTTTCCAAAGCCCCTCTCTCACTAAGTGCCCTCCTCAGCGTTTTCCATGTTATAACTGCTATAGCAAGCCATCAAAACACAAAGCTCAATCACTGCTTTCAACTAAAAAGGATGAAAGGTTAAAAGTTAAAAACACTTAGTTTACATGAAAGTATTTGTTCACAAATAATTTTACCCCGCAAGTCTGTTTTTTCAGTCATCAAAATTGCTTCATTTATGTACTTGTCTATCATCTGCTGAATGTGTGTCTGACCAGATGTCAATGTTTCCAATGCAGGTATAAGAGGTTTAAGGGCGTCCTGAGGGTCCTGTCTTTGATAAATAACTTGTGTTGAAGGAACTACAGAACTTAAAACATTTGTTTCCTCTTCTTTACTGGTGGGAGATTCTTGTTCCCTCTGGTCCACAAGCTCTGAAAACGACTCTGAAAATTGGGTTTAATGAAAATATTTAGTGTCTGGGTACTTCCTTTGAGACAGATTTTAGCAGAGAGGCATAGCAATACACATCGACAAGGAATCAGTGCAGCCAAGAAATGTGCTCCGTAGATTCCCACCAACATTAGCAGACCCTCCTCAACGTGCTACTGGAGATCGGCAGAGTGTCTCTGCGTCTGCAGCCCCGTGACTTCAATCACGATTAGAATGTCATACTGTCCAATATTCTAAAGGCATGATTACTTTTGAGATTTAAAGAACAATCCCTCTCAGCACCTTGTGAAAACCAATGTTGGCTCTCACCGCTGTACTGCAGTGCAACTGGTGCTTCTCTTTCAATTTATTTATAAACATTCTGATATTCTTACCTGTAAGACTCAAATCTGTGTTTTCATAACTTAAAAAGCTCCCAGTAGAAACAGTTATTGAAGATAATGGCTCACGATAAATTTCTTGTGTTTCAGCCTAAAAATTAAGGAGAACATTAGGCCACAATGTAGGAAGTAATATCTAGAAAAAACCCAAATCACCAACATTAGCAGTTATTTATTCTGAGCTCAGATCAAGTGTAGAAACCTTCATAGTTATAAAGGTCTGTAGTAAAACCTTTTCATCATTGCTCAGAACTGATCAGCCTTTCACACACACACCCCCAGCCCACTCTCACTCCCACATCAATAAGTCCTCAGTTATCCACTGTCACCTTTACACACACACACACACAAACACCCCTTATTGTTTTAAATTATTCTTTTGCTTCTCAGAACTATAGAGATCATGCATCAGGTAGACTAAGAGGTCTTCTGATGCTCAGATTTGGCTGTTTTCATCACTGATCCACTCCAGTAAGAGCAGATCTCAGAGAACATGGACTTTAATATTCCACAACTTCTGTAAACTAAAAAGACAATATGAAGCCAAGCAACTCTAACAATGCAGTACACATCAAGACATGACTAACCTTATCATCTGGCTTCACATTTGGACCCAGGTACGTATGGTCTTCTTCCTCCGCAGCGTAACTTAATACTGCATGACTCTCAACCACAGCCTCACTGACCTTGACTAAAATGAGGAAGGAGGGGGAAGGTCTGGATTATGACAAATCAAATTTTTAGCACCAGAGGGCATAATTTCCTGCTTTCCTACAATTTTCTTTCATATTTTGCTTTGTAGAGTTGCCTTATCTTAGACCAAAAAGAAAAAAAAAGAACTCATGTTATTATTCATTAAAAGCATTTAGGACTTTCCTGGTGGCGCAGTGGTTAAGAATCCACCTGCCAATGCAGGGGACATGGGTTCGAGCCCTGGTCCGGGAAGATCCCACATGCCTCAGAGCAACTAAGCCCACGTGCCACAACTACTGAGCCTGCGCTCTAGAGCCCATGAACCACAACTACTGAAGCCCGTGCGCCTAGAGCCCGTGCTCTGCAACAAGAGAAACCACCGTGATGAGAAGCCTGCACACTGCAACGAAGAGTAGCCCCCACTCACCGCAACTAGAGAAAGCCCGCGTGCAGCAATGAAGACCCAATGCAGCCAAAAATAAAATAAATTAACTAAAAAAAAATTTATAGTTAGCACAATATAATTTTTCATGGAAAACTGTAGTTGTCATTATTATTCTATGAATAAAACCCTTTAGAAAAGAGCCAGGATAATGGGAAACGCTTTTGTCATTAATTTTAACTGAAGAAGGAAGAATATTCAATTATAAGTACAGTGTGATCTCAAAGGTGAGACAAATGCACATAAAAAAGACAAAAACACCAAGTGCAACCAGTGGTTGCTTGAGAATGGTAGGACAAGGAGGAACTCTGCTTCTTTGTAACTTGCAGTGCTAAAATCACAATGAGCATACACTGCTTTTATTATGAATTATCATTCCTAATTACACTTGACATATTAAAAATACATAAAAATTATACTTTCTGTCTCACTATTAGTAATCTGGGTATTCTGAGTTAGTTTTTCTCTTACTCCCAATAGTCAACATTTGTGAGAAAGCCAGCCAAGGCATATGGTCATCTGTGGCTCTGAAATAGAATAAAATTAAAACGGCTCTGCCAAATATAAACTAAAATTTCTGTCTCATTATCCCCATGATATTATTAAAAGAGATCATGAACATTAAAAGTATGTTTCTTAGATGTTTGTGTAAGAAATATTTTCTAAGAGGTAACCCAGGACACATACACATGCACACATATGTATCTGTATATGTGTGTAGATACATTTATTTATTCATAAAATGATATCTATATTATGGATAATAAAGTAAAAACAGCAAATATCAAATATTATACTTAAATATAATTTGTTTTTAAATACAATTTTTTACCCTCTCCTAGTTCAATTAAAAATATATTACTGTGATACAACTGATTTAACCATTAAACTGTTTTTTTTTGTTTGTTTTTTGTTTTTTTTTTGCGGTATGCGGGCCTCTCACTGTTGTGGCCTCTCCCATTGTGGAGCACAGGCTCCGGATGCGCAGGCTCAGCGGCCATGGCTCACAGGCCCAGCCGCTCTGCGGCATGTGGGATCTTCCCAGACCGGGGCACGAACCCGTGTCCCCTGCATCGGCAGGTGGACTCTCAACCACTGCGCCACCAGGGAAGCCCTAAACTGTTATTTGGTTGCTTCTTTACACACTAAAATTTTAAGTGAAGAAAGTAAGAGATGGTGAAACTTTATAGTGAGTTTTTATTTTTTCTTAAGCAGCTCATTTCAAAAGCTAGTTGTGAGATGAGAAATTACGGGTTTACCATTTCGTAATCACAGTCCTATAACTGTTATTATCTGTAACAAACCAAAGAAGATTCCCCCAGAGGAGGGTGACCAGGAGGTGACCAGTAGCACTTGGGTAGTGATAAGAATTGAAAAATAAAAATAAGGGAAAGAAGCAAGGTCAGAGTTAAATAAACTTCAGTGAAACTGCAGTTTTGTGAAGGTGTTAAATGAGGGGAGAAAAGTCTGAACATGTCTGAACATAGACAAAACCATGAATACCGTCCAAACCACTAAAATGACCTATCGAAGGGCTTCCCTGGTGGCGCAGTGGTTGAGAGTCCGCCTGCCGATGCAGGGGACACGGGTTCGTGCCCCGGTCCGGGAAGATACCACATGCTGCGGAGCGGCTGGGCCCGTGAGCCATGGCCGCTGAGCCTGCGCGTCCGGAGCCTGTGCTCCGCAACGGGAGAGGCCACAACAGTGAGAGGCCCGCGTACCGGAAAAAAAAAAAAAAAAAAAGACCTATCATCTCCTTATCCTGGCTAACATGAGTGACTGCTGCTTAATCAAGTACAGCTTTACTTAGCCTAACTCCATTATTCCTACCTCCTAGGGAAGAAGTTTGTAGGTATCCAATAACAGGATCACCCTGGCTTCCTGATAATATCCAATACTAACAAGCAAAGCCCTATTTCAAAATACTTAAACCCTCCTCAAAATCACCTAATAAAGCCCAAATCTTACAGTAAGTCCCTTCTAATACCCTCTCACTAATTCATTGGCCTCATGGTTCCCCACGGTGTGCATTCTCCCTCACTACAAGTCAAAGCACCCAACTTTCTTCAATTACATGTGTGTTCTTGGTAGTCTTTGGCTAGAGGACATTGACAGGTAGAATAAAACGGAATGCAAGTATTCACTGGCTAAATCTAAAAAAATGGTAATGGTTTTTATTTTAAAATGTCAAAAACTACAATTCATTGGAAATTATATTTTGTAGTTATTTCAATCTCCAATTAAAAAAGGAGAAGCTAAAGTCAATTTTTCTATAAACCCTCAAAAAGAAAATAGGTCTTGCTCGTCTCTCACTGTATTAAACTCTAGATACAACTAAGGTAACAATTATCCAAGTATATTTGACAGCTAAAATAAAAAGAAATCTGGTTAGAAAAGGCAACTACTTAAAAGGTGCTTTAGAACTAATGAAGCAGTACTGGAACTATGCTTTGCAGGGTCAATATTATACATATAAAATAGCTTGTTATAAATATGCACAAATTCAAAAGCGAGAAAATTAACATCAGTTGTCTCTGGGTGGCAGAATTAAGTGATTTAAAGTTTTTTCCTTGTAACTTGTTCCTTAATACTTTCCAAATATTTAAAACTAAACATAAAACAGCTCGTTTAGAATGCCACAGATAGAATTTTTAAAAGATAATACTCAGTAGTATTTAATTAAATGTGGATTGTTACAAATAGGCTTAAACACAAAATGTGTAGAGTTTGCCAACTGTAAAAACCTCATACCCTTACATACCTCCTACTAACATTTACTTATTTAGTGAAACAATTTAAAAGTGTAATTAATTATTCTCTAAATAAACTTCACTTCCCTCATTCAACTTTTTGTGTACAGAAATAATATAGGCTTCTTATGGAAAAAAAATTTCACAGTATGTAAACATGAAATAGAAGTGTGAAACCCAACCTTCAACAAAGATTAACCCATACCTAAACTTTGGTGATTCTTATTCCAGACAGTTTTCAAATGCATGAACACAGACTTTTCTCCCCTCATTTTTAACACCTTCACAAAACTGCAGTTTCACTGAAGTTATTTACCATTTTTCGTTACAAATAACACTACAATAACTATCTTTTGTCCACATATTCTTATGCACAGCAATTCCAGTTTCAACTTCTTTCTCTCTCACCTGCTTTATCAGAGTCATCACCACAGATGCTCTCTTGGGCAACTGGGTGAAGATGGCCAAATGGATCACAGTCCAGGGGGCTCCCAAGAAAACTCTGTTCTCGGCTTACTGAGACCCTCAGTGGGTCTCTGTCTTGGTAAAAGTCTGGTTTACCTGGGAGGGAAAAAAAATTGACTCACTGGATTTCCACTTACGTTTCTAGTTAAAACTAAAATGGCAATTTAGATTATGGGTAAAAACCTAAACTCTTAAAGACTTAATCAGTGTAGCAAGAAAATAGTAACTGCTTGACTTTCACACAGCCTTTAATTATTTCACTTCAATTTTACTAAGTTTTTAACGAAACTCCTACTTCCTAATGATAGAAAATGCTTCAGTACTGACTAATTACAGGAAAAATGCCTGGAAAAATTATTAACCATTAAGTTTTATAAGGAATAATATGCATTCATAACATAAAAGTTCAAAAACAGCTACAGCTAATCTGTGGTATTAGAGATCAAGATAGGGGTTTACCCTGGGGAGAAGAGGAGGAAGAGTAATTGCAAGAGTACGAGGGAAGAGTTTATGGAGTTCTCTAACATTCCAGTTCCTGACCTGGATGGTGTTTACCTGAGGGTGATTATCAAAGTAATAATCACTGAAATAAACACTTATGACTGAAATAAACACTCATGAAACAAACAAAGGAGTGGGAGACACTCAGAAGTAGAAGCTAATTTACTGTGCAGAACCCCAGAAAAACTTGGGAATTAAAGGCAAGAGGTATTACAAAAGGAAGGTGTGAATCAGGGAACTGAAAACAGGACAATGTTTAAAAACATGTACATGGAAAAGATCCCTCCCATCACCTGAGATTCCTATCTCTCAACATCATCCCCAGAGAAGACTAAAGGTTTATCCTCTAGAGAAACTGAATCCTATACACTCTGCAATCAAATTTATAGCAGACTCTCAAACTGGTAAAGTGTCAAAGGATTACCTTTCTAAGGGGAAAGGTGCAGTAGTTGACAGGATTTGAACCTGTGTGGGGAAACCCAAATGGATTTCTAGTCTATCGTCTTAACCACTTGGCCACAACTACATGAATCCAATACACTCTGAATTTAGGGGGATCAGGCACTGAAAGGGGCAAGGGTGGAGGGAAGAAAAAGAATGCCATATGGAAATCAGAGGTATTAAAAGAAAGTTTGCACCCTCGACTCAGATCCCCCCAGGTCTGGCTCCATAAGAGCAACAACCAGGCTTGTATCAAACTTGGAGGATCTTTCTTTGAAGAAACTAAACTGTAAATTGCTCAGGGAAAAGAACCACAGATACTAAGCTGAGGGTCCTCAAGGAAAAGCCACATTTTCCAGTGAAATCCAGAAGTAAATAAGGTCCCCACCTATAGAACTTCCAATTAGCCATTCAGTGTTCCGCTCAAATATGCAAGATATTAGAGAAAAGCCTCTAAAATTTCAGACAGAAAAAAAAAAGGAAGAACCCAGACAAACAGAGAAAATACAGCACCCCAAACAAACAAAAACCTATAAATATTCAAAGTAGGCAGTATTTTGCATCCATGAAACAACACCAGGATGCTACAAAAAGAAAATACCAGAAAGGAGGGCAAGCTTTTAGAAGCTATACTTTGAGAGCCAAATAAAACTTCCTAAGAAATGTTAGAAGAAAAAGCTGAGAAAATTCTCCCAGAAAGTAAAGCCTAAAGAAATAAGACTATAGGGAAGAAATAAGACTACAGGGACTTCCCTAGTGGTCCAGTGGGTAGGACTCCATGCTCCCAATGCAGGGGGTCTGGGTTAGATCTCTGATCAGGGAACTAGATCCTGCATGCATGCCACAACTAAGAGTTCGCATGCTGCAACTAAGGAGTCCACATGCCACAACTAAAAAAAAAAGATTAAGACCCGGCGAAGCCAAAAAAAAAAAAAAGTAGAATACAGAGAAGAAAATTGGAATATTATAGCTCAGTGTTTCTCAATATTAACTTTATTATCACCCACCTAAGGAGCCCTTTCAAGACTTTTTTCCTAATTGCCTCCTAACTCCATGAAACTTAGTAACTATATATACTGTATATCTTTTCTTTTTTAATACTGTATATCTTTTTATGTACATTTGTGCTTTGGTACATAAAGAGTAAGACTTTTTCATCTCCCTGAGAAGCAATTTTCATCCCTTTTGGGGACAATAACAACCTTAAGAATCTATCATCCAATATCGCACTAAAAGATGTTCTCACAAACAGAGAAAATGATGTGATCTCAAATTATTTTAGCAGTGTTTAATATTTGGCTTAATTTTTGCTAAAATCCATTGCCAACTACAGAAGTAAATACAAGAAGAAACACCTAGGAGACTTGAAAAGTGACTGTGTCTGGTGAGTAGCATCAAGGGGTGGGGGGGGTATAGGGGCAGAAAGAAATGCTGTTTCATGTTGTAACCTTTTAGCACTATTTGCCTATAATATTTTGACTAAAAGTATTACCCAAAGAAGTGTGATGAAGGCTATGATGAAAGCTCCCAAAGAGCACATGAGAGGGATGCCTGATAGCTCATGGAAAGTTTATGCCACACAAGTGGCACTTACCTCACCCCTGAAGGGAGGGAGTGAGACCATGAAGGGCCTTGTGGGTGAAGCTAGGGACTTAAGACCTCATTTAGACTTATTCCTCCAGTCAAAGGGAAACGAATGAAGAATTTAAACACGGAGCAATAGAGGCAGATTACTCTGAGTACACCATGGGAAAATGAATGAGAGTAATGCTAGACTGGAAACAGGGAGACATGGGGAGTTGTAGCAGCCCTTCAAGAAAGAAATGACAGCCTGAATTAAAAGAGTGGTAGTGGGAATAGAAACAAATGGACAGATTCCAGAGTTGATCAAATAGAACTGAGAAGAATTGGTACTCTGTAGGGTGTCGCAGAGGTATAGAAAAGGAAACAGTCAAGACTTACATCTGTGTTCTTTTCATTGAAAAAAGGCTGAAGGATAAGGAGGTGGAGGTGAGGGAATATATAGCTTTCCCTTTTAGATAGGCTATTTTTGCAGTCTCAAACACAACTCATTAAATTATAGGAATCAATGGTCAGAATTTCCCAATGCTCATTCTGAGTTAGGGAAAGCACCAATCAATTCCTGAACAGTTGTGCTTACCAAACAGTGCAAAATGAAGAAAAGCTTCCAAAGCCTAGTAATAAATAGAATCATTACTTTGTTATAATTTCCATAAGACATAAGGAGAAAGTAAAAAGGGGAATGATTCTTAGGAGTTATTCTGAATCTCTACCTTCTTGAACTCTTTTAGCCCGAAACAAAGGTACAATATTTTATGGCTTTAAGACCAAAATAGCTAATATTAACATTACATTTCTAAGTACCTTTCTACTGACAAAGTTATTTTCCCCCTTAAGAAAGAATTTGCTTTGGGCTTCCCTGGTGGCACAGTGGTTGGGAGTCCACCTGCCAATGTGGGGGATGCAGGTTCGTGCCCCGGTCCGGGAGGATCCCGCATGCCGTGGAGCGGCTGGGCCTGTGGGCCATGACCGCTGGGCCTGCGCGTCCGGAGCCTGTGCTCCGCAATGGAAGAGGCCACGGCGGTGAGAGGCCCACATACCGCAAAAAAAAAAAAAAGAATTTGCTTTGATAGATTTGATCAAGAGAATTATCTGGTTGAGTCTGAAATCTAGAAATAATTATAAAAAGAAAATAGGGCTATTTACTAAGGATCGCAGGGAGGAATTTTTCTAGATAATTGAATCTAGGAAGAAGTACAGTGAAGAAATATACGTGTTACAACTGCTCTTAAAGCCAGGGTCTTAAGCACCATGATTATCCTGTGAAAGATATAGGAAAAGAGCAGTGAAGGTACTGAAGTGAAAGAGCAGCAAGGCAGAAGAGAAAAAACTGGGTTATATCCTAGAGAAACTGGTTTAGAAAGGAAGCAGAGGGAAGCAAAAGTGTCAGAATAATGGATAGCAAAGAATTTTTGTCTACTATCAATTGCTTTTCCTCATATATAAAGAAACTAGTTACCTAATGACATATTTCTTTAAGTCCACATTTTAAATAGTTTGTAGAAACCATTTTTTCCCCTTCATGAGTACTCACAGTCTAAGTTTCCTCAACAACAAAATATTTAGCATCCTGAAAAAACTGTAGAAAACTGGCAAATATTAAAAAATCATATGTTATCAAACCATCTGTTTACCTAGTATAGAAGTTCTGCCACTTGCTGGTGATTCTACCTCTTGTATGGCACTAAGTTCATGTTGGTTCAAGTCCAATCCACCTTTAACTTTTGCTACAGGTGGTTTTGAGGATTTCCCACCCAGTTCTTTGTCCTGATGCTCCCCTATCAAGTCAAAGACAAAGTTAGGCACAATACAAATCTGTTAACGAAACAAACTTCTTCAACCGGCAAGTTGCAGGAGGTTAAAATAAAGAATCATCATCAGGATAATCAGTACAATAAAATGCAATTATCTTACCACTTTGCTGGGCATTACTATCTTCTGAAAGGAGCTGATTATCATCACAGTTTCTCCTGCCTGCAGTACCAATGTTTTCCTGATTGTCTTTGGCTAGAACTTGGAGATGAACAAGGTATTCTCTGAGCTTCTTAGCTTCAAAATCATTTTCAACTGTGGGCTTACTTGTCTGAAAAAGTAGACAGACGAGGGTGGGGATGACACAAAATGAAGATCATGTGAGGAAGTCATTAGATTTATATCTCCCTTCTTCAGTTAGAACATCAACCACATGAACAGCTCCATCAACCACATTATTACAATTTTATCTATAGATAAAAAATGAGAAGTACTTCTAATATTGAAAGGGTAATAATTCCATTGAAAAGTACAACCAGTCACAGCCTCGGACCTTACAAACAGCCTCCACTGCACCTTTCAATAAGAGATTATACTTGAGTATCCCTCTCTGCTTTTCTTTTCCCATTCCTTTTCCTTAAAATGACCAGTAAATCCCCAGAACTCAAGTTCTCATGAACACAACTCAAGCTTCTACTGAGCATCAAAGGACTGTAGAATTCTGTTTAGGCTAACTCATACATTTAGGAAGTGGCCTTTTAAAATAAAATGGACACATTCATATATAGGAGAATATACTGTCTCCCATATAGAGAAGCCATGAATAGTCATCTGAGTGACCACATCAGAGTCCTCTCAACAATTCAGGCACAAGCAGCCAGTCCGGTGGTCCATCAGCCTAAAACCGCACCACTTTTATAACAGATGTTAATATTGTCACTTATGGAAAAAGATGGTACTGATTTTGATTCTACACAAATGTCAACAAAGTGCTATACAGAAAGCACAAAGTCTGCCATTTGCCTAAGACAAATTCTGCTAACTAGTTATTTTACAATTTAATCATCATGTGGTAAGCTCAAAATCCTTCATAACAAAACTTCAAAAGGCAACCTACATTTTCCATGATGTTTGAGTTTGGTTGTATCAAACCAGTGGCTGAAATTAGTTGGGCTTCAAATAACTATCAACTTCATAAACGCCATGCAAGGTGGATCAATTTTTACCTTTTAATTTCCACGTTGTTTAAGGTAGAAAATTAAAGCACAGTTAAGGTCAAACCACTTATTCTCAGTAACTAAGAACTTATTTTGACCTAGGATTGAAACAAATATTTAGCTTGGCCGAGCTGGGTTATTGTCGATGTTTAATTCTTAGATATTCAAGATTAATACATACCTGACTGTCTTTAAAGAAATCCTTCAAGGTCTCCTGATGTTTCTGAATGTGCTGCTGCAATGCTGTTTGTCTCTGTACAAGCAATTCTTCTTGGGCTTTTTGGCCATAATGCAGAACTTCTTTTTGTAGCTCCATCTGCTTCTGAAGTCCCAAATTATCTTGCTGAGCTAAGAGAGGTTGTGAAAAACTCAAAAATCTATCTTGAAGTCTTGGGCTCATAGAAGCACTTGAAGGAGCTGCATGTTCATTCTTGGCTGAATACAATTCACAAACGTTTTTAGATTTTACTTCAGCAAAAGGTAGTGGAATAAATGAATGCTCTCTTTCCTTGGGTAGAAACATAGAGGGAACAGGCTGCTCAGAAGAGTCACCTTCAATCAGCTCTGCTTGCTTGTTTAAATGCAGTTCTTCCTGAGCTTTTTCATTAAAACGCAGCACTTCTCTCTGTAAGCCCGACTGTGCCGACACATGATCTTGCTGAGGCAGAAAAGCCTGGGATAAACTCAAAAGCCTATCCTGAGACCTTGGAACCTCAGGATGACTTGAGGAAACAGTATTGTCACTTCTGGTTGGAAGAGATTTTTGGATTCTTTCAGAGTCAGCAACAGGCAGTGCTATGTGGGATAAGGATGAAGAGGTGCTGGTCTGCTCAGGTGAGACCCTTTTCTCCAATTTACTTAGTCTTTGCAAAAGCAATTCTTCTCGGACTTCCTGTCTAGAATGAGTGGCTTTCCTCTGTATGTCTAACTGCTCTTGAAGTGCCTTCAAATCACCATGGAGAGGTTGGATAAAATGCTCAGATGACTTTTCCTCAAATTTATATTGTCTGGGAAAAACCAACTCTTTCTGGGTTTTCTCGCTACATGGAAGGGGACCTGTCTGTGTATACACGTGTTCCTGTTGAAATGTAATCGGATAATCTTGTTGAGGTAAAACAGGCTGTGGTAAACCCAAAAGCCTATCAGGCAACCTTGGTATCTCAGAATGACGTGGGGAAACTATATTATCACCCTTAGTTGAACAAGGTTCTTGGATTCTATCAGCTTCACTAAGAGGTAATGGAGCAAAAGGACGCTGTACAACTAGGGGCAGGAAGGAAGAGGTGCCAACCTGCTCGGGAGATATTCTTCCCTTCCACTCACACTGTTTATGCAGAAGTAATTCTTGCTGAGCTTCCTGTCTAGACTGAATGATGGCTTCCCTCTGTGTAGCTAACTGTTCTTGAAGTGCCTTCAAATTATCTTGTTGAGGCTGGATAAGCTGTGATATCTTCAAAAGTCTATCCTGCAATTCTGGGATCTGAAAATGGCTTGAAGGAATTCTACTCTCTCTCTCTGTTGAAAGAGGTTCCCGGGTTGTAAGAGATTCAGCAGAAGGCAATGAAGGGAAAGAAAGCTGTTCTAACTGGGGTGTGAAGGAGGGGCCAGTTTGTTCAGAAGATACATTCCCTTGGGTCTTCTGGCTAAACTGAAGGGCCTCCTCTTCTGTGTCTAACCATTCTTGGTGTCCTTCCAAATTATCTTGTAGAGGTTGTATATGTCGAGAAAACGCCAGAAGTCTTTCTTGAAATCTTGGGATCTTCCAATGGCTTAAGGGAACTGTACTGTCACTCCTGAATGACATATAGTCCTGGAATTTTTCAGATTCAGCTCCCTGAGACAGAGATAAAGAGGTGCCAGTCTGTTCAGAAGGAATTTTTTTTTCTAATTCACTTTGTTTGTGTACAAATTCCTGAGTTTCTTGTTTAGCACCAAGTATTACCCTCTGAATGTGCGACTGACCTTCGAGTGTTGTTAGATTTTCCCGCTGTGGCAGGCTATGCTGTGGAAAACTAAGAGGCTCATCCTGAAATGCTGGCATTACCAAATGACTTGAGGGAGTAACACTCTCCTTCTCAGAGAAATAAAAGTTCTGAATTCTTCTAGGCTCAGTTTTAGAAGAAGCTTGTGAAGCAACTGAACGTTGAGTGACCACTGGCAGGAATGAAGAACTCATCTGCACAGACTTAGAGTCTTCCAAATCCCTTTGTCTACGTAAAAGTAATTCTGCCTGGGCTTCATGTCTGGCCTGAAGAGCATCCCTCTGTGTAGTCAGCTGTTCTTGGAGCAACTTCAAACTATCATGCAAAGGGTGGAACTGCTGTAGGAAACTTGAAGACCCATCCTGAAATTTTGGGATTTCAGATTGGATTGAGAGAATTTCCTTCTCACTCTTAGATGAATACTGGTCCTGGATTTTTCCAGATTGAGTACCAGCAGAAGGTAGTGAAGTAAATGTATGCTGAGCTCCTTGAGATGGGACAGAAGGGGGCTCAGTCTGTTCAGCCCATACTCTTCCATCCAATTCACTCTGTTTATGTACACATAATACTTCCTGGGCTTCCCGTCTAGCCTGAAAGCTGTCCCTCTGAATATTTAACTGTTCTTGGAGAAATTTAAAATTAAGCCTATCCTGAAGTTGTGGGACCCCAGGATGGCCTGAGGAAACTGTAGTCTCTTTCTTGGTTGGAGAAGATTCCTGGATTCTCCCTGACTCAGCTTTGGCAGAAGGCAGTGAAGCAAACGAATCCAGAGGTACCAATGGAAGGAATACAGAAAGGCCAGTTTGCCCTTCCAATTCTTTCTGTTTGCACAAAAGCAATTGTTCCTGAGCTTCCTGTCTTAACCGAAGAACTTCTTTCTGTAGGTCTAACTGTTTTTGGAGAGCCTTCAAATTACTTTGCTGGTCTATGATATTCTCTGAGAATGGCAAAGACTTATCCTGCGTTTGGCCAACTACAGAATGGCT
This sequence comes from Delphinapterus leucas, assembly GCF_059928025.1. Taxonomy (NCBI): domain Eukaryota; kingdom Metazoa; phylum Chordata; class Mammalia; order Artiodactyla; family Monodontidae; genus Delphinapterus; species Delphinapterus leucas. The sequence continues at coordinate 69,357,912 of NC_143135.1, read as the reverse complement.
TACAGAAACTACACTTTTGCTCCCAGTTGAAAAGCATTCCTGGATTTTTCCAGACTCAACTTTAGTAGGCAGAGAACTAAAAGAATGCTCAGCTACCAATGGTAGGAATGAAGAAGGTTCAATTAACTTAGACGATATACTTTCATTGTTCTCTAAGAACATTTGCTGGGAGTCTAAAGTTTGAAAAGTTGTTGCCCCAGATGTTTCAGCTCTTTCTCTAGCATCCTGTACTATCAGTGGCTTATCATGTGACAAAGCCCTTGAAAGTGTATGAGAGTCTTTAGGGACCAATTTATAGTCTCTCTGTTGTGTTTCAGTCTGTAAGAGTTGCTTTGGCTGTTCCTGTGATTCCAAAGCTTGCTCGGCTAAAACATCTGAAGTAACTAATGTTTTGGTTGTTTCTACCTGTCTTTGTGGAAAGCGATGTTGTCTTGGAACCTGAAAATCTTGCTCTAATTTGGAGATCTGTACGGGTTGCATAGGTTGTTTGTTAGGACTCAACTTGGGCCTCTGACCTTGGTCCTCATGTTCTGATATAACAGCGGGTCTTTCAGATTTCTGTGGTGGTACTGATGTAACAGAACCAGGTATCAATGGTGCAGCTGACATGGATAGGTACTTTCCTTTTAACATAGTCTGATAGTCGAGTAATCGTTTCCTGGCTGTTTCAACAGACTGTTTGTGAAGCCTACCCAAAAAAAACAAGCATTATTCTTTTTGATTAAAAAAAATGCCCCACATTCTTAAGTGTTTATACATTAAATTCAATCTAGGGGTGGCCATAATCAAGGCAGAAATGGAACAACGTTATTAACATTGCTCTTTGAGAAATCTACATGCCATAGTTCTAAAGGGAATCCTGATAAGACCTTTATGTAAACCAAATAATAAATCCTGAAAATGTAGCCACACACTATCACATATAAATTGTACCCTCGATAATACCTGTTTTGCTGTAATAGCTGTTGTTGATAGTTATAAATCATCTGTCTGTGATTATCTTCATCAGAACTTATGGTGCATGATGCTGGTGCAGTGCCAACCTAATAAAAGACCAAGATACTAACTAAAAGGCAAATCCAGAAATAAGTACTAAAGTACTTTACATAAACTGATGTTCTATAATTGTAAACTTCCATATAGCTTTATTTTTCATAAAAAAGACTGGCATTTCCATTGTTAAGAAATGAAGTAATCTACCACTCTCCTTTAGTGTCAAGCCCAAGAGCTCAACATACACATTACATACAAGTCATGGTCACATATATTAGCACCCTCTAGAAACTGAAAGATGAAAGTCATTAGGTTTGTATAAAGTTATTTTTACATATACATTATTTTTTTAAAAAATTATCAAATACAAATTAGAAATGCACTTTACTTTTCTGAATGCTAAGATTGCCCACACTTCTTTATCCCCCAACAATCTATATAGGGATTAGATTTCCTGCATCGTACCCCAGTCTGTTGAGTTTTTTTTCTTTTTTCTTCTTCTAGCTGAGCTCTGAAGCAATCAGTTTCTAACGTTAATTTCTGTCGTTCAATTTGTTCAAGTAATTCCAACTGTTTTTGCTTTTGTTCTTCTATTTCCATTATCTAAATAACAAAAATACTATTGATTTATTAACAACAAACTCATGCCAAAGAAAAGTTTATATGCATTACAATGAAAAGAAACAGGTCTCATCACCAAGAGCACCAATTATCCAAGAAGAAAGTGGTGATGTTTTACCTGTTATTGCCACTGCCAGAGGGAGGACGGGTGCAAGAGACAGGAAAAGGGGAAAGGAGGAAAAGGAAGAGAAGTAAAAATAAACATATTAACTATTTCTATTTCCTGGGAGCACAGGGAAACCTTGATCACCACTGAAGCATCACCTCCAGAGAAGTAGCAAATTCTGTGTTCACATCTTTAATTTTACCTTGTTCTCAGTAAGAATAATGCCTAAGAAATTAAATATCGAGAATGCTCACAACACTTTGATTTCATACTCATAAAAGGGTGCAGTTATCTACAAGCTAAATAAAAGTACAGTGAGCAACATTCAGTCCTTACTGTCAGGCATTAAAGAGATGGAAAACAATGGCAGAGTGATGACAAATAAACTCAAAATTATACCAACACATACACTAAATCCAAGAACTAAAAACATGTGTCAAAGTAACTGTAAGATTCCTGAGGACAGGGACTGGTCTGTCTGGTTGCCTGTTAAATCCAACACCTAGTAGTCCTTGAAACATATATAAGAAACATATACTGAATAAATAGAAAAGGGAATGTATGTGAAGTTTTATTAAGAGAAATAGGTCTACTAGAGATAATGAAGAATGATCTTGTTTTCAAAATTAAAAATGTCTTAATATGATATTACCTATTCTTAATCAGCCAGTAGTGGCTATAGCTTAGTTCCTATCTTCATCTTCCTTTCCTTCACTCATAGGAGCCACGGAATTTAAACCATTTACAGTTTTGTAGTAACTCTAGAACTGCACTATCAATATAGTAGTCACTAGCTACATGTGACTATTAAAATTTACATCAACCCAAAACAAATAAAATTTAAAATTCAGTTTCTCAGTTGCACTACTCATACTTCAAGTATTCAACAGCCCATGTAGGTAGCAGCTACCATACTGAACATAGATATGGAACATTTCCATTACTGTAGAAAACCTATTGGACAATACTGCTTTAGAATATTGATTAGAAAGCATTTATCTGAGACTTTTGAAATACTGGCTCATAGAATTGTCATCCCTCAGCTGCATTTTTATAAAAACTATGACTATAAACTGACTGGCTTAGTAACTATTAGCCTCTTTCGAGGTAATCTGTGTTAAGAAAATCTTTCATTAAAGTAGAAGGGACAAATATTACAGTTACGGAAGTTGAATTTAAAATTTTTCTTTGAAATACAGTTTTTCAAAAAAACTTTTGGGATTACAAAGCCCAGATCAATGTTTAATATTATGACAGGGACTCATTTATTCAACAAATATTTATTGAGTACCTACTATGTATAAAGCATTGTACAAGAAACTATGTAGGATAAATTGACTTTTTAAAAAAGACATTCTCGGACTTCCCTGGTGGTCCAGTGGCTAAGACTCCATGCTTCCACTACAGGCGGCACGGGTCGATCCCTGGTCAGGGAAGTTCCACATGCCCATGCTGAGGCAAAAAAAAAAAAAAAAAAAAGACAGTCTCCGCCTTTAAAATACTGATAAATTTTATAGGGAAGATAAGATACATACCAGAGTATAAAATACAAAGCAGAATGCAATAAGGGTCAAATGAGTAGTACAAGTAAAGATGAAGTACCTTCTATCAAATGAATGTGTAAGACAAGGCAGAAGAAATGGTATCAAAAGTAGCCAGATGTTAAGACAAATTTCACCAGTCAAATAAAACTATAGTACATAGGGGAAGAAAGAAACCTTTAAAAATAAAAATTTCAGGGACTTCCCTGGTGGTCCAGTGGTTAAGACTCCGCACTCCCAATGCAGGGGGCCTGAGTTCGATCCCTGGTTAGGGAACTAAGATCCCACTTACCTCAACAAAGCCTGAACACTGCAACTACTGAGCCTGCGCACTCTAGGACCTGCTCACCACAACTAGAGAAGCCCATGCGCCGCAACAAGGACCCAGTGCAGCCAAAATAAAAAAATAAAAATAAAATAAAAATTTCAAATTACCTGTTTCTGCCTTGCTGCCATTCTAATTCTGGCTGCTTCTTCCTGAGGATGAAGTAGAACTGAACTCTGAGCTACTGCTGTGATAGGCTGAGTCTCTTTCATTTCTAAGAGAATCCCCAAAGCAATAATTAGTTTCAATAATTTAGAATTTGATACCACTGTAATGTCTTTTGTTCATTACATGTAATTTTATTAGGAAAAAGATGTGAAGAATCAAGCAAGTTTAATTTGAGAATATGATAAAAGAAATACCTTGTTCCTTTTCAGAGTCTGTATTGAATGAAAGTGGTTTATCTTCACTAGTAAGTGGTCCAGAGTCAACTGTTAGCGTGTCACTTTCAACATCTGTAATAGATACATCATCATGAACATATTTTCACTGTCAAACTTAAATCTGACAAATGTAACAAAAATCTACATTCAGATTAACATTGGTCCACCTGAATGTCTTATTTAGTTAAGATCCAGCCACCTTCCAGAGACCACATATTTTATCCAATAAATTCTAGCCTAATACAAAAAGACCTAAGACTAAAATTATAAACAAAAAAGAAAAAACGAAGAACTGACTTAAAAGGTAGGCTGACAGAGTTTCAAACACAATGGGAAAGCATAAAAAGAGCAGAGTGAGCAAGGCACCAACATGTAAAAAGAGAAGAAATTTAAGTGTATCTTTGACATACTGAGGTATTAGGATTTTTATTATTTATGAATCCAGAGCAGAGAAGGAAGTTAAAGCAGTATACTTTGATCACATCAGGGTAGCCAGAAACTGAACGGAGCATTCAGTCACCTCATTCGTTCAGCACCTACTTATGTGCTGTATGCACATTTACCATGGTCAACAAGAAAAGGCCTCAAAGGAGGTAGGTGGGGGACAGAACATTATACAATTATCCTAGAAAAAATTGTAAAATTAGAAACGGTGCTAAGTACTATATAAGAAAAAAGGGGGGTTACACAATAGAGTATTTCAGAGGAATCTGAATTAGACTAGGAACTCAGATGAGATTTCTCTTAGGAAATGGCATTTAAGTGGACAGTTGAAAGGTAAGGAGGAATCAAGCAGGTAAAGATTGTGGGGATGTACAGGAGACCTTTCCAGACAGATCAGCAGGTATTAAGGCCCTGTGAGGAATGAAAAACTTGGCTCAGACAAGGGGAAGAATGAAGCCAGATGAGGCTTGAGAAAGCCTACTCACACAGGGCCTTTTCCAAAATAACTTGGCTATGGATTAAAGATGAAAGTGTTCCTTTGTATTAAATGCCAACACCATGCTCTCTCTCCTTCTTCTCACTCCCTTTTACTGCCTTTGCTGCTTGCCCCTTCTCTAGCCATCTTCTAAATGATACAGTCCCTTCAGATGGTCTTATAAGCCCTTTTCTCACTGAATTCTTTCCCCTAAAGAATTCTTCCATGCCCAAGTGCTTGAATATCATACGTATATCTGACTTCCAAACTTACCTCTCTTTGCTTTAGGCTAGTCAATTAATTCAACAAATATTAACTGAGCACCTTTTATGTATAAGGCACTAGTCTAGGCTCTGGGGATACAGCAATGAACAAAATCAAGCCCTATATTCCAGGACTGGAGGGTGAGGAAGGTGGAGAGGGGTAGGTGTCAAGACAAGAAGCAAATAAGCAAGAAAGTAAATTTATGGTCCAACAGATGATAAGAGCTATGGAGTAGAGGTGATAGGGAGTGAAGATTATGGGGGTGGGGGAAGGCATAGAAGTTTGTTGTTTTACATAGAGTGGTTTGAGAAGGCGTTATTGAGAAAGCAGTATCTGAGCAAATATCTGAAGGCAGTGAGACACTGAACCATAAAAATATCCAAGAGCATTCCTCCCTCCCCCAACCAAGACCAGCACTTGCAAAGACCATATGATTCGTATCCGCTGTGTTGGAAAAATAGCCAGGAAGCCAGTGTCTACGGTGCAGTGATGGGGGAGAAAATGAAGTCAGAGAGAGAAGTAGTGGGGAGGGGTATGTGCGCAGATCGTGTAAAGCTTTGATGCCACTGTAAGCAAAATGGTTTTCCTGAGGGAAATGGGTAGTTGTTGGAGGGCTTCTCCCAGAGGAATGATAAGTTGATGTGTTTTAACAGGATGTCTCTGGAAACAGATTATTGCAGGAAGGTGCAAAAGCTGTGGATAGAAGACCAGTTAGGAGGCCACCAGTTAATACAGGCAAGAATCTACACTAGAGAATGAACATCACTTAAACTAGGATAGTAGGTGGTGAGAAACAGTTGGACTCTGGATATATTTTCAGGGTAGGACCGACAGGATTTGATGATGGTTTGGATGTAGGATATAGAAGAGCACAACCAGAATGTCAAGGTTTTTGGCTTGAGCAAGAGAATTTTTTGCCACTTACTGAAATATGTAAGATGATATATATATATATATAATTCTACTACACTTAAAGTGCTCTGGAAGGAGATTCACTAAGGTTTCTAACATTTATTGCCTTTAAGTGGCAGCACTATGGGCTTTAAAATATTTTCTTCCTTTTGACCTCTATTCTTCGGTTTTTCAGAAATGAGCATATTTTTGAACAACTTAGAAAGGGTTTATGTGCTATAAAATGAGATGACTGGAGAGAACTACCTTGTTTCTGCCCAGAGGATAATGGTCTGTCTTCACTCACAGCTGCTCCTGATTCAGCTGTCAGGGCTTTACTTTCAGTTTCACTAACAGTTGTAATCATTTCGCTTTCATCCTCAGACATGGATTTAATTGTCCAGAGAGACTTTTGGTTTCGGATCTTATTTAATAATTTTTTAAAAAGAATTTTTGAAGGAATCTGGTGGGTCTTCATTGCCAAGGGAACTAAAAGAAAAGAAAAAAAATTTATTCAGCATCTGTTACAAACCAGGTAAATTATTCTATCTTCATACTTAGTTACTATAACAACCACTGGTTAAAACAAAAGCACAACTTTATTTTCCTCAATATTTAAAATTTAACACAATTTTATAACCAGGAATAATTATTTCAAATTTAAATAAGGACACCAAAATTCAACTATAGTTCACCCTTGAACAACATGCACTTGAACCGCACAGGTCCACTTATTTGAGGAGTTTTTTCAATAAATACATGCTACAGGACTGCATGATCCAGGGTTGGTTGAATCTGCAGATGTGGAACATTGGATACAGAGGGCCGACTCTAAGTTATATGTAGAGTTTTCGACTGCATGGAGGGTCGGCGCCCCTAACCCCTTGCTGTTCATGGGTCAACTGTATTTTTCAACAGTAGGCAGCAACATAAATTTCAAGCATAAAAATGTATGAGGAAGATGTTTATTCTGCTTGCTAAATGAGGACAGAATGCATATCTCTTAATCTGTAAGACTAGCATTCAAAATATGTGCTGTAAGGTTCCCAAGAAAATAAAAGATTCTACAGAGGCCAGAAATGAAGTTTCAAGAGGAATTCACGGCAATTGAGCCCTAAACCCATCTTCTGAAGTTTATGCCAAACCACAGGAAGCTTACACTTTGGACAGCAGTGTGGGCACAGGAGACAGGGATAAAGCTTAGAGCCCTCACCCAAGGAGTCTAAGAGGAGACCCACATAAAATTGGAACCCCAAGGACTACCTATCCACAGTATAGGGTGAAGATGAAACGAAAGCCAGAGTGGTTTTGAACAAAGGTGATACTCATAGGTATGGGGAGAAAAGAAGTCAAAAGGAAGAGGACTTGGTCTCTAAGAAGACGTGGAGTAAGAGACACCTTTATCTTTTTAGAGGTACCTCTCATGTCTCTGGCTTGGATTACTGCAGACTGTGATATCATCACTAACGTGAGGAAGGCAGGAAGACAAGGTTTCAGTAGGCAAGAGAAGATGATAAATTTATTGTCAGACACCAAGTTCTAAGTACCTGTGCAACAGCCAAGCGAAAAAGTTCAGAATGGTGGAGATAGAGATGAAGTTTAGAAGAGAGACCAAAGTTTGTGCTGATCATCATTATACATGAAGTGCCTAGCAGTAATTAATATGGTAGGATTTCTGGTGATTTGATCAAAGTCTTAAGAAAAACAAATGCTGACCTTTCAAATGAATTCAAAATTGATCATCTAACTTAAATAACCTAGAAATCTTTAGACTATATGTACATATAAATAAAATAACATTCCTCCTATGTATATGAAAAGGATCTTTAGTGATGGAAATCTGAAGTTTCCTCCTCCCATCACTCCCATGAGTATTAGTTACTGTTTGCACTTAGAACAGACCAGACTTTCCTAAGTGTTGGCAAATGATTAGCATTTTTTTCCTATGAAATACTGCAATATTCAGCTCAGAAGTTTTTACCGTCTGCTTCACTAGAATGTACTGTTTCAGCTTCTGTCACTGGAATGTTTTCAGTCTCCCCTGAAATTTCTTGTTCCATTGAAAGGTCCAGTTCTTCATCTTGGATCTGATCAGTCACAGTGGGCAGAGGCTCTGGTTCAAGGTGCAAAATCAGGTTTCCTTTCACCTCTCAATAAAGAAATACAGAGACATGTTTCCATTCCAAAATGACTAAGAACTTGAGCATAAAATTTTAAAGACCATCATAGTTTAAAGTCTAAAATATGAGAGCCTCTTTCAAACTGAGAACTCATTTCAAAATAAAAACTGCTTCAAGACAAATGTATTTTCCCACCAAAACGTTTCAAAGCATTGTTGAAAGTTTACTGAAAATATCTTACTCCTGTCTGCATTGTACATGTCCTCAAAGGCAAATTCTAGCTCTCTCTGCCAATCATCTTTCATTTCACTGCGTTTGTATGGAAGTTCAACTAGTTGTGGTGGCATCCGTGCTACCATCTGTCTCCTGCGTGCCAGGTCCTCTTGTTGTAGCTGTTTGAGTTCTTTCATTAGTTTCTCCTGATTCTTCAAGAATAAAGAGAATTAATTAACAACTGAGTAACACACTTTGGACAGTGGATAGTAACGTGAATAGTGAGGGAAAAGTGGAGAAGTCATGAAGACAGGGACTTTAGTACCCTCTCCTCCTCTACCATTTATTCAAACACAAAGACACTAATTAAGAGTCAGCCCTCCATACCCGTGGTTCCTCTACATCCCAGATTCAACCAACCATGGACCATGCAATAGCACAGTATTTACTATGGAAAAATATGTGGGTATAAGTGGACCCATACAGGGCCAGGGTCAACCGTATGATGTTAGTAAGTACTATGAGAAGACGGCTCTGGTTAGGCCACAGGGCTTCAAAGTATCTGCCAGGCACAGGTCTTCTTCCTCAGGACAGTTACGAAGCTACATTCTAACTAAGCTGCCACCGCCCCTGCAGTGTACTTTGTTTCAGCTCTCCACACAGCCAGCAGCAGCGGCCAGTCTCAGGTGAGCACCAAGACCCAGCCAGGGTTACTGTGGCTTAACAGATATTTCTTGTTACTCCACACTCTTATGAGTCCTCAAGATTAAAGGGGATTTGTACATATCTCTTTTAAGTTTAAAGAGTCTGGCAAATATGAAAATTTAAGCACAATGTTTTAGTGAAGTCATCTAACTTAATTTTGGTGGTGGAGGATAAGGAGGGGGGGATAAGGGAAAACCTCTCACCCCCGGGATGAGGATTTAGCCAGATATAAGTGGGTGAAGGAGGAGGAGTACAAGTAAGAAATAACAACTCCAGCACGGAATTATGCAGATGAAGGCATGGGCAGTCAGGGAGAGTACAATGTTCATTATAGTTAGGGTATGGAGGGCAGGGATGGTTAAGGACAAAAGATAAAGTTGGAGAGGCACGTAGAGGCCAAACACACTATAGCAGGAAGATCCCAGGGCACAGTAGGGTCTGCAGCAAAAAGGTTCAAACAGGGGAAAGGAAATGCTCTGTATGTATTGCAGACAATTCTTGTGTAAGAGATACAGTCTAGAAAAAGGTAGAGAGCCTGTATAACAACGTTTTTGTTAAGTGATTACACACTACTTATTTGTAAATATTTTGTCATTTGGAGATGAGTTTTTTTTGCCCGACCTTGAAAAGAATCAAATTATGAACAAATTCATTTTTATATTAAGATTCAAACCATATCATTAAATTAACTTCAAAGTTATTTGAATAAGCATACTATTTCTGGCTCACTGAAAGTGTGGCATAGTACTCTACTTGAATTATTTATAACAACTACTATGACCACTGACACTGTGAGCTTATGAAATTCTAGGCACAATTCTAAGGGCTTTACTAAACTCGTTTAACCCTCATAAAACACATGATGAAACAGAACTCGGAGAGGTTAGGTAACATGCCTGTGATCAAACAGCTAAGCAGTGAAGAAGGGAGGAAAATCCAGGAAGACTGACCACGGAGTCCACTTTCTTAACCACTAAACACTTCTGATTTATGGAAGAATGTGCTCTGTTTACCAACTGCTTTATTCATGTTTTTTTTTTCCCTATAGGTTTAAATCTTAGATGAAAATTATGGGTTATAATTCAGATATTCAGTTATTTTACATTCAGTAAGTAAATGAACGTCTGAATTACTACCCATAATTTTCATCTTTTAGTTTTTATAAACTAGGGGTAAGTTATGATAATCATAACTTACCCTTAGTTTATAAGAACTAAAAATTTAAGGGAGAAGGTCATAATTCAGTTCAAACCATACAAAATAATTTTAAGGCATTTAATTCCCATAGATGTACTTAAAAACTCATTCTTCAGATGAATGTTTAAAACATCTAAATGCATTAGTCAAATTCAGACTTCTAAAAAGATGAATCATTTTTATGCTGTTTCAAGAATAAACACTGAACAATAAGCAAGACAGATGTAAAGCTGTGACTACAAAGCCAGTTTGCACGATACGTATTTTACAGCTCTGCAACAAAGTCAGAGCTCCTTGACAGCAAGGATCATGACTCTACCTTTGAATCAATATTCTGCAAAGCCAACAAGTGCTTTGCTCAATAGATATTTAATGAATCGAATCTTAAAATTTGCAGAGCACAAATGCAATTCAAATAATTAAATTAGAAAAGTGATTAATTTCTTCTTGGGCTATTTTTAGACTGATTAAAATACTAAACTTTTAATACATTCATCAGTAAAAATTTTAGAAGAGAAATGAGAACAGCTTCACCCAACGCGAATTTGAAACAGGAGGTAAAAGCAAGTTGGGCAGCTTGAAATGACACGAATCAGAGAGAATATTTTCCCATTCTTCACAACTCTGTCCTCTGAGCCTGTTCACTATCAGTTAAGTTTTACAGTGCCATCGCCAAGGCCATCAGTAGTGGTCACAGCCAGAATTTAATTCTTACTTGAGCCAAATGGATCTTTTTCATTGCTTGGAAACCCCGTGCATGTGCCTTCTCACACTGCTCCATTCTCTCTTCTGCTGCTTGTTTCTGTAGTTCTTCCAATCTTTTAGCCTCTTCTTTAGCAGCCAAATGAGGATCTGGCTAGCAGTCAATCAGTAACATTTTAGATAATTAAATAAAGTGTGAAACAAAGTGATAACTAAAGAACAAAACAACCTTAAAATAATGTTTTTCTACTTATATCGAATTAAATGATAACAAGTTATAGTTTTAAATGCCTACAATTATCAACAGCATGTACCTATGAAAAAAGTCAAATTGTTAGTGTAAAGTTTTACAAGTTGTTCATTCTAAAGCAGAGTAAACTATACTCATCCAAATATATTCTTCCACCATTTTTTAAAGAAATTCTATTAAAACAACAGTGTTGAAAGGTAAACACCTGCAAAGCTAGTAGTTAAGAAACCACAAACACTGAAGGTCATGTAAGCCATTTGGGGAAGCACTAAGATTTGTCTTTGGTTTTTAGCCAAAATGTACAGCTTGGCTTCAGCCTCAGGAAAGCCAAATCACCAAAACACCTACTTTAATATAATTTCTGGCTTCCTAGAACTTGTGCATAATCAATGATTATGTGGTTGCACAGTGAGCCATCATCTCATTGATGTAACAATAATATCAAACGTGGGAGGAGACACAACGTGTATTACACATAAACATTCACTTTGTAAAAAATCTTATATATTTTATATGTTGACAATTAGTCAAGTGAAACAATAATGACCATGAAAGCTGTTAACTATATATCTAAAATTATTTATAACTCTCAAACAGTGAGATAAATAGGTAAAGAGACAGTTAACGTATTCAGAAAGAGTAGGAACTTCCCTGGTGGTCCAGTGGTTAAGACTCCACATTTCCACTGCAGGGGGTGTGAGTGGAGAACTAAGATCCCCACATGCCGCTTGGTGCGGCCAAAAAAAAAAGAGTGCACTGGCCAAACAAGTGTATGAAAAATATTAAATACCTTTGGAGCTAATAAATATTTACGCAAATCTAAATAAACACAGGTCAGATTGCATTAACACATAACATTAAATAAAATAATCTTTAGGAGCAACATTTCATTTCATTTAGGCCATGAGGTTTTCAAAAAAAAGTTATTTGGGAATTCTTCACATCATGTGGGGGTGAATTAAAAGCAGAATGTCAATTTTGGTAAACCAAAATTTAAAGGGAAGGAAAAACTTCAAAACATACAATGTGTATAATAAACATGTTCAGTCCAGATATAATGAGGTACATAAAGAATATCAAGTAAATAAAGGGTTAGAGAAAAATTAGGTACCCCAAACAAGTTTTAATCTGACTGCCCAATGTCAAAACAAGATTTTACAAGGATGTTTTAGAAAGACAATCCCTTAAAAATTTGTGTCAATACAATTAAAACTTTAAACAAAAATCTGGTTGAAATAATAGATTCCATTTTTAGCAGTTGAACTCAAAAGATATGTGAAATTTGCAAAAACCGTGAATCCCAAGCAAAAAATTCTTTCTAGAAAACATGTTTCTGAAAATCTTTCCCATGAACTGTAATCTGCAGTGCACAAAACAACAAGTGATTACTAAATATGCTACTTCTGCATCTTCTACGTCAGACTTATCTTAAGTATGACGGTAAATTGAATTTAAGTGTTTCTGCTTGTCTGCTGACATTTCTGGGCCTCACAACAAATAATACAATGGATCTGATTGGAAAAATATTTCTAGGATGAAAAATCCATTTTAACAAGTGCTGTGTTAACTGTTGCTGACAAAGGAACAAACAGGATGAGGAGCACGAGCAATTCAGAAATTTCAAGCATACAAGTTTTGTTTAACTGTGTGCATAGAATGTAAATGTAGCATAAAACAAAATTTAGAGAATAACTGGCTCTATGTAGGAATACAGCAGGTCAAATTCATCACTCTTCTTCAAAGACAAATTTTATAACATACAAGAAATTTTAGAACCACTTTATCAAGATATTCAAACAAAAAATGATAGCAACTCTTACATGCTAAAAGGCTGACTGAACAAAAAGGAACTAGCTTATTTAGAGAAAGCAGCTGAAGGAATAACTAAAATGTATGCCAAGAGTGCAAGTATTTTTTATATAATACCCGCTGTAAAAATCCTATTATTCTACTCCAAGAAAAATTCTAAATTATTGTGCATGTGAAATAAGCTTAGATGCAGATGAAAATGCAGAGACTTGTTATATGGAAAACCAAGTACAGTGCTCCACTGTCCCATTTTAAACCCAAGGTTTAAGGACAGATTTTTCCTAAGTGATGGTGTAAGGAAGCAAATAAAAGAAAATACCAGAATACTTCAGCTTGTGTGACTGTTTTTATAAAACTGCATTATAACTACTGATATAATCTTGAAGTCCAGAAATTGAAGAGAAGGTACACCTTTTAGTTACTGTAAAACAGGAAAGTTTAATAACCTACTGTGATACCATCAGCGGCACCCTATATTAGAGCTAGAAGAAAAATGTCTTTCTTCATCAATCTTAGTATTAAACATCTATTTAATACTGTAAAAACATATGTAAAAACAATGTTTTAGTGAAGTGGACAAACATATAGGACAAAAGCAAGTTAGCAATAGATGGAAGTTATTATTTCTGTATTATAAAATACTGACCTTGTAATAATATTTTAAACAAGTTTCAAGATTTTCTCTTATTTCCTAGAAGTTAATTCTATGATGCACAGAAAGACAGACAAGATGAAAAGGCAGAGGGCTATGTACCACATGAAGGAACAAGATAAAACCCCAGAAAAACAACTAAATGAAGTGGAGATACGCAAGCTTCCAGAAAAACAACTCAGTATATTGATAGTGAAGATGATCCAGGACCTTGGAAAAAGAATGGAGGCAAAGATCAAGAAGATGCAAGAAACATTTAACAAAGAAGAATTAAAGAACAAACAAACAGAGATGAACAATGCAATAATGAAAAGAAAAATACACTAGAAGGAAAAAATAGCAGAATAACTGAGGCAGAAGAACAGATAAGTGACCTGGAAGACAGAATGGTGGAATTCACTGCTGTGGAACAGAAAAAAGAATGAAAAGAAATGGAGACAGCCTAAGGGACCTCTGGGACAACATTAAACGCAACAACATTCGCATTACAGGGGTCCCTGAAGGAGAAGAGAGAGAGAGACAGGACCCAAGAAAATATTTGAAGAGATTTTTTTCAAAAACGTCCATAACATGGGAAAGGAAATAGCCACCCAAGTCCAGGAAGTGCAGAGAGTCCCATACAGGATAAACCCAAGGAGAAACACACCAAGACACACAGTAATCAAATTGGCAAAAATTAAAGACAAAGAAAAATTACTGAAAGCAACATGTGAAAAATAACATACAAGCGAACTCCCGTAAGGTTAACAGCTGATTTCTCAGCAGAAACTCTACAAACCAGAAGGGAGTGGCATGACATATTTAAAGTGATGAAAGGGAAGAATCTACAACCAAGATTACTCTACCCAGCAAGGATCTCATTCAGATTTGATGAAGAAATCAAAAGCATTACAGACAAGCAAAAGGTAAGAGAATTCAGCACCACCAAACTAGCTCTAAAACAAATGCTAAAGGAACTTCTCTACGTGGGAAACACAAGAGAAGAAAAGGACCTACAAAAATAAACCCAAAACAACTAAGAAAATGGTCATAGGAACATACATATCGATAATTACCTTAAATGTGAATGGATTAAATGCTCCAACCAAAAGACACAGGCTTGCTGAATGGATACAAAAACCAGACCCATATATATGTTGTCTACAAGAGACCCACTTCAAACCTAGAGACACATATAGACTGAAAGTGAGGGGATGGAAAAAGATATTCCATGCAAATGGAAATCAAAAGAAAGCTGGAGTAGCAATACACATATCAGATAAAATAGACTTTAAAATAGAGAATGTTATAAGAGAAAAGGAAGGACACTACATAATGATAAAGAGATCAATCTAAGAAGAAGATATAACAACTATAAATATATATGCACCCAACACAGGAGCACCTCAATACATAAGGCAACTGCTAACAGCTATAAAAGAGGAAATTGACAGTAACACAATAATAGTGGGGGACTTTAACACCTCAATTACACCAATGGACAGATCATCCAAAATGAAAATAAATAAGGAAACAGAAGCTTTAAATGACACAATAGACCAGATAGATTTAATTGATATATATAGGACATTCCATCTAAAAACAGCAGGCTACACTTTCTTCTCATGTGCGCATGGAACGTCCTCCAGGATAGATCACATCTTGGGTCACAAATCAAGCCTCAGTATATTTAAGAAAATTAAAATCTTATCAAGCATCTTTTCTGACTACAATGCTATGAGATTAGAAATCAATTACAGTGAAAAAAACTTAAAAAACACAAACACATGGAGGCTAAACAATACGTTACTAAATAAGCAAGAGATCACTGAAGAAATCAAAGAGGAAATCAAAAAATACCTAGAGACAAATAACAATGAAAACACGACGATCCAAAACCTATGGGATGCAGCAAAAGCAGTTCTAAGAGGGAAGCTTATAGCAATACAATCCTACCTCAAGAAACAACAAATATCTCAAATAAACAATCTAACCTTACACCTAAAGTAACTAGAGAATGAGGAACAAACAAAACCCAAAGTTAGTAGAAGGAATGAAATCATAAAGATGAGAGCAGAAATAAATGAAAAAGAAACAAAGAAAACAATAGCAGAGATCAATAAAACTAAAATCTGGTTCTTTGAGAGGATAAACAAATTTGATAAACCATTAGCCAGACTCATTAAGAAAAAGGGGGACAGGACTCAAATCAATAAAATGAGAAATGAAAAAGGAGAAGTTACAACAGACACCGCAGAAATGCAAAGCATCGTAAGAGACTACTACAAGCAACTCTATGCCAATATAATGGACAACCAGGAAGAAATGGACAAACTCTTGGAAAGGTATAAACTTCCAACACTGAACCAGGAAGAAATAAGAAATATGAAAAGAGCAATCACAAGTAATGAAATTGAAACTGTGATTAAAAATCTTCCAACAAACAAAAGTCCAGGACCACATGGCTTCACAGGTGAATTCTACCAAACATTTAGAGAATAGAGAACAGCTAACACCCATCTTTCTCAAACTCTTCCAAAAACTTGCAGAGGAAGGGACACTCCCAAACTCATTCTATGAGGCCACCATCACCCTGATACCAAAACTGGACAAAGATACTACAAGAAAAGAAAATTACAGACCAATATCACTCATGAATATAGACGCAAAAACCCTCAACAAAATACTAGCAAACAGAATCCAACAACACATTAAAAGGATCATACACCATGATTAAGTGGGATTTATCCCAGGGATGCAAGGATTCTTCAATATATGCAAATTAATCAATGTGATACACCATATTAACAAATTGAAGGATGAAAACCATATGATCATCTCAACAGATGCAGAAAAAGCATTTGACAAAATTCAACACCCATTTATGATAAAAACTCTCCAGAAAGTGGGCATAGAGGGAACCTACCTCAACATAATAAAGGCCATATACGACAAACCCCACAAACATCATTCTCAATGGTGAAAAACTGAAAGCATTTCCTCTAAGATTAGGAACAAGACAAGGATGTCCACTCTTGACACTATTATTCAACATAGTTTTGGAAGTCCTAGCCACGGCAATCAGAGAAGAAAAAGAAATAAAAGGAATACAAATTGGAAAAGAAGTAAAATTGTCACTGTTTGCAGATGACATGACACTATACATAGAGAATCCTAAAGATGCCACCAGAAAACTACTAGAGCTAATCAATGAATTTGGTAAAGTTGCAGGATACAAAATTAATGCACAGAAATTTCTTGCATTCCTATATACTAATGATGAAAAATCTGAAAGAGAAATTAAGGAAACACTCCCATTTACCACTGCAACAAAATGAAAAAAATACCTAGGAATAAACCTACCTAGGGAGACAAAAGACCTGCATGCAGAAAACTGTAAGACACTGAAGAAAGAAATTAAAGATGATACAAACAGATGGAGAGACATACCATGTTCCTGGATTGGAAGAATCAATATTGCGAAAATAACTATACTACCCAAAGCAATCTACAGATTCAATGCAATCCCTATCAAATTACCAATGGCATTTTTTACAGAACTAGAACAAAAAATCTTAAAATTTGTATGGAGACACAAAAGACCCCAAATAGCCAAAGCAGTCTTGAGGGAAAAAAACAGAGCTGGAGGAATCAGACTCCATGACTTCAGACTATACTACAAAGCTACAGTAACCAAGAGAGTATGGTACTGGCAGAAAAACAGAAATATAGGTCAATGGAACAGGATAAAAAGCCCAGAGACAAACACATGCCCCTATGGTCAACTAATCTATGACAAAGGAGGCAAGGATATAAAATGGAGAAAAGACAGTCTCTTCAGTAAGTCGTGCTGGGAAAATTGGACAGCTACATGTAAAAGAATGAAATTAGAACACTCCCTAACACCATATGCAAAAATAAGCTGAAAATGGATTAAAGACCTAAATGTAAGACTGGACACTATAAAACTCTTAGAGGAAAACATAGGAAGAACACTCTTTGACATAAATCACAGGAAGATCTTTTCTGATACACCTCCTAGAATAATGGAAATAAAAACAAAAATAAAGAAATGGGCCCTAATGAAACGTAAAAGCTTTTGCACAGCAAAGGAAACTACAAACAAGACGAAAAAATAACCCTCAGAATGGGAGATAATATTTGCAAGTGAATCAACGGACAAAGGATTAATCTCCAAAATATATAAACAGCACATGCAGCTCAATTTAAAAAAAACAAGCAACCCAATCCAAAAATGGACATAAGGCCTAAATAGACATTTCTCCAAAGAAGACATTCAGATGCCCAAGAAGCTCATGAAAAGCAGCTCAACATCACTAATTATTAGAGAAATGAAAATCAAAACTACAATAAGGTATCACCTCACACCAGTTAGAATGGACATCATCAGAAAATCTACAAACAACAAATGCTGGAGAGGGTGTGGAGAAAGGGGAACCCTGTTGCACTGTTGGTGGGAATGTAAATTGATACAGCCACTATGGAGAACAGTATGGAGGTTCCTTAAAAAACTAAAAATAGAATTACCATATGACCCAGCAATCCCACTACTGCATATATACCCTGAGAAAACCATAATTCAAAAAGATACATGCACCCCACTGTTCATTACAGCACTATTTACAAGAGCCAGGTCATGGAAGCAAATTAAATGCCCATTGACAGACGAATGGATAAAGAAGGTGTGGTACAGATATACAATGGAATATTACTCAGCCATAAAAAGGAACGAAATTGGGTCATTTGTAGAGACGTGGATGGATGTAGAGACTGTCATACAGAGTGAAGTAAGTCAGAAAGAGAAAAACAAATATCGTATATTAACGCATATATATGGAACCTAGAAAAATGGTACAGATGAACCGGTTTGCAGGTCAGAAATTGAGACACAGATGTAGAGAACAAACGTATGGACACCACAGGGGGAAAGTGGCGGGCGGGTGGGGGTGGTGGGATGAACTAGGAGATTGGGATTGACATATATATGCTAATACGTATAAAATGGATAACTAATAAGAACCTGCTGTATAAAAACATAAATAAAATTCAAGAATTAAAAAAAAGAGAGAAGTTAATTCTATAATACTCATCTCATATCTTGACTGAATACTGACCTGCTATTACAGAATTTGTTGAATTCTAACCTCCACATGAATGCTATACTATGAAAATTTATTTTCCTAGTAGACAGATATATCTAATACGAAAAAAGTGAAAACCCACTGTTACAAAGAAATAGCAATTATAATAAGGAGTGATAATCATTTGTCACTCTTAAGACTGACAATAATTTTTAAACCACAACATTTCATACAGACAAGGGTATGATAAAATGGCCATTTTCATATGTTGCTGATGCTATTTAAAAGGCGATTTAATGATCTGTATTAAATATCTGTTATCAAATGTTATATAGTTTGGAGCCTATAATTTCTCTCTAGGAATCTATTCTAAACATACAGTCAGAGCTGTAGACAAAATGTGCAAGATGATTATGTTTGCATTTATGAAGCAAAAAAAAAACACACAATAGAATGGTTAAATAAATTCTATAATGAAATATTAAGTAGCTATTAAAAATCATGTTTTGAAAAGTATGTATATATGTTTATACATAAACACTATAACAAATCCATTAATGTATTAACTGCATTACTTTTTGGTGATGGAATCATGGGTGTTTTTCCTAGTTTGTGTCTATGTGTATAGTTTCAAATTTTCACAGAGTATGTATTATTTTTATGTCAAAAAAAGTTTTATGGTAAAAAAAATATATTTTAAAATATAACTGTTTAAGTAGCCAACTCTCTTCTTTCATGTTAAATCAGCATACGTAATAAACATGACATCATAAGTCAAAGCATATTTAAAAGTTTTTTTTTATCACTATTACCCTAATATGGTTGGTAGAGCTTTTCAAATTTTGACATCTGAGAACAATAAATGTAGAACAAAGGTGTAACTCAATTCAATGAACAGAGAAATAATAAAGTGAGGGTCATGAAAAAACAGTCAATCACCTGTTTTGTGTCCACCTCTCTATTAACAAAAGTATAAAGATGATGGTAGGTAGAACTATTGGTTTTCACATTAGAAGTTTTCTTTACTTCAATGTTCTGAAAAATGAAACAGAAAATAGACTGTTAGGTTAAAAGTATTAATTTTCATTTAAAGCAGGATCCAATGAAAAATTAATTTTGTATTTTAATCAGTTATTCTTTTTTTTCATGAGATCATGCACTGTATTTCCATTAAGCTGGAATTTAGGTTTAAAAGCCAGATTATATTTCTTTTGTTTTTTAAAATAAATTTATTTTATTTATTTTTATTTTTGGCTGCACTGGGTCTTTGCTGCTGCGTGCGGGCTTTCTCTAATTGCGGCAAGCAGGGGCTAGTCTTCGTTGCAGTGCGCAGGTTTCTCATTGTGGTGGCTTCTCTTTTTGGGAGCGTGGGCTCTAGGCATGTGGGCTTCAGTAGTTGTGGCACATGGGCTCAGTAGCTGTGGCTCGCGGGCTCTAAAGCGCAAGCTCAGTAGTTGTGGTGCACGGGCTTAGTTGCTCCATGGCATGTGGGATCTTCCCGGACCAGGGCTTGAACCTGTGTCTCCTGCATTGGCAGGTGGATGCTTAACCACTGCACCACCAGGGAAGCCCCAGATTATATTTCAACAAGAATACTGAATAGGTGATGCTGTACAGTTTACTACATTATATTAGGAGGCACATAATGGCAAGGTGCTCTGCTATTATTGATTCTAAGTTTGATCATTTGGTTATGGTGGTTCATAATCAATGATAAGAGAAAGTTCTCTCTTCTTTTGTCTAACAGAAGTAGGCCAATGAATAAATGTAGAAGGGTGATAGATACCTATTTGGTGCCAAAGTATCATTTCCCAGATTACTTGGCAATTGAAAAGAGAAAAATATACCTTTATAATGGAGATCTCTTGTAGTCACATAACCACATCAGACAAATACAGAATATAAGAAACTAGTCTAGTCTATTCAAAAATTCTGAAATAAAATGTTGGCTAGGGTTGGGGGAGATGTTTCACATTGAGAGAGACCAAGAGACAAAGCAAGCAGAAGCAACAGGTAAACCTTGACTGGATCGTGGTACATTTTCTTAGTGTGATGTTGTGGTTGCATAAGAGAATGTCCTTATTCTAGCAGAGGCATGCTGAAGTATACAGGGTGAAATGCAATCTCTACAATCTATATTCAAATGTATATATTTATTCATTCAAATGTATACACAACCATTTGAAATCTACACACAATGCAAAGAGCTGTTCCTTTGTACTCTCCTTTTAACTTCTCTGTATTTTGAAAATTTTCATAATAAAAAGTTGGGGGAAAAAAGTACAACCACACTTTTACATATAATGCATATTTGCCAAATCACTCACACAGACGATGTTTTGCTTGCTTTAAAATTTTGACCTTGGCTTGTTAGGAACATTAGGAATTATGACAAAAGTAATCAAAAAAACATGGATAAAATACTGCCTGCCTTTTAACAAGGTACTGAGGGAGTGGCTAAAATTTGCCTTTTCCATTTGGATCTTGTTGGATCAAATGTCACATGGCAGATGGCTCAACATAAAAGCAGGAAGGCTGACAAAACCAGAGGCTTAAGACAAGAATATTGGTACTTAGGCTGATCATACATACATAAAATACACTTGTCTATACAACTAAATTAGATATCCCTGTATGTGTATTTTTTTTTTACTTCTACTTTTTTTAATAAAAATAACTATGTAATTTTGATAATCATCCAAACTAGCCATTTTAATAACCATAACAAGATAATCTGAACGAGAGGCAAGACCTTTCAAAATTAATTTCTGCTTAATAAGTTAAATGTTTTTTAAAAAAAATAAGCTCCAAATCACAAAATCAAACATTTTACTCCCATAAAGAAACAGGCCTCTCTTATCACTTTACATAATCTTGTGTAAATTTATTAATTTATCTGAACCTAATTTCTTTATCTATAAAATGGTAACTATTTACAATAGTCAAATCTTGAATGTAGGAAAGTCTTTAGGGCAAATAATCCTTTTCTTTCCCAATAAAATAAAAAACATTACAGTTTTTCAAACAACAAAAGAAATTTTTGAGACAACTGGGAAAAACTGAACACAGACTGGGTATTAGATTATATTGAGAACAATATTATATTAGTATTGTGCTTTTTAAAAAGTCCTTAAACATCAGAGATACATACTAAAGTATTCATAGGTAAAATGATATCTAGGATTATTTTTAAATATTCCAGATATGTGTTACCTGTACAGTTAAAAATTAATACAAATGGTATTTTGACCTACACTGAATTCTAATAGTAAAGAAGAATTATTATAACCTAGCTCGAATACTCAAAGCAATTCACCTCAAAAAGAGTCGGAGGAGGAGGTGGCAGACTTGTAATTTTGGCAGATCTCTCTTTTTCCGCAAGCAGTGCTTCTTTTCGAGCTTTTATATGCCTTAAAAAACACAAGATGTCATAAATTAATCTTTCAGATAATATTACAGTACAACTCTTAGGGTTAAGAATATAAAAGCCATTACAATCTCAAGAAATCCTCCAGTCTGATCCCACAGGCTCAATATGCTGTTTAATAAAGAGTCTATACACAATGAACAGGTAAAAAGATGTTTACCAAGTGAAAGAGGTATATCTAAAGATATAAAGCTCCACAATGGGGAGTGACCCAACAAACACCTAATGTTCTTTAGTTGAGAATAATTTAGAGTAAAAAAACTAGAAATTATCGATAAAGATGGGCCACTGTATAAAATGACCACTGCTGACTAGTAACATGCTCTTTCATTTTTACAACATGCAAAAATCTCATCAATGACTTGCAGAGTCTACAACCTCTTTTAATGTTCATAATTGCACTGATTTTTTTCTTTTTATATCGGAGGCAGACAGATTTTGGTTGACTTGCATTCTAAACTAGTAATACATTTCTCCAGAAACTTAGTAATTGCCACTACAGTCAGACTAGAAGAGAAAGCTCATTTGTTAGTATGTCCATCTAAGCAACCACTCCCCCACTGCATTATTTTAAACCAAGTTTAACAAACACAATGGATATACTGACTTTTAAAAAGTATCCAATGTACCCTTTACTTCCAGCCACATCAGTTTCAGTGGAGAATATGGTAAAAATCACTATTACTTTACCAGGTTTTTTGTTTCATTAACATTTCTTTTTGATTTTTCTGTACTTTCAGGGCCTCTTTATGCCTCATTTCTGCTTTTTTTTTTCTTTCTGCTGCCCGGTGTGCCAGAGCATTTAAATCAGGCTCCTAAAAACAAATATTACTTAAAATGTCATGTTAAACAGGATTAAAATGTCAAATATATGATAATATGGGTGGTACCCAGTAAGGGCAAAAATCATGACGGTGTATTCAAATGAAACACTGCACTAAAGCACAAAATTAATGATGGCATAAATAAAGCTACAAAAATCTGATGTCAGAACTTATGGCTATTACTAAAAAACACAAACTAAAACCAGGGACCGAGAATATTTTGATTGCCACATTCTTTAAAGAGTTCTCTTATTCCCTAAAAGTTTGGTAACAAAGACGTGCCTTCTTTGGAACGCAGCTTTGTTTATTTTGTGTGACTACCTCTGGGACCACAATCTAGCATTTTCCAACCATAAAGCACAATAAACAACAAAATAAGGTCAGAGAGCAGTCTTAAATGCTGAGTTAAGTTCTACTTTGCCTTTGTGAAAGTCATCAAAGAATTTTTACTGTCTGTGAATGAACTCAAGTGTATACACACTCCACTACCCGTTTTGGAGGTATGAGGAATAATGAATGATAATGAAAATAAAACCAGAAATCTGAATTCACTCCACTGAATCTGTCCAAAATCCTTGAAATGAATAACAACTTCTAATTCTGAAGGTTATTATTTTATTTACACAGACAGTTAAGGACTGGAAGAGAATAATGTTTGTTTTTTTTTAATTGAAGTATAGTTGATTTACAATGTTGTGTTAGTTTCAGGTATACAGTACAGTGATTCAGTTATATACATATATATATTCTTGTTCAGATTCTTTTCCTTTATAGGTTATTACAAAATACTGAGTATAGTTTCCTGTGCCATCCACTAGGTCATTGTTGGTTATCTATTTTATATATAGTACTGTGTATATATTAATCCCAACTTCCTAATTTATCCCCCCCACCTTCCCTCTTTGGTAACCATAAATTTGTTAGAGAATAATGTTAACTTAAACATCATTGGAAATAGATTATTCTTGACATGACTCTTACTAAGAAATGAACCTAGCAGAATTTCTTAAATTATATTAAATTTACAAAAAAGTTCAGGCTGCCCACAGCAAATTCTATACATGAAAACATTTTTATAAGTGTCTAACAACTGTAATCTGCTTTTAACAAGTATCACTACCACAGGAAGGTAGTCAAATAAGTGCTCACTTACATTTTCTTTGGCTTGTTGATGCCCCTCTCCCATATTTCTTAAACTTGCCAAATACAGTTTTTCCAAGTTCTTTATTTTCTGAGTTTGTGATTCCTCCCATTCTGTCCTTAGTTCTTCTGCCAAACGAGTGAGTTGCTGATTTCTCCTCTGTTTTATATCTTCTCTTATTTGTAAAGCGATATCTCTTTCTTGTTCTCGAACCTGAAGGATGAGTATTTAACACATTTTATGAAAAGAGGCTTCCTTCAACTTTTTTGAAAAGCTATTTGGAAACAGGAACTTAAATGTTAGGTATTAGCTACATCAATTCTCCTGAATATTCATATTATATTAGATAAGGCCTATTTAAAGCAGAAAATCCAAGTGATGGAGGAAAAATTAAAATCTCAAGACTACTTCTAAAGTTCCATGATTAGCAATTATGTTCCCTCCCCAGAGATCTAATCGGACTGCCATTATCATTCTAATAACATACAAGAGGCTAAATTGGTAAGCATGATTCAATAAAATTTATAGCCCAGACAAGTACAGAAAGATCTAGATGAGAATTCCGTATCTGTGATACATCATCCCCAATTCTAGACAGAATGGCACCTAAAATGTTTCACAAAGACTTAACTACGTAACTCTAAAAAGACTTCTAGAGACGAAGAATAGACAACTTCTGAATAAATTTATTTCAGTAGCTAATTATCTTTGAAGAAGTAAGTCTTCTTCAAAGTCATTCAAATATTCTTGCTCGAATCTTCATCAGTTACATATGATTTTTAAAATGAACTATTTTCAGCAATGGGGTTGGGATGTTGGCCTATGTTTTTGTATTGATTCATAGGTTTTTTTGTTTGGGTTTTTTTTGTTTTTTGGGTTTTTTTTTTTTGCCTTTATGTCAGATGATGTATTCTGCAAATTTATTGGGGGAAGATCTTGGGAAATAAGTATTGCATATATACGTTTTATATATATATATATATATATATATATACACACACACACACATACATATAAAGAAAAAAGAAAAGAAAAATATTGCTAAATATTTAATAGTCTCAAAAAATGAACTATTTCCTAATAATTACTGAGTCAGTCCTTATCCTCAAACTCTTCTTCAATTTATTTACTGTTTCATCATACTTTTCAAATGTTCCAAAACTAGTTAATACGCAAGAACCAGGGCTCTTGTACAGCCAGAAAAGACTGTTAAATGCGACATTTTATTTAAAACACTCTAATGTAAAAAATACTGATAATTTGGGGAAGACAAAGAATTTGACACTATGTTCCAAATAAATCTTACCTGTAGCAATCTTAGTTTTCGTCTTCTTTCATAATCTTCCTTTAAAATGAAGGCTTCCTCATTAGGACTCAATCTCAGCTTGCCGGCGGCATTCACCACCTTTCTCTTCATTTTCATGTAGTAGTTTAAATATGAAGGTTCTGATTTTTAAAAAATATATATCTATTAAAGTAGGGCAGCAAAGATTAGAATAATTTTTAAAATTCATATTAATACTTTTTACCATTTAAAGGGCTGTGTACTTGCAAATAAAATAATTTGGGTAAACTAGGTCCAACTTATTTACAAATAGCAATTTGTTTGTTGGCTGCATCAGGTCTTAGTTGCAGCACATGGGATATTTCATTGCAGTGTGAGGGCTCTTTGTTGTGCCGTGCGGGCTTATCTCTAGTTGTAGTGCACAGGCTCCAGAGAGTGAGGGCTCAGCAGGTGTCGTGCAAGGGCTCTGTAGTTGTGGCGCGCAGGCTCAGTAATTGCAGCACGTGGGCTTGTTGCACCGCAGCATGTGGGATCTTAGTTCCCCGACCAGGGATCGAACCTGGGCCCCCCTGCAATGGAAGTGCAGAGTCCTAACCACTGGACCACCAGGGAATTCCCTTTCCGAAGCTTAAGCACCACTTCTCCTTGAAGCTGCCCTCCAGTGATTCTTGTTCCACCCACCTACCACTCATTCCTGACTTGCCCACCTGTAATGAATATTACCTTCACATTCATATGGGGACTAACCTTATGCTATCTTGGTATCACTTTCCTCTTGTTTTTCATCAATTACAGCTTGCCCTTTCTAGTTAGATTCCTAACAATTAAAGGACCGAGGCTCTAGTTTTTTTTTAGTTTTAATATTCAAATTAAAATAATAACAATGAATAACAACTACCAGGCATTATTTCACACACTATGGATAGATACTGCTTTCACTCAGGTGTAAAAACAGCAGCCAGAAGAAGCTGGTGTTATCTAATAGCAACTAATACTTTCTCAATGAATTCTCCGCCAAAACGTAAGCTCAATGAGGGCAGGAATGATCTTATTAATGGTTTTATGTGCATAGCCTAAAAACAGTGCCTTGCAATGTAAGCAGGTCCTTCAGTGTGTTGACTGAATGAATGAATGACTCATTCAACGAGTTAATTCATGTAAAGCGCTACATACATATATGTGGTCACTGTTACAATCTGATGCCAAAAAAGGAGTAATCTTTTCCAGTGCATCCCACTCAGCCGATACTCACAAGGCTTTGGTAATGTACTCACAAAACTTTGGAAAAGTGCCAATTGTTCTCTTTATTTTAGACAAGAAGAAACAAAGGCCTCTTAAGTTAAAGGACTTGACCCAAGTGACAATATCTACTGGCAGAACCAAGGGAAGAATCCCGTTTTCTTACTCCATATGGCTCCTAACTTTCTGAAATGCTAAAATATATAGAGTGAGGAAAATTCTGTTTAAGCCAGTATATTTTGCGAGTGGGGACTGAAAAACAGGTAAGAACTAAACAAAGAAGAAAAAATTGAGCAAGATTAAATTGTCTTCACAATGCATCTTTATTCATTTGTCTGAAGGTCTCTGAAAAATCACTCATATTCAAACTATTAAAACTAATTTCTGGTAAGTCCCACAGACATAGTACCAAAGGAGAAAAAAGCAAAAAAAGACATATTATAAAATTCCATTTACATGAAATTCAAAAACAAGGAAGACCAATCCATGATGAAAGAGGTTAAAATAGGGGTCAGTCATCTTTCTGAGACTACCGAGAAGGAGGGGGCACAAAGGAGCCTGCTGGAGTACTAGAAATATTCCATATTTTAATCCGTATGATGATTTTACACAAATGTAACAAGTGTATACATATGTAAGGATTCCTCAAACAGTACACTTAGGTTTGTGTATTTAATTCTAAGTTAAACCTCAACAAAAAAGAAAAAAACTTAACTTTTCAGTGTTTTGAGTATCCATCCATTTCATTTCCTAGAGGATTACAGGAAAACATAATACACTTGTTATTTTTACCTCCTAACATGTGACAGAATAACTGTTTTCTTTTGTATACCATTTTCTTAATTTTTGAACTTATTTGGAAATAATCTGACTTAGAATTCCCAGCTTCTCTAAATGTCAACCGTAGTACAATGACCAAAACCAGGAAATTAACACTAGCACAATACTTTTAACTAATCTACAGACAGTATTCAAATTTCGTCAATTATCCCACTAAGGTCCATTTTCTGGACCAGGACCCAAGCCAAGGGAAACATATCCTTTGACTGTTGTGTTACTCTGGGTCCTGCAAGATGCCAAGACAGGATGAAACCCACAAAGATTTTATTAGGGGAAATTCTGTGTGAGGGAAAATGGGGAGGGAGCTGGTAAAAGATGGGAGCATTTCAGACTTCCATGAAAGTCAGACACTGAGTGAAGGAGGAAGGGAAAGTTGGATAGATGCCTCTTAGACTGCCATGCAGTCTAAGGAAGGTTCAGCAAGACTTCTGGGGAGTCCTTAAGCCAGAATCCCTTTTGTCTTAGGAACGGGCCTGCCTTCACATCCACACCAGGCTCAGTCATTAACTAGGAGCAGTCCATAGAAGGCATCCATGCAAACAGATTTCAGAACACCGGGGCTGAGGGTCTATGAATTACGTTCTAATGGCTGCCAAGATTGTTTTGCCTCCTTCAACTCCTCTAATCTGAGACCTTCCTCAGTCTGTTTTTTTTTCCCCTCAAGATCTTGACATTTTTAAAAGATGCCAGCTGTTTTGCAGACTGTCCCTCAATGTGGATGTGTTTAATCCCTTCTTGTGTTTGGACTAAGGTTATGCATTTTTGCCAAGACCACTGCAGAAGTCACTAGGCACCCTTCTCAGTGCATCACACCAGGAGGTAAGTGATGTTAACATGATGCAAATTTTGATCACTTGATTAAGGAGGTGTCTAACGGGTTTATCCACTGTACATACTACTTTTCCTCTTTAAGTATTTGGTGGAGATAGTTGAGGCTATATAAATATCATGTTCCTCACCATACTTCTACCAACTGAGTTTAGTATCCATTGATGACTGCCTGAAACAATTACTAAGGCATTTGTCAAAAGGTATTCTCTATTTCCATTATTCCGTCTACACTTACCAACTGGAATCCTACTGTAAGAAAGAGTTTCCCCCATTCCCTCACTTTAGTATTTATTCATACCAATATGGATTTTCAAATTGTATGTATTCTAACTGACAAATAATAAAGGTGCTGCTACTTATCTTGCAAGACTTTGTCCTGAGGATTAAATGGCAGCTGGCACATCGTAATCACATATACCAGACTTAGAAGATCTGGGTTCAAGGCCCAACACTACCACTTTAAAGAAGAAAGACCCTTAAGTCACTTTGGTCTCGTTTCCTTAAACTATATAAGGGGAATCACAATATCGTGTCCAACAGGTTGTTCTGATGACTATGTGACTTAACGAATATAAACTGCCAAATATTTTCTAAATATTAAAGATTCAAAATTCCCCACTGTTGTAAAAGCTCGGGTTTGTGGCAGGACTTAATATCTAAGAAATTAAAGGTGAGAGACACCGAGAAAGAGTACGCTCTCCGCATGAAACAATTCCAGGCAGTGCTCTTAAACGGCTACCAGGATTGAGGCCACTCCGCAGGTGACCGGGGGGCAGGGTGGGCAGGACGCAGCCAGAAGCGTTCACAGTAGCGACCGCGAAGGCCCTCCCGGCCGCCCTGACTTGGAAGCTCAGGGACCCCGCGAGACCCGATCCCGGGAGGACGCGCAAAGCCACCCGCGCCGAAGGCCCCGGAGTGACCTCTCGCACGAAGCAGGCGGGTCTGGGTCGGGACGCGCGTGCCCGCTGCGCCGGCGCTCCTCCCGGCCGCCTGCTCGACCCCAGCCCGACCCCAGCCCGACCCCAGCCGGGGCCCGCGGCCCGCCGAGGCCGGAGAACCGCGGGCCGTGCTGCGTGCGCGGCACCCCCTTCATCCGAAGCACACTCCCGGTTCGCGGCCTCGAGGAGTCGTGCACGCCTGCGGCCGCGGGGGACGCGGCGCGGCCGTCACTCACCCGGGAAACGGGACCCCGGACTCAGGAACCGCGGCTCAGACAGAGAAGGTCTCGGCGGCCGCCACACACCAGCCTCCCGACAGCCGTTTGTGCGCCTGCGTGGTGGCCATCGCCGAGCTCCCGTCACTTCCGTCATTCAAACCGCCCGCCAATGGCGCGGCGGAACCGCGGGAACCCGCCTCGTCCCGCCTCCTCCGGGGGCCGCCGGGACTGCCGCGCCGGAAAGCCCGCTTCCTGCGCACGCGCACGCGCAGGCCCTCCGTCGGCCCGGTAATTTCTCACACCGGGGGCGGCTCATGGGTTTTATCTCACCTCTCACAACGTGCTCATTTTGCAGATCGCGAACAGAGGTCCGGAAAGGGGAACACGTTTACCCAGAGCCATGAGGGTGACGTTAGTCTTTAGTGCCATCATGAAGATTCCTTGGGATATGCATCCTTTTGTGTACTGGCTGTGCAATTCATGTGGTACTATTACGGTGCAGTTATTTATTTATTTATTTAAATTTTATTGAACTATGGTTGATTTACAATGTGTTAATTTCTTCTGTACAGCAAAGTGACTCAGTTATTCACATATATTCTTTGTCGTATTCTTTTCCGTTATGCTTTGTCGCAGGATATTGAATATAGTTCCCTGTGCTATACAGTAGGACCTGTTGTTTATCCATCCTATATATAATAGTTTGTCTCTGCTAATCCCAGATTTCCATTCATTCCCTCCCCTACCCTGCCCCCCCAACCACTAGTCTGTTCTCTATGTCTGTGAGTCTGTTTTTGTTTAGTAGATACGTTGATTTTGCAGTTATTTTCTGATAGCTTTCAACTCGTGCAACAGTGAACCGTATCATGATACTCTGTGCCTCCAGAGGTCTGCCACACCTAGAACATGTCAAGGATTTACCTGCTGTAAATAACGGAGAGTCAGAAAGGGGGATGAGCGCGGGTTCATATTTATTGAGCACCTATTCTGTGCCAAGTACAGTGTGCTAGGTGCAGGGGAGACAAGGGTGAATGGATTATGACCCCATCCTAGATTTTATAGTCTAGAGGGTGAAACATGCCAGGATTCAAAGAATTGGAAAATGGGGAGTGGGGGAGAGGGAAGTTGCTGATATGATCAGATCTGGCTTCATTGTGGAGAAGAAGTCAGAGGAAGTTAAGACTGAAGCTAAGGCAGGGAAGCCAATTAGGATTCTGCTGCAGGAAGTGAAAAATGATCACAATAAGAATGGATAAGTGGATAGATTTAAGAGGCAAATAGGAGGTCAGACATCGGGAGTTGATGGTTATCTGGTTATGGAAGGCAAAAAAAGAGGGAGAAATCAATGGTGATGCCCAAGTTCCATATTTAGCAACTGAGTGGATGGGGATAACATTCTCCTAGAACACACAGGAAGAGGATCAGGTTTGGGAAGGGAAAATGAGTTAAGTTTTGAACATTTTAAATTTGAGCCATTTCTGGGATATCTTGAAAAAAGAATGAATTCCAGAAATAGTTAGGTGGCAAAATAAGCAGTACTTGACAAACAATTGCTTGTGAGTTTAAAGGAAAAAGGAGAGTGAAATTAACTTCACGGTCATTGGCTTGAGGAGCACTATTATGGTGCTGCCAGTAACCAAGGGAGGAGTCAGAAGTGGGAGTCAGTTTAGTGGGTAAGGTGATGAGCTCAGCTCTGGACATGTTGGGCTTCATATGCCTGTGGAATGACGTGCAGCAAGAAGAGGAATACAATGGTAGACAGCCCACAGAACTGGGCTAGCGTATAGACTCAGGTTTCATTTCCATATGAGTTATAACCAAAGCTATAAAAGTGGATGAGATCATTTAGGGAGAATTTGCAGAATGAGAAGAGCAATGAACTAAGGACCAAACTCTGAGGAACACCAAGACTTAAAGGAATTGGAGAAAGGAACTGTCAAGTACACAAAGAAGAAATAGTGTGGGGACTTCCGTTGTGGCACAGTGGATAAGACTCTGCTCTCCCAATGTAGGGGGCCCAGGTTCGATCCCTGGTCAGGGAACTAGATCCCACAAGCATGTTGCAACTAAGAGTTCGTATGCCACAACTAAGGACTCCATGTGCTGCAACTAAGGAACCTCCCTGCCACAACTAAGACCCAGTGCAACCAAATAAATAAATTTTTTTAAAATATCAAGAAAGAAGAGAAACCATTATGTTAAAAAAAAGAGGAAGAAGATGAAGAAGAAATAGTGTGATCCAACTTGGTTTTACAGACAAGGAAGCTGAGTTACAGAGAAATTCAGTGACCTGGCCAAGAGCACATGTAAGGGAAGGGTACAACCAAGACTAGAGTTCATGTATTTATCCCAAATACTGGGGTTCTTCCTCCCTGCTTCCCTATCCGTTTCCTGTCACATTTATCTTAATGAATAGCTGTATTTATTCTAAACATACCTCTTCAACATCCTCAACACAGATTCATAGATACTCTCCCACACCCAACAAAAGGTGTGCCCATTATTTCATGCCTTGGGCTAGTTTTAGTGCCCACCATGTTTTCCAGGAGCACCCTGCACATTCCCCATCATGGCACTTATCAATTCTTATTGAAATGACCTGTTTATTAGGCACTCTGTTGATTAGACTCTGAATTCTTCAAGAACCAGGAGTGCATTTTGTTCAGTTGCCTGCCACATAGAGCTTCTCAAATGTTGGTTAAATGAATGAATAAATGAATGAATTATATGCATCACTTCCTCTACCTCCATCCTGGGCAGAAATCTTACAATTGAAGGTTTTGAATTACGACTTGTTATGGTTTTAATAGGAGGCACTGAGGAATCAAAGAAAGCCCAGTGGGCCTAGAGTCAGAGTTTTGGTTTAGCATCATAACTCTGAGACTTTCCAGCTGTAGGACACTAAGCCAATGAGCCTTAGTTTCTAGTTTGATTCTCTACTGTTGCCAACCAAGCCAACCCAGAATGTCCAGAATGGCTCACTCATTATGACTAGCAGTTGATCCTGATTGTCATTTGAAAGCTTAGCTGCAACTGTTGACTGAAGTGCCTTCATGTGCCCTTTCCGTGTGGATTGGACTTCTTACTAGCTGAGTTTCCTGAGGGTGTCCAAAGAATAAGTATTTCCAGGGCAAGAAAGTGAAAATTGCAAGTCCTTTTAAAGGCAAGGCTGAGAAATAGTTATAGTAAGTTCTGCCACAGTGTACTGATTAAATTTCATAGGGCCAGCCCAAATTCAAGTGAAGGGGGAAAAAAAGCCATCTCTCAATGAAGTGACAAAAAAATCTGCGGCCATCTTTAATTCACCACCGTTTCCTTAGTAGTACTTGACCAGCCCTCTTCACAGGCTGGTTGTGAGACTCAAAGGCATGAATCAAAGAGAGCACTTATAGGGTTTCCCGGGTTTCCCTGGTGGCGCAGTGGTTGAGAGTCCGCCTGCCGATGCAGGGGACACGGGTTCGTGCCCCGGTCTGGGAAGATCCCACATGCCGCAGAGCGGCTGGGCCTGTGAGCCACGGCCCCTGAGCCTGCGCGTCCGGAGCCTGTGCTCCGCAACGGGAGAAGCCACAACAGTGAGAGGCCCGCGTACAGCAAAAAAGAAAAAAAAAAAGAGCACTTACAAACTCCAAAACCATGTTAGATACATTAGCAGCTATTTTATATATAGGAAACTTCCTCTCCTGTTCTCATACAGACCCAGCCCTCCAGGCCACAGGGGCAGGCATGTGACCCAGACTGGGCAAATCACAGTTCTCTATCTCCCTTGCCATTGAGATTGACCCAAGGATAGGAACATAATCTAAATTGGGTCAATCAGAGTCTTTCACAGGAATTTTCTTACTGGAGTCAGCAGGATGAATATTTAACTCTCTGAGCTCATGTTATGATATGAAGCTGGAGATTCCCCAGCAAGATTTCCCACCATGTGGTCACCCACAAGCTGGTCTGAAAGAATAAGTTTGACACTCAGCCAGGAACAAAGAGAGAGAGAATCCTGACAGTTGTCAAGTGCCTGGATCCAGCCATCCCTGATGTGAGCTCTTTCTAAAGCTTACTGGTAGGAGCCATTAAGTTCTCCCTGACCTTTTACTTAAGCTGCTTTGAATGGGAGTTTCTCTTATTTTTGCAAATTGAAAGAGGCTGTAGGTTTACATTTAAATTCTCACAGGCAAACGACATCTGGGCATCTTGGGAAATAGCATAGAATCAAAGTTAAGATATTGGACCTACAGTCCAACTGCCTGGGCTTAAATTTCTGGCTTAGCAACTCTGTGACCTTGAGTTAGTTCCTCAACCTCCTGAGAAGTCAGTTTTCTCATCTTTAAAAGGGATGTAGTAAAAGTACTCAAAAGGTTATGAGGTTTAAAACTCCTAAAACAATGCTTAGCACAAAGCATGCCATAAATGTTATCTTTTGTGGCTTTTATTTTAATACATTCATCTCAGACTGCAGGAGGCAAAACCAAAACCAAACCAAACTAAACAAAAAAACCTTTGAAATGTGTTTATTAGCGTTTGGGGTTTAATTTTTTTCATATATATATATATATATATATATTACAGTCGCATTATCCAACTTAGGTTGTTTCCATATCTTTGCTGTTGTAAGTAATGTTGCAATGAACATGGGTGCAGATATCTTTTCACATTCCTGTTTTTGTTTCCTAGGTTATTACAAGATATTGAATATAGTCAGGGTTTAATTTTTAATTAGGTCCTTTTGTATTTTATTGGCTTAGGGATAGGTATATAGGTTTAGCTTCTAGTGTTGTTACCCCACTAGGAATGAACATTAATAAGCAATGATCAAGAGGAAGAGTTTCCCCTAGGCAGTAACAACATTAGTGTGACTGGTCGCTATGCAGTGCTGCCCCTTAAAAAGCAATGGAAGCCGTTCAGGATTGGAGCAGTTTAAGATGTTTCTCTGATGGTAACAGTTTCACTGTTTTTTTTTCTTTCTTTTTTTCCAAATACTGTTTACTTCACTGAAACCTGGAGACAGGGAAAAGGTACGTGAAAGTCTGGGCCACCAAGCCTAGGAGTGCACGTTGACAACAGCGACATACAGGGCCAGGGTGCTGAGGGCCAGCAGCTCCGTCACCACCGCTCGGTCCAGAAGTGCCGTCCAGCTGCCCAGGGAACACAGATGGACGAAGGTCTCCATGACGAAGGCCTTGTAGACGCTAAGGAACATCAGTAGGAGGACTGCTGGCCGGAAAGTGTGGTACAGGTCGTAGCGTGTTATCATCCACACCTGGGCAGATGCGACGATGTAATGGACCAGGCTGATGTTGGAGTCAATGCTCATCTGGATGTATTTCCAGTCAAACTCAATGCCCCGAGCTCCAACCCAGAAAGGGATGCAGCGGGACATAATGAGCTCGACGGTGGCCCAACCCAGGGCAGCAACCATGATCTTGTATTCCCCCTTGCCGGCATTCCGGGACATGACAAGGTTTAGGCCTATCAGGTCTGCCACATCCACGCTGGCCTTCATGAACTCCCCAATGAAGTCATAGATGCCGCCTTCCCAGGTGGGAAAGAAAGTGGCCAGGAACAGCATCTTGCACAGCTGCACGAAGAGGTAGGTGACCCCGGCCTGGACGCACTTCCAGAAGGCATTGTACTCGGACAGGCCGCTGCACTTGTAGGTGATGAAGTAGGGGAAGTAGGCCAGGGCAAAGCAGTTACCGAAGTGGAACAGCGTCATGGCGCCGGCCGCCCGGCTCGCCGGAGCGCGCCCCTCTGCCTCGGCGTCCTGGCGCGTGAGCCTGGGCCTGGCGCCCACCGGCCAGTTCCACTGTTTTCTGAGTTCCTTTCATCTTTATCCACATTCAATATGGGAGATTTGCATTAAAGTTGGGGTAGGGGGGCCCTCAATAATTCTCATGTATAAAGTCCAGAAGAAAGGGAATCACTGCAAGAAGAGAAGTAATCAAACTTCCATCTGACCATCTGCCAACTAGCCTTTCTCTCTCTCTGGCATAAACACCACAAGAGCTTAACAAGTGATAGTATCTCAGAATAATTTACAGCCAGTAACAGAAGTGAGATTAAGAGTGCTCAGCAGGAGAGGAAAGATGGGCTGGGAAAGGCTTTTAAAAGCTATAAATATTTTTTAAAAAATGTGTGTGGGTAGATCCGGAGGTGGGAGGAATTGAGCCATTTATTTAGGGAGAGTGAGAATTGAGAGGAAAGAATAGGGAAATTAATTTTGTTTCATCTTTTAAATCTTTTTCAGCTGATATGATTTTTATTAATATTACTAATATTTATTAAGCCATGAGGGTGTAAACCATGAGTTACATACTTAAAAAAAAAGACAGGGAAGTCTGAATGAAAAGCGGGAAAAAAGGAAATTGTTTACAACCCAGACATGTACACAGCAGTTGAGGAGGATTAGGTGGGCTGGGGAAGAGCTTTGCAGCTGGAGTCAGAAGATGTAGGTTTGGACATCTGCTTGACCAACAGTTAACCTCTCTGAGGCTCCGTCTTTATCTATAAAATGGGGATGAAAATACCCAACATTTATTGGGCACTCCATGTGCCAGGGACGCTAATACCTTTCCTATCTTATAGAACAGTTGTAAAGACTACATTTTAAAAAGTTAAGTTATAAAAACCAACTAGGAAAGGTTGTAAATATCCTACATAAAAATATATACATAGCTATAAAAGATCATACTACAATTTGACCACCTGTGCAGACTCCGGACAGGCAATGTCCACTTTGCAGTTTGTTTGTTACTGCCATTTGACCTGCTTTAACTGATCCAGCCTTTATACAACAAGAATCAGCATTATTTGGTCATAGTGCTCTTCATCCAAAATTATTTCCATTTCCCTATGAATATAACAATAATCTACACCCTTGCCACGCAAAGTGTGATCCAAGGACCAGAAGCATTGGCATCACCTGGGAGCTTGTCAGAAATGCAGACTCTCAGGCTCCATCCCAGGTATGCTGAGGCAGAATCTGCATTTTTACTAGATTTGCAGGCAGTTTATACACACATTAAAGTTTGAGAAACACTGCTTGACACAAAGCCCCATGTGAGGCAAATTTAGGACAGAGTAATTTATTGCCAAATAGGAATAGAAAACGGGAAATAAATGAATCATAATATGAATAAGTAACAGAGGCAGACCAGGACACTATCTAAAATGGGGGAAGAGAGCCAAAGAAGAAAAAAGGAACAAAAATGATTACAAAAACAACCCAAAAGCAATTAAGAATATGGCAATACATAGATATCTATCAATAATTACTTTAAATGTAAATGGACCAAATGCTACAATCAAAAGATGTAGACTGGCTGAATGGATACAAAACCAGACCCAAATATATGCTGCCTACAAGAGACTCACTTCAGATCTAAAGACACACACAGGCTAAAAGTGAGGGAATGGGAAAAATATACTAACCCCTAGATCAGGGGTTCCCAACCCCTGGGCCACGGACTGGTACTGGTCCATGGCCTGTTAGGAACTGGGCTGCACAGCAGGAGGTAAGTGGTGGGCGAGTGAGGGAAGTTACATCTGCCGCTCCCCATTGCTCACATCACCACCTAAACCAGACCCCACCCCGTCCGTGGAAATATTGTCTTCCACGAAACTGGTCCCTGGTGCCAAAAAGGTTGGGGACAACTGCCCTACATTTTACTAATACAGACCATGGCCACTTTGTGGTATAGGTTTATGGTGTGGTTGAAAGAGTATACTGGATTTGGAGTTCTTATTCCAGCTCTGCCACTTACGAATTTAGAATATCAGTCACTCTGAGACTCAATTGCCTTACCTATAAAATGGGGATTATAATATCTATAATTTACATGAAGCATTGAGCACAGAACTGAGAAACCATTGTTCCTTTCATCTCCCTTGATGGAGCATGTCCAGGAGAGTAATAATAGGATGGGTTGGTGTTATCTTTATGATGGATTAGCTCTCACCCAGAAACTTGGGAATGTATCTACATAGTGGGCATCTTAATAAGATGGTAATTGGGAATTCCCTGGTAGTCCAATGGTTAGGACTTGGCACTTTCACTGCTATGGCCTGAGTTCAATCACTGGTCAGGGAACTAAGATCCCGCAAGTTGCATGGCATGCTTCCCCCCAAAGATGGTAATTATCCACTTATAAGCATTTTGGCTATGTTGTATTCATTCATTCATTGACTATTCATTGAGCAACTACTAAGTGCCAACCAAGTACTTTGACTGAGGATACAGTGATGAACCAGATATTGAGGATATAACAAATGCACGGGACAGATATGATCCTACCCTTGAAAAGGCAGTGCAGACATGTGAACAGCCTCTCACAATACCTCATATTAAGTGCAACAGCCTGCACGTTCCTTGCTCGCTTTTATTCCCAGCTAGTGCCCTGTTTGAGTCTAAAGTGTGGTTGCCACGTAAGTGGTGAGCTAGTGAGGTGGCCATCAGAAGTCTGTGGGCTTCCTGAGGGCTTAAATTAGCAGAAAGAAGGAAGAAATGACTATTGAGGAGACGATTGATGTGTCTGCTACCCCAGAGATCCAACACATATGGTAAACCCGTTACATTTTCCAGAAAGGAGGAACCCCAGCTATAAATCTTTGGCACCAGGAAGAAGACAGGTGGGGATCTAAGATAGTCTAGCAATTTTAAAGGGAACAGAGTATTGATAATATAATGCATATGGTGTCACTGTGTTGATGGAGTAAAATATTTATTTAAATGCTTGTAATGTGTTGAAACAGGCATATTGAGGAGAATTCTGCACTTCTATAATACAGCCAAGCACAGCTGAGAGAATTAATTTATGCTTGTTGCAATCTCTGTATGGTTAGACTTGTATTTTTCCTCAGCATTCCAGAAAGTGATGACATGGGACAATCTTTCAGCCAGACAGACCTTTATAAGCATTCCTGCCCTGCCTAAAACTTACAGTGGTTCTCTTTACATAATACATCAACCCTAATGTCTCTCTCTTTTTTTAATTTAATTTATTTTTTTATAGAGCAGGTTCTTATTAGTTATCCATTTTATACATATTAGTGTATATATGTCAATCCCAATCTCCCAATTCATCCCACCACCACCCTGGCTCGCCCGCTGCTTTCCCCCCTTGGTGTCCATACGTTTGTTCTCTACATCTGTGTCTCAATTTCTGACCTGCAAACCGGTTCATCTGTACCATTTTTCTAGGTTCCATATATATGCGTTAATATACGATATTTGTTTTTCTCTTTCTGACTTACTTCACTCTGTATGACAGTCTCTACATCCATCCACGTCTCTACAAATGATCCAATTTCGTTCCTTTTTATGGCTGAGTAATATTCCATTGTATATATGTACCATACCTTCTTTATCCATTCGTCTGTCAATGGGCATTTAATTTGCTTCCATGACCTGGCTCTTGTAAATAGTGCTGTAATGAACAGTGGGGTGCATGTATCTTTTTGAATTATGGTTTTCTCAGGGTATATATGCAGTAGTGGGATTGCTGGGTCATATGGTAATTCTATTTTTAGTTTTTTAAGGAACCTCCATACTGTTCTCCATAGTGGCTGTATCAATTTACATTCCCACCAACAGTGCAACAGGGTTCCCCTTTCTCCACACCCTCTCCAGCATTTGTTGTTTGTAGATTTTCTGATGATGCCCATTCTAACTGGTGTGAGGTGATACCTTATTGTAGTTTTGATTTTCATTTCTCTAATAATTAGTGATGTTGAGCTGCTTTTCATGAGCTTCTTGGGCATCTGAATGTCTTCTTTGGAGAAATGTCTATTTAGGCCTTATGTCCATTTTTGGATTGGGTTGCTTGTTTTTTTTAAATTGAGCTGCATGTGCTGTTTATATATTTTGGAGATTAATCCTTTGTCCGTTGATTCACTTGCAAATATTATCTCCCATTCTGAGGGTTATTTTTTCGTCTTGTTTGTAGTTTCCTTTGCTGTGCAAAAGCTTTTACATTACATTAGGGCCCATTTCTTTATTTTTGTTTTTATTTCCATTATTCTAGGAGGTGTATCAGAAAAGATCTTGCTGTGATTTATGTCAAAGAGTGTTCTTCCTATGTTTTCCTCTAAGAGTTTTATAGTGTCCAGTCTTACATTTAGGTCTTTTATCCATTTTCAGCTTATTTTTGCATATGGTGTTAGGGAGTGTTCTAATTTCATTCTTTTACATGTAGCTGTCCAATTTTCCCAGCACGACTTACTGAAGAGACTGTCTTTTCTCCATTGTATATCCTTGCATCCTTTGTCATAGATTAGTTGACCATAGGGGCATGTGTTTGTCTCTGGGCTTTTTATCCTGTTCCATTGACCTATATTTCTGTTTTTCTGCCAGTACCATACTCTCTTGGTTACTGTAGCTTTGTAGTATAGTCTGAAGTCATGGAGTCTGATTCCTCCAGCTCTGTTTTTTTCCCTCAAGACTGCTTTGGCTATTCGGGGTCTTTTGTGTCTCCATACAAATTTTAAGATTTTTTGTTCTAGTTCTGTAAAAAATGTCATTGGTAATATGATAGGGATTGCATTGAATCTGTAGATTGCTTTGGGTAGTACTGTCATTTTCACAATATTGATTCTTCCAATCCAAGAACATGGCATGTCTCTCCATCTGTTTATATCATGTCTAATTTATTTCATCAGTGTCTTATAGTTTTCTGCATACAGGTCTTTTGTCTCCTTAGGTAGGTTTATTCCTATGTATTTTATTCTTTTGTTGCAATGGTAAATGGGAGTGTTTCCTTAATTTCTCTTTCAGATTTTTCATCATTAGTGTATATGAATGCAGAGATCTCTGTGCATTATTTTGTGTCCTGCAACTTTACCAAATCCATTGATTAACTCTGGTAGTTTTCTGGTAGCATCTTTAGGATTCTCTATGTATAGTATCATGTCATCTGCAAACAGTGACAGTTTTACTTCTTCTTTTCCCATCTGTATTCCTTTTATTTCTTTTTCTTCTCTGATTGCCATGGATAGGACTTCCAAAGCTATGTTGAGTAACAGTGGCGAGAGTGGACATCCGTGTCTTGTTCCTGATCTTAGAGGAAATGCTTTCAGTTTTTCACCATTGGGAGTGATGTTTGCCGTGCGTTTGTCATATATGGCCTTCGTTATGTTGAGGTAGGTTCCCTCTATGCCCACTTTCTGGAGAGTCTTTATCATAAATGGGTGTTGAATTTTGTCAAAAGCTTTTTCTGCATCTATTGAGATGATCATATGGTTTTTATTCTTCAATTTGTTAATATGGTGTATCACATTGATTGATGTATATTGAAGAATCCTTGCATCCCTGGGATAAATCCCTCTTGAACATGGTGTATGATCCCTTTAATGTGTTGTTGGATTTTGTTTGCTAGTATTTTGTTCAGGGTTTTTGCATCTATATTCATGAGTGATATTGGTCTGTAATTTTCTTTTCTTGTAGTATCTTTGTCCGGTTTTGATATCAGGGTGATGGTGGCCTCATAGAATGAGTTTGGGAGTATCCCTTCCTCTGAAAGTTTTTGGAAGAGTTTGAGAAGTATGGGTGTTAGCTCTTCTCTAAATGTTTGATAGAATTCACCTGTGAAGCCATGTGGTCCTGGACTTTTGTTTGTTGGAAGATTTTTAATCACAGTTTCAATTTCATTACTTGTGATTGGTCTGTTCATATTTTCTGTTTCTTCCTGGTTCAGTCTTGGAAGGTTATATTTTTCTAAGAATTTGTTCATTTCTTCCCTGTTGTCCATTTTATTGGCATAGAGTTGCTTGTAGTCGTCTCTTAGTATGCTTTGTATTTCTGTAGTGTCTTTTTTAACTTGTCCTTTTTCATTTCTAATTTTATTGATTTGAGTCCTCTCCCTCTTTTTCTTGATGAGTCTGGCTAATAGTTTATCAATTTTGTTTATCTTCTCCAAGAACCAGGTTTTAGTTTTATTGATCTTTGCTATTGTTTTCTTTGTTTCTATTTCATTTATTTCTGCTCTGATCTTTATGATTTCTTTCCTTCTACTAACTTTGGGTTTTGTTTGTTCTTCATTCTCTAGTTCCTTTAGGTGTAAGGTTAGATTGTTTATTTGAGATTTTTCTTGTTTCTTGAGGTAGGCTTGTATTGCTCTAAACTTCCCTCTTAGAACTGCTTTTGCTGCATCCCCACATTTTGGATCATCATGTTTTCATTGTTGTCTGTTTCTAGGTATTTTTTGATTTCCTCTTTGATTTCTTCAGTGATCTCTTGCTTATTTAGTAAAGCAGTGTTTAGCTCCACGTGTTTGTGTTTTTTTATGTTTTTTTCCCCCTGTAATTGATTTCTAATCTCATAGCATTGTGGTCAGAAAAGATGCTTGATATGATTTCAATTTTCTTAAATTTACTGAGGCTTGATTTGTGACCCAAGGTGTCATCTATCCTGGAGAATGTTCCATGCACACTTGAGAAGAAAGTGTAATCTGCTGTTTTTTGATGGAATGTCCTATAAATATCAATTAAATCTGTCTGGTCTATTGTGTCATTTAAAGCTTGTGTTTCCTTATTAATTTTCTGTTTGGATGATTTGTCCATTGGTGTAACTGAGGTGTTAAAGTCCCCCACTATTATTGTGTTACTGTCTATTTCCTCTTTTATAGCTGTTAGCAGTTGCCTTATGTATTGAGGTGCTCCTATGTTGGATGCATATATATTTATAATTGCTATATCTTCTTCTTGGATTGATCCCTTGATCATTATGTAGTGTCCTTCCTTGTCTCTTGTAACATTCTTTATTTTAAAGTCTATTTTATGTGATATGAGTATTGCTACTCCAGCTTTCTTTTGATTTCCATTTGCATGGAATATCTTTTTCCATCCCCTCACTTTCAGTCTGCACGTGTACCTAACTCTGAAGTGGGTCTCTTGTAGACAGCATATATATGGTCTTGTTTTTGTATCCATTCAGCAAGCCTGTATCTTTTGGTTGTAGCATTTGATCCATTCATGTTTAAGGTAATTATCGATGTGTATATTCCTATTACCATTTTCTTAATTATTTTGTGTTTGTTTTTGTAGGTCCTTTTCTTCTCTTGTGTTTCCCACTTAGAGAAGTTTCTTTAGCATTTGTTGTAGAGCTGGTTTGATGGTGCTGAATTCTCTTAGCTTTTGCTTGTCTGTAAAGCTTTTGATTTCTCCATCAAATCTGATTAAGATCCTTGCCGGGTAGAGTAATCTAGGTTGTAGGTCCTTCCCTTTCATCACTTTAAATATATCATGCCACTGCCTTCTGGCTTGCAGAGTGTCTTCTGAGAAATCAGCTGTTAACCTTATGGGAGTTCCCTTGTATATTATTTGTCATTTTTCACTTGTTGCTTTCAATAATTTTTATTTGTCTTTAATTTTTGTCAGTTTGATTACTATGTGTCTCGGCATGTTTTTCCTTGTGTTTATCCTGCCTGGGACTCTCTGTGCTTCCTGGACTTGGGTGGCTATTTCCTGTCCCATGTTAGGGAAGTTTTTAACTATAATCTCTTCAAATATTTTCTCTGGTCCTTTCTCTCTCTCTTTCCGCTCTGGGACCCCTATCATGCGAATGTTGTTGCATTTAATGTTGTCCCAGAGGTCTCTTAGGCTGTCTTCATTTCCTTTCATTCTTTTATCTGTATTCTGTGCCACAGCAGTGAATTGCACCATTCTGTCTTCCAGGTCACTTATCCGTTCTTCAACTTCAATTATTCTGCTATTGATTCCTTCTAGTGTAGTTTTCATTTCAGTTATTGTACTGTTCATCTCTGTTTGTTTGTTCTTTAATTCTGCTAGGTCTTTGTTAAAAATTTCTTGCATCTTCTCGATCTTTGCCTCCATTCTTTTTCCGAGGTCCTGGATCATCTTCACTATCATTATTCTGAATTCTTTTTCTGGAAGGTTGCCTATCTCCAGTTCATTTAGTTGTTTTTCTGGGGTTTTATCTTGTTCCTTCATCTGGTACATAGTCCTGCCTTTTCATCTTGTTTATCTTTCAGTGAATGTGGTTTTTGTTCCACAGGCTGCAGGATTGTAGTTCTTGCTTCTGCTGTCTGCCCTCTGGTGGATGAGGCTATCTAAGAGGCTTGTGCAAGTTTCCTGATGGGAGGGACTGGTGGTGGGTAGAGCTGAGTGTTGCTCTGGTGGGCAGAGCTCAGTAAAGCTTTAATCAGCTTGTTTGCTGATGGGTGGGTCTGGTTTCCCTCCCTGTTCATTGTTTGGCCGGAGGCAACCCAACACTGGAGCCTACCTGGGCTCTTTGGTAGGGCTAATGGCGGACTCTGGGAGGGCTCATGTCAAGGAGCACTTCGCAGAACTTCTGCTACCAGTGTCCTTGTCCTCACAGTGAGACACAGCCACCCCCTGCCTCTGTAGGAGACCCTCCAACACTAGCAGGTAGGTCTGGTTCAGTCTCCTGTGGGGTCACTGCTCCTTCCTCCGGGTCCCGATGTGCACACTACTTTGTGTGTGCCCTCCAAGAGTGGTGTCTCTGTTTTCCCCTGTCCTGTCGAAGTCCTGTGATCAAATCCCCCTACACTTCAAAGTCTGATTCTCTAGGCATTCCTCCTCCCATTGCTGGACCCCCTGGTTGGGAAGCCTGACGTGGGGCTCAGAACCTTCACTCCAGTGGGTGGACTTCTGTGGTATAAG
Organism: Delphinapterus leucas; assembly: GCF_059928025.1. NCBI lineage: Eukaryota > Metazoa > Chordata > Mammalia > Artiodactyla > Monodontidae > Delphinapterus > Delphinapterus leucas. Next base: position 69,313,766 of record NC_143135.1, on the reverse strand, counting down.
TGTTCTCCAGTTTGTGAGTCACCCACCCAGCAGTTATGGGATTTGATTTTATTGTGATTGTGCCCCTCCTACCGTCTCATTGTGGCTTCTCCTTTATCTTTGGATGTGGAGTATCTTTTTTGCTGAGTTCCAATGTCTTCCTGTTGATGATTGTTCAGCAGTTAGTTGTTATTCCGGTGCTCTCACAAGAGAGAGTGATAGCACATCCTTTTACTCCACCATCTTGAACCAATCTCCCTCTAGTGTCTCTTAATAGCTTTCCAGAACCTCCAAAATATGGCACTAAAAAGAGCAGAGCTCAGGGTTTGAGTTTGTCACTAATAGCTTTGAGCCTTAGTTCCTTTATTTGTAAAAAAGGAATCATAATATCCACCATGCCAAACTCACAGGAATGTGTTAGAGTCATCCAAACTGATGAATCTGACAGCACTTTGCAAAACACCAACGCAATGTTACTAAGCAAATGTGATTATTATTATGATGGGGCTCTTATCCATCCACACTTATTTCATGACACCCTTCACACTGCTCTTCAGCTGGACAACGATGGGCTGTGACAACTCCCGTCTCTGATTTGGGGCTCATACCAGTCCCCAGCACAGTGGGGAAGAGAGCCCACCCTGAGGCCAGACTGGCTGCGATCTGGATGATAACAGTACTTGCCCTCAAGGCTGCAGTGAGGATTAAATGGGTTCCTGGGGGTAAAGTCCCTAGAACGTGCTTGGCATGTCACATCACTCCTGGCAGTGTTGTAGCAAGTGCTTTTCATACCATACCATGTCTTCCAGTTCTCGTTCATGTCCTGCCTCATCCATGAAGTCTTCTCCTGCCTATAAAATGTTATACGTAGAGCTATTTCACATGGGTTAACTATTTGTTTATTATTTCATGAGATGATTGTCCTACCTCGTTAGATGCATTAATTCAACATTTAATGAACACCTGTAATGACCAGGTTCCTTATTAGACCATGAGAATAAAGAGATACAAGACGCAGAGCCCTCTCTGTAGGGATGATGATCACTTCCCCGTCTGTGGTCAGATGACCAAACAGACAATTCAGCTATAGACTGAATGTTTGTGTCTCCCCCAAATTCATATATTAAGTCCTAACGTCTACTGTGGTGGTGTTTGGAGGTGGAGCCTTTGGGAGGTGATTAGGTCATGAGTGTGGGTTCCACATTTGGGCTCCTGTTGACTCTTCTCCTTTAGAAAAATCCCCTGTCTTATTTCTGTGAGTTAAATCTCTTATCTCCAATAGCCCTTCTCAGGTTTCAAGTTTCTGTGCTCTTTTTTCCCCCTTTTCTTTCCCTCCCCTTCCATCTTTGCTCCTAAGACTTCACTATTAGAACTCCACAACTGAAATTTCCCTCAAACCTTCCAGTAGGGATCTAGTCATCCTGTGCTCTCTCTCCGCAGCTCTTACTACAGAGCCTAATGACTTTATAATCCATTCCCTGATGTCCTAAAGCCCAGCTCAGATGAGGGGTGTCTGTTTTAAGTACATGCCCCTCTTTCACCTTCAACACCAGTCCCAATATACCGTGTTCAGAGAGACTTAAAATAACAAAACTGTTACATGATCTATGGCTTAGCAAGCATTTCACTGAGAGCAGAATTATCACCATCATGCCTGTGCTACAGATGGGAAAACTCATGCTCAGAGAGACTAAATAGTGTGCCTGGTATTACACATCTTGTCTTCTGCTATTTACATTTGGAATAGCCAGCGGACCCCTTTATGGCTCACTTTTTGGCTGACTTCCCATGGAATTTCCTGACCTCATCCCACTGAGTCTCATTCCTCAGGCTGGCTACATTCAAGCTAAAGGATTCTCAGGCAGACCACTCCTCCTAGGCACAGGCATAGGCACAGGTGTGTGTTTTCAGAAGGACCGTCAAAACCTTAATACAAGTAAGTGAGCAATGGGCTAGTTTTAGGCACTTTCCTCTCTTTACATGGTGGTGGCAGAACCAGTAGTGGGAGGTGAGGCGAGCACCTCAGATGCTGTCCTTTATGCCTTTATGGGCATTTTCTATTTCAACTCCAGTTGGGGGAAAAGTGGTGGAAATTATTATGTTTACCACTAGAGGGCAGATTAGTCAAATTTTAGAATGTCTGCTGGCCCTTGAGAAGCCGTGGGAATGTGTTTTGTTTCACATCCCCTCCACCCTCTACCCTGCCCCACCATTAGACAAGAGAAGAGAGACAAGGGTCACCAGAAATAGGAAAAAGCAAAGGCAGTGCCACTGCTGTTGATAAGAGCGGGTCCTCCTCATCTTCTCTACGTGTGTACAACATGCTAGACCTGCCCTAGGGAAGCAAACAGGGAGTACATCCGGGTAATAACAGCTTAGTATTTAGGGCCTGTTATATGCGAGGCACCTTATTAGGCATTTTACCTACAATATCTTCTCTGATCCTCACAACAACCTTCTGAGGCAAATTTTTTAAATCATTACTTTACAGGTGAAGAGACATGCTTGTTAAAGTTAAATATATTGCTCAAAAACAAGTGACGGATGTGGAGTTTGAGTTGATTTTTATGAAGGAGGGGGTTGATAGGAAAGGGGGAGTCTTGAAAGGGCCTGAAATTAAGTGGTAAATTACAATTCAAAGCCTCCAAGAGGGCTTCTGGGCTGGTCACTGTCTTATGGTAGTCGCTGTAAGTGGAGAAAATACCTTTAAGCAAATTTTGTATATTCACTGTAAAAAAACCCAAAAATCAACACAGAATATCTGAAGAAGATAGTAAAAACTATCTTCAAATCTTATCATCTAGGTAAAGCGTGTTTAACCATTTTTAGTCAGGCTCCTACGATACTGTTTTTATTTTGCTTTGTTTTTTTATGAATGTTTTGTTTTTTATGGATCCATGTCACTACATGGATACATTACCATGTAGGTAAATACAGAATCTTCACTATCAATTTTAATGATTGTGTTTTAATCTATTGTACTTAGATCCCTAAAATCCCTTATCCAGTTTCTGTTGATAAACTTTTCATTAATTTCTGGTTTCTTTTTTTGCCATTAGAACAAATAAAATTCTTTGTATCTGCTTCTATCTAAATCATCCCCCTCTTTTGTTAACTAGATCCCATCTCATCTCCCTAAATCCCTTTGCTATTTTTTCCTTTCTGCTATACCATTTCTTTAGCAAACAGATATCAGATAATAGCTCCCATCTTAAAAAAAAAAACTTCCCTGTGTCACTCCAGCTGTAGCCCATTTTCTTTGTTTCTCCAGACACCTAAAATTCTTGAAAAGTTGCTTAGACTTGCCAGTCTCACTTTCTCCACTTCTGCTTTCTCTCCAATCAGATTTTCACCCATGGTCCTCCACAGACAGTTCTTGTCAAGGTCACTGTGACTGTCACGATGTCAAACTCAATGGTCATCCTCCATCTTCATCTTTCTTGCAGCCTTTGACATATTGGCCATTCCTTTCTCTTTTTGGAATTCTTCACTTGCCTTCCAGGAAACCACTTTCTTGGGTTTTCTCCTGTTTCATTGGCCACAGTCCCCTTTGCTTGTTTCTCCTTGTCTTCCTGACCTCCAAATTTTGGAGCATCCCAGTATTCAGATCTCAAACCTCTTCTCTTCTCTATCTACACTCATGGTGTAGATCTGGTCTCAGGACAAAGAACTATCTATATGCCCAGACTTCTCCCTGAACTCCAGATTCATATCCAAGCGCCTTCCTGACAGCTCTACTTTGATGTCTAACAGACATCTCAAACGTGGCAAGTTGAAAGCCGCGATTTGTCTGACCTCACCTCACCCTCTTCCTACAGACTTCCTCACTTCAATAAATATCATACTTCTTAGCCCCAAGTCTCAGTCATCCTTGGCTTCTTTATTTCTCTTACAACTCACATCTGCTCTGTCAGGAAATCCTGTTGGCTCTTCTAGAACTCAACCACTTTCAACCACATCACTGTCCCCCTTCCCCATCAGATCTCATGTAGATGATTGTAATCTCACCCTAAGTGGTCTTCCTGCTCACACTGTTGCCCACTTCCAGCCTACTCTCCACCCAGCAGTCAGAGAGTCTTTACCAACTCAAGTCATCGACCATCACTGCTCTGCTCAAAGCCCTCCAATTCTGCCTGTTTCATTGATGGTCAAACCCAGTGGCTTTATCATAGATTGACAAGGCCCTGTGTGGTCTCAGAGCACCGCGCCCTGGGCTTTTACCACTTAACCCCACCCCTCATTCTGCTCAGTCTCACTGTTTTCCTCCCTGACCCCACTTTTGCACCTGCTCATCCCTTTGCCTGGAATCATCTTTCTGCAGGTATCCCTAGGCCCTGCTTCCCTACTTCCTTCAAGTCCCTGCTCAGTGTCTTTATCAGAGAGGCTTTCCTAATCACCTTGCTAAGAACAGCACATTCCATTTTCTATTGCCCTTACCCCCCTGCTTTACTTTTCTTACCATTATCACCACACAGACACACACACACACACACACACACACACACTATATTTGTCTTTTGTCTCCCATGACTATAATGTATGCTCTTGTGAAGGCAGGCATTTTACTTGTTTTGTTCTTGGCAGTACCTCTAACTCCTAATCTAATGCCTGACACCTATAAGGGCTCAATACATATCTGTTGAATGAATGAATATGCATCTTCTAGTGCAATGATTTCCTTCGGGTAGATTTCTAGGAGTGGGATTACTGACTCCCAGGTTATGAATTCTAAAGACATATTTGACCAATTTATATTCCTGTCAGCAGAGTACATGACAGTGCCATTGACTCAATGCTCACCAAAAAGGGTTTTGTCAATACTTTTCATCTTTAGTAATCTTACAGGCAAAAAATTTTCTTTTCATTTGCATTTTGGGATTATTTGCATGTTTTTATGTATAGATTTATTGACTGTTTATACATGCATTATTTGTGCAAATTCCTAGATTGTGTTCTTTGTCTACTTCTCTATTATGGTTATTTCCCTTATTGATTTGTTCTTTGTGTGTTAACTCTTTGTTTAAATTGCCAATATCTTTTTTCCAGTTTTTCATCTGTCTTTCAACCTTGTTTTTGGTGTTTTTGCCAAAAAGAAGTTAACAATATATTATGCAGTCAAATTTATTCATTTTTCCCTGGTGATTGTTTATTTCTCCAATAAGAATATAGTTATATGAATGAATACTAGAATATTGAGCTTGCTCAGGCTTTCTTGGAACTGTTTACTAAGTATATTCTTTTCTTGTGGATAAATTTCCTGCTAAAGTATTATATTATGGGTCCGGGTAGAAGGAAGTGGTATAGTACTACCTAACCCATCAAATGTATAGTCCCAGGAATCTGGGGGTGATGGTGTAGGAATGTTATATACCAAGGCAAAATGCCATGAACCCAATTCTCTGGGAAGTTCACGGAAGGGCGAGCTGACTACAGCTGCTAAACACCTATCCATAGAGTAGGTGCCAGAGAGGGAACATTGTGTAGCTCCTGGAAACTGTGCGCTCACATTGTTCTGCTCCAGGGAGAGACACACAAAGGAACAGAGCTACAGAGTTCCGGAGAATCAGAAAGGTTTACCTTGACAGGTTTCCCTGCTTTCAGAACTATATAATCACCAGCTATTTCCCTTCCCTTGTCAGCGGTATTGGCTGACATATACCTCACCAAAAAGTGGTATATTTATGCACAGAGGCAGATGTCTTCCCATCCACCCCGACACCATGTGCATCAGGCGCTGAAGACGTCCCCAGGTCTAGAAACAACACCGTCTGGTCCCAATATATATGATGAGTTCACTCAAATTAATATGCGTGAGAATAGCACTTCCCATCCATTGTGCCACGGATGTGTTGAGGTGTCCTAAGATATTTATTCCTCCCTGGCCCTCTGGGCTGCTGGTAGAGGGCCCGGGGGGCCTGAATCTCCAACTCTTATGCCTCAAATTACTGTCCATAGACAAGCAGCATCTTTTGGGAGCTTGTTAGAAATGCAGAATTTTAGTCCTCATCTCAGAATCTGCATTTTCACAAGATGCCCAGGTGATTGTCTGCTCATTGATGTTTCATAAGCAGTGCCCATAACATTGGACTGTGGTCTTGAACAACCCCATCCTGTTGTAAACATTGTTATTTGTTTTTTGATTGTGAAAACCTTTGGAGAGCACTGATTATTATAAACAGAGCTAGAAAGAATGGCAAATAATGTTGCTGCTGCTGCTGTTGTGTTTTTTAATGGAAAAGTGTGGACACTACTTAGCACCTGATTTTGTTGGCTTTGTCCCCATATCTAATTGTTCATGTACAATACAAGCCCTGCTCCTTTCCAGTGAGACTGTAGGATCCTAAATGACAAGGGTTATTTCACCCTTATAACACTTCCCTACAATTTTTTTTAGTGCCATAAAGCAGTGTTTTGCAAACTTTGCATAGGAATCACTGAGTGGATGGTGGCGGGAGTGGGGGTGTCGTTAAAAGGCAGATTCTTATTCAGTGGCTCTGAGATTCTACATTTCAAGCAAGCTCTCAGATGGTGCTGATACTGCTGGTCCATGGACCACACTTTGAGTATCAAGGTTTTAGAGTGTTCATTTGACTCTCGTAAGAAGCTTATAAGGTAAGTGGGCTAGATGTTATCCCCATTTTATAGATGAGGCTTTTGAGAAGCAGGGAGTTACAGTACCATGCCTGTGATCCCACAGCTAGTAAGTGATGGAGTTGGGTCCCCTGCGGTGTTTGCCTCTTGAAACCCTTCTTCCTTTGTGCAATAAGATACAGAACAGCAGTTGAGACTGGCCCCATAATGAATGGTTAGAGCAGTCTAGGGGCTAAGACCAGAGTATTCTCTCACTCTCTCTTTTCCTTTTTTGATGACCATGACTTAGGCAGTACACTTTAGTCCATTCAGGATGCTATAACAAAATACCATAGACTAGGAGGCTTGTAAACAATAGACATTTACTTCTCACAGTTCTGGAGGCTGAGAAGTCCAAGATCAAGGTGCCAGCAGACTTGGTATCCAGTGAGGCCCCTCTTCTGCTTCACAAATGGCTGTCTTTCTGCTGTGTCCTCACATTGTGAAAAGGGCAAAGGAGCTCTTTGGGGCCTCTTCTTATAAGGGCACTAATCCCATTCATGAGGGCTCCACCCTCATGACTCAATTACCTCCCAAAGGTTCCACTTCCAAATAACTTGGGGATTAGGATTTCAACATATGAATTTTGGGGAGATACAAACATTTATTCACTAGCAATGGTAAGTAAGAGTTTCGTACTAGGGGGCCATTTTGACATTTCTTAGTGGCTACAAAATAAATTTCATCCAAGATACTAATTACTTTATATCCAATGGCTCTCAATCCTACCTCACTTGTGGAACTTTAAAAACATAAATTCCTGAGCTTCACTATAAAGACACTAAAGTCAGAATCTTCGGACATGGGAGCTCAGTCCATCTACATTTTTGAAGCACCATAGGTGATTATAATGAATGATTGGGATTTTAAAAAACGATTACTCTATCTTTCCATCCTTGTCAAGTCAGTTTTTTTTTTTTTTTTTTTTTTTTTGCGGTACGCGGGCCTCTCACTGCTGTGGCCTCTCCTGTTGCAGAGCACAGTCTCCGGACACGCAGGCTCAGTGGCCGTGGCTCACGGGCCCAGCCGCTCCGCGGCACGTGGGATCTTCCTGGACCGGGGCACAAACCCATGTCCCCTGCATCGGCAGGCGGACTCTCAACCACTGTGCCACCAGGGAAGCCCTCAAGTCAGTTTTTTTTTTTTTTATTGATATGTAATTGACATACAGCACTGTGTGAGTTAAAGCACTGTATAAAGTGTACAGCATAATGATTTGACTTACATACATCACGAAATAATTATCACAATAAATTTAGTGAATATTCATCACCTCATATAGATACAAAATTAAAGAAATAGAAGAAAATATATATTCTCCCTTGTAAGGAGAACTCTTAGAATTTGCTCTCTTGACAACTTTCATATATAACATACAGCAGTGTTAATTATATTTATCACATTGTACATTATATCACTAGTACTTATTTATATTATAACTGGAAATTTGTACCTTTTGACTGCCTCCATCCAATTTCCCCTCCCGCTGCACCCCATCTCTGGTAACCACAAATCTGATCTATTTTTCTATGAGTTTGTTTGTTTTTTTATTGGGGTATAGTTGCTTTACAATGTTATCTTAGTTTCTGCTGTAAAATGAAGTGAATCAGCCATATGTATACATATATCTCCTCCCTCTTGGACCTCCCTCCCACCCACCCCCCATCCATCAGGGTCACCACAGAGCACTGAGCTGAGCTCCCTGCACTATACAGCAGGTTCCCACTAGTTATCTGTTTTAAACATGGCAGTGCACACACGTCCATCCCAAACTCCCAATTCACCCCCATCCCTGTGCCCACACATCCATTCCCTACATCTATCTGTGTCTCTATTTCTGCCCTGCAAATAGGTTCATTTGTACCATTTTTCTAGATTCCACATACATGTGTTAATATACGGTATTTGTTTTTCTCTTTCTGACTTACTTCACTCTGTATGACAGACTCTAAGTCCGTCCACGTCTTAACAAATGACACAATTTCATTCTTTTTTTATGGCTGAGTATTATTCCATTGTATATATGTACCACACCTTTTTTTTTTAACATCTTTATTGGAGTATAATTGCTTTACAATGGTGTGTTAGTTTCTGTTTTATAACAAAGTGAATCAGCTATACATATACATATATCCCCATATCTCTTCCCTCTAGTTGGTCACAAAGCACCGAGCTGATCTCCCTGTGCTATGCGGCTGCTTCCCACTAGCTATCTATTTTACATTTGGTAGTGTATATATGTTCATACCACTCTCTCACTTCGTCCCAGCTTACCCTTCCCCCTCCCTGTGTCCTCAAGTCCATTCTCTACGTCTGCGTCTTTATTCCTTTCCTACCCCTAGGTTCTTCAGAACTTTTTTTTTATTTTTAGATTCTATATATATGTGTTAGCATATGGTATTTGTTTTTCTCTTTCTGACTTACTTCACTCTGTATGACACCCTCTAGGTCTGTCCACCTAACTACAAATAACTCAATTTCATTTTTTTTTATGGCTGAGTAATATTACATTGTATATATGTGTCACATCTTTATCCATTCATCTGTCAATGGACACTTAGGTTGCTTCCAAGTCCTGGCTATTGTAAATAGTGCTGCAATGAACATTGTGGTACATGTCTCTTTTTGAATTATGGTTTTCTCAGGGTATATGCCCACTAGTGGGATTGCTGGGTCATATGGTAGTTCTACTTTTCGTGTTTTTTTTTTTTTTTTTTTTTTTGCGGTACACCGGCCTCTCACTGTTGTGGCCTCTCCTGTTGTGGAGCACAGGCTCTGGATGCACAGGCTCAGCGACCATGGCTCATGGGCCTAGCCACTCCGCGGCATGTGGGATCCTCCCGGAATGGGGTACTTTTAGTTTTTTAAGGAAACTCCTTATTGTTCTCCATAGTAGCTGTATCAATTTTACATTTCCACCAACAGTACAAGAGGGTTCCCTTTTCTCCACATGCTCTCCAGCATTTATTGTTTGTAGATTTTTTGATGATGGCCATTCTGACCAGTGTGAGGTGATACCTCATTGTAGTTTTGATCTGCATTTCTCTAATTAGTGATGTTGAGCATCTTTTCATGTGTTTGTTGGCCATCTGTATGTCTTCTTCAGAGAAATGTCTATTTAGGTCTTCTGCCCATTTTTTGATTGGGTTGTTTGTTCTTTTGATATTGAGCTTCATGAGCTGTTTGTATATTTTGGAGATTAATCCCTTGTCAGTTGCTTCATTTGCAAATATTTTCTCCCATTCTGAGGGTTATCTTTTTGTCTTATTTATGGTTTTCTTTGCTGTGCAAAAGCTTTTAAGTTTCATTAGGTCCCATATGTTTATTTTAATTTTCAGTACTCTAGGAGGTGGATTAAAAATGATCTTGCTGGGCTTCCCTGGTGGCGCAGTGGTTGAGAGTCCACCTGCCAATGCAGGGGACACAGGTTTGTGCCCCAGTCCGGGAAGATCCCACATGCTGCGGAGCGGCTGGGCCCGTGAGCCATGGCCGCTGAGCCTGTGTGTCCAGAGCCTGTGCTCCGCAACGGGAGAGGCCACAACAGTGAGAGGCCCCGCGTACCGCAAAAGAAAAAAAAAAAGTCTTGCTGTTATTTATGTCAAAGAGTGTTCCTCTTATGTTTTCCTCTAAGAGTTTTATAGTGTCCGGTCTTACATTTAGGTCTTTAATCCATTTTGAGTTTATTTTTGTGTATGGTGTTAGGGAGTGTTCTAATTTAATTCTTTTACATGTAGCTGTCCAGTTTTCTCAGCACCACTTACTGAAGAGGCTGTCTTTTCTCCATTGTATATTCTCACCTCCTTTGTCATAGATTAGGTGACCATAGGTGCGTGGGTTTATCTCTGGGCTTTCTATCCTGTTCCACTGATCTATATTTCTGATTTTGTGTGAGTACCATACTGTCTTAATTTCTGTAGCTTTTTAGTATAGTTTGAAGTCAGGGGGCCTGATTCCTCCAGCTCCATTTTCCTTTCTCAAGATTGCTTTGGCTATTCGGGTCTTTTGTGTTTCCATACAAATTGTAAAAATTTTGTTCTAATTCTGTGGAAAATGCCACTGGTAATTTGATAGGGATTGCATTGAATCTGTAGATTGCTTTGGGCAGTATAGTCATTTTCACAATATTGTGAAAATCCAAGAACATGGTATATCTCTCCAACTGTTTGTGTTGTCTTTGACTTCTTTCATCAGTGCCTTATAGTTTTCTGAGTACATGTCTTTTACCTCCTTAGGTAGGTTTATTCCTAGGTATTTTATTCTTTTCATTGCAATGGTAAATGGGATTGTTTCCTTAATTTCTCTTTTTGATCTTTCATTGTTAGTGTATAGGAATGCAAGAGATTTCTGTGCATTAATTTTGTATCCTGCAACTTTACCACATTCATTGATTAGCTCTAGTAGTTTTCTGGTGGCATCTTTTGAATTTTCTATGTATGGTATCATGTCATCTGCAAACAGTGACAGTTTTACTTCTTCTCTTCCGAGTTAGATTCCTTTTATTTCTTTTTCTTCACTGATTGCCATGGCTAAGACTTCCAAAACTATGTTGAATAATAGTGGCAAGAGTGGATATCCAGATGAATGGATAAAGAAGATGTGGCACATATATACAATGGAATATTATTCAGCCATAAAAAGAAATGAAATTGAGTTATTTGTAGTGAAGTGGATGGACCTAGAGACTGTCATACAGAGTGAAGTAAGTCAGAAAGAGAAAAACAAATAATGTATGCTAACACATATATATGGAATCTAAAAATAAAAAATGGTTCTGATGAACTTAGGGGCAGGACAGGAATAACGATACAGATGTAGAGAATGGACTTGAGGACACGGGGAGGGGAAGGGTAAGCTGGGGCGAAGTGAGAGAGTGCCATGGACATATATACACTACCAAATGTAAAATAGATAGCTAGTGAGAAGCAGCTACATAGCACAGGGAGATCAGGTCAGTGCTTTGTGACCACCTAGATGGGTGGGATAGGGAGGGTGGGAGGGAGACACGCAAGAGGGAGGAGATATGGGGATATATGTATATGTATAGCTGATTCACTTTGTTATACAGCAGAAACTAACACACCATTGTAAAGCAATTGTACTCCAATAAAGATGTTAAAAAAAAATGAAAATGAAACAGGAAAGTAAAATCCAAATAAATAAATAAATAAATAAAATTAATTAAAAAAAATAAAAAATATCCTAGAAAAAATAACAATAAAAATGAATCAGCAACAAAAACAGAACCACAACAGCAAAAAACAAAAGTATAAAGTAAAATAAAAACAATAAAAAAAATTAAAATTAAAAGAAGTTCCCTGGTGCTCCTCTATCAGTGTTCTTGCCCTCACAGTGAGCTACAGCAGACACCTGCCTCCCCAGTAGGTCTCCGAGGCCTCTAGGTAGTTCTCTAGACCCCCTGTGCCAGCTCCACCCTTGTGTGTGTTCTCTCACCAGCGTCTGTTCCTGGAGCTGGTCCGGAGCACACGTGTCCATGCAGGCCAGCTGGGGCCCAGGCCAGTGCCTGCAGGGGCCAGCGCAGCAGGAGGAGGCCTTGGAGTGGGCCAGTGCTCGGCTGCACGGATCCACTTGGCCAGAGGAGGCCCTGTCAGGGGTGGCACTCATGCTGCCAGGACTAGTGGGGAGGCTTTGGCGGGTTCAGGGCTTGGGCCCAGTGACCCATTTGGCGGGAAGAGGGTCTGGTTGGGGGGTCGGCTTAGGCCCGGGGACCCACGAGGCCAGAAGAAGCCCGACGGGGGTGAGAGGGTTCAGGCCCAGGACCCCAGCAGGCTTGCTGGGACCTGAACAGTTGGGGGAGGCTCTGGCTACGTTTCCCTCTGATCCCCAGCCCTTGAAGGTCTCTCTCTGTCCCCGTTGATCCCCTGCCACCCACCGCCAGTGGGCCACTCCAAGCCTGGGAACCTCTCCCCTCCCCCAGCCTCCCCTAAGTGGCGCTGGTCCCATCCTGCCTCCACTCTTCTTCCCTCCTTCCTTCCCTCCCACATCCTAACTGGTTGAGTGGGGGTTCCTCCCGTCTCCCTAGGCACCCGAGGACCCCTTCCAGCTCCCAGTAGGTGCCTCAGCTGTGAGGAGACATGAACCCCACACCCTCCTACTCTGCCATCTTCTGTTTGTTTTTGAAGTATAATTGACCTACAATGATGTGTTAGCTCCTGTTACACAGCATAGTGATTCAGTATTTGTATACATTTCAAAATGATCGCCATGGTAAGTGTAGTTACAATCTGTCACTATTCACAGATATTATACAGTTATTGACTATATTTCCCATATACACTTAATACCTGTGGCTCATTTATTTTGCAACTGGAAATTTGTACCTCTTAATCTCCCTCACCTATTTCTTTCCTTCCCCTTCACCCCTCCCCTCTGGCAACCACCTGTTTGTTCTCTGTATTTATGACTCTGTTTCTGTTTTGTTATGTTTGTTCATTTGTCTTGTTTTTGAGAATCCATATATAAGTGAAATCATACAGTATTTGTCTTTCTCTGTCTGACTTATTTTACTTAGCATAATACTCTCTAGGCTCATCCATGTTGTTGCAAATGGCAAGGTTTCATTCCTTTTATGGTTAATATTCCATTATATATATATATATATATATATATATACCACATCTTCTTTATCCACTCAACTATTGATGGGCACTTAGGTTGCTTCCATATCTTGGCTATTGTAAATAATTCTGCAATGACCATAGGGGTACATATATCTTTCTGAATTAGTATTTTCGTTCTCTTTGGGTAAATACCCAGGAGTTGAATTGTTGGATCGTATGGTAGTTCTACTTTTAATTTTTTGAGGAACTTCCATACCGTTTTCCATAGTACCTGCACCAATTTCTATTCTTGCCAACAGTGCACCAGGGCTCCCTTTTCTCCTCACCCTCCTCAACGCTCGTTATTTGTTGTCTTTTTGATAATAGCCATTCTGACAGGTGTGAAGTGAAGTGATATCTCTTTGGGATTTTGATTTGCATTTCCCTAATGATTAGCAGTGTTGAGCATCTTTTCATGTGTCTCTTGGCCATCTGTATGTCTTCTTTGGAAAAATGCCTATTCAGATCCTCTGCCCATTTTTTTAATTGGGTGTTTTCTTTTTAATGTTGAGTTGTATGGTCCAGCCGGTTTTTTTTAATGGAATAGATAACATTTATTCAGAATTTGCTAAGTGTGGACAGGGGAACAACAGCATTGACTTTGCCAGGGATCTTGCTAGAAAAAGAATCTCAGGCTCCAACCCATATCCACTGAATCAGAATTTCCATTTTACCAGGATCTCCAGGTGATTTCTATGCACATGGAGCTTGAGAAACAGTCTTTACATGCATAATCTCATTTCCTGTTATCTGTCCAACACACTGTGGGTTAGTTTTTCACATGTGTGGGTATTGAGGTCTAGGGAAGTAATTTGCCTAAGGTCACACAGCTAGTAAGAATTCAGACTAGATCTCATCTGACTCTAGAACCCATGCTCTTAATGGGTATACTAGTGATTCTCACAGTTTCATATGTGGAAGATTTTTCCTGAGGAGCTTATTAAAAATACTGTTTCTTGTGCTTCCTTCCTGAAATTCGGATCCAACCCATCTAGGGCAAGGCCTAGAAATCAGCATTTTTTTTTTTTTTTTTTTTGCGGTAGGCGGGCCTCTCACCGTTGTGGCCTTTCCCGTTGCGGAGCACAGGCTCCGGACGCACAGGCCCAGCGGCCATGGCTCACGGGCCCAGCCGCTCCACGGCATGTGGGAATCTTCCCGGCCAGGGGCACGAACCCGCGTCCCCTGCATCGGCAGCGGACTCTCAACCACTGCGCTACCAGGGAAGCCCCAGAAATCAGCATTTTAACCCACCCATCCTGGGGATTTTGAGGCAAGTGGTTACAATTTGCAAAGTACTAGCACTTTACTATACTTTCTGAATGTACTGTTGGGGGAGAAAACTACCCTATATTTCCAAAGCACTTCCAGATGAGGGCTTGGTTGATAGTAATAAAGACTTTCCCCACCTTGATGGACCCAGATCCCCTGGCAGCCTCTGGAAACCATTCCAAGCTTTGGGAGAGAGCATGGAGGAGATCCACCACAGCTGAATAAGGGTTGATTGAGTACCAGACAGACACTACGGCCAGGTAAAGGAAAGATCCAGGATCCATTTAAGAACAAAACCAAAAGCTTGTTATTTTTCACAGTCTACAAAATTGAACGCAGGCAGGGATGTTGGTTACCTTTTAAAATTTTTATTATGATTTCATGTATAATTTAGATCACTGGATGGCTGTAACTCCTGCTAATAAATTGTGTACACCCTGAACACAATAAAAATCAACCAGCACAGCAGAATCAGTCTGTTCATTGTTGAACCCCTTGGGGCATGGCAGAGTTAAAGAACGATGAGCAATAGCTAGCCACAAAGGGGCAGGAGCTCTCCTCTCCTGTTTTATTTCAACAGAGTTCATTTTTGAATATATGTATGTTTTTGACATACACTCTCCTTCCAAAGAGCTCAGGGTGTAACACATACACACAAGCATACTCACATTCCCTTTATTTGATGATTGCTACAAGTGAACCTAAGATTGATGTATGAACAGAAGGGGAACTAAGGGGAAGGAACTGGAAAGAATAAATAGTAGTTAATTATTTGTAACACTCCTCATTTAAAATTTTTTTTTAATTTAATTTTTATTTTATATTGGAGTGTAGTTGATTTAAAATGTTGTGTTAGTTTCAGGTGTATAGCAAAGTGATTCAGTTATACATGTTCGTATATCCATGTTTTTTCAGATTCTTTTCCCATATAGGTTATTACAGGATATCGAGTAGAGTTCCTTGTGCTTTACAGTAGGTCCTTGTTGGTTATCTTTTTTATATATAGTACTGTGTATATATTAGTCCCAAAGTCCTAATTTATCCCTCCCCCGCACCATTCCCCTTTGGTAACCATAAGTTTGTTTTCGAAGTCTGTGTCTGTTTTGTAAATAAGTTCATTTGTATCATTTTTTTAGATTCCACATATAAGTGATGTCATATGATATTTGTCTTTGTTTGACTCCCCATTTTGAATCCGTTCATTCATTATTTTATTTAATAGCCTGTACTGAACATTTATCACACACCGGGCCATTTATGGTAGATACTTGATTCTATCATGGCTTCTACCCTCAAGGTACCACAGTCTCCTGGAGGAGTGGGGGGAGAATAGGAGGAAAAACAGAAATACACAGTTTTATCACATTAACTTAATGAAGGAAATGCCTCCCCCCAAATATATCTCCCTGGAATATATCTGTTATCAATAAGGAAGAAATCCAGGCCTTGGGAAATGTGATTAACAGAGAGTAAGCCGTGATTTGGGGAAGGGCTACTTACTCATGTCAGACACTCCTCTCAGCACTGCCATCTCTGCATAGTTATCTCCGATGCATAGACAAGGAGGGGAAGCTCCGGGATGGTAAGAATATTCCGCAGGTTACACTGGGGGAACGTGGCATAATCAGGACCTGTGTTTGTCAGACCCCAGAGCAGAGGTTTTTTGAACTTACCACCTTATTTCCATAGTTGAGAATGTGATAAAGAGAAGAAAGGAAAATCCACATGTGAAGAAAATTTAACTTAGAAAGTAACACCTCTAATTATTACTGCTGAGGTTTTAGAAATTCAGTTCTGTGGTATCGGATAGAGGTTAATGATTTTCAGGATGAGTAGATGGCCTGGTCAAGGCCAGATGGGTGATTTCCTCTTACAAGGCCTGAAAGAGACCCTGTAATGAGATTCCACCTCAGCCTTCTCAGATGCTAATGCTTAGTTTACCCAAAGGGGACCCTGGTATCATATAGGATGCTAGATTTTGGTATGAGATTTTGTTAAGAGCCTTAAACCCAGAAACACAGATGAAATCAAGGGACTCAGATTACCCACTTCTATCCAGGTGTTGAGTTGTCATAGAATACCTGAGTATGTGGCTTCTCCCTGGCTGGTGTGTCTATCCTCCCACTCTGAACATCATGGTAAGTTGGGGCTGGAGTTAAGTTTAACAGTCTGTCTGTCTGTCTGTCTGAAGTTGCTAGAAGTGGTAGGAATCCAAGGATGTGTGAATCAGTTATGCTGCAGTAACAAATAAGACTCCCAAATCTCAATGTTTATGATAATAAGGGTATATTTCTCACTCTTAAGTCCCACAGAGGCTCAGCTGCTACTCTGTTCCGTATCTCCATACTGAAACCAAGCTGATGGAGTAGCCTCTTCTGGGAACATTTCCTGTCATTGAGACAGAGGGAAAGAAAGATGGGAAACCATGTTCTTAGTGTCACTTCTGCCCACTTTTCATTGGCCAAGTGAGCGCATAGCTACTCTGGAGTTCAGCAGTGCAGGCTTTTATAATCCTTTCACAGGGAGGAGGATCAGAACATTTGGTGTTGAGTAAATCAATCTACTACGATGAGTCAAGGGTTCTGAGGAATGAATTTGGGATCTAAATTCAGAAGTCAAGTACAATGGATGAAAGCAGAGGCTGAATTGGAAAGGAAGATCAGTGAGGCTAGAATCTACCAGAACTGAAGGAATGCAGGGATTCAGAGCAAGGGTGGGCTCAAGGGTGGACACCCTGGGTGGTTTTCATCCACTGACCTGTGACAGGCTGGGACACAGATGAACTGGATGATTTAAAGGTTCATGAATGTTCAGGCTTGGGGAACAGAACTCATTAGGGTCCATCAGAGTGGTGTGAGTTATCCATTTTGTTTGACTGGATCAGAGTTGCCTTCACGTTATCTTGTCTTCAGCTCAGTAGAGTCTGATCACCCTGGAGAAACTGAGGCAGCAGGCTGCTACACCAGTGATGGGTTCTAGAACACTTCCCATGTTTACAGCCTTAGAAGATCCTTTTTGGGACGCTTGAATGCTTTTCTCTTAAACGAAGTAACTTGTACAAAACTCTTCCAACTCACTTTAAAGGACTTTTGATAACAAGTTGGTGAAGTTAGGAAAGCCTTGCAGATAGCAACTTGTCTGGGATAAATAATGATTTACAATGAGCAATAGTCAATATTGTTAAGTTAGCTTGGTTTGTTTTCCCATTACCTGGAGCAATAGAAAGGTATACTCTGCTACAAAGAAGAAAAGGCAAAGAGATAGTCAGATCAGGCAAAGGAATCCAATTCTTGTCCTTTTAGACCTTGAGAAAAAGTAGAAAGTGAATTTGGTTCAGCACTTTCTTTCCTTTTTAAAAATTCATTCATTCATTCATTATTTCTGTTATACATGTATTTATTCTTTTTCAAATTCTTTTCCCATTTAGGTTGTTACATAATATTGAGCAGAGTTCCCTGTGCTCTACAGTCAGCACTTTCTACCATTCCTTTATTTAGTGTTCATCTCACTGGTCTGGGGCTTTTACCTCTCCCCCAACACGCCGTCCCGCCCGCCCCCCCTCCCCCCCAGCAGTGCCCTCTTGCATCTTCCTGCAGCACCCTACCCAGTTCTGCCACTCAAGTTAGAGTCTCAGTCTCCAAAATTCTCTTTTCTCCACTATCAAAATTTCCATTCAATTCCCTTTGTTGGGGACTTTGCTTAACAGCAATACCCGATGAATCTGTAGATAGACTAATTCAGACAAAAGTGTGAGAGACTGGTAACCAGTCAATATGTTAACCTTTTCTAGGAATATTTGCATTTCACAGCTTTCCCAGGACAATGCTTTGACTAAGCACATACTGCCATAATAGTGAAATATGAAGCAGTGTGGCTTGCCAGTGGGGGAGCTCTTTTGTTAGGGGGACTTTTCTGGATTATTCCCAGTCCCTTCTAAACAACCTGTATTTATCATACCCTCCAGTATTTGCTGGCACCCAGCTTGACACACCATTCAAGCAGCTGGGAAGCTGATGGCTTCTGCAGAGTACTGGGCTACTTTCAGCCAGATAGTGTGAATTTCAAGTGCCTATGCCGGCATGGCCAGGAAGAAGCTAGTAATTATAACACCATACATATCATCAGGCTTCACGACGAGAAAATCATGAGCTCCTAAGCACTTTCATATGGATTAACAGAGTTAATCCTTAAAAAGTCCATGATGGGGGCAGGCCAGGCTTGTTACCCCCATTTTATGGATGCGGGAACTGAGATTCAGAGACGTTAAGTGACTTATCTAAGTCACACAGCTAGTTAGTCTCCGCATACATATTCCAGTGCATTTCCTTCATGTAGTGCTGCTGCTTCATCCTCTGGAACTGCCTGGACTGTGGGCACTTGGGGTTTGGACCAGGCAGGGCAAAAGTAGAAGTTGGTAGTGGGCAATGTCATCAGTCAAAGCCCCGGATATTCAGCCCCACCCCCGCCAGGCCAGTGCTTTGCAGCTGGGCATCACCTCAGCAATGGGGGCGGGGTGGGGGAACAGGGCCAGGGCCTTGTTTTCTATATTGGTATTCTGCATCTGTATGGGTATTGATTTCCTTCTCAAAGGGTTCCATCTGCCTTTTATCTAATTATGTCACTAATCTTCATCCCAGCCCTTTGATTTTTATCCCTGTTCCGTAGAGGTGCAGGTTTCCAGGGTTACCAGAAATCCATAGATTGAAGCCTTTCTCTGGCTTTCTTGTCAAAGTCCTTATCAGTGGAAATCTTACTTTCCTCCACCTTTGTTTCCTGGATGGTGTGTCTCTCACAACTTTCCTGTTTTATTTCTTCTTGCAGTTAATTTGTTAAGAATAATCCTTGAGAAGCTGCTTGGTGCAGAAGAGGATGTAGAATAAATTACAGACCCTGTGTCCTCAGTGACAGTTAAAGGAAACCCAAGAACCTCTACAGCAATGTCAATGTCTTGGGGGGTGCGGGTAGCGCTCTTCTCTTGGAATCAGCAGAGCGTGGATGGGCCTCTGATGATAATTAGCTGTGTGGCCCTGATCTAGTCATGTAATTGCTCCCATCTGAGTCTCGGCTGCTTCATTCCTGAGACGGGGACATAATAACGGCTGTTTTGATTTGGGAGGATTCGATGAGATGATTTGTCAGATGGGGCTTCTCAGACTTTAATGTGCACAGGAATCACCTGTGGGAAATGCAGATTAAGTGCAGATTCTAAATCATTAAGTCTGAAGTGGGGCCTGAGAATCTGATTTCTACCAGACTCTCCAATGATGGGACCAAGGTTGAGAACCACCGTCTAAAGAAATGTTGCAACAGCACGTGGCCACAGCCACCCACGAGTGTCTGAACGCTGAAGGGAGAGGGAATCAGAGCAGCATTTGTAAAGCTTCCCCAATTCATATTTAAGACCTGCTACAAAGTAGTGTTTAAATGCAACATTTATTTTTTATATTTTCTTATTACAGAAATAACGAGTGGTATTTGTGGACACAAGGCTAACTCACATCCTAACACTTTGGCTGACATTCACACTGATTTACAGTGCCAGGGGCTGAAGGTTTGGTAATATCCCAGCATCCTACTGCACAAACAGCTAAATTAAACTCAATACCCAAGACCTGTGTGATTAGAATAATGAACTATTTCAATCTACCTCAAAGACCTGTCAGTGGGGGGGAGTATCGTAGGAGCAGGAAGAAGACAAATTTGGAAAGCAGAAACTAGTTCAAAAATAAGTCCTACTAACTGTTTACATATCAGATAAATTGTTGTTTGGGATGGTGAGAAATTTGCTGTTTCAATTTGCCTTAAAGTTTGATGGATTTTTGCCCTAGAGGAAAACTTTCTCTTTTCTCATTTGGAGAAACTGGGCAAAATCTTGTTATAGTCAACACCATATTCCTTTGTATTCCCATGTCCAAATTCTCCATCCCACCCACAAGCACTGGACAATCTTGGGAAGGGTTGTAGACCAACAATGCTGCCAACCCCAGACTTTGTCATCTTCAGAATGATAAGCTAAGATTGCACAGTGCTTTACGGTTTAGAAAGCAATTTCACTTATATTATCTTATTTGATCCTTATGACTCTCCTTTAAGCCAGATAATATTATCTCCATTATCAGTTTTGGAGAATTTATATGATGTGTCCAGGATCATACTGAAAGTGGCAGAGCTCGAAGGCAAAACCATCTTTTGACCAGTTATTTATTGCTCTTTCCACAAAAATATATCTGACCTTATTCTAGAAAGGTATCTTTTCAATCCTGGACTCACACTAGAAGCTTTTAAAAAATACTGATGCCCAGGTCCTATCCCAGATCAATTAAATCAGAATCTTTGGGATGGAGACAAAATTCATCTGCATTAAAAAAAAATTCTGAGAGTGATTCTAACATGCCTCCAAAAGTGAGAAATCACTTCTCGGGAAGACGTTGTGGGAACTGCTAGAGGAAATTTTTTTTTTTTTTGTCAAAAGGAAGGTATCTGTTTATGTAGGGCTAGATATTGTCGTAGTACTTGGTTCTTTTTTTTTTTGCGGTACGCGGGCCTCTCACTGTTGTGGCGTCTCTCGCTGCGGAGCACAGGCTCAGGGCGAGCAGGCTCAGCGGCCATGGCTCACGGGCCCAGCCACCCCACGGCACGTGGAATCCTCCCGGACCGGGGCACGAACCCGTGTCCCCTGCATCAGCAGGCGGACTCTCAACCACTGTGCCACCAGGGAAGCATGTACTTGGTCCTTTGTATGTGTGATTTCTGGCACCTCTCTCAAGGTCTGGCAGAGTGGGGGAAAGAAACCAAAGTTCCAGCATCCCTATTATGGGTCAGGTGCTGTGTTGGTCATTTAACTGCCCTACACCTCAGTGAGATTGGTATTACTACCTCATTTGACAGAGGAGGGCACTGAGACATACCAAAGTTAAGTAATTCTTTCAAAATCATGCCACTTGTAAGTATCAGGGTTGGGATTTAACCTACATCTGTCAATGCCAAAGCCTAAGTGTGTCCCACCATGCCGGTGGATCTAAACCCTGGCTGACATTTGCAGCAACATGGATGGACCCAGCGATTATCATACTACGTGAACCAAGTCAGACAAAGAAAGACAAATATCACATGATATCATTTATACGTGGAATCTAAAATACGACACAAATGAACTTATTTATGAAACAGAAACAGACTTATGGACATAGAAAACAGACTTATGGTTTCCAAATGGGAAAGGGGGAGAGAGGAATAAATTAGGAGTTTGAGATTAGCTAAAACAAACTACTGTCTACAAAGTAGATAAGCAACAAGGTCCTACTGTATGGCATAGGGAACTATATTCAATATCCTGTAATAAACCATAAGGGAAAAGAATATGAAACAAACAAACAAACAAAAAACCCCTGCTGAGAGTCTGATTACCTGGACTGGAGTAAGGGCAAGACATTGGTATATTTCAAAAGCCTCCCAGGTGACCCTAATTGGTAGCCAAGGCTGAGAATCACTGCCCCGCACTATTCGGCCTTTGCAAAGTGCTTAGAGTACGTTTGTTGAACTTGAAAGGTATTGGGGAAGGGCTACGTCAATCCCCATCCCTCCACCTCAAGTTTCATTCCACAGAGAACAATTTTTTTTTTTTTGCGGTACGCGGGCCTCTCACTGTTGTGGCCTCTCTCCCGTTGCGGAGCACAGGCTCCGGACGCGCAGGCTCAGCGGCCATGGCTCACGGGGCCCAGCCGCTCCGCGGCATGTGGGATCCTCCCGGACCGGGGCACGAACCGGCGCCCCCTGCATCGGCAGGTGGACTCCCAGCCACTGCGCCACCAGGGAAGCCCAGAGAACACTTTTTAGAATAGGAAATAGAATAGGAAATCTAGTCACGTTAATTGTCAAGACTTTCTTGAGAATTTGTGCCCAAGGGCCTGGGTACCTCAAGGGTGGCTGGGCAGAGGGAGGTGGCACAGAGGGGGTAGGGGAAAGTGCAGAAAATTGAGCTGGGGGTCACAAAGACAAACTTGGACATCTTTACAGTTTTACCTGGAGTCAGTCTACACTAGGAAGCAGCCAAGTCTTGCTAAGCAGATGTGATAATTTAGACCAAAATGTATAGGGAATAGCCCTGTGACTGGGAGATCATTAAGGGGTTTAGGAAACACCTTATTAACTCCCTGAATCCTGGCATTATCTCTGGGAGAATGGATTTGGATATTGAGGGAAATACAGCAGATTTTCCCCTTGGATTGGGTGCTGGCTCCACTAACCTTCAGTGAGCCCTACGTGCACAAGCAACACTGCATGGGCTTCAGTCTCAGGGAGAGTGATTCTCAGGCACTGCCACTGCTTCCAAAAGCCATAGCCAAGTCATCATTGTTATTTAAGATTACAATTAAGTGCTTCAGAATTACCCCTGTGAGGGGTGGGGTGGGAGAGACTTGCATCTCTCCGCTAGTATTCCGACCATGTTAGAAGAAAACACAGTATAAATTTCTACATCAATGTTTGAAATTTGTCCAAAGGCAAAATTCTTTTTATTTATTTTATTTTTGGTTGCATTGGGTCTTCGTTGCTGGACGCAGGCTTTTTCTAGTTGCGGCGAGCAGGCTTCTCATTGCGGTGGCTTCTCTTGCTGAGGAGCATGGGCTCTAGGCGCACGGGCTTCAGTAGTTGTGGCACACGGGCTCAGTTGTTGTGGCTCGCGGGCTCTAGAGCGCAGGCTTAGCAGTTGTGGCGCATGGGCTTAGTTGCTACACGGCATGTGGGATCTTCCCAGACCAGGGATCGAAACTGTGTCCGCTGCATTGGCAGGCGGATTCTTAACCACTGCGCCACCAGGGAAGTCCCCAAAGGCAAAATTGTTAGTCAATTGCCTTCAACTGGTTGCTCTCAACCTTCATTGAACCTGAGACTCCAGCCTTTCAATAACAGACTGAGGGCCACAGCTGAGTGACGCCAACCTGGAGAAAGAAAACCTTAAGAACCGGATTAGACTGGGTCCAAATGAATTTGATTTGGGCCAGAGATTATATGCTGCTTAAGCAAAAGATGAATCATTGCTTCAGTTAAACATTGTGAGTCTCCTAAGCCAACATTTCAGGAAGGTCCTCTAACCTCTGTTAATGAGGTTTGAATTGGATCCAAGAATTGTTAATTGAAGGAATATTGAACTAGAAGATTCCAAGTGTAGTAAAGCAGAGTCCTCACCATGTGTTCATCAAACGTTAATCAAGCTGTTACTATGTGCCCGGTTCTGGCCTAAACATGGGGGTATGAAGATAAGTAAGCTGCTGCCTCCATCCAAGAGGCCCATGATATTACCTCAGCCTCGCCAGAAAAGTAGGAGCAGTATTTCCACATCCAGCATACAGATCAAGAGAAAGAGAAGAGAGGCAACTGGCATGGGCTGTCCACTGTGTTAGCGCTCCACTGCTCCCTCTTCCTGCAGACCCAAGACACACAAGGAAGCAGATTGTAATAAACCCAGCATATGGGTACCTCCTGACAATGAGAGGGTTTAGCCACAGCACTGTTTGGAGCTCTTGAAGGTAGTGATAATACTTGCCGACTTCTTCTGTGCAGTTCTGCAGTTCACTTTTTTTTTTTAATTTTTATGGGAGTATAGTTGCTTTACAATATTGTGTTAGTTTCTGCTGTACAGCAAAGTGAATCAACTATATGTATACATATATCCCCTCTTTTTTGGATTTTCTTCCCATTTAGATCACCACAGAGCACTGAGTAGAGTTCCCTGTGCTATCAGTAGTTATCTCTTAGTTATCTCTTTTATACATAGTATCAATAGTGTTTATATGTCAATTCCAATCTCCCAATTTACCCCCCCCCCAACTTTCCCCCTTGGTATCCATATGTTTGTTCTCTACGTCTGTGTCTCTCTTTCTGCTTTGTAGATTTTTTTCAGATTCCACAGATAAGTGTTAATATATGATATTTGTTTTTCTCTTTCTGACTTACTTCACGTCTTAAGGAGGAAGGGGAAGAGGCTCACTCTGATATAAGGACCCCTTATTTGGTCCCTTAAAGCCACAGAGACCTTTTTATGGATCCTAAGCCTTACAGGCACTGGTTGGGTTGTTTCATCTAGATGAGGATAATACATTATAGCAAGAGGAAATCTACCGCTTTCCCTTTTTTCCATCATTATAACGTAACTCACTTAACTGGGGCAAGAATGCTGGGTCTTGACCTTCCACTCAACAAGACACAGAGTAGGACTCCATCAGGCCAAAGGGAGGGTAAAGTAGGAAACATTTGGGGCCTGGGCATTAACCAGATCACTAGTTGGGGGTGAGCCAAAGACCCATGAGAGTGGGATATCAGTGGACAGGAACAGACAGAAGTCAGGTGACTCAAAATTCTAGGCAAGGGCTTCCCTGGTGGCGCAGTGGTTGAGAGTCCGCCTGCCGATGCAGGGGACATGGGTTCGTGCCCCGGTCCGGGAAGATCCCACATGCCGCGGAGCGGCTGGGCCCGTGAGCCATGGCCGCTGAGCCTGCGCGTCCGGAGCCTGTGCTCCGCAACTGGAGAGGCCATAACAGTGAGAGGCCCGCGTACCGAAAAAAAAAAAAAAAAAAGTCTAGGCAAGAACCAAGGAGTGAATGGGTGAATTTTCTGGTCAGAAATAGACTAAAAGCGAGAGGGCTGGGGAATCACTAAGGGCCAAGGCACTCCTAGCTGTCAAGGTCAGGGTCAGACTAGGAGTTCTGAGAGGTGAGGAATCTTGGCAGGAGTAAGGTCAACGTTTGGGTGGGTATATGTGCACAGATGGGAGCCAAGAGGTGAGAAAGGAAGGTAGATGGTTAGGGCAGAGGAAAGTAGAGGCTATAGGTTCTTAGGAAGCTGTTTCTATTCATTAAAGCAGAATTAATCCTTCCGTATATATTCTTAGCCTTATTGTTGGATTTATGTGTGTGTGTATATATATATATTTATATATATAAATGTTGCTTTCCCAGCAGACTTTGAGGCTTCCAGGGCAGGGGCTGCAAACTTGCTTACATAGGTTTGGCACACAGTAGGTGTTATTGGCTTTACCTGATTCCTAATGCAAGTTTCTTTACTGACCTCCTGAGGTTTCCACGTGGATGCTCAAACATATAGAAATGACATCTCTACAATTACCCAGGTCCTTTTTGCCACCATGTCTCTGACACAAGGGTCATACTGGCTTGCAAAACAGTGGCATAATGTTCCATCAAAATATCCTAATGAAGTAATATTTATTGAGAACTGCGGCAGCCTTGGCCTTGTGCTTATGGTGCTAACCTTAGTTAAAGTTACCATCAGTGCAGCTGATTTTGTAAAACCAGCCCCAAAGATGCATCTCTTCTCATCCCACTGGTTATGAGCTGTTCTCTGGTAGCTCCCGGCATTCTGCTCCAGTTCTCTTATTTGAATTTTTTTTCTGGGCTGTCAATCTTCTAAAGAGACATGACATTTATTCTTCCTAATTCCCCAAACACTGTGATACAGTGAAAGCACTCTTATTGGCCATTCTGGCTTTATAGTTTTTGTGAAGAAGGGAAAAAAGGGTGGGAGGGTAGAAAAAAGGAAACGATCAGGGACGCATCAAGGGAGAAAAGCAAAAGAAAAAAATAGAAGGGTGAGGGAAAATAAGAAAAAAAATAATATAAATTTGTTGACAGTTTGAGTTTTGCCTTATTCAGAAAGCAGTTTAATCCTTCAGTTTCTCTTTCAAGCTAGTCCCCTGTCAGAACTTGAAACAACATCTTTTCTGCCTGGGATACAAGCTGTAGGAAACTGAAAAGACACAAAGACACCTACCTAGATTCTTTTCCTACTTAGGGTGTATGTGTGTGTGTGTGTGTGTCTGTCTGTCTCTCTATCCCTTAGTAGGGCTATGGCAACCACTTCTGAGTTTGAAAACCAAAGATGAATTCTCTCTTCTCTTCCCGAAACACAGGCTCTGCTTGTAGTTTGTTTTTCCACTGTGATTGCTTAGTGGATGGTACAGAGGACAGTAATTCAGCTATTTATTTTCAGGCCATTGATCAGCCAGGGGGCGAGAGAAGGGAGATGTTTAACTTTCTTATTTCTCTGATTGCTTTGGAATTTTGAAGAAAGAAAAAACATTGTCCTTTTTCCTCTCCATCCTCCTGAACTCCCGGGATCCCGTCTTCTCCTTTTTCTGCTTTCTGCCTATGAGTGGCTGGCCTTTGTGTCCCAATTCCATGCCCTGTTCCACTAGGAATTGTGCCTCCCCACAGGACGAAGGCTTCTTTTCTGTCCACTCAGCAGGCACCACCAGGCAGGTCTTTCTAGCATCCTTTTCAGTGAGTCTTTTAGTGATGCTCCTGACAAAAGATGAAATAAAAAGCTGAAACCTCAGGGCCTAGGAAGAAAAGAAGCAAACTTCTCAACAGTGGGATCTATAGCTGTCACAGCATTAGTGTCTGTGTTTATGACTGTGTGTGTGTGTGTGTGTGTGTGTGTGTGTGTGTGTGTGTTGGGGGAGGATGTGGTGACAGAGAATGAGAAGGAGGCCGAGCTTGGATTTTCCTGAGGCTTATTATTTTCCCCGGTGGTTTAAATTCTGCCTCCCTGCGCCCACCTGGAGTGGCCTTCTAACCTTCCCTACCTGCCCTTCCTAGCTTCCTTCCCTCGCTCCAGGATGAAGGTGAGGTAAGGGGAGGCTACAAATACCATGTCACATGGAAAACTCTTCGGTGGATGTTGAGGTGACAGGAGGTGACACAGGGAGAAAGCAGAGGGAGAAGGGAGGGTTGGGATGAGATTACGAGCGTAGGTTTCAGACCCAAGCCTAGATCTGAATGCCAAGGTTAGCACACAATAGCCATGTAGTCACTTAGCTTCTCTTGTTGCAGCACTGACGTCTGTAAATGGGTATATAATAGATTACGTATCCAGAGCAGTTAGAACGCTGTACATTTAATAAAAGCTCAATAAATGTAGATATTATTAGCATTTACTGCCTGGAGGGCAAAAGCTTTGAAGGAGTGGTTTTTATTTGAAGACCCATGAGCAATGTTTCAAAGGAGTATGAAGTACACTAGCCACATGTGCCCTTCACTCTTCTACCACTTCTGTGCGCAAACGAGGGAATAGGCGGATGGGTCGCTTCCCTGTGAGAGGACTTCAGGGAGGTCTAGGGGAGAGGCAGATAAACAGTTGTCAAGGATTCCTTTAAAAAAAATCATGCCTTTATCTCATCTTCAACTAGATGACCCTCTAGGTCCTCTAAAACCTAGTTAATCTACAAATAAATGCTGGGAAGGGTGCAGAGAAAAGGGAACCCTCCTACACTGTGGGTGGGAATGTTAATTGGTATAGACACTATGGAGAAGAGTATGGAGGTTCCTTAAAAAACTAAAAATAGGGCTTCCCTGGTGGCGCAGTGGTTGAGAATCTGCCTGCTAATGCAGGGGACACGGGTTCGAGCCCTGGCCTGGGAGGATCCCACATACCGCGGGGCAACTAGGCCCGTGAGCCACAACTACTGAGCCTGCGCGTCTGGAGCCTGTGCTCTGCCACAAGAGAGGCCGCGATAGTGAGAGACCCGCACACCGCGATGAAGAGTGGCCCCCACTTGCCACAACTAGAGAAAGCCCTCGCCCAGAAACGAAGACCCAACACAGCAAAAATTAATAAATTAATTAATAAACTCCTACCCCCAACATCTTCAAAAAAAAAAAAAAACTAAAAATAGAACTACCATATGATCCAGCAATCCCACTCCTGGGCATATAAGCTGGAGAAAACTCTAATTTGAAAATATATGCACCCCTATGTTCGTAGCAGCACTATTTACAATAGTCAAGACATGGAAGTAACCTAGTGTCTATCAACAGATGAATGGATAAAGAAGATGTGGTATATTTATACCATGGAATATTACTCAGCCATAAATAGAATATCATGCCATTGGCAGCAACATGGATGGACTGTTATTACACTAAGTGAAGTAAGTCAGACAGAGAAAGACAAACATCATATGATATCACTTATATGTGGAATCTCAAAAATGATACAAATGAACTTATTTAAAATACAGAAACAGACTCACAGACATAGAAAACAAATTTATGGTTACCAAAGGGGAAAGGGGGTGGGGGAGGGATAAATTAGGAGTTTGGGATTAACAGATACACACTACTATCTATAAAATAGATAAACAACAAGGGCCTACTGTATAGCACAGGGAACTCCAGTATCTTGTAACAAGCTACAATGGAAAAGAATCTGAAAAAGAATGTGTGTGTGTGTGTGTGTGTCTGTGTGTGTAACTGAGTCACTTTGCTGTACACCTGAAACTAACACAGCGTTGTAAATCAACTATACTTTAATAAAAAAAGAAAAATATATCTATATGAAAGTGAGGGTGGGTGAGGGGATGTTAGCACTGAACTAGCCTATTGGCACTGGGATCCTACCCTACGCCATTGTGAATACACTTTATCACATCCCCAAACAATTCCTCTTCCTCACAGAGAGGACCAGCCAGAGGTGATTAGATTCGAGGGAAATGGGAAGAGGATGGGAAAGAGCCCTGGGTGGGAGAAGAAGGTAAGACCCTGAATTGTGTTCACCACCCAGAGCATAAAACTTTGAAGCCTATGGGCCTTAAATTAGTTGTTCTTCTACCCCGAGTTTCCTCATTAACCTGATGCTTTCCTCCTTGGAAGAAACCAAGACAGCTAGTTTAAGTTTTATTATTAATTTTATTCTGTCAATAGCAGTATCTCATATAGTGGAGGTTGCCGAGGACATGCTTCATTTCTTGCTGGCCTTCACTGCTGAACTTGGCCGCAGAGGCTGTCTTCTCCTCCACCGCCTTGATGACTCCAGTGGCCACTGTTTGCCTCATGTCCTGCAGAGCAAAACAGCCTGGAGGAGGAAGGAAGAATGGGGTTTCTGTAAAGTGACACTGAAGGAAAAAGGCTCCTTGGCCTCAGTCAGAGGTGCTTTCCTTCCCAGGACTCAGCAGCCATCAGTCCCTGGCTCACCTAGAGGTGGGTACTCAGAGAATGTCTCCACACACATGGCCTGGCTGGGGACCATCTGCACTATGGCTGCATCAGGGCCTTGGGGTTGTCCTCCAGCTTCTTGCCTGAGTGCCGGTCAATCTTTTCCCTCAGTTCAGCAACCTTGCAGGAGACGTGGGCCATGTGGCAGTCCAGCACCGGCGTGGATCTGTCCCGGGTGATTCAAGACTACACCCTGGCGGGGAAGGAGGATGGAATTAGAAGAGATCCGATGGCACCTGTGATCTGGGGCCAACCCTCAACCAACCTGGGGCTTCCGCTGAACTGGGACTAATTTCTAAGAAGCATTTCCATCACCACCAAGCACCAAGGCCCTTGGCTTCCTGGGCACCTACCTGCACCACAAAGCTGCTGGCCTCTATGGGGGGTTCGTTCTTGCTGTCTCTGACCACGTTGCCGTGTCAGATGTCCTTCACGGACACATTCTTCACGTTGAAGCCCACTTTGTCACTGGGCAGGGCCTCGGGCAGGGCCTCATGGTGCATCTCCATAGACTTGACCTCAGTGGTGATGTTGCTGGGGGCAACGGTGACTACCATGCCAGGTTTCAGGAAGCCGGTCTCCACACGGCCCAAGGGCACAGTGTCAATGCCTGTCCAATGGGAAGAAGGGGAGTCAGAAAGATTCTAGATCCACCCAGTGAGAACTGGCTTCTGGGGGAGTCCCTTGGTCCTGGGGCTTAAAGACCAAGGCCACCTACAGGACTGGCTGTTTCTTCTGTGTATCAGATAATTTGGAAACGCTGGGGGCTTTACACTTTATCACAGCTCAGAAGTCAGAATCTGAACCCTGGCAAGTCAGACACCGGACCTCATTTTCAATTCCTTCATTCCTCAAGACGCCCTGTCACGTCACCTCCAATCTTGTACACTTCTTGCAGAGGCAGCCTCAGGGGCTTGTTGACAGGGCAAGTGGGTGGGAGGATGGAGTCCAGAGCTTCCAGCCGAGTCACCCCAGTGGTGCTTCGCTCAACCTTCCAGCCCTTGAACCAGGGCATGTGCGGGAGGATGCAGAACGTAGTGGAGGTGAGCCTGGGGCATTGCTCTCAGCACACCCACCCCAGGGCCAGGACCAGGACCAGGACCCACTCCGCCCGCCCGCAGACCCTGTCCGCACTCACGTTGCTGCTGTGCTCTAGCATGTTGTCGCTGTGCCAGCCCAAGATGGGCACGAAGGCCACAGACGCAGGGTTGTAGCCAATCTTCTGATATCGGTGCTCACTTCCTCCGTGATCTCCTGGAAGCGCGCGGCGCTGTAGGCGGGCTCGGTCGAGTCCATCTTGTTGATGGCCACGATCAGCTGCTTCACGCCCAAGGTGAAGGCCAGAAGCGTGCGCTCGCGGGTCTGCCCGTTCTTGGAGATGCCCGCCTCGAACTCGCCCACGCCGCCGGCCACGATAAGCACTGCATAGTCGGTCTGCAGGACACAGACACCACGGGGTCAAGGGCTTAGTTAGGGGAGGGGGCGCCAGCCGGACTGGGAAGCCTGCTAGAGTTTCGGGCAGTCCCGGGTCCCTTGGGAAAGCTCGGGGACGGGATGCTCCCCAAAAGTCGACAAAGTCATGGGTCCCTTTGTTGCTGCTGTGCGCAGAGGTCCCGCCTCCCAGTTAAACTCTCACCTAGTCCCATAAATAAGCTTTTAGTTCCTTCCTCCCAGACGGACCCCAAGTGATCTACTTGTCTGGGCATCAGAAAACCTGGTCCCTGCCCCAGCCTGAAAGGGGGCCCGTATCTGAGCCTCACAGAGTCTGTCCTCCTCTGGTTCTTTCAGAATTGATGATTGGCATGGATGAGGAAAACCTTCTAAGGCTTATGATCCCCTCCTTCCCAGAGTCCCGGAAATAAAGCCTGAGTTTCCTCCCTTCCTCTGCGCCTGCCCCGCCCCCATCCGAAAGGGAGGGCCCTGGGAACAAGGGCTGCTTTACCTGGGAGGTGCCCGTGATCATGTTCATGGGGCATCGATGATGGTGATGCAGTACTTGCTGGTTTCAAACTTCCACAGGGAGATGTGGATGGTGATGCCACGCTCTCTCTCTGCCTTCAGTTTGTCCAACACCCGGGCGTACTTGAAGGCGCCCCTACCCATCTGGGGGGGGGTGGGGAGTGAGTAGAGCACACTGATGGCGAGCAGACTGACCCATCCCAGGGAATTCAGTGGCACCCTACAGCGCACCCTACCGTCCGCGCTCTGCCACCAGACCCACCCAGAAGTGGGTCATTCATCCTCCAATCCTCCCCGCCCCCACTGCTAGACACCAACACCGCGCGTGAGTGTCTTACCTCGGCTGCCTCCTTCTCAGACTTCTCAATGGTCCTCTTGTCGATCCCCCCACACCCGTAGATGAGATGCCCGGCGGTGGTGGACTTGCCAGAGTCCACGTGGCCGATGACAACGATATTGATATGGGTCATCTCTTTGCCCATGGTGGCGGGTTCCTTCCTTCAGTCACTGCTAGAGGGGAGCACGGGGCGGGTGAGGCCACAGCGTTCCAGGCCTGCCTCTCTCCTCCCCTCCCCTCCATTCTGCTCCTGCCCAGCACTCCCCTCCCCACTTCACAGCCTAGCCTGGAGACTGGGACATGGTAGTGTCAACTGAAAAGTAAAAGACTTGTCAGGCTCGCGCCCTGGCAAGAGTCACGATCCCAGGGCCAAGCTGGTACTTCCAAGCAGTGCTGGCCCATCCATCCTTTCTCCTGTGTGGGCCTTCCCCATCCCTCCCATCTCTCCACTCCACCCCACTGCACTCCCCAGCCCCGGCCCACTTCTTGTACAAGAAACCCTGACACTGTGTAATTTGCAGTTTGTCCCCTGCCCCCTGCAAGTCCCTACCTCCAGAGAAAAAGGAGCTAAGTCGATCCAGCAAGAGTTGCAGCAGCTGTGATGATAGTGAACAACTGTCTTGCCTCCTGCTTTTATAAACCTAGCACTGGACCTTCCAAAGCTGGCACCAGAGCTGGAACTGGTTTAGGAAATGCTACTCCCTCCCCCAAACTCAATTTCACAGACTTCTTCGCTGACCGATTGGATATTCGGATGAAGAGATGGTGGGTGACTAATGTTCAAAGAGCCCTATTTACACTAGCCAAGACATGGAAGCAGCCTAAATGTCCATCGACAGATGAATGGATAAAGAAGATGTCGTACATATATACAATGGAATATTACTCAGCCATAAAAAAGAATGAAATAGTGCCATTTGCAGCAACATGGATGGACCTAGAGATTATCACATTAAGTGAAGTAAGTCAGACAGAAACATATCATATGACATCACTTATATGTGGAATCTAAAAAAGTGATACAAACGAACTTATTTGCAAAACAGAAACAGACTCACAGACATAGAAAGCAAGCTTATGGTTACCAGAGGGGAAGGGTGGGGGAGGGATAAATTAGGAGTTTGGGATTAACAGTTACACGCTACTACCTATAAAACAGATAAACAGCAAGGTCCTATGGTATAGCACAGGGAACTATATTCAATATCTTGTAATAGCCTATAACGGAAAAGAATCTGAAAAAAATACGTATAACTGAATCACTTTGCTGTACATCTGAAACTAACTCAACATTGTAAATCAACTGTACTTCAATTTTTAAAAAGCCTGTTTTAAAAATGTGATACAAAATCCAAAATGTGTAAAAGGATTTATACATTCCCATCCCAGTCTCTCAGTTCCTCTCCCCAGAGGCCACCACCACAACCGTTTTCTTATATATTCACATGTATTCTAAATGTTTTAGCCTCCAAAACCCCATTTCAGAATATCCCCTTGTCCTTTAAGACTGCATTAAAAACTGACTTTACATATGCTCTTTTATACTTTTGGGGGGAGAACTTCCAGGGCTGTCATATCCAATGTGAAAACCTGGAGCTGCAAGCCAGGGGTGGGAGGTGGGGTGAAGCAGCAGAGCGCCCCCTCCCCTCCCCCTCCCCTCCCCCCACCCCGCTCCCAGGCCCCCCACCCCCCACCCCCCACCCCCCGCCATGAGCTAGAATGGCCTAGCTCACTTGCTCTCCCTTAGGGGACATTTGCTTTCCACGTCATATTCCCGCCCTCCCTGTGGCGCAGATCACAGTGAAGCAAGATAATGCTGAATTACACTAATACAGTGTGATTAGGAGAAGAGAGAGAAGAGCATACATGCTCAGGAGTTAATGGCAGAGAAACGGACGGAATGTTTCCTTCTGTTTAAGAGCCTGGAGAAAAGGCCTGTAAGGCCAGGAGGAAACGCTCAACTAGAAAGTAAAAGGGTACCAGGGGACAGAGGGTCATCCACATTGGTGACCACAAAACTGAAAAAGTAAGTGCTGTTTCCCCTCCTGTTGCTCACAAACTATATACTGATCTTATATTCTTGCCAAAAGCAACT
Source organism: Delphinapterus leucas (assembly GCF_059928025.1). Classification (NCBI taxonomy): domain Eukaryota; kingdom Metazoa; phylum Chordata; class Mammalia; order Artiodactyla; family Monodontidae; genus Delphinapterus; species Delphinapterus leucas. The sequence goes on along the minus strand of NC_143135.1, from coordinate 69,279,875 downwards.
TCATTCCTTCTGCGTTCCACGTGACATTGTCCTGGTCCGATAGTACAGCCTTTGTTGTCGATTGTTGATTTTGCAGAGAAGCCCTCACAGGGCTGCCCAGCTCCAGTTTTTACAGTGTGGTCTGATTTCACTGATTTTATAAGGTCAACTCATTACAGGCAAGTTGGGGTGCCCCAGAACAGACAAGAAGTCTGCTAAGCCATTCACTTAAAATGACAGTAATAAAAATTTTAATAAAATATCAATATTTGCACCATGGTTTATGATCGCTTTTAACAAGCAATTCTGCGGTGATCTTCAAATGATTGTCTTTAATAGATGACCTCCCCGTTGTCAGATTTGATCTTGACTCAATGTGATTACGCTACCCCATCACATGTGTGCTGGAGTTAAAAAGCCTCTTGGCTGAGTTCCACAACTGAACTCAAGAATCAGATTCCTGAGACTTCCTTGGTGGTGCAGTGGTTAAGAATCCACCTGCCAATGCAGAGGACACTGGTTTGAGCCCTGGCCCGGGAAGATCCCACATGCCGTGAAGCAACTAAGCCCGGGCGCCACAACTACTGAGCCTGCACTCTAGAGCCCACGAGCCACAACTACTGAAGCCCATGTGCCTAGAGGCCATGCTCCACAACAAGAGAAGCCACCGCAATGAGAAGCCCATGCTGAGAAACCCATGCACCACAATGAAGAGTAGTCCCCACTCGCTGCAACTAGAGAAAGCCTGTGTGCAGCAATGAAGACCCAACACAGCCAAAAAATAAATTAATTAATTAAAAAAAAAGAATCAGATTCCTTATGGATTTTTATAAGTGGTGGTCACTTCTCTGCATGAGTTGGGATGGAAGTTGTGGGTGATTTAAATTGTAGAATTAAAACCCACTTAAGTAAATGACTAATTTAGGTCCTCCAAAATCTATTTCCAGGCCAGAATTACCTAGATTCTGGACAACTGGACAACTGGACAACTACTGAGTAATTACTCAGTATACTTTCAACTTTATATTCTGCTCTTTAGACATTAACTTATTAAGCCACAAAAAGTTCTTAAAAACGGGTTGTGTTGGGTAATCAAAAGGCTTCATTCACTCTTCAAGACTCAGTTTCTTCATCTGTAAGATGGGGGTGATAATAACTTATTTCTCAGAGTTATATACAAGGCACGTGTATATGTATATGTATGTCCGTATGTATATGTATCTTATTTAAAGAAGATCTTGTATACTAACTGCCTAGCATAGTGGTGTCTGATGTGTTAGCTATTATTATAATTGCCAAACAGCAGCCTCCTCTAATATTTTCCCAAAGTTCCTCAGTCTGATGTATAAAAACAGTAGGCTCGGTTTGGTGCTTCCCTATTTTGACGTATCTTTTGCACACTTTACAGGAACCTGCAGATCATGCAGGCAGCATTTACTCAGATTGTGTCTACCATTAAATGATGTTCCCCATGGAGTTCCTTTGTGGGTTTTTTTTTTTTTTCAGTTCTTCTTTACTTATCAATACTCATTGACATGAATCTTTTACAGAAAGGGCTTAGATGGGGAATGGAATGTTCTGTTTACTAGAAGATTAACTTAAAATTAACTCTGAAGCCTCTTTTGTCCAGATCTTGTTGAAAATATTTCCAAATGAACAAATTCCTTTTTCTGCCCTCAGTTCCATGAACATACAAAGTTCATCTTTCTGTGATGATAGGGACTCTTGGGGTGCCTGGGTTGTCACTCTGAATGCTGGCTTTTATCATGCAGGCCTGAAAAGGTAAAAGCTGAAAAGCAAGTGCTGGTCACCTTTGCCCTGTGCCAAAGTTGGTACCAAGAGTAACTTTTCACTGGGTTTACGAGAACTGTGTCTTATTCGGTTTTATATTGTAGGCACTTGATAAATGTTTGTTAAATAAATGATAATTGCATCTTTGCTCCCTCAAATCCTCAGTCCCTCCCGCCACCTCTCTTTTCCATCTTTCCACAAAATATTTAAGATAGCTTATGAGGACTCCTAAAACATAAAGAATTGAGGAGACATCACTTAAGGATAAATCAGTCTCAGTCACTTCTTCCCTTTCCTCTTGCTGCGGCCTAGTTTGTGCTGTGGTGGACCCGGTTCTGCTGCCACTGCTGACTGGACCAGGAATTGGGGAGTGGGGTGTGCAAAGTAATCCCTGGACAGAACTAATCAGACTCTCTCCTGGGAGAGAGACTATTCTCAGTGTCAGTGTGATGGTATTTTCTTCCAGACATCCTCCCTTCTTGGTTTAGTTAGTTTGAGTAGATTCTGTTTCATCTATTTAATGAATGAATGAATGCATTTATTTGTAATAAAAAAATTTTTTTAGTGGTTTCTGTTCTTAACAACAACAACAAATCCCTGACTAAAGCTGACCCACAGCTTGGCTGCAAGCTTTCTACAGGATGTTCAAAGTCAGGAAACGTAGAGCAAGCTTATTTTTAGACAATAGATCAGTTACTTTTTCAAATCATATGCTTCCCCTCCGGACATCTTTGCAAGTAAAGTACCTCTAAATTTTAAGCAGTGGGTCTAATGGTTAATCTGAAAAACGTACAATAAATATAAAACAGAGTGGCAAAAATAAAAGTTTCAAAACACAGGGAAGATAATGTATTTGTTCTTTTTTTCGGATTAACAATCTGAAATTCCGTGGTGCATTTATTTTGGACACATCCATATTAGTCAGTTAGTTAAAAGTAACTAACATGCTGTTTAAAAATAAGTTTATCCTACAACCCCAGACTTTTCAGACATCCTGTGGTACCCAATGCGAACACAAAAACTTCACCACTCTATAGTTGAGAGTGTCACGATATAAAACAGAATGTAACCGCGCAAGTAGTGATAATCTACTCTAAGGCAGATTTATCCTAAATATAAAATTTGGATTTATCCTAAATATCCTCATAAAAATCTCACCGTTTAACAGAGTGAACAACACCCTCAGCTGCATCTTTACAACAGCGGAACGCAAATTTTATGCTATCGTTTCTTGTAATATCTTCCAATACTGGCAGATGGTGTTACCTCCAAGTGCAATTCAGGAAAAACGCACTTTGAGGGCAGAGGAGACAGTGAGCACCAATCACCCTTTTTGGCCTTGCTTCAGCCCAGCTTGCCATCTTTTGTTCAATTCGTTTCAAGACATATGTATTGAATACCTATTATGTATACTGTGTAAATTGGAAAAACCTACAATTTTCCCTTCTCCTGTGAGTCTTCATTACTTTCACACAGCTGACACTTCTGGTCACCAAATGTATGGGGTTTCCACCTCAACAAGTAATTCTCTGTAGGACACCAGCAGGGTGTTCTATACAATTTAACTCAATATTTAACCCTATCCATCTGGAGATGGTGTCAGATCCCACAGGCTGAGGGCTCAGTCCCACAAGAATGTTCCCATCCTCCTTCAGATGCCAATCACAAATAGCAGGTCCCCAGGTTATCCACAACTTCTGTCTTGGCTACTAATTGGAGGTTCCCACGCCCCCCTCCTCACGTTCAATTACTTTGCTAGAGCATCTCAGAACTAAAGGAAACACATTTACCAGTTTATTAAAGGATATGATAAAGGATACAGTTGAACAGCTAGATGAAGAGGTACAAAGGGTAAGGTCTGGGAGGGTCCTGGGCACAGGAGTTTCTGTCCCCATGAAGTTGGGGTGTGTCAGCCTCCTGGTATGGATGTGTTCACCAGCCTGGAAGCTCTCTGCATCCTATGCAATTGGGATTTCAATGAAACCTCCCCACGTAGATATGATCTATTATTGACTCCATTTCCAGCCCCTCTGCCCTCTCTGGAGAAAGGGGAAGGGGCTAAAAATTCCAAGCTTCTAGTTATGACTTGACCTTTCTAGTGCCCAGTGCCCAGCCAGGAGTCAACTCATTAGAACAAAACATAGTCCAAGTGCTCTGCTCTTATCACTTAGGAATTTACATGGGATTTAGGAGCCCTATGTCAGGACAGGGTCAAACACCAAATATTAGAACAAAAGATGCTCCTAGGGTTCTTATCACTTAGGAAATTACAAGGGTTTCAGGAGTCCTGGGTCAGGAGCCAGGGAAGAGACACCAATATATATTTTTATTATCTCAGGCTGTGCTAATTGCTAGGGATGCGTATGTTAATAAGGTAGAGTCACTGCCCGCATGGAGTTTACCATCTGGCAGGGATTAGAGACTTTAACCAAGAGATTGCAACTGTGACAAATAAAAAGCACCTCTTAGGTGCCAGGCCTTCTCCTGGACACTTTACATCCATTATCTCTATTAAGTAGATCTTGTTATGCCCAGTTTAGGGTACTGGTGCTTAGGGAATTTAGGACATTCAGATTTGGGATTTGAATTCAAGTTTGCATGATTTGATAGTCTAGAATCTTATGCTATCCAACATGGCAGCCACTAGTCAGTCATGTGTGGGTATTTAAAGTTAAAGCAATATATATATTAGATGAAATTTAAACATTTAGTTCCTCAGTCACACTGGCGACATCTCAAGAGCTCAATAACCACATGTGGCTAGTGGCCACTGTACTGGACGGTGCAGATATAGGACATCTCCACTAGAACTCACAGAAAGTTCCATTGGACAGCACTGGTCTAGACTCTTAAAAGTCTAGATGCAAGCTCAACTTCAAGATCCTATGCCCAGAACAGATTTCTAAACCCCAGGAGTCACCATAATCAGCATTGTTTCTTCCCCCTGAGCCATCAGTAAAGAAGCTTCTGAATAGGGACTTAACCCTGGCACACTTTTCCAATGTTGCTGTCTTGGACATGACCTTGATTTGGAGGTGGATCAGAGGTTCTGTTTGTAATGGGAAGTGTGCACAATTTAATGAGATAATAAATCATACCCTTCAATGTGAAGCCTGGAACATAGTAGGCACTTGTTAAATGCTAATATGATATTAAAGAGTGTGGAATGTGGAGTCACAATACTGGATTTGAGGCCCAGTTGATCACTTTCCAACCGTGTGGCCTGTACAAATCAATCAGTTTCTCTGAACCCTAATTTCCTTAATTATAACATGGAGATAATATCTGACCTTGGAGACTGTGAAGACCATGAGCTATCAGATATGAAAACACTCTGTTAAGTAAAGACTTTGTAAAGTAAGGTATTATTTTTGCCCTCCTTTTTGCCCTGAAAAAAATGATTAAAATAATAAATTCCTAATCACAGCTTGTTTACCTGTGCTTTGCCTCTTTTTCCTGAAAATGGAGGACAGAAAAGATATGGTTTATTGAGGGCCAGAATTACAAGAGACTACTCAGGGCTTACTGCAGTAGAAAGAGGAAAGAAAGAATAGGGCAACAGCGTGAGCCAGCATAAATCTTCGCTAATTCCCTGATGGTCAGGGTTGCAGGCATTGCCCACGTGTCTGTGGAGCAGATGCTCTCCTGTGTCTTGCATTAGTGAGTCCAGATAAGCCTCAGACAAGGGCTCCAAGTGGACCCTATTGACCACCTGTGACTGCCCAAGCGTTCATGCACAAGTCCTGGGGAGCAACGTGCCTCCGGGGCCTCTGTCCTCTCCCAAACAGAGCTGTGTCCTGAGAATGTCCAGGTGGCAGACTGCCAGACGTGCAGGAGAAACGATCTACCTTAAATCCAGCTCTTTCCATCTTTCCATTCAGGGACTGAGGGTTCCGAGGAAGTTTTAGCCCACTTTTGAAAAGGCTTGTTAGGGCAATTCCTTTTTCTCCCATATCTGCAACCCATACTTATAACCCCAAAGTCAAGATCCTCCCCGAAGGTCCCTGAGTCACCGAGATCATCATTTCCATGCTGCCCATGCTTCTTCACCACTTCCCAGCTCTCACTTGGTTCTCTGCCTGCCCGCCAGGGCACGGGGCTCCCAGTAGGAAGTTGCCCCTTTGTGGGGCATCAATGGAGGGGTACAAGTGGGTAGTGCACACACCCCCTTTACTGTCCAAACCCTTTGCTTCCCACAACATCATCACCCAAGAGTCAATGAATGGGTGTGTCAGACTTTACCAAACAGCTAGCTTAACTAGAGGGAACGATAATAAATGGGGGTGAGGGTGGGGTGAGGGGAAAGGGTCTTAAAGAAAAACCAAATGGCTGTCCTCAAAGTCAATGGTAAAGCATGCGCAGAATTCACCCTTCAGAGGGGAACCCTGGGCTGGGGGGACACACCCCAATTCCCAGCCAGGATCTCCATCCTCAGGTAGAGCATTCTTCTTCAAAGCTCAGAGCGTACAGAACCATCACCCTTTAATGGAAATCCTGCTGCCCACCCTTAGGAGTATTAAATAACAAAAATTCAACTGAGTAAATTTGAAGATTGAATTGGTTTTATTCAACGATTGATGAATCAGGCAACATTCCATCTAGCAATAAAAAAGGAGCTCCAATGAGTTGTAGAAAAGGAAGGCGGAGAGGGGCAGAAAAGGGAAACTATTAGCCAAAAATGCATTGTTTTAGGCAGGCTCGACCTCCTAAGGGGAACGGAAGGGACCTATTGGGTGCTAACCAGGTAATTCCAGGTGGAATGGTTAAAGGTTACAATCTGGGGGGAGGTTGTAGCTGTAGTTAGGTTGGGTATTATGTCTTGGTTTGCTGACTTGGGACCTTAACACAAGTGACTTCATTTTGGGCCTGTTGTTTCTTTTTAACAGGGTTTTTTCTGGTCCTAAGCGCTGGGAACACAGAAGTCCCATCAGTACATTTCACAAAATCTCTGAGTTGTACCAACAAGTCTCAAATGTAACAGAATAGTTTAGGATCGGCTTTAACTTGTCCTCTTCAAAGTCTCTTAGCTGACGAGAGGTTGCACATGGGCCTCTTCAGCTTTCCGGGTGATCCTAGATATAACTGTTAGGGCACTTGGACACACTGGCACACTAACAACACACGCACTCACGCACAATACAACCTAAATCCATATTGAGGAAGTGAAACATATTTCTAACCCGCAACATGGTCCACTGGGGTACTCTGGCCCATCGGTGAAATACAATTATTTTGAAGGCAGGACTAGAAAATTTTTAAACATAAAATTCTCTCTCTGCTTGTTTGGGGTACTTCTCCTCTTTGGTGTGCACTGTGCATCTGATTTATACCTAACCAGACCTCCTTAGAAAACACAGGAATGCCTGCTCGACTGAAAAGAGCAATTTTCTCCTGGTGCAAGAAAGGTAACTCCTTAGGAGATAACACTCCTTTCTCAATCCTGTAAGGGGTCACGATGGCCCACTACCCACCTTGTACATGCAGATCTGGACTATATAAACTGTCAGTATGTTACTTTGATGTATAATCCTTTGTCTCGAAAATGTATATGACTGCTCTGACCTCTAATGGGTGAAACGGTCCTCAGAACTTTCTGAAAGACTGTCTCCCAGGTTATAATCCTCAGGTTGGCTCAAATAAAGTTCTCTGTTTCTTTCTTAGATTGACTGTTAATTGATTTTTCGTTGGCACCGTAATAGAAGTAGAACATTATATTATTATGCAGAGTTTTGTCAGTCTCTGTACGTTCCTTTTGCCATGCCTTCTTGGTGTAGGGAAAACTGACCCATTTTGACCATCCACTACTTGGCTACTCAAAAATATCTTGTCAGGGCTTGAAAATTAAAGTTGTTTGTTCAGTTTTTACTTTTGGGGATCCTAGTTTGCTAGGGTGGCTATAACAAAGTACCACAGGCAGGGTGACTTAAACAACGGAAATTTATTTTCTCACAATCTGGACTCTGGAAGTCTGAAATCAAGGTGTCAGCAGGATTGGTTTCCTCTGAGGTATGTTTCCTTGGCTTGTAGATTGCTGTCTTCTTCTGTGTGTTCACATTGTCTTCCCTCTTGTGTACATGTAAGCAGCTCTTTGCAACCCCATGCTCTACTCATCTCCAGCCCTAGCACACCTTTCAAATCTTTTAATCACACAATACTTTGCCTAACTTGTCGGTTCTTTCTGTAGATCAAAGAGGTAGAAATGAAGAATAAGTAATCAACAGATAACCAGATCTCTTCCCTAGCTTCCCCTTCAGTAATCTGGTGAACAAACTGTATGACCAAACTGTGAACAAGATAACATCTAGAGGAAGATCACGAGGAATCGACCAGCCTGCACACCGTGGGGGATGTCACCGACTCTGACTCCCTATCTCAATGATTAACTGAGATCACTTCGCTGTTTCCCTTCAAAAGCTTTCATGACCAAGTAGAATCTTCAGAGGTGGTTTTTGGGGGATGCTGGGTCCACCGTCTCCCCAGATAGCCGGCATTCTGATTAAAGGCACCTTCCCTTTCTACCATTTGTGAGTATTGATTCTGTAAGCGGTGAGCATCGGGGCCTGATTCGATAACATACCCATATCCTAATCTCTTCTTACAAGGACACCAGCCAGCCATATTGGATCGTGGCCCACTCAAATGACCACGTTGTTACTGAATTTGCTCTTTAAAGACCCCCATCTCCAAATACCGTTGCATTCTGAGGTTACTGGGGGTTAGGTTTTCAACATATGAATTCTGGGCAGGGAGTGGGTGGTAGAGGTAGAGACACAATTCCGCTCATAACAGGGGACGAGATTCAATTCTCGGGCTGGGTATTTTTCAGCATGTTCTGAAATCTTTGTATTCTGAAGGAAGGCAGCCGGAGGTGCTGTCATCCCCCAGTCCTAGAGACCCCCAGGGGCACAGATGGGTTGGAAAGGAGGTGGGATTTCTCCGGTGTCTACACAAACAGTGAGTTCATTCTACACAGTGCTGCAGGCCTACCCCTTGTTGTTACAGCAGCATACCACTGCATGCCTATTCTCAGAGAATGCCAGAAGATTCACCATGACCTCTAACATCAATTTAAACTCGGATAATGAGTTTTCCTCTCTCTCCTTTTTCTTTTCTGAAACAATGCTCTGCATACCATGACTCCTTAATAAAAAGTCTTGAATAGAAGCTATTGTGATAAGGCTTCTGAATCAAAAGGACCTGCCCCATGCAGAAGCTCCACCCCTTACTGTGTTCTCAGAGGCAATTCACTCAGCTCATTCCACAACCAATTACTAAGCACAGACCATACGCCAGGCATGGTGCTAAGCCTGAGAGCCACAGAGATAAATAAGATCAAATTCCTCCCTCCAGGGGTCTAGTAGAGGCTGAGGGAAAGTAAACAAATGATTAGCACACAGCATATAATAAGGGTCATAAGAGCAGGCTGCAGTGGGAGTTCAGAGCCCTGGGGAGGGGGGTCAGGAGGGGAGGCCAGGGAAATGTTCTCAGAGGCAATGACTGAGTGATCCCAAAGGAGCAAGAGAAGGTAACCAGATGGTGAGGGAGGGGAGCGTTCCAGGCGGAGGTGTGGTAACCATCCATAACATGGGGATAGGACCACCTAACTCAGAGAGCTCTTGTCAGAATGGATGGTGAAAATCGTATGTATAAGGTGTCCAGCCCAGTCCGTGATAGGTGCTGACCAAAGGTAGTTCAGGGGGCCCATTCTGCCCTTTGAACTCTTGTATTCTCTCCCCTCGTTTCTTCTTTGTGGCAAGGCCGATCTGGGACTTAGCAAGATCTCCCCAAGATCAGTGTGAATTTAGGGTCTGATGAAAATCATCCTTTCTCTGCTATGTCAAAACCACCCATAGTTTATGCATCTTAATTCCAGAAGTTGCAAGGGGATTCAGCCACCTTCTCGATGGAAAATAAGGGAGTCCAGGAATGCACAAAAAGAAGCACAGTGGAATGGTTTGAGAGTGCCGGTTCATGCCCCGAATTCTCCTCTACGTGATTATTTCTATCACAGTAAATAGACTCTGTAATTAAAAATCACTAATGTTTCATGACAGCATGCAACTGGATTTGGGGCACAAAGGCAAAGGTTGGGGGTGCGCTGATATGGGATGGGGACACCAAACACACAGATACTGTGCTGGGAAATGGTGTCATTCACTACAGGGCCATTCACTAACAAAAATTCTTCTCATTTATATACAGAAATAATGAGGCAAAGGAGCAGCTTTTAAAAAATAAAAAAGACAGAGAAGATAAGCAAAAAACGAGGGATCATTTAGAAAGCCACAGTAACTTACCTGCCTGCTTTCCTTTTCTGGGAAGATTTTTATCTCTGCCTGCATTGTTGTAAATTACTTAGTAAAACTGAAGTCAAAATTGGTTTTCAGTTTCTTCCACCTCTGTTTGACCCCTGTGTAAACAAGAAACCACATGGGTTTCTTCATATTCTTAGCTGTGTAACAGCCCCCAAGAAACCAGGATTTCTGTTTCCAATTGACCGTGACCATGGGGCTAACAGATCAGGGATGGCAGGGAATCAAAGGTAGGTTCCTGGTGCTGCCACGGAGGGGAGGGATTCTCCAGGCTTCCTGAGAGCACGGCACCTGCTGGGTTAAGCAGAGCCTGTCCTTGGTACCCTTGCAAAGTGGCCAGAAGGAAAGGAACCTTGGAAGAAATCTAGTTCCATTCTCACCCTTGTAGGAAAGAGATGTTTTCCTCCAGCCTCTGAGAAGGTCTGCATCCTGCGAAAATAAATTAGGCAGAAAATTACTTTTTGACAAACTTGACTGAGGCTGTGAAAGTCGTTCTAAGTTTGAAGAGTGATTGGAACTGAAGGGTTTTTTTTTGTTTTTTTTTTTTAATGATCCTTTCTCTCTTCTTTCTTTTTTAAAAAATAGATTGCCCCAGGGGAAAGAATAGGAATTCAGGTAGATGGTGAGTCCTTTTCTAGTGTGTCTGATTCTGATGGGGAGTTCTTATCTTCATTTGCATGTCAATACTCAGGGCCCTCTTAGATTTTCTAGGTATACTGGATCAGCCTGTCAAATTTTCTATTAGTTCTCATTGCACGTGTATCATGTTTATGGATTAAGCAGGCTTTCCTACTAGTCTTGGGGGAATACGACCATCATATTTAAGCTGTTGTGTCTACAATGATTTGTTATCTATTGCTGGGTAACAAAGCACCCTAAAGCTTAGCATCTTAACACAACCAAGATTTATTGTTTTCCTCAATTCTGTGGGCTGACTGGGCAGTTCTTCAGTCCCACATGGGTCACGCAGACGACTGTGTTCAGCTGGCGGATGGGCTGGGCTGGAAGGTCCATGAAGGCCTCTCTCTCATGTCTGGGGTCTGGGCGCTGACAGTCAGCTGAGATAGCTCTGTTCTCCTCCATGTGGTCTGTCTCTGCACACGGTCTCATCCTCCAGCAGGATAGCTTGGACTTCCTTACAACATGCTGCTGGCTTCCAAGAGCATGAAATCAGAGTGCCAGACCCCTTGAGCGCTTAAGAGAAAGGCCCAGAACTGGGTACAGTGTCACTTCCACCATATTCTGTTGGTCAAAGTAAGTGACAAAGCCAGCTCCGATTCAAGGGAAAGGGAAACTGATTCTACCTCTTGGTGGGAGAAGCAGCAAGGACAATTAGGCTGGGGAGGAGTTATTTGTAGCCGTCTTTGGAGACATCTACCGCAATGGTAAAATGCGTCCTAAACTGATGCTTAAAAACACATTCTGGGGCTTCCCTGGTGGCGCAGTGGTTGAGAGTCTGCCTGCCGATGCAAGGGACACAGGTTCGTGCCCTGGTCCGGGAAGATCCCACACGCCGCGGAGCGGCTAGGCCCGTGAGCCATGGCCGCTGAGCCTGCGCGTCCGGAGCCTGTGCTCCGCAACGGGAGAGGCCACAACGGTGAGAGGCCTGCGTACCGCAAAAAAAACCAAAAAAAACTCCATATTCTGGGAAATTGGGGATTGTCAGTATTGCTGAGTGGGTGCTGGATAGACTGATGGTAATTAATAATGATAAAACTTATAGCTACTATTCATTAAGCACCTCCTTAATGTATGCTAGGCAGGGTCTTAGGTGCATTATCTCCGTCTTCTAGAAAACAACTCTGAAAGGGTGGTATTACTATATCCATGTTACATATTAGGAAACTGGGGCTAGAGATTCTGTAACACAGGGGTTCCCTGTAGCAAGCTGTGAAAGATGCTGAATGGGGCCTGCTGCCTCTTTGCCATCCTCCCTCCCCCTGTCTCTCCAGAATGCCCCACCTTGGCTCTTCACCAGCCTGGGCCATACCAGTCAGACACCCTGCCTCCTTTCACTGTCTGAAGGTCTGTTGTGAATAGACTCTATCCAAACTTGCTTTCTGCTCAGTGACAAAAAGTGCTAAAGGGTTTTCAGTTAAACGTATTCCATTAAATATGTTATTCTTTTAAGTTGTCAGCCTTGACTCACCCAGTTTTTCTTTTTTTTTCTTTTTTCTTAAAAATGTACTTAGCCCAGAAAAGTCAAGAGAATTTTGAAGAATTTAGAAAGGTACTTGCTCTACAGCTATTAAGACTTATTATGAAGCTATATTAACTTAAAAATGTGGTATTAGTGCCAAAGTAGACAGCTGGGACAGAATAAAGAGCTGAAGCTCCACCCCAACCCACACAGAGAATCCCATGTAGAAGAACGGTTCCACCAACAAGGGTGGAGTATGAGTCAATGGAGAAGAAATGGACCTTTCAAAGAATGGTTCTGGGTAACCAGCCATTCATACGGAAAAGTACAAAATTAGATCCCTACTTCACAACATACACAAAAATAAATTTCAGGTGGATTAAAGGCCTACATGTAAACAGGTGAAGAAAATATGCAACTATTTCTAGAAACTTGAGTGTAGAAAAGGACACTAAAGACACTAAAGTTCAAACCATATTGAGGAAAATGGTTAACTCAAATGACATTAAAATGTAGAATGTCTGTGAAATTGAAGATGCCTATACCCCATAACCCAACTATTTGGGTTACAGGTAGATCTAGAGAAACTCTCCTATGTAGGTGTGAGGAGAAATATAAGGTTGTTTATTGAAGCACCACGACGTAAAAAATTAGAAAAAACCTAATTGCTCCTCAGCAGGGGAGTAGAAAAATAAATTGTGGTTTATTCATATAATTTAATAATATTAGCAGTTAAAATGAATAAACTAGATTTATATGTAGCAACATGGATAAATCTCAAAATCATGGTGAGTGAAAAAAACAAGTGTGAAAAATTTGTATGGAATGATGCTTTTTATGAAAAATCTTAAATGTAGGAGATGATATTGAACATTTTAAAATATAGCTACTTGCATATGTAGAAAAACATAAAACACACACAGGAAGATACACACCAAGTTGAAAACAATGGGAAGGAGGAAGGAAACTAAGATGGTACATAGGGGGCTTCATATGTATCTTTATGGTTGGTTTCTTAAAAATAATCTGGACTAAATATGGTGAAATATTAATATGTGTTAAATCTAGGTAGGGGTAACGTGAGCTTTTATTAAATTACTATATTTTTTCTTATGTTTTAAAAAGTTAATGTTTTTAGAGCCCTTAAAGAATGATAGCAAAGTTGTGAGGTCCAGGTCGGCATGAGAGAGACAATTTGGAGGATTAGATTGCCTGGGAGGCTTGTGAAGTACCTGTTGGCTGGTCAGCTTTCCATCCCAGGACCATATCCTTCAGACTCAGCCCTGGTCCAGCCAAAGCTCCAGGCTCCTTCCACTGCTGCTTTCTTCTGACCCAGTCTCCAAGCTGCCTTTGGGGATACCCGCCCCCAATGCAAGTGGAAAACAAGTTAAGTCTTTGCTTGTCTCTACTCATCAATTCCAGTTACCCAATTCATTCCTATTCTCCGTTTCATCGTTAGGCATTTGAATACCAGAGATAAATAATGATGATGCTGTTGAAGAAGGAGAGGAAGTCCAGAAGGCCTTACTTCTTGAAAAATCTTTTTTTTCAAGGCTGTGTCATCTCTACTATTTCAGTGGCTTTTCACATCAAGCCTATAGACAGAGCAGGTGTTTTTATTCCCATATTACTGTTAAAGAAACTGAGTCATTGAAGAGCTTGAAAACGTGGCTAGGCCATCAAAATGATTGGTGAGATGGCCGGCACTAGAAACTGTTCTGAAGGCCCAGCTTAAGGCTCTTTCCAATATAATGAGCTGAGCGTGGTATGTGGTATTGTAATACCATGGGTCCCCAAGGGAGCAATCAGAGGGGTCGAATTGCATCCCCCTGAAAGATATGTCCAGGTCCTAAGCCCCAGTACTTGTGACTGTGACCTTATTTGGAAATAGGGTCTCTGCGTATGGAATCAAGTTAAGATGAGGTCATACTAGATTAGGGTGGGCCCTAAATCCAATGGCTGGTGTCCATACAAGAAGGGGAGAAGAGACACAGCCACACACACAGGAAAGAAGGGCATGTAAAGACAGAAGCAGAGACTGGAGTGATACAGCTATAGCCAGGGAACACCGAGGATTGCCAGGAGCAGCCAAAAGCTAGGAGAGAGGCCTGGGGGACAGGAGAGGGCCTCTTCAGAACCTTCTAGAAGAACCAATGGAGAATCCACTGCCCCCACTGACATCCTGATTTTGGACTTCTGGCCTCTTGAAGTGTGAGAAAATAAATTTATGTTGGTTTAAGCCACTCAGTTTGTGATAATTTGCTATGACTGCCCTAGGAAACAAATACAACCTACAGGCTTGGGGTGATTCCAGTGGAGGTGACGTCTCAGCTGAGAACAGAAGGGCTAGAATAGGGATGGTGCTGGGAAGGTGTTCAGCCGCAAATAACAAAAATCCCATCCAAGGTGGCTGAAACAAATAAGGTTCCTTTGTTTTCACATAACAAGAGGTTCAGAGATAAGCAGTCAGGGTTTCTGTAATTGCCCATGCCATAGGGGACCCGGGCCCTTCCATATTTTTACTCTACCATCTCTAACTTGTTGGCATCTTTTGTCCTCTTGCTTGTTGCTTCATGGTTGAAGCTGGCTCCTGAGCCACTCGGCCACACATCTGCATTCTAGGCAGAAAGAGGATGGAGGAAAAAGGAAGAGCCTTTTTCAAAAATCACCAGCAGAATTCTACTTAGATTTCTATGGCCAGAACTGGCTTACATTTCATATGGCCATCCCAGCTGCAAGGAAGGGACATAGATCTTTGTATTTTTAGCTTTCCAGCCTCTAAAATAGAATGTAATAGAAGGGCACATGTGAGAAGAAGTTGATAATTGGTGTTGAGTAAGCAATTCTACAATACCTCTAAAATACCATTGTTTTAGATCAAATTTTAGGACTGGCAGCATGCATTGAGAAAATCAAAATAATAGTAGTTTAAACACATAAGAGCCTGGATGTAGGCAATCAAGGGCTGGTATGGAGGCTCCACAATCATCGAGAGAAAAGATTTCTTCTATCTTTCTTTTCCTTTATCCTTAGTGTTAGCTTCCATCTTCACTGTGGACTCATAAACCAAATGGCTGCTGAAGTTCCAGTCATCACAGTTTCATTCCAGAAAGCAGGAAGGATGAAGGGGGATGGCAAAGTAGCATACTCTAGACACTTGTCCTTCTTTGGGAGAGTCTTCCAACCAATATCTCCCATTCTACCTCACTGATCAGTATAAGAGAGAAGAGAGGGTGAAAAAAATTGCTTTTATTGAATAAAAACAGGGCTGTCTCAGTAAGGAAGAAGAAGATATGTATTTGGGTATGCAATAAGCAGCTTCTGCTTCATAGGGCAAGTTAGTTTCAACTCAAGTGGGATTTTAACTCATTTGTAGTGATTTCCCAGAGCACTGTGTTAAAAAAGATTCTGAGGCAAGGATCTGGGCTCAGCGTGTAGAGTGCAATGGCTGATTATGGATCTTGATCATGGTCATGAGAGTGGGGGGTAATGATCTGTATATATGTGTCTTGAATTTGCTATTCCTGGATATGCTAGCCAGTGAACACTGGGGTTTAAGAAAGAAAAAAAAAAAAGAATCTGCCTTATATCCTTTCCTTCCCTTCCCTGGGTAGCTCCTGTGCTGGCACAACGCCTGATGCCTTACCGGCCCCTGCACAACAACTGGTTGTTGAATGGATTCCTCTTCCCTTGGAAAGGGTGGGAGAAGCTCATCTGCTGGTGACAAGGGTGACTGTGGGAAGATGTATTAGTTTGCTGGGGCTGCCATAACAAAGTACCGCAGACTGGATGGCTTAATAGAAGCAATTTATTTTCTCATGGTTCTGGAGGCTAGGAGTCTGAGATCAGGGTGTCTGCAGGGTTGATTCCTACCGAAAGCTGTGAGGGAAGGATCTGTTTCAGGCCTCTCTCCTTGACTTGTAGATGGCCATCTTCTCCCTGTGTCTTCACATGGCCATCCCTCTGTGCCAGGGCCCATATCTTCCTCTTCTTATAAGGACACTAGTCATATTGGACCAGGCCTATCCTAGGGACCTCATTTTAAGTTAATTACTTATTTAAAGGCTCTATCTCCAAGTACAGGCACATTCTGAGGTACTGGGTGTTAGGACTTCAACATATGAATTCTGGCGAGGGTTTGGGGTAGGGTTTGTCCCATTACAGCCCATGACAGAAGATGTTCTTTTCCCCCCTGACTGTGTCAACCTGCCAAGCAGCCCAGGGATTTAATAACATTGACATCCAATTACCAATCCGTTATACTTCAGTTTAAATCAAAGTAATACATGCGTGTGCTTTAAGAAAAAGTCCAATTGTTCTGAAGAGCTTATGCTGGAGGATGGCAGTCGCCTGTCCAGCCCCTCCTTCACCCAGCCCATCACGTATGGACTGCTTGCTTTAGTTCACGTGCTGACTCCTGCCCTTTTTTAAATAATAGATCTTTTTTTTTTTTTTTTTTTTTGTGGTACGTGGGCCTCTCACTGTTGTGGCCTCTCCCGTTGCGGAGCACAGGCTCCGGACGCACAGGCTCAGTGGCCATGGCTCACGGGCCCAGCCGCTCCGCGGCATGTGGGATCTTCCCAGACCGGGGCACAAACCCGCGTCCCCTGCATCGGCAGGCAGACTCTCAACCACTGTGCCACCAGGGAAGCCCTGTTAATTTATTTATTTAAAAATAAACAGACCTGGCCCTATCAATCATGGGGACTATTAGGTGGGGTCATTTATAATACACCCTATGCCATTCCCCTGTCCTCAGAGACTGGTCCATGTAGAGTCATGTAGCTCAAACTAAGCCAACCAGAGCTCTTCCCTGGAATTTTTCAAACACATCTGAGAGAGAGTCCTCCTTTAGATCATTAAACCTGAATGCTGTAAGCCCAGACCAGCCTGTGCCATGTCCCTTGCCATGTGGAGAAAATCCACTTGCAATAAAATAAATGAAGCCAAAGTACAAAAAGGAGCAGAGCAGATTAGAGAGACAGAGTTCTCCATAGCATTTGAGTCCCTGCTTATGGGGCTCCCTAAGACCAGCTGCATCCATGACTGTGGATTCCGACACATCTCCCAGTTTGGGGTGGTAGAATTGGGCATCTGTCATTGGCAAAGAATCCAGATAATTCCCCAGTAGATGGAATATAAACACATTCAGCAAACTTTCTATCTAATCAATAGGATCACTAATCACAGGCCAAAACCTTTCATTTCTAGGTTTGTTTCTTGGGGGCCCTTTTCAATTTATGGGTCCCCGATTTTTAGCAAGGCTATTTAGAGCACTAGCTAGCCTATAGCTATGGGCTGGTGGTTGCCAGAGGAAAATATCATACCTTTCACTGAGAAGATGTTTCAGGATACAGAAAAGGGGATAATATTAATATTAATTCATACAGGAAAAATGATTATGTAAGTACCACTTACATATTTCTCTTTAAAGTAACTTTTATATTGAACCTTTTTTCTATATACAGATGTGGAGTTCCTCTGATGGGCTTCTAACAGTGTCTCACTCATAAATTCCCTTCTTGAAAAGACAAATACCATATGCTAACACATATATATGGAATTTAAGAAAAAAAAATATCATGAAGAACCTAGGGGTAAGACAGGAATAAAGACACAGACCTACTGGAGAACGGACTTGAGGATATGGGGAGGGGGAAGGGTGAGCTGTGACAGGGCGAGAGAGAGTCATGGACATATACACACTAACAAACGTAAGGTAGATAGCTAGTGGGAAGCGGCCTCATGGCACAGGGATATCGGCTGGGTGCTTTGTGACCGCCTGGAGGGGTGGGATAGGGAGGGTGGGAGGGAGGGAGATGCAAGAGGGAAGAGATATGGGAACATATGTATATGTATAACTGATTCACTTTGTTATAAAGCAGAAACTAACACACCATTGTAAAGCAATTATACCCCAATAAAGATGTTAAAAAAAATAAATAAATTCCCTTCTTGCTTTCAACTATATGATATGTAAAACACTTACAAGGCATTTACATTTGAGTGCTGGTTAGTATATAGATATGATGGCCAGATTATATTTTCAATGAAGCATCCCATCTAAATGAACGCTTATATCTCTGCTCCCAACAATATTTATAAGAAAACTTCATATTGTGACAAAATATACACATTCCATTCTGGTGAGGTGACATTGCTAATAGCAGAGAATAGTGGCCTGACAAGTCTATTTTTTCACTGGAGATACATAGAAACACTTGCCATTGAGGTTTTGTTTGCCCTTTAATGAATTGCATAATCTAATAATAACTAATTATACCTTCCTTCTGTCATAAAGCTCTTAAAGCACTTCACAATCAATTAGCAGCTCAGGGACATCATTATTATCAGACATTTTGCAATATGAATGTATTCAGAGTTAGTACAGAGTAAACTTGACTGGTAACCAGTAAAAGTGGGGTGAGGTAGTAAGACAAACCAGCAGGCTTTGAAGTTTCTGAGGAAAGCTTTCTTTTTCTTTTCTTTTTAAATTAATTAATTAATTAATTTTTGGTTGCATTAGGTCTTCGTTGCTGCGTGTGGTCTTTCTCCAGTTGCGGCAAGCCGGGGGCTACTCTTCATTGCAGTGCGTGGGCTTCTCATTGCCGTCGCTTCTCTTGTTGCGGAGCACGGGCTCTAGGTGCACGGGCTTCAGGAGTTGTGGCACGCAGGCTCAGTAGTTGTGGCTCTCGGGCTCTAGAGCGCAGGCTCAGTAGTTGTGGCGCACGGGCTTAGTTGCTCCGGGGCATGTGGGATCTTCCCGGACAGGGTTCAAACCCGTGTCCCCTGCACTGGCAGGCAGATTCTTAACCACTGCGCCACCAGGGAAGTCTCGAGTAAAGTTTTCAATGTCTCACCAGCTTACTGGCAAAGCTTCTTGGTCCCTCGCTTTTATTTTTCTCTTATTGCTTTTCTCATTATTTATGCATCGTCCATTAAATTCAGCACTGGAGCCAAGGTCTGGTGCTTCTGCTTTTCCAAGTTGCATTGCTGCACTGCTGCTCTTGCTTAGATAAGTTAAATGTGTGTACCCAACTGAGACAATGTCCAATACTGCATAATTATCCAGTGTATTTGGTTGGCACATGTCAGCAAGCTGGGTGATTTAGGTCAGAGTGGATTTTAGGTTAAGGTCATGCTAGAAACTATTCAAGACTCAAATCTAAAATTCAAATGCCACCAACCTCTGATCCAGCCCTTGAAAGGCTGTTGAAGCCCTGTCCAACGAACTATTTGCTCATAACAATGGGTGACCTGAAAGACGGTAAAATAATATGGTACAGTTACATACAGTGTTAGATATAAACACTGCCCATGACATTTTTAGTTTACATGGTAAGTTTGTTTGAATCAAACATAGGCCAGATTTAAATAGCTCTTTATGGATCCTCCTAAAGGGAATTTACGGTAGTTTGAAAAACCTCCTACAATTTACTTCCACCCTCTGGAGGTTCTCAACGTAAGTAAAATCTGAGTATTCTGTCTTATTTGCTAGTTTAAATCAGGGAGGGCCCTAGGAGCCTGGGATGACCTGTAAGTTGTTCCAAGCTGGAATGGATTACTCAGCTCTTTTTTCTTAGCTAACCCCCGCCTTCCAGTGAGAGACAAGTCATGTTTTAGCAATCCGTCACAGTGTGGTAGGCTGAGTTATGGCCCCCCAAAAGATATTCCTTGTTTTAATCTGTGGAGCCTATGAATATTACCTTATATGGCACAAAGGAAAAAAAGAAAGAAAGAACTTTGGATAGGATAAAATGAAGATAGGATAGGATAAAATTAAGGATCTTGAAATGGGGAGATTATCCAGGATTATCTGGGTGAGCACTAAATGTAATCATTTATATCCTTATATGAGGGAGGCAGAGGAAGATTTGACACAGATAAGAGGAGAAGGCAAGGTGGCCACAGGGCCAGAGATTACAGTGATGCGGCCACAAGCCAAGGAATGCCAGCAGTCACCAGAAGCTGGACAAGCAAGGAATGGATCCTCCCTGAGAGCCTCTGGAGGGAGCATAGCCCTGTCAACACCTTGATTTTGGACTTCTAGCCTCCAGAACTATGAGAGAACAAATTTCTACTGTTTTTAGACATCAATTTGTGGTAATTTGGTATAGCAGCCCTAGGAAACTAATACAAACAGTGAAGTGAACTGATATAAGGGCACAGAAAGGAGGATTCACAGCTGTCCCAGGATCTGCCTCAAATTAGGAAGTCTAAGTGCTCCAAAGGACAAACCGAGATTAATTGTTTGTGTCCAATAATGTTAATTGCTAAAGAAATTAAGGCGAGTTTGAGACTGGTGGTAGAAATCTGGGGACTTCCCCAAACTTGGATTACACCCTGCACCGCAGACTGTACAGTGTCTCAAATCTGTGTTGTGTGTGTGTAAAAACGTTAGATGCTAATAGTCTGTGGAAGTTTTCCTTTTTCTCAGCTTTGTCTTGATCTAATGGAACTTCATTCTGAGAGTTATTTTCTCTGGTTCACTTACCTCTGTTTGTGGCAGGAGACTTTTTACAGGATGGCTCCTCAAATGGTACAACTGCACTATGCAAATCTTTTTGAAACCCACTATCTTGGTGGTTCTTTCAGGCAAAAAGGAAAGTCTGGCATCTTGGGGGCTCTGCCTGCTGGGAGTGGACATACTGCCCCCATCAGGCTGCGAAGTGTCAGAGCTTGTGGGGCACTGGAAAAGTGAGCCTGGAGCTGGGTGGAGGGGAGCTGCTGTGCTATCCCAGGGCCATCCGAGTTTGGCTGAGAAATAACATGTCTGTTGCAGTAGGGTTCTCGCTTCTGACCAGAAGCCCCTGGGGGAAAGCACACACTGGGTGTGCTGCTCACTCTTAGGGGCTGGAAGAAATTTGGCTGAATAGAACAAAGTGATTCTGAGGACAAAATGGCTCAATCAAGTGAAAAGTGATTTCAGAGCTGACATCAGCCTGACATTAACAACCAGGTTCTTATTATTATCTGCTTTTGAACCTCAGTAGGAGAACTTGCCTACCTTTGATACTATAAGCACAATGCTTCATGTTTAAAGATTAAAGCAGCTTTCTGGCATGTTGGAAAGAAATCACATGGGAATGGTTTTCACAGCGAGAAGCCAGGCTCCCTCAAAAGGATGTCACTCTGCAGCAAGATTATCGTCCCCTCCCATGAATATCAAAAAAGCCCATGATTAATTCTTTCCATTAGGAGCCCCATCTCCTGCTACTCTTACGTTTAAGACTGAAACAATATAGTCTGATTACCATTGTCCTGTGCAGTTTCCATTGCAAGGGCAAAATGTGAAATGTAGGAATTTTTTTTTTTTTAACATCTTGTCACTCCAGATGCAGATATACTTTGGAAATGGAATTAGAAACAATGCAACGGTAATTAAAGACTGGTGTCTTCCCTGGCACTAAAACACAGTCCGTAATGCCAAGAGTTTGATTGGCAGTATGTAATTAAAAGCTGCTTTAAATGGTTATACTAAACATAACCAGCTTCAAAAAGGTGACAGAGGGGAACAATTTTAATATAGGAATTTTTAAAAAAGTTAGACACATTTAGAATATGTGTAAAACACCTGATTAAACACTTAAAATGAAATCCCTAGGGTGCACTGAAAAGGTTATATTCCACAGTTTTTGCTTTCTTATTTACATGAAGTGATAATTTAGTGCACATTGTATTTGCAAAAATTGCCAGTTAATGTGTATAAATTTTAGAGAAAAGGAGAAGTTTGAAACAACAAAATGATGGAATTTTAGAAGATAAATTTCAATATGCCTGAATTTATCCCTTTTCATTGATACGATTTAATATCATTCAAATAGAATTTAATAATTTTAAATTTTCAATTTTTGGTTTTACTGTATATAAATTATACCTCAATTATAAATATTAATTGTTGGTCAATTTGAGTACAATATCTTGGTGGGGGAGGAGGAAACATTTAAGAGAAAGAAAAGGAGGAAGCAGGAAATGCTTCTTCCTGCTCCCTAAGCAATACTTACATGAAGGCCCATTTATTTGCAGAACCATTGGAGTTGCAATGTCACTAGGGAGTTACCAAAATGCAGAGAAAAGCTTGTTTTAAAGATTGAAAAAAAATTAACTTGATTTAATATACATATTTATGAGTTTAAAATAGTTCACATACATTTTGTTAGTGTGAGTTTTATTTGCTTTTGCTG
This sequence comes from Delphinapterus leucas, assembly GCF_059928025.1. Taxonomy (NCBI): domain Eukaryota; kingdom Metazoa; phylum Chordata; class Mammalia; order Artiodactyla; family Monodontidae; genus Delphinapterus; species Delphinapterus leucas. Next base: position 69,257,469 of record NC_143135.1, on the reverse strand, counting down.
AAAACACTACCCCTGATGCTCAAGCCTGAGGCTACCTGGTTATTCATATCCAGGCCCACAGCTGGGAAGAGGCACTGACAGAATCAGAGAGCATGCATCCAGGTCCGACAGGCCTTCCTCGGTCCCCTTAGATGACTGGTGGTTTTCTCACCACTGCCCTTATAGTGCAGCAGACCCTGTTACTTACTCATGTAACCAGCCCTGAACTTTCTCCTTTTAGAATTTAAGGAAGAGATGGAACTCACCTGACCACAAGTAAACAGGCACAGGAAGTCCTGATTGGCATTATTAACCTTCCCTAAAGAGAAGCACAGCAGGGCCCTTGAAAATGGCAAGTTGAGAGCTTTTGACAAATCTGAACAGCCCAAGAGAAAAATGCTGCTAAATGGGTTCACAGCCAGCCCCTTCCCTCCCCTACCTTCCGCTGTAAATTGCTTTGTGACAGCAGGAGAGGTGGAGAGGAACTTTACCTCCATTGGAGCAGCGTGGGCTCTTTGTCAGGACTCGGTTCCATCCTGACTCTCAGATCAAGTATGATGACAATTCAGATAACTATTCGCGAGGGACTTGCTGTCTTTTTCAGCATTGGCAGTAACCGCTATTGTCTCATTAAGTGGCCCAGTCACACATGGGAAAGTCTAGAACTGCTGGTAGGTGTTGTGGGGGTAACAAAAGTGTAAGGCGAAATCCATCAGGGAGCACTGAGTCTGCATGGGAAAGTCACACACACACACCACACACACACACACACACACACACACACACACACACACACAGTGCTTATTTGCCACCAAAAGAAGGAAGGGAAGAAGGACTGACGGAAGGACGGAAGGAAGGAAGGAAGGGTGGAGGGACGGAAGGACGGAAGTAAGGGTGGAAGGAGGGAAGGAAGGAAGGACGGAAGGATGGAAAGAAGGAAGGAGGGAAGGAAGGAAGGAAGGAGGGGAAAAAGGAGGTAATTTTATTTTATTTTTAACATTTTAATTTATATTACAGTATAGTTGATTAACAATGTTGTTTTGGTTTCAGGTGTACAGCAAAGTGATTCCGTTATACATATACATGTATCTATTCTTTTTCAAATTCTTTTCCCATTTAGGTTGTTACAGAATATTGAGCAGAGTTCCCTGTGGTCTACAGTAGGTCCTTGTTGGTTAGCCGTTTTAAATACAGCAGTGTGTACATGTCAAGCCCACACACCCTAACTGTCCCTCCCCACCCTCCCCTCCATAACCATAAATTTGTTCTCTAAGTCTGTGAATCTGTTTCTGTTTTGTAAATGAGCTCATCTGTATCAAAAAAGAGGTAATTTTAAAACAAACCCCATTGCTTTCCAAGTGATCCCTGATCATTATTTTTAAACTGAATTATTTAAGATTAATTTATTAGAGGTTCAATGCTTAATTTTTTAAAAACTAATTGACTTCTTCGCATTAAAAAAAAAAACCCCAGCATTTAATTCCTAGTAATGTGGGTTCAGACATTACACTACCTATGTCTTGCTACCTATTTTGCTCATAACAAAACAAACAGAAAAGTACTTCCCGGGAAAAGCTCTGCTTTTCACTGGGTTCTCATCCTTATTGTTTGTAATAGCAGTGAAGTAACATTCTTGCAGTATCCAGGAATCCTTGAGTTTCCGAGAAGTGAAAAAGAAGCTTCTCCACTTCTCCACAGACCCAGGAGAAGGGGATAAGAGCCCAGGAGAGATTGCGTTTAGTTACACGGGATCACAAACGGCGATATATGCATTCCTATCTTTCCTTTAGTATTTCTCCAACTCTGTGGGATGTGAAAGGGGCTGAACTCCCATCAGACCCAGCAGCAAAAGAGGGGAGACACAGCCTGACTTAAAAGCATTTGAGGGGCTTCCCTGGTGGTGCAGTGGTTGAGAGTCTGCCTGCCGATGCAGGGGACACGGGTTCGTGCCCCGGTCCGGGGAGATCCCACATGCCGCGGGGCGGCTGGGCCCGTGAGCCATGGTCGCTGAGCCTGCGCGTCTGGAGCCTGTGCTCCCCAACGGGAGAGGCCACGGCAGTGAGAGGCCCGCGTACCGGAAAAAGAAAAAAAAAAAAAAGCATTTGATTAAAATACAGTTCTGTAATATTTTGGGGGGAAATAATTACAAATTTACAGAAAAGTGGCCCGAATAGTAAAAGAACGACTATATAGCCTCCACCCTGTTCCCTAATCCCAAATTCCCTAATGTGGTATTAACAGTTTACCACATTTGCCTTGTCATTTGCTCTCTTTCCGTATTTTTTTTTACATACAGGTTTTTTTTTTTGAACCTTTGAGAATCAATTGCAGATATGATGCCTCATTACTCTCTAATACTTCACTGTACATGTCCTAAAAACAAGGACATTCTCCTACATGACCACAGTACAGTCATCAAAATCAGGAAATGAACACTCATACACTACTCCCATCTAGTCCTCAGAGCCCATGTCGATTTCTCTGGTCGTCCCAATCATGTCCTTTTCTGTCCCAGGATCAAACCCAGGATCACATGTTGCATTACTTGTCATGACTCCTTTGTCCCCTTCAATCGGGAACAGTTCCAGGCTGTGCTGCTAAACTGGCTCACTGGGAGAAAAAAGAAGCCCTAATTTGTAGTGGTTGCCAATTTTTATGGGGTACATATTCCCATTCTAGACAATTTCAAGTTGCCAACTTGATATCACTGTCATTGAGCAGCAGTGTTAGGAAGAGATGCATGCAATTGATTTTCTAAAGTGGGTCTGAGCCAATACCAGCTGGCTCCCATACACCGCTGACTTCCTCTGTCTTTTTGTGTTTCATGACTACGGTATGATTTTTTTTTAAAAGAGTACAGGCCAGTTACTTTTTAGAATGTCCTTCGTTTGAAGTTTGTCTGATACTTGTTCATGTTTAGATTCAGTTTATCCACTTTGTGGCAGGAATGTCACAGAAGTGATGCTGTATCCTTCTCAGTGCCTTATACCAGGAGGCACGTGATGGTGATTGGTCCCATCACCAGAGATGGTAAAAGAGATGTTCTATTCTGTTATTATGTGGTAAAACAGTATCTAACCAGATTTCTCCACTGTAAAGGTAAACTGTAAGCATTCTATACCTTATACAATAAGTCATCAATAAGCATTTTATAGGGAGATACTTCTAGACTTAAATGTCCTCCTGAAAATTTTACCTACTAGTTTTAGCATCCATTGATGAATCTTGCTGGATCAATTGTTCCTATTATAATCGCCAAATTGTTCAGTTCCATGAACCCTTTACAATTATCAGTTGTCATTCTACAATAGGTCGATCCTTCCCTTTCCCTCAATTTCTTTATTTTTATTTTGTGGATTCATGGATCTCTATTTTATTCCGTGAGTTATAATTTGTTACTATCATTATTTATTTTGATACTGAAATATTGCAGATTTGGCCAGGATGAGCCCTTTTAAGATGGTGCCTATGTTCTTCTGACAGACTCTCATCATTCTTGGATCAATGTCTTACTTTATGGCACAAAATGTTCCAGGTATATCTTATACTTTCCCTGCATCAGCCGTGGAATTAGCCATGTTCTGAGTAGTCTTGATTCCTTTGAGAGAATGGATTTCATTGCTCCTAGGCCTTCTCAGAGAGCCAGGAAATCTATGTACACACCCACATGCATGCACACACATACACATATGCATTGTGGTAGACATGAAAATGTACCATTCAGATCCGCCTACAAGGAAGGACTTGTTGTGGAGAAATGTCTTGCCCAGTATCACCCCTCTCTTGGGCAGCCAGCCCACATCTAATGACTGATTGAAGAAAGGGATACAGATTGGTCATTTTGGTGCAGTGAGAAAAAATCTGACGGGCCATGTGTGCTCCAGAGTGGAGCTGACCAAGACTGCCCTGGGCCGGCATCGCAGTTCAACGTCTTCTTCTGCCCAAGCTGTTTCCTTCCACATGTTTTGATCCCTAGTAAATATCCTATACTCCAATCTTCATCTTAGTGTTTGCTTCCAGATAACCCAATCTGCAACACACACACACACCCCTATTTCTACATTTGTAAATATATAAGTTCAGACCAATATTTCCAATTCTAACCGAACACCATGGGTTTATTCCAGTCTTCCCCTCCCCCCCCACCACCAATATAGTCACTTATTTCTCCATCCCTCCCTCTGTAAGCAGTCTCCTAACCAGGCAGGATGCCTCTTCATCCATAGCCCCAACACCAGGACCACGCTGGCCCTGCAGACCCCCCTGGCTGTGTTAGCTGCATCCTCAGCACTGAACAAGGGGGAGCGGAATCCAGTTCACTTTATAAGATAGGGGTTTAAAAAACTCCATATGGAAATACACTTTAGCCCATTCTCTACATCTGCATCTATTCCTGTCCTGCCCCTAGGTTCATCGGAACCAGGACACTGTGGGGGGGGGGGGCGGGGGAGGGTAAGCTGACAAAGTGAGAGAGTGGCATGGACATATATACACTACCAAACATAAAATATATAACTAGGGCTTCCCTGGTGGCGCAGCGGTTGAGAGTCTGCCTGCCGATGCAGGGGACACGGGTTCGTGCCCCGGTCTGGGAGGATCCCGCATGCCGCGGAGCGGCTGGGCCCGTAAGCCATGGCCACTGAGCCTGCGCGTCCGGTGCCTGTGCTCCGCAACGGGAGAGGCCACAGCAGTGGGAGGCCCGCGTACCACAAAAAAATAAATAAAATATATAACTAGAAGCAGCCACATCGCACAGGGAGATCAGCTCGGTGCTTTGTGTCCACCTAGAGGGGTGGGATAGGGAGGGTGGGAGGGAGGGAGACGCAAGAGGGAGGGGATATGGGGATATATGTATACGTATAGCTGATTCACTTTGTTATGAAGCAGAAACCAACACACCATTGTAAAGCAATTATACTGTAATAAAGATGTTGAAGAAATACATTTGATTTGATTTGAGTGTGCGTTTCAACAGTATATGATACTTACTTCCATTTTACTGGTGACTGAGGTCTATTAAAAATGAAATTCTTGGGCTTCCCTGGTGGCGCGGTGGTTGAGAGTCCGCCTGCCGAGGCAGGGGACGAGGGTTCATGTCCCGGTCCGGCAGGATCCCGCATGCCGCGGAGCGGCTGGACCCGTGAGCCATGGCCGCTGGGCCTGCGCGTCCAGAACCTGTGCTCTGCAACGGGAGAGGCCATAGCGGTGGGGGGCCCGCGTACCGCAAAAAAAAAAAAAAATTCTTTCTTAGAATTTCATCTTGTGTCAAATGGAGAAAGGGTTATCAAAATCAACATTCTGGCACATATGATAGAAGAGAAGTGTCAAGAGACAGCCCTAATTACTTTAGGAAGTTGCTCAGTAGAAATAGCAATCTCTACCAGCTAAGTCTTCACAGAGGCAGTGGGGCTTTGAACTGGCTTCTCTAGGATGTATTGGATTTGAATAAATGGATCAGAAATGGATCAGGAAAACAGAAAGATGGGACATGGTGCCAATAATAGGTAGAATGAGTAAAAACAAGGAGTACTGGGGGGAAGTGAGTAGATCAATTTGGCAAAAGAGAAAAATTCATGCAGGGGGAATGAGGAACATAAACTTGGAAAGTTATCTTGTGGAGAGGATCCTGATGATGCTTCAGATTTTATTTATTTATTTTTTGCGGTACGCGGGCCTCTCACTGCTGTGGCCTCTCCCGTTGCGGAGCACAGGCTCCGGACGCACAGGCTCAGTGGCCATGGCTCACGGGCCCAGCCGCTCCGCGGCACGTGGGATCTTTCTGGACCGGGGCATGAACCCATGTCCCCTGCATCGGCAGGCAGACTCTCAACCACTGTGCCACCAGGAAAGCCGCAGATTTTATTTTATAGGCAATGGAGAGCTACCTTTCATCCTTGGAGTGTAAAGATAAAGATGTCTAGCAGCAATGGTCAAGATGCATTGGTGGGAGAGAAAGCAGTTAGGCCATTATTGCTGTGGTTTGAGTTTTGATGATTAAGGCACCGGTGGGTTGCTGGATCAGTCAGGGTTCAATCAGGAAAGCAGATCCACTCTGAGTATATGGAATAAGGATTTGTTATAGATACAGACCTTAAGTATCATGAGAGAAGCCATGGAAGTAAGCGTCTGAAAAGGGGAGTTGGAACATTTGAGAAAAGTCCACTTACTAGTCTCCCTGAAGCACTGGCACAGGTGGAAAAGTTGGAGCTTCAGTTTGGAGGAAAGGTATGTGTAGCCTCCAGGGTGGGACCACAAAGGAGAGGTGGTAGAAATCTCTATGGGAAGTTGCATCTCTGTGTAGCTACTGTTTCTGTAGCCATGTGTCTGGTAGTGAGCCCAGGCTACTGTTAGTCATAAGGGCCAACAGCTGGGAAAGAGAGCCAATCATGAAGTAGATGAGAGCAAGACAGCCAGATGAGAAAAAATCCCCCTCCAAAAGACCACCTCTGCATCTGTCTGTCTTCACTTCCCATCATTATGAACTTCAGAGAGCAGTGGCTGCTAATTCACTTCACCTTTCAAAACTTGCTCAGATTCTTTGAATTACTCTAGGTCCTCTGGGAAGTAGAAGCCAAAGTGGGGTTAACAATGCAAGAGACTTTTTTTTTTTTTTTTTTCCTGGCTGCGTTGGGTCTTCGTTGTTGCGTGCGGGCTTTCTCTAGCTGCGTCGAGCGGGGGCTACTCTTCGTTGCAGTGCGCGGGCTTCTCATTGTGGTGGTTTCTCCTGTTGCGGAGCACAGGCTCTAGGTGCGCAGGCTTCAGTAGTTGTGGCACGTGGGCTCAGCAGTTGTGGTACGTGGGCCCCAGAGTGCAGGCTCAGTAGTTGTGGTACATGGGCTTAGCTGCTCCGTGGCATGTGTGATCTTCCTGGCCTAGGGATCGAACCCGTGTCCCTTGTATTGGCAGGCATATTCTTAACCACTGTGCCACCAGAGAAGTCCCTGCAAGAGACTTTTTAAGGGAACCATCTGTGAAGGAAAATGGAGAGAGAGCCAGGGTAGGAGGGAGGCTGAAAGAGCCATCTGGTCCTGGGTGAAGGAGAGAGGGAAGAAAGGAAGGTTGGGCAGATCAGTATAGTTCTAAGAGAGTTTGGCAAAGCCACTGGGCAGTCCTTAAACAAAATCAGAGGAAAGTCTGTCAGAGGAATGTTCCATCTCACAGGTACAAGCCTGCTTTAGTATCCCTGCCATGCTCAGTCATTGTCTGAGAGTGGCCCATGGGAAGTGTGACTTGGGTGCTTACATGGTGACGGATTTGAGAGTCCAGCATCTGGGGTCAGTCACTTGCCCTCCCTCTAGCTAGAAATCCAAGAATCTTATTCTCATGGCCAGCATATTCTTCTGTTGATCAAGTCTCACCTGGAACCATATAGGGAATGGATTAAGTTCCAGCTTAACCAAACTGGCCACCGTTGGTAATAGTAGGGATAAGCAGAGGACTTGGGAAATGCCTCATTAAGGCAGAAAATGACAGGATGGTGACTGGATGGATGAAGGGGCCCAATAGAAGACTAAGGTCAAAATGTGTCTTGTCTAGGCTGCTGGGGATCCTTAAGAGAAAGAGAGAAGGAAATTAGAAGCAAGAGCTGGTCTGGAGGACAGCTGACAAATCCAATTCTAGATGAACTGGAGGTCCTGGAAGGAGATGCAAGTAGAACTATCTAACAAGCATCTGGAAACACTAGACTGGCTCTTGGGCAAAAGTGCAGGGAGAAAGATTGGATGGCCCTGCACGTAGAAGAATTTGTGGAAGGCACGAGAATACGTGGGTTCTAAGAGAGTGGAGAAAGAAGAGAGGACTTAATCCAGGCTTGTGCCCACATCTAGGGGGACTCAGAGAGTAAAGGGACAGAAGGACCATTCCAAGATAGAAAGGAATTGAGAACCAAGATCACAGGCTGCCACCAGGGCCAGAGAAAGTACAGTCTCAGGGAGGAAACACCAGCAATATCAATGCTCCAAAGAGGCCAGGAGACTGAGGACACACCACAGCTGCCATTGAGATTTGGGATTAGAAGCTCATCTGTGTTTTTGCATAGTGTAATTTCCAAGGAGAGGTAGAGGCAAACGCAGATCTCTGGACATGAAGAAATGAGCAGCGGGTTACAAAAATGAGGGATGTGAATGTAGGTTAGTGGAGCCGTCTGACCCGCGTGGAGAACCAATGAAAGTTTCTCCAGCCAAGGCAGATTTGACCAGAATTGTACACAGAGAAGGAGGAGCCAGTGGAAAAAAGAGAGACTGACAATATTAAAAAGGACAAAATCCTGAAAGATCCTGGAAAGGTGGAATCAAGAGCTCAGGGGAAAGAGAGGTTAATGTCAGAAAGAAGACACATGTATTCTTTTCACACATACACATCCCCTCCCCTGCTCCCAGCAGAGGAAATCCTGGCTCCTTCTCTAGAGGTCATGCCCATTATCCTCAGACTAATTAGCAGCATGCATTTTTACTACTAACAATACCTCATAAGCTGATCATACATTCACAAAGTAAAAATGTAAGTCGCTTGGCTTTTGCTTATTAAAACTAACTGCATGGAACAATTAATAAAGAGAAATATCTTGCAACTCACTAGAGAAGAATCATCCATAGACACCAGCGTTCTGGTATTTTATTCCTACATTAAATTTAAGGACATGGGGGCTTGTTAAACTGGCTTTTTATTTGGAGACTTGTGGAGTTACCATATTCCGAATGTCTTTGGCAAGATAATTTAGGTAAGAAAGTTTGTGCATATCTTTTAGTGCAGGTGACAACATTCCAGTAACGTATTTTACAGAGAGCAGAACACAGTCATTAATAACGCAACATCCTCACCAGTCATGCATATTTCTTTTTTGTAACAAGCATCTTGTTTGGTAATGGCAGGACAGCAGAGTGACTATACTGCCACATCGACATTCATGAAGTCCAATCCATTTTATGAAATGCACATATAGAGACTTTCTGCTCGACTCTTTCTAAACTGCTGTCTCTATTTTTACGACTTAGGGATTTGGGAAATACCCTCCTGGTAAAATACTTTAAAATGCATCTCCCCTGCAGTATATCCATTATGTCAATTGAACTACATAAGAAAGTCTTAAAATATAGCCTGCTTTATTTATTTATTTTTTAAAAACTTTATTGGAGTATAATTGCTTTACAATGGTGTGTTAGTTTCTGCTTTATAACAAAGTGAATCAGTTATACATATACATATGTTCCCATATCTCTTCCCTTTTGCGTCTCCCTCCCTCCCACCCTCCCTATCCCACCCCTCCTGGTGGTCACAAAGCACCGAGCTGATCTCCCTGTGCTATGCAGCTGCTTCCCACTAGCTATCTACCTTATGTTTGGTAGTGTATATAAGTCCATGCCTCACTCTCGCTTTGTCACAGCTTACCCTTCCCCCTCCCCATATCCTCAAGTCCATTCTCTAGTAGGTCTGTGTCTTTATTCCTGTCTTACCCCTAGGTTCTTCATGACAATTTTCTTTCTTAAATTCCATATATATGTGTTAGCATACGGTATTTGTCTTTCTCTTTCTGACTTACTTCACTCTGTATGACAGACTCTAGGTCTAACCACCTCATCACAAATAGCTCAATTTCGTTTCTTTTTATGGCTGAGTAATATTCCATTGTATATATGTGCCACATCTTCTTTATCCATTCATCCAATGATGGACACTTAGGTTGTTTCCATCTTCGGGCTATTGTAAATAGAGCTGCAGTGAACATTTTAGTACATGACTCTTTTTGAATTATGGATTTCTCAGGGTACATGCCCAGTAGTGGGATTGCTGGGTCATATGGTAGTTCTATTTGTAGTTTTTTAAGGAACCTCCATACTGTTCTCCATAGTGGCTGTATCAATTCACATTCCCACCAGCAGTGCAAGAGTGTTCCCTTTTCTCCACATCCTCTCCAGCATTTATTGTTTCTAGATTATTGGAGGATGGCCATTCTGACTGGTGTGAGATGATATCTCAGTGTAGTTTTTTTTTTTTTTTTTGCAGTACACGGGCCTCTCACGGCCGCGGCCTCTCGCGTAGCGGAGCACAGGCTCCGGACGCACAGGCTCAGTGGCCATGGCTCATGGGCCCAGCCACTCCGCGGCATGTGGGATCCTCCCGGACCGGGGCACGAACCCGTGTCCCCCGCATCAGCAGGCGGACTCCCAACCACTGCGCCACCAGGGAAGCCCCACTGTAGTTTTGATTTGCATTTCTCTAATGATTAACGACGTTGAGCATTCTTTCATGTGTTTGTTGGCAGTCTGAATAATTTCTTTGGATAAATGTCTATTTAGGTCTTCTGCCCATTTTTGGATTGGGTTCTTTGTCTTTTTGTTATTGAGCTGCATGAGCAGCCTGTAAATTTTGGAGATTAATCCTTTGTCAGTTGCTTCATTTGCAAATATTTTCTCCCATTCTGAGGGTTGTCTTTTGGTCTTGTTTACGGTTTCCTTTGCTGTGCAAAAGCTTTGACGTTTCATTAGGTCCCATTTGTTTATTTTTGTTTTTATTTCCATTTCTCTAGGAAGTGGGTCAAAAAGGACCTTGCTGTGATTTATGTCATAGAGTGTTCTGCCTATGTTTTCCTCTAAGAGTTTTATAGTGTCTGGCCTTACATTTAGGTCTTTAATCCATTTTGAGCTTATTTTTGTGTGTGCTGTTAGGGAGTGATCTAATCTCATACTTTCACATGTACCTGTCCAGTTTTCCCACCACCACTTATTGAAGAGGCTGTCCTTTCTCCACTGTACATTTCTGCCTCCTTTATCAAAGATAAGGTGACCATATGTGCATGGGTTTATCTCTGGGCTTTCTATCCTGTTGTTGGAAGATTTTAATCAGTTTCAATTTCAGTACTTGTGATTGGTCTGTTCACATTTTCTATTTCTTCCTGGTTCAGTCTCAGAACATTGTGCATTTCTAAGAAGTTGTCCATTTCTTCCAGGTTGTCCATTTTATTGGCATAGAGTTGCTTGCAGTAATCTCTCATGATCCTTTGTATTTCTGCAGTGTCAGTTGTTACTTCTCCTTTTTCATTTCTAATTCTACTGATTTGAGTCTTCTTCCTTTTTTTCTTGGTGAGTCTGGCTAGTGGTTTATCAATTTTGTTTATCTTCTCAAAGAACCAGCTTTTAGTTTTATTGATCTTTGCTATCATTTTCTTCATTTCTTTTTCATTTATTTCTGATCTGATCTTTATGATTTCTTTCCTTCTGCTAATTTTGGGGTTTTTTTGCTCTTCTTTCTCTAATTGCTTTAGGTACAAGATTAGGTTGTTTATTCGAGATGTTTCGTGTTTCTTAAGGTAGGATTGTATTGCTATAAACTTCCCTCTTAGAAATGCTTTTGCTGCATCCCATAGGTTTTGGGTCGTCGTGTCTCCATTGTCATTTGTTTCTAGGTTTGTTTGTTGTTTTTTTTTTTTTGCAGTACGCGGGCCTCTCACTGTTGCGGTCTCTCCCGTTGTGGAACATAGGCTCCGGACGCGCCGGCCCAGTGGCCATGGCTCACGGGCCCAGCCGCTCCACAGCATGTGAGATCTTCCCGGACCTGGGCATGAACTCGTGTCCCCTGAATCGGCAGGCGGACTCTCAACCACTGCGCCACCAGGGAAGCCCTCTAGGTAGTTTCTGATTTCCTCTTTGATTTCTTCATTATGAAGTAGTGTATTGTTTAGCATTCATGTGTTTGTATTTTTTACAGATCTTTTCCTGTAATTGATATCTAATCTCATAGCATTGTGGTCGGAAAAGATACTTGATACAATTTCAATTTTCTTAAATTTACCAAGGCTTGATTTGTGACCCAAGATATGATCTATCCTGGAGAATGTTCCATGAGCACTTGAGAAAAATGTGTATTCTGTTGTTTTTGGATGCATTGTCCTATAAATATCAATTAAGTCCATCTTGTTTAATGTATCATTTAAAGCTTGTGTTTCCTTATTTATTTTCATTTTGGATGATCTGTCCATGGGTGAAAGTGGGGTGTTAAAGTCCCCTACTATGAATGTGTTACTGTCGATTTCCCCTTTTATGGCTGTTAGTATTTGCCTTATGTATTGAGGTGCTCCTATGTTGGGCGCATAAATATTTACAATTGTTATATCTTCTTCTTGGATCGATCCCTTGATCATTATGTAGTGTCCTTCTTTGTCTCTTGTAATAGTCTTTACTTTATAGTTTATTTTGTCTGATATGAGAATTGCTACTCCAGCTTCCTTTTGATTTCCATTTGCATGGAGTATCTTTTTCCATCCCCTCAGTTTCAGTCTGTATGTGTCGCTAGGTCTGAAGTGGGTCTCTTGTAGACAGCATATATATGGGTCTTGTTTCTGTATCATTCAGCCAGTCTGTATCTTTTGGTGGGAGCATTTAATCCATTTACATTTTAGGTGATTATCGATATGTATGTTCTTATTACCATTTTCTTAATTGTTTTGGGTTTGTTATTGTAGGTCTTTTCCTTCTCTTGTGTTTCATGCCTAGAGAAGTTCCTTTAGCATTTGTTGTAAAGCTGGTTCTGTGGTGCTGAACTCTCTCAGCTTTTCCTTGTCTGTAAAGGTTTTAATTTCTCCGTCAAATCTGAATGAGATCCTTGCTGGGTAGAGTAATCTTGGTTGTAGGTTTTTCTCCTTCATCACTTTAAATATGTCCTGCTACTCCCTTCTGGCTTGCAGAGTTTCTGCTGAAAGGTCAGCTGTTAACCTTATGGGGATTCCCTTGTGTGTTATTTGTTGTTTTTCCCTTGCTGCTTTTAATATGTTTTCTTTGTATTTAAGTTTTGACAGTTTGATTAATATGTGTCTTGGTGTGTTTATCCTTGGATTTATCCTGTATGGGACTCTCTGTGCTTCCTGGACTTGATTAACTATTTCCTTTTCCATATTAGGGAAGTTTTCAACTATAATCTCTTCAAATATTTTCTCAATCCCTTTCTTTTTCTCTTCTTCTTCTGGGACCCCTATAATTCGAATGTTGGTGCATTTAATGTTGTCCCAGAGGTCTCTGAGAATGTCCTCAGTTCTTATCATTCTTTTTTCTTTATTCTGCTCTGCAGTAGTTATTTCCACTATTATCTTCCAGGTCACTTATCCATTCTTCTGCCTCAGTTATTCTGTTATTGATCGTTTCTAGAGTATTTTTAATTTCATTTATTGTGTTGTTCATTGTTGCTTGTTTCCTCTTTAGTTCTTCTAGGTCCTTGTTAAACGTTTCTTGCATTTTCTTTATTCTATTTCCAAGACCTTGGATCATCTTTACTATCATTATTCTGAATTCTTTTTCAGGTAGACTGCCTATTTCCTCTTCATTTGTTAAGTCTGGTGAGTTTTTATCTTGCTCCTTCATCTGCTGTGTGTTTTTCTGTCTTCTCAGTTTGCTTATCTTACTGTGTTTGGGGTCTCCTTTTTGCAGGCTGCAGGTTTTTAGTTCCTGTTGTTTTTGGTGTCTGCCCCCAGTGGCTAAGGTTGTTTCAGTGGGTTGTGTAGGCTTCCTGGTGGAGGGGACTAGTGCCTGTGTTCTGGTGGATGAGGCTGGATCTTGTCTTTCTGGTGGGCAGGTCCACATCTGGTGGTGTGTTTTGGGGTGTCTGTGGACTTATTATGATTTTAGGCAGCCTCTCTGCTAATGGGTGGGGTTGTGTTCCTGTCTTGCTAGTTGTTTGGCATAGGTTGTCCAGCACTGTAGCTTGCTGGTCATTGAGTGAAGCTGGGTGTTGGTGTTGAGATGGAGATCTCTGGGAGATTTTCGCCATTTGATATTACATGGTGCTGTGAGGTCTCTTGCGGACCAGTGTCCTGAAGTTGGCTCTACCACCTCAGAGGCACGCACTGACTCCTGGCTGCAGCACCAAGAGCCTTTCATCCACACGGCTCAGAATAAAAGAGAGAAAAAGTAGAAAGAAAGAAAGAAAAGGGATAAAATAAAATAAAGATAAAATAAAATAAAGTTATTAAAATAAAATATAATTATTAAGAAAAAAATTTTTTTTAAGTAAAAAAAAACGGACAGACAGAACCCTAGGACAAATGGTGAAAGCAAAGCTATACAGACAAAATCTCACACAGAAGCATACGCATACACACTCACAAAAAGAGGAAAAGGGAAAAAAATAATAAATCTTGCTCTCAAAGTCCACCTCATCAATTTGGGATGATTCGCTGTCTATTCATGTATTCCACAGATGCAGGTACATCAAGTTGATTGTGGAGTTTTAATCCGCTGCTTCTGAGGTTGCTGGGAGAAATTTCCCTTTCTCTTCTTTGTTCGCACAGCTCTCGGGGTTCAGCTTTGGATTTGGCCCCGCCTCTGCGTGTATGTCGCCTGAAGGCGTCTGCTGTTCGCTCAGACAGGACGGGGTTAAAGGAGCAGGTGCTTCGGGGACTCTGGCTCACTCAGGCCGCGGGGAGGGAGGGGTACGGATGCGGGGCGAGCCTGCGGCGGCAGAGGCCGGCGTGACGTTGCACCAGCCTGAGACGCGCCGTGCGTTCTCCCGGGGAAGTTGTCCCTGGATCACAGGACTCTGGCAGTGGCGGGCTGCAGAGGCTCCCGGGAGGGGAGGTGTGGAGAGTGACCTGTGCTCGCACACAGGCTTCTTGGTGGCGGCAGCACTAGCCTTAGCGTCTCATGCCCGTCTCTGTGGTCCGCGCTTATAGCCACGGCTTGTGCCCGTCTCTGGAGCTCCTTTAAGCGGCACTCTTAATCCCCTCTCCTCGCGAACCAGGAAACCTAGCCTGCTTTATTTATATAAGGATAATTATCTTTGGAGGATGCCATGCTTAGAAGGAGTAGGGGGAAGAACTAATCGCTGTATTGGAGGACCATCCTGGGACTCAGCATCTTTGGAAGAGCAGCTAGGAGACCATTCAAAAATATTGGTCTGGCCAAAAACTTCGTTCGGGTTTTTCTATAACATCTTACATGGAAAAAACCTGAACGAACTTTTTGGCCAACCGAATACATCAAGCAAATCAAAAGATCAGCATTCCTCTCCTTTTGTAAATGAAAGGGAAAAATGAAGAAAGCGCATGCTCAGCATCGCTCTGGTTAAATTCCTTCCTGTGGGCTGCTCTGCCAAACCTGGCTTATTGAGACTAACTGGAGAGAAGTGTCTGATTTATAGAATGTTTTCCAAGAAATGCACTTAGTAACTCAAACCTAAATGCAAATGGTAACTCAAACCGGGTACAAATTTTGCCAGGTGGGTGTCCTGGAAGCGCCAGTTCCCAGACTGGAGCCGACAATGCTTTGTAATTAGCATAGCGACTGTGTGTGCAGTACATTGATGCTCCTAAAGGGCTGTCTTTAAGCCCATTTCTTAATCTTCAATATTCTCCCTGCAACTTTGTTTACCCTAGTAAGTAACCTTTTGGAAATAAACTTTAGTCATGTCCCTGTTCCATGAACTCAAATTTAGTGGGACCTCAATTAAGGAGGATTTATTTGTGTGTGTTTGTGTGCGTGTGTGTGTGCACGTTTTGTATGCATGTTTTTAGCCATTTTATTTTTAACCCAGGAAGGAGAAAAAGAAAACACCAAGACATCACCAAGTTATAGGCCACAATGCCATATAAGTTCTGCACATGGTGATAAGGGCATGGTCCTCAAGGGAGGTGAATTGATATTTTTTGAATGTATGCCAAGTTCCAGACCCTGAATTAGGTGATTTTGCATTAGAATCTAGGATTTATAAATCTCAGCCCAGGGATTCTTGTAATATAATATCCTAGTCATCTAATTCTTGTAATATCAAAATACGCTCCCTTGAAAAGACCCAAAGAAGCTCAGGAGATAGCAGAGTAATCAGGAGTCACTTAGGTAGCAGCCTCAACTCGCTGAAAAAAGTAGATGACCTAGAATAAAGACAAAGAAGAAAAAACAACCAAAAAATGTGTGTCCCTCAAAACAAGACAACAAAAAACTCTGAAGCAAATCAAATACAGAGCAAGTAAAACAAATGGACTCAAATCAGCAAACTTGAACTCATGCACTTTTCTTATAGTAGAGCTTCACGACTTCACTGAGAATCAATATATTCTTATATTGGACCCAATTTTAAGTGGCTTGAATGAGTGCTGTCTTAGCCAGCTGGAGATTAGAAGCAACCTGTTCCATTAAGGTGCTGCTAGTGGCAGCTCTAATTCTAACTGAAGGAAGAGCTATAGTCCTCTATGTCTAGCAGATGTCCAAACTCAACACCTGCCAATCTAGGGTCTCTGATGTAGAGGATGAAGTGCTTCAATAATCCCCACATGTATTTCTATATTATAGCACAGAGAACTATGACCCACATTTAAATTTTATTTTACTTTTAAAATTTTTATTGAAATACAGTTGATTTACAATGTTGTGTTAGTTTCAGGCGTACAGCAAAGTGATTCAGTTATATATATGTATATCTATTCTTTTTCAGACTCTTTTCCATTATAGGCTATTACAAGATATTGAGTATAGCTCCCTGTGCTATACAGTAGGTCCTTGTTGCTTATCTATTTTATATATAGTAGTGTGTATATGTTAATCCCAAATTCCCAATTTATCCCTTCTCCCCTTAAATTTTATTGATGAGGAATATTTCATTTGTGACAGAGATGGAAAAACACTATGTTTTCTTTTACTTCATTCATTCTTTTCCTCAATCATTTACTTGCTCGTTACTTTCATCCACTCAACAAAATCTGATGTGGCTGAGGTGTTTCTATATTAAGACGTTAAGGAAATACTGTATTTTCAGGTGGTCTGACTTCCGATTGATCTTAAATCACTTACACAGATCTAGCAACTTTTAGGATCCAAATGCAATCTGGGGAAATGTTTCCCTGATGAAAGGGAAATGAAGAACTCTGGAGTAGCCATGAGAACGAAACCACAATCCAAGGCAGTTCTTTTGAGAAAATTTTAATTGTGAGTGAATGAATGCTCGTTGTCATTAATATAGATCTTGTCCATATAAACAGAGAAAAACCACTGAGGCAATGTTATAGATTTAGAAGAATAAAAGGGAAAAGGAACAGAAGAGAAACAAAGAAGAAAGAAAAGGAAGAAAACATTAAATAAAACAAGAGGAGGTCCCCACTCTGAGCAATGCGAATACGCATTAAGCTACTTCTCAGCTCAGGATAAAATAAATTCTTCAACTGCAGCAAAATAATGTACCGACCCAATAGGTACAGAGAACCAGCCTGAACTATTTCCTAAGGCAAAGTTTACCTTTGCTTGAAAACTCTCTTTCAGAATTCGGTTCCATTTATATATTCAGTTCTGTTTAGCTAATTTCTCAGACATTTATTGAGTCTTAAAATAGGGTGGGCCTATTCAATCTATGCACGCTGTTAAAACTGTCTCTTACCAATTAGTTCCAAAAATATTTGGAGACACACACACAAACACACACACACGCCTACATTTTTATTACTTTTAAGTAACCCTAATCAAGTGTGCCACTTCCCTGTGATTACTGTCTTTTCTTTTCCTAAAAAAATTGGAAACCAGAGATGTCAAGTCTTACACAAACAGCTAAAAGTAACTATAATAAAACTGATTCAATAAAACTGTGAAATTGGCTAACTTGATTTTCTTTGCTTTCATGACTTGCCTTTCCTGTAACATCATTTAATCTCCTCATTTATTGAGCACTTACTGTCAGGCATTAATAAACCTTTTCTCAGAAAATATTTTGATATCAGTTATTTATTTACTTATTTATTTGTTTATTTACTTACAAGTGAATATCTATCCATCTGAAACAGGAGGGAAGGGGACAGGGCACAACCTTTAAAAGGATGACATAGCCATAGGACATGACAAAAACTGGTTCTAACCAACTAGGTCCAAGATGGTAGAAGACTGACTTCCAGTAGACCTTGAGCCTCATTATACACTCATTGTAATACATTAGCATCTACATGACACACCCACCAGCGCCATGACAGTTCTGAGGACAACCATAAAAGGCCAAAAAGTGGGTGGTGGCCCAGTTCCTGGAAATCTCCACCCCCTCCCCAAATAATTGCAATAATTCTCCCACTCATTAGCCTATGAAATTACCCAGCCCATAAAAACTAGCCATGCCATATTTCAAGGCTCTCTCTTGCCTACTGAGATGACCCACACTCTGTGGATTGTGTTTCTCTCTAAATAAATCCACTTCTTACCTATAACTTTGCCTCTCACTGAATTCTTTCTGTGACAAGACATCAAGAACCTCAAATTCACCGGGAACGTTATCTATATATCTATCTATCTATTCTTTTAAGTGCCAGGCTAGGTACTGGTGTTTCACCAATAAACAAGATAAATATATTTACAGTCCAAGAGTATGGTCTGTAAATCAATGTGTTGCCTTCCCCAGGGTATCTGCTTTTAAACTCTCTCAGATTGCAGAATAAAAGGCTTCGAGCTGTAAAAAATCAGAGTAAAAAAACTATTTCCCTACCCTCTTATCATAGTGTCTGAGGCCTGAGAATTAAACTGACAAAAGACAGGCTAAGAGAAGAAAAGTCATACACATTTTATTTGATGTTAATATTTTAATTTTTAGTGCATAGAGACCTTCGCAGAAAAGAAATGAAGACCCAAAGAGGTGGTTAGACCTGGGGGCTTATATACCATTTTAACAAAGGGTGATATATTTGTAGAAAAATGACAAGACAAAGGAAAAGGGGTTTGGGCTTCTGGGAGCGGTAAATTGTGGGAAGGTAAATATATGGGGAAAACTAATGGAAGATAAGTGTTATTTTAGTAAGACTTGTTTGTGCAGACCCATCTCGGGGCTGACTTTCTATCTCCAGTGGTAAGGGTTGTTCTCCACCTTGTACGAGAGAGAGGAAGGAGAAAATGTTCCCAAAGGAAACTTTTTAATCTGCTTTTAGGCAGATAGGGGGAGGGCAAAGAGCTCCTTCCGTGTTTGCTGCTTCTTAATTTCTTCAGCTCAAAAATAATCCTTATGCCAAAGTGGCATATTTTGGAGTGGCATATTCTGACCCCTTTCAGTACCTTATTAAAGGACTCGTTATATTAAAGGGGTGGGATATTGGGGCCTGGAGACTGAATGGATGGGGACCACATCCCCATCTGGATGAAGGCATTAGGAAGGTGGAGGCTTTCTTTCTGGAACAAGTTACTGGTTATCTGCACAGCATACTCTCCAGTAAACCTTCTGCGATGGTTTCTTCTAAGCTGTTGAACTTGCCTTCTTCTTTTAATCAGACTTTAATTTGGGCTTCTATTCACTGAACTCCCTGGTTCCACCCCAGTGTTATGCTCTTCGTTTTCCATCTCCCCTGTCTTCCCCACACTCCACCCCCCTGACCTGGTGGAGCTAATTTCCTTGGTCTGTGAGCTTTCCTATTGGTTATGAATGTAGGTGAAAAGAGGGCCTTGGAGACAGCAAATCAGCACTCCTTAGTCTATAACTCAGTGACCTTGGGCAACTTACCTAATTTTCTAAACCTAGTTGCTTCAGCTGCAAAAGGCGGTGCTAATAACTTCTGCCCCAATGTCTCTGTGAGAATTATATGTATGAGAAACTCTCAACTAATAATAGCTAGTGTTTATTGCGTACTATGGAATGCCAGGCACTTTTCTAAATACCTGAAGTGTATTTATCTCAGTAAATCATTAACAGAAATTGTATAAGTAGAAATCATTCTTTTCAACCTCCTTTTTTAGAGGAGGAAATTGGGGGCAGAGGGGAAGCAGAGACACCTGAGGTTATATGGTTATTTAGGTGCTAGAGCTGGGTTTGGGATCCAATCTGTCGGTCTCCAGACTTCTGTTTGTAACCCCTATCTTATTGGCAGCCAGCACAGGCTAATATTCTCTCATTTCTTTGAGTGTTTCCAATGCTTGCCTACCGGCCTCCTGGTCCTCTCTGCGGACCCCTACTGGACACCAACACAACAGCACCAGTAGTCCCTTGGGCCACCGAGGTCTCCCTTTCATTAAAGCTTGTGGCAGATGAAACCTGGCAGGAACCTTCTCCTCAGGGATCCCCCTCTCCCTGCCCTATTGCATCACACCAGCAATCGCCAGTCTCTGCCCACAGGTCTAACCAGCTGCAGAAAACCTGAGTCTCTGGAAGGCAAACACGAAAGCTCACAGGGTCTGGCGTTCAGATCCTTCTCTTCCAGTTTTGACCCAACTCCCCAGAACAGTCACTTAGACATAGTGCAGCGAAACTGGTTTGATGAGTGATTTCCAGGCTTCGGTTTGTTCTCTCTCCTGATATCTGTTCTCACGTAGCTGAAGGCCCGTGGACTGGAAGAATAAGAAACTCTCTTTGCGGAGCCCAATGAGAAGAAACTACCGGAGGTCAATTTCAGCTCCATGCAGAGGAGACTTTTTTTTTTTTTCTTCAACAATTGAGCTTGTTTCCATCTATAGAACGGGCTCTCAGAAGGATGGGCTCTCTGTCTGTGGAAGTGTTCAGGCCCAAGGAGGACTCCTAGTCCAAGGCACTGGAACGTCATGGTTCCCAGTAAAAGCAACGTGGACTTTGAAATCAAGCTGAGCTGGGATCCCAGCAACACAACTTTCTTGTGCATTGAATGAGTCACTTAATCTTGCTGAGTTTCCTTGTGTATGAAACGGAGTAAGGGCTGGGGAGAGGGTTGAATGATAAGGCACCTTGACTGGTGCCACACTTAGAGGGCACTCAACAGATGGTGTTTATTTATTTAACTGACACTCGTAGAGGCCTTATTATGTGTCAGACATTATTCCAATTGCCTTGCAAATATTAACTTACTGATTCTCATGATAGCCTTATGAGATAGTACTCTTTATTATATCTGGGTGGAATATTGGATGCAGTGATTTCTAAAGTCCTTTCCAACTCTGAGAGTATATGACCAGGATCTTGTCATGGTGATGCTAATAACAGATCCAGCCGGGCAGCTCTTGGTGAACAGAACTGATTCTCCAAGGACTGTTTGATTATATTAGCTACTAGCTTTCCTGATCCTAAGGGTCAGGCATTTAGATGGATGCACTCCTCAACTCTCATACAGCTCAGGGCCCATGAAAATACCTCCCAATCAAGCATTTTCTCCCTTACAGTCAAGTCCATTAACAAAATTTTCCAGTGTCTTTGAAAGCATACTCTGCCTGCCTGGAAAAATGTTCTCCTTTTCCCCCTTCTCTCCCTTCTCTGCCTTCTTTTGCTTCTTATAATTAATTGCTACCATGTACTTAATACTTATGTGTGCCAAGATCCATGTTAAACTATACACATGTATGTGCATATCTATACACATACATATATACATACATACATACATTTTTGAGTGATGCGAAACACTTGTGTTTTGGTAAATTCTTAAATATGGTCCAGTCTGATTTCACTCAGGCCCTTTGCTTATTTACATAGCTGCTTTATGTGCCTGGGATCTATTCCTGTCCCCGAAGATCCCTTCCTCCCTGTCTGGGAGCCCCTGCTCCAGCTAAGTAAATAGCAAAACTCAGGTTTCCCCTGACAACTTTCTCATTATTTAGAAGAAAGGAAAAGTGCTTTATAATGAAAGGTGATCAAAACAAGATTGAGGTAAAAGACAAGGCAATCAGAAGGTAGAAAATGAATATGGCATCTAAAGAACTGCATAAGGCCGTGAGAGACCAGGCCAGTACAAGCTGGTAATTATGTGTTAAGACTGAAGAATTACTCACAAGCTAACATTTTGCATGATGGATTTTCTGTGAGTAAATGCATGGGTCGGTTTTTTTGTTGTTGTTGCTCTTATAGATTTTTTTTTAAACCAGAAACATAGCCTAGAAGGAGGGAGGAATAAAAGGAGAATCATTCCTTCATTATTGATATAATTATTCAATAGTCATAGATTAAGTTTTTATTTTGGCTAGTTTGGGGTCCCCTAGTATGGGAAGTATTTGGAAAACTATAAAAGCAAACAAATTGATAAAAGGGTAAAAAAATGGCCTTTGCTAAAAGGTGAACAATGGTTATCCATTCAAGAAAAAATATGGAAATTTACCAGTCAGTGCCTTTAATTATAGGAGAGGTTATAATAAACAATAATGGTCAATAATTTTTCTTTGCCAGGTGGAAAAAATAAGAAGAAATAGGTTTCAGCTACAGTAAGAAGAGTTGAGAGGCTATAATGGAATCTCATTATAGAATTATTAAGAGCCCGTGTGACTGGGCTGTGTTAGCACAGCGCATGGCTGTGAGATAAGGACCTTCTCACTCTACTTTCTGTTGGCCTCATTACTCACTACACCCACACACCCTCAATCTCAGTTCCAGCGGGACAGATTGTTGGAGCTGCTCCTGCCACCTGCCTAATCGGCATTGCTGGGCGGCCTCTGCTGTGTCTGATTTGACTCCCAACATCACACCTCCCAGGCTCCAGCTGGGGCAGGGGACAGGGCAGCAAGCCCAGCATTAGGGGAACTGGCTGGCAGGTCCTGCTCCCCACGTTGCTTTCCTTCTTTGGACTCCCGTTTTCTCATCTATAAAATAAGCAAGTTGGTCTTAATGCTAGTAGTTTTCCAACTTCGGTGTAGTGAAATCTTTACAATTATTGGATTTTTTTTTTTTTTTTTGGAGACAGTGCTTGTTTAAAATTTAGAATTCTACCTGTTTCCCCACGTAAATTTTTATTTAGTTAATCTGGAGTGGGGCACAGGACCCAAGATCCTGTTTATTAATAAGCATCTGATATGAGTGATCCTGGGCTAGGGTATTAGTTTGCTTGGGTTGCCATAACCAAGTACCACAGACTGGGTGACTTAAAAACAGAAATATATTTTCTCACAGTTCTGCAGGGTAGAAGTCCAAGATGTAGCTGTTGGCAGCTGTGGTTTCTCCCGAGACCTCTACCCTTGGCTTGCAGATGGCACCTTCTTGCTGTGTGTTCACATGGTCCTTTTCCCTGGTGTCTCTGTGTGTGTCCTAGACTCTTCTTAGAGGGACAGTCAGATGGGATGAGGGCCCACTCTTGTGACCTCATTTTAACTTAATCACCTCTTTAAGGGCCCTATCTCCAAATATAGTCACATTCTGAGGTGCTGAGGGTTAGGGGTCCAACAAATGAATTTGGGAGGGGGACACAATTCAGCCCCTACCAGCTAGATAATCTCTAAAATTCTATGACTGATGACAGCTAGTTCATACCTCTTTCCACGCTCAGCTTCCTTTACGAGACTTCTTATAGAACTATCGTGGAATAGCGAAATGCCTATATTTATAGTCTCTCCACTTCTCCAGCCAGAGTTCCCAGCATTACTTTGGTGACATCTGGCCTTAATCTCCTGGCCCTAATTGCTATTACTACCCAATCTAAGGCGTCTGTCACCCCGCCCCTCAACTCCTGCACTGATCTGAGGTCTATTATTGCTTTATTTATTTGTTTCCTTATTTCCTATCTTTCTCCCCTGCTAGACTGTAAATTCCACAGATCAGCCTATCTGTATAGTGTGTTTTGTCCCTAGCACCACACACAGTGCCTAGCATACAGTAGGCAGTCACTAAATATTGATGCATGAATCAATGACTGAACAACTGATCTGAGTTGCGATGACCTTAAGGTCCAGTCAACCACAGATTTACCTTTTCCTCTTTATTCTTTCACAGGGACAATGTTTAAGAGACTTCTCCCCAGCCAGAGGGAATAAACTCTTTGGAATACTATCCACCATATCTATGTAGAGGCCTGGGAGAGGTGAAAATTATGCTCACTTATCATCCTACTAATGTCTTAGTCACCAAAGTCCTCATAGTGCCCTGGATCTAATGTACCCGGACTGTACTACCCTGAGACAGGTCGGGGACAGAGGGAGGCAGCTCATCAGCCAAGAACAAATGTCACACACCACCCGTGATGTCTAAAGTCCTGCATGGATGAGTCTGCATGTGAGACAGGCTGGGACACTCTACCAGAGTGCTTGCACCTGGACAAAGTCTCCTCAAGCAACAGAATACAAAGAAACTATAAAGGCCTAAAGGTAACTGCACGCAGGCATGGTTGGGGCAATGATGAACAATAGGATACCAAAAGGCCACAAACCAACTGCCATTTCTGAGGTGCTGGGAGCAAAAGCAGGGTATTGCGCATGATCCCTGAACACAGCACCATGATGGGGGGGGCAGACCACCTAAGCCACACCTCCTGCCCAACCCACCCATCCCCCCCACCCTCTCCCCATTTAAAGGACCAGCTCCCCCCTGCCCCTGGTTGGGGAGCAAGCAAGAACACCTGCTTCTTGTTTTTGCTCCCTTGTGCTGTAGCATAGCCCCTATAAAGCCTTGCCTGAAATTCTCATCTGGCCTTATTAATTTCTACTGATTAGAGAGTTCAAGAGCCTGGGGTGGTAACACATGGGTCCCCAACTGGAATCTAGATGTGATCATCCGTCTTCTTGCAGATGGCCAAAAGCTCTTTTTTTATAAACTTTGGGCCTGAGACATTTGCTAGGAAAACAATTAAGCTTTTTTTGCCTGTCATTCTTTTAGCTTGATGGAGAGATGCTGGATTATATCAATAAAAGCAACACTATTAATGCAATAAGACTAAAAATAAATTAAAAAACAAAAATATCAACAATAGTTTAAAACAGAGACAGTCTGCAGCACACTGAAGATAGGTGAATTTTAATCTCAGATTGGGTTGGATCTACCTAAATGAAAGTGGGATCATACCTTCGGGCTACAAGGAGGCAATATTTTTAGATAGCGCTCATATGTATCTTCACTGAAGGCCTCAACCCCACATTGAGTTGATTGCTTTTTCCTTATAGTTATTAAATTTGAGAGCAAATATTTGTTTCCATGCCTATTTCCTCTACTATACCAGTGGTTCCTAGAGAGAAATAATCACATCTTATTTATTTCTGCATCTCCTACACCTGCTACATGGCCTCAAAAATTGAATGAATAACAAGGAGATTTAAATATTATTGACTAGTAGATATTGCCAAAATGTTTTATGGCAGATTAGACTGAGACACATTAATTATTGCCATGATCATTCTAACATAGCCCACTCTCAATAATTCTATTTACCGAATTAAAAAAAAAACCCTGGTTTTAGTCTAAGGCTAAAATTTCTTAGAATGGGGAATGCCATGCATGTTTGGGGGAAGAAAGAAGCCAGAAGAAGGATGCCTGCATGGCCCACCTCTGGGACTGCAAAATGATTTTCAAATTATCCCAAGTCAGACATAATCAAAAAAGTAAATGTACTGGAGCGGAGTCAAATATCTGTAGCACAATGCAAAGCGTTTAAAAAAATCATCTTGTGCTCCAAATTCTACACAGTGTCATGCCACTCAATAATGTACATAATAGTGAATTAACTCTAATTATTAATACCAATAGTCCCATTCACTGAGAAATCAGTTTATAATAAAGAGTTATTTAGTTTCCAAGCTCCCGGGGCCATAGCCAAGCACCTACCTGCCAGAGAGGCAGTCATGGGGGATCACTATTAATTATCTGTCCTATTATTCCTCTTTCCCTAAGAAAGAGCAACAATATACGCTCCACATCTAATGAGGGCACGAAGGATCCATCCGTGCCCACCTCGCTATTTCAGGTCCTTCTATCAGGGAGATTGTCCTGCCTTGGCACCTAGGACCACTCAGCAGGTAACACAGCTCCTTAAGAAGGCTTTAGAGCTGCACAGAAATTCCCTTTTATTTTTTTTAAGAAAACATCTTTAATCTTACAGTACAGTACCTTGAAAAGTACAGTAGTACGGTACAACAGCTGGCATACAGGGGCTGGCATCGAGTGAACAGGCAAGAAGAGTTACTGACTGGAGGAGGGAGAGGAGGTGGGAGATGGTAGAGCTGAAGGATCGTCAGCAACAGAAGACGGAGGCCAGGCTGTAATTTCACTCACGCCTGACGTTGATGGTACAGGTTCTGGTTCCTTGCTGGATTCGATTCTGTCTACCCTCTTGAAAAAAAAAAAACGATCCAGTGATGTCTGGGTAATAGCTCTTTTTTTCTCGTCATAGACGACACGGAAGCCCTGTATTGCATTCTGAATGGCTGCTGCAACCTTCGTGTTCCATTCTATGTTCAAGAAATTACCTTCTTGAGCCAATCTTTCTCACTGTGCTCCCAACCAAACTGTTTTTTCTTGGGGGGGAGATTATAAAAGGGCCATGAATCATCCTTAAGTTGAACAAGGCTTTTACAGCTGTCTTTTATTTATTTATTTATTTATTTTGCGGTACGCGGGCCTCTCACTGTTGTGGCCTCTCCCGTTGCGGAGCACAGGCTCCGGACGTGCAGGCTCAGCGGCCATGGCTCACGGGCCCAGCCGCTCCGTGGCACGTGGGATCTTCCCGGACCGGGGCACGAACACGTGTCCCCTGCATTAGCAGGCAGACTCTCAACCACTGCGCCACCAGGGAAGCCCTGAACAAGGCTTTAAAAAAAAATTATGGTAAAATACATATAAAATGTATCATTTTAACCATTTCAAAGTGTACAGTTTAATAGCATTCAGTTCATTCGCGATGCTGGGCAAGCATCACCACTACCCAAGTCCTGAAGATTTTCATCACCCCAAAAGGAAACTCCATCACCATTAAGTAGTCACTCCCCATTCCCTCTTCCCCCACACGTGGCAACCACTAGTCTGCTTGTTCTCTCTATGGGTTTGCCTATTCTGAATATTTCATATTCAGTCTGTGGCCTTTTGTGACTAGCTGCCTTCACTTAGCTAGGTTCATCCACTTTGTGGCATGTATTAGTACTTCATTTTTTTATGACTGAATAGTATTCCATTGTGTCACACTTTGTTCTTTAGTTGATGAACATTGGGTTGTTTCCATCAACCAAACTTTTTTTAAAAAATTTTTTATACAATTTTTAAAGATTACTTTCCATTTATAGGTATTACAGAATATTGGCTCTATTCCCTGTTCATCAACCAGACTTTTTAAGGAAAGCCCCTATGCATTATCTCCACCTCCTTAATCCAGTGGGGTCTGGCTTCTGCCCTAACAAGAATAACAGCCAGTATCGACAACAGCCGATGGTTATGGAGAGCTTGCTCTGTTCCAAGCATCGTGCACAGTGGTTTACAAGTATAACCCCACTTAATCCTCATAGGGCAAAAGCTTGTGCAGGTTAGTCTTATACCAGGCAGCCTAGCAGAGGGGCTGGGGACTGAAATCCAGCTGAGACTCCACTGGCTGTGTCCATCCTGTGGGAGAGGCACTGGGCTCCCCAGTGTGCACAAAAGCAACTGTGTCAACAGCACTTTGGGTAAATATTATCATTATTCACAACCTATACTTAAGGAAAGTGAGAATTAGAGAGTTTCCATAATATTCAAGATTATACAAAGATCTAACAAAGAGGAAGACACCAGGGCTTAAACCCAGAGGCAACTGAGTCCATATCCTCTGCTACCATCCTGTACCAGGATAATGTTGGAAAGGACTTCTGTGGTCTCCCTTCTTCTTCCAAGATTTTCTTCTACCATAATCCAAAGTAAAATATGTATTTTACACTGTGACCCAGTACCTAATGCACATATATAACAAAATAAATTTCATGAAACTACACTTAACCTTAGTAACTGCAATGCACTTTTCCATTCTATTCCATTAAAAAAAATACTGGTGAAGCTCCACTAAATTGACTTCTAACAGACAGTCACCCACACTTTAAAAACCATGGCTGAAAACTCAACCATCCATTTTTTCAGTCTTTTTTCACTTGAACTTCTGGTGACATTTGACACTGTTAGATGGACCTCTACTTCCTGAAATTCAACCTGTTTTTGGATCACTCTCTCCTGGGCTTGAGAACACTTTTTCCAGCTCTTTCCCCACAGCTCCTAATCTCAGTTAATGCTTTCTCTACCTTTCCAATCTCTCAAGGTATATAAAGAACTCTTACAACCAAAAGATAGAACAGACGCTTCAAAAAAGAATATATACAAATGAACAAGCACATGAAAAAAATTCTCAACGTCATTAGCCATCAAATAAATGAAAATTAAAACCACCATAAAATACCACTACATATCCACAAGAATGTCTAAAATTGAAAAGGCCAACAATGCAAGTGTTGGCAAGGACATGGAGCAACGTATGTTGCTGGTGGGAATACAAAATGGTGCAAACACTTTGGAGAATTGTTTGGCAGTTTCTTGTAAAGTTAAGTTTACATTTACCATGTGCTCTAGCAATTCACTCCTAGTTATTTCCCTGATGAGAAATAAAAACGCATTTCACACAGAGACTTGTACAGAAGTGTACATAACAGCTTCATTTGTAGTAGCCCCAAATGGAAACCAACAAAAACATCCATCAACAGGTGACCATTGGTACATATAAACAAATAGAATGTGGTACTTCCACTCAACAGAATACTATTCAGCAAAACAAAGGCACAAACTACTGACACAGACAGTATTCTATATGAATTTCAAAAATATTATGCTGAGTGAAAGAAACCACACACAAAAAAGAGTGCATACTGTAAGATTCTACCGATATGGAATTCTAGAAAAGAAAAAACTAAGTTCTAGGGACAGAAAACATATCAGTGTTTATCTGGGTTGGGCAGTGTAGGGGAATTGTTTACTGACTGTCGAGGGCATAAGAGAACTTTTGAGATGATGAAAATACTTCATGTCTTGGTTGTGTGTATATTATATATGTATTATATTATATATTATGTATATATTATATATATATATTATATATGTGTATATGGGTATATATATTTGTCAAAACATCAAAACTATATACTTAAAATTGGCACATTTTAATTTTATGTAAAGCATAACTTTATAAAGTTAATTTAACCAGTCAACTGGAATTTTTAAAAAAGTGTTCAACCTCTTCCTTCTCTTCCTTTTTGTCACCTCCTACAACTAATCAGTTATTCAATTGTCCTGCCTCGACTTCAAACATTTCTCTCAGATGAGTCTCTCCTCTTACTCTCTATTGCCTGGTCTTAGTTTGGGTCCTCAATCTCTCTCCTGCACCGAGGTGAAAGCATTCCATTTTTCCCCACTCCCTCTCCCCTCAACTCCGGCCAATGCTTTCCTTCTCATCCATCTAATCATATCCTGTCACTCCCTTTATGAAAAGCTTTCGTTGGCTACACTTTGTCTACAGGTTGAGATACACTTTCATACTTTCCTCTCTCCCTCTCTGCGCCCCACAAATAATTATTGGCAAGAGACAGGCATTCAGCACACCATGCAGAACCATTCACAAACTAGACTCTCTCCAGGCTCACCTTTAGTCACCCGGAACTTTCACAACTCCATATCTTAATACATTCTGTACCTGTCACCTGTTTTTTGCTCTTCCCTCTCGCTCTTCTTATCTTTTTCTATTTCTTAGAGATTCCCCTTCTGTGAAGCTTTCCCCCACCTACCCAGGCAGATATAGGTGTCTCGAAACCTTTTACTTAACCCTAACATAACATTGCCTGGTTATCATTTCACTGTCTATGAAGTCTGTTCCCTTTTTATTTGCTTTTAAATTTTTTAAAATTAATTTTTATTGGAGTATAGATGCTTTACAATATTGTGTTAGTTTCTACTGTACAGCAAAGTGAATCAGCTATATGTATACATATATCCCCCTTTTTTTTGGATTTTCTTCCCATTTAGTTCACCGCAGAGCATTGAGTAGAGTTCCCTGAGCTATATAGTAGTTTCTCATTAGTTACCTATTTTATACATAGTATCAAAAGCATATATATGTCAATCCCAATCTCCCAATTCATCCCGTTCCCTCTTCCCCCTTGGCGTCCATACGTCTGTGTCTCTATTTCTGCTTTGCAAATAAGATCATCTATACCATTTTTCTAGATTCCACATATATGCGTTAATATGTGATATTCGTTTTTCTCTTTCTGACCTCACTTTGTGTGACAGCCTCTAGGTCCATTGTTCCCTTTTCAGACGGTATGATTTGTTGTTACAGACTGCTGTATTCATACCTGTGCCTCTAACAACTAACATGATGGTGCTTAATAAATGTTTATTGAATTAGAAGAACCAGGCACATACATTGCCTATATTTCTATTGATGATGAAGTTAGCAACATAAATTCTCCTGTTAAAATTAATTTTTCCTCCTCCTGTCCTCCCATAATCTTTTGTCAATGCCTCTCCTGTATCACTTATTATTTCCTCACTTGATTGTGAACTTTAAAAAAGTTTAGAAATATTTTAAGCACCTCAGAAAGTATAGAGTGAATAATAAAATAAACTCCCAGGTACCCATTCTTGTCAAATCTTAGCATTTTTGCTCTATTTGCTTTAGATGTGTTAAAAAATTAAAAATAACTTCTATAGATATAGTTGAAGGTTCCTAGGACCCTTTCCCAATGTCTTTCCCTTTCCTTCCCCTCAAAGGCAATCACTGGGCTTCCCTGGTGGCGCAGTGGTTGAGAGTCCGCCTGCCGATGCAGGGGACATGGGTTCGTGCCCCGGACCGGGAGGATCCCACATGCCATGGAGTGGCTGGGCCTGTGAGCCACGGCCGCTGAGCCAGCGCGTCCAGAGCCTGTGCTCCGCAACGGGAGAGGCCACAACAGTGAGAGGCCCGCGTACTGCAAAAAACAAAACAAAAATGCAATCACTCTCTTAAATTTGATGTTTATCATTTCTTTGCATATTTTTATACCATGTACGTACAAATTCACAAACAATGCATGGTGTTTTTACATATTTTAAAAATTTATATAAATCAATATAATACTGCACATATTATTCTGCAAGTTGTTTTGTCTTAACATTATATGATGATCTGTCCATGTTGATACCTGTAACTCTAATTTAAATGAGTGAGATAAAAAATATATGGCAGGGAATTCCCTGGCGGTCCAGTGGTTAAGACTCTGCACTTCCACTGCAGGGGGTCCGGGTTCCATCCCTGGTCGGCGAACTAAGATCCCACATGCTGCATGGTGCGGACAATAAATAAATAAACGTACACATTAAAAAATATATATATGCTAGCATAAATGTTCAACGAGGTGTAATCTAACTTTGTGTAAGCAGAGAACGTGTTATATTGTGCAGTCGTGATTCTCATAATTTGCCAGCTACAATATGTGACTTACCAATCATTAGCCTGCCTTCTGCTGACTGCCGTACTGGAGACCATGTCACAGTATAGTACAGATATCTCTGAAGACACATTACATTAAGAATCAGGACTGGACAGCATCTTTCATAAACTATAGAGATGGACTAAATCTACAGGTTTGAAATTTATCAAGGACAAGTGTAAGGTGCTGCATTGGGGTAAAGAAATCCAATGGCACAAATATAAGAGGGGGAGATGTGGCTTAGAAGCAGAACATGAGCAGGAAATGGTTTTTTTTTCATTGACAAGTAAGCAAGGCTGTGAAAGGCAGCTCCAGTGGGGAACCACTGAGCTGGAGTCTGGAATGAGGAAGTTGGGCGATGGAGTACACTCCTCAGGGCTGCATGGACCTTACCGGAAGGCAGGCCTCAGTTTCTGAATGTGGAGCTTGTGCAGAAGAAACTAACGAGGATGGTTGAAGGAAAAGGTAATGTTTTCAAGAAAAGAGGTTGAGCCCCATGGGGATCTTGATGTGTGATTTCCATGATGGAAAGGGAGTTCCGTGTGGCCCTGAGAGAGGCCTGGGCCAGTCCTGTTCCTCTTTCTGAATTGCTACCTCGGCACCACCTGCCCTATCACAGAAGCTGGAAACCTGGGAAGGGTCCTCAGCTCTCCCTCACGTCCTGCCCTCCTACCTACCTGACCATCATTTTACCTAATCATTCAGCAGCTTTGGATATTGGAACCAGTCTTCCTGCATGAAACACTATCTCCTGTTGGTTTTGTGGGTCGCCTGTATTCCTAAATTTCCTCCGACCTCTAAGAATGCCAGAGGTGCAACTGGATTTTGTGGAGCCGGAAGGGGTTTCAATTTGGGGGGCTTTCTTTAAAAGAATACCAAATTATTAATAAAAGGCCTTGAATGGGGCCCATACAAGAGAGAGAATTATTTTTCAGCAAATCCAACTCAGGCCTTTTTACACTAATCTTCTTTCAAGCCACATGGTAAAATTCCTGAAGACACACCCAAACCCTTTTCTCTTCTAATGCTGTACACTTTCCTGGTTTGGAGGAATTCATATCTTAAATGTCCATGACTACCTGGTGACTCCCAAGATTATGTCTCCAGCTCTGGCCTTTCTGTCTCCAGTCCCATGCTCAGACTTAGTCATCCTGACTAAGCTATCTCACAGACACTGCACATTTCCTGTGGCTGAGACTGAAAGGTGGCCTTCTCCCTCACCACCTGGTCCTTTTACAGGGTCCCCATCTCACCAAATGGCACCAGCATCTACCCAGCTCTGAAAGCTAGATGCCCAGGCACCATCCTTAACACCTCTTTCTCCCTCAGCTTATATCCAGTCACATTTAACTTTATCTCTTTTCTCCTCTCCATCTTCATTACCACCTTCCCAGCCAAGACACTATCAGGTCTTGGCTGGACCACCACAATGGTCTCCTGACTCGTCTTCCTACATTACTATCTGACATCCTCCCCCACCCCTTCTCTCCTCTACACAGCTGCTGGGGTATCTTTCCAAAAGGCCTTTCTGATCAGATATGAACCTGATCTTAGAATGTTTTGAACGCATCTATTACATTTAGGATAAAGATCAAATCCTTAACTAGGCCCTAAAGGCCCTGCCTGGTCTAGTCCTGCCCAGCTCTCAGCTCCCCTCCCACCAACCTGCCTCTGCTCTTCAGTCTCTCAGGCCCTCCGGCATCCTAGCCTTTGCCTGGAAATCTCTTCCTCAGCCTCCCACTCCTGACTCCTCAATCTAGGTCAGGTTCCCTGATTACTCTCTCTTAAAGAGCATCATTTCACTCCCGAGTCTATGGATTCAGTATTACACATTCACTAGTGTGATTGATTTGATTGATTTAATGTCTGGCTTTCAACTAGACTCGGCCCCATGCAGGCTTAGACCACGCATGTCTCTGTTTGCTTTTCCATGTGTCTAGACCTTGCTCATAGCAAGTCCTTCAATTCATAATTGTTAAAGAGTGAATAGACCCCTGGGAAGTGGATAAAACAAAATAAAATAGGATGATGCAAGCCTAGCTTCTAGGTCTTGGGCCAGAGAATCTTTAACTTTGAACAAACAAGATTCAAGGACACTATAAGTTGTGGAGGCATGTGCCCTGTTACGCCAGAAAATATATTCCTCTCCAAAGGTTAGGATTTGGCAATTCCCAAAGTCCAAGGACACGACTTTGCTGTCAGGGCCATCTGTCTGCCTGCCTGTAGCTTTAATAGACTGTTTTCCAAGTATGCATTGACGTCAGTGGGAGTTCCTTGGGCTCAGAGCACCTGACTCAGCCTCTGCAGTGCAATTTGGAGAGAAGGATTTGTCCTGAAGACATTTCACCTGCTACCTCTTTGGGGCTTAAAGTGAAATTTAGCTTTTATATGTTTTTTTTTTTTTTGCCGTGGTGTAAATTAACCTTCAGTTGCTCTTTGTATTTCCTATTTCATTATTTACAGACTATTAAATAAAAATCTAAATGTGGAGCTGGGGCTGGGGGAGGGGAGCAGAATCAAATTCTTTTTGGTCTTTTGCCAAAGTTCCAAACTGGCACAGTTAAAGGTACAAGGAGAAATGTTTTGTCACTTTAGGGTACGATAGAGGCTGCAGGATTTTAAGTGTTCCATGCCTTTTTTATTATTAAAAAAAATAAATAAAAAAAAAATCACCTTCAACCTTCAAAATAAAATGGGATCCCAGAAAACCCTCGCCAAAGGACTAATCAGGGCAACATATTATAATACAAGAAATATGCTTGTAGGGCTTCCGTGGTGGCACAGTCGTTGAGAACCTGCCTGCTAATGCCGGGGACATGGGTTCGAGCCCTGGTCTGGGAGGATCCCACATGCCGCGGAGCAACTAGGCCCGTGAGCCACAACTACTGAGCCTGTGCGTCTGGAGCCTGTGCTCAGCAACAAGAGGGGCCGCGATAGTGAGAGGCCCGAGCACCGCGATGAAGAGTGGCCCCCGCTTGCCACAACTAGAGAAAGCCCTCACACAGAAACGAAGACCCAACACAGCAGAAATAAGTACATAAATTAATAAACTCCTACCCCCAACATCTTCTTTAAAAAAAAAAAAAGAAATATGCTTGTAATGAAACAGATATCCTGTCAACTGTTCATAAAAAGTAGTCACATGAAACCTTACATTTCATACGGGCTTCTTTAAAATACAATATAGCAAGATACTACAATATTGTCAGAAATGTTTGCAAAGGCCTCAAAATAAAGTTCTCCTTCATTAGTGCTCTCAAAGTGTTTTGGACGCACCTTCATATAGTGCCTCTCACGGCACTGATAAGTTGTTTGAGTGTCTCCTTGTTGAGACTGGGAAACCCCTGAGGCTGGAGCACATTTTTTAGCTATTTGTGATAGGCCTAGCTTCAGGGTGTCTGGCACATGGTAGGTGCAAAGAGAACAGGAATCAGATTCAGAGAATTCTGTGCTCCAATCCTGCTCTCATATTTTCAGACTCTATGACCTTGGCAAATTCCTAAACTCCTCAAGTTCCATCATTCTGTAAAATGGGGAATCACACTTCCTCACAGAGCAGCTATGATAATGAAATGAGATGTGTGCCCTGCATGCAGTAGGTACTCCATAAATGTTATTATTAAGGACTTAAGAACTAGGATTCTGGGCTCTGCCTTTTGCTAGCTGTGTGACCTTGGGCAGTCCCATAACCACTCTGAGCCTTGGCTTCTCCATTGCAAAATGGGAATAATAATATCTACCCATCAGAATTGCAGTGAGGAACCGATTTTAGACTATTGGATTCAAAGGACCAAAAACAGTCTAGTGACTAATACACGGTTGTCAATCATTTATTTTTTCATGTAGGAATGTTCCAAAAAATAAACGATCATCTACCCTCACCATAAAATAAAGAGTATTTTAACACCAAAAGAATAGGAAGAATTAATTTCTGTAAATGAAGATATCTTTAAAGAAAAATGTTTTCCAATGGCTTTATTTTAGACTGATGACAACTTTAGTCTTGTGCCAGCACTAGTCCACATCCAGCCTTTGGAAACCATTCACTATGAGGATTAAATGAGATGATGTGTGTTAAATAGCTGAGCATAGAGCCCAGCACACAGGAAACACTAAATAAGTTTAACTGCTCCTATTTAATATTATTTTATCATCATCATAAATTAAAATACATAACTCCTCCATTAAAAAGACTGATAACTGAATGAACAAATGCCTGTTATGTTTGTAATCAGTGGAGCTAAAGAAGGAAAAGAGGTAATGATACGAATGACTGGTCAGAGGCTTTGGGAAGAAGAATATTACTGGTAAACATTCACTGAGGGCTTCCTACGTTTCAGGTACTCCTCTTAAGTAATTTACACGTATGATCTCATCTGTGCTTCATAAAAACCCCACTTTTACAGATAAGGCAACAGAGAGGTTACAGAACTTGGTCCAGGTTACCCGTTAGGAAGTGGTGAGGCTGAGATTTCAGCCCAGACAGACTCCATCACCATAATCTTCTGCCTCCCTCTAATAAACATAAGATATAGGATAAATTCCAATTTAAATGATACGTTGAAAAAAAATAGAGAAAAGAAGTAAAACACGATTGAGAGGGAGAGCAGCAGACTGTGTCATTGAACTAGATGCTGGGCAGCAAAGAAAAGCATTAGAAGATGGGCACGTTGCCCCATAATCATACCTAGTTTTATGTAAAAATGTCATGCTCCGGCAACGTGTCAGATACCATTTTCAGTGCAGTTCTGAAGAATTTCATGTGTCAAGGGCTTGACACATCATCTTTATTTTCTGCTGTGCTTCTCCATCTGGGTTTTCTGAAGTGTGTCATACCTTTGATAGCGATGCTTGGAAGGGGTTAGGGGTGAGAGTGAGGGGGAAGCATTCCCGTTTGTCTCTGAGTCTTGTTGAAGTGTTTTCAATCCTCTGTATTGCCAAGACCACTAGGGGGAACTGCTGGGAGGGCACCATGTTCCATCTGGGGTAGGGGTGAGAGGCCAGGTGGGCAGGGGTAACCTCCTTGGCACTGGTCACCTGCGTAGAACCCAGGCTGGTGAATCAAACTGCCTGAGAAGTAGCCACTGCTTCATTGCTCTCCACCAGCTCCATGGCGGGTGACAAAAGCCCGCTCCGGAGACAGGCCCGTGCAGAATAGAATGAAACAAGAGGTCACATTTTCCCAGAGTCTCACTGTCAACACGTGGCCAACGCCTAGCTAAAATTGGCAGCCGTGGCCACCCAAACCTCCCTCCAGCCCAAAGCAGAGAGACTGGCTTCTTGGAGATGGTTCAGTCACAGCCATGCCCTGGATCGTTCCCAAGCTGATGCTCCACAGGGACCCGTGGAGGAACCAGCCAAGGTCCCAGTGTCTTGGAGGGGGCTGCCAACGCCAGTTGCTCTTTTGAAGACCGGATACCTCTGTGTGGGTTGAGATCAAGGCTCTGGGGTTCACGGGATGCCAAATCACACATGCTTTCTGCCGTCTCATTATCAATCTTGTTTCTTATTAACCCAAACAAACGCTTTAGCCTTGACATCTGTGTTAGCACAAAAAATTATACCCTCTTCGAGGTTTAAATTGATAGCATTTTCTGTGTTCCAGGCACTGAACCAAGCACTTTATGTGGATTATCTACTTCTCCCAGCCACCCTTCGCAGAGATGGGAAAGCACAGAGAGGTGTAGTAACTCACCAAGGGGCACACAGCGAGTGTGCTTAGAGACCAGATTAACTCCAAAATCTAAGAGCTTTAACCACACATCAGCATCTCTCTCCCGTGAGGGTTGCAAAAAGAACAATTATTTAAGTGTTCAAGTCTCTATTTTCTTCCTGAATGAATTACAAGCTCCTTGAAGGAAGGGACCATTTCTTACCAAGATGCTTCCATAATGTCTCCGTCATCTTGTATTGCTGTAAAAAATGCGACAGGCTGGGTGGTTTAAATAACAGGCATTTATTTCTCAGGCTGGAGGTTGAAGATCAGGGTGCCAGCCTGGTCAGGTCCTTGTTGAGGGCCCTCTTCCTGGTCATGTCCTCACATGGCTTTCCTTGGGGAGTGCATGCAGAGAGAGACCGTTTCCCCCTCTTATAAGGGGACAGATCCCATCCATAAGGGATGAGACCTAATCATGACATAATCATCTCCCAAGGGCCCTACCTCCTAATACCACCATGTTGGGGGTTAGGATTTCTACATACAAATTGGGAAGGGGACGCAGACATTCAGTCCATAATACATAGTATTCATTGGTGCATTTGGGAAACATTTATCAAGGACCTATTATGTACTAGGGACTGTGCTAAGCATTTGCCAAAGCAAAGATAAAAAATCATCAGGTCTGTTCTTCGGAAGCTAACAGTCCTATGAGGGTAATACCCAGGGAAGTCGATGAGTTATTACAAAATAACCAAGTCTACCTGGCATGACATATGCCATGCTAGCAGATCTGAGCAGTTTTTTTTATAGACTATTAACATATTTTACCTTAGATGCAATAAACAGGAGTGTTATTATCAGATAAAATACTTAAATTAGTCTGGTGGTGGGTGTAGCATAATCAGAAATATATATCTGGTCTTTATTTCCAGTTCCTGACACAGAGCTCCTAAATCCTTTTGGAATTTCCTGAGTGATAAGGATGCTAGGATGTTTTTTGTTCTAATGAGGTACTCTTGGTGGGGCCCCCAGATAGCTTCAGGATGGGGGCATGTTGCCAGAAAGACCAAATCTTGATTAGAAGCCTGTAAATTTCAGCCTCATTCCCCAGCCTCCGGGGAGGGGAGAGAGGCTAGAGATTGAGTCAATAACCCACCATGCCTACATGATGAATCATCCAGGAAAAAAAAAAACCCTAAATAAGGGTTTGGAGAGCTTCTGGTTCAGGGAACAGATGGAGGTACTGGGAGGATGGCATCCCCAGAGAGGACATGAAAGCTACATGCACTGCCCTTCACTTTCAGGCCCTCTTCATCTCGTCGCTTTGGCTGTTCCTGAGTTCTAGCCTTTATAATAAGTTGATAATATAGCAAATGAACTGTCTTCCTGAGTTCTGTGAGCCGTTTTAGCAAAGTATCAAACCTGAGGGGGTGGTGGTGGGAACTCCCAACTTCTAGCCGGTCTGTCAGATGCCTCAGGACTTGTGACTGGCGTCTGAAGTGAGGGCAGTCTTGTGCAACTGAACCCTTTAACTTGTGGGATCTGATGTTAACTCCAGGTTGGTAGTGTCAGAATTTAATTTACCTGTAGGACGCCCAGGTGGTGCCTGGAGATCAGAATTGGTCGCTTGTGTTGGAAAGGCACCTCAGTGGCATTCTTGAGAGAACAACATAAATTTGTTCATCGTTAAATGCGATGAACATCAGAAGACACAAACTTTTCTGTCAAAAGTGGGTAGCCAACTCGAAAGCACATACAATTTCATTAAAAAAATAAATAAATTTATTTATTTATTTATGGCTGCGTTGGGTCTTCGTTGCTGAGCGTGGGCTTTCTTTAGTTGCGGTGAGCAGGGGCTACTCTTCATTGCGGTGCGCGGGCTTCTCACTGCAGTGGCTTCTCTTTGTTGTGGAGCATGGGCTCTAGGCGTGCAGGCTTCAGTAGTTGTGGCACACGGGCTCAATAGTTGTGGCTTTCGGGCTCTAGAGTTCAGGCTTAGTAGTCGTGGTGCACGGGCTTAGTTGCTCAGTGGCATGTGGGATCTTCCTGGACCAGGGATCAAACCCAAGTCCCCTGCATTGGCAGGCGGACTCTCAACCACTGTGTCACCAGGGAAGCCCCCGGGAATATTTTTAAAACAATAAATCAGACCATGTCACTTGATGTGCAAACTCCTCCTCAATGACTTGCAGTTCTTTTTAGATGAAAACACAGATTTCCCACCATGGGCTGCAGTGACCTGCATGATCTACCTCCTAACTCTACAAGCTCGTATGATGATGATGACCGATAGACAGACAGCACTTCCTGAGCATCCACCATGTACTCTACACCCTTTGTCTCACTGAATCGTTTTGACAGCCCTAGCGCCCCT
Source organism: Delphinapterus leucas (assembly GCF_059928025.1). Classification (NCBI taxonomy): domain Eukaryota; kingdom Metazoa; phylum Chordata; class Mammalia; order Artiodactyla; family Monodontidae; genus Delphinapterus; species Delphinapterus leucas. The sequence goes on along the minus strand of NC_143135.1, from coordinate 69,218,402 downwards.
GTGCTGAAATTTACAAAGCAGCCACACTCTGCTCCTTTCTATTTCAAATACCCACAGAGCCCTGTCCCACCTCTGGACCTCAGCATTTGCTCTTGGTCCCAGAGGCTCTTGTTCCAGTTCTCATGGCTGGCTCACGTGCATCCAATCAGGAGTCCGTGCAAACGTCACCTCTTCAGAGAGACCGTCCTTGACTTAATCTAAGCAGCTCCCTCCCCTTGTGAAATCCTTTCCTGTGATGACTTCTTGCTGTGACGACTTATTGGAGCCTACGATGGCTATGTTTATTGCTTTTCTTGTGTTCGTTTTTCCACCTAGAACATTTTTTTTTCTCTAACAGCTCTTGATTTTAATACCGTTACTGGCTTTTCAACATAATGAATACATTTAAAAATTCATAGCAAAATCCATACACCTGTGGTCAATTAATGACGACAATGGAGGCAATAATATATTAATACAATGGAGAAAAGACAGTCTCCTCAACAAGTGGTGGTGGGAAAACTGGACAGCCATATGCAAATCAATATGAACACTCCGTCACACCATACACAAAAAAACTTCAAAATAGCTTAAATACCCAAGTATAAGACATGACACCACAAAACTCCCAGAAAAGAACATAGGCAAAACACTCTCAGACATAAACTGTAGCAAAATATTTTCTTAGATTAGTGTCCCAAGGCAAAAGAGATATATAAGCAACAATGAACAAATGGGACCTGACCTAAAAAAACTTAAAAGCTTTTGCACTGCAAAGGAAACCACAAACAAAACGAAAAGGCAACCTAGGGAATGGGAGAAAATATCCGCAAATGATGTGACCCATAAGGGGCTAATCTCCAAAATATACAAACAGCTCATACAACTCAATAAAACAAACAACCCAATCAAAAAATGGGCAGAAGACCCAAACAGACACCCCTCCAAAGATGACACACAGATGGCCAACAGGCACCTGGAAAGATCCTCAACATCAATAACCATTAGAGAAATGCAAATCAAAACCACCACGAGATATCACCCCACACCAGTCAAAATGGCCACCATCAAAAAGTCCACAAACGATAAATCTGGACAGGGTGTGGGGAAAAGGGAATCCTCCCACACTGCTGGTGGGGATGTAAACTGGTGCAGCCCTCATGGAAAACTGCGTGGAGATCCCCCAAAAAACCAAAATTAGAGCCACCACACCCAGCAATTCCACCCCTTGCCATACACCCCCAAAAGATGAAAACTCTAATTCAAAAAGATACATGCACCCCAATGTTCATAGCAGCACCATCCACAAGAACCAAGACACTGAAGCAGCCCAAGGGCCCATCAACAGATGACTGGCTTAGGAAGATGTGGCATATTTATATACAATGGAATATGTATTACTCAGTCACAAAAAAGAACTAAATATTGCCATTTGCAGCAACATGGATGGACCCAGAGAATATCACGCTAAGTGAAATAAGTCAAACAGAAAAAGACAATTAAAGATTTCACTTATATGCGGAATCCAAAAAACTAATACAAATGAATCTACACAAAAAACAGAAGAACTCACAGACAAAGAAAACAAACTTATGGTTACCAAAGGGGAAAGGGAGGGGTGGTGGGATAAATTAGGAGTATGAGATTAACAGATACAAACTACTATACATAAAACAGATAAGCAACAAGGATTTACTATATAGCACAGGGAACTATATTCAGTATCTTATAATAACCTATAATGGAAAATAATCTGAAAAAAATATCTATAACTGAATCTCTTTGCTGTACACCTGAAACTAACACAATATTGTAAATTAACTATATTTCAGTAAAAAAAAAAATATATATATATTTAATGAACAATGCTATGACACACCATACTTACCCCACCTCACTGTCTTGTTCTGCTCGGAGCATAGCAAGCCACTGCTGTTTATACACAGAAGATAGCCATTCTGAAGGTACTAGAGAATCTTGTTCGATAATTCTCGTGGAGGCCAAATCACTGATAATATACTGTAACCTTAAATGTCTGAATACTGACACAAATGGTTTTCCTTGCTCAGTTTCAAGGAAGGTCATACCTTCAAAGTCTTTTCTCCTCTTAGAAAACCAGACATCTGTTTCAGTCAAAAGCTGTTTTAAAGATCCATTCCAAGAAAGGACAAGTTGAAGGAACATCCACTTTTTTTTTTTGCGGTACGCAGGCCTCTCACTGCTGTGGCCTCTCCCGTTGCGGAGCACAGGCTCCGGACGCGCAGGCTCAGCGGCCATGGCTCACGGGCCCAGCCGCTCCGCGGCATGTGGGATCTTCCCAGACCGGGGCACAAACCCGTATCCCCTGCATCGGCAGGCCGACTCTCAACCACTGCGCCACCATGGAAGCCCAGGAACATCCAATTTTTAAGGGCTGTGTACACATCCATCTCCACTTGCATCACAAATAAGTTAGATGAACCAATGAGTTGTTTCATGACATTTATACTGAGTTCTTTAAAATGTTCAACATTCTGGTGAGTCATCAAATTGTTTAGAAGCCATTCAAGGCACTTTTTCTTTACAGAATCCAGTCCATAGGTCCCTGCCGATGTGTAATAGCCACATACGGGTTTTCACACTAATTGTTTCCTTCATCGTCTCACCACACTGCTGTATTAAACCATCCAACTGTAGCATACAAGCTGCTGCCAAAATGGCAATAACTCGACTGGGCTTTATTAAGACATCATCTCGATACAATGACCCAAATGCCACCTGCAGTGCTTCTATATCAATATTCTGGTCTGGAGTCTCCAGTTCAATAATATTCATGCTGGACTCCTTCCATGAACCACTGAACATACTAGGAAAGGAGCCAGATTGACATAAATACATTTTGTGTAAGCTCCACTCTTCTAGAGCACAAATCTTAATGTCACTGTTTTCACCATTTAAAAATAATGTTTGATAAATATATTTGGATGTACTCTTCAGTGTTTTCCTCCAAGGGGTGTTGAGGAGTCGCTGCTGCCTGTCCCCTTCCTGCTCATCCTCGTCTGTCTCGGAACCGGGGTGACAGCAGCAGAAGGCCCCGCTGCTCCGCTTGCGCTTGCGGCTGCCCGGACAATAGCAGAAGCCGTGCGCGGCCGCGTCGCCACCAGTCTCCGGCCTCCGGGCCGAGGCCGCAGCCCCAGAGCCCGGCTCCTGCTGGGCTCAGGCTCGCCCCTGGTGGCGCAGCACTCGGCTGCTCAGCGAGCGCATGGGTCATGGCTCGCAGGGACTTCAGAGAGCGCACCTCAGTGAGCCCGACGAAGGCGGTTTCCCGTCATGGCCCGGCCGCCACCGCCGGCCTCCATGTAGCCTGCGTGCCTACACCGCCACCTTCTCACGTGCAGCCCGGACCGTTGCAGAGGGCGCTGCTGCCTCCATCCTCTGCCCTGCTCCCCGCGTCTGCCTGCGCCGCGCGGCCGGACCGCAGGTGAACATTTTTTTTTGAATTTTAGTTTTTTAAATACAGCAGGTTCTTATTAGTTATCTATTTTATACATATTAGTGTATATATATGTCAACCCTATCTCCCAATTCATCCCACCCCCCCCCCAATGTTTTGCCCCCTTGGTGCCCATATGTTTGTTCTCTACATCTGTATCTCTATTTCTGCCCTGCAAACTGGTTCATTTGTACCATTTTTCTAGATTCCACATGTATGCATTAATATACGATATTTGTTTTTCTTTCTGACTTACTTTACCCTGTATGACAGTCTCTAGGTCCATCCACGTCTCTACAAATGACCCAATTTCATTCCTTTTTATGGCTGAGTAATATTCCATTGTATATATGTACCACATCTTCTTTATCCATTCGTCTGTCGATGGGCATTTAGGTTGCTTCCATGACCTGGCTATTGTAAATAGTGCTGCAATGAACACGGGGGTGCGTGTGTCTTTTTGAATTATGGTTTTCTCAGGGTATGTACCCAGTAGTGGGATTACTGGGTCATATGGTAATTCTACTTTTAGTTTTTTAAGGAACCTCCATACTGTTCTCCATAGTGGCTGTATCAATTTACATCCCACAAACAGTGCAAGAGGGTTCTCTTTTCTCCACACCCTCTCCAGCATTTGTTGTTTGCAGATTTTCTGATGATGACCATTCTGACTGGTGTGAGGTAAAAACTAACTCATTGTAGTTTTGATTTGCATTTCTCTAATAATTAGTGATGTTGAGCAGCTTTTCATGTGCCTCTTGGCCATCTGTATGTCTTCTTTGGAAAAATGTCTATTTAGGTCTTCTGCCCACTTTTTGATCAGGTTGTTTGTTTTTTTGATACTGAGCTGCATGAGCTGTTTATATATTTTGGAGATTAATCCTTTGTCCGTTGCTTTGTTTGCAAATATTTTCTCCCATTCTGAGGGTTGTCTTTTTGCCTTGTTTATAGTTTCCTTTGCTGTGCAAAAGCTTTTAAGTTTCATTAGGTCCCATTTGTTTAATTTTTTTTTATTTCCATTACTCTAGGAGGTGGGTCAAAAAAGATCTTGCTGTGATTTATGTCAAAGAGAGTTCTTCCTATGTTTTCCTATAAGAGATTTATAGTGTCCAGTCTTACATTTAGGACTCTCATCCATTTTGAGTTTATTTTTGTGTACGGTGTTAGGGAGTGTTCTAATTTCATTCTTTTACATGTAGCTGTCCAGTTTTCTCAGCACCACTTATTGAACAGACTGTCTTCTCTCCATTGTATATCCTTGTCTCCTTTGTCATAGATTAGGTGACCATAGGTGCATGGGTTTATCTCTGGGCTTTCTATCCTGTTCCATTTATCTATATTTCTGTTTTTGTGCCAGTACCATACTCTCTTGGTTACTGTAGCTTTGTAGTATAGTCTTAAGTCAGGCAGTCTAATTCCTCCAGCTCTGTTTTTTTCTCCCCAAGATTGCTTTGGCTATGGTTGCCCGTGGAAGTGGGAGAGAGCTTAGGAAATCAGAGTGATTAGATTAATGCCACACAGGTGAGGGAACATGGATTCGAGAAAGCAGAGCCTGTGGGCAAGACATGAGGCCTGTGGTGTAGTAAGAATGAAGAGGATGCTGGGCATTGAGTTAATGTTCAAAGTGTTTGCTCAGTAAATGGCAGATGTTCAAAATATGCAAGATGAAATATACAACACATCATATGAACTGGTTAAAGGAAATGTGGGTGGTGCGATAGAGAGGCATATGCTTCTTTAACCCCAGTGTGACTGTTAATGTATAGACAAGCATTGTCTGTCCTTGAATGAAGGACTCTAGATACAATTTGTAGGTAAGGCACAGCATTAAGAACTAGAAGGGCCTTCAGAGTGGACCTGTGCCCTATTCTCATTCTCACCTGTGTAGCCTTGCTCTCTTTTTTGTGTGTGTGTGTGTGTGTGTGTGTGGTATGCGGGCCTCTCACTGTTGTGACCTCTCCTGTTGCAGAGCACAGGCTCCGGACGGGCAGGCTCAGCAGCCATGGCTTATGGGCCCAGCCACTCCACGGCATGTGGGATCTTCCCGGACCGGGGCACGAACCCGTGTCCCCTGCATCGGCAGGTGGACTCTCAACCACTGTGCCACCAGGGAAGCCCTAGCCTTGCTCTTTTCACCAGGGCTTTTTTCACATTCCCTGACTATGTCACATGCTTGCCACCTCCAGATTTTTGCCCCTGATGGCTTCTTTCCCCTATCCTTGCTGGCTGAGATCCTACTCATTTTTCTTGGCTAAGATACATAGTCATGTCTGATGCCTTCCTTACTTTCATTCAGATGAAATCCATTGCTCTGCTCTATGCTCCTGTGTCATTCGCGTTGAGGTCTATTATGTGAATATGCACTGGGCACAATCTGTGGTGAGTAACAGAGTAGTCTCTTTTTAAAATTGAAATTTAGTTGATTTACAATATTGTGTGACTTTCAGATGTGCAGCATAGTGATTCAATATTTTTGCAGCTTATATTTCATTATAGGTTATTATAAGATAATGGGTATAATTCCCTGTACTGTACAGTAGATCCTTGTTGCTTACCTATTTTCTATATATAATAATATCTGTTGATCTCATGGTCCTAATTTGCCCCTCCCTCCTTCCCTTTCCCCTTTGGTAACCAGAAGTTTGTTTTCTATATCTGTGAATCTCTTTCTGTTTTGCATATACATTTATTTGCATTATTTTTTAGATTCCACATATAAGTGATATCATATAGTATTGATATTTGTCTTTCTTTGTCAGACTTATTTCACCAAGGATAATATTCTCTAGGTCCATCCAATTTGCTGCAAATGGCAGTATATCATTCTTTTTTATGGCTGAGTAATATTCCATTGTGTATATGTACCACATCTTCTTAATCCAGTTGTGTGTTGATGGGCACTTGTGTTGCTTCCATGTCTTGGCTATTGTAAATAGCGCTGCATCAATCTTTTCAAATTAGTGTCTTTATTTTTTCTGGATCTATACCCAAGAGTAGAATTGCTGGATCATATGGTAGTTCCATTTTTCATTTTTTAAGGAACCTCCATACTGTTTTCTATAGTGGCTGCAGGGTGGTCTCTTAAACCAGACTACCTATGTTTGCTCTTGACTAGCCAGGTAAGTTACTGAACCACCCTGTGCTTTAGTTTCCTCATTTGTGAAATGAAGGTAATAATAGTATGAATAATACTATCCACTTGTAGGGTTGTTGGAAGGATCTTATGAGCTAATATGTATGAAATGCAAGAACACCCCCTGGCACATAGTAAGGCATTGAGTGTGTTAGCTACTTCCCTGCTTGACTGTGGGTTTCTGAGAGTAAGTGGTGTAGGTCTTACTCTTTTCTGTGACCCCAGAGCCTGGCCAGTGGGTGGCTCACTGTGGTCCTCAGACAGTGCTGCTGAGTGAATGGATGGCACAGGTGAGGAAACTGGGGCTCTGAGCAGTTAAGGGGCATGTCCACAGCCCCACGGGAGCATGCATGCAGGGCCTCCTGAGACTCAGGTCAGTGCTTTTAGGTTGGCCATTGAATTGGTCATGTATGAATGTGGAGTAAGCTATTCTGTCTGTGTGCCTTTAGCACAGAAGACTCAGTGCATTTAAACTCACTTTTCAAGTTGCCTTTTATGACATCTAGGAGAGCGACATTTACAGTTACAGAACATAAAAAAAAAGTGAATGTAAATGTAACTTTCTGAAATTACTGTGATTTAGGGAATGATAGGTGTTATTTTTTCACAAGTTTTATGTACTGTGAGTGCATGCTATAGAATAACCTGAACAACAGTTGCAAATAAGCCTGAAGAGTACTTATTTCTACGATAGGATATGATGGCAGTGTGTGCCTTATCTTTCAAACATTTGCAAAATGTGTGGCATTTCTAACAGTTTAAGTGTGAGATATTTCCTCATGATATTTATTGGCCTAAGACGCTGTGAAACAGAGGCATACGCATATTTTGGGGCCCTGATTCAGAACCTCCATTACCTAAGTGTGTGCGCTAGGGAGAGGCAGGAGGGCAAGAGAGGGTCCAATTTCCTTCCCTCACAACGAAGACCTCTTGTCCTCTACCTGCAGGTGTCCCCTCTGCCCCGACTCTGGGTCCAGTTCTGGTTTGAGGGGGAACTTAAGGAACCCAGATCCATTGCAGGTTAGCTCTGCTGTTGGGCCCACTGATCTGGGTCCTGATGCCAGGTAAGGAAAACAAGTTATGGATTTCCCTATCTATGTCAGGCTCCTACATGCTTTATCTCACTTACGCTTCATAAGAAAGCCACATGTGATGAAACAGGTGCCTAGAGAGGTTAAGTTACTTGACTTAACCAGGATTCAAAATCTGGTGCATGGTGGAAACAACCCAAATGTCCATCAATTGGTGAATGGCTTAACAAAATGTGGCATATCCGTACAATGGAATAGTATGCAGTCATTAAAAAAGTGAAGTACTGATACATGTTATGTATTAGGATTCTCCAAAGAAACAGAACCAATAGGAGATATGTATATATGTATGTATGTGTGTATATATATATAACACCTATATTATAATATATATTAAATATATTAATATCAGTATACCTATATATCTCCTACCAATAGGAGACATATAAAATATATTAATATACTATGCATACATAATAAGGGATTAGCTCACATGGTTATGGAGGCTAATAAGTCCCAAGATCTTCAGCCTGCAAGCCAATACTCAGGAGAGCCAATGGTATAGTTCCAGTCCAAGTCCAAAGGCCTGAGAACTAGGAGAGCCAATGGTGTAAGCTCCAGTCTAAGTCCAAGTTCATGCTTGAAAACAGGCAGAGAGATAGAGAACAAATTTTCCCTTGTTCAGCATTTTGTTCTCCTCAGCCCCTCAATGGATTGGATGAGGCCCACCCTCACTGGGGAGGGCAATCAGCTTTACTCAGTCTACCAATTCAGATGTTCATCTCATCCAGAAACACCTTCACAGACACACCCAGAATTAATGTTTAACCAAATATCTGGGCACCCCATGGCCCAGTCAAGTTAACACATGAAATTAACCATCACCGGTTACTCCATGGATGAAACCTGAAACCATTATGCCAAGTGAAAGAAGCCAGACACAAAAGGTTACCTGTTGTATGATTCCATTTATATAAAATGTCCAGAATAGACAAATGCAGAGAAACAGAAAGCAGATGAGTGGCAGCCAGGACCTGGTGGGCAGGTGGAATGTGAGTGACTGCCTAATGGGTATGGGGTTTCTGTTGAGGGTGATGAAAATGTTCTGGAACTCGACAGTAGTGCTGGTGGCACAGCACTGTTAATGTAATTAATGCTACTGAATTGTACACTTTAAATCAGTTAAAAGGATAAATGTTATGTTCTGTGTATCCTGCCACAATTAAAAAACCAGCACATCTATCTTTGAAGACCTTGTTATTCTCATACAGCAGGATGTGCTTCGGCCGCGTCCCTGATTCACGGTGATTTCTCTCTGGAGAAACTGCTTAGCCTTCCAGTCCCCCTACTGCAGGGGCTGCTTGCTTTTTAAGGCCACCCCTCCGCGTCTCTCCTCTTCTTGCAACAGCCGGGTTGGAGCTTTGTCCTGGGGGGCGGGGGACCTATGATGTCACTCATTCTGACTTCCTGCCTGCTTGTAGCTTTTGGCTGGGTGCTCCTACATCTCTCTGGTTCCACCTGATACCTGCTGCCCGTCTAAACGCTCATCTTCGGCCTGTCATTTTGCGGGCTGGATTTCCATAGTTTGTTGCTGGGCCAGCTTGGCCTGGCCCCATCTCAGGGAGCTGGTCAGGCTGACCTGAGTCAAATGCTTTACGTGTCCTCCTCTCACTCACCTTATGCCCTTTCCCTCGTAGACACTCCCTCACTCTCCTACCCTACTCGTGACTTACCTGTTCTGCTTTTCTGACTGCCTGTACCTGTCAAAGTGTCCCCAAAGTGACAACTAGTCCTCTGCAGGAATTGGGTGAAGCCTACTCATTCTGGTGTTTCTTACCCTTCACCAGCTGGGCCCATCTTCCCAGAAAACCAGTGTCACCCATACCCACCCCACCCCTAATTAATCTTCCTAACATGTGCATCTAAGAGGCAAGACAGTGTAGAAGGGAAGAAGCCACATGATCTAAAACAGAGAAGAAGTGAAATGATAGGAATTTTGAACACAGAAGGAACGAAGAAACCATCACAAGCTCAAAGGAACATGGTAGGGGACCCTTGGGGTCTTACAGCATCACTGAAATAACATGATACAGGCAGCTATGGCTTTCATCCAATTCCCCCATCCCAAGGCCCCCGTCCTCTCCTGTGGGTGCTTAATGCTACTGAACCCTTTCTTCCTGCCAACACGATCCACACACCACCTCCTCAGCAGCCTTCGGTCACCGGGAGACAGGGCACAACCTGCTATTCTCTGAATAGGCAGCCATACTTCATTTGCCATGAATTTCCCAATGTCCCCGCCTGAGAAGGATGATGTCATTAGACATGTAAAGGGAAAAAAGAACGCTTTTCATCTTCCAGCTACAAAGGAAACAGGCTGCCTCTGGAAGAGGTGGTAGAGCAGGAAAAAAGCCCTAAGCGAGGCCGGGCTCACCTGTGCGGGGCAGGCTGCGTAGAATGACTTGGAACCTTGTCAGGCTTCCCCGGGAGGAAGGAGAGGTACAGAAGCTGGGAAATAGGCTCCATGCTTTGGCCTGAAAAAAATCGATCTTCTGCTGATTGAGAGAATCAAGCACTTTCCATCTCTCAATCCTATCAGGTACTGCAGTAAATACAAAGAGGAAAAGGACACAGCCCCTGCCCTCAGAGAGGATTTTTGCTGAAGGGGATGGGGGTTGGGGGCGGCAGGGAGGCAAGATACAGCCTCTCTGCCAGGCGATCCCTGCACATGGTCAGTGAGCAGTGGGTGGTGAAATAAACGGGGATTCAGAGGAGGCCGGAGCACTGGGGGCTGAGATAGCTTCTTGGAGAAGGGGGAGCCATACCCTGAGGAATGGGGGGATTTGGGACCTAGAAGGGAGAGCCATTCTGGGTGGAGGTCCCTTGTGACACAGTCAGGGGACGGTGAGGAGAAGCCTGGCTGAAGCTGAGCAGAGAAATGGCCGAGGACGGATGGAAAGGAAGGTGGCAGGGAAATGTGGGGAGGGCTTGACCAGTGTGCGACTTTGAATGGCCTCGAGCCTAATTTCCTCATCTCCAAATGGCCGTGAAAAGACCATGATGCTCATAAGCATCATTTAAGGCACTTGATGGGAAACCCTAACCCAGCACTCACCACTGTCCGGGGCCTCAAAAAACGGCAGTGCTGGGCTGAGATGCTTGGGCATTATCCCGCAGGCTGTGTGGAGACACAAGGGCTGCTGAGCAGGAGAAGGATTTCAAAACCCAGGCAGAGAGGGAATTATGAAGGATGTGAGAGGGGCTTGTGAAAGGTTAATCCCTGTCTGCTCTGACGGAGCCTGGCAGAGACCGAGAACTCTGATGGGAGACACTGAGGTCCTGGAGTTACCGGAATGGGAAGCCTTTCAGTGATCTCTCAGACCCTGCTTGAGGCCATTAGATCGTGTTGGAAATCTTTTCCCGAAAGCTCTCTAGAGCTCTCAGGCGGTAGGGGCTGCCAACCCCCAGTTCCCCCAAGCAGAAGCAGCATGTGAGGGATAGGACAGGAGAGACCCTCCTCCCTTATCAGTCATCACTGCCAGCCGTTTTTCACTCCAGCAGAAATTTAGCAGGTATATTAAAATGCATCCAGGCACAATAAAATCTTGTTTGAGGTTTAAAATACAGCTTGTCAGATGAGTATTTAGTGGTATGTTTTAATATGCATAAGTGCAAACTGGAATTTAATGTGTAGGCTAAAGTACACATTAGCAATTTCGTAAGTGAGCTAAAATTGTAGTGTACATGAGCAACTCGGGGGGCCTGTGGGGGGAAGGGGAGAGAGGAAACAAAATAGCATAAAACTTTGGGATCTTTTTTCTCTTTATTATTTATTTTATTTTATTTTTTTAATTAAATTTTATTTATTTATTTATTATACAGCAGGTTCTTATTAGTTATCTATTTTATACACATTAGTGTATATATGTCAATCCCAATTTATTATTTATTTTTTTAAAATTTAATTTAATTTATTTTTTATACAGCAGGTTCTTATTTGTTATCTATTTTATACATATTAGTGTATACATGTCAATCCCAATCTCCCAATTCATCCCACCACCACCAACCCCTGCTTGTCCCCCTTGGTGTCCATACGTTTGTTCTCTACATCTGTGTCTCAATTTCTGCCTTGCAAACTGGTTCATCTGTACCATTTTTCTAGGTTCCACATATATGCGTTAATATACGATATTTGTTTTTCTCTTTCTTACTTACTTCACTCTGTATGACAGTCTCTAGGTCCATCCACATCTCTACAAATGGCCCAATTTCATTCCTTTTTATGGCTGAGTAATATTGCGTTGTATGCAGGTAGCACATCTTCTTTATCCATTCGTCTGTCGATGGGCATTTAGGTTGCTTCCATGACCTGGCTATCGTAAATAGTGCTGCAGTGAACATTGGGGTACATGAGTCTTTTTGAATTATGGTTTTCTCGGGGTATATGCCTAGTAGTGGGATTGCTGGGTCATATGGTAATTCTATTTTTAGTTTTTTAAGGAACTTCCGTACTGTTCTCCATAGTGGCTGTATCAATTTACATTCCCACCAACAGGGTAAGAGGGTTCCCTTTTCTCCACACCCTCTCCAGCATTTGTTGTTTGTAAATTTTCTGATGATGCCCATTCTAACTGGTGTGAAGTGATAGGGATCTTTTTTCTTCATTCCTCTAAGTAGGCCCTTGAATTCCCAGGTGACTTTATAATGGAGTTTCCTCTTACTTATTGATTTTTAAAAAAAATTTATTTATTTAATTTATTTATTTTTGGCTGCATTGGGTCTTCATTGCTGCGCACGGGCTTTCTCTAGTTGCAGCGAGTGGGGGCTACTCTTTGTTGCAATGCGTGGGCTTCTCATTGCAGTGTCTTCTCTTGCTGCGGAGCATGGGCTCTAGGCGCTTGGGTTTCAGTAGTTGTGGCATGTGGGCTCAGTAGTAGTGGCTTCGGGCTCTTGAGCGCAGGCTCAGTAGTTGTGGCACATGGGCTTAGTTGCTGTGCGGCATGTGGGCTCTTCCCGGACCAGGGCTCAAACCCGTGTTCCCTGAATTGGCAGGTGGATTCTTAACCACTGTGCCTCCAGGGAAACCCTGATTGATTATTTTACCTTATGTTTTACTGAGATAGAATTCACATAATATAAAATTAGCCCTTTTACAGTGGATAATTCAATGGCATTTAGTACATTCACAGGGCTATGCTCTGCATCCATCATCTCTTTCTAGTTCCATAACATTTCCATCACCCCAAAAGGAAACCCTGCATCCATTAAGCAGTTACCTCTCCTTTCCTCCTCCCTCTGGCCCATGGCAACCACTCATCAGCTTTCTGTCTCCATGGATTTAACTATTCCAGATCTCTCTCTTTAATTTTAAAATTTATTATTAATTTTTTGCTTTTTTCTGTCTTATGATTCATAGAAGTGTATGTGTGTTTCTCTGGATCACAGGCAATAATGCCTGCTGCTTTGGAGAAATTCAGAGGTAGCAATGCTGGGAGCCAATATGTCAGGTTGTTGAAAGGAGAGGAACTACAGGATAGAAGGTATACAGGTAAGGCTGTAGAACCAATACCTGTAAGGCTAGGAGACAGTCCTACCAAGTTTTTCCCAAGGGGGCTAGTAACCTTTTTGTATTATCAGCCCCTTGGCAGTCTGATGAAGCTCTTGGACCTTTTCTTAAGATAATAATTTAGATGAAATAAAGCATACAGGATTACAAAGGAAGCCAATTATACTGAGATGCAGTTATAAAATATTAAAGTATTTGGTGATCAAGTGTTATGTATACCTCGTTAATACATTGACTAATGAAACCTAGCTGTGGATCTAATAACACTGTAATTTTAAAGTAGTGAGAGGTGTAAATTATATTTTGAGATATCTGCAACACTATAATGTGATATGAAAACATCTGAGTTCTATTGATGCCAAAGTCACAGATATTGCTAATAATACTGTGGTTTGTTGCTTATATTCATAATGGAAAGGAACATGCATGGAAGCTAGTGAAAGCAAAGATATCATTTTCCCCCAACCAGATTTATCCACAGACTTTGCTTAAGAATCCTTGTTCTGGAATCAGCGGTTTCTAACCTATTTTCAGCCACGGATTCTTTGAGAATCTAATGAAAGCTATCTGTAGGCCATCTCACCTCCAAAATGCATTATCTACAAGTATAAAAATTATGTCATATTTGTGGAACTCCTAATGGACATCCATGGACCATTTCCAGCCATGGACCCCCGGTTAAGAACTCCAATTCTACATGTACCAGCAGTCAAGGGCAGTGTATGATTTAGCATTTCTTAGCTGTAAATAACAGAAACTAACTCTGGAGCCAGGCAGTTTTAGAGGACCTCTGTAGTAGAAGCTTCTGGACAGTCTTATCTGTATCCCATAGCTAGAATAAGTAAGTTCCATCTGGGGCCAGGTTTTCAACCCTTGATCATTGTTCCAATGTCTGAGTGGCCCTAGCTCAGGTCACGTGCCCATCTCTGCACTAGAGGAGAGCTGGGCACCTTGATCAAATACCTCAGCAGACTGTATCTAGTGAGGAAGAATAATTTCTCAGAGGAATTTGAGGCACTATTATCAAAAAAGAAAGGAAGAAAACAGAAAAGAAAAAAAATTACTGTGGCTATAAGGCAGGCAAAAGAGAAGATAAATTTTAAGTCCCATGAAAACTAATGATGAGTACTGATTTTTTAAATTATTATTATAAGACATACTTTTTGGGAACATGTTGATGTTTCTGAAATCAGGATATCGCTCTCAATATGTGTATACACTGAAAGCAGCTCTCTCCTCCCAATGCCCAGAGAAGTAAACTGTTGTTCAATCAAATCAGCGTTGCATCTTACAGCTGAGTCTTAGAACCGGGGAACTGTGGTCTCTCAGAGTCAATCAAAGCCATACAGGCCAGATTTCCTGAAGCTTCAGAAAGTGCTTCCATTCCTATACTCTTCATGCCATTTTCTTTTTTTCTTTTTTCTTTTTTTTTCGGTACTTAGGCCTCTCACCGCTGTGGCCTCTCCCGTTGTGGAGCACAGGGTCCGGACGCGCAGGCCCAGCGGCCATGGCTCACGGGCCCAGCAGCTCTGCGGCACGTGGGATCCTCCCGGACCGGGGCACGAACCTGTGTTCCCTGCATGAGCAGGCGGACTCCCAACCACTGCGCCACCAGGGAAGCCCGCCATTTTCTCTTAATCTCTGCTCTTCTAAAGCATACTTACTTTGTTTAGTGTGGCTCTTCTTTCATATCAGATGTTTACCACACAAGTAAACGCTGAGATGAAATCCAATTCAATTAAGCAGGTGTTCACTGAACAGCAGCTACGAGTCAAGCTCTTTTCTAGGCACTGTGAGCATCATGCAAGGAGAATAAAACAGAGTCACCTGCTCTCCAAGAGCTTACAGCTTATGTGTAGAGGCTGCACACACACAGGAACCAGGTAAAACACTCACCTAGACTGGTAACCTAAGTGATGCTCACTTGATGTGCTCACCCAAGTGCCGCCACCGGGAATCAGGGGTTGAGAGAGCAGAGTAGTGAAGGAAGACCATCCCTGTCCTGTGTCTGTACCTGTGAGGCCACAGGTCTCCCAGGACCCCTCTCTGAAAGCAATGAGGTACCGTGGAGTTGTGCTCCTTGTCCTGGCCAGCATCCAAGAAATAGAGAATCCCTGGGTGAGGAGGACCACGTACCCCAGCATGGGCTCCCCATGGAGCCGCCCCCCATTCATCTCGCAGGTCTCTGCTTTAAGGTCACTTCCAGAAAGGTCCTCCCAGACCTCTCAATTTAGAATTAGGTCCTGTTATTAAACTTTCTCAAGGTGCCTTGTTCTTTTTCTCCAAAACACTTAAAATCATTTGTAATTACATGTTTATTTTTCTCTCCACTGGTCTGTGGGCTTTTCTCTAGGGAGGGAAAGGACTGTGTCTTTTTTGCTTGCCTCTGCATTCACGAAACTCAACAGCAGTGCCCGCGCATACGAAGTGCTCGGGAAATACGCGTGGAGTGATGGGAGAGTTAAGTATAGGCTAGAAACCGCATCAGTGCTTTCTGATGATGAAGCTCCTTTGAGGACAAGCGCACAGTTGATAGGAACTGCCATTTGACGTTAAAAAATGTGCCAGACCAAAGGGGCAGCTGGTATATGAGTCATTGATGAACATCTTAAGGGTTATGAGTCTGAGAGTTAAGGTAGTTAAGAAACATTGCTTTTTGGTTTGGAATTGAAAACCTGTGGTGAAATACTTACAACCTATGCAAAAAAGGTGGGGTCTCCTGCTCTGTTCCACCCACGCCAACCATTCCAACCATTCTGCCTTTAACGGGGCTCTGGGGAGTTGTGTGTTACTGTGCTCTTACTTTCCCGAGCCCCCCCCAAAATGCCATGAAACCCTGAAAGGAATTAGATGACCATGAAGACAGGCAAGTTAATGAAGCTCTTATTTCTGTTGAAATAGAAACTTAACACTTGTCAGCAGGGAGAAAGTTGTGAAGAAATTAAGTTGAAAGAATCCACTGGTGTTGCTGGCTTGAGAGTTTGCTTTGGTTGCTAGCAGTGGGGTGGAGTAGGGATTCCTTTCCATTCTTTAGCTGAAAACTTAAATTTCAGAAACCCAGAAGCAGTGAGCATGAAGATCTTGGTTGAACTTTTCATTACTGCTCCAATGTCTTTGTACAAATGAAAGCAGAGATCCTAAAACTTTCCTTATATGGGATTTTACAGCTTTATGAAAATGGGCAAGTCTCCCTTTACTGTAGAATTGAATAGGTATAAAATTTGGTTTCAAGTCTTTATTTTTTAAAAAAAGTATATATGTATGATATTACTACCAGTGAGAAAAAGACTTTTTTTTTTTGTGGCCTCTCCCGTTGCGGAGCACAGGCTCCGGACGCGCAGGCTCAGCGGCCATGGCTCACGGGCCTAGCTGCTCCGTCACGTGTGGGATCCTCCCGGACCGGGGCAGGAACCCGTGTCCCCTGCATCGGCAGGCGGACTCTCAACCACTGTGCCACCAGGGAAGCCCCCAAGACATTTTTATTATAATACTTGATACTTATGCAGTAGTCTTCTCTGAGGAATTCAAATTCCAGCCAAGTGTATGAAATGGGTAGGCTAGCTTCTGGTGGAAATGTAAATGTATGGGACTTAATGGTACGCCACTTGTCAAATACAAGAAATTGGGTATTTTCTTCAGTTTAGGGAAGATAAATTTCACCCCTTTTCTAGTTCTAGAAGAGTCTTTCCAGAATGTCAGCTTCTGGGAATCCTTATCGGATTTAACTTTAACACCAGTTGTGTACCTGCGGAGGGAAACATTGCCAAAGGTGTTAACTGTTTGACGTCTGTCTTCAGTTGGGCTTTAGGTGAATTATTTAAGAGTGCTAGGTCTCAGTGTTCCCCTTTGTAGCACAGGGATTAAAAACAATATCTCCTCTTAGGAGTAAGTAGCCCCCCTCTGTTGGAACAGTGTTGGTGACCTAAGAAGGACTCCCTTTGTCACAAGCACACACCTACATGCCTGCATGCATACACACGTGCACACGCACATACACACGTACTCTGTCATTGACCAGACCCCAAACCCAGAGCCTCATTCCTGACTGGACATCTCCGGAGCCACCACCAATCTCCTCCTGACCCACGGCCACAGACGTGGTCCTGGGAGTGAAGCCTCTTTAGGCTGTACATTCTAACCAGCTAATGTGTCTGCCATGTAGGCGACAGGCAGGAAAGGAAACAGAGGCACGATTCAAACAACAACAGTTGAATGAGTGATGGTCTATTGAGTCTGCTGAGCCTTTGCAGGGGTCACCCAGGTCTCTGAGATTGTAAGGTAGTAACGTCCAAGGCTTTCAGATTGCATGGTCCTGTAACATTACAAAGACGTTTGGGGGGGTACTGAGATTGCCAACTTTTAATTTTGCTGAAAAATGGCTGAAAACAAAACCCCAAGCTATCACAAGTCTCATATTCA
This sequence comes from Delphinapterus leucas, assembly GCF_059928025.1. Classification (NCBI taxonomy): domain Eukaryota; kingdom Metazoa; phylum Chordata; class Mammalia; order Artiodactyla; family Monodontidae; genus Delphinapterus; species Delphinapterus leucas. The sequence goes on along the minus strand of NC_143135.1, from coordinate 69,200,799 downwards.
TTGATACAAAAATGGAATGCATTTAGCTTTACATTGCTCTAATAAGATCTTGTTTTGCCCCTGAGTAGTAGAAACATCTCCAAGGACCTGCGGCCGTCAGCAGATGAGCCTGGAACCCTGCTGTAGAGGCTACACAGCCGGGTACGGAAGGGGCCGAGGGAGCAATTTTATGAACATACACGGCTAACCTGTGCTCCTGGCAGCTGCAGCCAGGCCACGAACCCAGTTTTAGCTTTGAGGCTCCCTACTCCTGCAAACACACTCTGAGGCACGCTGCCTTCACCATTCTAGACCTCCCCTTTCTTACTTCACTGCTTCTATAATTTATTTCTCAAGACTGGCACAGCCCAGCGCAACATGGCACATCTAATGCACACGGTAGTGTTTCCTCCTTCATCCTGAGTGTGAGTTCCTGTCGTCTCCACCGTGTCACAACAAGGTGTGTCTTCCACAGACCTATACCCTCATGTTCTCTTTGTTTATTTCACCATCCTTACAAAGCTAATGTCATGCGGACTGAGTCAGAAGAATCATAAGGCCCATATTATTCATTCATTCATTCATTTAATAAATATTGAGAGCCGATTATGCCCTAGGCTCCACACCAGGTGTTGGGGATATAGTAGTGGGTAAACAGGCACAGTCCCTTCTCTCATGGAGGGAGACCACGACAGAAACAAACAAACAAATAAATATATATTTATAAAATGCGATGAGAACAGTGAAAAGTCAGGAGTGTCATGAAAGAGTATCACAGATGGAGTAGTTAAGAAGAGCTTCCCTGAGAAAATGACATTCAAGCTGAGGCCTGAGAGATAACATCGTGGACATTCATTGGCTTTGGTCACCTTCCATCCACTTTCTCTTCTTTTGGTAACAACACCTGATTAATTTTGGGGGATTTCATTTGGGGAGCCCCATTCTTCTTGGGTTGGGGTTGTGATCAAGCTAGGTCATGTGACCAAGCCAGGTCAAGCTGGCTTTCATTCAGGGCTTGGAATCTTGTGTGGAGTGATGCGAGGACAGAAGAAAATTGGAGTGGGCAGAGTGTTCTGAGGGATGGGTTTGCCAAACGAATGCCTCTGGAGGGCTAGCTGCACCAGACCCTGTGGGGCAAGATGAAGGCTTTGGATTTTATCCTAAATGCAAAGGAAAGTTGTAAAGCTCTTTTCAGCATGGGGAGGATATTTTTAGTAGCAACCAATGTCACAAAGAAAAAACAACCCACCGAACAATCCAATCCAAGAAACAGTGTAAAGATCTTTGAGTTGGTCATCTCAGTTTTGCTCTGAGCCAGCTCCAGGACCCTAGGAATTTGTAAGGCTCTTCTAATCTCACTTAGCCCCAGTGTCTTTATCTATAAAATGAGGTGGTAGATTAGCGGATCTAACTTCCCTTCCTTCTCTGATGTTCATGATCTATAGTCAAACCTTGTCAAATTGGACAAGGTGTCCATCATCAAGAAGTTTATAATAAAATAGAGAGATAAGGACTTCCCTGGTGATCCAGTGGTAAAGAATCCACCTTCCAATGCAGGGGATGCGGGTTCCATCCCTGGTAGGGAAGCTGAGATCCCACATGCCACGGGGAAGCTGAACCTGCGCGCCACAACTACTGAGCTCACATGCCTCAACGAGAGAGCCCACGTGCCGCAAACTACAGAGCCCACGCGCTCTGGAGCCCGCACGCCACAACTAGAGAGAAGCCCGTGCCCGCAACGAAGAGCCCGCGCCCCACAACAAAAGATCCCACACGCTGCAACTAAGACCCGATGCAGCCAAAAAAAAAAAAAGAGAGAGAGAGATAAATACCCAACCTCTGTAACACCTGCTGTGCTCCAAGGAGTTATAATGTTTAACGTGGTTTTTAAGCTGATTTTGCCAGTTTATTGTCCTGTTGGCTGCAAAAGGATTTTAACCGGTACTAGGCTCAGTAGCCATTCAATGAAGAACTTTGAAAGAAGGAATGACTTAAAGTGTGACACTCTGCTAAGCGGAGACACATTAACTTCAATTGAATGCTTCATGACAGAAAACACTAGTGAGAGTATTGACTCTTGGCTGAATTTCACTGAGACCTTGCACCTGTCGAAACACCTGTGTGTGATGTGTCTCTCAGTTATCTATTGCTGCCAGCACTTAGTGGATTAAAGCAACCACCATTTTATTTCTCACAACTGTTGGGTTGCCTGGGTCATTTTGGCTAGTCACGCCTAGGCTCACTCATGTGGCTACATTCAGCTGGTGGGTTGGCTGGGGTTTGCTACAGCTGGGATGGAGCCTCTCTTTGCCTAAGTCTTTCATTTTTAAGGAGGTTGCACCAGATTTCTTCACTTTCTTCACAGTGTTTCAAGAAGGCAAGGAGCGAGGCACACGTGCTCATCAAACATCCCTGTGTTTGCCATGTTTGTTGATGTCCCAGTGGCCAAAACACGTCGTGTGGCCAAGCCCAGGGTTAATACGGGAGGGGGCTACGTCCTGGGCATGGGTAGGCGGTGTGATACATTAGAGGTCCACAGTATGTGGACTTTCCCTCCTAGATACGCATTGCAAGATATGCAACTTTAACTTATAAATTCTGGTACTCTCACAAAGACACAATGTACATGTTATTTCTAGTATAAGGAAGCATTTGGAGTCACCTTATTAAGGGACTGAACCCTACATCAAATGGTTCTGTTTGCCTCACAAAATTATTCATTAATTTTTTGCAGTGGTCTTGGAAAGTTATGTATATATTTAGAGGAAAATGGCATTTACAATTATAATGAATTAAAGCAATCTATATTGCAGAAACACTGCCCCAATTTGGAACTGAGGCTTGCTAATTTCATATTAACAGCATGTATATCCTTCCAACCCCTCTGCCCTAGCATGTGGGTGCCTGTCTCATCCACTAGACCTCAGACTCCTTTGAGGGCAAGAATCGTACCTCACCAAGGTTTGTTTCCCTCACACTTCCAGCACCTACAACACTCAGTGGATGCTCCCTAAATGCTTGTTAAATAAATGAATCGATAGTTGCCTTTTATTAAACACCTATATGTTCCAGGGACTTCACTCACAGACTGGATCACCAATTCTCTCAATGTCACAGATAAGCATCATTCTCCACAATTTACAATTGAGGGGACTGAGGTGCAGAAAGCCCAAGGCGGATGGGCTGGGATTCCAGCCCAGTCCTGTCTGATGCCACTTCATTGCACTCACTGCTGTTTTATGTGCAGAGCAGGAAGGAGACTGTTAAAAATGAAAAGACGGCCTCAAGGTGTTGAGAGAGGGCAAGGAGAAAACAGGAAGAATCTGTAGACCGCAGGGGCCCTTAAACATTGACTGCCTTCGCAATAAAATGAACACTTGTTCCTTAAGAGATTGGCCACCGAAACCCAGGGGGAAAACCTACAGGAGAGCCAGTTCTACAGCTCTTAAGACCAGCTCATAACTGGTCTTAAAACCCAAGACCCATTAATTCTTCGGGGTGGGGAAGGCCTTGCTCCCGGGGCTGGCTCTCTTGGGTAGGTGACAGTACCCCACATACAAGGGTATTAAGGTGTCCCCAGATGAAAAGGTAGCCATCATTTTACTTTTTGCCTATAGTTTTTATTACCTACTAGATTAGTAATAATAGTAACAGTAGCTACCACTTAGATACAGTATAGGTGGGGTGGAGGGGTTGAGCAAAGTGCTTTACACAGAGTGCAGGATCTCAATTAATCCTCACGACAACTCTATGAAATAGATTTTATTACTCTTAATTGATAGATGAGGTAACTGCCCAGGGAGATTAGCTTTCCCGAGAGTTCCCAGCTTTTAAGTGGTAGATCTATGTAAAACCTAAGTCTGTTTGACTAAAGGCCCTGAGTAACTTTGAGCTGCGGGCCTTGTGCAACTTTGGTGCTAGTCTGAGGTGGGGAATTGTGAATCCTATTTATTCATGCAACGCTGCGCAAGTGTGTGTGTGTGTGTGTGTGTGTGTGTGTGTAATTTACAATAACAACAAAAAATCCAGGTGGGGATATCTGTCCTCTGGAGGTTTAGAAGCCTACGTGGGTGGAGAGCGGCCAAAATCTCTACTCATTCATTCACCCTTTCACTGCTTCAAGAAGTATTTGTTGCGCCCTTGGGTATTCCAGGCAGGGCGCTAACCTAGCCCTAGGAGAGAGAATGACGAACACGAGAGACGTGGTGTTTGTTCCCCAACCCTATTTTACTTTTTCGTAGGCGAGGCATTCAGATTTAGAGAAGCAGGAAATGTATCGACCCAGGTGGGGCACGGAGGAAGGGCGCCGAGAGGCTGGCTGGTCAGGGCAGGCTCCCCGGAGGCAGCGGCTGGGGCCGGGGCCGCCACAAGGGAGGGTCTCCAGCAGAGCGGAACCGGGCTGGGAGCGAGCCTTGGGGCGGGGGCGGCCGGCGAGTTAGGGTTAGGGCGAGAGGATTCGCCTTCCCGGCGGCAGAGGGCGCCTGGCGCTGCGGTCCGGCGCGCCGGAGCCGCCCGCGCGGACGCCGAGAGAAGAGGCGAGGCGGGGAGCTCGAGCGGCGGCCACTGCCACGTCTTCCCGGCAGTGGCTGCGGCGGCGAGGGAGGAGGTGAGCGGCGGCGGCGCGGGCGGGCAAGTGGGCAGGGAGCGGCGCGGGCGGGCACCGGGCACCTGGTGGGGGTGCCGGCGCCGGGACAGCGCGGTTCCCGCCACGCCGGCTCCTCCTCTGCGCCGGGCGGACAGCCGAGGCCCGGGCGCCGAGCGAGTCCCGAGCGCAACTCGTGCCGGCGGGGCGGGCCGGGGCCAAGGGGACACGAGCCCGCGCGCCATTCGCGGCGCGGGACGCGGGATCCCCGCCGCTGCGGGGCCGGCGCCGCGGCCGGGAAAAGTTGGGGCGGACAGAGCCCCAACGGGCCGGGCGGGAAGTGCGGGTGCACGGCTGACACCCGGGGCGCGGAGGGACGCGGGGAGAAGGGGGTCTGGGCCGGAGGCGGGAGACGCGGGTCCTCTGCGGGCGGAGAGGAAGGGGTGCGCTCAGATTCTCGGGCTGGAGCAGGCAAGTGTCCGGCGGAGACCCCGCGAGTGAGGAGGGAGGGAGGCCCACGGGGGGCGGCCACTGGGGGGACCGGAGGCGAGTGGGTGGCGGGGTAGAGCGATGGGCAGTGGGCTTTGCCTCCTCGCGCCTCTGTTGGGGCAGACGCTGAAAGAGGGGTCGGGCTCAGAGTGGGGGACTCCTCTTGGCGTCTGAAGATCCGGTGGGGAGTTCCAGTAACTGGTGGAGGAGGGAGCGGAGCGGTGCTTCCTCTAAGGCTTGGGTCAAATACCGTCCCTCCGGGTCTGCCAGATTCACCTCCCAGACTGCAGTGCTTTTGTCCTGGGGAAGTTGAGGAGGGACCCCTGAGTGGATGGGATATTTAAATGTTCGCAGGGGAGTAAGATTGGGCTGCATGAAATCATAACTGTTGCCGGGAGAAAACGCAACTCTGACCCTCCCCTAGCCACCCACCCACCCCATTCCCTCTCCAGTACCGGCAACGTCTGGATTCCCTGGGCTGGGCTAGCAGATCCCCAAAGCCCTGCAGCGCGTCTGCTCACAGGGTCGTGGGTATCCTGAAGGGGCATAAGACATGGCCTTTTATTCTCTGGGGCTGAGGTTGGCTATTTCAGAAACAAGTGGTTCTGGAGATGCTGGATGCTTTATTAGAACAATCTGTGTGGTGCCCCTTGACAAAGGAGATGACTCATGTTAGCTTTTTTTTTTTTTTTCTTCCCCTTCCAAATAAACTTCGTATTCACGACACAAGTATGCCGGGTCATTTGCAACAGTGATAGAGCTGGAGATCTACATTGTAGGCCTTGAGCCCTTGTGCTAGTCCTAGATATATTAGCAAGGATTATGGCCTTGGATGCATCACTTCCCCTCTCTGGAACTCAGTTTCCTTATCTGCAAAATAGGGTATAAATAAAGAGCTAGACAGTCTGATGGCGCAGGAGAAGGTGTCTAAGGGAGACTGACATCTTTTTCCTTGTAAGTCGAGATCGGCCACACAAAATCAAACTCAGCCTATTACAAAGAAATTAGGGTGGACTGAACACAGCTAAGAAGCAAGAAAGGCTGCCTAAAGTAAAACAAACCCCAAAACTAATAATAACTGGTATTAGATTTACAGTATGGATATTGCTCTCATGTAGGCAATTAGTATACATGGCTGTCCAGCTGTCATTACCATAAAGCTGTTAACTGTGCTTAAAAAAATTACGTATGTTTCATCTGTGGACCTGAATTTTATTCTTTTGTTTGAACCTTCAAGCCTGGAGTAGATGCTCAGTTGGATGGGTCTTGGCTCAGCCTTTCTCGAAGAACCTCCCCAGGATCTCTCATTGCCATAGTAGCATAGATTTCCTCCTGTCTGACTGATGCTGCCATCCTTGTACCAACACACTTCTGTCATCTTTTCCGTTCTAGCTTGAGAAGTGGGGAGCTGATCCCTGTTGCATCTGGCATTTCTGAACTTCCCAGGTTTCTTTCCAAGTGAGTAAAATTAAGTGAGGCAAACAGTGCATTAGATGCAGCACATTAAAAATAGCTCAAGGTAATAATGTATCTGCCCCACCCGTACTCCCTAGACCTCCTGGGCGACCTCTCACTAGAACATCTGTGTCACTTGCCGGCCATCTCGTTTTGGATGCTGAGGGTCATCACAGAGCTGAAATGACATGGTTGGGTCAAACACATTCATGATCAAGCCATGATGCTGGAGGGAGAGGAGGATTTTTTGTGTGTTTTATCATAACTGAATGCTCCTGTCGTGTTCTCTTCCATTAGTAGCTGTCAAGATCCGTATTGGGTTTGACCACATCATGTTCAGTAATCCTTTTCTGTCCGTTTCTTGGCAGCTACAGTTAGTGGTTATCTCTAAGTTTGAGGTAGTGGTAAAATTATATCCTCTCTAACAGGTAATTAAGTTGAATCTTTAAAATATCTGTAGTTTATATGTGTGTGTGTATAAATTTTACTTTAGCTGAGGGCTATTAAATTACTAAAAGTCATGTTGCTAATAATAGTTGTCATTTGAGCCCCTACCATTGATCAGGCACTGTGAGGTGAGGAAACAAAGCTTAGACAGGGTACAACTCTAAGTGCTACCACTGGCTTTCACAAGTTACTGATGATCTTTGAAACCAAACAGTGTTTTACAATAGTGGAAAAGTAATTCTTAACTATCCTACAGGGCTGTGATATTGAATGAGATCTCGTATATGAAAAGCAATGTGGAAACTTGTAAAGCGCCCTCCAACCTAGGACAGTGTTTTACCCTAAGCACCTGGGGACACCCAGGTGCTTAGGGTAAAGCTTATGAGTCCGTGAGTCTTGATGTCTGATGGGCCTGGTGTACATGCTGAGCCCATCGCCTGATCCCTCTGAGCCCGATTTCCCCGTGTGTAAAATCAGGATGATAGTATCTGCCTTGCATTAAATGAGATGCACTTGTGAGTTGCAGTGGGTGCTCAGTGACGGTTGGCATCCAGCCCTTTCTCTCCCCTCGCCCATGGGCACTTGGGATAATGGGATTGAGTCTTCCAGTAGGAATTGTCCTCGAGGGAGAAAGGCTTTTAAAGTACATTTTTGTACTTATAAATAAATAATTCTTTTAGCTTTTAGCTGCCCACCCCATCCTCAGCACATGCAGTGAATAGGACCTACCGTCATCTAAAAGGAGGGACTTGAACCAAGCCAGAAGCCAGAAGGGACACGTCTCTGGTAGGAGGCTGAAGATGGATGTAGCTAGTTTCCCCTTTGCCCATTGTGTGCCCTTCTCTCCTCTTTTATTCGTTTTGTGGGACAGGGAAAAGATACTGAGTTTGGGGACTTCGAGCTGGTAGGAGGCACTGTTAGAGCTATAGTATAAGGTGGGAGGGCAGTGCAGATGTGGGCTGGGAAGGAGATGGAAGAGTTGACTTTGCCAGTAAAACCTGGACAGTTTGGTGTGGGGGAAGTCTCTTTTAGATGTAGGATTTGGCTAAATATGGGGCCAATTTGTATCGAGTGCTATACGCTGTCTTGTGGGGCTTGGAAGTTTTTATGCTCCAAGCAGATTTTGACTGGCTGTGGTGGCATCATAAATGAGTTGCCATAGTAAGTTGTATGCGGAAAAGGAAATTAAATTCCAGGAGGGTGTTTGTTGTGACTGATGCCAGAATTTCTTTGAGAATTTTATTAAGATTCAGTCAGTCTATAAAAGTACTTCTTAGTCCTCTGAAGGTATTAATTAAGAAATAGTTTTTTTAAAAAAACCAGAAGGGTCTCCTTTGTGAGCTTTTGAAATGTAATCTTCCTAAATCTTTGGAAAAAAATGAAGTCTTTTAAAAAAAAATCACAGAGCTGTCTATTTTAAAAGCAGTTCCTCCCAAGTAATGTTTCCTTCTCTTCCCATCCCTTCATTCCTCTCACATTATTTTGATAATGAGTTAATTTTGGTGTCCTCTACATCTTGGTAGCCTAATGTGTATGCCCCTTCATTTTTAGATCTCGGATATGCCTTCTTCTGCGTTTACTCGTACTCATTCGTCTCGAGGAGGTAGCACCGCGAGGTGGTGAAGAGCAGAGAGTCTGGAGCCAGCTTGGGGACAGGGAGAGTCATGGTCATTCTTGGAGAGCCGGGCTCTCCTCAGCTTGGATTAACCCCTGTAGAAGCTCTGGAGGGCAATCCTGTTATTCCCATTGCACAGATGAGGAAACAGAAGCCTGTGCATCCTCGTAGTTGGGGGCAGGGTGGCGTGTGTCACAGTCCGAGCGGCAGCTGTGATCTCTGTGACGGCACAGCCTGGGCAGGCAGAAGTCGCGCCCACCCTGCCAGGGTTGGACTCCGTCCGGAGGCTGGGGTTTAGAAGGCTGGCTCCGTAGGCTGTGTGGACTATGAAATGCCCTGAAGAGAGACAAGGCCATCAGGGTAATGGGCATGAGAGAGGATGAGGGCTTGAACTCAAGACGTTAAGATGGTGGCAGGGGTGATGCAGCAGAGGGAACGGGCCAGCATGGATGGTGCTCAGTGCTCTGGACTGGGGTTGAGAGAACGAGCAGTCAAGCCCTCTTTTCTCTCCTCACCCCTTCCCTGTTGCCCCTCTCATCCTCACAGGCTGGGTAGTGGAGATACTGTCTGTAGACTGCAAGCATCTCTGTAGAAACTCAAATTTGCCTCCTTTGGTCTCTCATGACAGCCAGAGAAAGGTGCCTGAGGAAAACCCCAAAGCGCCTTCCCCTGTCTTTGCCCACCCACCCTGGCCTTAGTTTCTGCCTTTCCTGGAGCATCTCAGGATGGAAGTCAGGTTCTCAGACCCCATTCAGAGAAGTGCTGGTTTGAACATTCAAACGTAGGGTGAAACTGTTGAAGGGGAAAAGCCCCCAAAGGAGGAAGTCTCCCTGGGGTGCAGTCGGCACCCTACAGTTCCCTGGTGGACCCAGTGGACCACAGTGGCTGTGGTCCTCAGTTCGGGCTGTTCCCCAAGGGCTGATCTGCCTCTAGGCGGGGGTGACTTGTGGTCACCAAGCATGCAGGGGCTGGTCGGGAACGGGGAGTGGAGGTGGGCGAGTTCTCAGTGGTGGCCAGCCCTGCAAGCAGGGGAGAACACCCTCCCCTGAAGGGTGCAGCCTCGGTGGGGAGCTGAGCCATACTCAGGAGAACCGGAGTCAGAGCGAGGGGACACGGTTGGTCCTGGTTGCTAGCGTCCGCTTGTCCCCATCATAGGATGCACCACTGCCGCATCAGAAATGTGCTGGTGCCGTGCCCTCTCCCCTAGTCAGTGCCAGAGTCTGTAAGAAACTTGCCAGGCGTCCGTTTTCCAGAGTGCATAATAGCCGTGCCCTTCAGATAGTTTGTTCTTGCTGGGCTCTGGCCAGTTGGTCGGGTTCTGGCTTTGCTTGAGCTGCGTCCTCATGGAGAGGAGGCTGAGAGTTACTTTATTGGTCTGCTTGCTTCCTGGTGTCCGCAGTCACGGCCATCTCTGCGGTGAGTCACTGCACAAGGGCTCCGCTCCCCTACTGTTCGATGGTCACCCCTTTCGCTCCGAGATGGGACTTCTTTTCCTTGACCTGTGGGTAGCCCCCAGCCGTGGACTGTTGAAATGCCCAGTGAGTATGGCGCACTAACAGGGTACCTATTTAATGGGAGGAGAGCGTTTTGTGTGGAGATGTCAACTGTCAGGCTGCTTCCTGAGCAGCATGTCCTAAGCAAAGCCCCTCTGTTTTCCTTTTTGCTCCATGTTTAGCTGCGCGTGCGTGTTTGGGTTGCATGTTTGTTTTAATTATTACTAGGAAGCCAAAAAAGGTATTTATCAAATGTTTGAATTTACAGAAGTGTTACTATGGACAAGCAGAAATAGTAGCTATATGTTTATCCAGGATACCACTGATTTATCTCTCCTTATCCCACCTTGTTGCTGTTTTGTTGGAAGAACCCTCTGATTTGTACCCTGGTTCAGTTTGGATTTTACTGTTGAATGTGAATAGAGGCTGGCCTGGTTGTTTGCTGAAGTGGAGGGACTCGAATGGGTGGGCTTCATGCTGCCAGCCTTGGCTGTCCCTGCAGCCCCAGGAGCCTGACACGCAGTGCCTTTGTCAGGAAGGTGGAGTTTGGCCAGGCTTTTTCTTTGGCTTCGCCTGGGAGCAGCTCTGCTGGCGACAGCAGGTGGCCTCCTCTCTGCTGCGGGAAAGGGAATTCTCTCTTCATCTGGTTTTTACTTTCTTCTTATCCTATGGAGGTGAGAGGGAGGAGAGTCTCAGAAAAATGCGTCCTGGAGCCAGGCGGGTTCAGGGCAGGACAGGTTTGCAGCTTCCTCAGAGCTTACCCCAAAGTTTTCCTTGCACCCGGCATTTCCCTTCTTCCCTGTTGATCCCGAACCAGTCTTGTCATCTGTGGCTTAGAGACTGCACTTGAACTTTATCAGTCACTCTTGGGAAGACCTTGGAGTGTGGCACCAAAACTTGTCCAGATTGCTCTGTCAGTTTCACACCAGAACACGAAACCCTGTTTCGGTGGCTGTGGTGCTATTTTTAAATCAGTTCGATGGCTTTTTTCTAAATGATGTAGGGGGTACATGAATATATTATGCTCTTGCACCTCACCCTCCCATCCAAATAGTGGAGAAGTGAACAGCAGATGTAGAGTCCTCCTTCCTCTGGCACGCTTCCCCCATGTGCCGCCTCCCTGCTGGGTCCTCAGCACTAACTAATTGTAATTTCCATCAGCCTATACAGATGCAAACACACACAGTTTTGTTTCTTTTGTAAGCATAAATCTGATTGCATGATATATATCCTTTCATTATTTTATCTTTTCACATAATGGATCTTGTAGATCTTTTCTTGCATGTAGTTCTTCTCTCTTTTAATTTGTCTACAAAACATTTTATAGTATAGATATATCATAATTTATGAGTCAGTCCCCCATTGATAGGCATATAAAGTGACTCATTAGTTTTGCTATTATATCTTCATACATACATGCTGTTATGCACACATGCGTGTGTTTCTCTAAGAGTGGAATCAGTATGCCACAGGTTCTACTCATTTAAACTGTTACAGCAAATCCCCACACTGTGCTCGCCAGGGCTGTACTGGTTTAAACTACCAATAGTGTATGAGGCTGCCCATTTTCCCACAGGCTGCCATTCTGCTAGGTGATAGAAATGGACAGTGTTTAGTAGGCATTTCATCCATCACTGGTATGGCTATGAGACTCGTTTGGCTTCCGGATCTTAATTGCGGGGGGGGGGAGGTGTCTATCATAACCATGGAGGATGAGGGAGCTGAGCCCCCGAGGACCAAGGCTCTGCTCAAGGTGTCCTGCCGCCAGGGGTGGCAACGTGGCCCTGGAAGCCAGCGCTTCTGGTTTCACGTTCTCTCCGCTTTTCCCAGAGGCTGGGCACTGTAATAGAGCACTATAATTTTGGTGTAACCTGCCAGAGTCTTTCTGCGAGCCTCTCCCCGAGAAAGCAAGTGCTTATAAGCAGCACGTTGATACCAGTTCTGTTCTGCACAGCCAAGGCAGGGATTCCAGGCTGGTGAGCTGAACTGGGGGGAACGTATAAGGATCACATGATGGAAAATCAGACTCTCTTGCTTCTGAAATAGCCTCCATGCATGTAGTGAAGCGCGATTCTGCGTGTGGTGGGGCTTTCCTTCCAGCAGTGTGGTGATCCGTGCCCCACTTCCCTGGTTTGTTATGCGAGTATTGTGATGGTTTGCCTCTGAGCAGGGTTCCTTAGGTGTTCCAGGGGCCTGATCTGGTAGAGGACACATCTGGAGGCCATCACCTGGGCCGTCCCTGCAGGCTGAGCAGCCCAGTGGGCTTTGGGAGGCTCTGACTTACTGAATGACAGCGTCCTTTACCTGTGGTTCAAAGAGGGCCAGGGAGAAGGAGTGATGGAGGGGCAGCCCGGGGTGGTGAAGAGACTCTAGGATCATTTCCAGCTCCCACTCCGTCGTTTATGGCTGTGTGACTTAAGCACCGTTATCCTTTCTCCCTGGGCCTCGGTTTCCTCACCTGTAAACCAGGAATAATATCAGTACCCACCTCACAGGGTCGTTCCGGGGATTCAGAGAGTAATGTTTGTAAAGCTCTGAGCGTATTCCCTAGTGAGTACTCAGCAGTTGTAAGCAACTACTACGCTTATTTGTGTCCTCCTGTCCTTAATAAGTGTTTTTTAAATGCATGAATGCGCGTTACATTTGCTAAATGTAAAAATGCACATCCTCTAGTAACGAATGTCAAGGAGGGCAGAGGCAGACCTGGATCAGCTGGGGTTGTGGGAGGGTAGCTGGCGAAGGTGGCAGGTTGGGCAGGAGAGCACATTTGATGTCCTCTTCCGACACCAGCCCTGCTGTGAGACACCGAGGCCCCAGAGCAGAGGCCTTCCCTTTTCTTAAGTAGATTGGGTGCTGGGGATCCTTCGTGCTGCCTCTCCCTTTTGTTTTTGAGGAGGCCGAGCCAGGCCCTGAGAACTGAGGTGCAGCTACGGGCCTGGTCGTTCAGAGCAGAGGTGGGACCAGGTCTCCAAGCCCTGGGAGGTTGAGGCTCCTTACCCTGCTCTCCACGCAGGGTAAACGGGCCACGTGCTGCCCATTTCAAGATGCAGGAAAAGAGAAGCACACGGTGTTGGGCGCTTTGCAGAGCCTGCTGTCTGCTGCTACTGAGTTCGCTGTGAGCTGAGGTCGCTCAAGTGCAGGGAAGGTAACGGAAGTGTAACCCACAGCGGGGCAGGGCTGGGGCTCACGCTTTATCTTCTGCCTAGTCACAGCCCTAACAGTGCTGGCCCTGGGATGCTGTCTGTGCTTGTTTCATACCCCCGACCGTGCGCGTGCGCATGTGCATGTACGACGGCAGGTTCGTTTGAAGTCCCTGATTTGTTTGCTGATGATTTTTACCCAGTCTGGAGAGACCTGCGGTTGAGTGCGGGGAGGACTGTACTCAAGGCTCCAGAGCTGCCCAGGCCGCCCAGGCGCAGGTGGGCAAAAGGAAACCTCACTCCTGGGAGTGGAGCTTGGTGGAGGAGCCTGGTGTCTGCGGGCCTGGGAGGACCAGAGCTGGCTGGCGAGGACACAGGCAGGGCCTGGGCAGACTGCAGGGCTTACAGAATGCCAGGTGCAGAGGCCTGAGATGTGAGTCCAGTAGTGTGTGTGGAAGTGAACTACGAAAGCAAGATCAAGTGGCCTGCGGTGTGAGAGAGGTTTCAGAGTAGCGCGTGGTGCGTGCCGGAGGTGCTGCCCTAAGTGTGCATCAGTGGCACGGAGACGTCACCTTGGCTCCCGGGGTCTGAGAGGGCCTCGCAGAAGCGGCGCAGATTAAAACAAGCCTTGCTTGCTCCTTGGAGAGCAGGTCGACCTGGCTTGTGATCCACCCTCAATTTGTAGATGCGGACCCTGAGACCCGGTGAGCTCCCTGGTTCGGGGTCACGGCCCTGCCGAGGACAGGCGAGCCTGGAGCCTGCCCTGCCTGCCCTCCGCTCCACACGTGTGCTCACGGAGTGCTGCATATAGCAGCTGTTTGCTCGGCACCTGGAGTTGCTCAGGGTTACTTCTCAAAGGAGCAGGCTGGGTCCCAGTTCAGTTCTGGTCCTGGCTCTGCTGTCTCTGAGCAGAGCTGGGACGTTAGCCCCTCGGTTTTGCCCTCTTGTAGGGTGGGTATAGCACCCCTGTCTCCCTTCTAGGCTTGTCTTTGTTCACTCAAGAGCCGTTCAGCAAATACATTTTTTTATTCAGCTGGATGCTATTCTATGTGTCGGGCGTTTTGCACCAAGCAAAGGATGTCAAAATCTTCTTCTCCTGGAGCTTATTTTCTCCTGAGGGGCAGCAGACAGTAGCTGCTTATAGTTGATGGTACGTGTCCTAGTTTCTTAGGGCGCTGTGACAAAGGACCACAAACCGGATGGCGTAAACCTCAGGACCTTACCCCCTTGCGCCCTGGGGCTCTGAGGGAGGACCTGCTGCCTGCTTCTGCCCCAGCGTCTGGTGGTGCCGGCGTGCTTGGTGCCTGGATCTTGTGGCTGCACAGCTCTGCTCTCTTGCCTCCCTTACCACACGGCCTCTTTCCCGTGTCTGTGGCCCCTCTTTTCTTATGAGGGCTCACCCCCCTCCAGTGTGTCCTCATCCTAACTACGTACTTCTGGGAAGACCCTCTCTGCAAATGAGGTCACATTCTGAGGTTCCAGGTGGACGTGGATCTGAGGGGACGCTGTCCGACCCAGAACGGTATGCGAGGTAGTAATGGCTGCTGAAAAGTCCGGGCAGTGCCTGGGGCAGGGGGTCGGTGAGGTGCTGAAAGGTGGTGCAGGCAGGCCTTGCTGAGCAGGTAGTGTTTGAGCTTCCACGTGGAGGAGGGGTGAGGGGTGGAGGAGCTGAGGTATGGAGGGGATGTGGTCCAGGCCGAGGGAACAGCAAACACGGAGGCCTTGAGGTGGGCATGTGCGCCTGCCAGGCTGGTATGGGGACAGTGACATGGAAGTCGTGTGTGTGTGTTCGTGAGGCTTTGGCCTCTTGCTCCCCGCGAGATGGGAGCCACTGTTGAGTCTGCGAGCATGCTGACAGCAGCGTTGGCGTGTGGACCAGCTCGTCAAGGATTTTTCCAAGTTCAGACGGCCATTACAGTGCCTCGTCCGTGCGCCTCGATGTTTTGCAGTGATTGTTACTCGGCAGTTTCTTTTTGAAACGTCAGTGCTCTGTTGACCCTTGATCCACCGCCCTTTCCAGTCGGTTCTCCGTTCCTTCTGGATGCCTTTCCACCCACCCGCTTCCCCACACTGAAACCACAAGCATGAAGAAGAGAAAGTAGACAAGGCTGGGGGTGGCCAGGGCTGCTGGGAAGCCCGGCACGCGTGGCAGCCCTGGTGGGAGCTGCGCCTTCCCGCCAGCCCCGGGCCATCTGGTGAACGCTGTGCCCACGGTGAAGGTGTTCCTCGCCCTGGCAGACTTAGAAACTGCTGAGGTCAGTGCGAGGTCAGTGCAAGCTCAGTGCGCTCAGCTCCCCGCATCCTTCTGTGGGTCAAGTCACTATGCCGTGAAAAGAGGTGAGTCAGCCACCTCGGGCAGCGGCCTCACTTGGCCTGGAAAATACGGGGCAGGGAGGGACTTGCAGAAGCACCTGTGGAGAGCCCAGGAGCCTGTTGGGCAGTCAGTGCACTCACTCGGCCCGGGGCCCTCTCTGCCACCCACTTTGTCACTGGCCTGCAGAGTTTCGCATTCTCATTCACATTTGCTATAAAAACACTCAGGCCTGCGATGCGAGTGCCGTCATTACAGAGTGGAAGGCACCCCAGGTGTGGCTGGCCCCATGGTCCGGGGCCCGTGCCAGTTTGGTTTGCGTGGTCCTGGGGGGAATCATAACTTTGGATTCCCTGGCGTCAGAGCTGAAGGGAATCTCCTTATCTGGCTCACATTTAATTTCCTCCCTAGGCCTCCAAAGGAAAGTGCCTGGCATGTTTGTGATTGGGGCTCCGGAGGAGCGGGCCACGGGTGGCCTTGATTTCAGGCGCTCTTCCCGGCCTCCGCCTGCGAGGGTGGTGCCAGGAGCAGCCCGTCCAGGGAGGTGATCCGGGAGGCCCCTGGCGCCGCCGCCCCTCCGGGGAGCACCGCTTTAGAAGATAATTACGTGTAAGTGGAGATGGAAATAGAATTCCCCAGCGCTAGGAGCAGCTGCTCCTCTGTAGGATTTCAGGAGCTGCCTTTGGGCACCAGTCACTCACTAACCCCTGCCTCCCAGCAAAACACACACCCACGCAAAATGAAAGTGAGGCAGACTGTGCCTGGCTAGAGACGGAGCGTTAGAGTGTGTTTTGTGGGACTGTAGTTCCTCTCCGGAGTCTTTTCTGAGGGTGCTTCCCCAGCACAGCAGAAGAGCTTCCTTGTTTGCCAGACGCTACAGGAAACTTTGAATCAGGTAGCGTCCCCAGGAGTCTGTGGAGTCTGGCCTCGATTCCGCATTAGAGGCAGAGAGGCCATGCCCAAGAGTGGGAACCAGGCAGGGCCCCAAGGGTTCTCGCAGAACAGGCTACTTGTCCTGTGCCCAGGTGGCCTTTGTCTCTGTGCTGATGGCTCTCAAGCACTTGGTAAAGAAGTGCTTGTACATAAGTACAGGATATGGGCCCTGATTTTTGTTTGTTTGTTTGTTTGGTTTTGGTTTTGGTTTTTTAAACTGGGCATCTGTGAGTTAGCTCAGGACCCTGAGAGCTCAGTCTCCTGGCCCCGCAGCGAGACTGGTCTCATCCCTGCAGCCTTGGGGCATCTTTAACCTGGGGGTTGGATGACATGGTTGTCACGCGTGTCTCCTTCCTTGTGCTCCTCGCAGCCCTCTGCACAGGTCCTGGGCTGATTTGCCTGCACCTACGGTGGGAGCTCCCTGAGGGCAGTGGGAGCCTGGCACATGCGGAGCTTCCAGGAGCTTCCCTGCGGCCCTTGTCCTGCTTGGCCAGACCCCCAGGGTCTTGCTTTCTGGGTGAGCGTTGAGGCGGAAGGAGGAACAGGTGGGGGGGTTTGATGTGAACCCCTCTCCTGGCTCCGGGGGCAGGTGTCCCCAGCTGTTCAGCGTGAGCTCCTTGTTCCCGTCTCAAGTTTCATGCAACTTTTGATCCTTGTGCTAAACAAAGTGCCTTTATTTCTGGATGTTGTCATGAGAGTTGTTTTTGCAATTATTGGTAAGGCAGAAAAGAACGGATCATGACGACAAAGTTGTCTATATATTCCAAATTTAAGAAATGTCTCTGCATTAGAAAAATACTACAAAGAATTTAATTTCAGTGGTTGTGTCTGGATTTTGGTATTACAGGAGGTTTTTTATCTTTCTGTTTTTCGGCAGTTTCCATTTTCCATGTATTGTCTAGATAATAAAAGCTATAAAAATTGCTACAAATAATAAATAGCTGTTTATTAGGATCCAGTATGTGCTATACACTGTCAGAACTTGCCATTACACTCTTATTTGATCCTCACTATGAACCTGTAAGGTTCTCTTTTTAAAAAAAATACAAATGCTGACATATTTTATTTTATTGTGGCGAAATCTACAAAACTTACCTTTTTAACCATTTTTAAGCTCTGTGGCATGAAGTACGTTCACCGTGAGATCCTTTCTTTAAACTCCTTATTTTATAAATGAGGAAGCTGAGATTTGGAGAAACACAGCTGCTTAAGGTCACAGAGAGTAAGGAGTTCCAGAGGCGGGATGTGGATGCAGGGCGATGATACTCGGAGGCCTGGGATCTCTGGTTTGTGGCTGTTGGAGTCTGTGATTACTTACCCTGCCCCATGATCGCTGCTTGATCGCAGAAAGCCTGTGTGTGTCTCGTGTGTGTGTCTCCTTTGACAGCTCTAGGGTTGGGCTTTGCGTTTTTACAGGGAGGAGCGTGGTGAGCCTGGCTCAGGGCACGAGTGACTGACATAAGTGACACCAGGGTTGATGACTAATGTAATCCTGTTTGTCTTTGTTCGAACCGTGGAAGCGTGTGTGTACATGGGGTGGCAGGGGGGCAAGGCCTGTGTGTTAAGAGTTCTGTCTCCAGCAGGTGCTCAGCCGTAGGGGACAGTGGAAGGAGCAGTGGCCTAGAGCTTAGATACCCGGCTTCCTCAGGTCTGGGCGCACGGTGCGGGGTGATTTTAGAGAAAGGGCATTGCACTTGGAGTTAGAAGTTCTGTGCTGCAGTCCTGATTTTACCACGTGGTTGACATGCTTTGGCCTCAATTTCCATATTTCTAAGTGGGTGATAAAAATGCTTGTTCTGCTTGCCTCCCGTGATTGCAGAGATTAAATGTCATGATGGGGGAAAAGCGCTAAGTAAACTAAAGGTCTACCAAGGAAATGTCTAGGATGGGAATTTTGAGTGCTCAGTGGTGGGGGGAGGAGTGTCTGTGGCTGACCCCGGAGACTTGAGGAGGGAGGATTTGGATGTGAAGAGTGGCAGGTTTGCTTTGGCTTGTTTTCTTTGGTTGGGGCCATCAGCGTGCTTCCTCCACTATTGCTTAGTTGGTGATATATAGGGTCCCATTGCCTGCCTGTATGTTGGGATGCTCTGGGATTTTACTGGCATGTGACTCTGCCAAGGTCCTTGGTCCACGCCCACCCCCCAACCTCCCCAAGACTCACATCCGTCTAGTGACATGAATTGTAACGAAGGGGGTCATTTTGTAGCCACATGGTGGTTGAAACTATGCAGCAACTTTCCCTAGTTTTGTCTGTCTTCCTCGTCTTTACAGCAAGTACCAGTCTGTCTGTTTCTATTCCCTAATCTTGAGGAGACAAACACAGGAGTGGGTGGGGCCTGGAGGATTGTTGCTGGTGAGGGAAGGCTCTCACCATCTTACGGTGGATGCAGTGCTTGCTTCTTTCTGCACCAAGACACCGTGCTATGCAAGACACTGTGGAATATCACAATAAAGAAGACAGGATCTCAGCTCTCAAAGAGTCCACTGTGTCCTGGAGAAGACGCAGCTACTCCAGAAACATCTAGGAGGGTGAGGGATAGGTAGCTTGCAAAGCAACTGTCAAGAGAGGTGGCGGCCCTTTGTCTAAATGAATGAAAATGCATCATAGGGGCTGGTCAGGGGGGTGAATTGTCAGCATGACTTTGGGACTCTTTGCTTTTTAACAACCACTTGAATCAGCTGTTTTAAAGCTAGGGCTTCTGTCTGGCTACCCCCAAGATAATTTTTTGAGCCATCACTGTTTCCGTGCACATTTCCAATGACTGGAAAGCCAAGGATTCTGTGTAGGGCCCTGCGGAAGTCAGTGGTCCCATCTCACCGCCTGCTTGGTTTTGGCTTTGGGAATGGTACTAGAAGACTAAGTAGGTCACGGAGATCTATTTTGAACTGGGTGTGGCTGGGTTGCCTGGACATTTAATTTCCGGATCAAATCCTGTTGGACTTGTTTGCCCAGGAGGTTGGCAACGGGCATTCTCTGGTCAGTCGTGTTGTATATTTATAAAGTGTGAAGAGTCTGGAGGTAGGGAGACATGCCAGCCACTTCTCCGTTCCTGTAGGTGCGCCGGTGGTGGAGAGGTTTCAGAAACCTTCCAGAAGCCAGGGGAGTGTAGTTTTCCCACGCTGCTTCCTTGAATTTTCTGAAAATGGTCGGTTCTCACTAACTTCATGAAATCTTTTTCTTTTAAAGAATGAAATTTAGTTAGTACCCAGAGCTGGTTGGCTTCTGTTTATATTAGTAAGAGCTGCTAGTTGCTGATTGAACCTTTTAGGTACATTATTTTTTTTAATCCTCACAACAACTTTGGAAAATGGGGATTACTGTCCCCGTTTTGTAGGCCAAGAAACAGAGCCAGAGTGATGCAGTAATTTGCCAACAGACCCGGTGTGTAAGTAACAGGGCCAGAGATTTGAACCCAGGTCCTTCTGACCAGAGTCTGGCCTTTTGTGCCACGCCACACTGGTCTTGGGAGCCCTGGGAATGGAAGACGTGCCCAGTTGGGAGTGGGGAGTGTGGTAGCAGCTCCTGGGCCTGTTGTGAGGCAAGGTGTGACCTTCCTCCCAGGAGGGGCCAGCCGTGGGTGTTGAGGATGCAGACCCCCCAACTCAAGGGGGCTTCTGGGTGCAAATGGAGGTATGTTTTAGGCTATCACTCTGATATAACTGGACCACAGACTCCTCAGAATTTTTACTCTTTGTTGGATTTGTCTCCCGTTTCACTCTTTTGCTCTAGGTGTTCTTGCCTAAGACCTTGGGTGAGTGCAGTGAGGGGGTGAGGTCCATGAGAAAATGTAGGTGGTGATGGAGTCATTTAAACCTCCTCCCCTGCGTGCATGGGCTGTCCACCTGAATATCCCTCTATCTTCCCTACATTTATGAGAAGGAAACACAAGCTTTTGGGTATGTGTTTGCTTTGTCTTGCTCTGCAGTTTCTTCCCCCAAGCTGGTTACAGAGTCCCGGCAGTAATGCCGCTGCTCGAGGTTGTTAATATTTGTAGATGTGTTGGAGTTTTGGGTGCTTTGTACAGACATGGCCTCACCTGATGTTCCCAGAGAGCCTTCATCACCCCCAGTTCACAGACAGGGATGCTTAAGGGGCATCACAGACCTGAGACTTCGAGGTAGCATACGCCATAGCCTCCTCTGAAAGTTTTGGACACATCAGAGGAGGAGTTTATTTAAAATCAGTTGTCTGGGGACTTCCCTGGTGGCGCAGTGCTTAAGAATCCGCCTGCCAAGGCAGGGGACATGGGTTCGAGCCCTGGTCCGGGAAGATCCCACATGCCACGGAGCAACTAAGCCCGTGTGCCACAACTACTGAGCCTGCGCTCTAGAGCCTGTGAGCCACAGCTACTGAGCCCACGCGCCACAACTGCTGAAGCCCGCGCAACTAGAGCCCATGCTCCACAACAAAGAGAAACCACCGCAATGAGAAGCCCGAGCACCGCCACAAAGAGTAGCCCCCTGCTCGCAGCAACTAGGGCAGCAACGAAGACCCAACACAGCCAAAATAAATAGATAACTAAATTTAAATAAATAAATAAAAATAAAATCAGTTGTCTTCTGAAAGTGAAAGCATGCCCCCTTCAAGTGCTGTCCCCGCTGGCAGGTATGCAGTGGGGCTTGGGGGCAGCATCCTAGTTGGATGCTGGACCCAACCTAGTTTCCCTCCCAGCCATTTCCTAGCTTTTTACTTAACCTCTGAGTCTGTATCCTATAAATTGGGCATAATAATAATATCTAAAAGAGCTGGGTGAGATGTAAATGACACAGTGTACATGAAATCACCCAGAACTCAATGAACAGGTTATTATTTTCTGTCTTTATTTTATTTTATAGTTAATTTGGGTTTTAATTTACCTTCATTATGTAGAAAATGACACTCTTAAAAAAAGAGATAGAAAAGAAAATGGCATTCTAGACCTGAAATTCAATTCAGAAGCAACCAGTAAGACAATTATTGGATCTCATTCTTACAGAATTCTGAGCAGATATAGAAACTATGTGACACCATAAGCAATCTATTATAATATTAAACACATGTTCTACACATGTTCTGTCTTTATTTTAAACCAGCATGACTTGGAGAAATCAGTCCTCAGCTATAGGAGCAGAGGCCTGGGAAACTGTCCCCTCCCTAAGAGCCTTAGTAACTGACCTCTCCTGTAAACTCCCTCCTCCAAAGCAAGAGGGAGAGGATGAACCATAAGGACCCTAAAGAACCCTAATTTTAGCTAGAATTTTCCCAAGATTTTCCTATTCTTTTTGGTTTTGGAGTGGGGTAGCTGATGTTTGCTTCATTTGCTGGGACCAGAGCTCTGAGGAGTCCTTATTAATAACCACATGGCCACTCTCAAGTGCCCAGGCCCAGTATTTTAAAAAATGAAGAAATGCTGAAACAGGATTTTAGAAACAGGTATTTTAAATTTACACACTGGACACATTAATACTTTTAGCCTACACACATGCAATGACTGTATAATTATCTTGAGATGTTTTTTTAACATCTTTATTAGAGTATAATTGCTTTATAATGGTGTGTTAGTTTCTGCTTTATAAAAGAGTGAATCAGTTATACATATGTCCCCATATCTCTTCCCTCTTGCATCTCCCTCCCTCCCACCCTCCCTATCCCACCCCTCTAGGTAGGTGGTCACAAAGCGCTGAGCTGATCTCCCTGTGCTATGCGGCTGCTTCCTACTAGCTATATTTTACATTTGGTAGTGTATATATGTCCATGTCACTCTCTCACTTTGGCCCATCTTACCCTTCCGCCTCCCTGTATCCTCAAGTCCATTCTCTAGTAGGTCTGCATCTTTCTTCCCATCTTGCCCCTAGGTTCTTCTGACCATTTTTTTTTCTTTTTTTACATTCCATATATATGTGTTAGCATACGGTATTTGTTTCTCTCTTTCTGACTTACGTCACTCTGTATGACAGCCTCTAAGTCCATCCACCTCACTACAAATAACTCAGTTTCGTTCCTTTTTATGGCTGAGTAATATTCCATTGTATATATGTGCCACATCTTCTTTATCCATTCATCTGTTGATAGACACTTAGGTTGCTTCCATGTCCTGGCTATTGTAAATAGAGCTGCAGTGAACATTTTGGTACATGAATCTTTTTGAATTATGGTTTTCTCAGGGTATACGCCCAATAGTGGGATTGCTGGGTCGTATGGTAGTTCTATTTTTAGTTTTCTAAGGAACCTCTATACTGTTCTCCATAGCGGCTGTATCAATTTACATTCCCACCAACAGTACAAGAGGGTTCCCTTTTCTCCACACCCTCTCCAGCATTTATTGTTTCTAGATTTTTTGATGATGGCCATTCTGACAGGTGTAAGATGATTTCTCATTGTAGTTTTGATTTGCATTTCTCTAATGATTAATGATGTTGAACATTCTTTCATGTGTTTGTTGGCAATCTGTATATCTTCTTTGGAGAAATGTCTATGTAGGTCTTCTGCCCATATTTGGATTGGGTTGTTTGTTTTTTTAATGTTGAGCTGCATGAGGTACTTGTAAATTTTGGAGATTAATCCTTTGTCATTTGCTTCATTTGAAAATATTTTCTCCCATTCTGAGGGTTGTCTTTCGTCTTGTTTATGGTTTCTTCCCTTTGCTGTGCAAAAGATCTTAAGTTTCATTAGGTCCCATTTGTTTATTTTTGGTTTTATTTCCATTTCTCTAGGAGGTGGGTCAAAAAGGATCTTGCTGTGATTTATGTCATAGTGTTCTGCCTATGTTTTCCTCTAAGAGTTTGATGGTGTCTGGCCTTACATTTAGGTCTCTAATCCACCTTGAGTTTATTTTTGTGTATGGTGTTAGGGAGTGTTCTGATTTCATTCTTTTACATATAGCTGTCCAGTTTTCCCAGCACCACTTATTGAAGAGGCTGTCTTTTCTCCACTGTATATTCTTGCCTTCTTTATCAAAGATAAGGTGACCATATGTACGTGGGTTTATCTCTGGGCTTTCTATCCTTTTCCATTGATCTGTATTTCTGTTTTGGTGCCAGTACCATACTGTCTTGATTACTGTAGCTTTGTAGTATAGTCTGAAGTCAGGGAGCCTGATTCCTCCAGCTCTGTTTTTCTTTCTCAAGATTTTTTTGGCTATTTGGGGTCTTTTGTGTCTCCATACAAATTGTGAAATTTTTTGTTCTAGTTCTGTGAAAAATGCCAGTGGTCGTTTGATAGGGATTGCATTGAATCTGTAGATTGCTTTGGGTAGTAGAGTCATTTTCACAATGTTGATTCTTCCAATCCAAGCACATGGTATATCTCTCCATCTCTTTGTATCATCTTTAATTTCTTTCATCAGTGTCTTATAATTTTCTGCATACAGGTCTTTTGTCTCCTTAGGTAGGTTTATTCCTAGATATTTTATTCTTTTTGTTGCAATGGTAAATGGGAGTGTTTTCTTAATTTCTCTTTCATGGTTTTCATCATTAGTGTATAGGAATGCAAGAGATTTCTGTGCATTAATTTTGTATGCTGCTACTTTACCAAATTCATTGATTAGCTCTAGTAGTTTTCTGGTAGCATCTTTAGGATTCTCTATGTATAGTATCATGTCATCTGCAAACAGTTACAGCTTTACTTCTTCTTTTCCAATTTGGATTCCTTTTATTTCTTTTTCTTCTCTGATTGCTGTGGCTAAAAGTTCCAAAACTATGTTGAATAATAGTGGTGAGAGTGGGCAACCTTGTCTTATTCCTGATCTTAGTGGAAATGGTTTCAGTTTTTCACCATTGAGGACGATGTTGGCTGTGGGTTTGTCATATATGGCCTTTATTATGTTGAGGAAAGTTCCCTCTATGCCTACTTTCTGGGGGGTTTTATCATAAATGGGTGTTGAATTTTGTCGAAAGCTTTCTCTGCATCTATTGAGATGATCATATGGCTTTTCTCCTTCAATTTGTTAATGTGGTGTAACACGTTGATTGATTTGCGTGTATTGAAGAATCCTTGCATTCCTGGGATAAACCCCCCTTGATCATGGTGTATGAACCTTTTAATGTGCTGTTGGATTCTGTTTGCTAGTATTGTGTTGAGGATTTTTGCATCTATGTTCACAGTGATACTGGCCTGTAGTTTTCTTTCTTTATGACATCTTTGTCTAGTTTTGGTATCAGAGTGATGGTGGCCTTGTGGAATGAGTTTGGGAGTGTTCCTCCCTCTGCTATATTTTGGAAGAGTTTGAGAAGGATAGATGTTAGCTCTTCTCTAAATGTTTGATAGAATTCGTCTGTGAAGCCATCTGGTCCTGGGCTTTTGTTTGTTGGAAGATTTTTAATCACAGTTCCAATTTCAGTGCTTGTGACTGGTCTGTTCATATTTTCTATTTCTTCGTGGTTCAGTCTCGGAAGGTTGTGCATTTCTAAGAATTTGTCCATTTCTTCCAAGTTGTCCATTTTTGGCATATAGTTGCTTGTAGTAATCTCTCATGATCCTTTGTATTTCTGCAGTGTCAGTTGTTACTTCTGCTTTTTCATGTCTAATTCTATTGATTTGAGTCTTCTCCCTTTTTTTCTTCATAAGTCTGGCTATTGGTTTATCAATTTTGTTTATCTTCTCAAAGAACCAGCTTTTAGTGTTATTGATCTTTGCTATCATTTCCTTCATTTCTTTTTCATTTATTTCTGATCTGATCTTTATTATTTCTTTCCTTCTGCTAACTCTGGGTTTTTTTTTTTTGTTCTTCTTTCTCTAATTGCTTTAGGTGTAAGGTTAGGTTGTTTATTTGAGATGTTCCTTGTTTCTTAAGGTAGGCTTGTATAGCTGTAAACTTCCCTCTTAGAACTGCTTTTGCTGCATCCCATAGGTTTTGGGTCGTTGTGTTTTCATTGTCATTTGTTTCTAGGTATTTTTTCGATTTCCTCTTTGATTTCTTCAATGATTTCTTGGTTATTAAGTAGTGTGTTGTTTAGCCTCCATGTGTTTGTATTTCTTACAGATTTTGTCCTGTAATTGATATCTAGTCTCATAGCGTTGTGGTTGGAGAAGATACTTGATATGGTTTCAATTTTCTTAAATTTACCAAGGCTTGATATGTGACCCAAGATAAGATCTATCCTGGAGAATGTTTCATGAGCACTTGAGAAAAATGTGTATTCTGTTGTTTTTGGATGTAATGTCCTGTAAATATCAATTAAGTCCATCTTGTTTAATGTATCATTTAAAGCTTGTGTTTCCTTATTTATTTTCATTTTGGATGATCTGTCCATTGGTGAAAGTGGGGTGTTAGAGTCCCCTACTATGATTGTGTTACTGTCGATTTCCCCTTTTATGGCTGTTGTATTTGCCTTATGTATTGAGGTGCTCCTATGATGGGTGCATACATAGTTACAATTGTTATATCTAATTCTTGGATGGATCCCTTGATCATTATGTAGTGTCCTTCTTTGTCTCTTATAATAGTCTTTATTTTAAAGTCTATTTTGTCTGATATGAGAATTGCTACTCCAGCTTTCTTTTGATTTCCATTTGCATGGAGTATCTTTTTCTATTGCCTCACTTTCAGTCTGTATGTGTCCCTAGGTCTGAAGTGGGTCTCTTGTAGACAGCATATATACGGGTCTTTTTTTTGTATCCATTCAGCCAGTCTATGTCTTTTGGCTGGAGCATTTAATCCATTTACAGTTAAGGTAATTATCGATATGTATGTTCCTATTATCATTTTCTTAATTGTTTTGGGTTTATTTTTGTAGGTCTTTTCCTTCTCTTGTGTTTCCTGCCTAGAGAAGTTCCTTTAGCATTTGTTGTAAAGCTGCTTTGGTGGTGCTGAATTCTCTTGGCTTTTCCTTGTCTGTAAATGTTTTAATTTCTCCGTCAAATCTGAATGAGATCCTTGCTGGGTAGAGTAATCTTGATTGTAGTTTCTTCTCCTTCATCACTTTAAATATGTCCTGCCCTCCCTTCTGGCTTGCAGAGTTTGTGCAGAAAGATCAGCTGTTAACCTTATGGGGATTCCCTTATGTGTTATTTTTTGATTTTCCCTTGCTGCTTTTAATATTTGTTCTTTGTAGTTAATTTTTGATAGTGATTAATATGTGTCTTGGTGTGTTTCTCCTTGGATTTAACCTGCATGGGACTCTCTGTGCTTCCTGGACTTAACTATTTCCTTTCCCATATTAGGGAAGTCTTCAACTATAATCTCTTCAAATATTTTCTCAGTCCCTTTCTTTTTCTCTTCTTCTTCTGGGACCCCTATGATTCAAATGTTGTCCCAGAGGTCTCTGAGACTGTTGTCAATTCTTTTCATTCTTTTTTCTTTATTCTGCTCTGCAGTAGTTATTTCCACTATTTTATCTTCCAGGTCGCTTATCCGTTCTTCTGCCTCAGTTATTCTGCTATTGATTCCTTCTAGAGAATTTTAAATTTCATTTATTGTGTTGTTCATCATTGTTTGTTTACTCTTTAGTTCTTCTAGGTCCTTGTTAAACGTTTCTTGTAATTTCTCCATTCTATTTCCAAGATTTTGGATCATCTTTACTATCATTATTCTGAATTCTTTTTCAGGTAGACTGGCTATTTCCTCATCATTTGTCAGGTCTGGTGGGTTTTTATCTTGCTCCTTCATCTGCTCTGTGTTTCTCTGTCTCCTCATTTTGCTTAACTTACTGTGTTTGTGGTCTCCTTTTTGCAGGTTGCAGATTCGTAGCTTTTGTTGTTTTTGGTGTCTGTCCCCAGTGGCTAAGGTTGTTTTAGTGGGTTGTGTAGGCTTCCTGGTGGAGGGGACTAGTGCCTGTGTTCTGGTGGATGAGGCTGGATCTTATCTTTCTGGTGGGAAGGTCCATGTCTGGTGGTGTGTTTTGGGGTGTCTGTGGCCTTATTATTATTTTAGGCAGCCTCTCTGCTAATGGGTGGGGTTGTGTTCCTGTCTTGCTAGTTGTTTGGCATAGGGTGTCCTGCCCTGTAGCTTGCTGGTCATTGAGTGGAGCTGGGTCTTGGCGTTGAGATGGAGATCTCTGGGAGATTTTCGCCATTTGATATTACATGGAGCTGGGAGGTCTCTTGTGGACCAGTGTCCTGAACTTGGCTCTCCCACCTCAGTGGCACAGCCCTGACGCCTGGGTGGAGCACCAAGAGCCTGTCCTCCACATGGCTCAGAATAAAAGGGAGAGAAAAAAAGAAAGAAAGAAAGAAAGAATAAGATAAAATAAAATAAAGTTATTAAAATAAAAAAATAATTATTAAGAAAAAAAATTTTTTAAGTAAGAATGAACAGACCGAGACAACCCTAGGACAAATGGTGAAAGCAAAGCTATACAGACAAAATCACATACAGAAACATACACATACACACTCACAAAAAGAGAAAAAGGGGAAAAAAATATATATATTGTTGCTCCCAAAGTCCACCTCCTCAATTTGGGATGATTCGTTGTCTATTCAGGTATTCCACAGATGCGGGTACATCATGTTGATTGTGGAGATTTAATCTGCCGCTCCTGAGTTTGTTAGCAGAAATTTCCCTGTCTCTTCTTTGTTCGCACAGCTGTTGGGGTTCAGCTTTGGAACTGGACCCGCCTCTGCGTGTAGGTCGCTGAGGGCGTCTGTTCTTCGCTCAGACAGGACGGGCTAAAGGAGCAGCTGATTCGGGCGCTCTGGCTCTCTCAGGCCGGGCGGAGGGAGGGGTATGGAATGCGGGGAGAGGCTGTGGCGGCAGAGGGTGGCATGATGTTGCAACAGCGTGAGGTGCACTGTGTGTTCTCCAGGGGAAGTTGTCCCTGGATCATGGGACCCTGGCAGTAGCAGGCTGCACTGGCTCCCAGGAGGAGAGGTGTGTATAGTGACCTGTGCTTGCACACAGGCTTCTTGGTGGCAGCAGCAGCAGCCTTAGCGTCTCATGCCCGTCTCTGGGGTCCGCGCTGATAGCCGCGGCTCGCGCCCGTCTCTGGAGCTCCTTTACACGGCGCTCTTAATCCCCTCTCCAGGAAACAAAGAGGGAAGAAAAAGTCTCTTGCCTCTTTGGCAGCTCCTGATATTTTCCTGGACTCCCGCCTGGCCAGCCGTGGCGCACTAGCCCCCTTCAGGCTGTGTTCACGCAGCCAACCCCAGTCCTCTCCCTGGAATATGACCAGCCTCAGTTCCCAGCCCCGCCCATCCCGGCGGGTGAGCAGAAGCCTCTCGGGCTGGTGAGTGCCGGTCGGCCCTGATCCTCTGTGCGGGAATCTCTCTGCTTTGCCCTCCGCACCCCTGTTGCTATGCTCTCCTCCGTGGCTCCGAAGCTTCCCCCCTCCGCCACCCGCAGTCTCCGCCTGTGAAAGGGCTTCTAGTGTGTGGAAACTTTTCCTCCTTCACAGCTCCCTCCCACTGGTGCAGGTCCCGTCCCTATTCTTTTGTCTCTGTTTTTTCTTTTGCCCTACACAGGTACATGGGGGGTTTCTTGCCTCTTGGGAGGTCTGAGGTCTTCTGCCAGCATTCAGTAGGTGTCTGTAGGAGTTGTTCCACGTGTAGATGTATTTCTGATGTACTTGTGTGGAGGAAGGTGATCTCCGCGTCTTACTCTTACGCCATCTTGAAGTTCCTAGAGATGATTTTTAAAGTCTAAATTTGCGGCCTCTGGACTTGCCTCTCAGAAGGCCTACTTAAGCATCTAGCAGATTCAGTCTCACGTTTTTGACCATCTAATGGGAGGCCTTTCATCCTACTCACCCTCCCTACCTCTTGTAAGTTTGATTCTAGACAAGAATAGAGCAAGTTCCAGAGGAACTGGAAGAGTGGTCAGCAATTTTCGATCATTGGGGATTCCAATTTTGTGAATACTTGTCATGTGATCTTGAGCAGTTCACCTGACGTCCAGCCTAAGGAACTTATCGTCTCATCAGGGGGGCAGCCCTGGAGTTGTGACAGTCCTGATGTTGCTGTGGGTGCAGACAAGGATGCTTTTCTTCCAGGCTTGAGTCTTGGCTTGGTGGTGGTGGTTTCTAATTCTTAATACATGAGCAATTTGTTAGCTTTGTTTTTTTCTACTAAAAGAATTATAAATAGGATTGTGGAGTGGACTTTTCAGCATAAGCTGCTCTCTCCTTGGGCTCCTGGGCTTCAGTTACACCGTCTGGCACAGTGGGTTACAGTCACCTGTTTACCTTTCCATCTGCCCAGCTTGACGGCAAGCTCTGCAGGAGCAGGCACTTGGCCTCGGCCCTGTTACAGCTTACATGTCATGCTTTCATGTGGGACACAACAGTTACCTACAGAAAAGATTTGAAGGCGTTGGGATCACTTGACATGGTGGAGAGGCTGTCGGGGGAGTCGTCAACTGCAGCCGTTTATTTTGCAGAATTGGCTGTCAACCACCAGGGGGCGTTGGGAGCTGTGTGGGCCCAGAGAGGCTGACAGTCCTCTGATGTTCAGGCCAGTCCTACAGAAGAGGCTTGTCTCCCTTCCCCACCCCATGCCCATAGCACCTCTGTTGAGGAACGTGGAACCAGGTACCAGGCACGTGTCTTATAACAAGCCCAAGGGGTGAGTAGTATTATCTCCTATTTTATAGGCCAAGATCTGGAGGAGTCACCCAGCTAATACGCAGGCAGGTCGGTCACCATTTGAATGCAGGTCTACAGATTCCAGATCCCAGGCCCTTAACTAACCTGACACACTGCTGCCTCTGCCCTGGAGACATATCCAGCCATACATATGTAATTAACCTGACAGCCCAAGAAACTTAAATTAGATGTAAGGGAGAACTTTCTGATATTTTTTGCCTTTAAAAAAAAAACCTTAGAGTTAATAGGGCATTCTAGAGCAGGACTTTTCAAGCTGTCATCCAGAATCCATAGTCACAGAATCAGTTTATTGGGTTGACACATTAAAAAAAAAAAGGAAAGGGACCTAGGGGTAGGAGGTTAAGAGATACAAGCTGCTATGTATAAAATTAATAAGCAACAAGGATATTCTGTACAACACAGGGAATATAGCCAATATTTTATAATAATTTTCAATGGAGTATAATCTATAAAACTATTGAATCATTATGTTGTATACCTGAAACTGTAATATTGTAAATCAACTGTACTTCAATTAAAAAAAAAAAAAGGAAAGAATTAAAAATATCAGTGCATCACACATGGTAAGGCTTAGTATATGTGAATGTGTCCCAGATTGTGATGGAAATACATTTCTGACTGGAAATACATTTCATGGCCAAAAATGCCCTAGAGAGATGGGGATTCGTTTAGATCAGTATAGGTTAGATGGTAAAGTCCTTGGGGGTAGGGATCTGCTTTCTCTTCCTTTTTATGCTCCCACCATCCTTAACCCAGTGCTGGGTACATAGTTGGTCAGTTGGTCTGTCTGGGAGAACTCGTTAGAATTTTCCCTTCAGACTGGAAGAAGTCAGAACCCGCCCTGCGCTCTCCTCAGGAAGAGATGACGGTGGTGGTTCTTCCTGGGCTTTGTGTGTGAGGAGAGCAGAGAGCCACCCAGTGTGTGATAGTTTAGAGCTCGGCTCTGAAGTCCGAGCAACCTGGGTTCGTATTGTGTGTGCAGCGCCCAGGTGTGTGGCCCTGGGTCACTCTCTTAGCTTCTCTTACTAAGCTTCACTTTCTCTGTCTTTAAGCTGGGCGTAGTAACGAGGGCACCTACCGCAGAGTATGGTGAGGATGAGAAGAGAGAACTTGAGCTGAGGGCCTTTAGTACAGTGCTTGGCATCCGTTGAGTGGCAGGAAGCCTTATCTGCTGCTCTTGTTTCTATGATTCATATTAAGAGAGATTAAGTGACTCATGCTGGACCTACTGCAGGTGGCCCCTTTTTGGGGCTCCAGTTCTGTGATGGTTGTGGATCTTGAACGGAACTAGCAGCCCAACCCTGTGGTTTGGTTGTGTAGTAAAAGGACGTGGTTGTTGCAGTGGAGCAGGTGTCTGTGCAGGGAGATGTTCTGGTTTCATAGTTTAGAGAGAACAAAGCATCTTCCACATACAATGGGATGGCACTATTGTTGTAAAATCTGAGAATATAATGGCATTTCTTAGAAAAGTCAGGTGCTTTTTATTTAATCAAAAAGCATCAGTTTCAACTCAGTGTTATTTTTTTAAACCACAATTTTCAAAAAGTAACTGTTTTCTGAAACTGAACATAGCCATGTATATGATTAAACTGGTGATTTTGTAATGTTTTTAAATCTTTATTGGAGTATAACTGCTTTACAATGGTGTGTTAGTTTCTGCTTTATAACAGAGTGAATCAGTTATACATATACATATGTTCCCATATCTCTTCCCTCTTGCGTCTCCCTCCCTCCCACCCTCCCTATCCCACCCCTCCAGGCGGTCACAAAGCACCGAGCTGATCTCCCTGTGCTATGCGGCTGCTTCCCACTAGCTATCTGTTTTACGTTTCGTAGTGTATATATGTCCATGCCACTCTCTCACTTTGTCATATTCGAAGCTCCAAGATCTGGTACCTACTGATTTCTGAAATCGCCGCCTGGGCCTGGCAGCACCACCGTCCAGTCAGAGTTAACTATGTGAAAGTAAATCTGTGACTTGTTGAAGACACTGGGCAAAATCCCAAAGGGACGCGATTTTGGCTTCAGCTTCTAATTTTTCAGGTCTGAGTCTGATCAGTTCTGTTGTCTAGGCTGGAGAGTCTTGAGCCTTCTTTCTCCCCATAGTTAAAAATATTTTTGTTCTTTATATCCCTTAGTGCTAATTGGTTTTTTTTTATGTCTTGGAGGGAAAGGTGATAGACACTAAAAATTACCGGTGAAAGAAAATTTCTGGTGTATACTTTAGTTGAAAATGTGACTTCCTCCCTTGCTTGGAAGCAGTCAAGTATAAATGTTAAGAGCACGGATTTCAGCTAGACCTAGATTTCCATCCTGCCTGTGTAGCCTTTTTTCCCTCTCATTTTTTCCTGCTTCATTAAGGCATAATTAACAAATAACAAGTGTATATTTTTAAAGAATACAGTGAGATGATTTGATATACATATACATTGTGAAATGATCGTCACAATTAAGTACATTGACACATCCATCTCCTCACATAGTTACCACTTTTCTGTGTGTGTGGCGAGAACGTTTAAGATCTACGTAGCAAATTTTAAACATACAACACAGTGTTATTAATTAGTCTCCATGTTGTACATTACACCCCTAGAATTTATTCATCTTGTAACTGAAAGTTTGTACTCTTTGACCATCATCTCCTTGTCTCCCCGCTCCCCCAGCAAGCACCATTCTGTTTTCTGCTTCTCTATGAGTTTTGACTTTTTTAGATTCCACATATAAGTGAGATCATACAGTATTTGTTTCTCTGTGTCAGGATTATTTCACTTAACATAATGCTATCCAGGTTCATCTATGCTGTGGCAAATCTGCCTGTGCTTCTAACAAGCTGTGTGACTTTGGGCAAGTAGCTTAACCTCTCTGTACCTCATCTGTGAAATGGGCTAATGATAGTACTACTGCCTTATAGTTTGTTGAGGACTGAATGGGATAATATATGTAAAGCCCTCATTGTAATGTCTGCTCGTAAACTCTTCAGCACATGGGTGCTATCGTCGTCGTCATCATCATCGTCATGAATATTGTTTAGAGGAAGGCCTTCCAGGAGACCAGGATTATAGACCTGGCTTTGCCATTGTTAACAGTTGGTCCTGGATATGTTGCTGAACCTCTCTGTACCTCGGTATTGTTTTCTCTAAAACAAAGGAGTGGCACGGATGCCTCACACTCCTTCTAGCTCTAATACTTGGCTTTGCATGCCAAGCATTCTGTTTTTCTTGGGTCCAAGTGATGTGATGCTTGGAGATGCCAGGAGAATCCCACTTTCTGTGAAGGAACTGTAGCTCTCTGCCAGCTGTTGGTCCTGATAACCTTTGTTTTTCTTTCCTAGATTTTATATTCTCAGCGAATATCTCTTCCCCTAGCTTCTGTCAAATGACTCCTCGTGCTTTTCTATATTCCTTCCAGTGTATTCAGACCATACGTATGCCTGGTGGGCTGGAGTTCTCAAGTCTCAGTTTGACAGAGCCTTGCATGTAAGGATTGTTACAGATAAGGGCGATCCCATCACTTTGCTGTTGGTTTTTAAATCATGTCTGTGTTTGTCTTTATCACATTCCCCTGTCCAAGCACCAGGGCTGCCTGTATCTGAAGCAACCAGGGAAAGCCACTCACAAGAAAAGCATGACTTGTTTGATTCATAATAAGCTACCTTCTCGCTTTGTTTCCTTCCTGGGTTTAGTTCGAACTTCAAAGGGCTTACTAGAACTAATCTGGGTGTGATTTTATCTTTTGCAACTGCATCTTTGCTAGACTCTGCTTTTGCCAAAAGTGGAGCTGTGGAGTTAATCTCTGGCCTGCCGCTGGTATTTCAGGTGTATCTTTGTGTTCTCTGGGACAGGCGTGCACAGTGAATTAATTGAGTTGTTGTCAGTCCGCTTCCTAATCGAACACCTGCCCAGCGAATGCCACCAGCACGCCTGTCTGTTTCCTGACTTGCCAGCCGTCCCAGTCATGTCGGTGTCTTGCTTGTATCAGAAGAGTCGGTTTTGTCATTTGTGGTTAGCTGACTGTGCCTTCAGAGAGCTATTTTCTTCTTCACTTAATTTAAAGGTGTCGACGTGTCCTCTTTTGGTACAGTCCCTCTGCGTTCCCATCTTGCTACCGTCCTCCCAGCTAAAATCATTGGTGATTATCAGCCTCATAAAAGCTTCTGGAAGCAGATGTAGAGAGAGGGTATATGTGCACCCTGGGCTGCTTCTCAGGCTCGCTTCACTCTCCCTTGGTCCCAGACTAAGTTTCAAGCGAGTCATTCTTAAAGTGGTGCTCATGGTTTAGAGCTGATTCGAAATATTACTTTAAGGGACAGGACGTACAATTTTTTTTATTAAGACTTTACCTTTTTAGCGCAGTTTCTGGTTCACAGCAATCTTGAGCAGGAGGCACAGTGATTTCCCACATTCTACCTGCCTGTCTCCACCACATACGTAATCCCCCCATTATCAGCCTCCCCCACCAGAGTGGCACGGTGGTTACAATTGACGACCCTATGTTGACACATCATAGTTGCCCAGAGTTCATAGTTTCCCTTAGGATCCACTCTTGGTGCTGTACATTCACTGGGTTTGGACAAATGAGTAATGACATGTATCCATCATTATGGTATCATACAGAATGTTTTCATTGCCCTGAAAATCTCTGTGCTCTGCCTGTTCGTCCTTCCTTCCCCACTAACCCCTGGCAACCACTGATTTTTTTTTTTTTTGCGGTACGCGGGCCTCTCACTGTTGTGGACTCTCCCGTTGCGGAGCACAGGCTCCAGACGCGCAGGCCCAGTGGCCATGGCTCACGGGCCCAGCTGCTTCGCTGTATGTGGGATCTTCCCGGACCGGGGCATGAACCCGCGTCCCCTGCATCAGCAGGCGGATTCCCAACCACTGCGCCACCAGGGAAGCCCAACCACTGATCTTTTTACCATCTCCATAGTTTTGCCTTTCCTACAATGTCGTATGGTTGGAATATACAGTATGTAGCCATCTCAGATTGGCTTCTTTCGCTTAGTAATATGAACTTAAAGTTCCTTCATGTCTGTCCATGGCTTGATAGCTGATATATTTTTAGAGCTGAATAATACTCCATCGTCTGGATGTATCACAGTTTATCCATTCACCTACTGAAGGACGTCTTGGTGGCTCCCAATTTTTGGCAGTCATGAATAGAGCTCTTATAATCATCCAAGTGCAGGTTTTGTATGGACATAAGTTTCACATCTTTTGGGTGAATGCCAAGCAATGTGATTGCTGGATTGCTGGTAGAATGTGTGTAGTTTTGTTAGAAGCTGCCAAGCTGTCTTCCAATCCAAACTGCTTTATATTTCCACCGGCAGTGAATGAGAGTGCCTATGGTCCCACATCCTCGCTAGCATTTGGTGTTATTATCAGTGTTCTGGGTTTTGGCCGTTTTAATAGGTGTGTAGTAGAATCTTGTTGTTTTAGTTTGCATTTTTATGATGACAAATGATGTGGCAAGATGGTTTTTTAAAGGGTGCTGGGGGTTTTTTGGGGGGTTTTTTTGGCACCAAGGGTTTGTCTTTCCCAAAAGAAAAATGGTTTTACTAAAAGTGAGAGCCAGAGCAGAGAATCCAGTCTTCCCTGATAACAGGAAGCTTTCCCAGTTTAGGGCCTGTGCTGGGTCCTCTCAGCTGTTTTCTTTGGTTCAGAAGTCTCAGAGCCCACCTCGTGGTTTTGAGTGGACCCTTGGCTTAGGTGTGATTTTGTTGTTAAAAATATTGTGGAGACACTGCAACCCTTGTTAGTTATTTGCTAGAATTGCATTTCTTAACTTTCTCTTCTTAGTGTTTTTGGCCTTTTAAAAAGAAGTGTACCGTTTGGGTTCCTTCTGCCCAGATTTGAACTTATGGAAAGAAGGGGTGAGACTAGAAAAACATTTTTTTTAAAAACTTCTTTGATCTCACTGAGGTTTTGCATTTTGCTTTCAGTGTCCTTTTGGCTTTTTGTAGTATTTCATATTTTCAAAATATTTTAAAGGATTCCTCAAAAAGTTAAATGTAGAATTACCGTAGGATACAATAGTTCCACCCTCGGTATATGTGTGAAAGAATTGAAAACAGAGATTCAAATCTTTATACAAATGTCCATAGCAGCACTGTTGACAATACCCAAATGGATACAACCCCGATGTCCATCAGTGGATAGATGGGTGAACCAACTATGGTATATCCATACAATGGACTGTTACTCAGCCATGCAAGGGAATGGAGTACAGGAAGATACTGCAACATGGATAAACCTGGAAAATGTTATGCTGTAGGTGAAAGAAGCCACAAAAGGCCACATGTTGTATGATCCCATTTATATGAAATATCCAGAGTAGGTAAATCCATAGACAAAGAGGAAGCAGGTGGTTGCTAGGGGCTGGGGCGAGGGGAGCATGGGGATTGACCATTTAATGGTACAAGTTTTCTTTTGGGGTGATGAGAATGCTTTGGAACTAGATAGAGGTGGTAGTTGCATGGCATTGTGAATGTCCTAAATGCCACTGAATCGAACAGTTTACCATGGCTAATTTATGTTATGTGAACTTCACCACAGGTAAAAACATCTTTGGAGGGCCAGCCCATACGTGTCCTTGCCAAGGGTGGCTTTTCCAGTGCCAACACACAAGAGTCGCTCTCCAGTGAGGCTCTTCAATGCGGGTGCAGCAGGGGGTGTGCGGCCCCCCTTCTTCGGCTGGGCTGGGCCTCGCTACCAGGCTCAGCCGATCACCAGTGGGGAGTTAGTCCAGAGAGCTGCCTGCCCTCCCCCCCTCCCCTCAGCCTTTTCCCTCTTCTGTAAAGAGGGCTTGCCATGAGCATCAGGTGAGACAAGGGAGGAAGAGCTTGGCACCCTGTAAGTGGTAGTAAATACCAACCTTTGTCTCTGGTCTGTGGAAGGAGACAATGAAGTGGACTCAGCTCAGAGAGAGAAGCAAAATGTTGGAACTAGAGAAATGGGGGTGATTTCAGTCATCTAGGTTTAGGTTAGACCTTTGAGAAAAGTATCAAAAACTCCCACTTCTTAGATTCCTTTTAGAAGCCACCATAACCACGTGCGGCCAGGGGAGCCAGCGACAACAAAGAATATTTGTAGAGCACGAAGAACTGTGCCTGGCAGGTAGCGAGGGCGAGAGAAGTGTTTGATTAAATTAAAGGAGAAGAGGGACTTCCCCAGTGGTGCAGTGTTTAAGACTCTGCACTCCGAATGCAGGGGGCCCGGGTTTGATCCCTGGTCAGGGAACTAGATCCCATATGCATGCCACAACTAAGAGTTCGCATGACACAACTAAGGAGCCCACACGCCGCAACTAGGCAGCCGGCGAGCCACAACTGAGGAGTCCGCGAGCTGCAACTAGGAGCCTGCCTGTCGCAACTAAGAGACCCGGCACAACCAAATAAATAAATAAAAAGAGGACTCCCCTGGTGGCACAGTGGTTAAGAATCTGCCTGCCAATGCAGGGGACACGGGTTTGAGCCCTGGTCCGGGAAGATCCCACGTGCTGCAAAGCTACTAAGCCCGTGTGCCACAACTACTGAGCCTGTGCTCTTGAGCCCGCGAGCCACAACTACTGAGCCCATGCTCCACAGCTACTGAAGCCCGAGTGCCTAGAGCCTGTGCTCCGCTACAAGAGAAGCCGCTGCAATGAGAAGCCCGCGCAGTGCAACGAAGAGTAGCCCTCGCTCACCACAACTAGAGCCCGTGCGCAGCAACGAAGACCCAGTGCAGCCAAAAAAATAATAATAATAATAAATAAATAAAAAGAGAGACACGTAGATCTCTTAAAAAAAAAAGGAGAAGGAAGAAAACCCCGGGTGGGTTGTAGCCGTGCTAACGAGGCAGCGGCCGGGTCCGTGCCTCCTGCCCACTCCTTTCCCTTACACGGGGCCCCTCTGGGGACTGAGCGCGTTAGCCCGTCAGTCTCTGCAGAGAATTGCGCTCCCGCCTTCAGCTCGGTGGACTTGGGTTTGTGTTTCTGATTCCTGGTTCCTTCCTCAGAAGGGACTTTAGCAGTCCTCTGTGCAGAGTAGAGGACTAAGAAGACGTGGACCTAAGGAGAGACCCCCTTCACTCAGTTGTAAGAACGGAGAAGGGAGGAGGGGAGGAAAGTCTGACTTTCATTGATGAAGAAACACAATGTGTATTTCTTCCTAGCGCAAAATTCTGGCGTGGAGATCTCTAGCTTTAGGATATTACTCGGATGTAAATGGGTACGTTGATCTCTCTCTTTTCTAATTCTGTTTGTACTAAGCGTCTTTACCGCACAATTAGCACCGTATTATACACTGGCTGTTCTTTACTGTTGTTGCTTCACATTTTAGTGCCAAGTAATGTCAGCTGTGGTGTAGAACGAGTGAGGTCACTGGACTTGGGGTCTGAAGAGCAGTGGCTTAGCAGTTGTGTGTGCAGGATTTCTACTTCTTTTTATTATTTAATCTGCCTTAAATAAGCCTTCTTCCTTCGTTTGGGACTGATACTTCTTCCCCCTTCTGGAGAAGTGCTTCTCTTCTGCCTACTCTTGGGACCTGCCAGGTGTGGTTCCTGATTGGTCCCCTGTGCCATCTGTGGACCACTGACCCGACTGGGCCAGTCGGGGCCCTCCTCGAATCTTTTTTTTTTTTTGTAAAAGGGAAGAATTTATTATGAGGCCCCAGGTATCTCAGAGACTCCAAGGCAGTAATTTCAGCCATGTGATAAGGAGGTTAAAATGGGGCTTGACCCCGCCTGTTTCTACAGAGCTGCCAGTGCAGGGCTATCCTGTACCAAAGGGAATGTGAGGCAGCCTCCTATGTGGAGATTACAAAGGAAAAGCGTAAAACCGGTTTTACCACTTTGGGAGCCCTCAGCCAGATCAAAGAAATTAAGGGGAGGCGGTGCAGACTGTGGAGAGGGGAGAGGATTTGATGGAGGGATGTCTTAGGACATCATTTCAAACGCATCTCCCTGGAGTTTTGAACTCGAGGCCCACGAGCCTCTTCGTCTGGGGTGGTGAGGCCAGGGACATGGGGGTCTGGCACTCCAGTGGCCCTGGTTTCCTGTCTGGAGGAGAAATCTGGGCTGCCCGGGGGTGGGAGGAAGCTGCAGGCAGAGAGAGGCCGGGAGAGGGACGGGGTCGCTGGGAGTCCCTAGTTGCCCAACGGCCCCGTCGCTACAGCTAGTTTTCTCTTGTGCCCGCACCACTCGGAGGTGCTTTCTTTTGTTGCTTATAACAAAGTTCTGAGTAATAGGCATGGTGACCCTCAGCGACTCACTGAACTTGTCTCAGTCTGGTTTTCTCTCACGTGTGCAGCAGGTAACCATAATTGCCTCAGTTACTGAGATGTTCAAATAATGTATGTGAGAGCGTTGGGCGGAGTGATACATAGGAGATATGCCGTTACGAGTTTTGTGATTATTTTAACTACTTGACACAATGATTTGATTATTCTGAGCGTTGTTTGTTTCTTATAAACATTCTTGTTTTTGAAAAGTTTATTTTTATTTTTTTTTGGCCCCGCTTGTGGGATCCTAGTACCGGGGGCCGCTGCAGTGGAAGTGCGGAGTTCTAACCACTGGGATGCCAGGGCATTCCCTAAACACTCTTTCAGAAACAAGTGATGCCTTTAGCACGTTCCATTTGTTTAAGTCATGGAGTTAAAATAATCTTGACCTATGTATTTGTAGGAAGTGAATGAATGGGTCTTGTTAAATTGTGGCCTTCTCAAACCTAAAAAAGCTTTCTCCGAGTTGAGCCCTGTTTATGTCTTTGGTGAGTATTGAGTGTGGACTTCATATCAGATGGGCTGTTTTCCAGCCTCTGTGCCAGGGAAAATAGTGCTAAAATTCTAGAGTGATTGCATGCTTATTTGACTTTGGAGTTAAGGAGCCTTGGGTTTGAATCCCAGTGTTGCCACTTACTAAACTATGTTGTCTTTTTGAGGCTCAATCTTGTCATCTGTAAAATGGAAATAATAATCCCAACCCTGCAGATTGAGGATTGTAGGAGATGTATTTAAGGTCTCTAGTTGTGCATTGTATGTGGTAGGTACTTAATAAATACAACTGTTACTATTAAAAATGACAGCTTTAGTAACAGTTGTAACTAAAGGGGGTAAGACTAGAAAATATGAATCTATTTGGAATCTAATGCCAAAATAAATTAATCAGTATAAAAATCAATCAACTGCTGTTGGGTGCCTTGTCTGTGCAAGGGATGGGGGTGGATGAATAAGAAGGTGTGTAATACCGTTCCTGCCTGTTGGGGGTATAGGTCATGTATATGTAGGAAAAACAGGTGACATACAAGGAACTGGGCTTTGGAGATGGCAGAGGATTGGAAACAGAGAGGCATGCCATAGAAGGCCTTGAGCTGATGGAAGAATGTAGCAAGCGAAGTGATGTAAAGAGTTAAACATCCAGCATGACCTTTGGAAGAGGCCTGACTTTTCCTGTTTTATATTTGGTCTTCCTGATTCTCTCCCAGACCCGCTTAGTGTTTCTGATCATTATGATGAAGATCCCCACACCCATCGTGCATTCCAGAGTTTTAACATTTTTTGAAGACTCGTTTTCTCTGTGAACAGTTGGCCTTTTGTTGGCTCACACCCTTAAGTGACCAGAATTCTCCTGGCAGATTCTGCCTCCCCACTCCCACCTGCTGTGCCTTGTCTCAGTTTCCTGAAGTGTAAGTGGCCTTTTCGGGAGTTTTATCCTGTTGCATCGCTGAATTGAGCACCTACCAGAGGCAGTGGGTAGGGCAGCGTGCTGGGGAGCCCTGGCGAGCAGAGAGATGGTGAGCCAGGGTGGTCCCTGCCGTAAAGCAGCTCACTTAGTAGAGGAAACAGATGGGCAGACGGACTCTAATTAAATGTGATTAGTGCTGGATGTTGGTCAGATAAGGAAAGACATTTGGCGGGAGCCCCAAGTCCCCGGGTCCTCCATCAGTCACTCACTTCTGGGCATGGTTCACAAAGGCTGTCCACCTGCCCAGCACAGTCTGGAAAAACGCATTCTGTATCAGTAGCTGTGGTTCTGGTGTGAGATCTCTCTACGTGGTTCCCTGCTTGGTGGAAAGCGTTTAAGTGAAGGCTCCCTTTGTCACCTCACCCAAATCCTCCTGGCAGGAAGTTTAGAACGTAGAGTCTGATCTTTCCATCTCCTCCCACAGACGTACACCTGGTCCCCCCCCGACCCCGCCCTGCCACCGCCTGGTTCCCGTCTCAAATGGTACCATCATCAATCCAGAGGCTTGAGAGTCACCTGACACCTCCCTCTCTCCCCTGTAACTGACTAATCATTCCCCAATCCTATCAGTTCTCTCTCCTCCATTGTCATCACCCAGGTCCAAGCCATCATCTCCAATTGGAGGTCATGACCCCGGTGACTGGGTTCTGAAATTGATTTAGAGGGTCTTTACCAGCATTAAAAAAAAAAAAGAAGTTGAATGGAAAGCATGAGAGTGGAGTACACATAGTAAGGTTGAGTTTTATTTTGTGAAAGTTGTGTTTGTGTATATAAGAGTTTTACAGAAAAAGGTTAACGTTGCGAAGGACTTTTCATACACTGACTTACACAGCTGATGCAGTGGTATCGTTGTTGCTATCTCTGCCTCACAGGAGAGGAACTGAGGCTTGGGGAAACTAGCCAGGGTCAGGCTGGTAGCCTGCCTCTCAGACACTGTGTGTGTGGACACATACTGGGTTACAAAGTAAAGTGTCTTTCTCACTCTGCAAGTTGTGGTAAAAACAAAAGTTGGAAAGTTTCTGTTTGACAGACATCTGTACCTTTACTCTTATCCTCTCCCCCTCTCCAAGCTGCAGCCCCAGTACTCTTTTACATTGCAAATTGGATGCTGCTGCTTCTCTATAGCAAGGCCCTACGCTTGCTTTTAGGAGGGTGTGCAATCTATGTGGTCACAAGGCCTGCCTGTGCAGCCTGGTCCTGCTGGCCTCCTGACCGCGCAGCTCTTCCTGGCTCGAAGGCTTTGAGAACCCCCGGGGCCCCTGTCTGTGCTCCCATGACCTCTCAGACTCAGGCCCTGCATGACCTGCCCCATGGTACCCTGGACTGCAAGTTCCCAGCACCTACTACATCTATAAAGAAATAGTTCCTTGTTCACTTGATGTCTGTCTGGGGTCCAGGGGTGCAGAGACTGGCATGCAGTCCCAGCCCCAAGGACAGTGTCTGGCATGTGAATCAGTGAATGCTCACTGGGTGTTCCATTAGCTATGGGTGATGAAGAAAGGTGGAGCCTCGTGTTTGGCTTGAAGAACTGTTGGTCCACGTCTGTTGGGTGGGCTCTCAAATCCCCGTGAGGGTGGGCAGTGTGGTCGAGTGAAAGAGTCCTGGGCCTCACATCAAGAGATAGGGGTCGGGGCTTCCCTGGTGGCACCGATGCAGGGGACACGGGTTCGTGCCCGGGTCCAGGAGGATCCCACATGCTGCGGAGCGGCTGGGCCCGTGAGCCATGGCCGCTGAGCCTGTGAGTCCTGAGCCTGTTGCTCCGCAATGGGAGAGGCCACAACAGTGAGAGGCCCGTGTACCACAAAAAAAAAAAAAAAAAAAAAAAGAGATAGGGGTCCTGGCCACACCACTTCTTTGCATTTCAGCCCTGAGATGTAAAATGGGGGTGATGACACTGTACCCATCCATATCCTGGCTGATTATGACAATCAGGGGAGATAAATTGTGCATGAAAGTTACATGACAGCGGCATTGGCTGTTTCGGAAGGTGGTGGTTTGACTTTTTCTCGCGTCTTACTTGGGACTTCTAGTGCTTGGCATGTCCCTTTGTGATTGGAGACGCCCTCGGGGCCCGGTGGTAACAGGCCCACAAGGTCAAGGGCAGTTCTCTCATCTGTTGAGTGAGTGTAGCCCTGGGCCAAAGCCTTTCAAATTCCTTCTTTAAGCTCACAGATTGGTGATTTTTCAAACCATCATCTTTGACCTTGGGAGCTTTCTGGCTTAGAGTAGCGTAGTGTCAACTCTGTATTCTACATAGGCCCTGAAATCATACCTACAGTGAGAATAATTATAGCTTGCGTTTACTGAGCTCCTGTCACATGCCAGCTGCACGCTCACTTCCCTCTTCTCCCACCAACTTTGGGGAGTCCGTGGTGGACTCCCAGTCTTGCTGAAGAGGAAACTGAGGCCAAGTTCGAGAAACTTGCCAAGCTCTTCTAGTTGAGTTCTTTGAGCACACCATTCTCATTTTAGTATAACTTTCCTATTGATTTTTTGTTTTGTTTTTGTTTCTTTGACTTAGAAAATAATGACTCTAAGCTCCTCGAGAGCAAATTTTAATAGCTGTCGTTTGTCTCTTCTCTGTGGTCTGTGTTCTTGATTGGCGTAATCCACCTTTTCCTGGGTGAGACTCTTGTCCAGGCGAGCATTTCCGTTCCAGTGGTGAACTCTTCACGGGCCGCCTTCCTCTCCAGGTGCTTCCTGCACCCTTTGCCCCCTGCCCTGTGGTGGAGTGGATAGATTGCGCGCTCTGGAAATAGGAGCTGATTTTCCCTCCTCCCGACTTCTTTTTATTTCTAAAGGCTTCTGTTTGTCTTCTCTGGGCTGCATCCATTTTCCCTCTTTACTGCTGTGGTTTATTGCTCTTTACTGGCTCCTTTATTTTTATTCTTCAGACTTGCCCCAAATGCATCTTGATTTCGGTCTCTTTCGATTTTTAAAGCCCTGGACTCTGTTACTGATGATTTCCCTCATTTTGCAGTATTCTAGTTGGTTGCAAGTCTATTTTGCAAGACCCTGCTTCTTTCGCTTCCATCGTTAAATTTTAATACATTTCTGTTCCTACTCTTTTATAGAAATTTATATTTCATTTTTTAGATTGTAGTAATGGACCTTCAGTGTCCTACAGCTTGACTTTCCATCAGACTGACTTGCTTTTAGAATCATTAGTTCATGGAGCAGAGGGCAGCTTTATGTTGTCCTTGCTCTTTCTTTAGAAGGCAGATCTGCCCGTGTCACTTTGGTGCACTACACCCCTTCTCTGGTTCTTGTCTGATCGGTTCTGAACCCCTCATCACAGTGCGGGAGGCCACTGCTAGCCCTCTCCTGCTGCCTCTTCACCCTTCCCTCCTCACCACCCATGACGGGCAGCTCTCCAACTTTTCGTTTCAGGACCCCTTTAAAAATTCTTAAAAACTAGTGAGACCCTCAAAGAGCTTTCAGTTATGTGGATTATATTTAGCAATATTTACAATATTAGCAATCAAAATTGAAAAGATTTTAAAGTATTCATTAAATTAGTTTAAATATAGCAATAATAAACGCATTACATACCACAAATAACACTTTTAATGAAAAATAACTATTTCTAAAGCAAAAAACATTTAATGAGAAGGGCGCCATTGTTTTACTCTTTTCCAGGTATCTTTAATGTCTGCCTTAATGGAAGACAGCTGGATTCTCATCAATGCTTTTGCCTTCATTCTGTTGCAGTATGTTGTGTTGGTTGAACTGTATGAAGAAAATGCAGCCTTACATGGAATGTAGTTGGAAAAGGGAGGAATGGTTAATAACCTTTTCAGTTAATTGTGGAGAGTCTTTGAAACTACATCGGAGCTTGACAAGTGATAGTTTCTTAAAGGTTTGTTGCAGTATAGAATCTGAAACCATGTATCAGTGAACTTCTCATATTCTGTTACATTAAAATCTTTTGGTCTGTCTTGCACTTTAAAAGGATCTTTTATGCATTTTGTAACATCATGCATGACTTATTTGGATAATATCACGTTTGTTAATGTCACTGCTGCTGTCATCTGAAAAGCCAAGTACTGAGATGCTCTAAAGCTCACAGTGGCC
This sequence comes from Delphinapterus leucas, assembly GCF_059928025.1. Taxonomy (NCBI): domain Eukaryota; kingdom Metazoa; phylum Chordata; class Mammalia; order Artiodactyla; family Monodontidae; genus Delphinapterus; species Delphinapterus leucas. The sequence goes on along the minus strand of NC_143135.1, from coordinate 69,156,048 downwards.
AATACAAGTTTTTCCAAATTTTAATGTTTGCTTGAAAGCTCAAATTTTTCTTTAGCAACAGATACTGTCAGTTCTCCTTGAAATGACAAGCTCACTTTATTCCTTCTAAGAATACCCAAATCTGAGTCACCGGAGTTTTTCTGTCAGTCATTCTTTCAGTTTAAAATGGTGTTTGGTGGAAAGGAGTGGCTAATTCAGCTTGCAGCTCAGTTGTACGAGTGCTTTTTCTTCCCAAAAACCAACCACCATACTTTGGCTTGTAGCAGAAGTGCTTTATGAGTACTTCTCATTTTGTCACAAGGGATTTTAAAAAGATGTGTACTCGAGGTTAATATTTAACGAAATTAATAATTTTTACTGCCTAATTAGGATGTTCTTAGATGAAATTGACCTTTTTTTTTTTTTTAAACCGTGAAAGTATGGCGGCAGTAGAGAGCACAATGACTACTAATACAGTCAGATGCCACTGCCTTGATTCTTGCTAAGGCACCAGCAGTTTTCCACACCATTGTTTTCGCGCCATCAGTGAAAATATCACGCCACTGAAGTTAGTTTTGACCTGGCAGCACCCTCCGAGAGGGTCTTGGACCATACTTTGAAAACCACTGGAGAAGAACAAACCGTCTTCATTCCTCTGCACACATTGGACGCTCTTGCTTCCCGTCTGCCTGGAACACTCTCTCCCTTCTTGTGTCTAAGTGTGCAGATATTCACATGTGTGTGTATATATGTATGTATACATGCATATATGTGCATGTGTCTGTCTGTCACTTCAGTCAATACTGGCTGTGCTCACCATGTGCTCGTGGGTCTCTTCCAGTAGACGGTAGACCGTGAGCCAGGTTTCGTATTTATCGTGGGTGGCAGTAGTACCGAGCACCATGCCTGTTAAATGTTAACTTGTTTAATGTTGCCTGTCTTCATCATCATATTATTATTATCATTTCAAGGGCTTAATAAATGGTCTTTGAACAAATGAAGAGTTTGTGTTAGTATTTTCCCAGGGTTACCTTAGAACATTCGTTCTCTGATATCAGTAAGTGTTAATCATGGAAGGGCTTCTGTGGTTAAGTTGATTTGGGAAGTTCAAATAGGTATTTAATTGAAGCTTTCTCATATCCTTTATTATACAATATGCATTGTGATTTTTTAAGGGAGATGGGAGGCTACAGAATGTAATATTTCTCCAGTTGAGTAGCACATGAACCTTCTTTTCTTGGTATATCTCATCGGATTAGTTTCCTTGGAATTTTCTTTGGGAAATAATTTTGTAGACTGGCTTTTCCGTTTTTACAGATTATTAAATTGATTACCCACGTTTATTCATGCATTAATTTATACCTCAGGTATTTAACGAGTACTTCTTAAGGTTAGATGCTGGTAGTTTTAGGCATACAATGGCAAGCAAAAAGAAAAAAACAGACTTTGAGAAAATACACTATTTGTGTGAAGTAGATGGTTAAGTGGGAGATTCAAGTATCATCAACTGATCACCCGAAATTACAAGTGTTGTGTTGATAGTATGTTGGAAGGTACAGCTGTCTGTTGGTATCCAGGGGAGATTGGTTCCAGGACTCCCGCAGATACCAAAATCCCCAGATGCTCAAGTTCCTTGTATAAAATGGCATAATATTTGCATAGAACCTCTACACATCCTCCTGTATACTTTAAATCATCTCTAGATTACTTATAATACCTAATACAATGTAGATGCTACGTAAGTAGTCGTAAATACAATGTAAATGCTATGTAAATAGTTGCCAGTGTGTGGCAAATTTGTTTTGCGTTTTGGAACATTCTGGAAAATTTTTTTCTTTTTTCGAATATTTTTGGTCTGTGGTTGTCGAATCGGTGGATGTGGAACCTGTAGACACGGAGGTGCTGCACAGTGCTAAACCACTTGCTTTCTGTTTTTTTCATTTTCAAAGCTCTGCCGGTCCTGTTTAGGTATCCCTCCCAGCATTTTGCTACTGCTGGCATCCCTGTGATCCAAAAGACTGATGAAGAGGCTCAGTAATGATGGGGGCCATTTGCCCAGCCGTATCATCTGAGAGTATAGCGTGTTGGAGATAGGGTCTTTTAAAATGTGAGCCAACCTCTTCTTAGTGCCTGGCACATAGTAGGTGCTTTTATATGTTGATTGGCTGGACAAAGAGCGAATAAATGTGCTCAGAGACTAAAGGATAAACCCCACGCTGTGGTCCCATTACTCCAGTGCCCGAGCTTGCTGCGCCGTACAGGGTGGGCTGAATAAAGCCGTATATATGCTTTTCATGCCTCGCGGCTCTGACCTGGCCCATGTTGGAGGGAACCAGTGACTTTTACCTTCTCTGCCCCAAAAAACAACACACGAAGCACATCTTCCTTTCTGTTTTGATCCAGTTCTGCCCATATATTGCGGGAAAATGTTAATACACTCTTTATATGAAAATATTTAATCAAAGGATGTGCTGTTGATACAGTAAAATTGGCCTTTGGTCCTCTGACTGCCTGGACAGATGATAGCAGGAGGGTTTTGCAACACAATAGGATTGGACTCCGGACTTCGGTAAGAAGATTAAGCCAGTGTTTAATGTGATGATTCATTCTGTGAAGTCACCTACAGAGAAATCAAACATTTCCATGCTTATTAACCAGAGCTCCTGGTTTTTGGTGTGTGGCCCACACCGCTTTGGGCTGGATGAGCTCTGGGAATGCGTAAAGACCTCCCTCTGGTCCCTCCTCCCCACTGCCACGTGTGGATAGAGAGACAGGAAAACATGCAGCAGCTCAGATTATCCTCTTGTTTCAAAGCCTGAAACTTCTTCAGCCACATCATGTTCCTGCCAGAGTCTGAAAACAAATAGGCTTTAGAGAGGCTGAGGGTTGAGTGGAGTCACTTAGGGAATGGAATGCACCTGGGTGGCTGATTTTTCAGGTTTTGTTCTGAAACTGAATTAAGAAAATTCTCAGGGAGTTTTCTTGATTTCTGACTTTTATGATTGAGTTAGAGTTGCAGAAGTATGATGAGTTGCTAATTTAAAAAATTTTTTTCTTCGTTTCTTTGTAAAAGGAATTCACATTAATTGTAGAAATTTGGAAAAATACCAAAAGGCATAATGCTGAAAATTACCCATAATTCTAGTATTCGGAGATAATCACTACAAAGCGTTTTGTTGTATTTGCATGCATTTTTATATGCATAATTAAGGTCATTGTGTATAAATTTTGATTTCTACTTTTCCCACTTAACATATGAATATTTTATCTTGCGTTGAGAGCAGTACAGCATGGGAGCTTGTGTTAGTTTCCTGTGACTGCAAATTTCCACAGACTGGTTGGCTTAAAACCACAGGAATTTATTCACTCAGTTCTGGAGACCAGAAGTCTGAACCAAGGTATAAGGATTGTACTCCCTGTGGAGGCTCTAGGGGAGAATCCATTCCTTGACCCTCTCAGTTTCTGGTGGCTGCTGGCATTCCTTGGCTTGTGGCCCTATCTCTTCAATACCTGCCTGTGTTTTCACATGCCTTTCTTGTGTGTGTGTGTGTGTGTGTGTGTGTGTGTGTGTGTGAGATCTCCCTCTGTCTCTCTTTGAGAGCATTTGCGATGGCATCTAGGGCCCACCCAATGATCGAGGATATCTCTTCATCTGCGGAGATGCTTTTTCTATCTAAGGTAGCACATACAGGTTCTAGGGTTAGGACCTTTGGGGCCATGACTGTATTCAGACTATCACAGGATTTAAGAGGATGGACTTTTTTTTTTTTTTTTTAGCTTATGATGGTCTGCTTTATTTAATATCATGTTAATGTATGTTTTCTTCAATGGATATGTATTTTTTTATTTTTCAAATTCTTTTTCCATTTAGGTTGTTACATAATATTGAGCAGAGTTCCCTGTGCTCTACAGTAGGTCCTTGTTGGTTATCCATTTTAAATATAGCAGTGTGTACATGTCAATCCCACACTCCCTAACTATCTCTTCCCCCCACCGTTCCTACCTGGTAACCATAAGTTCATTCTCTAATTCTGTGAGTCTGTTTCTGTTTTGTAAACAAGTTCATTTGTATCATTTCTTTATAGATTCCACATATAAGTGATACCATGTGATATTTCTCTTTCTCTGTCTGACTTACTTCACTCAGTATGATAATCTCTGGGTCCATCCATATTGCTGCAAATGGCATTATTTCATTCTTTTTAATGGCTGAGTAATACTCCATTGTATATATGTCCCACATCTCCTTTATCCATTCCTCTGCTGATGGACATTTAGGTTGCTTCCATGTCTTGTCTATTGTAAACAGTGCTGCAGTGAACATTGGGGTGCATGTATCCTTTCGGACCATGTTTTTTCCAGATATAAGCCCAGGAGTGGGATTGCAGGATCATATGGTAGCTCTATTTTTAGTTTTTTTAAGGAACCTCCATACTGTTTTCCATATTGGCTGTACCAATTTACATTCCCACCAACAGTGTAGGAGGGAGGGTTCCCTTCTCTCCACATCCTCTCCAGCATTTGTTGTTTGTGGATTTTCTGATGATGGCCATTCTGACTGGTGTGAGGTGATATCTCATTGTAGCTTTGATTTGCATTTCTCTAATACTTAGCAGTGTTGAACATCTTTTCATGTGCTTCTTGACCATCTGTATGTAAGAGCATGGACTTTTGAGTCAGATTGTGTGGGCTCAAATCCCTGTGTGGTCTCTTACTAGAAGGATGATCTTGAGCAAGTGTCTTAACACTTGGTGCCTCCATTTTCTGATCTGTAAAGTGGGAATAATAACAGTACCTACTGGGAATTCCCTGGTGGTCCAGTGGTTAGGGATGTGTGCTTCCACTGCAGGGGGAACGGGTTCCATCTCTGGTCAGGGAACTAAGATACTGCATGCCGTGCAGCGCAGCCTAAAAATAAAAATAACAGTATCTACCTAAGTAGATTAAGAAGGTTCATATATGTAAAGCACCTGATACGCTTAGGACAGTTCCTGGCCCATGTAAGGATTAACTGTTATTATTGTAGTTGTTACTTTTATTAGAAATACTGTGTAAAATGTCATTTTTATGGCTGCGTAAAGCTTGATTCATGAATCTACCATAATTTGTCTAATCATTTCCTTTTCTTGGCTATTAACTTCATTTCTAATTTTTTTAATCTCATATATAACCCTGCCATGGATATCTTTGAGCATTAAGTTTTGTCCCCATTTCAGATTCATTCCCTAGTGTAGAGGTCTGAAAATGGAATTACAACATTAAACGGTGCATACAATTTTAAGCCATTTAATAAGAATTTGTCAAATTGCTTCCAGGAAGATTGTGCCTGTTACACTCCTACCAGTAGTTGAATGATGAGAGTGTCCGCTTTGCTGTGGCCAGACCTGCATCAAGTGTTATCATTTTAAACATTCTCTGGTATTTTGACATGGTCTGCCCCTTAAGGCTGAAATGTAACATAGCAAAAGGAGTCAACATCGTAGTTCCTTTGATAAGGAGTGTTCTTGCAAGGCAAGAAAACTTCTAATGAGAAATGAAATCCTTGTTTTGTCAAATTTCCAAGTGCTGCCTCCATCCTGTTATGAAGCCTGGAAACTTCCTGAGTGTTTTCTGAGGTTACAGGGCAGGATGTTGGGGGAGAGGATATGTCAGCAGCAGGACAGGTACACAAGGATTTTAATAAACCAGTTTTGTTTCCGTTCTCAAAGTTGGACATTGAAAACTCTGAGCATTTGATGGGATGAGGGAGGCACACTTGAACAAAAAACCCTGATAAATTTAATCACTTTACAACTGAAGCCATTTGAGGGACGGGAGGATGGGGCAGGGAGGGAGCGGCTCCTGCACTGCCTGCAAGGTAAGGTGGGAGACCAGCCTTGGGAAGGGCTGAGGGAACAGTGTGCACCTGCCCCTCACCGCCCTGCCACCCGGCAGCCTCCTTTCCTTTACCAGGGGTGTCCGTTGCCGTCTGGTCTTGCCCGGGCTCCTGGGCTGCAGAGGAAGAGCTGGGGTCACAACTGAGTGAGAGGCAGGGCAGCGTTTTTTTTTCTCCAGCAGTGAACTGATATGAGTGTACAACAGGTACAACTGGTCACGCATGAATTCCACAGTATCTAAAGCAGTTGTAGTCGGCGGTATGGTGGCCCCAAAGATGGGTTTTGCTCTTTACATTTTCTTATATTATTGTTGTATATTTAAATTTGGTTCTAATATGCTGTTGAATTCGGTTTGCTAGTATCTTGTTGAGTATTTGATCAGAACTCTTGAGAATGAGGAGCTTTTACACTGGCTTCATTTACTCTTTTATGTGTGTCCCTACTCATATCAGGGCCCTGGAAGGCAGGAATTGAGAAGCAGCTTATGTATTTTGTATACCTGTGTTAGAAAACGTAGTATATCCTGTTGCTCCCTCCCTCCAGGGTGATCTCCCTTAAACCACATCATTATGTTGCCTTGGCAACTGCTATTTGCTATGCTTTTCTTTTCAGAAAAAGTTGTATAACCTTTTCCAAATAAGGTCCAAGTAATGTGACCTTATTTGGAAAAACGGTCTTTGTAGATGTAATTAAGATAAGGATTTTTTTTTAAAAGAAATTAAGATTTTATTCTAATGAGAGCCCACCAAGATTTCTACCCAAGGAGTGACATGATTTAATTAACATTGCTTAAATCTTGTTGTCCTTTCTTTTTTTTTTTGGCCCTGCCATGCGGCATGTGGGATCTTAGTTCCCTGACCAGGGATGGAACCCGTGCCCCCTGCAGTGGAAGCTTGGAGTCTTAAGCACTGGACTGCCAGGGAAGTCCCAAGATAAGGATTTTTGAGATGAAGTCATCTTGGATGACTTCTCTAGTGGGCCCTAAATGCAATGACAAGTGTCCTTATAACAGAGAGGAAGAAAGAGATTTTACACACACACACACATGCACACACGCACACACACACAGAGAAGGCAGTGAAGCAGAGGAGTGATGTGGCCCCAAGCCAAGGAAAGCCAGCAGACACCAGAAGCTGGAAGAGACGGAGCATTTTCTTCTTCCCTAGAGTCTCTGGAGGGAGTGTGGCCCTGCCGACGCCTTGATTTCAGGCTTCTGACCCCCAGAACTGTGACAGAATAAATTTCTTTTGTGTTATGCCACCCAGTTTGTGGTAATTTATTATGGCATCTGCAGGAAACTTGTACACCAGTCTGTGCTCTGTTCAACAAGACAGTTCCACTGATTGTGTGCTTGGCTGTGTAGCAATGTCGTAAGCAGTAAAAGCTTCAAAGCTGCCCTTAATTTCTGTACTTATTGTGAGCCAACAGCAAAGAGGTGGTGGATGGCACTGGTTTGCAGACCACCCTCTGAGTGCCACAGGTCCTGTCTCCCTCCCTGGTTTTGTGGACAAGGAAACTGAGGCCCGGAGGGGAGAAAGTGGGGCTGAGTTTAGAGCACAGGTGCCTCTGCTGCTGGGAATGGACAGATAGGATGTGGCACCAGCCTCCCGGGGGCCAGGTCTGGGGTGAGCGGACAGGATTGCTGCCCTTCAGCCTGTCCTGCAGGCCCGCTGGTGTCCCTGTCGCTGTTCTGCACCCTGCAGAGTGAAAGTTGATGCTCCAGTGAGCCCCTGGAGCACTGAGCTGCCTAGAAGGCCCAGAAGCCAGGAGATACTTGTGAAGCCTTTGCTGCAGCTAATGAGCCGAGAGTAGCAGGGAAAGCACCCTGTCAAGGGTAGAAGTCACAGCTTGCTGTCGACTTAATTTCTAGCTGACTGCTTTAGTCTTTGTGGTTTGGGTCATATTTTCTCTCTGTAGCCCAATTTTAACATTCCACATTTTCGGAGGGGTAATTATCTCTTAGAGAATATGGGATTAGACTACAGTCATCTTGACTCTTAATGCTGCTTGAATAAAGTCCGTCCAACTTAACCTGGCATTCAGACCCCCTGAAGACCCTTCTACTCTCCAGCCCTGCCTCCCAGCCCTCTGTTTCACACACCCTCATCTTTGAACTTCACAAAAACCATGCTCCCTAGTAGAGGGGACTAGAAGGTGTTAAGAGTCTTGGTGCCCTACAGTAGGTGAGTTCATGGTTGACCAACTCAAGAACCAATGGAAAAGTAGGTCAAGGGGTTAGAGGGCATAAATCTTTCAAGATCTCAGGGGAAAAAAATGTTCACATTTACTAAAGTAGACTCTAAAGGCAGCGCAAACAGCTAGTACCAGTCACTAGCATATGAGCTAAGTCATCTGGTCTACCATCCGGCTCTGTTGAGCCACCACATGACTGTAGCCACATGAGTAAACCAGAAGAAAAACCACCCTGCTGAGCCCAGCACTAATTGCTGACACACAAACCATGAGTAAATAAAATGTTGATTGTTTAAGACAAAAAAAAGCACAGTGCAGTAAATCAAGACTTATCCTTGAGTTATTACATTTCTCTTTTTAGTAATGATAGGCATTGTATAGTTACTCAATTATTCCTTACTTGCTATAGACACTTTCAGAGTCTCCCACCTTTGTATTTCATTGAAATTCTTATTTTGTTTTGTTATGGATAGTACCCATATTAAGAGCCCCTTTCCCCCAGTATCTGGGTCTCTATCTTAATATTTAATACTGCTGGGATTTTATGAATTATTTGTTGGATCTACTCTCTGGGTTTCCCACATCTCTCTCTTCCTTTCCTCTCAGGTATTATGGGACAGTAGTTCAGAGGCCCAGGTCACTCCCTCTCATCTTTTATTTTTCCCAAGGCTTTGTTTCAGAAGCCTTTATTTCTTCACCCTCTGCTTGTGTTTGTTTTTTTAGTCCCAACCCTGGATCTCTTATTTTTAAATAAGTAATTTTTGTTTGCAAGGAACAGAAATGCTCTCATGCCAGCTGTAGTTAGCAGAGGGTCTGTTGCAGGAATCTCAGGAATGCAGGGAGCAGGCTGGAGCAGGAAGGCTCCTCTAGTTCAGGGGCTGTGCGGTCCTGTTCATCTCGTGCGTGTGTGTGTGTGTGTGTGTGTGTGTGTGTGTGTGTGTGTGTGTGTGTTTCTCTGGATCAGGGCTCACTGCTGCCTGCCTAAGTTTGCATGTCTTTATTCTCAAATGAGGAAAGAAGGAAGGGAGGGAGGCAGTGTGGCTGCTGCAACACGCCAGTCCCTCGGGGGAGGGGGGTGACTGACGCGAACGGACTTGGCGCGGGTGTCGCAAAAAAGAGGTCTGTGGAGGGTAGTCCCACCAAACCTATTATACCTCTTTTCTGATTTCTCAACAGGAATAACCCAAGTCACCTTTCCTGGAAATCAGTTTGCTGAAACTATTGAAACAGCAGTTCTTGAAGAAAAGGTAAATAGAAGTGAATTTGTGTCCTACTAAAATTCTCTTAAGAGGGAAACCATGTTTGGAGGGTTGACCATCCCTGTCGTTCCTTAAACACACCCAGTTCTGTGTGTATTATTTTACCTTCCTCTGCCTGGCCAAGTTCCTAGTCATCCCTCAAGGCCTTTATCAAGTACTGCCTGCTTCTGAACCCCACAATACTCCTTCTTACTGACACGATCCCAACGGGCTTTACGTTACCATTCGTGCCCCTCCTCTGACTGTTCTCTTGTGGCTGTATGGAATGTAGGCGCTCCTTCTCTGTGACCCCCACCCCGTCGTAGCACTTCCACACTTGATTGTAGTTGCCTGTTTTCCGCAGTTACTTCCCCGAGACATATCTGAATTGGGCCTTGGACATAGTAGATGGTCCATAAACGTTTATTGAATTCACAGTGAATTGGCCTCCACTCTAGACGGTCAGCTCCCATGCGGATTCACTTTGTACCTCCACCACTACATCCTTGTAGGGTCTGTACTATAAATCCTTCTCAAATCGATTCTGTTCTTTGAGCATGCATCAGAAATTGTTAATCTTCTCTAGTTGTCCTTTGTGTTTTGGCTGGTGGTGAAATGAAGCAAAGCTTTTATATCTAGTTTTTATTTTTCATGGGCAATTTGGGTCTATGTAAAGAGGAGTAATTCAGAAGTGGGAGGGGAAGGGAGGTGACAGGCCGGTCAGGGAACCAGTGACGGTGGGAGCATGGCTCCCCACCCTGCCTCTGCCTCCCTGTGGTTGAATGGGATTACTCGAGGTGGGGTTTGGTCATGCCCCTCTTGTCTGCTGGATGGCAGATGCCCTCCCCCATCCATCCATCCATCTATCCATCCATCCATCCATCCATCCATCCATCCATCCATCCATCCATCCGTATGATCTTCCGAGCGACCTCAATCAACAGACAGTTGCATCTGAACCCACCTCCCTGCTCCAAACCTTTTTTGCTTTAAATCATTGAGTCAGCGGATTCCTTTTCTCACCTGCTTTTACTGCACCTGCTGAATATCCTGAAGACGTTCCTCACTAATGTAGGAATGTCATGTAATGTTATCTGTTTTGTTGGTCACCATCCTCTTAAGGGGACTTGTCCCAGCCTTTCCTACCTGACAGTAACCAGCAGTTGTCTCTTCCATTTGAGGAGTTCTTCTCCTTTTAGAGGGTGCTTCTACACACAGCACCAGAGTTTCTTCTCCTACCAATTCTAGGAAACAGGCAGGGGCAAACGTAACTTCCCATTTCAGTAAACAGGTTCAGAGCAGCTAGGCGTCCTGCGTGAAGCCACGTCGCCAATGCGAATGGCGTCTGGTTTTCCTCTCCCCTGCGCCACCTTGCGCATTCCCCTTGGAAGCAGCCGCTGCTGTCACAGAACCCAGGGGCTCTGTCTCACCCACTCCAGTGTTCCTCTCAGTGGGGGGAGCTTCGGCCTGCTGTGGAGAGATGCCGTCTGACCCTGGTGTTTCCTCTACCGCCAGCCAGGCCGCTTTCTTGAAAAAGTAGGTCTCTTCCTCCCGAGACCTTCCAATCAGTCTTATAAGTTTTATTTTGGTTGGGGTTTATTTAAATGCAGGAACTTTTAATTAGTTTACGTGAATGCTGTGCTGTCTTACTCTAGGAAGACATAGGAAGACGCTCACAGGGGCTAGAGCAGCTTAATCTAGCTGTATCTAATGATCTTCTTCCCTTGCCTTCTCCTGTAAATAATTGCAGATGGTACCATCAGTCAAGGTGGCAGAGCACACTGCTTTATTGCCATGTAGAATTGTTTAGTTAAATGTGATTTTTTAAAAAAATGGCTCAACTTTTAATTAGAAAGCAGATTGTCAAAGAGATTGGAAAATAGACCCATCATGATAGGAAACCAGGTTCCGGTCCAGAAGGAAGCATGTTAACTTAAGAGCAGGATGTGATTTCAGTGAGTCATTGTTTTCCTAAAATAGGCCGTCTTCTCTGGTGTTTTTTTGAGAGAGAGACCTTCCTCTACATCTGTACCGCCTTAGATTAACATTTTCCTGGGGGAGAGTCTACTTGGAATCCCCCGAACAGGGTGGTACAACCCAGCAGCAGAACTGTCAGGGCACAGGGCTAGATACCGAAACCCTTCTACCGGGACTCCTCGAAAACATCAGTGTCAAGAAATCAGCAGACCCGTTATGATGCTTGTAATTGAAGAATCATCAGGCTACATACTTTACTTCCCATTGTGGTGTGATGCAAATCCCATTTTACTGTCAACAGCACTGTTTTCTTAGCCCCAAAGCTGGTGGTATCTGCTTTACTACTGGAGATCATCTTAGAAGCAGCTTGCGCATGTCCTGGCCGAGTTTGGCCCCGTGAGCTCCCTGTGTGGTGCACCACCCCACCTTGAGCTGGCACAGTGGTGGACACACGAGCACCCCGAGAGGAAGGCGGGAAGGGTCACCTGTGAGAACGGCCCCAGGCGTCCATCACTCCTCACAACTCCTCTGTGCTTTGTACCTCCTTTTATACGTTTGATAGCAGCTAGTGAACTTGGATAGGTCATGGGCACCTCGATTTCAACTCTTGCTCTCCTATCACAGACCCTTTCCAGACCTCCCTTCCCCCCATTTCATTAAGGTGCACAGCTGTTAATTCACTTTCTCAAGCCAGAAACTGGGGAGTCGTCTGTTATCGCTCACCTTTCTCTTCCTCCAAATCACCAAGTCCTAGTGGTGCTTCTGAAGCAGATCTTGAATTCTTCTGGCTGCCCTTCCACATCCGTCTCCCAAGTCCAGTGACATCGTCATTTGCCTGAGTCACTGCAAAGGCCTTTGAACGGTTGCCCTGCTTCCACTTTCCCTCCATTCTGCTCACCACGTTGGACCCAGGGGATCTTTAACAATGCTTGTCATATCATTTCACTCCCTTGCTCAAAGCTGTCAGTGACCTCCTCCCACACTGGGATGGATCCCATGTGCCCAGCATGGCCCACAGAGGGGACTGTGCGATATGGGCTCCGGGCCTGGCTGGAGATCCCACAGCATTGTTGCCATCATGTTGAAGTAACTTGTGAGATGCTTTGCCCTTTCACTTTTGACTTCCTCGGCAGATCGCAGTGACTGATTTTCCAAGTCACGTTCCATGCAGTGGAATGCTCCTGGGGGACTTTACACTGGGGAGATCCTGGACGTTTGATTTTACAGTAGGGATTCTGTAGGCTGGGTCTCTACTTCTGAGGCTCCCTCCTGGATGGCAATGATCTGATTCAGACATGCAAGTCCTTTCATCAATTCCCACAGGTGTGGGGCTCAAAATTCCACAGACTCCCAAGTTTAAGGCATGACTGCAGGCTATCTACTAGTAATCACAGGGATGTCATTAAAAGTTACTGGAAAAAACAAAACAAAACAGGGTAATGGTGTGATTTCAAGGATTGAATATGATGCGATGGCCACTGTCTCTAACTTACAAGATGCCTTCCTCCCTCAGAAGAGGCAAAACCCACCTGCATCTAAAGTGGAAGCCCACCAAGGTCAGTCACAGGGTTCTCAACCTCCTAAATAGGGTTCAATGGGTCATCTTCAAAACTACTTCCAATATAAAATAAATGGCAAAGTGCAACTTACTTAAATTTAATGAGAATTTAATACGTAATACTATGTACTGTTTGCTAATGCTGAACTTTTCTATTTTCATGAACTTTCAATAATTCATAAAGTTGTACATAATCTTAAGAATAAATCTGAAGATTAAGGTTATCTTGAATAAATTTCATCTAGATAAAACCACAAAAAAAAAAAAAAAAAGAAATGTGATTGATGTTAAATTACAGTCCATCCTCCATGCAGGTTCTGCACTGGGGGATTCAACCAACCATGGATAGAAAATATTTGGAAAAAAAAGTGCCAGAAAGTTCCGAAAAGCAAAAGTTGAATTTGCCACATACCAGCCTATTCACATAGCATTTACGTTGTATTAGGTATTACAAGTAATCTAGAGATGATTTAAAGTATATGGGAGGATGTGCCATAGCTTATATGCAAATACTATGCCATTTTATAGAAGGGACTTGGGTACATGGGGGAGGCGGGGTCCTGGAACCCACCGCCTGCGGATCCCGAAGGACGACCGTACTGCAGGCTGGAGTTTCTGGATGACTGCCTCATCCTCCACTAGGAGTCTGGCTGCCTCGCCACGCACGCAGCGGTGTGTTCCAGGCTCCCATGGAGCGTGGACTTACACAGGCCCTTGGATTTCCCGTAGAATTTGGAAACAGTACCCTAAGAGTGCACTGTCACCACCGTCTTGAATTTGTGACAGTTTTTAATTGCTAGGAATCTAGATGTTTAATTATCAATCACTGTTAGCTTGGCTTTCTCATTATTAGTTTAGCACCATTTGGTTGGTTGTTTACCTTGAAGAGTGAAGTGGTGCATATTTACACCAGGGATGTTTTTTGGCTAACAAGTTTCCAACAACTGGACTTTAAAACATGTGTGAGATTTAAACGAGTCATTCATACCCCTTTCCTGAAGCAGACATGCACCTCTCCTGCATTTGCTTCTACAGTGATTCTTCACAGTTAACTACTGCATATGTTTTGCTGGGAAGGGGAAAGTGTGTGGGGCGGGTCCACACCCATCCACGGGCAGTGATTTTAGAGGGATTTAGAAGTGTTTGTCCTATTTAGGGCTTGGGAAAGCGGTGAGGTAAGGCAGGGAAACACAGGTTAGGCTGTTGCAGAAATCCGCATGAACCAGACGAGGGCCTACTGGTAGTGGGGATGAAGCGGGAGGATGTGCTGGGAGATGTTTAGGAAGAGGGGTTGGTAGGTCTTGGGGGACACTTTGATACAGGGGATGGGGGGGAGGGGAGACATCGAGGAAAACCCCCAAACCTCTGGCTTGGGCACCATTAGCAAGAGGAACAGGCTTAGATCATTCATCAAATACTTACTGAACCCCTGGTGGGGGAGGTGGACAGAAATGATGAACTCTGAAAAGAAAAGGTGGAACGGAAGAAGGGTTATTTTAAAGGTGTAGAAGTAGGTGAAAGGGCACCTAATTTTGACTAAGGGGATCAGACAAGTTTTCTCAGCAGAGAGAGTGTATAATGCAGGCCAAGACGAGAAGCCCCGGGCATAAATGCACGTTGGCTTGTTCTGTACCACGTGCAGCGGGACAGGAGTAACGGCTGCACTGAGGAATGGGGAGGCTGGAAGCAGGAAGACGTGTGCGGTGAGGCCTCGGTGAGGGCGGGGAGGACAGACGGGCTCTGGGTATGGGTGCAGCGTTGATTTCACTTGGAGGTGGGGGGGTGGGATCTAGAATCGGGGCAGGAGGAGAATAATCAGGCTCTGGTGAGGGCGGCAGGGGGAAGCGGAGGTGAAGGAGACCAGGGCTGCCTTAGGAAGCAGCCTCACCGTGGTGAGCAGGGTCTCTGTGGCGCCCGCCGATGGGCCACAGGCAGAATCAGCAAGGCCGATTTCGTCTTCAGCGCTCCAGGGCCTCTTGTTCTGTGCCCTTTGCCCAAACCGTCCTCATCAACCGTTCAGGTTGGTAAACAGGCTTAAGGTTCAGCAAACAAGGCGGCCTTCAAATTAAAGATCCAATATGTATCACTTTGTTAGTGGCAGGCCCCACTTCAGCAGCCCGAGTTCATTGTCTGATGGGGTCCTTCTCCTCCCCCGACCCTGAGCTGACCCTTCGGAGACTCCAGAGAACACCTGGCATGCCACCGGGTAAATATTGGATAGCAGCCCAGTTTACCGCCTGCCTTTTGCAGAGTATTTGGATTTTGGCAGCGGTCAGGGCCTGCAGTGAAGCACAGATGATGGGCTTGGAGCCTTCGCCAGTGGGTCTGTAGCGTCCTCTTTGGAGTGATCTGCTCGCCTCTGCACCTCCTCTGGCTCACCGGCTGTCAGCCGCAGGCCCCCGTGACCCTGCATCGCGGTGCTGCAAAGGCACACTCGTTTCAGGCGCCCTCCTGCCCTAGTTCTGCTCGAGGCTTGCTCCCACCTTTTTTTGTGGCCTCTGCTCTCTAATCAGAGATGCAGCCCCTTGTAACGCTGTCTGTACTACAGCACGTCCCCCGCTCTCTGTCACCTTACGCTGCTTTGTCTTCCTTCATAGCACTTCACTCCTTGACACACTACATATTTATTTGTCTCTCGTCTGCCTCCTTTTCCTGGAATGTACGTTCCGTCAGAGCCAGAACTTTGTGTTGTTCATTATTCCATCCCCGCTGCCCGGACAGTGCCTAGCGCATCGAGGTGAATCAGTACCTGATGAGATGGACCAGTCAGTTCATCCGTCTGTATACGCACAGCAGTTGAGCAGTGCCTGGCCTGTGGTAGGTGCCCGCTAAGTGTTTGATGGAATGAATTGGTGAGTGAGTGACTCTGTGTGTGATTGGCTCGTCCCCAACACTTAGGTGCCCAGCAGGTGTCCGTGGAATAAATGAATGGATGTGAGAGCTTGCCCGTCTCTTTCTGGTGCTGGCCCTCTGGGTGGGGTGGGCCCCAGTCTCTGTATCTGAGGAAGGCCCAGGCGTGCAGCCTTGGGCGCGTGTTAGTTGCGGCTGCTGTTTGCATTTGATGCTTCCGTCAATCCCTCACTCTCTCTCAGTATGTGTGCCATCAGCCAGGCGCTGTAATTAACTTGCTGTAATTTAGCTTAGGGATGAATTTTTCATTTTAAAAATGCCATCAACAACTGGTGCTTGTGATATGTTGGTTGTTAATGAAGCTCATGCCTAAGAGAACATGAGGACGGTGCTCCGCGTCTGGGAGAGAAGGGCTGTGAGCCCGCTTCCGGCCACAGGAGTGTAAGGAAGGCAGGGGAGTTCTGGCGGACTTGTGGCTCTGCATGCCCGAAGCGTTCCCCAGCATGTAGGCAGAGCCCTGGGGTGCGTGTGGGTCCTGTTTACCCAAAGGTTTGGGGGAAATAACATTTAAAGAATATTAAAACAAATATGGTTGGTTGTTGGAGGAGAATTCAACATAGCTTCGTGGTTACAAGCAGGGCTCTGGAACCAGACTGGGTGCGTTTGAATCTGTCCCACCACTTATTTGCTTCGTGGTCCTGGGCAAGTTACATAACCTCTCAAAACCCCATTTCTCACCTCTAAGATGGGAGCCTGGGACGCAGTGAGAGCCACGGCAGGCTCTTATCACAGTGCCACGCCCGTTACGAGTAAACAGCAGGGGATAATGTTATATATGATCGCTTGACATTTAAAATAAGACACAATTAAAATTTTATTCTTGCAGTGGCTTTGCCCCAGACTTGGCCTCCAGGAATGAATGTCCCCTCTCCATATTTGAGATGGAAAAGTTAGAGAAGCACTGCCTGAAAAAAAAAAATCCAAAACAGTGCATACAATTGGCTGGTGTGCATGTCTTCATGAATTTCCCCCCAACCTCGCCTTTGTCTTGAGCTGCCACAGAGTTGAGCTGTCAATAACAAAGGGATAAATTAGTGACTCTTGCTTTTAGTACCTGCTGTCTTAAAGTACCTAATTGAATAGCACATGAAATCGAGAGAACCTGCAGGTTTGGATAAAGAATTGCTGTTTAAGGAATGACCACACCTAGAAGAGCTTGTAAATTTTCTCGTTCATTACTTCCTTTCATTCTCATAGGAGCCTATTATTCATCAAGGTAGAAAGACTGTCAGGGTGTTTCGGTGACTTCTCCTGGGAATGGGATTGAAACACTTACCAGCCCTTCCTGCCTTGAGGTCTTCTCCATCCAGTGTTTTTCGAAGGCAAGTCACTTTCCATGGGATTAAACTGACATTTTTTTCTAATGAAATGAAACAAAGTAGAAAATTTCCGAGTGTGTTGCACATAATAAGCTTACATACCACGGCATAAAACTTTGGTTTTAGTTTGTGCTGTTAATTGTATTTCTTTCTGTGCATCTTAACCGTTTCAAAGCGCTGTTTTGTACCTTCTTACGGGAATTTCACTTAACTTCGTTTCTGTTTAGTCATCTCCTGTGTCCTTTCCGTGGTTGAGTTTGCTTCAGGTCAACTAGTGAAAACAAATTACTGTGCTTGAAGTTGCTGATCGCTGTGAATTTAACTCTAACTTGTCTGGGTTACATAATGAGATCCATCAAAGGCTTTTTTGCCCACCCGTCTTCAGTGGGAGGAACTGATGGTTGAGCCGCACCTGCAGAGCTTGGTGGAATTGCAAGGCAGGTCCCGGAAAGCCAATATTCCCCCAAGGCTGGGAGAGCCTCTTCACTGCTGGTTCTTGGAAGAAGCGTGCGGGGACTAGTCTGCCCTCACATGACCTTCTTTGTTCTCTGAGACCAGCAGGAGAGGCCTGGGAAATGTGACAGTAGCTTGAACAGAAAAGGGAGGGAATTGGCTTAGTGGAATGAACAGAATTGAGGCTCCTGCAGAGTTTTCCACTCCTGAGCTCTGTGTGTGTTGGGGGTCAGGGAGGCGCACGTGGAGGGAGTGGGGCTCCTTGGACAGGCCACTGAAGCCTGAACAGCGGCAGCGCTTCAGATGCCAGGTCCTGGGCCAGGCGCTTTTCTTTTGCAATCTCATGTAGCCCTCACCTTGTGTCATAGTGGCCTGACAAAATCCTGTCCTGGTTAAGTCTAACATCCCCTGACTCCATCCCCTGACTCCATCCCCTGTACCTGCACCTGCACGTTGGTGCCAGCCCCCAACCGCCTTGCTCTAAGATCTGAGGCCTCTGACTGCAGGCTGGTGGTCACCCGTCGTGCTCTGATGCATCCATCCCGCTTGCCCGCTGTTTCACGGCTTCTCTCTCTTCAGACTCCAGCATCTCCTCCCTCTTCCTGCCTCCCAAGCTGACGACCTTCTTCCCATTTCACCGAGAACCAGCAATAGCCCTGCGAGAACTTGCACAGACTCCCACCGTCACCTTGGGCCCATCCGGGGCCAGCCCAGCTGGTGCTCCAGCTCCCCTGGGCGGCTCGCCAGCACTTCTTTTTCCTTCCTTCTCCTGATCCACCTTCCCCTGTGACACAAGCATTCTATAAGTGCCTTAAAAAACAAACAAGTAGAGCAAAACTCTTGTCCTTAAACCCTTCTGCTTCTGACCCTATTTTCATAGTGACGACAAGGATGATGTCGCTGATGGATGATGATACTTACATGGTAAATACGACGGGCCAGGCATCATTCTCATATACCAATTCCTTAAGGGATTATTCTCCCCATTTTTCAGATGAGAAATGTGAGGCACGGAAAGATTAAGGAACTTGCCCGAGGTCGCAGGGCTGATAAACGGCAGGACTGGGATCGCAGTGCAGACACTCAGCCCCCGGGTCCTGCCTTGAGAAGCGTTGGCGGCTCGTGGTCTCCGTTCTCTAGCCTGCTCCCTCCCTCCCTGCGACCCCCTCAGATCTGGGCCCTCTCCCCACCTCGCCACCCCACCAAAACTCTCCCCTCAGGTCACCGATTACCTATACGTGACCAAGCCTGATGAGCGGCTCCTTCTTCCTGCAACACTTTCTGCACTTGCCTTCCAAGACACCTTACGCTTCCAGTTTTCTTCCTTTCGTACCTTTTTAGTCTCTTACTCGTTGCTCTTCAACTCTGCAAGTCCTAAACCTCAGAGCGCACTGGCCCTTCTCTGTCTGCGCTCGCTCCCCAGCCCGGCGGCTTGCAGTGCTGACAGCTGCCACGCTCCTGTCTCCAGCCCAGCTCTCTCCCCAAGCACAGCCTCATGCATCCAGCTGCCTGCTCAGTGTCTCCACTGGGGACAGCTAATCGCGTCTCAGACTTGACGCATCCCATTGTCCCCACACCCCTACGTGGCGCCTCCATTCCTGCACTTCCTTGGGCCATAGAGCCTTTCATCATTTTATGTTTTCACACTCCAGTTCCAATCTGCTGGTGAATCTTGTTGGCTGTCCCCTCAAAGTACCCGACCACTTCTCCCCCACATCTGCCCCTCCCTAGGACCGAGCCACCACGTACCTCCTGAATAATTCACTCATGTCCTCACCGAGCTCCTGGCCTCAGCCCTTGCCCGCTGCAGTCAGTCGTCCAGCAGTGCTTTTCCTTAGCACAAGCAGAGCCCTCCGGTGGCCCCCGTCTCGCACAGGTCACTTCCTCACCTCCTTTGAGCCTCTGGTCCGGTGTCACTTTCTCATGAAGCCTTCCTTGGTTGATTTCTCTAATTTTGCAGCCTCTGTTCCCCCAACCTTCATTTTCTCCAGAACACGTAGCATAATCTGACACATAGTCTGTCCATTTGTTGGTTGTCTGTGTCCCACATTCCCTGTCAACTACCCAGCATGTCTCCCGACGTATAGTTGATGCTCTAAAAATATTTAAATGCTGGGTAGTTTTACCCCTGTTTTACAGGCAGAGTAATTGAAGGTCTAAGGGCCACAGACCCCAGAAGTGCCAGGATGGGGATTAACACCCAGACGTGAGCTTAATTGCTCTGTCTGCTCTTTTTCTTGTGAAAAAGGACAATAATAGGTAAGATAGAGAGTTACCATGAGGAGGAAGTGAATACTGCACAGGAAAGCACTTTGCAGGAATGTTACTTATCCGATTTATTGAGAACCCTAGCTCTTTGTGTCTGTGTTTTTCAGCAGCCCACCCCAAAGTTCTTTTGTGTTCTCGGGTTTTTATTTGGGAGTAGCTGACACTGCCACCGAATTACATAGTTTCTTCTTCCTTCACCCTCGGTGAGAGAAGTATGTACACGTGTTTGTGCCTGTCAGCTTCCGTCTGTGGCTCTGACCCTCCCCACAGGCCGGCCGGTCGGGAGCTCCCCGACCTCTGAGGCCGGTCGGCAGCGGGGCGCTGGGGCCAGCGTGCGTGGCTGTCACTGCTCATGTCTGTGTTCCCGGGAAGGCGCTTTTGTTATCAGCTGGTGCCTAGCGGGTGTCGGGAGCCGCATCCCGCTCAGTTCTCCTGGCAGCCTGCCCAGCCCCTGTCCCCGTCTCTGCGGCACAGAAGTGAGGTGATCACGGCCCATTACGGCTAAACCCCAGGGACGTACAGTGAAGTGAGCACACTCCGTGAGCCACAGAGCTGCTGTTCTCGGCGCGCAGTTTAGGTTTCCCTGAACTCAGGGCAGCTTCCCTGGGCTCACGGCGTAGAGCATGGAGTGGTGCAGCCCTCCTGATGCTTCATGTTTATAATGACGCAGCCAAGAGAAGAGCTGGTGGAGATCTGCCCCACATACGCCCTCCTTACGTGTTGTTTATTCATTTGTGTTCCTGATTTTGCAGTAGGAGAAAAACGCAGCCATTTTCTCAGTGAGCATCTTACACCGCCTTTTCTGGAGACAGGAGAGCTGCAGGGCTTTGAAAAGGTGGACAGCGTGGAGGATGGGCGGGCAGTCTCTGGCCTCCATCCCTGGGAGCGGCCCTCCAGGCGGGCCGCCACCTGGGCCGGGTGTCTGTCCTCGCATTGACTGTGTGGGGAGGAGCGGGTGCAGCCGACACAGTCTGCAGCCACTTAACGGGCGCCCCTGCAACAGCCTGGGACATCCTGGGGGCTTTCTTTCTGAGCAGCCTGGCCCACCATGAGAGTTCAAGCAACCTGCAGTGCGTCTTTAAGCCCAGGACAGCTTCTGGGGGTCGGAGCAAGTAAGGAACAGGCTTTATCCGCTGCCAAGTGAGACAAGCACCTGGAGGGCCTGTGCTTCTGCTCACATGCCCTCCCTTCCCGTGTCCTCAGCCTCCAGAGTTGACGGGCAGGAACCCGCCGTGGACTCTTGACCCTGTGTCCCGTGACTCCATGGGATGGCCTGGCTACCTGGAGGCAGCTGGGTTGGATGGGAGGCAGACAGAGCTGGGTCTGAATCCCAGATGCACTCCGACTTACTACCTGGGCCCTTCCCTTCTCTGAGCCTCAGTTCCCTTGTCTGAAAATGGGATAAAAGCCGCAGTGCGGTTTGCGTGTTTGTAGAGGGCTTTAGTGCGGTAGCCCGACAGGTAGCGAGCCTTCGGGATGTGATAGCTACTGTTCCTAATTGTGGGCTGACCTGGAGGCACTGTCACTGTGGGGTCATGCAGAGAGGATGGGTGCACTTCGGAATTAGGTCTGAGTTCAGATCCTCAGTCCATTCATTCACTCAATATTTAATGAGTGATTGTTATGGATTTTATACTAGGGTTGAGACTCTGCTGGTTTCCTAATGGTCTTTGATCTTGGGCAAGTCACCATACTTTTCTTTTTTCATAAATTTATTTATTTTATTTATTTATTTTTGGCTGTGTCGGGTCTTCGTTGCTGCGTGCGGGCTTTCTCTAGTTGCGGCGAGCGGGGGCTACTCTTTGTCGCGGTGCGCGGCCTTCTCACTGCGATACCTTCTCTTGTTGCGGCGCACGGGCTCTAGGCATGTGGGCTTCAGTAGCTGTGGCATGCGGGCTCAGTAGTTGTGGCTCAAGGGCTCTAGAGCGCAGGCTCAGTAGTTGTGGTGCACGAGCTTCATTGCTCCGTGGCATGTGGAATCTTTCTGGAGCAGGGATCAAACCTGTGTCGCCTGCATTGGCAGGCGGATTCTTAACCACTGCACCACCAGGGAGGTCCCCATACTTTTCTGGATCTCATCTTCTTCACGTAAAATGGGAGTGAGAGTGCCAATCTTGTGTTGAGAATGAAATGAGCATTTCTAAGTGGTAGCTAGCTGGTTTATTATCTTCTGCTATAACCTTTTCTCCTCTCCTGTGGGATTTTCTGCTGTAGCTCTGTGCTTAGTACACGAGATGACTGCTTGTCCTCCAGCTTTGGTGTTCGATCCAGAGATGCTTGCTGAGCACCTGTTGCGGGAGAGGCGTCCCGCCAGCCCAGGGCAGTATTATTACTAGCAAGACACATTTGCGCCCAGAGGAGTGGTTAGTCCAATGGGGGCATCAGGGGCCCAGCCAGTTAGGCGGCGGCCACTGGTCGGTGCAGCAATAAGGGCATAAACCGAGTGCCGAGACGGCGCTGAGGAGGGAGTGCTGAAGGCCAGGCACAGGGGTGACCAAGGACGAGCGTCTATACCAGGAGGATGCTGGTGCATGGGGGAGGGCATACGGCAGAGCTCCTGCACGGGCACGGGCATGGGATGTGAGCGTGTGGGGTGGGCACTCAGGCGTGTTGGTAGCCGTGGGTCATGTGAGGTATGATGAGGCTGGAGAGATCCATTAGGGCGGGGCTGTCAGGGCCCCGGAGTCCTCACCGTTGTGAGTTGAGGCTGTGATGTGGGAAGCTTATCGGGGGGCTGAACCTGGTGCTTATTGCATGGGGCACGCACAGCACTGCCCGGTTAAAGTGCCATGTGAGCCACTCATGGAATTTGAAGTTTTTGAGTAGCCCACATTAAGACAGTGGAAAACAAAAACAAAAACAAAAAAAAAACCCAGGTGAAATTAATTTAATAATACATTTTATCGAACCCAGTATATCCAAAATGTTATCATTTCTTGTAATTAGTATGGAAGATTTTAATGAGACAGTTTATATTCTTTCTTTTGGTACGGAGTCTTCAAACTCTGGTGTGTATTTCACACTACAGCTCAGTTTGGACCACAGCCACATTTCCAGTGCTAGTAGCCACATGTGACGAGTGGCTGCCATACTGGGCAGTGCAGCATTAGCCTGTCTGGGATACGGGAGCCGGGGGTGGTCGCTGTGATTCTGAACCTTCCCTCAATTGCCCTAGGCAACCTCCTTCTCCCATCAAGCCTCTGGGAAAACCTGCCCAGCAGCAGACTGGTAACCGGTGGTTTTCAGCAGGGAAGAGCGAGAAACTGGGGGGTTCCATCACCCAGGGGTTATATGGTTCAAAGCCAAAAAAAGGGCAGCATTCCCTGGTACCTCCCTCCGTACATGTATCTGCACTGGAAAACCCTCCCTGGAGAGGGAGTTACTCTGTACCATTTACTGAGCATCTGGTTTGGCCTGTTAATCAATACCTCAGATAATACTTCAGTCTTTCTCCCCCAATGACTCTACAAAGCAGGTTTTCGTATCCCATTTTACAGAGGAGGAAAGTCAGGACATGAGAGATTAAGTACATTGCCCAGGGTTGTATAACTAGACATGGCAGAGCTGAGGCTCAAACCTGGTTTCAAACCCACGTTCTTACTTCTGCTCCTGGCTGTTTCCCTAATAGGTTCTAAGGCTGTCATGTACATTATGATTTCTAAGTAGGAAGAAATATACATAAGGATTTTAATAAGCGTGTGTGTGCACAGTATATGTATATATATGTATATAGAAAAAAGACTGGAAGGCTCAGCCAAAAAATCATAAAATGATCCTGTCTGAAAGGATGTGTTTCCCCTTCCTCTCTGCCCCCCCGCCCACCTGCCCACGCACCCTGGGGACCGGTTGGAACATTCCAGTGCTGACCAGTTGCCATGGGCTTGTTGGTGGGGGAGGGGCACTGGTGGAACTCAAGTGTTTGTGAAGTTTCCGATCCCTTGGTTAGGGGAGCCAGAGGCAGGGGGTGGCCAGGTGGCAGTCGTGGTCGGGTTGTGAAGGTGGAACTCAGCTAGTGGCTTCTCTGTCCTGCCTGGGCTGCTTGCTGGGAAAGAGCCAGACTGCACCTTACAAGCTTCATCTCTGATTTCCTCTCTGCAAGGGGCTGGTGAGCAATGACGTGGCCCCAAAGTGGGTAAAGGGCCGGGAAAGTACGTGGGGAAGGCACTGGAGGATGCTGACTCTTCAGGCTTCGGGGTCAGGCTGATGTGTGTTTGACTTTTGACTCTGACACCCCTAATTCTGTGACAGTGGCAAGGCTTTGGACTCCTCACTTGCAAAACTGGAGTAATCATTTTAGCCGGGGCTCCTTCACTGGAAGGTACAGAGACCCACTGGAGCCAGCTCAAGTTCAAAGAGATGTCTATCCTAAGAGTCAGAAACAGGTCAGCATAACTCAACTCAGGAGCCTGTATAGAGCTGGGCCTTGCCGGGGCTGTGCTGGAAAGGTAAGAGCAGAGTCCCCAGTGTCCCGCTCTCAGAGCGCTCCCCTCGCCTCCCGTCTCCTCTCCCCAGCTTGGCTTCCTCTGTTGTCTTCCACACGTGGCATTGGATGGCTTCCCCGGTGCCCCCATCTGCAGGATTTTCCAGCTTGTGTGCCTTCATGTTTCTTGGTTTAGATGTCTGAGATAGAGGCTGTTTGGCCCACTCCACTGAAGTTCCTCTGGTCAGTTCTCCAAGCCGCCGGATCCAATGGCCGCTGCTTTAGTTTCACTTTGTCTCGGCGGCGTTTGGAAGCCGTGCTCTCTTCTTGACTCTTGGTCCCTGGGTCCACACTTCTTTTCTCTCTTCACTTGCGTCTTCTCACAGGCTCCTTTGCTTGCCCTTCCCCTCCTGTTCTCTGACTGTCACATGCTCAGGGCTCAGGCCTGGCCCTCGTCTCCATCTACCTTGTCCTTGGTGAGCTCACCTCATCCATGGCTGATGACTTCCAAATATAGATCTTCAGCTCAGACTGAGCTCTTGACTCATGTCCTCAACTGCCTCCTTGATATTTCCATGGTGATGTCTAATAGGCATCCTCACACATGGATAGATGTGAACAGAGCACTTAATGTCCTTTCTCAAATCCATCGCCCCTTCCTGCCATTCTCCCTTCACCTCATAAGGCCGGATCACCATGCAGCCAGGTGCCCAAGCTCCAGACCTTAGGTCCACCCGTTATTCTCTTTCCCTCACGTGCCATGTCTCATCTGCCATTAGGTACCCCCCAAATAAAAGCCCACTCCATCCTCCTGTCCATCACCACGGGCTCTCCCTGCCCTGCTCTAAGGGCCTCCCTTTTCATTCCCCTGTACCCCAGTCTCCACAGACCGGTCAGAGGAGCTTTTTGAAACTTGCACCTCCGCGTGTGAAGCCCTTCAGTGCCTCATGCTGCTTTCGGAGTGAAACCCGACTCCTCACGGTGGCCTGCCAGCCTAAGGATGGCCTGGCCTCTGCGCCCTCTGCACTTCCCCTCCTGTCACCCTTCTGGTTCCTTCCGCTCCCCCTCTGCCTGCGGCTCTTCCCCAGCCTGTGTCCTGCTGGGCCCTTTTCCCTCGCCTCAGCTGTCATCTCAGAGGTGTTTTCCCTCCCTCCTCACCACTCTCTCTTCAGCCCCAGGGAGAATGCGGGGCTGCGGTTTGAGGCCCACAGCACAGGTGAGTGAGATCAGGGAGGCCACCCACTGGAGCCTGACCAAGACCCCAGACTTCAGGCTGGCGTGTTTGTCCTTTAAATCCTGACCAGACCGGCACTGTCCCAAGTGACGAGGCCTTTTTTTAAGCCTTGGAGAACTTCTGAATGCATCTCACAGGTGTCAAGAGCTGGTTGCCACGGGGGCTGCTGCCTATGCTTGTCCACCACACCTCTGCGGGAGGATGCAGCCAGCAGCCGAAGGAGCGGGGCTGGGGCCCTTGTTAACTCTGGGCCTCTGAGGCTACCTGCCTGCGGCCAGTCCTCTGCGGGTGTGTGTGTGTGTGTGTGTGTGTGTGTGTGTGTGTGTGTGTGTGCCCTGTGAAGGGTCCTGTGGGAGAGTCCAGCGATGGGTCCTGTGAGGGGCCCTGTGGGGGGCTGGGTGATGGGCCACAGTGGGGTCCTCCTCTTTTCACAGGCCATTAGGTCCATAGGGAAATGGCTACAAATCAGGGTGCTGCCAATGGCCTGTCTCTTTTTAGACAATCTCGTGAAGCTGTGTCAGGGAGAGCAGACCATGGCTCGGCTCATAGCTTTGGACAAGGGATGCCATCCACTGCTCTGTTAGACACTCTTTACAGACCAGCTGACTGTGCGCAAGACGTTTTTCCTCTTGCCCCTTGGTGTCCTCATCTCTGAGCGGGGGTAACGAGCCTGCCCGTCTCCCCGCAGGCTGTCTGTTGGGTGGGCTTCAGGAGCGTCAGCTAACGTGGATCCGGTGCCTTCTCTGTGCCAGGTGCCGTGTTACCCGGATTCTTGTCTCCTCCTCACCACGGTCCTGCGGGCGGGGCACTGCCATTATGCCACCTCCCCGGGGGGCGGCTGAGGCTGGTGAGCTCAGTGAGCTCTGACCAGGGCCCCAGAGTGGCAAGCGGTGGGGAGGGAGGAAGCGGCTGCGTCCGGCTGGCCGGCCCCGTCCTGCCAGGTGTGGGCGGGCCAAGCACCATGTGGAGTGTTTTCTTTTCAAATCCTCAGTCACTCCTTCCGAGAGAGAAATTGTCCTCATTGTTCACATGATGACATTGAGGCCTCCTGAAGCCCAAAGCCATTCAGCCCGGAAGTTGTATGTCCTTAGTTTGAACCCAGGCCTGCCTGCAAGTTCTCTGAAAGATTTGAAAAGGAGAATTTGTAAAGCCGGGGGTTCCTACACCTGTCAGGTCTTAAGGAAGTTAAGAGTGGCTATTTTCAAAAGCCTGATGGAAGGCGTAAATTTGCCTAAATGGGGCTCTCCAGAACGTTAACATTTGCTTTTGGCTGGCATCATGTCATTCCAGGGCAATAATTTCAGCCCTCTTGCACCAGGAGAAACTGCACCTGATTATGGAGAATAGGAAAAAATTTCCGGGGTCCAATCGGGGACGAGAGGAGTGGTGAGATTAGGATCCCTCTACCGACAGGGAGATTCACACGAGACTCTCCCCGCCTCGGAACCCACATTCCACGTCCTGCCTGCCACTTGACACGTTCACTTAGGTGTAAATGTCATCTTCCTCATCAGGGTGGTGACAGGCCACCCACTGTCCTGGGGCAAAACTGGGTATACAGTATCATGATACAAAAGTCTCTCTGTTAGAGGAATATTGGTGTGCACTGCTCGTCTGCCTCAGAGGGTGCCTCTCTACCAGCCCCCCAGGATGTTTTATGAAGGACATTTGTCTTTTTCATTTCCCTGCCCAGTAGCCAACCCCCCCCCCCCCACTCCTTCACTGTGTTTAGAAACACTCCCCCTGTTTATAGAGGTTGGAAGGCTAGGCTGCGGGTATATTGGGTCTCAGCTTGGCTGGTCACATGCACCTGGTGACACAGAGAAGCCAGGGCCCTGGAGAATTCGTCCTGAAGGCAGTGACAGCAGCTCTGTCTGGTTTCCAGGGGCAGTAGTGGTGGCCTCAGTGCCCCCTGCTTCAGCGGCAGTGTCCAGGTGATGATACAGCCTGAGGCCTCCTCCAGGCTCGTGGTGTGAGTGGGGCTCAGGTGATGGCTGCACAGCTCCTTGCCCTGCTTATTTCCTGAGCCAGGTCCTCTTTTCTGGGGATCCTATGAGGTGCCAAAGGCCTCTGTGTAAACTCCATCTCAACTTGAATCAGCCAAAGTC
Source organism: Delphinapterus leucas (assembly GCF_059928025.1). Lineage (NCBI taxonomy): Eukaryota > Metazoa > Chordata > Mammalia > Artiodactyla > Monodontidae > Delphinapterus > Delphinapterus leucas. The sequence continues at coordinate 69,128,515 of NC_143135.1, read as the reverse complement.
TGTTTCTGTTGCGTAAAGCTCAGAATCGGACTCGTATGGAGCTGTTGCTCTATAGTTACCCACGGCCTTTGATTCATCCCCCAGGCCCCTGACAGCACCGCTTCACCGCCTGAGCACCTCCACGGGGCACAGAATTTACGAGATCCTAGGTTGAGTGGGTGGCTGGACCGAAGGCTCAGCTGGTCTCTCTTTATCGTCTGTCTGACCCAGCTCTCGACTCTGCTTGCAACCTAGGGTGCACCCCTAGACCATGGGCTCTGTGAGCACAGCCCCGCGTGTTCCACCTCTTCCTCCACGCCTCGAGCAGGGCCTGGCACATAGGAGGTGCTCAGGAAGGTTTGGGTGGATGGGTAAAGGATCAAATGGAGATCAGAAAAGTCGGTGCCTCCGGGCTCTCTTCGGCCCCAGTGAGGCTGCCGCAGCCTGCAATCAGGCCCTGGGCTCGGGCAGGAAGGGAGCCACGGTCCTGGGATCTACAGGCTGCCGGCGTTTCAGCGCTGGAGGTTAGCTGGGGAGACGGTGGGATTTAGAACAGTGAAGTAAATAGGTGGAGCCTTGGAAGGGAGAAGGGTGCCCCCCTTTCCGCTGAGTGGAGGCGGCATAGTTAGTGCTTCCCAGTCCCTTTGTGTCATGAAAGCAGTCTTGTTCATCTGGTGCCCAGCACCTGGCCAGCTGCCCCTGGAGCTGAGAGGCCCTGTCTCAGTGTGCCGGTCACCTGTGCACAGCACACCTGCAGAAGCGCCGACGGTGATAGAGCCCCAGGAGCATCCTGCTTAGCTCCACCACCCACCACTCAGAAGGGCTACAAGACCTCTTCCGCCCTTAATCCTTGGGCTGCTAAGTTGCAGATACTCTTCCTGGTTTAGCGTTTGCCTTTGACTTTGCGATTCCTTTTCCTTTCAGTCCGTTCATTCTTGATCATGGTTCTCTCTACAGGAGATTCTGCACCCTGACCAGAGGAGCGTGACCCTTCCTTCAAATCCCTCTCCGGACGCACCCTCCTAGCATCCCCTAGGAAAGATGCGGCAGCTCAAGGGGAAGCCCAAGAAGGAGACGTCCAAGGATAAGAAGGAGCGAAAGCAGGCCATGCAGGAGGCCCGGCAGCAGATCACCACGGTGGTACTGCCCACGCTGGCTGTGGTCGTGCTGCTGATCGTGGTGTTCGTGTACGTGGCCACGCGCCCTGCCATCACCGAGTGAGGGACCTCCCCCCCAGAGCGGAGGCGCGGGAGGGGAGAGCAGAAGAAGAATGGCTTTCATCTGCAGAGATTTTCCTGATGCTGAGCTCTGAGCCAGAGGACCCTGTCTTCTCTGGTCTGTGACTTGATTAAAGTTTCTCCACTTTTCTTGGGAGGGAATAGGGAACGCTTTATCAGTGAATGTGCCACACACCTTATGGTCCACTTCATGTGCCTTTCAGACTTCAAAGCCGTGTGTGTGTGTTTGTGTGTGTGTGTGTGTGTGTGTGTGTGTTTCTCGCCTACAATCGATATGTAGCTCCACCTGGTGAGAGGAGGAATCTCTGGGTCATGGATCAGTTGGAATCAGTGCTCACCCCATCCCCTTTGCTTTGAACATGACTCTTTGCTACACGTGTTCATGATTTCCAAAGGGACTGTATTTCTTCTCTGTGCTTCATGTGATTTGAAATATGTTGACTCAAAAGTGAAATATTTATTTTTTGAATAAAGGAGATAATAGCCTTAAACTGGATGTTTATCTTGTTTTGCCAGGAGGTGGCCTTGCTCTCCCGGGAGCACAGGAAGGTGCTCTCCGTGCGGGTCCCCTGGCTGGGAAGTATGTCCCTCTCACCTCCAGTCCTCTGGGCTTTCTCCGTCTCCCCCTTCACTCCCTGCTGTGAATCACTTCCGGTAAAATTGTGTTTTTTGACTGGCTCATTTTAAGATTGAGAGACTCTTGAGAGGGCCAGAAAGGATGCATAAATTGGACTGTTTCAGCAAAAATAAGAGTTCTAATTGGAATGGGACCACAACTGCTTTTGACACCAGTTAGCAAACAGCAGCAACACAGACGTGGTCCTGGAGGTAAAGGTCAGGCTTGGTTCAGTTCCTGCAGAAAGGGTACAAATTGTCAACAGTCCAGCTGAGTTTGGGATGCAAATTGGCTGTGCTGGAAGGGTTGCTTCATTGTATTTTAGGGCATCGTTAGCCGTCCTGGTGGCTGGTGGAGTGGGCCCCTTTTGGAAGTCAGATTCATGGTTACTGCTCTGAGGGTGTCTGCTCCTCTGTCATTGCTGATTAGGGGGAGCTCTGTGGGGAGACAAGTGCTTGTCTAATCTCGGTGGCTGCATGACTCGCTCACTGATTGCACAGGCGTGTTCTGGGGGCGTGGAGCGTCTTGGAGTGAGTCTCTAAGAAGACGAAGCGGCTGCTGCAAGGAAGGGCTCCAGCTGAAGCTCGGATGCTGGGCTGGGCAGGGCCGACGGAGCTCTGCGGGCCTCCGAGGGAGACCGCGTGCTGCCCCACGCTCACTCCAGTGCCTGTGGCCCTGGAAAGAGATTCGCTGAAACATTTATCAGATGCAGAGGCTGCTAGCATCAAGTTCCTCTTAGGTTTCCGTTTTCCTCCCCCTTATTTGGTTCTCTGAGGAGCCTTAGTGCTTGCTGGTCTGAGAAAGCCTGGAGCCTCCTGCCCCCAGGACGGCTCATTGGGGTGAAGGAGGGGGCGGGGCTTCTGCACCATCCCTGCCCTCACGATGGCCACTTAGCCACGAAATGCAGAGCTCCGCCCCTCCCTCCCCAAGGACAGCCTGTGTGAGGACAGCCTGTCCGCTCCAGAAGGAAGAGCCCAGGCTGTGCTGGGTCCTGGCCTCATCTGTGTTCAGTTTCCAGCCTACCCCTCAGAGCTGTGGATTTCCCAAACCCCCAGAGCTCAGTTTCCCCATCTGTAGTAGGCAGTCCAGGCACTTTCAGGGAAGTGGGCCTCTAGGGGAAACAAGGCTTTTAGAGCCAACCTGACTTTTTATGCAGGCTTTGCTGCCAGAACCCCTCTCAGTCCACTTCCTCCTGTGAAAATGGAGGCTCTCTTGCCTCATAGGGCTGTTGGGAGGAATCAATTGAAATAATACATTTGTGATGCCAAGTCTAGCACCTGGGATGTAGTAGTTACTCTGTAGTAATTTCTAGCATTTGACATGTATTCGTGTAATACAGGTAATGTATACATGCACTGTTTTCCACGTATTAACTCATTTATTTCTCATATAGCCCTAGGAGTAGGTACTGTTAGCGCTCAATTTTACTGCTGAGGAAACTGAGGTGGGCCAAAGGACTTGTTGATGTTATACAGCTAGTCAGCGGAGGAACCCAGGTTTGTTTATTTTAATGCTTTTGTTATGGGAAGTTTCGCACATACACAAAAATAGAACAGTAATACAATATACCTCACGTACACCTCGACCAGCTTCAGCAAACCGCAACACATGGCCACTCCTGCTCACCCATCTCCACTGCCCCTCACACCCAGACACCTTCCTGTGCACACGCACACCGGATTATTCTGCAGCAGAACAGGAGATGGGATTTAAACCCGGGCAGTCTGGCTCCAGAGTCCGTGCTCTTCATTATGAAGACCTGTTACCTCTTAATAAACACTAATTTCCCCCTCTCCACTCTCCCAGCCTAAAGTAAGCTTTCCTGCCCAGGTGTGTGAACAGCCCTCACTTGCCCACAGCTGCCGTGAACAACCTTAGATGCCATCTTTGGACCAACAGGCCGTAGTTTAGCTTTACCCACTGAGTGTCTGACACCCTGCTCAATCTCTCACCCTGTAGCGATCAAGGAGAAATACCTGTTTCGTGGGCTCCTTAGAAAAGCATCTCAGTATTCGTGCTTAGGACATTTCGGGTGTGATGTGAAAAGAGCCTGAGGTTTGGGAAGCAAAGACACGTGTGAATCCTCACCCCACCACTTTCTAACCAGATGACCTCAGTCAGGTCCCGTGACCTGAGCTGTAGTTGCCCCACATCTGTCAGGTAAGGTTCATTTTAACTATGTAGAGGATGTTGGGAGGATAAATGGAAATAAAAAAGGGGTGTGACATTGTTCCTAGGACATTGTAGATGCTCAATAAATAGCCATTCTCTGTTTGTCAGTGCGTTCAAACCTCACAGGACATGCATGAAGGAAGGCCAGCCTCCCAGGGTGTCACTTGCCAGACTGACACAAGACCTCACACTGGATGACAGATCCTGAGGTGCTTCTGCCCCTTATTTTCTCCCACTGTTTTTCTCTTTGTTGTCCATCGGGAAGCCTGGTGGAGTTGCACTGGATTTTCAGGTGAAGGCAATTACCAGGCAGGCTTGGTGAAAGCAGGCTGGAGATGGACTTCTGAAAGTTAACATAACTTTGATGTGAGCCCCCTCCTGGCAGGAACGAGGTGCCAATTTATTGTGGACTTGCTGGGTGGAATTGAACAATTCTCAGGGTAAACGGTACTCTCATGTGGAGGCACTGGGTGATGATTTGAGACACCAGCTTCCAAATTGTGCTCAGTTATTCAATGGCTTCAAGGCAAAACCGACTGATTTATTAGGAGTTTCACAGAAGGTCATGCTGGGGTTCTGCAGCAGGATCTGGGGCTCTTGGCTTTCGGGGTCCTCATTTCAAAGCCTAACATTTCTCGAAGAGCAAATTCCAAAAGAGGAATCAGATTAGAAACAGGAATAGAAACCATTGTCATTGGTTTGAAAGGCGTCACTTGTTGTCTTTTAAGAAAATCATACCAAGATGTATTTGTGTATCTGCCGGTTCTAAAACCACCAGCTTTAATTCCTTCTCAGTCGGTTCAAAGGCAGAACAGCACACGCCTGTCTTTCCTTCCTGCATCCTTCGTGAGGTAACAGGAAGGAAACCTGTAGCCAGACTCATCTGTAAATTGGAGATGGTTTTTAACACCTGCCTCAGGTTTGTTTCGGAAGATGAAAGAGATGACTGTCTTTCCCTTTTCCCCCAAAGGGTCTTACATCATTATTTACTTGCTAGAGGTAGAAAAAGAAGGAAGTCAATTATGGCTCTTGGATTTCGTTTTGGAAGGCTGCCATCACATATATGTGTGTGTGTATGTATTTGTGTGTGTGCATATACATGAATATATTTATCTTTTATAGCTCCGTGTTGAAAATGCCCCACATGCTCTGTCACCGGAAGATGTCTGCCTTACTTTGAATGCAATTTCTTTTTCGGGAACCACCTTTAATTCTGTGTTCTCTACAACAGCGGTCCCCAACCTTTTTGGCACCAGGGACTGGCTTCGTGGAAGACAATCTTTCCGTGGACTGGGGGTGGGGGGATGGTTCAGGCGGTAATGGGAGCGATGGGGAGCGGCTGTAAATACAGATGAAGCTTCGCTCGCTCACTGCTCACCTCCTGCTGTGTGGCCTGGTTCCTAACAGGCCGCGGACTGGTAGTGGTCTGAGGCCCTGGGGTTGGGGACCCCTGCTCGACAATATTTGTCATGGACTTGCTTAAGCATTAAAAATCAGATACAGAATCTTTGGATCAAGGAGACAGATGAGTACCTTCCTCAGCCCTTCCAGAACATCTGTACTAGGATTGGGTAGGGGCTTGCACATCCTCGGAGGCCTGTCCCACCTGCCCCCGTGCTTCAGAGATCAGGGAAGAGCAGTTGTGCACGTATGTTCTGCCTCACCCACTGCATCAGGCTTAATTTTTCCTTATGAGTCTATGTCGTGCAGTAGCCAGGCTGTCCTCTTCTGTTCTGAGTATTTTCTCATTACTCTACAAGGCAAATGTTTCTGACTTCAGAGTATGTCAGTTGGGTCATCTGTATTATCCCGCCGCCTGCCAGTTCTGTGGAAAGGAGCCAGTCTTTTCAAAAAGCTTTTAATCACTTGAGCTGTTGAGTAATAACTTCAGGAAGGCAGACCAGAGTGAGCTTTGGGTGCTCAGTGATGCCACGGTTAAGGGTCTCTCTCCTTCTTTTGTTCACTTCCTAATCATTGCATGAAGGTTGTCTCTTTGAACCTTCCCAGGAAGGAAACTTCTCCAACCTGTGACTGTTCCTTTTCCAACTGAAACAAAGCACAGCTGGCCACACGGATCACAGCCACTCTTTCAGAAAGCACGGTGAACTCTTTGGGATAAGGCCCAACTCCCAAGGCATCAACTCGTTTGGATTGGAATAAATTAAGAAAGCCCACGATGAACTCCTCCTGCAAGGCCCTCCACCTGGAGTTACTTCTGCCTCTTACTGCATTACTGGTTCATTGAAAGTCTTCCATTTAGTTCATCCACCCACATTCTCCAGAGACATTGTAATTCCCTGCCTCACACAGTCCTCCCAGGTTGGGTTTTAAAAGATGTAGCAATATCTACAAAAGATATATTTAAAGCAAAAGTATACTAAAGATTGAAAATTTAAAAGATGGAAAAAATATGTGTCAGGCAGATTGAACAAAAGCCATGGTAGCAATTTTAACATTAGCAAAACAATTATAAGATGAATATGCCATAAGGGGCAAAGGATGTCATATTAGTAGTAACAAATGATATTTTATCGTGGATATGTATGTTGCTAACAATATAGCCTCAAAATATATAAAGCAAGTGACTATCACCAGACTAGAAAGTTTTAGTTGAAGATTTTAAGATATACCGTGCAGAAATGGATAGATCAAAAGCTGAAAAGAGCAGAGATATAGATTTGAATTGTAAAATTAATGAACTTGATCTAGTAGATAAATATAGATCTTTTCACTCAAGAGAGAATAAAGATTTTTTAAGAGCACACATGGTACAGAAATAAAAGCTAGCTTAAACATTTTCAAATTTGATGAAAAATATAAACCCATAGATTCAAGATGTATAACAATTTCAAGTAAGATTAAACACAAAGAAAATGACACTTAGGCAACTCAAGGTCAAATTGCTGAAAACCAAAACTAAATTGTACTGGGGTAGAAATCAGAGAGGCCTCAAACTTCTCTCTTTTAGTATTTGGCACTAGAAAAGCCATGCTGACAAAATTCTCAGAAGGAAAAAGCCCAACCCCAAACATTTTTTTGTAATTTTCCTTTGTATATTGTTCATTTAACAAATATTTATAGTGCAGCTATGTGCCAGCTACTGTTCTTGGCATCGGAGATACACCAGTGAGCAAAACAGACACACGTTCCTGCCTGTGTAGTGTATACTCTAGTGAGGGAATATGTGAGACTGCCACTTATGTTTGAGTGTAATACATCGACGTTTATAAACATGGGAAAATTAAGGACTGTATTTCTTATGGGCATTTCATGAAAAAACTGCAAGAGGATAAGCTCCAAACAAGCGGTAAATGAGAAATCACAGCAAAGGAATTTGCTATAGGATGAAGACAGGATCCACAGTGGAAGTTACAGTTACAAAAGTTTGAAGTAAGAGAAGGTAAGAGGTGGCATAAGTATTCTGATTTCTTACTCTTTTATTATTAGGAGTAAAAAAGTTCATAATGTACTTTATCAATTTATTTATTTATTTTTGTCTGCATTGTTTCTTCGTTGCTGCACGTGGGCTTTCTCTAGTTGCAGCAAGCGGGGTGTGCATGCTTCTCATTGCAGTGGCTTCTCTTGTTGTGGAACACAGGCTCTAGGCGTGCGGGCTTCAGTAGTTGCAGCACGCGGGCTCAGTAGTTGTGTCTCGCAGGCTCTAGAGTGCAGGCTCAGTAGTTGTGGTGCACGGGCTTAGTTGCTCTGCGGCACGTGGCATCTTCCTGGAGCAGGGCTGAAACCTGTGTCCCCTGCATTGGCAGGCGGATTCTTAACCACTGCGCCACCAGGGAAATCCAGTAATATACTTTAAAGTATAAAGGTAAGTACTGAAAGAATAAATAGAAATAATCAGCTAATTTAGCGGAGAGGAGAGTATGAGGAAGTAAAAGCATACTATTATTTTATTTTTTATATATGGTGTCAGTAGATAGAAGCTAAGAAATAGAGGGTTCATCAATAGGATAACCGCTGAAAGGTAAGACAACGTAAAAATCTTTTGAATGATCAGAACACATACATGAGCAAAGGAAACAAGCCATATATTGGAAGTTATTTTAAAGCATCAATGGAAATAGTTTGTGTAATGTAAAACATGATGACAGAAACAAGACCAAACAGCCGTCCTATCTGTAAATGTAAATGGCCCAGATACACTTAAAGAAAAAGGCTCAAATTGGATTATAAGGAAAACCCACGTATATGCTATATAAAAAAAGATACACCTTGAAGTGATTCAGAACAGCTGAAAGTAAAAGGATGGGCAAAATGTATGTCAGTGATACATGTGGAAAATAACAATACCATTAAAGGAGTGCTGAGAGGAACATTCACAGCTTTAAATACTTATATCTGTAAACATGAAGAAATGACACTGTCAGAGAAGAAGGAAGCAGTGTTCGCAGCCTCACTGTTAAAGTTGAATGGGAACGAAATGTAAGAGGGAGAAAGGACCCGCGATGATAAAGTGCATAATTCATGATGAAGATCTAAAAATTATGGATATGTATAAAAATCACATTTTTCTCAACAAAAATCACAGGAACTACAAAGCAATAGAAGCATATCAGTAAATGGAGACTTTAGTTCACCATTTTCAGCCCATGACAGAGCAAGTAAGTAAAAGATAAGGGTTTATAAGACCTAAACAACATAATAAAATAGACCTGACTCATATATATCAAATTCTGTCCTAAAGATAGAGGCTATGTCTTTTCAGGTTCCAGAGATATTTACAAAAATTATGTTACTGGGGCTTCCCTGGTGGCACAGTGGTTGAGAGTCCGCCTTCCGATGCAGGGGACACGGGTTCGTGCCCTGGTCCGGGAGGATCCCACATGCCGCGGAGCGGCTGGGCCCGTGAGCCATGGCCGCTGAGCCTGCGCGTCCGGAGCCTGTGCTCCGCAACGGGAGAGGTCACAACAGTGAGAGGGCTGCGTACCGCAAAAAACAAACAAACAAACAAACAAAAAAAGTTACTTACGTTTGTCTACTTCCTGTAAATGATGAGCTCTGTGAGATGAAAAGGGAAATTGTCTGTCTTGTTAACCCTTTATCCCAGGAAGTAACAGAGGTGACCAATAAATATTTTTGAGTAAGTGAAAGAACAATGCACAAAAGAAAAACATAAATGGTCAATAAGCTCATGGGGGAAAAAAAGCACAACTTTATAACCAAAGTTATTTCTATTCAGATATCAAAAGAATATAATTTTACCTATCAAGTTGGCAAAGCTTAAAAAAAAATAACATGCTCTAAATCCTTGCTTTATATATATAAATGCATACCTAGATACTGTGTCAGCTCTGCAAAATGTCAAGCAGAACAGGTAACACACACGGTTCTTCCCAGTTCCAGATCCTCTCACGCAAACATCCAAGGTGAGCCATGACCTTGAGGAAATGTACTACTTGTGTTAGGTCACATTCTAACTTTCCCTTTATTTCAGTGGGTGGCGTGGCCACAGGCAGGATGGCATCTCATCCTGATAGGCCCACAGCTGAGGTCGACCCATTTCCGAACAGCGCCCAGGAACTCTCTGCTTAGCTGCTCTTGCCCGTCACTGTGAGTCTGCCCCGCTCTGGTGCTCTCCCCCAAGGGAGTATCTACCCTAGGCTGACATTTAGCCTATAGCTGACGTGTAAATTTGCTACATGAAACTCAGAGTGCATTTCCACATAGCAATAAAAGGTGCATATTTCATGGTTAGGTTTCCAGACTGGCCCACAAAAAACTGTTTGAATTTTAGAACCTTAGAGCTGAAAGCTCTATAGAAATGACTGGTTTAATCGCCTACTTCTTCCTGTGTCACCCTGATAGATTCTGATTAGGTATCTAGGATTAGGAGAGCCTACAACTGGAGAGGATAGGCCCCAAATGCTTGTATTAATGAAACAAAATTAAAAGCAGGCGAAAGGATGTTGAAGAAGATTCCACATCCAAATACTTCCTCCTTCAAGTTAGGCTTTTGGGATTTGACCTCCTGCCTTCTTGTCTAACCACCTCCAGTTATGATGAGAGCTCATCTCAGCTACATCCAGAGTGGTAATTTGAGTCCATGTGCTTTAAGTAACCATGGGGCTGGGGCGCAAGAATGATGACAAAGCAGATGTCATGTTAAACCCTTACAACCACTTTAATTCCTCATGTGTTGGCTCAGACTATGATTATTTAAATAAAGACCTCTGGTTAATGAAGGCGAGTCAAACACATGCTCCCTCCTGATGATAAAACAGCAGTGAAGGAAAAGGAACTAAATTCCCAGGATGAAGAGAAAGTGAGAAGCCCTTTATCCACATCTAGGCCCCCAGAATGCGTCAAGGAGGATCATAAACTTCAGACAGAAGAGTATCTTCTCCAGGTAATTTAATAGACCCAGGAGAAAAGACCTAAGGACTAATGTTGTGGGCTCCCCAAAGAAGCGATCTATTTGGATTAGCCTTCAGTAGAGCCCTGGGCTTCAGTAAGCTCCACCAAGCCTCACCCATGGACACAGAGCTTTTTAGTGCCTCACCCTTAAATACAATCAGACAGCTAAGGATCACAATACAATTGTTAAGAGGCCAAAATAAACAATTACAAAGCAATGCAGCGGAAACAGAGACCACACCGAATGGCTGGGTAATGACTGCTGTATTGGATGAAAGGTTTCCTAACATGAATGTGAATACAGATGCTTCAAATATGGTGTTAAATTTTTTGTGTGTGCTGCACAGTGGACAAAACTGAGATCGTTAACGGCAAGACTGAGAAAGTTAATACCAGTCCATGCAATTTAAACAGAACTCCTGTTCAGAGAGCAATCATATTTACATGGACCACAGCAGAGTTGAATAAAACAAACAACTAGCGTCCATGATGCAGTGAATATCCAGGATGTAGGAAAATAGGGGTGGCGTATAACTGGAGAAGATGCGCTCACAATACTGATATGAGAGCAATGATAAGAGAAAGAGGATTTTGAAGATTCCAAATCCAGAGGGGGTTACATACCCACTGCTCTTATCCCCTTCCAAGTTAACTTTGGGAATGGACACTTGCCACCTAGGAAACCACTGCAAAAAGTGTAAGAACTAACTACCGTAAACACATTTTAAGACCTCTGATTGTGTCTAGATTTCTCTATAAAGTTTTAGCATCTAAGACAGCACTGAATGAACATGTAGTGTTTCTTGTTGTTTGCATTAAGCTCTATAAGCTACTACAGCCTGTGGGCCAAATTCAGCCTACCACCTGTTTTTGAACAGATGGAGAGCTAAGAATAGTTACTTTTTAAAAAATTAAGCCTTTTATTTTGAGATAATTGTAGATTCAAATGCAGTTGTAAAAAGTAATACAGAGCGGTCCTATGTTTCCTCTACCTAGTTCTCCCCAATATTAACTTCTTCAAACCTGTAGTACAGTGACCTAGTACAACCAGGATATTGACACTGGCACAGTCAACGGAGGCTACAAGGATGCTCTGTTCCCCTTTTATAGCTACACCGACTTCCCTCTTGCCCCACTCCCTCCATTGTCCCGTGGTGACCACTAACCTGGTCTCTATTTCAATGGCTTTGTTATGCATATATTTGTTATATAACAAAATGTACCCATTTAGGCTTTTTTGCTCAGCATAATTCTCTGGAGAGTCCTCTAGGTTTTATATAAGTCAGTTTTTTGTTTTTTTAATTGCTGTGTGGTTATTTCATGATAAGGATGTACCCTGTACCACTCCCCCGTTAAACTATTCACCTGTTGAAGGACATCTGTGTTGTTTCCAGTTTGGGGCTGTTATGAATAAGGCTGCTATGAACATTCATGTATAGCTTTTTGTGTGTGAACATAAGTCTTTACTTCTCTGGGATAAATGCCAAGGGGTGCAATTGCTGGGTCATGTGGTAGCTACCAAACGGTTTTCTAGAGTTGCGGCGGTACCACTTTACATTCCTACCAGCAATACAGTCCAATTTCTCTGTGTTCTTGCCAGCATTTCGTGTTGTCACTATTTTAAAATTTTAACTATTCTGATAGATCTGTAATGATATCTTACTGTGGTTTTAATTTGCATTTCCCTAACGACTAAACATGTTGAACATCTTTTTATGTGCTTATTTGTAACCTGTATATCCTGTTCAGTGAAATGTGTCTTCATATTTTTTACCCATATTCTAATTGGATTATTTGTTTTTTTGCTGTTGAGTTTTGAGAGATTTGTATACATTCAGATGCTAGCTCTTTTTCAGATGTGTGATTTGCAAATATTTTCTCCTGGTGGTAGCTTTTTTCATTCTCTTAATAGGGCCTTTAGCAGAGCAAAAGTTTTAAATTTTGATGACTTCCAATTTATCAATTTTCCCTTTTATGGAACGTGCTTTTCCTTTACATCTAAGAACTCTTCACCTAGCCCCAGGTCTCATAGCTTTTCTCGTATGTTTTGTTCTAAAACTTTTATAGTTTTACATTTAAGTCCATGATCCATTTTTGTATAATTAATTTTATAATTTTTTAATTACCAAAAAAGTTAATTATTGTATAAAGCATGACAAATTCTCTTGGCTTTCCTTCAGCTGAGAGTGTCCTGACTTCGCTCTCATTCCTGAAGGACTTTTTCACTGTGTATAAGATACTGGGTTAATAGTTCTTTTCTTTCAGCCCTCAAAAATATTGTGCCAGTTACTTCTGGTCTCCATGATTTCTGATTAGAAATTTGCTTTAATTAAAATTGTTTTCTCTTTATAGCTAAGGTGTTGTTTCTCTCTTGATGCTTCCAAGATTGTTTTGTTTTGTTTTCAGAAGTTTGACTATAATATAGGCTTCCCCTGTTACCTGGAAGTAGAGCATTCCTGTGAAGCCTTTTGTAAGCCGAAACGGTGTAAAGCAAAGAAGCAATTCTTTTTTTCATAAAAGCAAAAGTTTTCTTCAGATTTCTTTTAGTGAGTGAAAACAGATACTAGCATAGGTCTTTTGTAGAAGCAAAGTGGTTTAAAGCAAACTTGCGAAAAGTAGGAGACACCTGTATGTCACAATGTGGATTTCCTTGGGTTTATCCCGTTTGGGGTTTGCTCAGCCTCTTGGGAAATTTTCAGGCATGATTTCTTTGAGTACTTTTTTAGCCCTTCCCTTTCTCTCCTCTCCTTCAGGGACACAAGACTCCAGTGACACAATTGTTGGGTCCCTTGTTATAGTTTCACATGTTCCTGAGAATCTGTTGATTTTCATTTTCATTCTGTTTTCTCCATGTTGTTCAGGTTGGGTAATTTCTATTGTTCACTGATTGTTTCTTGCATCTCCTCCATTCTGCTTGAGCCCCTCTGCTGAGTTTTTATTTGATATGGTATTTTTCAGTTCTAAGATTTCCATTTGGTTTTACTTTACATCTTCTATTTCTCTGCTGAAACTTCCCTTATTTTCATTTTTTCCTGTTATGTTTCTGATTGCTTGCTGAAGCATTTTATGGTGGCTGCTTGAAATCTTCGTTGGCTCATTCTAACATCTGTGTCATCTCCGTGTTGTCCCTCATTGATTGTCTTTTCTCATTCAGGTTGAGATCTTCCTGGTTCTTGGTATGACAGTTGATTGAAACCTGGATATTTCGGGCATTATATAATGAGATTCTGGATCTTAATTAAAGCTTGTGTTTTAGTGGGCCTATTCTGACAATGTTAGAGCACAGATGGGGTGCAGCATCATTCCCATCAGATGGTAGTGGAAACCCCAGTTTTTGACTCAGCTTCTATTGACACCTGGGGAGAGGGGCTCCTCGTTACTGCTGGATGGGTGGGAGTTCTGGCCCCCCGGTAGTCTGTTACTGATACCACCCTGGCTGAGAGGGGCAGGGGTTCCTCATTACTGCTTCTGACATGGACTCCAGTCTCACTGTGGGGCACAGGAGGGTGGCCTCATTACCACCCAGCTGTGGTTAATATCCTGACTCTCCACTAGACCTCACTGATGCCCCCTAGTGGAGAAGGGTAAGGATGCTTTGTTACTGCCTCCTGGGGGCTCCCCACATTAGTCTCCACTGGTACTCCTGAGGTGATACCTCCTTACCTGCTGGCGGGGATGAAAGTGCTGCTGTTCTGCGGCCCTCTTGACACCACTTTGGTGGGGGATTTGGGTTGACGGTGGAAATCTAGGTGCTCTGCCTACCTTTGCTGGTGTGGTGGGAGAGGGGCTCCAGGTTGCTCTGTGGTGTTTGGCTCAATTAGAGTGGTTGTTGTCGTCTAGAGGTTTTCTGCCTTGCTCTGCTGCCCCTTTCCTTGTCTTTTGTCTCGAGAGAGCAGACTCTGCGGGGCCTTTTTTGTTTGGGCCCATTGCCCTTTCAAGGTTGTCAGCGTTTTCAGCTCCAAGTCTGGGATATATAAGTGGATTAGTTTGCCTGGGCTCCTGTAACAAAGTACTACAAACTGGGTGGCTTAAATAATAGACGCAAAATTTGGAGTGCCTTATACATCTAGCATAGTGTCTTCAATTAAATAAATGCATTTTCTCCAAAATGAAGCTATTATGTTTGGCCATTAAATCCTTTATTTCCTAAAGTACTCTTTTTTTTTTTTTTTTTTGCGGTGCGCGGGCCTCTCACTGTTGTGGCCTCTCCCGTTGCGGAGCACAGGCTCCAGACGCGCAGGCTCAGCGGCCATGGCTCACGGGCCCAGCCGCTCTGTGGCATGTGGGATCCTCCTGGACCGGGGCACGAACCCATGTCCCCTGCATCGGCAGGCAGACTCTCAACCACTGCGCCACCAGGGAAGCCCTCATATTTTTAATATTCAAGTAGTGTCTAAACTAAGTTTTTATTTTCTAAGCTCTGAGACTTATTTTTTTAATTTATTCTATTTTTATTTATTTTTGGCTGCGTTGGGTCTTTGTTGCTGCACGCGGGCTTTCTCCAGTTGCAGCTAGTGGGGGCTACTCTTCATTTTGGTGCGCAGGCTTCTCATTGCGGTGGCTTCTCTTGTTGCGGAACATGGGCTCTAGGCGCGCGGGCTTCAGTAGTTGTGGCTCACGGGCTCTAGAGCGCAGGCTCAGTAGTTGTGGCACACGGGCTTAGTTGCTCCGCGGCATGTGGGATCTTCAAGGACCAGGGCTCGAACCCATGTCCCCTGCATTGGCAGGCGGATTCTTAACCACTGTGCCACCAGGGAAGCCCTGAGACTGTTTTTAAAATTAATTAATTAATTAATTAATTAATTTATTTATTTATTTATTCATTTTGGCTGCATTGGGTGTTTGTTGCTACATGCGGGATTTCTCTAGTTGTGGCGAGCAGGGGCTACTCGTGGTGAGCGGGCTTCTCATTGCGGTGGCTTCTCTTGTTGTGGAGCACAGGCCCTATGCACGCGGGCTTCAGTAATTGTGGCACGTGGGCTCAGTACTTGTGGCCTGCGGGCTCTAGAGCACAGGCCCAGTAGTTGTGGCGCACGGGCTTAATTGCTCAGTGGCATGTGGGATCTTCCTGGACAAGGGCTCAAACCCATGTCCCCTGCATTGGCAGGCAGACTCTTAACGACTGCGCCACCAGGGAAGTCCCACTGAGACTGTTTTGATTCATGCTTGTTTTTGTAAGCTACTTTATTGAGATATAATTGACATATTAAAAAGCTGTGCATATTTAATGTATACAACTTGATGAGCTTAGAGATAAATATACATCTGTGAAATCATCTGTGCCATTAACTTATCTATCAACTTCAAAAGTTTCCTCCCTCTCTTTATTTATTATTTTATTGATGATTATTTTCAGAACATTGTGTGTATATAGGTATGTATGTGTATACGTTGCTTACATATACATACATGTCTATGTACATATACACACATTTGTGTGTATACATATATATACATATACATATATATGTATATGTTTATTTTCCTGAAATTCTTGGGTGCAACTCTTGTTAATATAAAAACCTTTTGTTATAAGCTAAACTTTTTATGCAGCAAATGAAACCAAAGAGCTGTTTTAATTTGGTTACTCATCATTTTATCCATCAAAGTCATTTGGGAGTGACTCATCAAATAATTTATCTCAGCTGAGAGATATGTTTGGGATTGGAAATGGTTTGAACTGAAACAGTACTGACTTTTAGAAGATTTTCCTCAAGCTGATGAAAATGAGGAATTTCAAAGCTGTTCTGATTTTCAGAAACAAACAAACAAAAAAGAAAAAGAAATCAAACCAAAATGGGAAGAATGTTAGCTCAGTTCTTTTTTTTTTTTTTTTTTTTTTTTTTTGCAGTATGCGGGCCTCTCACTGTTGTGGCCTCTCCCGTTGCGGAGCATAGGCTCCGGATGCGCAGGCTCAGCGGCCATGGCTCACGGGCCCAGCCGCTCCGCGGCATGTGGGATCTTCCCGGACAAGGACACGAACCCATGTCCCCTGCATCAGCAGGCGGACCCTCAACCACTGCGCCACCAGGGAAGCCCAGCTCAGTTCTTTTCTATTTTGTCACTTTAATGTATAAAATTTTCTGATATAGATCTGTTATGCGCACCTCAAGTACAGCATAGCATCTACTTAGTATGGGCCCTTTGGCCTCATCTTATATAATAATCTTTTAGGCAGTTCACCATCCCTGATAAAAGGCATGTTGACCGGATAAGTGAGAATCCTAGTTCTTTATTTTATGTGAAGCACACAGAGCCAAATAAATTTTATTGCTGATGGTTCTTCCTGTTAAAGGAGCAACCGTATCATTTCTGTGTGAGTAAACAAAATTTAGGGAGTCACACATCAGGCTTCTCTTAATCTAGAAGCGATCTTGATATCAGTTGTCAACTGTCATTGTCAAAACAAGTGTGGTTCAGTCTAACCACTTATGTCCTTGGGCATATTTTGTTTTTCCCCTCCTTGGCAGGCAGGGGAGGAAGGTGTACCAGTTTAAACTGTTAAGTGCAGCCTCTGCCATTAGGTGCCTTCCCAAGAGGGTTTACCTGTATCATGCTGAGTGGGATTCCTAAGGCAGTGATTCTCAATGGGGCTTTAAAGAAGGGAGAACCCTGGGCTGTGGGTGGCATCCCTGCTGCCAGCAACTCGTATTGCAGGGAGTCACAAGTCTTTGATTAAAAAAAACCCCAAACGTGGATAGATTAAGTCATCCACAAAAAAGGGTTGTTTTTAGTGGTGACTCTGGGGGTTGGGGGTCACCTTATAAAGCCCTATGTCTGTTTAGAGGCAGTGTGACCTGGTAGAAGCAGCATGGACTTTGCAGTCCCACTGACTGGACATTTTCCAGATATCTGACCTTGAGATAAATCACTCAATCTTTTAAGTCTGAAAATAAAATGGGCCTAATTATTATTTTGAGGGATTATTATAAAGATTACATTTAATGTAAAAGTCACCAATCATCGAAATTGACTCAAGAAGAAATAGAAAACCTTAATGGATCTATAACAAGGAGAAAAATTGAATTAATTACTAAAATTTTCTCACAAACAAAAACCCAGGCCCAGATAGCTTCACTAGTGAAATCCATCAGATATTTGAAGAAATAATGCTAGTTCTTTACAAACTCTTCCACAAAATAGAGGAGTAAGGGAAACTTCCCAGTTTGTTCTATGATGTAAAAATTGGGTTTCCCCTGGTGGTGCAGTGGTTAAGAATCCACCTGCTAATGCAGGGGACACGGGTTAGAGCCCTGGTCCAGGAAGATCCCACATGAGCAGAGCAACTAAGCCCATGTGCCACAACTCCTGAGCCTGTGCTCTAGAGCCCGCATGCCACACTACTCAGCCTGTGTGCCACAACCACTGAAGCCTGTGTGCCTAGAGCCCGTGATCAACAACAAGAGAAGCCCACGCAATGAGAAGCCCGCGTGCTGCAACGAAGAATAGCCCCTGCTCGATGCAACTAAAGAAAGCTCGCGTGCAGCAGCGAAGACCCAACACAGCCAAAAATAAATAAATAAATAAGTAAAATTTTTTAAAAATTAAAAAGATAAAATAAAATAAAAATTGCCCTGATACCAAAGCCAGATAAGACATGACAAGAAAACTACAAACCATTATTGCTTCTGAATATAGACACAAAATCCTCAACAAAATGTTAGTAAACCAAATCCAACAGCATGTAAGAAAGGATTATACATTATGATTAAGCAGGATTTGTCCCAAGAATGCAAGATTGGTTCATCCTAAAAATAAGTTTATATAATATACTATATTAATAAAGAACAAAAACCACATGATCACCTCAATAGATGCAAAAAAAGCATTTGACAAAATCTAACAGCCAATCATGAAAGCTTTCAACAAATTAGGAATAGATGGGAACTTCCTTAACCTGATAAAAAGCATATACAAAAAAACCTACAGCTAACATCATGCTTAATGGTGAAAGACTGAAACATTTTCCATAAGATCAGGCACAAGGAAAACATGGTTGCTTTCACTACTTCAAGTTGACATTGTACTGGAGTTTCCAGCTAGTGCAATCAGGTAAGAAAGAAAAAAAAAGACAGTGCACCCAGAATGGAAAGGAAGAAGTAAAAGCTGTCTTTATTTAAAGACAACATGATCCTTATGTAGAAAATTTTCTCTTTTACGGACTGTGATTTTGGCATCATAGCTAAGAAATATTTGCTTGACTCAACGTCACAAATATTTTCTCCTACATTTTCTTCTATAAGTTTTACAGTTTCAGGTTTTACATCAGGTTTATGATCCACTCTTAGTTAACATTTTTGTATAGTGTAAGGGTCTAGATTCATCCTTTTACAGGCAGATGGATACCCCATTGTTCCAGACCATTTGTTGAAGACTGTTCTTTACCCCATTGAATTATCTTGGTACTTTTTGTTGAAAAATCAACTGACCATAAATATAAAGCTTTATTTCTAGACTCTTAATTATTTCCCATTGATCTATATGTTTATCCTTATGCCACTACCACAGTCTTTTTTTTGAATATTGGAATTTTATTTCATTTCTTTATACAGCAGCTTCTTATTAGTTATAGCTGTTTTATACATATTCGTGTATACATGTCAATCCCAATCTGCCAATTCATCACACCCCACCCCCACCCCCACCGCCCAGAATAAATGAGCTCAGCAAAGTCACAGATGACAAGACCAATGTACAAAAATTGATTATATTTGGGCTGGCTAAAAGTGCCTTCAGTTTTTAAGTAAAAATAAAAGACACATTTTTCATTTTCACTGAGAACTTGATAGAACAACGTATTCATCCTTTTGTTCCACTACCTTCTGCAATTTTTCTGGGACAACATTAAACACAACATTTGCAGTATAGGGGTCCCAGAAGGTGAAGAGAGAGAGAAAGGACCCGAGAAAATATTTGAAGAGATTATAGTTGAAAACTTCCCTAACATGGGACAGGAAATAGCCACCCAAGTCCAGGAAGTGCAGAGAGTCCCAGGCAGCATAAACCCAAGGAAAAACGTGTCGAGACACATAGTAATCAAATTGACAAAAATTAAAGGCAAAGAAAAATTATTGAAAGCAACAAGGGAAAAATGACAAATAACATACAAGGGAACTCCCATAAGGTTAACAGCTGATTTCTCAGCAGAAACTCTACAAGCCAGAAGGGAGTGGCACAGTATGTTTAAAGTGATGAAAGGGAAGAACCTACAACAAAGATTACACTACCCGGCAAGTATCTCATTCAGATTCGACGGAGAAATCAAAAGCTTTACAGACAAGCAAAAGCTAAGAGAATTCAGGAGCACCAAACCAGTTCTACAACAAATGGCAAAGGAACTTCTCTAAGTGGGAAACACAAGAGAAGAAAAGGACCTACAAAAACAAACTGAAAACAATTAAGAAACTGGTAATAGGACCATACATATCGATAATTACCTTAAACGTGAATGGATTAAATGCTCCAACCAAAAGACACAGGCTCGCTGAATGGATACATAAACAAGACCCGTACATAGGCTGTCTACAGGAGACCCACTTCAGTCCTAGGGACACATAAAGACTGAAAGTGAGGGGATGGAAAAACATATTCCATGAATGGAGATCAAAAGAAAGCTGGAGTATCAATGCTCATATCAGATAAAAGACTTTAAAATAATGAATGTTACAAGAGACAAGGAAGGACACTACATAATGATCAAGGGATCAATCCAAGAAGAAGATATAACAATTACAAATATATATGCACCCAACATAGGAGCACCTCAATACATAAGGTAACTGCTAACAGCTATAAAAGAGGAAATTGACAGTAACACAATAATAGTGGGGGAGTTTAACACCTCAATTACACCAATGGACAGATCATCCAAAATGAAAATAAATAAGGAAACAGAAGCTTT
The DNA here is from genome assembly GCF_059928025.1 of Delphinapterus leucas. Classification (NCBI taxonomy): domain Eukaryota; kingdom Metazoa; phylum Chordata; class Mammalia; order Artiodactyla; family Monodontidae; genus Delphinapterus; species Delphinapterus leucas. The sequence goes on along the minus strand of NC_143135.1, from coordinate 69,108,240 downwards.
AAATGACACAATAGACCAGATAGATTTAATTGATATATATAGGACATTCCATCCAAAAACAGCAGATTACACTTTCTTCTCAAGTGTGCATGGAACAGTCTCCAGGATAGATCACATCTTGGGTCACAAATCAAGCCTCCAAAAATTTAAGAAAATTGAAATCATATCAAGAATCTGTCCTGACCACAACGCTATGAGATTAGAAATGAATTACAGGGAAAAAAACGTAAAAAACCACAAACACATGGAGGCTAAACAATATGTTACTAAATAACGAAGAAATCACTGAAGAAATCAAAGAAGAAATCAGAAAATACCCAGAGACAAATTACAACGAAAACACGATGACCGAAAACCTATGGGATGCAGTAAAAGCACTTCTAAGAGGGAAGTTTATAGCAATACAAGCCTACGTCAAGAAACAAGAAAAATCTCCAATAAACAATCTAATCTTAGACTTAAAGGAACTAGAGAAAGAAGAACAAACAAAACCCAAAGTTAGTAGAAGGAAAGAAATCATAAAGATCAGAGCAGAAATAAATGAAATAGAAACAAAGAAAACAATAGGAAAGACCAGTAAAGCTAAAAGCTGGTTCTTTGAGAAGATAAAAAAAATTGATAAACCTTTAGCCAGACTCATCAAGAAAAAGAGGGAGAGGACTCAAATCAATAAAATTAGAAATGAAAAAGGAGAAGTTACAACAGACACCACAGAAATACAAAGCATCCTAGAGACTACTACAAGCAACTGTATGCCACTAAAATGGACAACCTGGAGGAAATGGACAAATTCTTAGAAAGGTATAACCTTCCAAGCCTGAACCAGGAAGAAATAGAAAATATGAAAAGAGCAATCACAAGTAATGAAATTGAAACTGTGATTAAAAATCTTCCAACAAACAGAAGTCCAGGACCAGATGGCTTCACAGGTGAATTCTATCAAACATTTAGAGAAGAGCTAACACCCATCCTTCTCAAACTCTTCCAAAAAATTGAAGAGGAAGGAACACTCCCAAACTCATTCTATGAGGCCATTCTATGAGGCCTGATACCAAAACCAGATGAAGATACTACAATAAAAGAAAATTACAGACCAATATCACTGATGGCTATAGATGCAAAAATTCTCAACAAAATACCAGCAAACAGAATCCAACAACACATTAAAAGGATCATACACCGTGACCAAGTGGGATTTATCCCAGGGATGCAAGGATTCTTCAATATATGCAAATCAATCAATGTGATACACCATATTAACAAATTGAAGAATAAAAACCATATGATCGACTCAAAAGATGCAGAAAACGCTTTTGACAAAATTTAACACCCATTTATGATAAAAACTCTCCAGAAAGTGGGCATAGAGGAAACCTACCTCAACATAATAAAGGCCATTTACAACAAACCCACAGCAAACATCATTCTCATTGGTGAAAAACTGAAAGCATTTTCTCTAAGATCAAGAACAAGACGAGGATGTCCACTCTCGCCACTATTATTCAACGTAGTTTAGAAAGTCCTAGCCACAGCAGTCAGAGAAGAAAAAGAATTAAAAGGAATACAAATTGGAAAAGAAGAAGCAAAACTGTCACTGTTTGCAGATGACATGTTACTATACATAGAGAATCCTAAAGATGCTACCAGAAAACTACTAGAGCTAATCAATGAATTTGGTAAAGTTGCAGGATACAAAATTAATGCACAGATATCTCTTGCATTCCTATACACTAATGATGAAAAATCTGAAAGAGGAATTAAGGAAACACTCCCATTTACCACTGCAACAAAAAGAATAAAATACCTAGGAATAAACCTACCTAGGGAGCCAAAGACCTGTATGCAGAAAACTATAAGACACTGATGAAAGAAATTAAAGACAATACAAACAAATGGAGAGATATACCATGTTCTTGGTTTGGAAGAATCAATATTGTGAAAATGACTCTACCACCCAAAGCAATCTACAGATTCAATGCAATCCCTATCAAATTACCAATGGCATTTTTTACAGAACTAGAACAAAAAATCTTAAAATTTGTATGGAGACACAAAAGACCCCGAATAGCCTCAAGCAGTCTTGAGGGGAAAAAACGGAGCTGGAGGAAGCAGGCTCCCTGACTTCAGACTATACTATAAAGCTGCAGTAACCAAGACAGTATGATACTGGCACAGAAGCAGAAATATAGATCAATGGAACAGGATAGAAAGCCCAGAGATAAACCCACGCACCTATGGTCAACTAATCTATGACAAAAGAGGCAAGGATATACAATGGAGAAAAGACAGTCTCTTCAATAAGTGGTGCTGGGAAAACTGGACAGCTACATGTAAAAGAACGAAATTAGAACACTCCCTAACACCGTACACAAAATTAAACTCTAAATGGATTACAGACCTAAATGTAAGACTGGACACTATAAAACTCTTAGAGGAAAACATAGGAAGGACACTCTTTGACATAAATCACAGCAAGATCTTTTTTGACCCACCTCCTAGAGTATGGAAATAAAAACAAAAATACACAAATGGGACCTAATGAAACTTAAAAGCTTTTGCAAAGCAAAGGAAACTACAAACAAGACGAAAAGACAACCCTCAGAATGGGAGAAAATATTTGCAAATGAATCAATGGACAAAGGAGTAATCTCCAAAATATATAGACAGCTCATGCAGCTTGATATTAAAGAAAAAACAACCCAATCCAAAAATGGGCAGAAGACCTCAATAGACATTTCTCCAGAGAAGACATACAAATGGCCAAGAAGCACATGAAAAGCTGCTCAACATCACTAATTATTAGAGAAATGCAAATCAAAACTACAATGAGGTATCACCTCACACCAGTCAGAATGAGCATCATCAGAATATCTACAAACAACAAACGCTGGAGAGGGTGTGGAGAAAAGGAAACCCTCTTGCACTGTTGGTGGGAATGTAAATTGTTACAGCCACTATGGAGAATAGTATGGAGGCTCCTTAAAAAACTAAAAATAGAATTACCATATGACCCAGCAATCTCACTACTGGGTATACCCAGAGAAAACCATAATTCAAAAAGACACATGTACCCCAATGTTCATTGCAGCACTATTTACGATAGCCAGGTCATGGAAGCAACCTAAATGCCCATCGACAGACGAATGCATAAAGAAGATGTGCTACATATATACAATGGAATATTACTCAGACATAAAAACGAATGAAATTGGGTCATTTGTAGAGGCGTTAATGGATCTAGAGATTGTCATACAGAGTGAAGTAAGCCAGAAAGAGAAAAACAAATATCGTATATTAATGCATGTATGTGGAACCTAGAAAAATGGTACAGATGAACCGGTTTGCAGGGAAGAAATAGAGATGCAGATGTAGAGAAGAAACGAATGGATACCAAGGGGGAAAGTGGCGGCAGGAGGGTGTTGTTGTTGTGATGAATTGGGATATTGAGATTGACATATATACAGTAATATGTATAAAATAGATAACTATTAAGAACCTCCTGTATAAAAAAATAAAATTCAAGTTTTCAAAAAAAAAGACTATGTGGTAGTGGCATAAGGATAAACATATAGGTCAGTGGAAAATAACTGAGTCTAGAAATAAAGCCTTATATTTATGGTCAGTTGATTTTTCAACAAAAAGTACCAAGATAATTCAATGGGGTTAAGAATAGTCTTCAACAAATGGTCTGGGACAATGGGGTATCCATCTGCATGTAAAAGGATGAATCTAGACCCTTACACTATTCAAAAATGTTAACTAAGAGTGGATCATAAACCTGATGTAAAACCTGAAACTGTAAAACTTTTAGAAGAAAATGTAGCAGAAAATATTTGTGACGTTGAGTCAAGCAAATATTTCTTAGCTATGATGCCAAAATCACAGTCCGTAAAAGAGAAAATTGATGAACTGTACTACATCAAAATTCAAAACTTTATGTGCTTCAAAAGACACCAAGAAGAAAATGAAAAGAGAAGCCACAGACTGGGAGAGAATATATGCAAATCATATATCTGATAAAGCATTTATATCCAAAATATATAAAGAATTCTTATAGCTCAGTAAAAGAAGAAATAATTATAAAATGGGCAAAAGATCTGAACAGACATTTCAGCAAAAAAATATATGAATACTCAATAAGCACACAAAAGATGCTCACGTGATTAGTCATTAGGGAAATGCAAGTTAAAACTAGCATGAAATACCACTCACACACACTGAAATGACTCACCAGAAAGACAGTACCGGGTATGGGAGAGGATATGGAGAAATCGGAACTCTTAGGCCTTGCTGGTAGGAATGTAAAATGGTGTAGCTACTTAGGAAAACAGTTGGACAGTTTCTTTTAAAAGTTAAACATAAATTTACCATGTGACTCAAATTCTACTCATAGGAACGTACTAAATAGAAACAAAAAGATGTCCACACACAGACTCGTATGTAAATGTTCATCATGGCTTTATTCATAATAGCCTCAGTGGAAACAACTCAGATGTCAATGAACTAGTGCAATGGATAAAGAAAATGTGGTTTATTGATACAACAGAACACTATTCAGCAACAATAAAAACAACAAAGTATCAATACATGCTAGAGTATGGACCACAAAAACATACCAAATGAAAGAAGCCAGATGCAAAAACCCACACTGTATATGAATCCATTTATACGAAATGTCCAGGTAAGTCACAAAGACAAAGTAGTTTAGCAGCTTCCTGGGGTCGGGCATGGGAAGGGGGGGTGACGGCACATGGGCACTAGGGATCTTTGGGGAATGATGGAAATGTTGTAAAATTGGGTTGTGGCAATGGTTGCAAAACTTTGTAAATTTAGTAAAAATCATTGCATTATACCCTTGAAATGGCTGAATTCTATGGTTTGTAAATTATTAATAGAACTGTTAATGATTAAATGAGTATATATTATAGCGGCTGGCACATGGTCCTCCATAAATGATAGTCTTATTCTTTGAAGATGTATTTTCTCTTCTGAGCTCAGACCTAATGCCTCAAGAGGGCAAGGATGGCACGTGCTCACAGCTAGCATTTACTGAGTACTCACTGTTCCAGACTCTTTGCTAACCATTTTATGTGTATTGCCTTCTTTAATCTCACAACTCTCTGACATTGTGCCTGTTCTACAGAAAAGGAAACGGAAGCTTTGTTATGGTCCTGGGGTCAAGGCATGGAGCATACCTGGCCTCCAACAGATCTAACCTGTCCAAATGTGTCGGGAACCTTTAAGACCTAAGAATTTCTAGTCTGTTCATGGGTCTGGCTAGGTGGCTCTGAGCATCTCCTTTGTGCTCTGCTTGGCCCTCCTGAAGCCTTTGCTGTTTGAAGCCTTGCTGTTCTAGATTACCTGGCAGTTCTGCTGTGCAATGAAATTGCTGGTCACCATAGCAATAATTACCTGGCTGACTCTGACTCATGTTTCTCCTTGTCACAAGACTGTGACTGCTCTTTGAGGTGTCAAAAACTTTTTTTAATGAAGTATAGTTGATTTACCATGTTTCAGGTGTATAGCATAGTGATTCAGTTTTGTATATATATACACACACACACACACACACATATATAAACATATATATGTGTTTTTCGGATTCTTTTCTATTATAGGTTATTACAAGATTTTGAGTATAGTTCCCTGTGCTATACAGTAGGTCCTTGTTGTTTATCTATTTTATATATAGTGGTGTGTATCCATTAATCCCAAACTCCTAATTTTTCCCTCCCCTGCCTTCCCCTATGGTAACCATAAGTTTGTTTTCCATGTCTGTGAGTCTTTCTGTTTTGTAAATAAGTTCATTTTTATCGTTTTTTTTTTAGATTCCACATAGAAGTGATATCATATATTTGTCTTCCTCTGACTTACTTCACTTAGTATGATAATCTCTTGATCCATCCATGTTGCTGCAAATGGCATCATTTCATTCTTTTTTACGGCTGAGTAATATTCTATTGTATCTGTCTAACACATCTTCTTTATCCATTCATCTATCGATGAGCATTTAGGTTGCTTCCAGGTCTTGGCTATTGTACATAGTGCTGCTGTGAACATTGGGGTGCATGTATCTTTTTGAATTAGAGTTTTTGTCTTTTCTGGATATATGCCCAGAAGTGGGATTGCTGGATCATATGGTAACTCTATCTTTAGTTTTTTAAGGAACTGTTCTCCATAGTGGCTTCACCACTTTACATTCCCACCAACAGTGTAGAGGGCTCCCTTTTTGCCACACCTTCTCCGGCATTTATTATTTGTAGACTTTTTAACGGTGGCCATTCTGACCGGTGTGAAGTGATACCTCATTGAGGTTTTGATTTGCATTTCTCTAATAATTAGCAACACTGAGCATCTTTTCATGTGCCTGTTGGCCATCTTTATGTCTTCTTTGGAGAAATGTCTATTTAGGTCTTCTGCCCATTGTTTGATTTGGTTGTTTGTTTGTTATTGAGCTTCATGAGTTACTGTGACCCTTCTTGACCCGTGTTGGAGGATGGTGCTGTGTGGCAGGTAGCCTCTGAACACTGCCCAGTTGGCTTCTGTGACTTGTGCCAATGTTTTTGCCTCATGCCTGCCTTGGGAGTCCCTGGTGGTCATGAAAATTTTTCCCCAGGCTCTTCCCTCAGCCAGGACTCATAGGCCCATTGCCCATTCATTGTCATCCCTGGCACAGTGAGAGCATCCTCTCTGTAGCAGGAAAGAGCCTTTCATCAGTTTGGAATGCTTTATCCCTTAGGGTTTAGCTCTTGGTGATGCTCTACGCTGTGGGATTGGGAGGGTAGGACAGAGTTTCAGTTGCTAGTTGGGTATAAGTCCTTGGGCCCAAATCCCTCTCACAATCCTGGGATTCTAATGGTTTCATTTGCTCTGTTAAGCACCATGGCTGCTGTTCTATATTAGATTCCTATTAGACATTAGTTAAAACATATAAAAGGAGTGTGTAGATGCTCAGATGGTCCTACGTTAGGTCAAGTATGAAGTGAAAATCTCCCCCCACGCCCATCACCATTCAGACAAATTCACAGTTCTGTGCTCCTTTCTGCAGCTGACAATTTGATATGGCTAGTAGTTTGTCTTGTATCTAAACTGCCTCAAACTTCCTCTACTTTTTGCCTTTGCTAAAGGCATTCCCAGTGTTTGGACTCAATCCACCCACTGACTGCTACTTATCCAATACCTCCCTGTGCTAGGTGCACAGGGGAGGCAAAGAAGCCTAATACTCCTCTTTTCTAGGAGCTTTCAGGCCAGTTGGAGAGACTGGAGGCGCGTGTATAAAGAGGAAATGTACATTAAGTGAGATAACGGGATGGGGAGGGGATAACTGCACAGCACTGTGAAAACCACGATTACGGATTGCTTGGGTCAGGTTAACCATGGTTGAGGCATGGCAGGGATCTAGACAAACTCACTGCAGGGCAGGCCTCTGTTTAGGCAGCCCAAGCTGCTGAGCTGATTGCTCTCCCAGAGGGGAGGGCGCTGTCTCAGGATCATGGTCCTGGGGAGACTGCGTCCCACTTAGCCGGAGCGGCGCTGTTGACAGATAATCCAGAGCTGTCCATCATTTTGTTTTAACTGACATTTGGGGGTTATCTGTGTTTTTCCAGCAGCCTTCCCTCCTTCAAATTTGGTTGATTCTCAAACCAGTTTGCTCCTGGATAATTAAGAAGTAAAAGTATATATTTAGGCCATTACAAGGCAAAAGTTAACTCAAGTCCCACCTCCTCTTAGTTGACTCCCAGCGTTAGGTGACCTGATTGGTCTTTCTCCTGCGGCTCTGCTTCTACTCCTTTCATTGTGTTTTAGCTCAATCATGGGCTAAACTGACTTTTGTAATATGAAGGGGGTTATAACCCTCTTCATGGCATGGTTTCTGTAGGAAACTGTATTCTGTCCTGAGGTAGTAACAGCACAGCTGCCTCTCCTTCGACCCCTCCCACAGCAACACATGGGCAACTGCTCTGTCAACTCCCTGGGTCCGGGGAGGGGAGGGGACGGGAGGAGGGGGGAGGGGAGGGGAGGGGCTGGGAGGGGGAGGGGGACTGGAGGGGAGGGGAGGGGAAGAGGAGGGAGGGAGGGGAGGAGGGGAGAGGGGCTGGGAGGGGGGGGAGGGAGAGGGGAGGGGCTGAGAGGGGGAGGGAGAGGGGAGGGGCTGAGAAGGGGGGAGGGGGAAAGGGAGGGAGGGGAAGGGAGGAGCAGCAGGTAGGCCTCACTCCTCTCCTTTCAACGTTCAACCAGAGCTGCTTGCTTTTTATCTTGACTGTATATATGTTGGGCTTCAGCATATGATTCCTTTCAAACATTGAATCCTGCTGTTAAGCAAAAACTATTGAAAACCAGTGTTTTAAGAAAGTGGGTATGAAGAGGAATGCTGAACCTAGTGATTTAAAAGAAGTTTGCTTGTGGACTTGACATAATAATCTGGAGGGGCAAATGCACTGTGAGTCCTGGACATATTCCAGGTTCATGCTCTCTTGACTTTGTTAAGTTTTAAAATCATTGTAGTCTAGAGTCTTCGATTCAGCATGCAGACGTAGCGTATTTTAAAGATACGTACCTTTAAATTTTTGCATTGTTTGCATTTGCATTAGGGATATAAAGGTTTTAGAATTTGTTTATGGACTGTCCTTTACCTAAACATACTTTTTCTTCCCATCTTCTAAAGATAACACTGAAAAGTATTCTATTTTCTTTGTGTCCAGGCTAGAAATTACTAAATTTCTAATTAAAGGTATGGTAACGGGTTATTTTCCTCATGTGGGTCATTGTACCCTCTGATGTTTTGCCATGAAACATGGCTTCTGTGGATAGAGCACTGCTCACCACCTGCCTGCTGACAAGACATAATGCTGGGAAGTGGTAAGAGCCAGAGCTGGGAATCAGAGGCTGGCGTTTCTGACTCTTGCTCACCGTGATTCTAGTAAGTTCTTAACAGCTTGATTCCCAGGAACAAGGATACTAGCCTTGCTGACTGCACAGGCTTGTTTTGGGCTGAAATGAATAATGCTCTCTGAAGGCTTTTTGCAAATATCAAGAGCTCTACAAACCCACGTGGTTGTTTCAGCTGAAGTGAACAGGGCTCTGCATTTCCCGTGGCAATGACACTTGTCTAAGGACATTGTGACTTATCTTTCCGTATGTGGAGATTTAGTTTCTTCAAAAAGAAAACTATAAAAACCGTAGGACTTAACCTGGAGTAATGACATGGGGATTTTTCGTAATCTTTATATAAATGTCATTTTTAAAGAAAGAAAAATGGATTATCATGCTTGTGTATCTGGAACTTGAGTTTCCTTGTTCACCACCATGCTATTACTATTCTTTACAGACTTGGCATTTATGTTTTAAGTCCAAAGAATTTCTCATTCTTTAATTGTATTTAAAACAGAGGTATGACAAAGGAGAAGGTAACAACAGCAATACTTTATAGTTTCTTTATCTTATGTCCATGAAGTAATAATTAGTACTAACAGGAAAGCATTAATATTTGGCACATATGTTTTAAGTGTGCAAACAGCACATTCCAGGTCTTTTGTGTTAAAACAGAGAGACAGGGGGCTTCCCTCGTAGCACAGTGGTTGGGAGTCCGCCTGCCAATGCAGGGGACACGGGTTCGTGCCCCGGTCCGGGAAGATCCCACATGCCGCGGAGCGGCTGGGCCCGTGAGCCATGGCCGCTGAGCCTGCGCGTCCGAAGCCTGTGCTCTGCAACGGGAGAGGCCACAACAGTAAGAGGCCCGCGTACCACAAAACAAACAAACAAACAAAAAACAGAGAGACATTACAAAGATGAATGCAGTAACAGTAAGCTGTATCTTTTTTTCCTAAAAGAAATGTTAGGATGTTTACATAGCTATTCATTTCAAAAAATCATTGGGTTTTCAAACCTAGTACAACAGAGCTGCACTTGATCTGTTTGTATTTAGAATATAGTGTATCCCTTTCCCTCATCATGTGTTGTTACAGAGGAAATGGGTTTCAGTATACATGATTCAGGGGGGCAAAAACTGCATATTTAATTCCAAACTATTCCTCAGACTGGAGAAAAAAATCTCTTTTGGAGAAGTCATGTTTATTTTAGAGTAACTGTAGCTGAACAATTTGTTTGTTAATGCAGAAATACAAACAGCTTTATTGAACAAAATACTATTTTCTAGCTGCCTTACAGAAATGATTTACTCAGGAAAACAGAACAAAATCTCTCAGTTTCATGAATCAGCTTTGTAAATATTTTGCCAGAGCTTTTTTCCTTGGGGTGGGCGAAGCAAATAAAAAAGTTTAAAAGCTCATATGTGTCTGTTTTGTTTTAGCTTGGTGTATTTATTAAGAGTAAATTCTGTGTGTCTTTGCAGTTCATCAATATGTGTATTCAGAAGTTTTTCAAGTTCTTTTGCTCGCTTCTCCTCCTCCAGAAAGAAATGCTGTGCAGCCAAAGAAGCGGGGAAGGCTATATCTGGGGGCGACTAAAAAAAGAAAAAGAAAAGTTAGATGAGGAACACAAGGTCTTTTACAAAAAGTTTTCATATTTCTTGGTATGCTTCACCCCTGACAGAACACTGCAACTCTTAATGAAATAATGTGTCTTAAGCTGAACTCTCTACACCAGTGTAATACAGCTGCTGCTAATGAAACCCTTAAGGAACGAAAACAGCAAGTGAAGAGTATAGTCGAGTCGGGCAAAGAAAGCTTATAGAGGAAAGAAACTTAAGGCTGGGCTTCAAGGGGGCTCGCTGCTGCATGGAGGTGGCCAGGTGAGGTGGGATAAAAGCATGATGTATAGTGGAGGCGGGTGCGTAATGCCGGGGCTATCTTGTTTGTCCAAGCGCAGTTGAGAGCACTTCAGTGATGAGTGCCTGCTCCCACCCTTCATGTGGTATGGAAGTGCTCAGTTAACTGTGACCTGTGTAGTGCTTATTTACACACGCACACACATACAATGTGTGGCTGAGGAATAAAGGGCAATGATACCATAATTTTACAGTGTTTCATTCAAAATAATTTGTTCAGTTTAATTAAAAAAAATAAGTTGGGGAAATCTGTACTTTAATTTTTTAGTTCTGCGGCACCCCCCAGACTTTTCTTCAACTTTTGTTTTATGGGAAGAATGGGATTTTTATAAAGCGTTTGGAGAGTCAGCGACCTGTATGCAGGTGAACTCTGTTATAGGGGGATGTAGTTCACAAGTCTGGCCTCTGCCAGAAGTGTAGGGATTGTGGCAGATGACAGTGGAGTACTGCCAGCTTATCCAAGTAGTAGCCCCAACTGTAGCTGCCGTGCCAGGTATCACATCTTTACTGAAGTAGAATGTCACAGTCTTGGGGACATGGTATGCTGCTGTTGATCTGGCAAATGCATTCTTTTTAATACTCAGCAAGGAGGAAGATCAGAAGCAGTTAGCATTCTCATGGGATAGACAGTACACATCCATGTTCTCGCCCCAACATGATGTTTTATGTTAACGATGCTGTCATAATACACTCTCAAGGAGCCTGGACCACCTGGACGTTCCACGGACTGCAGACTATAGGACATGATACAGTAACATGAACATCATGCTAAGCCCTGATGAGCAAGAATTGGCAAGCATGTTGAAGGCTTGGAAAGACACAGGTGCTCCGGAGAGTGAAAGGTAAACCCCAGAAGCAATTCAAGGCTTGACACTTTGTTTGTAGGTGTCTGGTGATATGGAACATGTCAGGACATCCCCTTTTAAGCACAAATTAATGCGCCTTGCATTTCTTATCACTATGAAAGGAGCATAAAGCTTGGTAGGTCTCTTCAGGTTTGGAAGGCAGCATGTTCCACTCTTGGGAGGAATAACCTGACTCATTTATTACGTGGACACAGAGGCAGTTTTGTTTGTTTTTGAGCAGGGCCCAGAGCAAGAAAGGGCTTTGCAGTAAGTTGGGAATGGGGGGAAAAGCAGTCCTGCTAGTTGGGTGAAATGACTTAGCAGCTCTCATAGTAGAAGAATTTCTCATAGAGAAAAGTGCTCTGTGGAGCCTTTGGCAAGGTTTGGCGGGGAGTTGTGTTACAAACCCTTGAGATTCTGCAGCAAGGCCATGCCATCTGCTGCAGAAAACTGTATACTATTTGCAGAACAGTTCCTGTCACGCTAGTGTGCCCCGGTTGAGACAGAGCATCTAAGAAGTAGACAGGATGACTTGATCTAGCTTCTGTCCTTGGCCACTCCAGTGGAAATTATGCATGGGCCGAACAGCACCATCTCCCTTTTACCCAGGTTCATCTAGCTGCTGTTCCTGTTGAATGGCTGATCTGCTTGCAGTAGAGGCCAAAGCTGAGCTTCTGATATGGCACCGTCCCTCAACGACATCAACCAGCCTCTCGGTGGCAATTAGATTACATCAGGTCCCTTACACTTTGGAAAGGGCAATGTGTTATCCTTACCAGAACTGATGTGTATCCTATAATTTGCCTTTCCTGCCTGCAGGGCCTCGGTCAGCACCACTATCCGAGGGCTCATAGAGTAACTGATTTACTGACATGAGATCCTGATTAATAATAAACGAACCTACTTTACAGCAGAGGAGTATGGCAGTGAGGGCATGACCGGGTATCTACTGGTTCTACCACATACAGCATGAAGTGTCTCCAGAGGATGCTAGCCTGATAGGCTTCTTGAAGGCACAGCTGAGGAATTAGCTTGGAAATCATATCCCGTGAGGATGGGGTGCCATTCTTCAGCATATGGTAGAGACTTTAAACCAATGGCTGTTATAGGCTACTGTGTTTGTAACAGTGATCTGGGAACAGAAGGGAGGATGTAGGAATGGCTTCACTCTCTGTTGGCCCTCTTGGAGAATTTGTTCCTTCTGTCTCTGTCTGGTTGGTCTACAGGTCTTTGGTCTCAGAGAAGCAATGCCTCTCACCAAGTGAGACGGTAAGAGTCTCCCTAAACTTAAAGCTTTGGCTGTACCTACTCACTTTGGCCTCCTAATGCTGACAGATCAGAGGCACAGAAAAGAGGTACTATACTGGCGGCAGTAACTGACCCCAAGCATCATGAAGAGGTAAGACTACTACTACATAATGGAAGCAGTGAGGAATATGTTTGGAACTCAGGTAATCCACTGAGGTGGTCTTTTGGTGCTCTCATGCCCAGATTTAACTGTAGATGACAAACCACATCCTGATAAGGGCACGGGAACCAGGGGCTCACCCCACAAGGCAAGCCACCTGGACCAACAGAAGTGCCAGCTGAGGGGGCCGGGAACCTAGAGTGGGTGAAGAGATGATGAGTATCAGTTAAGCCCTTGAGACAGCATCAAGGGCTATAGTTTGCTCTACCAACCCTCCTCTGTAAATTTTCCCAGAAATTATAACCAGCCAGAATCTTGGAGAAGCTATGCCTGAATGGAATGAACAACATGGAAAGCACATGGCTCTGAGTGGTTCAAGAAGTGGACCGCAGTGGATGCCGCTGGTGCTCTACCTGGATCCCTTCACCAGGCTGGTGCACCTATCCTCCAGCTGCTGTGGGTTTTGGCTGCTAACAGCTCAGAGCTGGCCACTTCTCTGGAGATCTGCCTGTGGCTAAACTGGAGCCTCCCGCCTCACCTGGGAAGTTACTCTTCCCCCCTCTTCTCAGAGGCAGTGACTGATTGACACAGGGCCCAAAACACCAGCCAAGAAGATGGCAGAGTAGAAAGGCCCTGAGCTCACCTCCTCTCACAGGCACGGCACATCACAATCACAACTGTCTGCAGAACAACCATCGATGAAAAAGACTGGAACCTTCCAGGAAAGATCTACAGTGAAAGGCATAAAGAAGGAACCACAACAAGACGGGACTTGCGATATAATCAAATCCCATACCCTCCCAGGTGGGCGACTCACAAATGGGAGAATAATTATATTGCAGAGGTTCTCCCACAGGTGTGAGAGTCCTGAGCCCCACCTCAGGCTCCCCAGCCTGGGGTTCCAGCACTGGGAAGAGAAGCCCCCAGAGCATTTGGCTTTGAAGGCCAGCAGGGCTTAACTGCAGGAGCCCCACAAGACTAGGGGAAATAAAGACTTCACTCTTAAAGGGCTCACACAAAACCTCACGTGCACCAGGACCCAGGGCAAAAGTAGTAGTTTGATAAGAGCCTGGGTCAGATCTACCTGCTGACCTTGGAGAGTCTCCTGGAGAGGTAAGGAGTGGCTGTGGCTAACGCTGGGGACAAAGACACTGGTGTCAGACATACCGGGAAACATTCAACTGCATGAACACTCCTGACAACTGACATCTTGGATCATTAGCACCAAGACCAGGCCCCACCCGACAGCCTGCAGGCTCCAGTGCTGGGGTGCTTCAGGCCAAACAACTAAGTGCGCAGGAACACAACCCTACCCATCAGCAGACAGGCTGCCTACAGACTAAAGAACCCACAGCCGCCTGTGGACACACCCCTAGACAGGGCCCAGCCCACCAGAGGGCCAAGACCCAACTCTACCTACCAGTGGGCAGGCACTGGCCCCTCTTGCCAGGAAGCCTGCACAAACCTCTAGATCAGCCTCACCCACCACAGAGCAGACACCAGAAGCAAGAAAACTACAATCCCACAATGCAGGCCTCCTGGGACTAGCTGGGCCCTGGCCCTGCCCAGTAGCAGGCCAACGCAACCTTCCAGACACCTTGGACCCCATAGTCAACTGCCTCCCCCCGCAGTGATCTGAAATGAGCTCTGGGATCCCAGGGCCCTGCAGCCAGACTCTAGGAACCAGCTCTCCCTGCCACTATTCCAGCACTAACCCCAGGATCTGACTTTACCTGCCAGTGAGTTGGCGACAGCCTCAGTCTTTGGGACCCTGATTCCACCCACCAGTGAGCACTAGCCCCAGGGCCCCCTAGGATTCCACAACCAGCTGCCTCGTGACCAGGCCCCACTAAACAGCAGCCAGCAGCAACTGCACAAGGCAGGGCCTGGCAACCAACCAGACTAGGGGCCAACCAAGCCTACCAGACCACCTACATAGCCTGTCATAAGAGGAGGACCCACCCAGCCCTCTTAGGGGGAACCCCTAGAGCATATACCGTGGGTGCACTGCTCGGATGCATAGGATGCCTTCTCCAAGGTCGAGAAACGTTAACTTACCAACCACATACATAAAAATACAAATAGCAACTTAGACAAAATGAGGTGGTAGAGGAGTATGTTCCAGACAAGATAAATCTTTAGAAGAAGAACTAAGTGATATGGAGATAGTCAATCTACCCGAGAAAGAGTTCAGAGTAATGATCATAAAGATGATCAAAGAACTCAGGAGGAGAATGGATGCACAGAGCAAGAAGTTAGAATTTTTTAACTAAGAGTTAGAAAACATAAAGAACAACCAAACAGAGATGAAGAATACAATAACTCAAATGAAAAATACACTAGAAGGAATCAATAATAGAATAAATGATTCAGAAGAATGGATCAGTGAGCTGGAAGACAGAGTAGTAGACATCACTGTTGCCGAACAGAAAAAAGAATGAAAAGAAATGAGGACAGTTAAGAGACCTCTGGGACAACATCAGGTGCACTAATATTCACATTATAGGGGTCCCAGAAGGAGAAGGGAGAGAAAGTGCCCAAGAAAATATCTGAAGAGGTAATAGCTGAAAACCTCCCTAACCTGGGAAAGGAAATAGTTACCTAAGTCCAGGAAATGCAGAGACTCCCATACAGGATTAAGCCACAAAAGAGTACACTAAGACACATAGTAACCAAAATGAAAAAAAGTTAAAGATAAAGAGAGAATACTAAAAGCAGCAAGGGAAAATCAACAAATAACATACAAGGGCATCCCCATAAGGCTATCAGCTTATTTTTCAGCAGAAACTCTGCAGTTCAGAAGGAAGTGGCACAATATATTTAAAATAATGAAAGGGAAAAACCTACAATCAAGAATACTCTACCCAGCAAGGCTCTCATTCAGATTGGATGGAGAGATCAAAAGCTTTATAGACAAACAAAAGCTAAAAGAATTCAGTACCACCAAACCAGCTTTACAACCAATGTTAAAGGAACTTCTCTAGGCAAAAAAGAAAGGCCACAACTAGAAACAAGAAAATTATGGAAGGAAAAACCTCACCAGTAAAGGAAAACATAGGAAATCATCCACACACAAAGCTAGTAGGGAGGTTAAAAGACAAAAGTAGTAAAATTGTCTATATCCACAATAAGCAGTTAAGGGATACACAAAACAATTAGATGTAAAATATGATATCAAAAACAGTAATTGGGCTTCCCTGGTGGTGCAGTAGTTGAGAGTCTCCCTGCCAATGCAGGGGACACGGGTTTGTTCCCCAGTCCGGGAAGATCCCACATGCCACGGAGCGGCTGTGCCCGTGAGCCACGGCCACTGAGCCTGCGCATCTGGAGCCTGTGCTCCGCAACGGGAGAGGCCACAACAGTGAGAGGCCCGCGTACCACAAACAACAACAAAAAACAAACAAACAAACAGTAATCATGAGGGAAGGAGAGTACAAATGCAAGGCATTTAAAATGCATCTGAAATTAAGAGATTAGCAACTTAAAACAATCATGTATATATGTAGACTGCTATACCAAAACCTCATTGTAACTACAAATGAAAAATCTATAATAGATAAACACACAAAAAAGAAAAAGGAATCCAAACATAACACTAAAGATAGTAATCAAATCACAAAAGAAGAGAACGAAGAAAAGGAAAAAAAAAAAAGACCTACAAAAACGATTAACAAAATGGCAATAAGCACATACATATCAATAATTACCTTAAATGTAAATGGATTAAATGCTCCACTAAAATACACACACTGGCTGAATGGATACCAAAGCAAGACCTGTATATTTGCTGCCTACAAATTACCCACTTCGGTTCTAGAGACACATACAGGCTAAAAGTGGGGGGATGGAAAAAGATATTCTATGCAAATGGAAATCAAAAGAAAGCCAGAGTTGCAGTACTTATATCAGACAAAATAGACTTTAAAATAAAGGCTGTTAAAGAGACAAAGATGGACACTACATAATGATCAAAGGATCGATCCAAGAAGAAGATATAACAATTGTCAATATATATGCACCCAACATAGGAGCACCTCAATATATAAGGCAGATGTTAACAGACATAAAAGAAATTTACAGTAATATAGTGGGGGACTTTAACACCCCGCTTACATCAATGGACAGATCATCCAGACAAAATCAATAAGGAAACACAGGTCTTAAATACCACATTAGACCAAATGGACTTAATTGATATTTATAGAGCACTCCACCCAAAAGCAGCAGAATACACATTCTCTTCAAGTGCACATGGAACATTCTCCAGGATAGATCATGTGCTAGGCCACAAAACAAGCCTTGGTAAATTTAAGAAAACTGAAATCAAATCATGCATCTTTTCTGATCACAACGTTATAAGACTAGAAATCAACTACAAGAAAAAGAATTGCAAAAAGCACAAACATGTGGAGGCTAAACAATATGCTACTGAACAACCAATGGATCACTGAAGAAATCAAAGAGGAAATAAAAAAAATACCTAGAGACAAATGAAAAGGAAAGCACAGAGATCCAACACCTCTGGGATGCAGCAATAGCAGTTCTAAGAGGAAAGTTTATAGCAATACAATCCTACCTCAGGAAACAAGAAAGATCCCAAATAAACAACCTAACCTTACACCTAAAGCAACTAGAGAAAGAAGAACAAACAAAGCAAAAAGTTAGTAGAAGGAAAGAAATCATAAAGATCAAAGCAGAAATAAATGAAATAGAGACTAAAAAAATAGAAAAGATCAATTAAATTAAAAGCTGGGTCTTTGAAAAGATAAATAAAATTGATACATTTTTTTAGCCAGACTCATCAAGAAAAAAGAGAGGACCCAAATCTTAGAAATGAAAAAGCAGAAGTTACAATGCAACCAACACAACATAAATACAAAAGATCATAAGAGACTACTATGAGCAACTATGTACCAATAAAATGGACAACCTAGAAATGGACAAATTCTTATAAAGGTATTGATACAATCTCCCAACACTGAGAAATAGAAAATATGAACAGACCAATTACCAGTACTGACATTAAATCAGTAATTTTAAAACTTCCAACAAAAAAAGTCCAGGACCAAATGGCTTCACGGGTGAATTCTATCAAACATTTAGAGAAGAGTTAAGACCTATCCTTTTGAAACTATTCCAAACAACTGCAGAGGAAGGAACACTTCTGAACTCATTCTGTGAGGCCATCACCCTGATACTAAAACCAGAAAAAGATATCACAAAAAAAGAAAATTACAGACCAATATCACTGATGAACATAGAAGCAAAAACTCTCAACAAAATACTAGCAAACAGAATCCAACAACACATTAGAAGGATCAAGTGGGATTTATCCCAGGGATGCAAGGATTCTTCAATATATACAAATCAATCAATGTGATACACCATATTAAGAAATTGAAGGAGAAAAACCATATGATCATCTCAATAGATGCAGTAAAAGCTTTTAATAAAATTCAACATTCATTTATGATAAAAACTCTCCAGAAAGTGGGCATAGAGGGAACATACCTCAATATTAATAAAGGCCATACAGACAAACCCCCAACTAACATCATACTCAATGGTGAAAAGCTGAAAGCATTCCCTCTAAGATCAGGAACAAGATAAGGATGTCCACTCTTGCCACTTTTATTCAACATAGTTTTAGAAGTTCTAGCCACAGCAATCAGAGAAGAAAAAGAAATAAAAGGAATCCAAATTGGAAAGAAGTAAAACTGTCACTGTTTGCAGATGACATGATGCTATACATAGAAAGTCCTAAAGATGCTACCAGAAAACTACTGGAGCTCATCAATGAATTTGGTAAAGTTGTAGGATACAAAATTAATATACAGAAATCTGTTGCAGTTCTATACATTAACAAGAAAATATCAGAAAGAAAATTAAGGAAACAATTCCATTTACCATCGCATCAAAAAGAATAAAATACCTAGGAATAAACCTACATAAGGATGCAAAAGACCTGTACTCCAAAAGCTATAAGACACTAATGAAAGAAATTGAAGACCACACAAACAGATGGAAAGATATACCATGTTCTTGGATTGGAAGAATCAATATTGTTAAAAATGACCATACGACTCATGGCAATCTACAGATTCAATGCAATCCCTATCAAATTACTAGTGGCATTTTCCACAGAACTAGAACAAAGGATTTTTAAATTTGTATGGAAACACAAAAGTCCCCAAATAGCCAAAACAATCTTGAGAAAGAACGGAGCTGGAGGACTCATAATTCCTAACTTCAAACTGTACTACAAAGCTACTGTAATTAAAACAGTATGGTACTAGCACAAAAACAGACACATAAATCAATGGAACAGGACAGAAAGCCCAGAAATAAACCCATGTACTTATGGTCAATTACTCTATGAGAAAGGAGGCAATAATATACGATGGAGAAAAGACCATGTCTTCAATAAGTGGTGCTGGGAAAAGTGGATAGCTACAGGTAAAAGAATGAAATTAGAAGATTCTCTAACACCATATACAAAAATAAACTCAAAATGGTTTAAAGGCCGAAATGTAGGACCAGATACTATAAAACTCCTAGAGGAAAACGTAGGGGAACACTTCATTTCAGGCACCCACTCCCGTGGTCATATTCTTGACATTGTCATCAGTGATAACTGCATTACTTACTATTAAAGATTTTATGCAACCCACCTATTATCCTTCCATCTGACTTAGTCTAGTATTCCCACTTTCTCATATCTTCCATTCTTTTCTAACTCTGCTCATATTCCATATCCATTATGATAACCATTCAGCAACTTGTCCCTCCCTATATCCTGGCTCTATCCTAGGTATTTGGTAAAACCCAGGCCTAATTAAACTGCCTGCACCATGCCTGTACCTGAGCAACTGAATGCTGGGCAGGTGGATGGAGGAGAAATTACATTACTGTAGGGACTGGTTTCACTTGAAATTCATGACCACAAATTCAAATGGTTAGTTAGCACTGCCTGGCCATTCTACTGCACTTCCCTAGTATGTTCACTTTCTCACTCATGGCATTGTGGCCTTGCCTCTTTCTCAGGTGGAAACTCCTTCATCTCTCCACACCACTTGCACCTGGAGCCATATTTTAGGCCATACTCTGTTTCAGAGTCTTCCTTCTATCTACACTGTGGATTCTATTCCTTCTTACCTGCTTAATGACTTCTACAAATGAACCTCATCCCTCCCTGGGTCCCACCCCACCTCTTTCACCATCAAACTTTCCTCCTCTCCTTGAAGATGCCCATTGGACCACTAAATGTTATGGTCTAAGGCTCTGTCTTGGGACAACTTTTCCATTTATACTCTTTTAAGTATTATCAACCAGTCTGATAGATTTAAGTATCAGCCTTATGCTGATTACTCCCATATTTTATTTCCAGCTCTGATCTCTTCCTTGATTACCAGGTTCACATATCTATTGCCTATTTAATATCTCCATTTGAATGTTTAATAAACACTTTAAATTTAAATGTCTAACCTAGAAATCATGATTTTCTCCTCTAACCCTGGCTCCTTCCTAGCCTTCCATGTCAGAGAGTGGCACGAGCATCTACCTGAGGCTCAGGCTGAGATCCTAGGAGTCATCTTTGAGTCCTCTCTTTCCCTCGCTCCCGTAGCCAATCCACTGTCACGTCCGATCTCTCCAAAACATTTCCTGGATCTAACGTGTGGTTCCACCTCCACCGTTCCCAAGCCAGCTGCATCATCCCTTGCTTCGACTACTGAAATAGCCTGGCAATTGTTCTCCCCACTTCTACCTTTGCCCATCTATAATTTATAATTTATTCTTTATTTGGCAGTCAAATGGATCTCTTAAAAATTTTTAAACAGATCATATACTCCCCCACTTGCAACTTTCCCATGGCTTCCCATTGCTTTAAAATAAAATCCAAATTCCTTCCCATGGCCTACAGTCTCTACATACATGGACTTCCCCTGCCTATTTCTCTGTCCCCATTTCATTACATTCTCTCTCTGCCCTTCTAAGCTCCAGACCACCCCCTTCCCTTTTTCTGCTTCTCAAACTTACCAAACTTCTTCCTGCCATACAGATTTGCACCAGTGGTTCCCTCTGCCCGAAGTGCTCTACTTCCAGATCTTTTCAAGGCTGGATCTTTTTTTGTTATTTAGGTCTCATCCTAAACGTCCCCTCCTCAGTAATCATTTTCCTGGCCACTCAACCTAAAGTCATCCCCCATACTCTCATCACTTCCTATCACATCGTCTGCTTTCTTTTCATCATTTTTTATAGCATTTATAACTTTTTGATATTTTCTTACTTGTTCATTTGTTTCTAGTCATTAACTGTTCCCTCTTTTTTGAGATAAAATGCACATAAAATAAGATTAACCATTTCAAAATGAACAATTCAGTGGATTTAGCACATTCACAATGTACTAAAACCACACCTCTATCTAGTTCCAAAATATTTTCATCATCCCAAAAGGAAACTCTATAGCCATTAAGCCACTGCTCCCTAATCCTCCCTCCCCCTTTACTCCTGGTAACCACCAACCTTCATTCTGTTTCTATGTATTTACCTATTCTGGGCATTTTGTATAAATGGAATCATATAATATATGACCTTTTGTGTCTGGCTTCCTTCACGTAGCATAATATTATCCAGGTTCATCCACATTATAGCATATATCAGTACTTTACTCCTTTTTGTGACTGACTAGTATCGCACCATGTATACATACCACTCTTTGTTTATCCATTCACCCACTGATGGAGTTCTCCCCACTTTTCACCAGTCTATAGACTTGTCTGTCTCATCAAAGATGTGTTTAGAACAGAACCTGCCATACAGTGAGTGCTTAATACATGTTTATTTTATCAGTGACTGAGCGAATGATGAACTCTAGTATTTAAGGGACAGGTATAGGAGGGAGAAGCTTGGAAGCAGACTGGGAAAGAGTAACCAGAAAGGCAGTAGGGGAATCAGTGGAGAACAGCATCTTAGAAGTCAGAGAACATAAGAGTATCAAGAGAAAAGGGTTAAGGAAGATGAGTTCTTTAAACTGTGTATTTAATTAACAACTAGGATGTCACTGGTGGTCTGAGTAGGAACAGTATTGGTGTAGAAGTAAAAATGCAGCAGTGGATGGAAATCACTGGACCCAGAACGGTGGGTTGGGCTACGTCTTTCAGGAAATTCTAGGGCCACCATCACATCTTAAGTTCCCTGTGCCCAGACCTACAACAGTAGAGAATTTTCTTTCCTGGTTGACTCTGTAGTTATGAACTCCTCAAAGGAATAATGTAGAATTTTAGAGGTGGAAAGAAACCCCGTGTTAAGTTATACAATACTCTTGAATGCTTTTTGTGCCTGCTAGTGCCAGGCACTGTTTTAGGTGTTGGGGTTAAAACAGTAAACAAAAATAGAAAAAAAAATCCTATTTTAATGCAGCTTAAGTTCTAGAAGAGGGAGGCAAACAAACAAAATATCTTATGGTAAAGTGCTATGGAGAAACAAAAAATAGGATGAGGGGACAGGGAGTCTACAAGGGAGGTGCTACTGTAGGGTAGCTGTGCAGGTGTTTCTGATGAGGTGATATTTGAGCAGAGACAAATCATCCTAAAATCATCTGATATTAGAACAATGAAGGATTTAGCAGTTTATCCCTTTTTTTTCTCTTGCTGGACTGGAGTATGTGCTTACTTTGGAGTACTTAAAGATCAAAGTTTTGTTGATCAAAATTTGCTAAGTCCCCTTAGATGTTCCCTTAGCTTAAATGAGGAAATTTATTTACTTTACTTTATTGTTATGGAATTTTATTCTGTTCAAATAATTTTGGCATTTTATGTTGAGATGAAACAAAAGAGCATTTCAGGGCTATAGAGATCTCTAAAACATCCAAAGTTAATGGATTTACGTCTTCTTCTTCCACAATAGCTTAAATCTTACTACCAGTCTCTCCCAAAGAAGGTGATAGATTCCAGAAAAGCAGAAAAGTACTCATGGGATGCCTAACCAGTTTAAACATTTTCTGGGTTTTTTTGTTATTGTTTGTTTTTATAATTTGTATCTAATAGTGGTATATCATGGAGAGGCACTGAAAAATTACATAATACACTTTGAATATAAGCAAAGGTAACTGCTAAGAGTACTACTAGTTTCTGAGGTGAAAAACCTACATATCTTTTAAAAATATGTGATTATGTTCAGTAAATCAAATCACAAGGTAGAAAATTTCAGCAAAGAACTGGAAACTAAAAAGAAAAATCAAATGAAAATCCAAGAACAGAAAAATAATAAAACTGAAATTAACCTACATGAGGCCACTTCCTCAAGCCTGGGAGAGGTCAAGGCTGGGAGAGGTGGCTCTTTATCTTATGCAGAGAAACCAACACAGAGAGTCAGGGAAAACGAAGAACAAAGGAATATGAAATTTAAAACCCTTCCCACCTGTTTTATGAGGTCGGCAAAATATGATACCAATGCTTGACAAAGACAACAAAGAAACATTACAGACTAATTTTTCTCATGAACATAAAGCAAAAATTCTAAACCAATATGAACAGACCAAAGCCAGTAATCAAGTGTGTTTATTCTAAGAATTCAAAGATGGGTTAACAATCTAACGTCAAGAAAAAAACACCACATTAACAGAGCAAAGGAGAAATTATATGGTCATTTCAATAGCAGTGGAAAAAGCATTTGATAAATTCAATATCAACTCGTGAAAACAAATTTAGCAACCTAGGAATAAAAGGAACCTTCTTAATCTTTTAAAAGGAACCTACAAAATATATATAGCAAATATTATGTACAATGATGACATATTGAATGCTTTCCCTTTGCAATTGAAAATAAGAGAAAGATGCTGGCAATACCACTTTTACTACTGAACATTTACTAGAGGTCCTAGTGTACAATAAGGCAAGAAGAAGAAAAGAAAGGGTATAAAGATTTGAAAGTAGGAAGTCTAACTATCATTTTGATTCTGAATATAGAAAATTCAAAGAATCTACAGAACTGGAAAACATGTATAAATTCAATTGAATATTTCCATGGGAAAAGGGACTGAGGTCATACCTTGCACTACATGCAAAAAATTAATTCCAGGTGTATACTTAAGTAAAAAATAAAGAGTCAAAGCTTCCAGAAGATAACATAGGATAATATCTTTTATAACTTTGGGACAGGCAAAAGCTTTAAATAGGACACCAAAAATATGAAGCATAAAGGAAAAGATTCATAAGTACGAATGTATTAAAACTAGGAACTTCTGGTTATCAAAACATTCCATTAAGGGAAGAGGCAAGCAAGAGTGGGAGAAGATACCTGCAATACATATACTCAAGAAAGGGCTTATATCTAGAATATACCAAGAACTCCTATAAATCAAGAAGAATAAAGAGAATCCAATAGAAAATTAGGCAAGAAAATCAAACAGATACTTTACAAAGGAGGATATCAAAATAGCCAATAAATTTATGAAAAGGTGCTCACCTCATTAGTCACCAGGAAACAAGAATTAAAATCACAATAAGATGTTGCTACACACTGACCATAAAAGTTAAAATTAAGACCAATAACACCAACTGTTAGAATATAGAAAAGGAGAATACTCACACACTACTTGTAGGGATATGAACTGACTCAAACAGTTAGGAAAACAGCTTGACAGTACCTGCTAAAGCTGACCTTATGCATATTCTATAACCTAGCAATTCCACTCTTAGATATAGATCCAATGGAAATATGTACACATGTGCACCAAAGGACACTTGCAAGAATGTTTTTAGAAGCAGTATTTGTAATTGCCCCAAACAGCAATAATTCAAATATCTGTCAATAGTAGAATGGATAAATTGTATCAGTATCATTATATAACACTATCATTATATATAGTATTTATATACAATGTAATACTATAGAGAAACAAAAAGGGATAAACTACAGCCAACAATATGGATGATGACTCTCATCAAACAATGTTGAAACACTGTTGAGCAAGGGAAGCTATACAAAAGAACACATATAGTGTAATACCATTTATATAAAATTTACAAATGGCCACAACTAATTTACGATGTTAAAGGTCAAGACAGTGGTTATCTTGAGAGCGAGTCAGAGTGACTGGAAGGGCACAGAAGGGAGCTCTGGAGTACAACTAATGCTCTTTTTATTACGTGGGTGGTAGTTACACTGCTGTGTTCCCTTTTCAATAATTCATCAAGCTGTCCAGTTCTGATTTGCACATGTTTCTGTATGTATGTCAGAGTCAACAAAAGTTTTTTTTTTTTTTTTTTAAAAAAAAAAACAGGGGACTTCCCTGGTGGCACAGTGGTTAAGACTCCATGCTCCCAATGCAGGGGGCCTGGGTTCGATCCCTGGCCAGGGAACTAGATCCCACATGCGTGCCGCAACTAAGACCCGGTGCAACCAAATAAATAAATAAATATTTAAAAAAAAAAAAAAAAAACAGGCACAAAAAATCACTTGTAGCTCTTTAAAATATACAGATCTTTGAGGGGTCTTAGAATGTGCAGAGGTGACTTGCATTTTTTTAAAAAAAGAGTCACCGGTAATTCTGGCCTGTTCTAGAAGTGAAATACTTCATGAAACATTATGGATCCTTTCCTTCTATAGGTAGTCATGGCCAGATGATTCACAAGACCCATCTTGGAGTCCTATTCAAGGAGCAATGTTTTTGTTTTTAACCACTATGTACACATCAGTATATCAGCATCAGTGTAAGAGTAATCACCCTATAAAGGAAAAAACAATAACCAATAATCAGCAACTCACCACTGGGAATACTTCATCGTCACTAACCAAAGGACTTGTCATTTCTTTGGTTTGAAATGGCGAAGGTGGCAACGAAGGTGTTGCACTTTTGTTTGGCTCACGATCGTGGCTAAATCTAAAAGAGAAGGACTGGTTGTCGTTATTGCTCCCAAGGACACCTGCTTATTTATGGGGCTAAGGATTTAAATATCTCTGATATCTAACTGTGAGGAAAACACAACAAAACGTTTGTGCTTGTTATCTGGGTATTTCTTGGAAAATAATTTTGCTGATAATTTCTATTCCACTTAAAAGACTTAGAACAATTAATAATGAAGCAGAAAACTTTTATAATTGTTAAAAAATATTCTGCCATTCTTATTGCCTACGTTTTTTCCCTTTCTGTGTTTTACTGTTTTATCTCTTGGCCATTTAATTAAATAATATTAAAACAGTTTGAGAAAAATTTCAAAACAGTTAACACGGCTGCCCTTGACAGTTATAAATAGGTACTCTTTTTTTTTTAATTTTCTATTTCACTTAAGCTCACTGGCTTTCTTAGCAGAGTTATTCCTTTTTTTTTTTTGATGCTAATACATCTCTGTATAATAATAATTCTAATTTCTAAGGAGCTTAATAATTTATAGCATGTTTTCAATTTACATCATCTCCTGAACTCCTCCACCCTTAGTTGTATGACCTTGAGCAGGTGACTATATCTTTCTGTGATCTTAATTTTTTCATTTATAAAAAAAGGTTATGAGAATTGAACTCCACAATTTGATGAAAGGTGCAGTATAGAATTTGCTGTTTGTGCTAAGATATGGGGTAGAAGATGAGACTGAACAAAATACCAGTGAGATTTTAAATTTTGGTATGCTGACTAAGCAAATGAATAATGAAACAAAGAAACAAGCCAACTTACCCTAAAATTTTACACAAAAAGGTCCTAACAGTAGGGGCTGTTTGGAGCTTGATAAGTATTTTTTCTGAACCTTAATTCATGAAAATTGGGTTTAAATTTAATCAAAATCATCAAAGACCATGAAAACATAAAAACCCCTTGAATTTAAAATTATTTATTTTTACTAATAATTCAAATTCTCCACAGGTATTGATTAACCATTTTCAAAGTCTTCATATTTTAACTTCACACCATTCAAAAAAGTTACATTCTTTTCCTCTGTTCTTATCCAAAGACTATCTATATAAACTCGTTTTTTATTATGCAAACATTTTCAAAGCTATGCATACAAATAGCAATAAAAGGTAAGTGAGGCATCTGTAAATTGGTACATAAAAACAAACACAACATGCTTTACATTTTTACTTATCTTGAAATAGATCTTTTTTTAAAATTCGTTCTTCCAAACCATAATTACCATGGAAACAGAACAGCAAATTAAACTGAAATAACATGGTTTATGATGTGCACAATAAAATGAAACATCCCACAATTCAAATAGAATTACGACAATTGCCTAGTACATCTGCATAGAATCTTCAGCTGAACCTTTGAGTGAGGCTACCATCTATACTTCAAAGCACAGTGGGGAAAAAATAAGATAATTATAGAAGTGGTTCAAGAAATATACGTCTCTCTATCATCTCAATTATACAGAGAATTCAGGGAAAGTATTATTTGTCTTAAATTATCTAAATAATTATCTCAATTATCCATTTGGCTTTGGATGTATAGATACAATTTTACGGTCTTAACTACTACAATTTATGTATGAACATTCTCTTTATTGTAAGATCAATAAAATGTAGAAATTGAAAGGAAAGACTACATTATGAAGTAAAGTACTTTTGCTTTAACTCATCTTTATATCTAAGCTGTTCTTCTAGAATACAGCTATTCAAATACTTCATAAAACCACCTTGCAAAAACACGCTAAGAATATCAATTTAAAAGCTATCTTAAAAATTATTTCAGAAGGCTTTTAATACACTCTCACAAGCCGGTCTGTTCAATTAGCTTTTCCACAGGCCCCATTCTAAGGCCTCTGCCTACTTTGCCAGGAGTGCAGGACCTGGCTGCTTTGTTGGGGAGCAGAACTCTATCCAACGGGAGTCAGCTTGAGACCTCAGTCAACTCTGCACAGTTTACAGAGTTGTCCGACTGTACATCCAATCCTGGCCCTCCATTAATTTTATAACCCTCCTTGGGCTGTCGCATAATGTCCTCAGCATGGAACAGGATCCCTGCACAAACTATGCTAATTTACCTGCTTCCAGCCTTGCCTTCTAACACTCCACATAACGCTCCCTTATTCTATGAACTACTCATTATTTCCTGGCCTAGAACTCTTTCGCCTGCTGTGTTTTTCTCCTGATTAAGCAATACCGTGGTGCCAAAACTTACTCAACTTACTTTTTTTGCTTCTAACCAGCTATTCATTCCTTGACAAGGGATCCTGTAGAGTGATTAAGACAAACCTGACTTTGTGGTTTTTTAGTATTACAAACTTTTAATTTATTGACTAGATTTGCTTGTGATTACCAAAATCTTTCCAGTACAGGATATAGTTTTTAAAGCTGTATATTCAGTTTTAAGTATGAATCATATATAGAGATAAAGCTCCATTTATTATAAAACTGATTTGCCATTAAAATTAGTTGTATATTAATAGCTCTGGATACCACTACTCTAAGTGAGAATGTAAATGATCCTTAAACTTCAAAACTCTAATTTAAAAAACTTTTAAAACATTTAATACATCCTCACCAAATTCAATTTCATCTCATTCATTAGTTTTTTTTAAAGTGCTGAATAACTTTCTTATTGGAAAGTAAATCCTCTGGAATATCCTAAAATGCTTCACATTTTAAGTGGATGAGCATGAAAATTTTCTTATCACTTCTAACAGGAGTGAAAAACAACAACAAAAACTGAGTCACCTCCAAGTGGATAAAAGATTATTTTAATAATACAGTATACAAATCTTCCTCAGGTAAAAGCAAGAAGTGGCTAAAAATTAGACTACAGACTTAAAAATTTTGTGGAATGTTATCTTTATATACCTTTACCTAAAAGCTTTTTCCTTTCTAAAATAGCTTAATATGACCTTATTGTATTCACCATTGATATGTAAATATGACTATGTAGTTTTTAAAATTATTTTCTGCCTAATCAATACACACAGCTTTCACTATTTGGCTTCACTGAGCCGTGCTGTGAGGGAAGGAAAGCACATTGCCTTTTTCACTTGCTAAAATTAATAGATATGTGCTTTACAGTTCTCCACTGGTGAGTTCACAGTGTCCTTGCCTCTCAACAACTCTTTCCCCATAGTGGGTTTTACATGGTAATAATTTATTCAGAACATTTGAAATGCTGTTTCTTTTAAAAAAAATCAGGTCACTGGAGAACACTGAAATCAGACAAGCCATTAAAACAAATTTAATGAAACTTTCAACAAATCAGACTGGCAGGACACAAGGCTTTGCAGCAGGAATAGTCACCCAAACTGCTTATTAAGAGTCTCCTGCTGAGCATTTTACCTCTTATGCTGCTCTCTGTGTCCCCTACTGTCTTGTTTTCGTTAGGCATGTTTAACACATTCCCTACTGCCTGGCAAAGAGAAAAGGGAGCAATCCAAACAATAAAAACACTCTTTAAAAATAGTAAAAAGCAGAGTAGCTGTCTTTTTGTTCAAATAACAACACCTAGTACCTTCATCCAAGGCTTTCAAAGTTATTCCCAACAAGCAAGAATAGGAAACAGTGTTGTGCATCTAATGGGCACTCAACACAGACCAGTGACTAAGATACACTGGAAGATCCTTTGTAACACAGGGGCCTGCTTTCTCCTACAATGAGAAACTATACAGATGGGGTGGTGAGTTGACCCATGGAGAAATGAATCCATAGTGTAGGGAAGCACTTTGTAAAGCATTCATTCTACATTAGAAAATACATTCTTACCCTCAAATCAAGATTAGGCCCCTTTGGACAGATTTTCAGTTATACTGGCCGGTCAACGTGGGCACGCTCACCAGAGAACCGGGCCCTGGTGGCGCAGTGCCCGCTTTCATCCTCCCCACACTGCTTTTGTGCTGCTGCTCCCACCCCATCACAGCACCCCACGCACAGTGCTTGTTTTGGGTAGCAGCCAATCTTCCCTCATTCCCTTCCCTAACCACCTGAAGAGGAGTTATTACTTTAGCACTTCTGAATGCTTTCTGTTTCTTACATCAGTTTAGAATATATCCCTCTAATACACACAGGGCTGGGGCGGTGAAAGTGGGAGAGAGCTGTACTACATCCGCAAGAATGCTGAGCAGACATTTTTAGTACGGCCCCTGGGTTTATGGATTTATCTACCTGTAGAACTGGACCGCTTAGTTACAAAGATGAGCCTGGCATCACTCCTCCCCAACAGGACTATCTTTTGAGGAAATGTCAGATTCGGCCATTTGTTTATCCACCAAAATAATATACTTTTTAGGTACTGTGAGTTGTTGGAGCGGTATTAACATTAGTATAAATACTAACAATTTTGTTGGTAATAATAACATCAATGATAATGGCTAACATTTAGGGGGCTATATATTTTACATGGAAATATGTTTTCTCCTATAATCCTCGGAAAACCCCTATAACTATTATCTGTATTTGTCAGGTGGGAAAACAAAGGTTAAGTGAATTTCCCAAAGTTGCAAATATTAATTATATTTTATGAAAACAATATGTAAAGTTTTCATGCTAAGTATTAGGAGCTTCAAAGCAAAAGTTGTATTGAAGTTGGGTCTGGACTTATTAATTTGCCGTCTCTAAGCACCATGGAATGTTAATAAATCAAATAAGTTTGGGGAATGTTGCACATCATACCTGTTCCTGGAAACTCACAATGTAATTAGCAATATTAATGGCTTTGAGAAATCCTGTAGAAAAGAAACTTGTTTGTCTTGCTGAGCATTTTCCAAGTATGGGAAAATGGTGAAAGAACTCCAGAGACAGTTCTGACTCCATAAATACTTTACTAAAGTTGAAGAAATTAGCCAATTTTATGGCTGATGTATTTACTTAAATTTTGAACTAAGACTTTTTTTTTTTTTTTTGCGGTACGCGGGCCTCTCACTGTTGTGGCCTCTCCCGTTGCGGAGCACAGGCTCCGGACGCGCAGGCTCAGTGGCCATGGCTCACGGGCCCAGCCCGCTCCGCGGCATGTGGGATCTTCCCGGACCGGGGCACGAACCCGCGTCCCCTGCATCGGCAAGCAGACTGTCAACCACTGCGCCACCAGGGAAGCCCTGAACTAAGACATTTTAAAGAGCCTGGGGATAACGAGGGCAACAGATATTGATTTTCCACACTCTTCTTTTCACACAGAAAAGACCTCTCTTACACATTCATAGATTCTTTCCTATGAAATGACCACAGTTTTTCACCACTGCCGGAGTGTCAATATAAAGTGTATATATATTTGAAGTTAAGTCAGACATGCTATCTTCCTATATTTTGACGTAAAAAATAAGATTACTTATTTGTATATTTTGTATGCCACATCAGGTTCTAAGAAGGGTGTGAAGTGACGAAAACTCATTTTAACATTCTACCCATTTCACTGTTATACTTTGAAAGCTATTGGCAACACAGAATTTCATATAAAAAACGGTATATCTAGACTATTGAATTATCACCATAAAATAAATGTTAAACAACTGAAGAGAAAGTATATAAAATTATAATTTGAATTGTTTAAAAATAAATGTCACTTAAATGTCTGTACATTTATGTCCTTATGTAATGGTGTCAGCATACCAATCTTCATTTTTTCCCTTATTTTTTTGGCTCTGATAGGCATACCTTCCTGTTTCTTTGTAGGTATTTTGGTTAGCCCTTGCTGATTTTCCAATGGCATGAAGTTTTGCAAGATCATTTCGGAGACTTTCATTCTCATATTCCAGTTTGTTAATAGATGTATGCCTTGCATGTTCCCTGTTAGTGAAGTCCACACTCTAGAGAATAAAATAAACTATCATTGAAAAAATTGTTACTTACAAGTGACGCATGTTTTCTGTGCGTTTGGACACACGTTGGAAAGACCCTTTAATTTGAGTCAAGTGATGTCGCTCTACTCCTGTGTGCCTCCTAAATGCCTCTTCTCACCCCCGCCTTCTCACAACACAGGCACTCAGGGACAGCTGCCACTGAACACATCGCAGTAAAAGGGGTGCACACACTACTGCCCACGCTCCAGTACAGAAAAGGCTCACTCCATGCATTACCGTTCGCTGCACCTAGAAGAAACTGGCTAGATAAAGGAGTTCTTGTGTTTATAGGGTACGCCTTCTAGTGCTGATTAATCATGGAACCAGAATTAACACAGCTTTCAATTTTAAGAGATTTTTTTCTGATTAAAACAATACGTGTCATTATAGAAAATCACACATCAATTCCCCACCGTTGGGTGATGCAACAAATTATATACTAAATCCATGTAGACTGGGATATGATTCTGGACCATTCTATACCAGGATCATTAGATCCTGGTTGAGAGCGTGCCAATACCACACAGTTTTGAGCAATGTAGCTACATGATAAAGTTTTACTCTCTAGTACTGGCAACCCAATTTTAATGTCTTCATAAAAGAATAAGCAGCATATTTAAATCACAAAATGAGAGGTTTAGAGCAAGAAGAAAGATTCCTGATGCTGTTTTAATTAAATGCTGTAAGAAGTTTCTTAGGGAGAGTCTAAACTTTTTTTTTTTTTTTGCGGTACGCGGGCCTCTCACTGTTGTGGCCTCTCCCGTTGCGGAGCAACAGGCTCCGGACGCGCAGGCTCAGCGGCCATGGCTCACGGGCCCAGCCGCTCCGCGGCACGTGGGATCTTCCCGGACCGGGACACGAACCCATGTCCCCTGCATCGGCAGGCGGACTCTCAACCACTGCGCCACCAGGGAAGCCCTAAACTTTTTTCTCACAAAATTTTAAAAAACAGGATATATACTCACACGAAAACTCATGAAAATGCTTTAAATGACCCCATGTAGTCCTTTACAGTGCTATGATTCGAATACCCATGAATCATGCAGTTGCTGATTAAACAATAGCTCTCTGCTTTCAGAAGGATAATATTTTAGCACAAAAAGCATAACATGAGTAAAATGTCTTTTGAAGCTACAAATGTCTATGTTTCAAAGCTCATAAGACTATAGTTGATTATGGCTTAGAACTTTCATTTATAAGTTTCTAAATTTAAGGCTTTGAGTGCCATTTCATATGGGCTGCCATGCCATAAAGTCATTCAAAAATTTCTGACTAATTGCACATTTAAAATCATTCATATACTATCATATTAGTATCAAGATTGATAAGTATTAGAAATATATATTAGGCATTTAAAATGTTTACCTATTTGTTTTATTTTTTGCTTCACAGGCAAAGTCTGTTTATTAAAATTTTTGTTTACTGCCTAATGTATTATAGAAGTTTATGAATTTTAGAAAGATCTTACTTTTGAATGAAAAAAAAAAGTGCTCCAGGAGATCAAGTGTCCTCAAAACAGTACAGCAAGGGTTATATACTTATATGTCTATTGACCAAGATGCCCTTTGGGAAAGAAGAGCCATTCAAGGTATTTCTCTGCTTGTTAGGCCCTTGCCTTTAGTATATCTCAACTTTGCTCATTTGAGATACACTGGTGCATATAAAAGAGTAATCTATAATCTGCTTTAAAAGAGAAAGGATTGTTTATTCTAAAATTAGAGATTTGTGATAAACATAAAGGAGGCAGATCTTATAAAATTTGTACTCATAAGGAGAATACTCATATGCACAGATCTGTTTGAAAAAGATCTTGGAAAAGATTCAAAATTTTACTCCTAAAAAGACATCTACTAGTCAAAATATATAATTCTTGATGGTCTGCTGCTCTGTTACAATTTTATTCAAAAATTTTCTATATAATTAGATTTCATCTGTGACTCTTTGGCCCAGTGTTGGTTTAAAGTAATTAAGAATGATCGTAATGATTTTTTTAAAAACCCAGAATTTTCTAAATGCACCAAAATTAAATGTGTTGTGAGCATGACCTGAAAGAATTACACAGGTAATGTGTTTACACGATTTGTATTTAAAAGCGTTTTCCAGTTTCCTGGACAACATTTTGGGGCTCTCTCATTTTATTTTTTTCCTAAATACTTTTCTAGGGATTTCAGAAATATATCCTCCACTAGATGGTTATCATGCATTGATTAAACTTTACCTCTGTACTGCTGATCAGTTCTTTTACAGGCCCATTATCTCAATTTCTTGTTTTTTTCCTCCCAAATTTTAGGGTTTCATAGTTTTTTTCTTTCGACTTTTTTTCTTGAAATGGAAAAACCTGCTGGTGCCTGTTTACTTGAACTCACTGGCTCGAGGCCAGTTGAGTTGCTGAACTGTCTGAATGATAGTGCTTTGTATGTGCACTTTTTCTCTTAAATTCATGTGTATTCTACAATAGTAATTAGGCTAACAAAGTACTTCTACAGAAGGACTGGCTTTAATCATGTTAATTTAAGGTTACTATATTAATTTTTAGTACATAAATGGATGTTTTAGATGCTTATGAGGGTACTAATTTTTTATGCTGTTATTTTGTTTAGCAAACTTTATGGATAGTGAAAGGCAAATTAGTCTTAAAAATTACCATAAATTCTGAGTTCTGACTAAATCTAACTGGATTATACCTTCATTAAATAAAAGAAAATTTAACAAATACAAATATAGGTCTAAATAAATATGGAATCACAAAAATCTATCATGATAAAATTGATTCTTCATAATTTATCCAGGAGCAGAATAAAGATAAACCCCTCACTTTTCTCCATACAGTCAAGTTTTTGCACAGAAAACCTCTTGCTAGTACTGTTCCTATTCTAAGTGTCTCACTGAGACCAGAGGAAAACTTACATACCAGGTGGATAGTACCAACAGTAAATTCTCCAGAGGAAAATGGGGGTGGTCACAGCCCCAGGTATGCAATAGGTAAGAACTGAGTGCAGGGCTGCTGGTCCTACCTGGGTAGGTCCT
Organism: Delphinapterus leucas; assembly: GCF_059928025.1. Lineage (NCBI taxonomy): Eukaryota > Metazoa > Chordata > Mammalia > Artiodactyla > Monodontidae > Delphinapterus > Delphinapterus leucas. Next base: position 69,073,428 of record NC_143135.1, on the reverse strand, counting down.
ACCGCTGGGTGGGTGTCATTTTTCAACCTTTTCTTCCCCTAAGTGTAAATAATCAGGGAGTTTCACAATTAATTAAGCAGAAAAGTTCTCAAAGCTCTAGTTATTCAGAAATGATCTACCTTTATATCAGTAATTCCACTTGTCTAGGAAGGAAAAAATAATTGTTATTTTAATATTATACAAATACTACATATTTTAGAAGATCTAAAAATAATGATGTAAATATTATGTTTCTTATTGCGTGAGGTAAAGCTTCAGCACAAATTATTTAATTGTATGTTTACTTATTAATTTTAGTTATTTCAGAGCAAATTAACTATCTAATTATGGGATTTTAACATATAGCAGATATGAGTTTTCTTTATTAAATCTTTAAACAGATAAGTGCTAAATAGGTGACAATAGATTATAAAGGCTTAAAGAGCCAAGAGTCATATTGAATTCTTTTTTATTATTCAATAGACACAAGATTTTTCTCTTTGGGCAGTGGCTTGACTATTTCAATTATCAAAGTCAATTCCAAATCTTCATATATAAAAAATGGAGAGCAATTATAAAGTCAACTTCCTATGAGGGGAATGTGTTCAAGATGGCATAGTAGGAAGACCCTGAACTCACCTTGTCCCAGGGGCACACCAAAATTACAACTACTTATAGAGCAACTACCTACGAGAACAACCTGAAGACTAGCAGAGAAGATTTTCCATGACTAAAGTTATAAAGAAAGAACCACAACGAGACGGGTAGAAGGGGTGGAGACACGGTATGGTCAGGACCCACATTCCTGGATCAGCAACTTTCAAACTGGAAGAATATCATAATTGCAGAAGTCCTCCCCAAGGAGCAAGGGATCTGAGCCCCACATCAGGCTCCCCAGACTGGGGGTCCTGTACCAGGAAGATGAGCCCCTAGGATGTCTGGCTTTGAACACCAGCAGGACTTATGTTAAGCCAGAGGGCTACTAGGGAACAGAGACTCTGCTCTTCAAGAAAACACACAAAATTTCTCATGCTCCAAGTCTCAGCACAGAGGCAGAGTTTGAAAGGATCCGGGATCAGATAAACTTGCTAATCTTGGAAAGCCTCCTGGAGAGGCAGGAGGCAACTAGGACTCCCCTGGGGATGATGATACAGGTGGCAGCCATTCTTGGGAGCTCGTTCTACCACATGGACACCAGCACTGGCAAGCGCCATTTTGGAGACCTCCCTCTAGCCTCTTAGTGCCAGGGGTTACCTGCCCACCAGCTGGATGGCACCAGTCCCAGGACTTCATGGGCTGCAGGTCCAGCTGTGCCAGGACATGGCCCCACCTATCAGAGGTCTGGAACCAGCCTCAGGCCCCACAGGCCCCATGGTCAGCTATGCTGGGGCCCAACCCCACCCACCTGTGGGCCAGCATTCACCACATGAGGCAAAGCCTGGCAGCCACCCTTGCAAGGGCCCAGCCCTGCCAACCAGTGTGCCCACAGTAGTTAGCCATGCCATAAGAGAAGGGTTCATGCAGCCCACATATGAGGCATCCCAAGAGCACACAACTCTGGTGAATAGAGGGGAGTGTTCTGCTGGGCCCCATAGGACATCTCCTACATGAGGCCACTTCTCCAAAATCAGGAATCATAATCAACCTACCTACTATGAAGAAATAAAAACAGAAAATTAGGCAAAATGAGGTGAGAGAGATATATATTCCATATGTAGAAGAGGTAGGTGAAGGGAGATAAGCAATCTACCCAATAAAGAGTTCAAGGCAATGATTTTAAAGATGCTCAATGAGCTCAGGAGAAGAATGGATGAACACAGTGATAAGTTTAACAAAGAGTTAGAAAATACAAAGAAGAACCAAAAAGAGCTGAAGAATACAATAACTGAAAAAATACACTAGAAGGGATCAATAGGAGATTAGATGATAGAGAGGAATGGGCCAGTGAACTGGAAGACAGTAGTGGAAATCACCCAACCTGAACAGAAAAAAGAAAAAATAATTTTAAAAAATGAGGACAGTTTAAGATACCTTTGGGACAACATCAAGGATACTAATATTCACATTATAGGGGTCACAGAAGGAGAAGGGAGAGGGAAAGGAGCAGAGAACTTACTGGAGGAAATAATAGCTGTAAATCTCCCTAACCTGGGGAAGGAAACAGACATCTAGGTCCAGGAAGCATAAAGAGTCCCAAATAAGATGAACCCAAAGAGGCCTTCACCAAGACACATTATAATTAAAATGGAAAAAAATTAAGGTAAAGAGAATCTTAAAAGCAGTAAGAGAAAGCAACTAGTTACATACAAGGGAACTCCGAAAGACTGTCAGCTGACTTTTCAGCAGAAACTTTGCAGTCCATCAGAGGATGGCATGATATATTTAAAGTGATGAAAGGGAAAAGGCTACAACCAAGAATACTCTACCCAGTAAGGCTATTATTAAGATTTGAAGGAGAGACAAAGCTTTTAGCAAAAGCTATAAGTGTTCAGCACCACTAAACCAGATTTACAGGAAACTTTAAGTTTAAGGGACTTCCTTAAACAGAAAAGAAAAGGTCACTACTAGAAATATGAAAATTAGGAAAGGAAAAACCGTCATTGGTAAAGGCAAACATACAGGAGGTAGTAAAGCTAGTAGAAGGTTAAAAGACAAAAGTATTAAAATCATCTATATGTAAAGATGTACAGCTTTACATATGTAAAGCTAGTAGAAGGTTAAAAGACAAAAGTATTAAAATCATCTATATCTATAATAAGTAGTTAAGGAATACACAAAACAAAGAGATATAAAACATGACCTCAAAAACATTAAACGTGAGTGGGGAGTAAAAATGTAGAGTTGTCAAAATGCATCTGAACTTAAGAAATCATCATAAACATAGTCATCAAATCACAAGGAAAAAAGCAAAAGAAGAAGAACAAAAAAGAACTATGAAAACAATGAACAAGATGGCAGTAAGCACATACTTATTAATAATTACTTTAAATATAAGTGGCCCAAACACTCTAATCAAAAGACACAGAGTGGCTGAACAGATTAAAAAACAAGATCCATATATATGCTGCCTACAAGAGACACACGTAGATCTAAAGACACACACAGACTGAAAGTGAGGGGATGGAAAAAGGTATTCTATGCAAATGGAAATGAAAAGAAAGTTGGAGTAGCAATACTATCAGGCAAAATAGACTTTAAAACAAAGACTATAACGAGCTAAAGAAGGACATAGCATAATGACAAAGGGATCAATTCAAGAAAAAGATATAACAATTGTAAATATATATGCACCCAACATGGGAGCACCTAAATACATAAGCAAATATTAACAAACATAAAAGGAGAAAGTGAAAGTAATACAATAATAGTAGGGGACTATAACAACCTACTTACATCAGTGGACTCATCATCCAGATAGAAAATCAATAAGGAAATACTGCCCATAAATGACACACTAGAGCAGTTAGAATTAATAGATACATACAAAACATTTCATCCCAAACCAGCAGAATACACGTTCTTTTCAAGTGCACATGGAAAATTCTCTAGAATAGATCACATGCTAGGCCGGAAACAAGTCTCAATACATTTAAGAAAATTGAAATTATATCAAGCATCTTTTTCGACTACAATACTGTAAGACTAGAAATAACTAAATGGAAAATTGTAAAAACAAAACAAAACAAAACAAAACATGCTGTTAAACAACAAATTGGTCACTGAAGAAATAAAGAGAAAATACAAATATCTGGAGACAAATGAAAATGGAAACACAATTTGAAATCTATAGGAATGAAGCAAAAGCAGTTCCAAGAGAGAAGTTTATAGTGATATCAGCCTACCTCAGGAAACAATAAAAAATCTCAAACAATCTAACCTTGCACCTAAAGAAACTAGAAAAAGAAGAATAAACAAAACCCACACTTAGCAGAAGGAAAGAAATCATAAGATTAGAGCATAAATAGATGAATTAGAAGCTAAAAAAATAGAAAACATTAATGACACTAAGAGCTGCTCCTTTTAAAATATAAAAAATTGATAAACTTTTTAAAAGATAAAAAATTGATAAATTTTTTAAATGAGTCGGACTCATAAAAAAAAGAAATACAGCCCAAATAAATAAAATCAGAAATGAAAATGGAAAAATTACAACTGACACCACAGAAACACCAAGGATTGTAAAAGATTATTATGAATAATTATACACCAATAAAATGGACAACCAAGAGGAAATGGATAAATTTTTAGAAATGTACAATCTTCCAAAACTGAATCAAGAAGTAGAAAATATGAACAGACATTACGAGTCATGAAATTGAAGCAGTAATCAAAAAACTCCCGACAAATAAAAGTTAAGGATCAGACAACTTCACAGGTTAATTCTACCAAACATTTAAAGAAGAGTTAATGCTGATCCTTTTCAAACTATTCCAAAATATTGAGGGGGAAGGAATGCTTCTGAACTCATTCTGTGAGGCCAGCATCAGATTGATGCTGAAACCAAAGACACCACACACACACACACACACACACCCCTTCTGTTGATATTGGCATCAACAGGCCAATATCACTGCTGAACATAGATGCAAAAGTCCTCAACAAAATACCAGCAAATCTAGCTCAACAACACTTTAAAAAGATTATACGCCATGATCAAGTGGGATTTAACCCAGGGATGCATGGATGGTTCAATATCTGCAAATCAATCAATTTGATACACCACAGTAACAAATTGAAGAATAAAAGTCATGTGATCATCACAATAGATACAGATAAAGCTTTATGACAAAATTCAACATCCATTTATGATAAAAGCTCTCCAGAAAGTGGGCATAGAGGGAACATACCTCAACATAATAGAGGCCCTATATGACAAACCCACAGTTAACATCATACTCAACAGTGAAAAGCTGAAAGCAATTCCTCTAAGATCAATACCAAGACAAGGATACCCACCCTTGCCACTTATTTAACATAGTACTGGAAGTCCTAGCCACAGTAACGAGACAAGAAAAACAAATAAAAGGATTTCAAATTGGAAAAGAAGAAGTAAAACTGTCACTGTTTGTAGATGACATGAAACGATATATAGAAAACCCTCAAGATGCCACCAAAAAACTATTAGATGTAATAAATGAATTCAGTAAGTTTCAGGATACAAAATTAATATACAGAAATCCTTTGCATTCCTATACACTAATAATGAACTATCAGAAAGAGAAATTAAAAAAACATTCCCATTTATAATCACATTAAAAAAATAAAATACCTGGGAATAAATCGACCTAAGGGGGTGAAAGACCTATACCTGGAAAACTATAAGACACTGATGAAAGAAACTGAAGATTACTGAAACAAATGGAAAGATATACTGTGCCCATAAGTTGGAAGAATTAATATTGTTAAAATGACCCTTTTCCCCAAGGCAATCTACAGAGTCAATGCAATCCCTTTCAAAATACCAACCGTATTTTTCACAGCACTAGCAGAAATAATTCTAAAACTTGTTTAGAAATGCAAAAGACCTTGAATAACCAAAAGAAATCTTGAGAATGGAGAACAAAGCTGGATATATCATGCTCCCTGACTTTAGACTATACTACAAAGCTACTGTAATCAAAATAGTATGGCACTGGCACAAAAATAGTACATTGATCAATGGAACAGACTAGAGAGCCCAGAAATAAATCCACACTTATATGGTCATTAATCTACAACAAAGGAGGCAAGAATATACAATGGGAAAAAGCCTCTTCAATAAATGGTGTTGGGAAAACTGGACAGCTACATGCAAAAGAATCAAACTGGACTACTCTCACGCCATTCATAAAATAAACACAGAATGGATTAAAGATTTAAATGTAAGACCTGAAATCAAAGAACTCCTAGAAGGAAACATAGGCAGTATACTCATTTACACTGGTCTTAGTAATATCGTTTTTGGATCTGTCTCCTCAGGCAAGGGAAACAAAAGCAAAAATAAACAAGTGTGTTTACATCAAACTAAAAAGCTTTTGCACAGGGAAGGAAACTATAAACAAAATGAAAAGGCAGCTTAACAAGTGGGAGAAGATATTTGTAAATGATACATCTGATAAGGGGTTAATATCCAAAATATATAAAGAACTGATACAACTCAACATCAAAAAATAAAACTGATTAAAAAATGTGGATGTCAATAGACATACAGATGACTAAAAGACATGAAAAGATGCTCAACATCGCTAATCATCAAGGAAATGCAAATCAAAACCACAATGTGATTATCTGTTAACACCTGTTAGAAAGGCTATCATAAAAAAGACAGAAAATAACAAGTGTTGGTGAGGATGTGGAGAAAAGCAATGTTCGTGCACTACTGGTGGGAATATAAATTGGTACAGTCTCTAAGGAAAAAAATATGGAGGTTCCTCAAAAAATTAAAAACAGAACTGTCATATGATCCAGCAATTTCACATCTGGGTATTTACCTAAAGAAAACAAAAACACTAACCCAATAGCTAAGATACGGAAAAAACCTAAATGTCCATCAATAGACAAATGGATAAAGAAGATGTGGTGTATATATACAATGGAATATTATTCAGCCATAATTTAAAAAAATGAAATCTTGCTATTTGGGACAACAAGTGGATCTAGTGGATGGATCTAGAGGTTATTATGCTAACTGAAATAAGTCAGACTGAGAAGGACAAATACCATATAATCTCACTTATACATGGAATCTAAAAAACAAAACAAAACAGACTCAAGGATACACAGAACAAACTGATGGTTGCCAGAGGGGAGGGCATAAGGGTGGATAGGTGAAATAAGTGAAGGGGATTTATAAAATAAATAAGCAATGGGATGTACTAAACAGCATATGGAATATGGTCAATAATACTGAAATAACTTTATATGGGACAGATGGTTACTAGACTATTGTGATCATTTCATAATATATGCAAATGTTGAATCACTATGAGGCACACCTGAAACCAACATATTTTATGTCAAGTACATTTCAATTAAAATAACCTTCCTATATGAAGTAAAATGTTACATAAAATATATATGATTAAATGCTATTTTAATAAGATCATATTGAAGGCTATACATCAATGGCATTCCATTTTATGATAGCCCATTAACAAATCTTTAGACATATATATTATATATGTGTGTATATATATATATATATATATATATATATATATATATATGTGTTAGGTTCTCCAGATGTAATCAAATATCAAAAAGTGACTCTGCCTTTATGGAAAATATAATAAAATTGAGTAGGCTAAAGTAACATGTATGAAAAAATAGTAAATAATATAGATATGGTATAATTATGTGTTAAATTATGTTGCACCAAGTAGGAACTCAAATGTTTTCTGAATCAATGAATGTCAACAATTACTGGGATTGAGATCATCCAGAAAGTGAGATAAGACAAGGCTTCAGTGATCTTTTTAATGATATTAGAAATGATTTTCATGATAACTTATTCATGCTTCTTAGACTACAGGTGAGTCCCATAAATCTGCAAGTATTCATTGAGCCCTACACTATACCAAACCCTACATGAAGAAAAAGTATAAAACATAGTCCACTTCTTCCCTCAAGAAGTCTATGATTGATGAGACAAAACATACCCATACTAAACAATTAAAAAAATAAAAGAAGACAATTCTAAACTTAGTGCTAAACTGTTATAACTAAGTGCTAAAGAAAGTCAAAGACAGGAGAACTAAATGGACCCTAGAGTAATGGGAAATGAATTCATGGAGGAAATAAAATTTAATCTAGTCCCTTAAGGGACTGGTAGGATTTTTTTTTTTTTTTTTTTTTTTTTGCAGTACGCGGGCCTCTCACTGTTGTGGCCTCTCGCATTGCGGAACACAGGCTCCGGACGCACAGGCTCAGTGGCCATGGCTCACGAGCCCAGCTGCTCCGTGGCACGTGGGATCCTCCCGGACCGGGGCACGAACCCGTGTCCCCTGCATCTGCAGGCGGACTCTCAACCACTGCACCACCAGGGAAGCCCGGGACTGGTAGGATTTAATAAAGAAAAGGGTATGTCTTTACTCTCGTAGAGTAAAGGAAAGGTGGAGGACATATTATAGGTTAATTAATTCATCATTCACTCATTCATTTATTCATTCACTCATCCAACAGAAGATTTTTTCAGTGCCTCCTATATTCAGGCACTATAGTAAGTGCTGAGGTACAATGGTAAACTAGGACCATAACTGCCCTCAGTGAGCCTACTGGTAAGGGGATGGGTAGCTGACAAGAAACAGGTAATTTTAATATTGTGGTATGATAGGTGTTAAGTAAAGGATGCTATGATGGCTTCGAGGAGGGGCTCTTAACAGAGGAAAATCGGGGAAGATTTCGTATAACACGTAAAATTTATGTGGAGAGACTTGAAACATTAATAGGGCATGGCCATGTGAAGTAGGGAAAGGGGATTTTTAGGTAGAAGGAAAAGCATGTGCAAAGGCCTGGTAATAAGAAAGAACATGAGAAATGAGCATCACACACACAGATGAGAATAAGCTACTCTAGCTATAGTGGAGGCTTTGTGTAAGTCACTACAGGGAAACAAAGTGGGTGAGCCAGATTAAGGAAGCCGTGGAATGTAAAGAGTTCTGACTTCCTATGGGAAATTGAGCACATGTTCTACAAGGAAAGCTTATGTAAAGAAAGCATATCTGGTCTGAGAAGTGCCCAACTTGGAAGCCATTCTATGACCCAGAAGAGATAACTGACATTATCTCTATCCTTTAAGAGAAAGTACACAGCCAGAGAAGCAGAGGGCCAAGGCCAAATCTGAAGGATGAGTAGAGGAAGAAGGGTGAGGAGCCAGTGAAGAAAACAGAAGAAACAGAACCACGGGATATAATAACAGTTAATACCATGCACTTGGAGTTATCAAGCTATGTGATCTTGGGCAAATTACTTACAAGCTATGTGATCTTGGGCAAATTACTTAAAAACTTAAAGATTTCATTTCTTTTTCTGTGAAATTGGGATAATAATACCTACCCTACACACACGGTATAAGGATGTAGACACTAATGTATGTAAAGTATTCGGCAGAGGGCAAGGCATGTAGTAAACACCCAATGAACAGCAGCTCTTTGTTGTTATACAGCTCTACCAGTTTCCCTGACTTTTTATCTCTAGTCTCTGTACATTATATTACCTTATCATGACTCATTCCCGCCACTCTGTCTGGCTAATTATTCCTCAGATGCCTTTTCTGACTCCCAATACTGGGTAGGTAACCCCTATACAGCCCCCTGCACTCTGCAATTTCCTATCACTCTTTAGCATAACTATCTAGTTAATTGTCTGTATCCACTAATGTATGTCTCCTTCCACTAATATTAAGCTCCATGAATTCAAGGATGTAGTCTGACTTACAATCCTAACATACTGTCTGACATATAGCAGACATTCAGTAAGTATTTACAGAATGAATGAAAACATTCTGTGGTGATTGTGGCATGCGATAAATACAGAACAGAATAGAGAACCCAGAAATAAACCCATACATGTACAGTCAACTAATCTTTGACAAGGGCACCAAGAACACACCATGGGGAAAGGATGGTCTTTTCAATAAGTGTTGTTGGGAAAACTAGACGTTCACAAGCAAACAAATGAAACTAGACCTCTATCGTAGACTACTCACAAAAACTAACTCAAAATAGATTAAAGACTTAAATGTAAGACCTGAAGCTGTAAAACTCCTAGAAGAAAACACAAGGGAAATAGCTGTTTAACATGGGCCCTGGCAATGATATTTTGGATATAACACCAAAAGCACAGGCAACAAAAGCAAAAGTAGACAAGTGGGACTACACCAAACTGAAAAGCTTCCTGCACAGCAAAGGAAACAATCGACAGAGTGAAGAGGCAACCTATGGAATGGGAGAAAATATTTGCCAACCATTTATCTGAAAAGGGGTTAATTTCCACAATATATAACAAACTCATTCAACTTAACAGCAAAAATATGAACAATAAAAATTGGGCAAAGGGCCTGAATAGACATTTTTCTAAAGAAGACATACAAATGGCAAGAGACACATGAAAAAGTTATTAACATCACTAATCATCAAGGAAATGCAAATCGAAACCGCAATGAGATATCACCTCACACCTGTTAGGATGGCTAGTATCAGAATGGCAAAAGATAACAAGTGTTGGTGAGAATGCGGAGCAAAGAGAACTCTTGTACACTGCTGATGGGAATATAAAGTGGAGAAGCCACTATGGAAAACTGTACGGAGGTTCCTGAAAAAATTAAAAATAGAACTACCATATGACCCAGCAATCCCACATCTGGGTATATATCTAAAGGAAATGAAATCAGTATTTTGAAGAGATATCTGCACTCCCATGTTCATTGCAGCATTGTTCACAATAGCTAAAATATGGAAACAACCTAAGTGTCTATGAATGGATGAATGGATACAGAAAATTCCACATAATGGAATATTATTCAGCCATAAAAAGAAGGAAATCCTGCCATTTGTGACAACATGGGTGAACCTGGAGGACATTATGCTAAGTGACATGATCCAGACAGAGAAAAACAAATGCTGTATGATTGCAGTTATATGTGGAATTTCTTTAAAAAGTCAAACTGATAGAAGCAGAGAGTAGAATGGTGGTTGCCAGGGGCTATCTGGGTGGGGGGGTGGAATAAGCAGATGTTGAATCAAAGAATACAAACTTTCATTTATAAGGTGAAAAGCTTCAGGAGATCTAATGTACAGCATAATGACTATAGTTAATAATACTGTATTGTACACTGAGAATTAGCAAAGAGAGTAGATCTTAAGTGTTCTTACCACGTACACACACAAATGGTAACTGTGTGAGTGAAGGATGTGTTAAATAATTTGTGGTAATCATTTCACAATGTATATATACATCAAATCATCACATTGTATACTTTAAATATATACAATTTTACTTGTCAATTATACCTTAATAAATCTAGGGGGGAACAAAAGAAAGCTTTAAGAAACCAATGTGAAACTGACTAACTTCATTAAAACTTGAGTGCTAACTTCTCTGTGGGATATATATTTTCTAATATTCTTGTTTTGAGGAGTGAGGGAGACTTGGAAGTTGGCATCTTGCTGCATCTCCCCTGTACCATGTTTATTTCTAAACTTTTGCTCCTGAGCCAAGTGAGTGAGGCTCCTGTCAGGGAAAGCTGGTGAAGACTCCTTCCCTCCCTCAGAGAAAGCAGGGCCACGTAACCTAGGAGGGGCTTGGCTGGGTTATATTAGCCCTCTTGGGTGTGCCTGATCGTCCAGTTCTCAGAGACCAAGCCCACTCTATGACTGGCAGAGTGCATTTGAAGAGAAACATATAGGAAAACATTTCACAGCAAAATTGATGGGATGCAGCAAAAGCTATATCCAGAGGAACACACAGAGCTTTAAAAACCCTTACAATTAAAGAAAAAGATATAAAATTAAGAAATTCAGTATTTATCTTAAGATATTAGACAAAGTACAACAAAACAAATCAGGAAGAGGAAATTAATAAAAGACAGTAATAATGAAATTAGGAAGAATAAATAATAACAAATCCAAAGTCAATACTTTTAATACTAAGAAAATAAGCAATGATTCTGTGTGCCAGACTTAAAAAAGAGAGAGAGTTAAACTATACAAACTTACAATTAAGAAAGGAAACAAATACAGAATATAGAAGAGATGCAAAGAACTTTAGGATATTACTCCCTTTGGTAACAAGGAAACATACTGGAATGGGTAAAGATTTCCTAGAAAAATAAAAATGACCACAAACAACCTAAGAAGAAGTGAAATTTGAATATACCAGGTACCCTGAAAGAGAATAGAAAGGTAATTGAAAATCTACTTCGCTGAACTTCAGTTACATATATATACATTCTTTTTTATATCCTTTTCCATTATGGTTTATCTTCACTGGTTCAACGTCCAGACAGTTTCATAGCTAAGCTCCTTCTAACCTTTAAAGAACTGTAATTCCAATATTATTTAAACCATGCTAGACTGCTCATAAATATGGAAAGCCCCCAATTTATGTTATAAAGCCAGCATAACTGTATAACAAGCAAGATAAAAGAGAACTATATACAAATCTCATTTATACACACACATCTTAATTTCTAAATAAAATATTACCACATAGAATCCAGAAATATATCAAAACTGTTAGAGTATGACTGTGATATGTTGAAGTCCTAACCATTATTAATGCCTTAGAATGGGACTTTACTTGTAAACAGGATCTTTACTGAGGTAATCAAATAAAAAATGAGGTCATCAGGGTGGACCCTAATCCAATATGACAGGTATTCTATAAAAAAGGGAAATGTGGACACCGGGAAAGACATGCATAGAGGGAAGGTGATATGAAGAAACAGAAAGAAGATGGCCATGTGAAGACAAATCATTGGAGTGATGCATCTACAATCCAAGGATTGCCAAAGATTGTTGGCAAATCACTAGAGGCTATAAACAGGCAACGATGAATCCTCCCACACAGGTTTCAGAGGGAGCATGGCCCTGTTGACACCTTGATTTTAGACTTCTAGCTTCCAGAACTATACAACAGTTTCTATTGTTTTAAGCCACCCAGTTTGTGGTACTTTGTTATGACAGCACTAGAAAGTGAATACAATGACCAAGAAGGTTTATTCCAGGAATTCAAAGGTGGATCAATATCAGCAAATCTGTCAATCATAGTCTATTACACATCAACAAATTAATGGACAAAAACTACATGATGTCACATATGCTGAAAAGGCATGTGATAAAACCAGCAGCAAATCTTAAAAACCCTAATTAGGAATAGAAAGACAAAATAAAGACCATAAGTCAAGAACAAATATCCTAAACAGTAAAACTCTAAAACAATTTCATCAATTAGACAAATTTGTCAACAATCACTATTATTATTTAATATTCTCTTGGAAGTGCTAGCAAGTTCAATATGACAAAAATTACTGATATGAACAGGAGAAAGGAAGAGATCAGCTATTTTTGTTGAGACAACTGCATATCTCAAAAAACTTAAGAATCTCTAGTAAAATGCCTACTAAAATTAAAAGATAATTTGGCTTTTTTTTCTATATTAGCAGTAAGTTTTTAGATATGGAAAAAGGAAAATATTCTACTTACAATAGTGACAAGAATTATAAAATGCTTGAGAATAAATTTAAAAAGAAAGGCACAGAATTTATACAAAGACGATTGTAAGGTCTTATGGAAGAGCATAAAATAAGAGATGAAGAAATGGAAAGCCATGCCATATTCTTGGATGGCAAATTTTACTATTATAAAAATGCCAGTTCTTTCAAAGATAATATATAAACTTAATTCAATTCCAAATAGAATCCAACAGGAAATTATCGGGAGAAACTGGATTAATTGAGCTTAATATTTATATAAAAATTTAAATCGGATTCCTGTTTTATATCACACGCAAAAGTGTAATCCAAATGGATCAAAGACTTAGATGAAGAATATAAAAATCTTTGAATAAACTATATGTATTGTCTAGAAGTTGGAAGAACCATGTTACACAAGGAAATTCAGATGCTATAAACAAAAGGATGTACATGTTTGACAAATAAGTTTAAAATTTTTTGTATGATAAAAAGATATCATAAATAAAATTAGAAACAGCAAATTTAGAAAAATGCTGTTATAAATTGACAAGAAAAAGATTGCCCAAAGGAAATGAGTTTGAGCTTTGCTCGAGAAAAACGAGCAAAGAATATAACTAATTTATAGTACATTGTCAATAAATACACAAAAATATGCTCACTGTAGTCAGGGAAATGCAAATTACACTACTATTGAGATATCACTTTACACCCATCAGACCGACAAAAATATAAAATAGCAATAACACCTATTATTGCCACTAAGGATGAAAGAAAAGGGTACTCTCATACAGAGACGGCAGAAATATGATTCAACAAATATTTTAAAATTAAAACGTATTCTTTGAATCGGCAATTCCATTCTCAGAAAGCTATTCCAAGATGTATGTACAAGGATGATTTTGACAGTATTGTGTATCTGTGTAAAAATCTAGAAAGTTATTAATTATGAATGAATTACAGTTGACCCTTGAACAACAGGGGTTTGAACTGTGTGGGCCCACTATACATGGATTTTTTTCACTAAATACGTACCACAGTACTACAAGACCCACAGTTGGTTGAATCCTCAGATATGGAGAAGGGCTGACTATAAAGTTATGTACAGGCTTTTGACTGCATGGAGTCAGCACCCTTGACCCCTGCGTTATTCAAGGGTCAACCATAATTCTGAAAAAATAGCTGAATAACTTTTGATACATTCACATCATGGGATATTATTAAGCTACTCTATACAATCAAATAAGACCTAAACTTGTTGACATAGGATCTGCAAAGGATACAAGACACAGAGAAGTGTGTAAAATCTAAACCATTTTTTAAAAAAAATTAAAACCTCTAAATAGGTATATGACCACACACACACACAAACATATATGATAAAACACAAAATGATACATACTGAATAGTTAACGTGCTATCTGGTGGATGGGTTATGAGGTGGCTAGAGAAATGGAGGAAAGGGGAAGGGGAGAAGCAAGAGAAAAAGAGAGACTGCACTAAAATCACTAGTGTGTAAGTTACTCTTCAATTCATTAAAATTTGTATATACCTTACATGACTATATATACATTTATTTTTTCTAAGAAATTAAGAAAAATAAAAAGGTGTTTCTCTACTGACTTGTAGAGATGTCCGTGATACATAGTCAAAAGGCAGTTTAGAATAATGTATATATTACACATGTATTTCTGTAAAACAACACTCAGCTCATCCCTCCTAAGTGTGTACACCAGCAAGGAAAAAGTTAAAGAATGCTACACACTAGCTGGTTAGCACTGAATATCTCTGGAGTCCAAACTGGGATTGGGGATAGGAGCAGAGATAATTAGCTTCTTCTTTACACATCTTCACGTGTTTTATTTCTTGAAAAAATGAAAACCAATAAATGAACAAAGCCAAATGCCTACAGGAGCCAGAGTGAAGCAGGCTTAGTGGGGGCTGTGACGAACTGTGAATACACAGCTTTTTTAGTTTTAGTTGTGAATACACAACTAAAAACATCCAGATTGGGGGCTTCCCTGGTGGCGCAGTGGTTGAGAGTCCACCTGCCGATGCAGCGGACACGGGTTCGTGCCCCAGTCCGGGAAGATCCCACATGCCTCAGAGCGGCTGGGCCCGTGAGCCATGGCCGCTGAGCCTGCGCGTCCGGAGCCTGTGCTCCGCAACGGGAGAGGCCACAACAGTGAGAGGCCCGTGTACCGCAAAAAAAAAAAAAAAATCCAGATTGAAATGTAAAAAATTAACATAAAAACCATATATTTGAGAGAGAGAAAGACATAGATGAGGGCAGGATCCTAAATAACGTTTTCGTGTGTCCAGTTTAGAAAAAAAAGTCCTTGTGTTAAACAGATTTTCTGTAACAGACAGGGAAATCACACATACTTTACTTTTTATCCATTTATACTCCAATCACAGGATCCATAACAAGGCCCAAAGAAGAATGCAGAATGCTTCTATTCTTTGATGCTAGAATACAGGCTATTAGGAGAACAAGGACATACTATCACAGAAATATAGTATCATCATAGGCAGAACACGCTTTGACATAAATTGTAGCAATATTTTTTTGGATCTGTCTCCTAAAGCAAAGGAAATAAAAGCAGAAAAACCACAAATGAGACCTAATTAAACTTAAAAGCTTTTGCATAACAAAGGAAACCATCAACAAAATGAGAAGACAACCTACTGAATGGGAGAAAATATTTGCAAATGATATGACCAATAAGGGTTAATATCAAAAACAGCTCATACACTCAACATCAAAAAAACAAACAACCCGATTAAAAACTAGGCAGAAGAACTGAATAGACATTTTTCCAACGAGGACATTCAGATGGCCAACAGGCACATGAAAAAATGCTCAACATTCTTAATCATCAGAGAAATGCAAATTAAAACCACAATGAGATATCACCTCACACCTGTTGGAATGGCTCTCATCAAAAAGAACACAAATAACAAATGTTGGTGAGAATGTGGAGAAAAGGGAACTGTCACACACTGTTGATGGGAATGTAAATTGGTGCAGTCACTGTGGAAAACAGTACGGAGGTTTTTCAGAAAACTAAAAATAGAAATACCATATGACCCAGCAATTTCATTCACGGGTATGTATCTGAGAAAAACAAAAAACACTGATTCAAAAAGATATATGCACCCCAATGTTCACAGCAGCATTATTTACAATTGCCAAGATACAGAAGCAACCTAAGTGTCCACCAACAGGTGAATGGATAAAGATGATGTGGTACACACACACACACACACACACACACACACACACAATGGAATACTACTCAGCCATAAAAAAGAATGAAATTTTGCCATGTGCAACAACATGGATGGACTTGGAGGGTATTATGCTAAGTGAAATAAGTCAGAGAAAGACAAATACTGTATGATATCACTTATATGTATAATCTAAAAAATACAACAAACTGGTGAACATAACAAAAAAGAAAGAGATTCACAGATATAGAGATAGGGGTAGGGGATTAAGAGGTACAAACTATCATGTATAAAATAAACTATGAGGATGTACTGTATAACACAGGAAATACAGCCAATATTTTACAACTATAAATAGTGTATAACCTTTAAAATTGTGAGTCACTATGTAGTATACCTGTAACTTATATAATATTGTAAATCAACTATACTTCAATTAAAAAAGCAAAAATAAAATACTGACAAAAAAAGAAATACAGTATCCTGGCTTAAGAAAGGACTTTGGAAAACGCCCGGTCCAACTTCCTCACTTTACAGCCGAGGAATGTGAGGCCAGGTTAAGCGACTGCCGTACTCGATTCCCTCCATTCCTTGCATGGCAGAAAATTATTTTATCTCAGAATTTTCACTCAGAGCAAATAAATGGTAGACAAGTAACAATGGTATTTCATTAGTTCAATAAATAAAAGTTCTTCTATTTTACATGTAAAAAACCAACCCTCAACTGTTATATTAAACATTTGAAATGAAAGGCACAGAACCTGTTTAAGTTGCCTCGTGTAAACCTGTAAAGACACTGCTTGAAACCACACGGTCAGTCCTCAATCATTCACTGATCCATCCTTTTTATTCAACCAGCATTCACTGAACACTGTCTATACTCCTGACGCTGGGAGGTACTCTTGATACACACATTAGTGAGGCACAGTCTTTGTTCACCATCCAGTGGGGAAGTGATAAGCTATGAAACAAGTTGGACCCAAAATACAAACCAAGTGTAGATGGAATGATTTATTCTGACTGGAGTTTCAGGAGCAGCTTCATCAAGGGGAAAGTTGACACATGAGTCAGGCCATGTAGGATGTAGGATTCCAGAGGCAACAGCAAGAGCAAAAGCAAGGAAGTAGTGTGTTTGAGGAAATGATCAGAATTGAGCCCAACGCAAGAAAAGAACAAGGGAGAAAACTAGAAATTCACAAGTTCTAGCCTGAGGATAAAAGTAAATTCAATCTAAGTGCAAGATAATTTGCCACCCCATCTCCTGCATGCCTGACATGTGGGAAGCATTCAGTAAAGAATGTCTGGGTAAATCCTGACCAACTAAGTAATCTCTCTGTTCAAGTTACTGAATGATTTCAGCATATTACCATGTACCGTCCAGGGTCTAAATCTCCCATCATGCCTTTCAAGTGTGTGTTTTCAGTTCTGACAGCTTTATCTCTCTTATCTGAGACCTGAAAGGAGATTAGTAGTTAAAAGTGAATGTAAAATTCATAATAAAGGTTCACAATTCTATGAAAATTAATTTTATTTTGTTAATGTAAATATTTTCAAAGTGTAGTGAAGGGAAACACTTCTTAGGCAGGATCATCATAAATCAGGTATTTTCATTCAGTTCTCAGATCTTTAGCAGGCCCCATTTTACCCTCCTTTTCTGATTGGTGCTAAATTAAAAATAGATACTTACAATAATGATTCATTATACTTTTCTATTCCAAAATTCCATTTCTCACTTCTATTTTTTTATGGTATGCAAATTACCATCAGAAAAATTGCAGTTTTAAAAACATGCTTGAATAATAGTGTCCGTTAAATTTGTTCATGACCTGATTAATTTTTACAATATGCAAATATGATTTCATGTTTAATTTTGTTCTTCTTGATACTTCTGCCAAATTTCCTTCTTTTTTGTGACAACTTCATTTTGTCTCCTCATTTATTTTTTTCCCTAATTTCTTCTACTTAAGAGCACTTAGACATAGCATTTGCCCTTTTATTTATCTAGGGCTCATTTCCATATAAAACACTTCCCTTAAAAAGGTTTACTTTTGTAAATTACAAAATATATTCTCCTTGACAAAAATCTAAAAATATAGAAGAATATAAAGGTGAAAATAAAAATCATTCATGATCCAACTACCCAGATCACTGTTAACACCTGTAAAAATATCATTTCCTTTACAGGTGCAACCAATGCTATTGTCCTATCTATGCTGTTTTCCTGTAATATTATACAAATTAATCACAGTTTAAAGCTTATAATTGGGCAAAGGCAGAATCTTTTCTTGTTTTTACAATACTCAGGATTGAAATAGCCCTGTTATTTATGAAGTAACCCTCATATGCCTAGAAAATTATTGAATGGTGCTCTCAAAAACCCTATTTGGTGGTGAGATGAATTGGGAGATTGGGATTGACATATATACACTGATATGTATAAAATAGCTAACAAATAAGAACTTGCTGTATAAAAATGAATAAATAAAATAAAATTTAAAAATCCCTCTATATTTGGGGTAAAAACACTGAGAAACCCTATACTTTCAGTAGCAGGCCACCAATTTGATGATGAGTATGGGACTGAGGGAATTTCAAAATGAATAGGAGGGGAGGGAGGGAGGGAAGACTTAGAAGTCACTTGCAGTATTTTAACAGTAGAACGTTACAATGGCTGTTTTTCCCCATGAGCCACGCTATGCATTGAGTGAATGTTCAGTAAATATGAACTAATCTTTGTGTTTCATGTCCATTTTTTAAAACTCTAAAATAAAGGTATGAAATGTCCAAGAAAAACTGGAGTAGAAGCTTTTTTTAAGATACAAATGTTAATAGAAGAGAACTATGGAAAACAAATACAGGAAGAAATCTTTGGCCAGAGCATGCTGTGGGAGGTGATCAGAATATGGGTCACTAGAAAATGTTAGCATGAGATTTAAAGAAATTTTCTTGTGCTGTCACTTGTTTCCCTGGTTCTTGTCTGATGACACTTTGCATTATCTCACCAAGGTTTTATGTGACTCCACAAAGCATTTCTGTGCTGTTAGTCTCAGAAACAATACAAGAAATACAACCCTTTTATTAATCAATAAGGAAGGCGACTATTTGCACTGAGCAAGAGTGACCTGGACAGGTGCTTCCTGCCGCTTGCATACCTGTTGTTTCACCAACATTTTCTCTTTTATTTCTAACTCCATTTTTAACTGTCTTTCCAGAAATGCAGCTTTCTTCATGATAGTTGCTATAGTGATTTCCTTCTGATGAAGCTCCTCTGTTAGGTCAGAGATTTCATTCCTCATTCTTTCCTGCTCAGAGCTATGGTACTCTTCCTCCTGATAGAGTTGGCTTCTTATCTGCAGCAGACACTTTCCAGAAAATAGTAACAAATCCTTTATACAGCAGCTGAAAGGTTTTATTGGCCATGTTCGGTCTTCCCATCCTATCTTAAAACTTTGCCAGACCTCACTTTACCCTCCTTTTCTGATCAATGCTAAATGAAAAAGAAACTTACAATAATGATTCATTTACTTTTTCCTTCCAATTTCAAAAATTTTTTTTCACTTCTATTTTCTATTGTATGTAAGTCCTCGCCAACTACTGATACCACTTTAATGACGACTTTGACAGGAAGGTGGGGAAAGTATTATCAAGCACTTTCCCCCCGGCTTCACTGAGGTATAATTGCTATACAAAAACTGTACATAGTTTGTGGATAAAATTTGGTGAGTTTGGACACACACTTGTGTTACTATCACCATAATCAAGAAAATAAACATGACCATTACCCCTAAAAGTTTCTTTGTGTCCCTTTGTTGTTTTAATTTTGTGTACGTGTGGTAAGAATACTTAACTCAAGCTCTACCTTCTTAACAAAGTTTTAAGTGCACAATACCTTATTGTTTACTGTTGCACTGTGTTGTACAGCAGGCTGTGGAACTCACTCATCTCGTGTAACTTACTTGATACCCATTAAGCCACCACTCCGGACTTGGTGCCATGGAAGAGCTCTGGACCCACAGCGCAGAGGCTGATGAGCCATTTTTTAGGGAGAAAAAAATTGGCTAAGAGAGGTTAAGTGACCCGCTCAAATTCATAAAACTATTAACTGGCAGAGCTGGGTCTAGAACTTAGGACTGTTGGATCTAAATTCAGTGCTTTTTGGGACTAAATCATGCTGTACTATTTGCGACTGAACACTATGTTTTTTAGAATCTTGCTACAATAAATTTCAAACTTAAAGTGTCCATCAAAAAGCAACACCTACATTTCTTAAGCCGGTGGAGTCTCATATTCTTAACTTTAGCTAAACCTTCCACGGTAGAAACCTCTGGATCACCCTGGACTCCTCCCCTCCCTCATCCTCCCAAATCAAGTCAGGTAGCAAGTTCTGTCCCTTCTGTTTCAACCTCTCTTAAATCTCACCTCTGCTTTCCATTCCTACTGCCACTGTCTTAGTCCAGCCTCCTCCCGTCTTTCTAGAAATCTTTCACTCTCTCTAATTCTTGAGGTTCAGAGATAAAGTATGTAATTACCGGTCTCAAAAAAAAAAATCACAGTCCATCGGGGGAAACAGGAAAATAAACAGTTAGAACACAGTGTAGCAACTGATATCAGCAGTATGTAGTGGAGTAGTGCTTACTCCAGCCTGGGGATGCCAGGATAGGATTCCCAGAGGAAGGGACATCGCACTGAATACTGAAGGATGAATGGAAGCCAGATGGAAGAGAGAGATGGAGGTGAGCTCCCAGGCAACGAATGCAGTGAAGGAGTGGGGTCAGAGGGAGAAGGCATACTCAGTGAACCAAAAGGAGTTTGGAGTGGCTGGGACTTGGCGCGTTGTGAGAAGTAAGGCTGGACAGTTAAGGAGGGGCCATTCACAAAGAGATTTATATGAATTTACCCCTCGGAACTTACTTCAAAAACTTTTTTTTCATTTCATCTTTAAACATCTCAGGATATATCTCTAAAAGAATAGCGGTGTGCTCTCTCTCTTTTCTAACATAACCAGAATACCATTATAATGTCTTAAAAATATTAACAACAATTCCTCAATATCATACAATATCCAGGCACTATCAAATTTAAAATTATATCAGAAGTGTAATGGATGGTTTTCAGGTTTGCTTATTTGAATTGAGATCTAAATATGGTCCACACATTGAGACTGGCACCTATCTTTTTTTTTTTTTTTCCGGTACGCGGGCCTCTCACTGTTGTGGCCTCTCCCGTTGCAGAGCACAGGCTCCGGACACGCAGGCTCAGCGGCCATGGCTCATGGGCCCAGCCGCTCCGCGGCACGTGGGATCTTCCCTGACCGGGGCACGAACCCGTGTCCCCTGCATCGGCAGGCGGCCTCTCAACCACTGTGCCACCAGGGAAGCCCCGGCACCTATCTTTTTAAAGCCTCTCTTTGTGCATGCATGTGCGTGTGCACGTGTGTGTGTGTGTGTGTTCTGAGTACTCTGCATACATCGTCTTATTTAATCACCACAATCTCTATATTCCAGATCAGAAAATTAAGATACATAACTGTTCACAGTCACATTCTTGGTGACAGGCAGTCTGATTCCAGGTCCTTACCCATTGTTCTACGTAACCCCTGTGAGCATAGCCCTAGAACGTGGTTCCCACATTGGAAAAAAGCTAGAGTGGGATGACCTAACATGGAAAGTTCTCAGGTCAGTAAGGCAACCATGGTCCAGCCTCAGGCTTTATACCATCAATTTCTCATCTAAGTCTATTCTTTTTACTAAAATTTTCAGAATTTCAGAGTTGGACATAACCTTAGAAATCACATGGTCTAACTCCATCATTAAAAAAATGGAAAAACAAAGGCTCATAGGGAAAGGAACTGACTGGGTCTAAGTTATCCAGCTCCTAAGAGCAGAAGCGTAGACTAGGAGACTGAAGTACAAATACCCTCACCCCAGGACAATAGTACACATCTCCTTTCGTCTCCCATCTTCTCTCTCCAATTTTTTCTCTTACAATTTATTTGATGAACAATGGGGTTGTTCTATCATTTGCCCCAATTTGGATTTTGCTGATTGCATCCCCATGGTGTAGTTTAACATGTTCTCTTAAAATGGTATTTTTAAAATGTGGGGAAAAAAAGAATATATTATCATGAAGAAGGAGTAAACTATTTTCATTATTTTCACAACATTTAGATATTAAAACATGCTATACTGCAAAATTTCTTTTTAAATGAGATGAATTTACCTAGCTGTAAATGACTTTTGGCTTTATTAAAAATGTCAATTTTATCACAAAATAAGTTACTAAAAATCGTTCTATATTGACAAAAGAGAAAGAAATAAAACACTTGCAAGATTCATAATACATGGCTCTTGTTGGTTTTATTACAAGAGAATGAAAATGCTCTCTACAAACACTTCCCAGAAACTATAGCTATTTATACACAATTCATTTGTTACCTTTTCTGCACAGCAATGCATTATCTAGAGGTCTCCCAGAGTCTGTAAAGAGATTTGTGTCTTGCAGTCTCTCCCTCCACATCAAAACTGTGCAAAATCAGTAGATTCCTTCTAAGTTTTATTACTCTACCTAAATCTATGAGGTTAAGAACGGTGTAACTATACTTTAGGAGGATTTAATCAACCTTTTATCATAATGTATTCACTGGGGACTCCAGTCAAGAACAGTTTTTAAAGTTATATTTTAAAATATCAGTAAAATAAGTTTCATGGGATTATGTGAAAAATATAAGGAAAATGATAATTAATTCATAACACCTTTTCTACACTTAATAGTTGCCTGACAGTCAATTCTTCAGGAGATGGGATTTGCCTTTTACATTATATTTCCTACAGAAATAAGCAGTACAGCAACAGTCCTACTAGATACTCAATAAATGTTTGTTTAATTTATACAAACAACTGAATTTATAACCCTATACAATTATGGGAGTCTTCAGCCTTAATATTAATTAATTTGTTCTCTAAATATTTATTTTCACTCATCGTGTGTCAGGCACTTTGCTGGGCACTGGATGATAATTCAAAGCCACATCCAGTATTTTCCTGCTTTTAAAAATTGTTTAGACTATATAGCACTGAATATTCTGTGTAATCCTTAAACTGAAAGACCAGAGAAGTGGGTAGCAGCCGTGAGAAACTCATGGGAAAGCCACTACTGAATTTGACGAGAGGAAGAAGAGAAGACAGTTTTTGTAGCTGCCTAGCTCCTGGCAGAGTACTTGGCACATGTTAGGTGCTCAATGACAAAATGTGGGTGTCACCAATAACAATAGCAGCCAACATCTATTAGGTGCTTCCTCTGAGCTAGGTAGGCCCCGTTTTAAGCACTTTACTTGCATTATTTTATGGATTTAATGGAAGAGTATGAATTCATACTCTTAAAGGAAGAGTATGAATTCTGGAGCCAGATTGCCTGGATTCAAATCCGGCCACTGCTACTTACTAGTTATATAATATTGGTGGAAATTACTGACCTTCTCTGTGCTTTAGCTTCCTTAAATGTAAAGGAGGATAGTATTAGTACCTACCTTATAAGATGGTTGTGAGGAATACATGAATTAGGATTTGTTAAGCCCTTAGAACAGCTTCTGGCACATGGCAAGAGTTGTTTAAGCTTGTTTAATCCTCATCACAACCTTGTGAGGTAGGGCGAATTATCCCACCCCCATCCTAGGAATGAGAAACATAAGCAGCTCGCATAGGCAGCTTCCCAAAGCTCATGCACCTAGTGTGTGGTTGAGTGCAGGCCTCTGCTCTCACACTTCCTGCGCTCAGCTACCCTGCACCGAGCCACAGGCCCTCTGTGTTTCCTGGGCAGTCTCCCAGCAGCAGAGTGATGACCTAAGGTTTGTCTTTCTTACAGCATCACACAGAAGAGTGTCAGAATTAGCAGCTCGGTAGGTTATTATCTTAGGAGAAAACACAGAAGGAAAAAGAAGGGAGTGAGAGGGAAGATGTTTTTCCCCCTTTGTATTCAGAGACTTCAGATCTGACTGGAAGAACAAAGCTCGTTATTTGCCATACCTTGTTCAATTCTTTTTCATGATTTGGTTGATCTGGGGTCACTGCAAACAGCTCTTTCCGTTGTTTTTCTGATTCTTTAATAGATGGTGAATAAGATGATTCAATTCTACAAATTATAATGAGTAAAAATTAAGCTTAACTTGATAAATTGTTACGATTATATTGTTAATTTAGGCCATCATAGGATGCAGAGATAGATTATTAGTCTTCTGGAAACATTTCTAGTTACAGAAATGGCAAGTTCTAAGACATTCAGGTCCCATAAGTATTTGCATATTTAACTGAGTGCAAATAGTCTTAGTGAAAAAAATAAAACCTAGTTATTAATATGGAATTTCAATTATACATTAAAAATTGGCTGAATACTGGATTTGCATATGTAGATAAGATTTTTGGATAAGATGAAAAGACTGTTTGGTATAATAAAATAGCTTGGGAGCCAGTTTAAAAAAGAAAATAAACCTGACCTGCTTCTACATTGTGGAAAGGAGCTATGTCAGGAGATGTCCGAGGGGAGCCGCTACTCTGTAAAAGTGATTCAAAATGATTAAATCTGACAGGCTACCCAGAGAGAGTGCAAATATGTCTATTTTTTGGCTGCTCAATTTATAAAATGGAATAGCAACCATATATGGACACTAGAGAGGAAAGGCAGAAACTAGTATAAAAAGTACCACTTCCATAGGAAGGTTGGAGAACTAGAAACAGGTAATGTTCACTTCCACATCAGGGAGGTTGGTAAAATTAAAAAAACATTAAAACAGAAAAATAAAGATAACCAGGCAAGAAAAGAAACATGCTTTCCACTATTGCTGGACTAACCTGGTAGAGTCTGGGGTTTTGAGGAATGTACCCACCTATAAGTGAGTATAATTTTAGATTTCCAAAGAGCTTTTTAAAAAGTTCCACAAATCAAAAACTTAAGCCACACATTCAAACACAACAAAATCTGAGTAATGATAGAGAAATAACTAATGTAAAGATGGAAAATAAAGGGCTCTTTTAAAAGGTATAAATTAATAGTGGTATCCCTGAGGTACATATGTCTGGACTGGACTGCTTTCTTTCTGATTATCAAATATACATGTTAAGTGTAGAAAACAGTTTATCAGAGTATATACTACGATAAATTGTCATCTAGGAAAAACTGTTGTCAGCATTTTTGTGTACATTAATTGTCTTTTTTGCCTGTGCATATGTGTATAAAAACATACATGTTTCCTGTACAATTAGAATGTACTGAACACATTATTTTTCAGTCCGCTTTTGTTTCCCACTCAGTAATATATTGTGAGTATTTTATCCAATATTCTCCTAAAACATTATTTCAGGATCAATCTTAAATTTCTCTTATTTGCTATGATTTTAAAAAGGTAAAAAATGAAATTTCCTATTTTTTTAATTCTTCCTAAGCAATTCAGGGAGTGGAATGCTGAACTGAATGGTAAAACCTCATAATGACCTCATAAATTTCAGTGAGTGAATGGAACAAACATCAAGCTTTAATGTGGACAGGTTTAAAGAAGAAAACAATAATCATGCTAATATAAAGATATAAAGGAACTATCATTTAGCTTGTAAGAAGGGAATGCAGAAATTATTTTTATAACTCTCAGAACATATCAGCCCAAGGTGTTTCTATAAGTGAGAAAAGAAAAAGCTAACAAAACCTTAGCATTATGGAGAAAGGTTCTGAAAATGAATGAAGACATTATAATGCTACTATTATAAAGCTATTGTGTGTCTACACTCAGTAGCCTTGGCTGCTTCACCTTAATACAGCTGTAAAGACAAAACAGAGTCTAAATAAAAAAAAAAACCCAAAACGATAAAGAGGATAGAATCATGTTCATATGAGAACAAACTAAAAGAATTAGAAACTTTCAGTGGGAAAGATGAAGGCTGAGAAGACTCTGCCCAAAGTCTAAAATACAATGGAAGCTGTGAAAAGTTAAATATCTATCTTTTCATCAAATCTCAGAATACTAGAACTGAAGAATATCCTCCAAATGAGAAAGATGTAGCTTGGAGACCAAAATATATACCAACTTAAATAGAAGATGGCAAGCAGGCATACCAGAAGAGTTGTATTAGCCAAATATGTGAATAACTGCAAGATTTTAGATTAAATCATGTATTGAAGGACAGTTGGCAATGTCTGGAATTCAGCATTGGCCTTGTGAGGAAGTTCCAGAGAAAATACCTACAATGCTCTTCACAAACCAGAGCTAGACATGGGTTGAATGGTTTGCTCTTGTAGGAAACTTCTTACGTTTTTAGGCATATACATTCCTTGCGCGAAGATGTTTCTCACCAACTCACCACACTGGGACAGTGCCTTGCACATAATATATTTCCAATGGATTAATGATCAGTGGTGATGACATATAGCTTATATATCTGAGCACTCTATAATGCTAACTGGCTAACAGGCATTCTACCATCCTTGGTTAGATGCACAGTAGGTCATTTTTACGAATCTTAATTTGCCATTTGTTGTTAAGTGTAGACCTCAAAGAAATGCTAGCAGATCCCACAACTTTGAAGAAATAATTATTGCCTTTAAAACAATGTAATTATCCTCCAATAAAACATCCCTTACCATTTGGCTACTCAGTTTCTAAAATCCTATCATTGGTCTGGCATTCGCCTTCAGATGTATGAAGGATTCAAGTTCTAGTGAGAATCAGAACATCAGTGAATAGTTAGAGCAGTCAAACTGTCTATTCACAAACATAAACATTTAATAATTCTCTGGAGTCCCATTTCCTTTGTGGTTATGTAGTACACAACATCTGTCTGATTTTAAAAAAGAAGTCTGGTCTAACAAAACCCTTAACGGAACTGACACGGTGGTGAGTGTGGAGGCCAAAATAAATACAACATTTATGAGTGAAAAGTTAGTAACAGGTTTAAGGCCAACAAAATAAAAATACTTGAAAAATATGGAATAAATCTTATGTATCAACATTGATAATTAAATACCAGCTCTAAACTATTGTTTTTAAGATATTCTGAAGAAGAAAGTTCTAAGAAAGTCTCTGACTTCATTATGACACATAAATATCCACATATCAGAACATGATATAATTTTCTAGGTGAGTAAAGATACTGATTTTGAAGATAAAATAATCACTAACTTTTTTTTTGTTTTTGCGGTACGCAGGCCTCTCACTGTTGTGGCCTCTCCCGTTGCGGAGCACAGGCTCCGGATGCACAGGCTCAGCGGCCATGGCTCACGGGCCCAGCCGCTCCGTGGCATGTGGGATCTTCCCGGACCGGGGCACGAACCCGTGTCCCCTGCATCGGCAGGCGGACTCTCAACCACTGCGCCACCAGGGAAGTCCCCACTAACTTTATTTTTAATATCTAATATTACCTAATAATTAACAGCATGTTAATACAAAACTGACTTTTAATTCTAGTTTCAAATATAAAACTCTTAAAAATATTCAAACATGATGTTTTGAATAGTTTTTCTCTGGCTGCTGAATATAAAAATATACCTTTTTTTATTTTCTGGAGCACTTTGGCACTCTCCTAGTTTTAATAATTCTCTGTGCAACTGCAATCGTTCCATTTCTATAATTCTCAAGAGATCATCACGTGATTGTAACTCACTTTTCACCTCTGAGAGTCCTGCTGCCATGGCCTAAATAAAAACATCAAAAAATTTCAATCCTCACATTTGGATACCATGATGTATAATACTTTTAAAAATATTTAACATCTATGAAGCAGCCTAATTTCAAATGAACTGATATATAATCCTTTGCTGGATCTGTCTTACAGAATTTCATTCATTTATTCAACAAATATTTACTGAGCTCTTACTCTATGTTCAGCACTGAGGATACAGTCACAGGATCTGTCCTCATGAGCTTACAGTCTAGTGATAAAGACAAAGATGCATCCAAATATGGCCATACTGTATGAAAGAGGGAAACATAAAAGTATGAATAAAATATCAATGCATAAAATTTGAATTAATGCAAGTAATTCCCAATTTAAATAAGATAATAGCCAAGAAAAATCTAATTTCAAAGCTGGCCAACAAAGTGAATTATAAACCATGGTTTACGGTCCCACTATTGCCCAATAGTAGCCCTACTTCAGCTGGTTAACTAGAAATACCAGCAATCCTGTGAGCCCAGTGTTTTACTTGGCTAATAGCAGGGACTTGAGCAAGTTTAGAAGCTGTTGGGAAGGATCTAGTTGGGAGAGAGAAGGGGTAATACTAAGTGTCAGGTTCCTGAGAAGGTAGGTGGGGTGGGTCCCAAAGCACAAGTGAAAGAACTGCCTAAAGCAAAAGAGTCCCTCTGCTCCTGCAGTAGGAAAGAAGGAAGGAAGATGGAATGGAGACACGTATATGCATTTGGAAATGGGGAGCTAGGAGAGGGGCTACCTGTTGGCTTTTATTTTCCTTGTGAAGGAAAAAGGCAATGTCAGGTCAGTGGAAGGAGAGGTGGAGGTGGGGGTAGGGGAGGGGTTTTTGAGAGTGGAGAAGGTTTGAGATGGCCTTCAATGGGCATGGGAGAGTTAGTTGTTTGGAGCAACACAGTAGGACTCCTGGCAATGTTGATACTCATTTGAGGTTTGTGCCCATGACCTGTTGAGTGATTTTCTCCAGCAGAACTTGGCTGTTCTCTGGGAGAGAGGAATGGAAGAGTCCTTTCATATCAATAGTTCTCCTCCACTCAATTACACAGAGAAATGAACATTTATTAATGTAATTAATATTAAATACATATTAATATATTTGATGACCCAAGTCATCAAATCCATCGCCATTTTTATAGATGAGGAAATTGAGGGCCAGACTTGGTCCAAAGTTACATAGCTCATAACTGGCAGATTCTGGAATGGAAAAATCCAGATCTTTTGTCTACTAGTCCAGTTAGAACATTCAAGACGCAAAAATAATTGTTTCGTGCAAAATAAGTAAAGCAGACCTGTAGCTTATCAGTAAAGATGAGGGGGGGTGTTGTTCTGAGGGCACTGCTAATAAAGGCTGTAAAGAAACCACTGTTGATATTTTCAAAAACTCATTTGTTCAATAATGCCTTATATATCAATAATAGATTCATTCAAATATAATCTATATACCATAAGATGCACCCACTTAAACTGTACAGTTCGGTGGATTTGAGAATATTCACAAAGTTGTGCAAGCATCACCACTATCTAACTCCAGAGCAGTTTCATCACTCCTAAAATAAACCACATACCCATTAGCAACCACTCCTCATTTTCCCTTCCTTCCAACCCCTGGCAACCACTACCGTATGTTGTGTCTCTATGGAATTACCTATTCTGCACAATTCATACAAATGGAATCATATGACATGTGGCGTTTTGTGATTGGTTTCTTTCTCTGGGCATAACGCTTCCAAGGTTCATCCATGTTGTAGCATGTATCAGTACTTCATTCCTTTTTATTAATAATATTTAATTGTATAGATATACCACTTTATTTATTCATCAATTGATGAACGTTTGGGTATTTCCTTTTTTTAGCTATTATGAATAATGCTGTTATGAAATTCATGTATAAGCTTTTACGTGGACATACGTTTTCTTATTCATTAATTCTTATGCAAAAATTCACAGCTTAGAATTATAATCATGTAGACAGTATAGGACATATGGGTTCCCAGATAAACTTTCTTTTTTTTTTTTTTTTACCAAAGCCTTAAATATAATGTATTATTTTCCAGGAGACCTAGAGACCTGGGCTCAGTAAAAGACCTAGCTGCAATACTTTAGCCCCAGAAATTCCTGGCTGATTTGGAAATAAGAATGAAAATATATTCAAATAGGTGACCTAACAGACTTGTTTGGATAAAGTCCTTGTCTCAAACAGCGGGGATTTTTCAGATGAGGTTAAAATTCCAAAATAAACAAAAGAAATGTGAAACAATAGATTAGCAAATAGAAAGACAAATTAACTTGATGTGAATTTCATCGATTATTTTACCCAATTGAGGAAGGCACTCTCCCAGCTCCCTGCATTGCAGATTTACTACCAGGGAGCAATCTAACATGAACCTGCATGTAGAAGAGTGGGCCTGCCTTCACTTGGGGAAGGGGTGGGGTACAAAAGGGCTCTAACTCCAGGACAATGAAATGTAGTGTCACCATGGAATTCTGTAAAATGTGATAATAATGGAGTCTATTTGTGTACTGTCATTAGAAAATAATACCTAAAAGAGAGACATTTGGGGCTTCCCTGGTGGCGCAGTGGTTGAGAGTCTGCCTGCCGATGCAGGGGACATGGGTTCGTGCCCCGGTCTGGGAGGATCCCACGTGCCACGGAGCGGCTGGGCCCGTGAGCCGTGGCCACTGAGCCTGCGCGTCTGGAGCCTGTGCTCCGCAATGGGAGAGGCCACAACAGTGAGAGGTCCACGTACCACAAAAAAAAAAGAGTGACATTTGGAGATATCATTAAGGGAAAAAAAAGCGTATTTGTGATCTAGCTGCACAGGTAGAAGAATTTATGTTAGAATTGAAACTTTTACAATAATAATGATTTGACAGGTTTTTCTAACATGAAGAAATATGTGAAAGTTTTTAATTATAATTGACAGCATTATGTAAAATTGACTAGAAAGTGCAAAAAAAGAAGCTTTGTTGATATTGATAAATTGAGTTGTTTTTTGACTTGTGTAATATCCCTTTGAATTCAATGTTAATAATACTGAGTTGACACAAGAATTGGTGATTTAACTTAGATTAGGTGATTTAAAATTAGCATGCTTTTGTATAAAAGTCAAATCAATTATTTGTCAGTGTGGATGCAAATATTCAGGAAAAATGATTCTTTGGTACTTGATTCAGTTACTGGAACACTTTCAAGTTTGCTTGGAACAACTTGGGTATGTAAATCTCTACTTTTTTAACTGTAAATTTTATGAAATCTTAATACAGATTGGGAACTTCCGGTGAATACTAAACATCCAAATTGAGATGTGCAAGTGTAACATACATACCAGATTTTGAAGACTTAGTATGAAAAGAAATGTAAAATATCTCATTAATAATTTTTTACATTGATTATATGTTGAAATGATAACTCTTTGGATATATGTTGTGTTACATAAAGTTTATTACTATTATCTATTAATTTCATCCATTTCGTATTACTTCTTTTAATGTGGCTACTAGAAAAGTTTAAATTACATTTGTGGTTTGCATTATATTTCTATTGGACAGTGCTGCTCTAGTACCCTAATGACACATTAACAAGCAAACAAAAAAGGTCCATTTTTTTGGCATAGATATTAGAAAAAATGCAGAACAATTTATTTCTGTCATTAACTGCCAATGGGAAATATTGTACACTTTCAAAATGTGAGTAATGCAGCACAGTAAATAAACATATGCAAAGGAATTAATAGCTATGCTGACACATTTCAAGGTTGTGGAAAGACAAGTGAGAAGATGTGATTCGTGTGAAAATTCAGATGCAGCTGGCATTAAAGTGTGTTGTAAACTAAAGAGAATTTTATATACAATAAGTGACAGTAATTCAGACTGAAATGGTTGTCTTTTTAAATTCATGTGCAAGACGTGGAACACCATCATATGACAGTTTTGCAAAAAGAGAAGAGAAACTTCTTTCTAAATACATGCACTGGTTACAGTGATTATTCACTTCTAATTATTCCCATTTGGTAAAATATAAATTTTGTAAAACTAGTTTGAGGCCCATCTGTTTAGTTAGAAATTTGCTTAATGGTTTGAGAGAAGCAGTGAGTTTGAACCCTCAATCAGCTATCAAGCAGTAAATAATTGATACTTATTCTAAAGCAAAAGAATGAAACGTAAGTAAAATTTGGAAGTAAAACAGGGAAAAGGCCAAACAAAAGCATCATTTTCAGCATTTTTTTCTAGTTGCATCAAAATTAATTAGTGTTCTCCTGGAAGTAGAAATCTTAGCTTTTAGACACCTTGGAAGTTTTTGAAGTAAATTACTTCTCAAAAATCTTTTCATTAGAACTATAATATACTTTTTGTGTGTGTGTGTGAAACATACTCCAGAATAATTTGCTTTTTTTTTCTGCAAGTGAACCCTTGTGATCCTGGTGCAGCCTCTAGCAGTATAAAGACAGCTGCAAAATGTAAATTTAAGCCGTCTTTAAATCAGGGCCAGAGGTGTGACCCGTGGCCCCTGTCCAGGGGGATGAAGGGGAAGCAGCCCCTGGGAGGAAGGGGAGCCTGTCAGAACTAGCAGTCACGCAAACCCAGCTCCACCAGGACTGGTGGGCTGATGGCGAGCTAAACACTAGAAACCTAGAAAACTAGAACCTGGACAAGCTCTAGAGCAGAAGAGGAGGGGCTCGTCTCACTTACATTCTAGTGAATCCAGAGAAAGCATCATCGATAACTTTTCTGTTTCTAGAAGATATATGACTTTCTCAGTGTTTAGCATTTGTAGTTTAGCCTGGTTTGTGTACATCTGCTTTCTCATTTGTATTGGAATAACACCCCCTCCACAAACAAAGCTGGAGTTTGGGGTGGGAAGCTGTACTTCTCGTAGAAATGCCACAGGATAGGAGAAGC
This sequence comes from Delphinapterus leucas, assembly GCF_059928025.1. NCBI lineage: Eukaryota > Metazoa > Chordata > Mammalia > Artiodactyla > Monodontidae > Delphinapterus > Delphinapterus leucas. Next base: position 69,040,467 of record NC_143135.1, on the reverse strand, counting down.
TGGGAGCCTGTGCTCTGTCCCCTTCCCAACGTGGGGACAGGGGAACACAGAAGATAGATGCTGGCAGAGAAAGAAGTGAAAGGATGAATCCCACACGTAATCCCACATACAATGTGGCAGAAGGAGGGAAGGAGAAGTCGGCCCAACACTAAGAAGTGACCCTGGGAACAAGAGCCTGAGGTGGAATATCTTAGAGAAGTGGGAGTCTGCTCAGGCAATGACCTGGAAAGGTGACCTCAGCCTGAGGAGGGAATAGAGTGGGACTAAGAAATGGGCCAACTGACACAGAGGAATCAGTAGAAAGAGGCTGAATGTTTGCTGGTGGGAGATAAGACCTAGAATGGGAGAGAAAACCACAGAATGTCTCAAGTAACTGGGAGAGCCATGAATAAGAAATACATATTTAGTCGAGAAATTGGTAATGATCAATTTTGATGAATGCTGCATAACCTTCTTAGCAGTTCCAAGAGAGAGACAAAAAAAAGATTTTTGAGTTAAGAAAAAAATTAATCCTTGGAAAAACCATCCATCACATCTACCAAGCTGGAGTTACCTCCTATTTGGTAAACGATTATGATAAGGTTAATGGTGATAAATCACAGGGAGTGACCCTCATGCCTCTCAGGGAGGTGATTAGATTGTCAAACCCTTAATCATTTCCTGGATCTCCAGCCCAGGATTCCCGAGAGGCAAAGAGGCACAGTGTCAGAGAGAATGAACACTGGGGACAGAGGGTGTGGTGTGGCTAAAGGGCCATGGTTTTTAGGAAGAGAGGTCTGTGAGAGGCCACTGCTCTACTGCACTGGTAATATTTATTATCACGTCGCTGCAGAACCCGAGTGCACCTAGTGGGGAAAAGTACCCATGGAAATACTGAATTTACTCATCAAGTAAGAATTACTTATTAAGAGGAAATATGAGCTGAATTTACATATGTAATAAAAAATTAGCTTTCTAATCCACATGCCTGTTGAGTCATCATTTGTACAACTCATGGGCTATAACAGTTGAAAAACAAATAAATCTTTACCTGGCACTGTCTTTGGTACATTTTCAGTTCTTGTAAGAGCTTCTGATTTTCATCTTGTAACTTATTCCTGCTTAACGCTATTTCACTCACAGCTGATTTTAATTTTTCAATAATGAACTCATCTCTTTCATTGGTTTCACAACTGGTATCTGCTTCGCATATCCAAGGAATTTCAGAGCTGCTGTCTTCTTCTATGCCCTGTTTTTTACTATTTAGTGGAGTTTGGTAACTTTGCGCCTGTTTCTGAGAAATACAAAAATTGTTTCAGTTAAGTGAAGAATATCATATTTAAGCTTACGCAAAGTTCAAGAATGACAGAAAAGAATTAGTAAAAACATCTTTAAATATATTATTAGATAATGAAGCTTTGTCCTTCATAATTCAGTCTTGGGTTTATTCTAAAACCTCAATTTCAGGTGGCATAAAGAGAAAATATATCTGTATAACCTCAGAGCAAAGATGCAGAGTAGAGCAGATGGCTTTTGCTAGGGAATTCTTATTCAGCGAAAAAGGAAATATAGAAGATATGAAAAAAAGCATGGATTCAATTACATAATAGCTGAAAATGTCTCTATGACAAAAAATAAACAAAATAAAACAAAAAATCTGGATTGTACAAGAAAGTTGTCAACATGTATAACAAGGGTAATTTCTGATGTACAAAAACTTCTACACATCAATAAGAAAAAGACAAACACCACAAAAGAAAAGTGGTCAAAGTTTATGCACAGGCAATTCACAGAAGAGGAAATGAAAAAGGCTGAGAAACACAAGAAGAGATGCTCAACCTTACAAGTAGTCAGAGAAACGTAAAGCAAATGAAGTCAAGGTTACTATTAGTCCATCAAGTTAGTAAAAATCAAAAGACAGATAGTCCATGCTGGTGAGAGTAGGGGTAGTCTTGTTGCCTGTTCATGAATTATAAATTACTATCATTTTTAAGAAAGGAATCTGCTAATATTTATTAAAATTTTGAATGAACACACCTTTTGGCTCAGCGATCATTTCTAGGATTTTTATTTAACAAAACGAAAGTATTCGTATTTAAAGATGTACATACAAGGGTATTTGTTACACTACTGTAATAGCAGAAAACTGGAAACAACCTGAGTGTTAGTTAATAAGGAAATGATTGAAAGAATTATGGTACATCTGCGATATACTATGGTATATATGATATATATACACTATATACTTTGAAATATTTTAATTAAGTAGTGACTCAGAAGGCTATTCATGGCTTATTAAGTAAAAAAGCAAAATTTAAAAAAGAAAAATATACAATTTCCACACAAGCATATATTTACATATTTGTACAAACAAAAGAAAATGTATGTGAAGATAAACACCTAATTGTTAACAGTGTTTATATTAAATGGATAAGAATGAAATAGAGGATGAGGCTATCAGTTTTACATCACATTACTTTGTATTGTTGAATTCAGGGAACATGTATAACATATAATTCAAGTAACTTAAAGAAAGAATGAAAAATAAGTATATATCAAACAAAAATGTTTCTTACCAGCTTTAATAAAAATGCAAAATTCCTTAGGAAAGACTTTAAGGCTTATTACAATCTAATATCCCACTCGCCAGCCTTCCCTCCCGCCTACTGCCCCTTCACCTCCCACATGGACTTCTAGCCAATTGGCCCACTTTCCATTCCCTGAATTTGCCTTTTGCTCTCTTGCCTCAGTGACTTTGCTCATGTTATTTCCACCACCTGGAATACATTCTCTCTTGTCTCAAAATATAGCCATTCTTCTTCTAGGCCCAGGCCTAGTCCCACCCCTGCTGAAGGATGTTTCCTGACTATCTCAGTCCAAATTTTTCTCTTACTCCTTTGACCTCCAAAAGGATTTGTATCCTTTTCATTCACTTGTCATTAATTATCTGTAAACCTGTACATGTATTATCTGTGTCTAGGCTGTAAGGTTCTAGAGTGCCAGGACCAAGCAATCTTAAGACTTTCTAAATGACTTGCTCATAACAAAAACATGTTATTTAATGACATAATAACAATGGAGACTTTTAATAGCACCACCTTCTGAGACATACAGACTAAAGTCACCATTACAGATATTTCATGCACTTGTAACTCTACCCAGTGTTGGACCTACTCTGGTTATTTTCCCTTAGTTGGCATTTGTATCTGTAGAAGGATTACATGCTGAATGGTAAAAAGAGTAATAGTATTTAACCTCTAATTTATTCTGATTTAGAGGATAGTATTAGATAATGTACCTGAAATTGATTACACTTCTCAGATAATACTTTTTGTTGAGCATCTAAAGAAACCAGATGAGTCTGATATAGTATCTCCTGCTTGTCCCATTCTCTTGACTTTGCTCCAAATTCCTTTAAAAAGTGGAGAGAGAAATATAAATTGAAAAAATTATTCATTTTAAAGCACAATGAACAGGCCTTCTTTCATTTGTACGTCTTTCTTCTGAGAAAAAAAGTAAATCCATTCTTTCCCCATTAGGAAAACAAAAAAGTATCAAATCACTCATCTTGGATTTACTAATAGATATATCTTCTAATTTTTGCTAGGAAAGTATGGAATTGAATCCACTATTTTATTTTTATTTTTATTGGAGTATAGTTCCTTTACTGCATCTTTTTAAAAATAAGGATTTTGTTTGTTAAAAATATTAAAAAATTTTATAACAAATACTGATAACAAACAGCAGAGTTTCAAACAATTTTTTGCATCAACCAGTACTTCCTTTCTATTTCCTGAGCTGACACCAGAAGTTTTTTTCCCTTCTTTCATTCTTTACACTCAGTCACCAAACCTGCTCCCTTGTTTTTGAGGGGGTGGGGCTTGGACTGATTTAGTGACTTTGTCCCCTGTGGCTTTCAAAACTGTTATCCCAGGTGAAACCAAGATTGACCCATTCTTGAGAACAGACAGAACAACCATCTCAGGCCTCCTTTAGGCAGTACCAACTGGGCTAAGCTGGAGAAGAAGTGGTAGAACTACTTGATACAGCATGCTCTCAGTTCTTCACCGTTTTGCTCAAGTAGTGTCTTCATGGAGCCTGGTTATCTGTTCACAAATTTATAAGAGGAAAGAATGTGGCTTTGGGAATCCCAAAGAAAACTTCACCGCTTCTCAATTTTGCCTAGGGCTGGCCATCATATCTCATCTTTCTGTCCAGGCTGTAAGCAACTTAAGGGTAAGGACTATGTATTTCATTACTTTTGTATTGCTCACAGTGCATGACAAAGTGCCAGGCACCACGTACAGGGATGTACAAACAAAAGCATGGTATTAATATTTCCAAAAATGTAAACATTTCTCACTAAATTTTGCAAAGAAAACAATGTGGTTGGAAACAAACTCTATAGCTACTAAGTCCATAGCGATATATTACTGAAGGTAGATACATGGCATGAATGCATTGATGTTTCCAGTTATCAACTCAGTAGTATTAAGTGTAGTATTAGTAGTATTAGTGTCCAGCAGGTACTGTGGAGAGAGGAGAATTTGGAAATATTTCATGATTAAAAGAAACAAATTTTTGAAAGAAAAAATCAATTTATATATAAAATAAAGTAGGGAAATGTACATGTAAATAATTGTAAAGTGTTAGTACAATAATAGTGCCACATAAAAGCCATGCAGATGATGCCGTGATCATCTTAGCCGTCCCCAATAATACGTCAATTGGAAAAGACTTCATTTGGCTAGAGAGATTGGCGATGTTTTGAAGATGGTTGAAATGACTGGATTGGCTAGCTGGAAAATAAATATACTAATTTAGAGAATGAAAGCTACAACTTGCTTAAAATGAGAATATGGCATTTCATATTTTCTATAGAGAAATGATTTTAAAGACTATTTGGGGAAATCTTCATTTCATAAATCCAAAAGTCCCAAGATAATCAGTGAAAGAAGGCTATAAATTGGGAGGCTTTTATAGTAATTAAAGGTGACCTGAGATTGAGTGGTGGTAAGAAAGATGGAGAAATATAGATAGACCCTGTTTTAAATATATAATAATACCCTGATAAATAGACCATATTTATTAAGATAAATGGACACAGTTCATTTAAAGTTATTGACTTTGATTCTGATATTTGACAATTTAAAATTAGGTACATGAAAACAGGGTCTTCAGAAATAGTGACAAATTTACAAAACTAGGTACACTTCAAATCAGTACAAGGTGGATTAAAAAATTGCTGTTTAATTTAGAAAGGAGTATTTGGAGTCAGAAGTCAAAATGTGGGCAAGGTTGACTTGCACAGTTCATATCTTTCAATGATATTAATACTTAACACCCAACAATCTCAATCTTGACAATAAATATTTCCCAGCATGCTTTAGGAGGAGGCAGGAACATCAGCCTCACTTCCTTACAAATTCTACAACAGGTAGAAATGAGGCCAAGAATGAGGCCAAACAAGGCTAAAAATGTGTGTCACAAACATATAGTCTGGTCCTTATAACAGTCCTGGCTTCCTTGGTCTTACAGATGTATTGGTTTCAAGATCAGCAAACAAGCAAGCACATCTCCAGCAGTCATGGGGCCGTGCAAAGACACAGAAAAGCTTTATGAGGATTTTGTAGAGACTGGAGGTGTCGGCCCAGGCTCCAGTTCCAGAGGCTCTGTACACTTGCTTAAACCTCCAGAGTACGTTCTCCACAGCTAGAAACCTTTTCTAGGTCTTTAAGTTTGAGAGTGGATCAGAGGCATTAAAATCAAAGTTTCTAGCAGAAGCTATATTATTATATATAGTTTTTAATCCCTCTACTAAATCTTGAGAGGTAGAATGACCATTTCTTTAGTGATTACTGTATGTCAGGGACTCTACAAACCTCCACTTGCAAGATAGTTTTAACTTTTTAGTATGAAAATGTCCATACTTACATAAAAGTAGAGAGTAAAACAAACTCCCATATACCCTTCACCCAGCTTAACTACTGTCAACTCAGTCCATCTATATTTCATCTATCGCTCCACCCATTCTTGTTGGAGTATTTTAAGGCAACTTCCAGACTTCATGTATTTTTACCCCCAAATGCTTGAGTGTGCATCTAAACACACATACACACATATTTTTTTCTTCCATAACCACAATGTCACTTATATTTTTAGCCCCCATTTATTGGTGAAAACTGTAATCTCTGTGAAGTTAACAGCTTGTCTAAAGGTCACAGGGCAAATAAATGAGTCAGTCAGGTCCTATTTTAAGTTGTAAACTGTCAGGTTCTTCCACTATAGCAAGCTGCTTCCCATTGCTCGATCGCTGTACCAGTGTATAAATGTTTGTCCCCAAGGAGAAACATGCTTAGATGTAGACTAAAACTGGAACAGCCCATCTCCTACACATTAATTTTTCAGATGCTTCTAAGCAAAAACAGGTACATGAAGCATTTCTGTAATAAAATAGATTAAACTGTATCTACATAGTGTGCTTAAAAATGTTTGTATAAGTACAAACATATCAAGTCATACTTTGCTACTAATTTCCACTATAATTTCACGAGATACATTTTATATAAATATTTAGCTCCCTAAATGTAAAATGTATACACACAAAGTACTTAATTTAAGGCTTTTTCTTTGTCCAAACAATTTATATGAATGTAATTCTCCCACTAATCCCCATGAGAAGTCAATCAAATGGAACATCAGTGACTTAACTGCATTTTCAGTGAAAGCTCGTGTATATTATGTCGCAGTCTTTGGGCATCTTCTGTGAGACCAGAATATTTCAGAAGCCAGTCGAGTTACACCACTGCAAGAGCCAGGGAGTTATACACAGTGCATTTTCCTAGAGGGTCAACCTTACTCAGTGGTAGTAATTTTGTATTTAAAAGAAGGTACATTTATTATTCAGTACAATATAAAATTTGCAGGAATTTAAAAACTAAAACCAAAGACTTCCAACAAAGTTCTTGCGATAGGCTGGTTTTAGGACTGTGATTCCAGATTTTTTTTTTTTTCCTGCTCTTAAAAATATTTTGGAGGAAAAGTTTGAGAAGGACTTAATTGAAGAGTCATGATAAAGATGAAGAAGTATGAAACAGGGCAAGGACAATTAGATAGGAGAAAGACAGAGATAAGAGGCATTAGACAAAGGAAAGGGGCAAATCTGGGCTGGAATATGAGAGTTAGAGAAAGGAACAGATCAAAGATTCCTAAGGGGTTTCTACCTGGTTGATTGGGAAGTACAGAACCATTACCTATTAACAAAGTAGAAGAAACTGAAATCATTGGCTGACGGTGGGAGAAGCTGGGGTTTAGGGCTTGAGAACAGTGAAAAAAAAAATGACTGGGATAACATGATAGGGGTCAACTTGAGGTCAATTAAAAAACAATGATCGAGCAGCACTGGGAATTTAGCTAAGGTTAGAGAACAGGGATTCATACTAGAATCTATTTGCTGTCATGTGACCAGTAGCAGGAATGCTCAAGGGCACAGGGAAGAAAAATAGCTGGTTTATTTTTTCCAAGGTTGGAAAGTTAAGGGGATTAAAATAAGTGTATCTATGTCATAGTAAACCTTTATAGGGACTGAGATTTTAGAAGTTCCGGGTAACATGGGGTAGCTATATTGGAGTGGCACTACCTCTTCAAAGAAAAGATCCTGAGACTTCAAGCTCTGTTCTGAAAACTGCTATGAGGCTTCATTGGGATTTAAGTACCTAATAGTTAAACAGCCATTAAAAGATTTACTAGACACTCGCTTTAAGTGACCCCAGGGATGTCCTTCAACTTCACTCGACATCTGCAGTTCCTTTGAACTTTGTTTTTTGCTCTCCAAAAATGCTGATACACATAAAAGATGTATAAATCGAAGTGATGTTTTAATTCACTAAGTGCCTGAAGGGAAGGTGCACTAAGAAAATATATTCAATGAGAAGTTGATTTCTAATGGAGTTTGTTACCACAGCGGTACATGTCATTGTGTACACGAGAGACAAATAGCCCTCAACAGCAACAACAAAAACCCATCTCAATACACAGGGAGAAACTAAGAAAATATAGCTCACCTCTAATTTCTGGTTCAAATTGCTCAGTTCAAAGGGTATTTCTTTGACGTGTGGTACTTCTTTTTGTCGAAATTTATTTTGTTTCATCTGGTGTAATCTCAGTTTTTCAAAGCTATTAGTTAGTTTGGAGAACTGTAAATAATACAGAATGATAACATTTTATTATTGGTTATTTCTAACTCGATTTCACGATAGTTCTTTTCTTGTGTACCTCTTTCAAAATTTAAGTCACGATTAGCAAATGCAGTAAAGCTTAAATGTTCCAATTAGTGAAGATAGAACTAGTTATTAAAACTAAATTATTGAAGTTGAACGCAATTCAGCTTTCATGTAAATTTGGAACTTCATTAACTGCACAGTTAAACAGCGATTCACTTGATAAAATGTTTTGTTCAGTTTTGTCTTAACCATATGTAGCAAGGCTCAAAATTTAAAACAACCAAGTTTTTTTCTTATTTTTATTTAGTGACATCTTGTGTTGACGATTTTAATTTCAGTAACTCAATCTATAAAATAACCAACTTATAATCCATTTAAGAAAACTGAGGACTTAATTTAAAAGATACAAACAACATACGCTTATTCATGTTGATATAAGTTTAAATAAAATTAAATATCAAGCTTGATATGATCTTTTTCTTACCAGTAATTCTTGTTATAACTTAGACTCTGTATTATTTTTTTTCTTGCTTCTACCTTCAAGTAATTGATTATAAGTGTCATGGTCTATCAACATCTGTTGATAGGAAATTTCTAAATAACTTAACAAGATTTTTTGTTTTTATTTTTTATCTTGAAATAAGTATAGATTCAGAGGAAGTTGCAAAGATATTACAGAGAGGTTCTGGGTCCTCTTCATCCAGTTTCCCCAAATATTTACATCTTATTGAACTATATAGTACAGTATCAAACCCAGGAAATTTATGTCAGTACAATATGTGCATGAGTGTATCAATAGTTCATTCCTTTTTATTGCTCAGTATTATTCCATGGTATGGATGTAACCACAGTCTGTTTGACCATTCACATATTGAGACATTTTTGGTTGCTCCCAGTTTTTGACTATTATAAGTAAATCTGTGAACAATTGTGTCTACTTTATCTGACAGTAATGTAGTCATTGCTGCTTCCTTTTTCCTTCTCACATTGTTTTTAAAATGGATATATAATTCACCTACTATCAAATTCACCCTTTAGAGTATATACTTCATTGGTTTCTAGTATATTCATAGTTGTATAACTATCACACTATCTAATTTCAGAATATTTTCATCACCTCCGTTAGAAACCCTATATCTATTAACAGTGACTACACATTTCCTCCTTCCCCAAGGCCTGGCAACAACTAATCTACTTTCTGTTTCTATAGATTTGCCTATTCTGATCATTTCATATTAATGGAGTCATACAACATGTAGTCTTTTGTGTCTGGTTTCTTTCACTTAGCATAATGTTTTCAAGGTTCATCCATGTTGTAGCATGTATCAATATTTCATTCCTTTTAATGGCTGAATAATATTTCATTGCATGGATATACCACATTTTGTTTATCCATTCATCAATTGATGGACATTTGGATTGTTTCCACTTTTTGGATATTATGGAAAAATGCTGCTATGAACATCTGTGTACAAGTTTTTGTGTGGATATATGTTTTAATTTCTCTTGGGTATATACCTAGGAGTAGAATAGCTGGGTCATATGGAAACTTTAAGTTTAACTTTTTAAGGAACTGCCAAACAGTTTTCCAAAGTGGCTGCACCATTTTTCATTTCCAGTGGTAATGTATAGGGTTCCAATTTCTCCATATCCTCACCAACATTTGCTGTTATCTATCATTTGGTTATAGCTATCAGCAGGTGTGAAGGGGTATCTCATTATGGTTTTGATTTGCATTTCCCTAATGACTAATGATGTTCAGCACTTTTTCATGTGCTTATTGGTCATTTATATATCTCCTTTGGAGAAACGCCTATTTATACCTATGCCCATTTTAAAATTTGGTCTTCTTTTTATTGTTGACTAGTAAGAGTTTTTTTCTTTTAATTCTGGACACTAGTCCCTTATCAAATATATGATTTGCAAATGTTTTCTCCCATTTTGTCGGTTGTCTTTTCACTTTCTTTTGGTGTGCTCTGAAGCACAGAGGTTTTTAAAATTTTCATGAAATCAAGTTTACCTAATTTTTATTGTGCTTTTGGTGCCAAATCTAAGAAACTATTGCCTAATCCAAAATCATGAGGATTTACTCCTATGTTTTCTTCTAAGAGTTTTACAGATTTAGTTTTTATATTTAGGTCTTTGATCCATTTTGAGTTAATTTTTGTCTATGGTAAGGGTTGAACTTAATTCTTTTTCATGTGGATATCCAGTTGTCCTGTCACTGTTGAAAAGACTTTTTTCTCCATTGAATTATTTTGGCACCACTTCTGCTTTCTGTTGATTAATATCTGTAGGGTATATATTTTTCTATATTTTTTTGTTTTTTCTATTTTTTACTTTCAATTTACATATGTAGTTATATTTGAAGTGAGTTTCTGGAACACAGCATATAGTTTGGTCTTTTTTAAAATTTACTCTGTAAATCTCTATCTTTTAACACGTGTATTTAGACCATTTTCATTTAAAGTAATTATTATTATGTTAGGGTTTAAGCCTGACATTTTTTTGTTTTCTGTTTGTTATCCAGGTTTTGTTTTCTCTGTTTTAGCTTTCCTGACTTCCTCTGGGTTCTTTGAACATTATTTAGAATTCCATTTTGATTTATCTATAGTATTTTTGAATGTATTTCTCTGTATAGCATTTTTAGTTATTGCTCTAGGTGTAATATTATAGACACATAGCTTATTACAATCTACTGGTGTCAACATTTTACCAGTTCAAGTGAAGTGCAGCATCTTAGTTCTCTTTATTTCCCTTTGCCATGACCCATTTCTAACATTATTGTCTTTAAGAAATTTCTCAATATACATTAAGAATCACTTTAGACACTTATAATTTTTGCTTCAGCTGTCAAACAATTTATCAATAGAAAACTCAAGAGAAGTAAAGTCTATTGCATTTACCCATGTTTTCACTTTTTCCATTTTTTTTCTTCCTTCCTGATGTCTCAAAAGTCTTTATCATTTCCTTTCTACCAAGAGAACTTCCTTTGGCTATCCTTTTAGGGCAGATCTATTACTGACAAAATCTCTTAGTTTTCCTTCATTTGAGAATTTCTCAATTTCCTCTTGATTCTTAAGGATATTTTCTCTGAACATGGAATTCTGGGTTGACACTTTTTCTCTTTCAGCAATTGAAAAACATTCCACTTCCTTCTGGCCTCCGTGGTCTCTGATAAGAAATCCATTATCTGAATTGGTTTTTCTATATAGGCAAAGTGTTATTTCTCTCTTCCTGTTTCCAAGACTTTGTCTTAGTTTTCAGAACTTTGACCATGATGTGTCTTGGTGTAGATTTGTTTGGATTTATCATATTTGAGTGTCACACAGCCTCTTGAATCTGTAGATTTACATCTTTTGCCAGGTTTTGAAACTTTTCAGTCATTACTTCTTTGAATACTTTTTCAGTCCTACCCTTTTTTCTCCTCTTTTCTGGGACTCCGATGATACAAGTTTTCAACCTTTTGTAGTAATACTACAGGTCCTTGAGGTTCATTTTCTTTTAGTCTGTTTTCTCTCTGTTGTTCAGATTGGGTAATTTCTATTTTGCTATGTTCAAGTTCACTGATTATGTCCTCTGTCCTCTCCATTCTGCTTTTGAGCCTATCCATTGAATTTTTTTAGTTTGGTTATTGTATTTTTCAGTTATAAAATTTCTAACTGCTTGCTCTTTAGTTTTATTTCTTTGCTAAAACGTTCTAATTTAATTTGTTTCAGGGATGTTTGTAATTGCTCACTGAAGCATTTTTATAATAGCTGCTTTAAACTCCTTGTCAGATAATTCTAACACCTATATCAACTCAGCGTTGGTGTCTCTTGATTGCCTATTCTCATTCAAGTTGAGATCTTCCTTGTCTTCGGCGTGATGAGTGACTTTTTAACTGAGGCCATTTTTGGGTATTGTGTTACATGACTCTGGATTTTATTTAAATATTGTGTTTTAGCAGTCCTTTTCTGACAACATCCCAGTAGGGAAAAATAGAATGCTGCCTCGTTGCTGTCAGCTGGCAGGGAAAGTCCAGGTCTTAACTCGGCCTCAGCTGGTAACTGGGAGGAGGTATTCCTCATTACTGCTGAGTGAGAGTGAGAGTTCAGGCTCCCCACATTTTCCGCTGACAACACTTTGATTGGAGGGGCATAGGTGCCTTGTTACTGCTTCTCACACGATCTTCAATGATGCTGTAGTGAGGGGCGTAGCCCTGTTACTATGGAGAGGTGGTGAATGTCCTGACTCCTCATTAGGCTTCCTTGGATACCATTCCAGAGAAGAGGAGGAGGGCTGCCTCATCACCACCAGATGGGCAGAGAAGTCCAGGCTCTCCACATGGTCTCCACTGACACCATGGGCTGGGGAGGGCCTTGTTGACACCCCGTGGTGATGAAACTCCTGGATTTCCACTCAGTCTTCTCTGACCCCATCCAGGTTGGGGCCTGAGCTACCTCATTATAGATAGTAAGGGTGGAACCGAGGCTGTCCACTCAGTCTCTGCCAGTGAAGTGGGTTTGCAGCCATAGTCTTATTCTGTGGCCTTTGGCTAGTGTCAAGCAGTTATTATCTAAAAGTGTTTAATCTTGGTAGGTTGTCTTTTCTTCTGGTTTTTCAGTTGTAGGCAACAGGCTTTCCTTGGGGCTCTTTTTGTTTGATTGTGCCCACTGGAGTGTCTGGGTTGCTGGCTTCTCTGTTATCCAGTCTGGGATATAAGAGGTAAAAAGAAATTCCAGGAACTCATCACCATGTTGTTCCTTGGGTCCCAAGGTCCTAGTTGGTCTGTCTTTCCTCTCCACTTCTCAGAGTCTTCTTATTGTTTTACAAATAATGCCCAGGATTTCTAGTTCCATTTAGCAGGAAGAATAGGGGAAAGTACATTGACTCCATCTTTCTAGAAGTAGAAATCTCAAATATATATATAATTATAGTTTTATAATGGTTAGAAGGAAAAGAAAATATCCCATTTTATAAAAGGAAGCAATTTCTACAAGAAAGTTTTGACAGAGTTGAGTTTTTTAAGACAGAGTGTGGTAAAATGTACCCTTAAGAAATTTTAGGAAAATAAGGTTGTAAAGAAACGAGGAATTTCAAAGAAAGAAGCAGTAGAGTGAGCCAGCAGCAACAAAAGCATGTTTGCCACAAGATATCATTTTCTGGTTAGAAATATGACATATTACTAGTTATTATGCAAACCAAGTCATATACATAGTACTTTTCTTTTTCTCTCTTTTTCCCTCCTTTCCTCTTCCTTCTCTTCTGCCTTCTCCCCCCAACTCTCTCCTTTCCTTTCTTTTAACCAGAGAAGAAAAGAGAGGCAGAAAACTGCAGCGGAAGCATATGGCTGTTCTCTCAACAACAATGTAGTGTTTCCAAAGTGTATTCTATGAAATACCTGTTTATGGTGTTTACACTGTAGCTGTGCTATGGTGTTAGTTGGTTTTAGTTTAAAAAACAAAAGGGTTCCATGGTCAAATATGTTTGAAAAATGATGGATTAAAAAGGCTAAATGCATGTTTTTAAAGCAAGACTTCTCACAGCCTGTAATACGCCACTATGCACTGTGAATGTCCAGGAGAAGAGGAAGAGTAAATAGCATTTCCTAAGCTTTCAGTGTCAGTACACAGAACAAATTTTTGTGAAAATTGCTGTAAAGACATTTGTTGGCTAGCTGGCAGCTGAGTAATAAAATAGAGCTGCAAAGCATCAAATGGCAAGGATTCATATATTAAATGACTGCTCAGTGCCTGTAAACAAGCCCAAAACTTTTTACCAACAGACATGAAAAAAAAAAAATCCAGAAATTAAAGATCTGGTAAGCTGCGGCTGAACTCGTTAAATATAATTTAGAGATGGTACTTAACTTGTATCTAGATTTCTGTATTTTTTCAAACTTATTCCAGGTTGTGATCTCTTTGTTTATACTGAAAAATTATAGTGATTCAATATTTATGTTGCTATGTTAGAGCTTCATCTTTATAGAAAAAGTAAGGTTGATTGACTTAAGTGTTAAATGCTTAGAGTCTTAAGTAGGAAAACCCATATAAAGTTTCATAATTCAAGCCACCATCTAGCAGCAGCTATTTAAATTGCAGGCAAAATATCTCGGTAGAGACTTAAGAGCTAGTCGTGTAAGATCATACCCATTAGGCGGAATCAAATGCTTCATATTCCTATTGCAATGGCTGATCACCTCCCTAAGAAGGTACATAAGGAGGAACTTTAACTTCTTTGGGCTCCTTTAACTATATTATCATCTGTGAAATCTCTGCACTCCAGAGAAAGCTGGTTATAAAGTAAAATTCATAATCAAACCATATTTCCCATTGATTAATTTACTAAGTGAAGCAAGGATACAGTACCTATGAGACCTGAGATGCTCAGATGCTTATTGCCCTATGTGTCACCTGTGGGAAGAAAGAGAAGACTTTTTGCTTCCTAGCACAGTGGGGAGTATAATATAGGGATAAATCAGAAAGAAATCAGTATCCCTCTCATCATATATGCAGAAGCCCTCTCACTTATGAAACAGCCCTACCAGTAATAAAGCAATAAAGACCAGTTTTGTTCTTTCAAATATCTATTTCATAATAGCAAACCTCCATATTTTAAATTGCCATAGAAGAAAGGACACCCCTATTAGGAAGTAGTGACTACAAAAGATAATACTCTGTTTTTGTTGTTCACAAAGCTAATTATCATGATATAATTAATCTACTAATCACTTGATAAATAGAAAGCCATTAGTCTAGCACTGTGCTAAGAGTTAAAGGGATACAGAGCTGACAATCTAATAAAAGAGACAAAATCAATACACATAAAACAATGAAAGACAGGGCCAAACATATAACCTGTAGTTGAAATACTAGAACTTTTGCTTGTACTAAAAATAATTCATTTTAACAAAATTAACACAATTTTGTAGGTCAAAACATATACCAAAACATATAATATTAAATTGTAATAAGTTTCCTTACTTGAGCTTTTAGGGTTTGTAGTTGTGCTTCGTAATTCTGAGTCATTGCTAAGTTACATTTTTCCAAACTGTCCAACTTCTGTCTAAGTAACCCCACCTGAATTAAGAATAAAATTTAATTTTTCTAAATTTTGCCTGACAAAATCAGAAAATGTACAAAAGAGGAGTACAGTTCAAATAAAACTGCTGTACCAAACCAAGAATAAATATTTGTACTGTGGTTCTTAGAATAGTTATTAATAATTAAATTCACAAAAACCAAATGTAGCTAGCACTATTCCACTGGGTACACATTAAGACAGTATGGTATGGATGTTTGACAAAAGATCCTTCTCACGGGCACATTCTAAAGCAAGATTTAAAATTTACGTCACATTATCTTTTTGGGAGGCTTATGTCATCGTTCCTGGGGCAGAACCCCCGCAGACACACTTCAGCCTTTATTTTAGGTGCTACTACCTTCAATGGGAGCTCTGTTTTATTGGTGTTGTGGAATAATTGTTACATTTTTATAAGAACTAACAAATTAAAAAGAAAAAGAGAAATGTCTAAGAGGAGTTCTTAGGGATTTGGCTTACAGAATTTGTCTGCTTAAAAAGTAGGCGAGGCCCCTGTTCGCACATCTGTACTGTGACAGGTACAAAAGTGAGAAAATAGTCCCTTCCATATGCCAGGTCTTATGACCTGCCTCTATTGATAACTAACTAGGCCAAACATTAACTTAGTTAACCATGACAAAAAACTAAGTTCCATTGAGAGGCCACTAGAGTTAGAAAAACAGCCACTGAACAAGTTGACTTGATGTTTTAGTTATTAGCATGTGATCAGTAAACATGTTTCTTATGCCTCACCCCAAAGAAAAATTCACAGACATGAAAGTCCACATCAGGTGAAGCGTATGCCTTTCCTGAACTCCTCTGCAGGCCCGAGAGCACTCAGACCTCCTTCTACCATCACCAGCTTGGCCACAAGCACCTTCACCGGGGCCCAGGGCATTCCTCCCAAGTGGGCGCCCAGGTAGACACACACTCCCTTCACCAAACTGTTTTCTCTCTTGTTATGCAATCAAGGCTTTACCTTTTACTTCTTTTAGGAAAGATTTTTCTAGCAGATGAGAAAAGGCAAATGCTCCTGAACTCTGCCTCATCCAAAGGCACAGCTTTGTTGACTACTTTGTTTCTACAGCAGCAAAAGCACGGACATCTTTGCTTGCAAACAGCATTTACTTCACATACGTATTGAATGTTTGTTCACTTTCCTAGAGGACATTGACTAGACTCTATTTCTGTCTGCATTGGCAAATTACTACCGGTTTAAGCTCTGCTTGCCGCTTATTTGATAGAATACATGTAGCACACTGCGACAGAATTTCAAGCTATGAATGCTCTTGCTGATGCCTGATAAAAAGTATGTGTAATGAAAAATATATTCGGACAGGACAAATACTATTTATAACAGTCTGAGGAATTAACAATTTATTAACACATCTATGCAGTACCTCTTGACCTTTCTGTTCTAAACAAGTTTGTGCACTTGCCAACTCTTGATCCCGAAGATCTAATCGTGTCTCCAGAGCCCGCATCTTCCTTTCCCAATCCAGTTTTTTGTTGTTTATCATGATGTCAATTTGTTCCATTAATTCCTGAAGCTCAGCCTCACAAGGAGAAACTCTGGCAATTGTAGAAAAGTAAAATACATTTAAAAAGAGTGAAATGTGAGAAAAAGAAAAATTATGATCTTGCTTTGAATAGCTTGATCATTATTTCCTCAAATTGTTCAATTATTTAAATAGGAAGAATTCCGAAAACCAGAGGTTAACGTTTTAAATTAAAACTAAAAGCTAATTTCAGAGCTAACAGTGTACATACTTTTCAAAGGCATTTTAAAAAGTACAGTTGCTGCCATAATATAATGCAATATATTGATAAAGTCACTGCCTGCATTTCTCTTATGTACTGGTGGTAATGCATGGATCTCCCTGACCCAAAAGTTTTGACTTAGACAAGGGAGTCCTAAAATGAAAAAAATATTGTGTGGATTACATCAAAAATAAGGTCACAATAAAGAAAGTTAGTTTAAAAATAATAAATAAATTAATTAATTTTAGAGTGGGCTAATTCGAAGGAAAATTCTAATTATGAAAAATGATTCCATGCTCTTACATGTAAATATACATATACCTATGTGCCTATCATAAGTTGAGAAGGTTTGACGGCAGGTCAGCTGGGGCTTCAATTGTGCCTGCCAGGGAGAGAGGAACAAGCCCAGGCTAGGTAGGACCAGATTCAAATGTACTATCTGGGCTACACTGCTGCTCCTTCGGGAGAGAAACTTGGTGTGATCTGGCTGGTGGTATCTCTTTGGAAGGAATCTAAGTGGGCAGGTGTGGGCAGAGTAATGTAAGATTTTAGACAATGGGGATACTATTAGTCAGAAAAGTGGTAATATTTTGAGTCTAGGAAGGTCTACTGTGTTTGAAACAAGACGCTTGATGATAACTAGAATTATAGAGACCGAGAGTTGGAGAGGTTGCTAAGTGCTCCCAGGGCAGGGTCCTCCTTCATAGAAGCTGAAGCATTCCGCAAGGACCTGGTATAAATCCAGTCATTCAGCCTGGATAAGTAGGTAGATGTTGAGACCTCAGACTTCAGCTTAAAGAACACACAAATGTCCAGATGAGAAAAGCAAGTTACTTCAGTATCCATTCAGTGGTGCTGATAGGGCTTCCAATATATTTGCGTAGCTGGGAGGAAGGCAGGAGAGGCAGGTATAAAAGACATCATTTCCTCCATTTAGTTGCACCAAATCAGAATTTTAGGGCTAATTAAGGATCATTTAGCATTTTTAAAAAACTGAAGCCCGGAGACATCAAGGTCACACATTAATTAATGGAAGAGCCAGAACTAGATCTTAGACGGCTGCTTCCCATCTTAATTAAGCTCCTTCCTATATACCACACAGCAAAAGACATGGTGTTTTGCATAAGAACTTGCTTGAAAAATGTAGTACAAATTAGCTCTGTTGCAATAGGTTTAGAAATAGGTATTTGAACTCAAAGAACTCAGAATTTCCAGAATCCCTTTCTCAAGTACCCAGAGTCATCCTGAACAAGAGATGTCCCTTTGATTGGCTTATTCAACAGCAGATTCACCAGTTTTGACACCACAGAGGTTTTAAGTACAAAATGCCATTCTTAAGTCTTCTAACATTCCTGGGCTAAGGCCCAAAGGCTCTCAATTTTTACTTAAAACCTAAAACAAGTCTGAGGAAAGGAAATACTAGTTCCTCTATAAAAAACTTGATTGGATTTTGGTTGGAGTTCTGATGTGGGGAAAAACAACAGAACGAAAAGAATGGTTTTCACACCATTTTTATTTCATAACAACATGTATCACCCTTTACTGTAAATACATTTTGTCTATTTTTTTCTGCTGGTGTAAGCTCTGAAAGAAAAAGGACTACATCAGTCTTGTTCATCACCATCTCCCCAAGGCTTAGCACAGTGCTCCAGCACATAGCAGATGCTCAATAAATCTCTGAAGAGTCAACAAACGAGTTTTTTCCATTACTATCTCCTTGGCATATAGGAATGTACCATGCTAATAGAATTAAAATATAGGCCTAAAGTAGAGTGTGGCATAATATGAGCTACTCAATCAGTATTGTTAAATAAGTGAACGAAGTGTTTATTTCCTGGTTATGACTATGATATGCAAAAGTCAGAATATTAGACTTCAAGGTGGAAGGGCTTTTACAGGTCATCTAGTCCAACTACCCATTCAGTGTTTGCATACCTTCCACAAATGTTTCTGGAGAGAATCATCTATCATAACCCACTGATCAGATTCAGCAAATCTAGGACAGAGCCCAGATTCTGCATTAGTAACAAAGGTATCAAGTACATGCCACTTGGTGCATGCCAAAGTTTGTGATCTATTTTGTAATATCACTGCCAAGAGGTCACCCAGCCTAGGTCTGAACTTTTCCTTTAGCAGGTAACCACTGTCTGAGATTGCATCTAAACAGAAGTGGGTTTTTAAAAGTTCTTTCTTATACTGAAGAACTTTTTCATCCACTGGTCCTAATTTGATCCATTGTAACCATTGAGAACAAATGCCTTTTCAACACTGTAGACTATAAAATACTTGAATACAGTTATCAATATGCTGAATACAGTTATCAGTGTACCTCCAGATTCTCCCTGAGTCTTCTCAATGTTCAATATTTGAGACTGAACATACTAACAGACAATGCCAGAATATACGGTAATGGATTCTGACCCAAAACCTTTGCAGCAAAAGTCCTAGAATGGTCAAGACTTGGTCAATGACTGACAGCTTCCCCAATTTTGCCTCCACTTCCAACTCAGGACCAACCAGAGAAAGGCAAATATGTTCCCCAAACCAATCACATAGGAGGCCCTGCTTCTAACGATCCTGCCTCTAGCTTCCCCATGTCGACAGCCTAGGGCTGAGGCATACCTGAAGCCTTCTGGTTTTTCACTGTTAAGCCTTCCCACTCTCCTGCCTGTCTTTGAGTCTGCCAAATGCAAGTGATAGCTGACTCCCTTTTTATAGAAATCTTTGAATAAATAGCCTTCATTTGTTCTTATTGGGTGGTCTTTGTTTATTTTCACAAGTTATCTTTATTTCCTTCAATTGCTTGTAGAGATTTTTTTT
This sequence comes from Delphinapterus leucas, assembly GCF_059928025.1. Taxonomy (NCBI): domain Eukaryota; kingdom Metazoa; phylum Chordata; class Mammalia; order Artiodactyla; family Monodontidae; genus Delphinapterus; species Delphinapterus leucas. The sequence goes on along the minus strand of NC_143135.1, from coordinate 69,020,623 downwards.
TTCTCTACCATTCACTACCTAGTATACTGTCTAGGAAATACTACATGCTTAATATACAGTTGTTGAACTGTGTATTAGTTGAAGAAATGAATGACTATTTTAAGATTTTCAGAACCTTCATAATCCTGGTGGCTCTCCTCTGAACAAGTTCCTTCCTGTTTGTCGATTTCCTCCTTGAAATGTATTGTTCAGAACTTTAACATGGTACCCAAGGCATGGTCTAATCAGCTCAGAGAGGGACTCTCACATCCTTTGTTTTAGGTGATACATACTTTCATTCAAGCAGATGAAGAACACCTTAGCTTTGAATTTGGGAGGGGGAAGGGTAAAGCAGTGATATCATATGACTTTTAAGGCAAGTTTTTTCTTGCTAAACACGCTTTTTCCTTTTCATGAATGCTATGAGTAGAGCCACCTACTCGCTATCTTGTGATTGTTTCATTTTGGGGGATGCTCCAAGGGCAGGGATTTATATTTATTTTCATTACATTTCAGTGTTACAGTTTCAGCCTTGATGTAGGTTGTCATCACTGATTCTTTAAGGAAGCAAACATTCACAGGTGACTTCTCCCCACTGTGAGAGGAACTAGGAAGACAGAGACACAAGACCAACTGCCTGTGTATAGGAAGACTTGCAAGGCAGGCAGGTACAGTAACAGATTGATGAATACATACAGTTCTTTTGGGAACAGAAAGGAGGGGCCCGAATACCCCTTGGGTATTGGACAGCGTGGACTATCACAGAAGACTTCCTGAAAGAGGTAACACCTGAGCATATATTTTGTGATCCTGGTACTGTCAGAGAATATATTCACTATACCTCCCAATTTTGTGTCAGCAGCAGATTTGATAAGCATTACTTGTTTTACATATACAGTTTTTTTTCATACAAGTGATTGTTAAATGTCATAAAGGACAGGAGACAGGACAGAGCCCTCTGGCCTTCCATAATCAAGCCCTTCAGGGTCACAGTGATCTGTTGATTATTTCTTTTATTATAATCAGATGTTAATCCACTTAATTAACCTTACTTTTTTTTCCCACAAAATATGTGGTGAAAAGCCCTATAAAATATGCCAAAGCCCAAGTACATCTCTGTCTATATGTTCTCTGATATACCAGCATATTTGCACTTTGAAGCAAGGCTGGTCTAGCATGCAGTGGTCCAGGTGCATCCACGCTGAGTCCTGGTGGCCACTGCTTCCTCTTCTGGATGCTCACAAACCACTGATAATCTTTTCCAGAGTCTTACCTAAGATTTAGTCAAACACACTTTTACATCAAATTCAGCTTTTGGTCATATTTAATACTCCCTTTTGAAAGTCAATGGTCTAATCTTGTAGTATATTTTCCCTTCTTCAGTTTCTCAGAGATAATTAATAGCAGTTCAGCTGTCTCAGTATCAATATCTGTTCCTAAATCTAGTGAACTTTAAAATAAAATACAAAAGGCTTAGTTTAGCCTCCTCCATAACTGGACAGTACATTATTTATATTTGTATTTCTTCCTTTAGTCAAATGCTGACTAACACTATGCTAATTACTTTCCTGTACTTCCTGTCATGAAGCCTTATAACATCCCATAAAGTAGACCTTATTATTCCAAGTTTAGAAAAGTTGACTGAGGAGCTAAAAAAGAAAAAAAAAAATTCTCTGAATCTTTCAGCATTGGAGACTGGTTGGATTGTGCTGGATAACACTACTTAAGACACGTAAACCCCCGCCCTAACTATTGGGTTTATCCTTGGGAGCAATTCACAAGAGAAAGATCCTGAGGTCAGGACAGCAGTCTGAATGCATTAAGCCAGAAAGGAGGGGGCACATTGAGACTTGCAGGGTAACATATCAGTCTGGGGATCCTAGAGTTAAAATATCAGGACATCATTATTTGGAGATGAAGAGAGAGCGAACTAGAAAGCTGGTGATGTAAATGGAGGCAGTAGTGGCAAGTGTGTTGGGAAAGGGCAGGGGAATGGAATGTGGAGAGAGTCATTCAGAGTAAAAGGGGCTAGAGTAAGATACATGTAATATATGTCACCCCAAAGTCCTTTAACAATGGGCTTAGGTGCTGATTCTTTTTATTTTTTTTTGCGATAGGCAGGCCTCTCACTGTTGTGGCCTCTCCCACTGCGGAGCACAGGCTCCGGACGCGCAGGCTCAGCAGCCATGGCTCACGGGCCCAGCCGCTCCGCGGCATGTGGGATCTTCGCGGACCGGGGCACGAACCCGTGTCCCCTGCATCGGCAGGCGGACTCTCAACCACTGCATCACCAGGGAAGCCCAGGTGCTGATTCTTAAAAGGCAGACCTTCATCAGACAGATAACTATGGTGACCATATGATTTGTTATCCAACCCAGGACAATTTTAAAAGTGAAAGGGGCACTAATATTAATTATTCCAGGACAACAGGTATAAACAGTGGCTGTTCTCGGCAAACTGAAATGTAGGGTCAGTCTATACATCACCAGTCTGGAAAACAGAATGGGATAACAGGTCTATTTAAAAAAAAAAAAAGAGTGAGTTCAGTTTAGGACATGAGAGAAGTCTGACAGAAATGGATCTTCACCTTGGGAGAGAGAAGAGGGGCTTTGCCTTAAAAAACAAATATAGAAGTCATCACGGAGAAAGGGGAGGGAGAGAGGAAGGGAAGCAGGGAGAAAAAATAAAGAGGACACTATTTCATGCAACATGGACAAGCCTAAGAAAATGAGTTTCCAAAAGGCTGATGAGCAATCTTATCAGGTCTTACCTTTTTCAAAATATTCTAATAAAACTCATTTTAAAAATGTATTAACATACTATCTTAGTTATATTACTATTATTTAGTTCTACTAAATGTATAGTGACACAATATATTCAAAGTGGTGAAAGAAAAAAATTTTCAACCAAGACTATTCTAACCAGCAAAGTTATCATTCAGAAAAGATATAAAGAATTTTCCAGAAAAGCAAAAGCTAAAGGAGTTCATCACCACTAAATTGGCCTGACAGGAAATGTTAAAGGAACTTCTTGAAGCTGAAAAGAAAGGGCACTGATTAATAACAAGAACACATATGAAAGAATAAATCTCACTGGAAAGGTAAATATATAGTAAAGGTAGTGAGTTAATCACTTATAAAGCTAGTAAGAAGATTCAAAAACAGGTAGTAAAAATAACTATGATTACAACAATTAAGGGATATACAAGATGAAAAGATGTAAAATGTGACATCAAAAACATTAAATGCAGCAAGGGGAAGAGTAAGAATGTTGAGCTTTACAATGGTATCAAACTTAAGTTATTATCAACTTTATATCAACTGTTATAGATAGCAATTGTTACATGTAAACCTCATGGTAACCACAAAGCAACAACCTATAGTAAATACCCAAAAGATAAAGGAATATAAGCATACCACTAAAAAAAGTCATCAAATCACAAAGGAAGAGAGCAAGAGAAGAAGAAAGGAACAGAGAGGAACTGTAAAAACAGCTAGAAAACAATTAACAAAATGGCAGTAAGTGCACAGTTATCAATAATTACTTTCGGGACTTTCCTGGTGGTCCAGTGGGTAAGACTCCACACTCCGAACACAGGGGCCTGGATTCCATCCCTGGTCAGGGAACTAGATCCCACATGCATGCCACAACTAAGAGTTCACATGCTGCAACTAAGAGTCCACATGCCACAACTAAGAAGTCCACATGCTGCAACTAAGAAGCCCTCATGCCACAACTAAGAGTCTGAATGTCACAGCTAAGAAGTCCACATGCCACAACTGAGACCCAGCACAGGCAAAATGAATAAATAATAAATAAAAATAATTTTTAAAATTAAAAAAAATAATTACTTTAAATGTAAATGGACTAAATCCTCCAATCAAAAGACACAGAGTGGCTGAACAGATAAGAAAATAAGGCCCATCTATATGCTGCCTACAAGAGACTCATTTAGGATGTAAGAACACACATAGACTGAAAGTGAAGGGATGGAAAAAGATATCTCATACAAATGGAAACTGAAAAAAAAGTTGGAGTAGCTATACTTTTATCAGACAAAATAGACTTTAAAACAAAGACTGTAACAGAGACAAAAAAGGGCATTGTATAATGATAAAGAAGTCAATCCAACAAGAAGATATAACATTTGTAAATATTTACACACCCAACGTAGGAGCACCTAAATATATAAAGCAAATATTAACAGACCTAAAGGGAGAAATAGACAGCAATACACTAACAGTAGGACACTATAATACTCCACTTACATTAATGGATAGATCATCCAGACAGATAATCAATTAAAAAACATCAGCCTTTAAACAACACATTAGACCAGATGGACTTAATAGATATTTATAAAATACTCTATCCAAAAGCAACAAAAACACAGTCTTCTCAAGTGTACATGGATCATATGTTAGGTCACAAAACAAGTCTTACTAAATTTAAAAGGACTGAAGTCATATCAAACAACTTTTCTGACCACAGTGTTATGAAACTAGAAATTTATTATACAAGAAAACTGGAAAATTCACGAATGTGTGGATATTAAACAACATGCTACTGAATAACCAAAGGTTCAAAGAAGAAATAAAAAGAGATAGTAAAAAAATACCTTGAGACAAATGAAAATACGTATGTAACATACAAAATTTATGGAATGCAGCAAAAGTAGTCCTAAGAGGGAAGTTTTAGCTATAAATACCTACCTCAAGAAAAAAAAAAGTCTCAAATAAACAATCTAACTTTACACCTCAAGGAACTAGAAAAAGAACAAACAAAACCCAAAGTTAGTAGAAGGAAGGAAATAAAAAGATTAGAGCAGAAGTGAAATAGAGATTAAAAAGACAATAAAAAAAGATCAGTGAAACTAAGCTGGTTCTGTGAAAAAGATAAATAAAATTGACAAACCTCTAGCTACACTCACCAAGAAAAAAAGAGAGGACTCAAAATCAGAAATGAAAGAGGAGATATTATAACTGATACCACAGAAATAAACAGATCATAAGAGACTACTATGAAAAATTATACACTAACAAATTGGACAATATGGAAGAAATGGATAAATTCCTAGAAATATACAATCTACCAAGACTGAATCATAATGAAATAAAAAATCTAAACAGACTGACTGCTAGTAAAGAGACTGAATCAGTAATCAAAAACCTCTCAATAAACAAAAGTCCAGAACCAGATGGCTTCACTGGTGAATTTTACCAAACATTCAAAGAATTAATACCAATCCTTTTCAAACTCTTCCAAACTCATTTTATGAGGCCAGCATTACCTTGATACTGAAACCGGACGAGAATGTCACAAGAAAAGAAAATTACCTGGTGAACACAAATGCAAAATCCTCAACAAAATATTAGCAAACCAAATTCAACAGGCATACACTACGATCAAGTGGGATTTATTCTAGGGATGCAAGGATGATTCAACAACCACAAATCAGTCACTGTGATATGTCACATAGACAAAATAAAGGATAAAAATCATATGATCATATCAATAGATGCAGAAAAAGCATTTGACAAAATTCAACATCCATTATGACAAAACCCCTCAATAAAGTGGGTACAGAGGGGACATACAAAAGTACTTCAACATAATAAAGGCCACATGTGACACGCCTACATCATACTGAATGGTGAAAAGCTGAGTTTTTCCTCTAAGATCAGGAACAAGAAAAGGATACCTACTCTTACCACTTTTATTAAATATAGCATTGGAAGTCCTAGCCAGAGTAATTGGGCAAGAAAAAGAAATAAAAGGCATCCAAATTGGAAAGGAAGAAGTAAAACTGTCACTCTATTAAGATGACACTATATATATATATATATATATATATATATATATATATATATAGTATAAAGACTCCATCAAAAAACTGTTAAATCTAATAAACAAATTCAGTAAAGTTGTAGGATACAACATCAATATACAAAAATCTGTTGTATTTAAATAAACTAATAATGAACTATCAGAAAGAGAAATTAAGCAAACAATCCCATTTACAATTGCATCAAAAAAGAATAAAATACCTAGCAATAAATTTAACCAAGGAGTTGGAAGACCTGTATATTGAAAACTACAAAACATTAAACAAATTGAAAATAATACAGATAAATGGACAGATATTCCATGCTCATGGATTGGAAAAATTAATATTGTTAAAATGTCCATACCACCAAAATCAATCTACAGATTCAATGCAATCCCTATCAAAATCCCTATCCCAATGGAATTTTTCACAGAAATAGAACAAATAATCCTAAAATTTGTATGAAACCATAAAAGACCCCAAATAGCCAAAGCAATCTTGAGAAAGAACAAAGCTGAAGGTATCACACTCTCTAATTTCAAACTACATTACAAGCTATAGTAATTTAAACAGTATGATATTCAGAGAAAAGCAGACACACAGATCAAAGGAACAAAATAAAGAGCCCAGAAATAAACCCAAGCATATATGGCTAAATAACTGATGACAAAGAAGCCAAGAATACACAATGGGGAAAGGACAGTCTTTTCTATAAATGGTTTTGGGAAAATTGGACAGCCACATGCAGAAGATTGAAACTGGACTAATACTTTTACACTATACACAAATATTAACTCAGAATGGATTAAAGACTGGAGTGTAAGACCCAAAATTATAAAATTCCTAGAAGAAAACAGGTGGTAAAGCTCTTTGGCATTATGCCTTGATGATGATTTTTTGATTCTCACACCAGAAGTACAAGGAACAAAAGCAAAAATAAACAAGTGGGACTACATCAAACTAAAAAGTTTCTGCATAGCAAAGGAAATCATTGACAAAATGAAAATGGAGAAAACATTTGCAAATATCCAAAATATATAAACAACTAATACAACTCAATACAAAAAAATATGATTAATAAATGAGCAGATCTGGGGCTTCCCTGGTGGTGCAGTGGTTGAGGGTCCGCCTGCCGATGCAGGGGACACGGGTTCGTGCCCCGGTCCGGGAAGATCCCACATGCCACAGAGCGGCTGGGCCCGTGAGCCATGGCCACTGAGCCTGTGCGTCTGGAGCCTGTGCTCCACAACGGGAGAGGCCACAACAGTGAGAGGCCCCTACCGAAAAAAAAAAAAAAAAAAAAGCAGATCTGAATAAACATTTTTCCAAAAAAGACATACAGATGTCCAAAAGACACATGAAAAATGCTCTTTATTGTTAATCTACATCACTAATCATTAAACATAATGCAAAAAACCCCCACAATGAGATATCACCTCACACCTGTCAGAATGGCTATTATCAAAATGACTAGAAATATAAAGTGTTGGCAAGGATGTGGAGAAGAGAGAACACTTGTACACTGTTGGTGGGAATGTAAATTGGTACAGTTTTTATGGAAAACAGTATGAAGGTTCCTCAAAAAATTAAAACTAGAACTACCATACGATCTAGCAATTACACCTCTGGGCATTTATCTGAAGAAAATGAAAACACTAACTTGAAAAGATATATGCATCCCCATATTCATTACAGCATTATTTAACAATAGCCAAGTTATGGAAACAAAGTAAACGTCCATTGATGGATAAATGGATGAAGATGTGGTACATGTATGTATATGTGTGTGTGTATAGACACACACACATACAATGGAATATTATTCAGCCACATAAAAGAGTGATATCTTGCCATTTGCAACAACATGGATGAACCCTGAGGGTATTATGCTAAGTGAAATAAGTCAGACACTGAAAGACAAATACCATATGTACTCTCTTATATGTGGAGTCTAAGATATATATATATATATATATATATAAGATATAATGTATATATAAACCAAACTCATAGATACAGGTAACAGATTGGTGGTGGCCAGAGGCAAGAGGTGGAGGTAGGAGAAATGGATAAACTGTTTTTTCAGTTTCAAAAATAATAATAAATAAATAGAATTTAACATTTCTGTGGTGGCTCACAAATCCTATTTGCACGTCACATTCTGTACTACACCTGAAACATAATTAGAACCAAACGAGAGAGGCTCCAGCAGAACTCCTAGAACTCACTTTTGTAGACATGTCTATGGTGTCAGCCTGCTCTTTAGTCAATTGTGTCTCCTAAAACAGTAAATGAAAGATTTATCACTTTATGATTTTTAGGTCATAGTTTCATGGTTGCCCTTGTTCAAAATTAATTATTGAATTATAGTTAAAAGTAGCTTTTTCTCAAGCACTTTTTTTTGTTGTCCAAAAAACGTTATTTACTGTCACCATGAGTGTTTGCTGACATACTAGCATTGCAATGCCTATTCTTATTGCATATTTGAGATGGTAGCTCATATTCAGTCCATTCTTTGCTCTCATTTGATAAGCTTAATGTTAGGATGTGGAGGAGGTGTAAATCCCACTATTCCAATAAAGCATGCTTAACTGTACTTATAAAGGCCTTATTCTAAAGCCTTCATTATAATCATCAAAAAAAGATGTTTATAGAAAGAAAATGCAATGTCATAGCTTTCAAGTCTCTATCAATGTTTTATAAGAATTCTAGGTACATACAAATTTAAAATCTCATTTTTTTTATGTTCTAAAGGGAATGGAAATTCTGTTTAAAGATCTACAGTACAGATAAACTTTTTCTTGAAACTTTTCTATGATAATTATTCACATTCTGAGTAACATCTTGGTTCACAGATCGAATGAGGTAAGGAGACAGTGAAATGTTAGCAAGCACTAACCCTCTTTCTTCAGGTGATTTCTACAATCATCTAGAAGCATAAATAATTATCTGAAAAATTATTCCATATTAATACATACAAACATAGGATACAATTAATAGTAAATAAATATTTACACACGCATTAGCTTAGATTTTTTTGTTTGTTTTTTTATATTTCTTTTCTTAAGCCTGTGGGAGAGGTTGAAACTAAAGCAAATCTGGACATATTATAAAGCCACTGAAAAAGTATGAACCCAAAATCAAATTTGTATCTGACGTATATTGCTATCCCATTTTCAACATCTAAAATTACCCTTTGTGCTTTTTTTGACTATTTAAACATTTAAATATTTAATAATTGACTTCCACTAATAACCATAAGCATGGATTCTATAAGCCAATCTCTTAAGACAATTAAAATTCCCTCCTGCCGAAAGGTCTATCTGATGAGAGACTGCAGTGTTAGTACATGTGAGGACAGTCACTTTACCCTTTTTCTATTTAAAACTACAGCCATCTATTTCACTGGATCCTAACAGTGAAGAATTAGGCAAACACTGATAAAATCTGTTTTTCCAATGCTAGAAAACTAAGAAATATACTGTTCCCTAAATATTAGAAATTTCTAATGAAACTTCTAATGTCAGCTTGTTCTGATAACTTCCAAATCTGTATCTGCAGCCTGAGCTGCTGAGCTCCGGACTTCTCTAACCAACTACCTATTCCACACTGACATTCCCATAGGCGTCTATAGGCATCTCAGTCTTCACAAGTTCAAAGCAGAGTGCTAGACTCCCTGTGCCACAAACCTGCTCCCACTCCAGTCCACTCCATTTCTTTAATTGGCACCATAGTTACAGTTACTCAAGATAAAAAAACTCTTCATGATTCTAGATTTGGGTTTTCCTCAAACCCCAGAACCATAGTCCTATTGGCACTGCCTCCAGTATACTAAATTCTGACTACTTCTCACCATATCCAGTGATAAAACCCTAGCCTGAGTCATCCTTATCTCTTGTCTGCTTCCATCCTTATCTCCTATGTGGCTAGTTGCCTACTCAACATCCAGCTTTCCTTTCTTCCATACCAACAGAGCTCTGATGTTATTCAGTGTGGAAATGTATCCAGCGAAAAAAACAACTACATTTCCCAGTCTCCCCTGGAGCTAGGCATGGCCATGTAACAAAATCTGGCCTATGAAATGTAAGCGGAAGTTGCCGTGAAGCTGTTGAAAAGAAGGCCACAGCAGTTGCTGTTGGTGTCCCACACATCTCTCACACTTACCACTTCAGGGCACTCAGCCTACTTCCAGTGGACAGAGCCTGCATTTCTTTGCCTAAGTGTCTTCTCTTGCTACTGGAGTCCTCTTTGCCTCCTGTGTGATAGGCCAGCAGTGACAGGGAATTGAAGCCCTCCCAGGAGCAACCTTCAACCAATAACTGTCGGTTACTGGTGTATAAACATTCATTTGCTCCTTGGATGGAAGAACTCTGAGGAGTGTGATTTACACTGGGTTCCAGAGTTTCCCCATCAGGATTTTGCTCCAGTCACCCTCAGTGGTACTTGGTTTGATAAACTGCCTTTCCTTGTTTTACTTCCCCAACCCTACAGGTGATAGGCTGAAAAATGGCCACCAAAGATGTAAGGTCTGAGTCCCCGGAACCTATTAATGTTATTTTATTTGGAAGAAAGTTCGTTGTATAAATTAAGTGTCTTGAGATGGGGAGATTATCCTACATTATCTGGGTGGGCCCTAAGAAGGAGGCAGAGGGAAATTTGACACACACAAGAAAAGGGGATATGAAGATGAATCAGACACAAATGAGAAGATGCTGGCCTTAAGGATCAGTGATGTAGCCACAAGCCAAGGGATGCTGGCAGTCACCAGAAGCCTGAAGAAGCAAGGAACGGATTCTCCCCTAGAGCATCTGGAGGGAATACAGCCCTGCTGACACCTTGATTTTGGCCCAGTGACACTGATTTTGGACTTCTGGACCACAGAACTGTGAGTAAATGCATTTTAGTTGTTTTAAGCCACTGAGTTTGTTATACAGCAGTCATAGGGAACTAATAGACCATACTTTCATCTCCCAAATAAACTACTTGTATCCAAATCCTTGTTTCAGGGCTTTGGCTTCTGTAGGAACCCCAAATAAAATGCTGGCACGCTCTCTTTTGTTTTTACCCATTGCCCTTCCTCTGCTCCCTTCCTGGAAGGCAGATGTGATGCTGGAGGTGGTTCCGCCAACTTGCAATCATTAGTTGGGGCCAAACAATAAAGCCACACACTGAGGGTGATGAAGCAGAAAGATACATCTAGACTTGGATATACAGCTAATTATTTGATCTTTACTTGGATGGGTAACAGGCATCTCAAACCAAGCTTGCATTTTTTCCAGTCTTCTTTATTTTAATAAATGACAATCTTATCTTTCCAATTGGTGGGACAAAAGCCCACCATCACATCTCCTTCCTGCACACTCCATATTCAATCTATGATTTCTAAATATTATCAGCTTTTCTGTCACAACATCCCCATTTGTCACTATTTCTACCAACCTGATCCAAACCACTGCCATCTCCCACTGAATTAGAGTTCAGCTTGTCTGTCTTTTCTACCCTTGCTTTGCTATGGTCTAGTCTTCACATAGCAACCAGAATGAGCCTTTCAAAACTTTAGGTCAGAAAATGTCACTGCTTTGCTCAAAGCCTTCCAGTGACTTCCCATCGTACAGAGTGAAACCTAAAGTCTTTACCAGGTCTGCAAGGCCCTACAGGACTTGGTTCTATTTGTCTCTCTGAGGTCACCACCTACCACCTTCCTCCCGGCTTGCTCCTCTCTAAACACACTGGCCTTTTTTTTGTTCCTTGAAAATACTAAGTATGTTCCTGCCTCAGAACCTTTGCTTTTGCTGTCTCCTCTGCCTGGAATGCCATTCCCCAGGCCATATTGAATACATATATATAAATAAAATTCATATATATATGAATTATATATATTCATATATAATTCATATATATATGAATTACATATATTCATATATATGAATACATATGAAGAGAACCCTCACTTTCTGTAGGTCTTTCTTCAGATTTCACCTTATCAGATTTACTTTGTAACTCTCTACTACCATAACCTGATTAATTTTTCTTCAAGGCAGTCACTACCATCCCCCTGACAGAATATACCCTCATTTATCTGTTAAAGTCTGTCCCCCCACTGCACTGTAAGCTCCATGAATCCCTGATGGTATGGTAGAGCCAGTGTCAGCTCTGAACTGCCAACCTGCAGAAAAATAAAAACCCTAATCTGTTTGGGTATCGTGTTATGAGACTCTGGATCCTTTATAAAATTTGTGTTCAACAGGCCTTTTCTGAGAATGCACCACCAGAGAGATGGGGTGCTGTCTCACTCCTGCCAGGCCATGGTGGAATCCACGTTCTTGACCAAGCATCTGTTGCTACTTGGGAGAAGGGACTCCTCATTACTGCTGGGTGGCCGGGGGAGGGGTTCAAGCTCCCCACTAGTCCTTTGCCAATACCACCACGGCTGAGAGGGGCAGGGGTGTCCTCATGGCCCCCATGGACACTGTGGGAAGTGGGTGGCCTCGTTATCATTCACCGCTCAAAGTGTCTGTTTTTCTTTGCCATCGTAAGTATGTATGTATCTCCCTGAGATTGTCTGTGATCTGAGGCAAGATTTGGGTATTCTGGGATCCCTGGGCCACAGCACCAAATGTGCCTCATATCCCACTTCAGTTTCTTATATGAATGGGTACAGACTTCATCTGTACTCTGACCAGCTGTCCTTCATGAGTCAGCTGTTTTGCTGATCCACCCATTTTTTCCTATTCTTGAACTTTTTAAAAGTATTTTCATAATTTGAAAATAAGATTAGCACAAGATATTTGCATTTCTGCTTTTCTCTTTTTTAGAGAAAATTTGGAAGCCATTTCACCGCATGATTCTATAGTGCACCTGGCTCTGTTATGCTCTTTTTGTACATAGCTTTTACATGACCTATGGCCCAGTGAGACTGCTTTTTCCCCCGCAGGGGAGAGAACTAACGAGCTCCTCCTGTTTCTATCATTTTCATGTTTTAGCACCTCTCTGTTTCACCAATGATCTGACAAGAGGCTCACAACTGCTCCAAGTGGTTCCAAGGTGCCAGACCACGGAGCATCTGCAATGTCAGGTCAGGGTGAGTGTGCCTGGATCCTGATGTACATGCCTAGGTTTACACATATCATGGCTTATCTCTTTTTCATTTTTAAAAAAATGTAACTTGTAACTAATACAACCAACCTTTTGTAAACATTGTCCTGTAAAAATTACGTGCAAATTATCCTACACAGAGGTAAACTTTAATCTTTGCCTTAACTTAATAGCAGCTTAACGAGTCTTTCAAAGGAACCTTTCCCTTCCCTTCTTTCTTCCCTCACTCCCTCCTCCCCTCTATCTCACTCCCTCCCCTTTCTTCCTAAGTGTCTTTCCCTCCTTTCAAAGTCACTCAGTGAATTCCTACAACCACTTAGCATTGTGCTAACACTTCAGGGTCTAACTTCAAAGTCTGAGATATCAGAATTCTACCCTAGGTCCACTTCACTTTGCTTCTTCAGAGAAACAAGAAACTAGAACTTGTTAAATTTGATTACTCTGGAGAGGAATATGTGTATTTTGTGGGGGATAAATTATGAGGGAGGGAGAATAATGGGGTATAGTCTGGGCCACTCAGATACGAGAATCAATCAAATTAAAAATAATTTTCAATGTGCAAAAATAATACATGACAATTTATTAAACTACAAATATATATTGACTTATATTAGAATTATTTACAAATTATAATTAAAACTGTATTTAACTCATAAGAAACAGGTAAATAAAGTTGTGATTATGAATATGCCTCAGAGGGAAAGGACACTCTAAAGGTTAAGAAAGTTGTATACTCGGGGTCTTTTGTCTTTCCATAAAAATTGTGAATTTTTTTTTTTTTTTTTGCGGTACGCGAACTCTCACTGTCGTGGCCTCTCCCATTCTGGACGCACAGGATCAGCGGTCATGGCTCACGGGCCTAGCTGCTCCATGGCATGTGGGATCTTCCCGGACCGGGGCACGAACCCGTGTCCCCTGCATCAGCAGGAGGACTCTCAACCACTGCGCCACCAGGAAAGCCCAAATTGTGAAATTTTTGTTCTAGTTCTGTGAAAAATGCCAGTGGTAATTTGATAGGATTGCATTGAATCCGTAGACTGCTTTGGGTAGTAGAGTCATTTTCACAATGTAGATTCTTCCAATCCAAGAACATGGTATATCTCTCCATCTATTTGTATCATCTTTAATTTCTTTCATTAGTGTCTTATAATTTTCTACATACAGGTCTTTTGTCTCCTTAGGTAGGTTTATTCCTAGGTATTTTATTCTTTTTGTTGCAATGGTAAATGGGAGTGTTTTCTTGATTTCACTTTCAGATTTTTCATCATTAGTGTAGAGGAATGCAAGAGATTTCTGTGCATTAATTTTGTATCCTGCTACTTTAACTAATTCATTGATTAGCTCTAGTAGTTTTCTGGTGGCATCTTTAGGATTCTCTATGTATAGTATCATGTCATCTGCAAACAGTGACAGCTTTACTTCTTCTTTTCTGATTTGGATTCCTTTTATTTCTTTTTCTTCTCTGATTGCTCTGGCTAAAACTTCCAAAACTATAATAGTGGTGAGAGTGGGCAACCTTGTCTTGTTCCTGATCTTAGTGGAAATGGTTTCAGTTTTCACCATTGAGGACTATGTTGGCTGTGGGTTTGTCATATATGGCCTTTAGTATGTTGAGGAAAGTTCCCTCTATGCCTACTTTCTGGAGGGTTTTTATCATAAATGGGTGTTGAATTTTGTCGAAAGCTTTCTCTGCATCTATTGAGATGACCATATGGTTTTTCTCCTTCAATTTGTTAATATGGTGTATCACACTGATTGATTTGTGTATATTGAAGAATCCTTGCATTCCTGGGATAAACCCTACTTGATCATGGTGTACGATCCTTTTAATGTGCTGTTGGATTCTGGAGGAATCAGGCTCCTAGACTTCAGACTATACTACAAAGCTACAGTAATCAAGACAATACGGTACTGGCACAAAAACAGAAATACAGATCAATGGAACAGGATAGAAAGCCCAGAGATAAACCCATGCACATATGGTCACCTTATCTTTGATAAAGGAGGCAAGAATATACAATGGAGAAAAGACAGCCTCTTCAGTAAGTGGCACTGGGAAAACTGGACAGGTACATGTAAAAGAATGAAATTAGAACACTCCCTAACACCATACACAAACATAAACTCGAAGTGGATTAAAGACCTAAATGTAAGGCCAGACACTATAAAACTCTTAGAGGAAAACATAGGCAGAACACTCTATGACATAAATCACAGCAAGATCCTTTTTTACTCACCTCCTAGAGAAATGGAAGTAAAAGCAAAAATAAACAAATGGGACCTAATGAAACTTTTAAAAATTTGCACAGCAAAGGAAACCATAAACAAGATGAAAAGACAACCCTCAGAATGGGAGAAAATATTTGCAAATGAAGCAACTGACAAAGGATTAATCTCCAAAATTTACAAGCAGCTCACGCAGCTCAATATCAAAAAAACAAACAACCCAATCCAAAAATGGGCAGAAGACCTAAATAGACATTTCACTAGAGAAGATATACAGATTGCCAACAAACACATGAAAGAATGCTCAACATCATTAATAATTAGAGAAATGCAAGTCAAAACTACAATGCGATATCATCTCACACCGGTCAGAATGGCCATCATCAAAAATCTACAAACAGGGCTTCCCTGGTGGCGCAGTGGTTAAGAGTCTGCCTGCAGATGCAGGGGACACGGGTTCGTGCCCCGGTCTGGGAAGATCCCACATGCCACGGAGCGGCTAAGCCCGTGAGCCATGGCCGCTGAGCCTGCGCATCCAGAGCCTGTGCTCAGCAACAGGAGAGGCCACAACAGTGAGGGGCCTGCTTACCGCAAAAAAAAAAAAAAAAAAAAAAAAAAAAATCTACAAACAATAAATGCTGGAGAGGGTGTGGAGAAAAGGGAATCCTCTTGCACTGTTGGTAGCAATGTAAACTGATACAGTCACTATGGAGAACAGCATCGAGGTTCCTTAAAAAACTAAAAATAGAACTACCATACAACCCAGCAATCCCACTACTTGGTATATACCCTGAGAAAACCATAATTCAAAAAGAGTCATGTACCCCAATGTTCATTGCAGCTCTATTTACAATAGCCAGGACATGGAAGCAACCCAAGTGTCCATCGACAGATGAATGGATAAAGAAGATGTGGAACATATATACAATGGAATACTACTCAACCATAAAAAGGAACGAAATTGAGTTATTTGTAGTGAGGTGGATGGACCTAGAGTCTGTCATACAGAGTGAAATAAGTCAGAAAGTGAAAAACAAATACCGTATGCTAACATATATATATGGAATCTAAATAAATAAATGGTCATGAAGAACCTAGGGGCAAGATGGGAATAAAGACGCAGACCTACTAGAGAATGGACTTGTGGACACAGGGAGGGGGAAGGGTAAGCTGGGACAAAGTGAGGGAGTGGTAGTGTATATATGGACATATACACACTATCAAATGTAAAATAGCTAGTGGGAAGCAGTCGCATAGCACAGGGAGATCAGCTTGGTGCTTTGTGACCAGCTAGAAGGGTGGGATAGGGAGGGTGGAGGGAGAGAGATGCAAGAGGGAAGAGATATGGGGATATATGTATATATATATAACTGATTCACTTTGTTATAAAGCAGAAACTAACACACCATTGTAAAGTAATTATACACCAATAAAAACATTAAAGAAAAAAAAAAGGAGGGCTTCCCTGGTGGCGCAGTGGTTGAGAGTCCGCCTGCCGATGCAGGGGACACGGGTTCGTGCCCCGGTCCTGGAAGATCCCACATGCCGCGGAGCGGTTAGGCCCGTGAGCCATGGCCGCTGAGCCTGTGCGTCTGGAGCCTGTGCTCCGCAACGGGAGAGGCCACACAACAGTGAGAGGCCCGCGTACCACAAAAAAAAAAAAAAAAAAAAAAGTTGTATACATAGAAGAGTACTCCTTTAAAGGATTTTTCTGAATTCAGATGTGAGAATGTGCTTTAATATTCATCTGCCTTGGTCTTTGAAAATATGACTTTCACAGCAGATAAAAACATTTTGGTAGATCATGTAGCAGTACCTAGATTTTTAGGAAGGATCTGACAAGATTCTATGAATGAGATCAATGACTCAGATATAAGTCACAGAATAAAGAGTAAATGATTCAGTAGAGAAAATGAGACTTTTGGTTGAAGGTGGATGAACATACAAATTTTGCTCCCTTCCCAAATCCTACTAAAATAAAGCAAAGGAATATTTTTAACCTACAAGGTTAAACCTACAGGACAAAAAAATGGGAGCTAGTATTGGAAAAAGCCAAGAAGCAACCCACTAGATATTTCTGGAAGTAGGAGGTGAACACTGGCTGCCCAACTTATACCCTGTAAGCAGGAGGATTTCGAATCACGTTCTCTGGAAACTGATCAGCCTGAGACAAAGGAAAGAGACTACCCTGATAATCAGACAGTGAAGACCACTATCAACAAGCCCTACCCCTGTACACTGGATCTTCCCATCAGCTTCCGATGCCATTACTCTTAAATAGGAGCAAGCAGTCAGAGATCACAGACATCTGAGGAAAGCAGTTCACACAGTGAGGTCAAATACAAACAGAAAGACATTGTTTGAAGAAAATTATGCAGAAAGAAGAAAACTTCAAAAAATTTATAATTAAGATACTAGAGGTATTAACTCCAGGAAAAACAAAACGTGCAGGAAAGGAAAAGTAATCACAGTATACTATATGGCTCAGAGGTGAAGAGTATTTATAAAGGTAGAGGTATTTATAAAGTCATAACAAGGCAAACAGAATATTGATCCAACCAAAATTATGGTGTATTGAGAGAACGGAGGAATGGTGTGTGTGTGTGTGTATAGCAGGGATGACGAGGTGACCAAAACTGAAAAATCAAGAAGTAGCAATGTAAGCATGTTCTTTAGAGATATGGAGATAAATATCAAAGGATTAGCCAAAAGAAATGAAAGTGGTTGCCTTTCGGGAGTGGAAAACTGGAGCAGGAATAGGAGATTGCTGTTTTTTGGTAACAGTGACAAAGAACCAAATGACTTTTTAAATTACATACATGAGTAACTAAGTAAAGGAAAATCTGGATAAATATTGTTTTTCAGTTAGAAGATATTTTAAAGAAAAAATCCATCATATGTGCATCCACTTATATTGTACAAGGAAAATGACATTTTTCAAAACATCACTCCAGAATTCAGAAATTTTGGGACTCTCTGTGTTTTATTGACCTTAGCATTGCTCAGTGCATTTGTGGAATTCCTATTTAGAAATGACCTTCAGAGATAAGTTTATTAAACATAAGCTTTAATAACCTTAAATATATTAGACTGCACAGCACATTGGATGGTGGTTATACTGAGCCCTTAGGGAGCTGTAGCTGCACTGTAGTTGGTGGAATGATTTCTCTGGAAATGTAATTGATTTCTCTTCTAGAGTAGCAGAGGCTGGGAGAAAGGCAGCACCGTGGAGTAATTGTTGGGGTTTGGAAAGAGGCACAAATTGAAGGATGTGGAGAAATATACTGGAGGCACACCCACAGAATGACTGACTGTAAAGGAGTTAATATAAGAAGCAAGAGCTAATTTCAAACACTTCTTATTCATATTTTTAATGAGTCAAAGGGTGTATTGCATTGATAAAGTAAAGCAATTTACTATGTAAAAGGAACAATGAAATAAACATACAAAAAAGAAGTATTGGAAATAAAAAACATGGTTGTCAATACTAAAGATCTCAAGAGAAGCAATAAAAAACCAGAATGTAATCATTGCTGAAATAAAAATGACAAAATGCAAGGAATTCCTCCAGAACACAGAACAAAAAAGACAATGATGGAAATTATGAGAAAAAAGAAAAAGATGTAGGCATTCGAGTAGATTGAAACAAGATGGTGGAAAATTACTAATCAAAGGAATAGAAGAAAATTTCACTGAGCTGAAGAGATTTGAATCTTCAGTAATAAAAGTGTTCACCAAATGCTGTGAAGGATTATTGAGAAAGGATCTATACCTAGAAAGTTATCTTGGTAAATTTGTAAATTTCAAGGATAAAAAGAAATCCCATAAGCCTCCAGATATGAAAAAAAAAAAGAAAGGGATAACAAAACCTGGAGGAGAGAATGAGACTGGCATTGGACTTTCCATTTTCAACACTACACTTCAAGACCATGGGAGTAATGACTGTTACAGAGTTCCTGTGTAAGGGTAAAAATAAGACATTTGGACATGAAAAAAGTTAAGAAGTACACTACCTATGTTCATTTTTATGAAAAGATTACCTAAGGCAGTACTTCAGTCAAATTAAAAATGAATTTTAAATAAATTAAATTAAGAACAGGGAAAATTTTATATAATAGTAATAAGCGATGCAATAAAATTTACAGCTATTAAAGAGGATTCTTAAAAGAGGAATAAAATAGTTAACATTATCTATATATAATCATTTATATATAAATTAATAGAAATCAGAACTAGAAATCCAGATTATTTCTTGGAGGTGAAGTAAGGGAATGTGGAAGCAAAAACAGTACTAAACGTGAAGTCTTACATAGGATTGAGGGAGGTCAAAGTTACACTAAAAATTCGGGAAGCCAGACTAGAAATCCAAATTTAAAATATTTGTTGGGCTTCCCTGGTGGCGCAGTGGTTGAGGGTCCGCCTGCCGATGCAGGGGACGCGGGTTCGTGCCCCGGTCCGGGAGGATCCCACATGCCGCGGAGCGGCTGGTCCTGTGAGCCATGGCCGCTGGGCCTGTGCGTCCGGAGCCTGTGCTCCACGGTGGGTGAGGCCACAACAGTGAGAGGCCCGCGTACCGCAAAAAAAAAAAAAAATTTGTAAAAAATGTAAATTAAAAACTTATAAAATAGGATGTAGAACTTCTAAGAGAAAAAGAAAAAAAAGAAAACTAGATAAGACTAGCAAATGCTGGCAAAGCAAAAAGGGTCAAATGTTAATATATTAATGATCATAAAATCCTCTTTTTAGTGGCAAAGGCATTCCAATTGAGGTATATATATACATTAATCTAACCATATGCTACTTATAAGAGACACAATATGATATTAAAAAAATATTGCAAACAAGGGTATGAGAGAATAGAAAATGTGTATTGGTCTCTGCCCCCAGTTCTTGGCACAAAGTTCCTAAAACCCTTGTAATTTCCAAGTGATAAGAACTCTAGGGGCATCTCTTGCTCTAATATTGGTCTTAGACCTTGGTTCCTGAAACCTTAGTAATTTCCTGGGTGATAGGAGTGTCTTTTGTTCTAATGAGGCAACTTTGGGCAGGTTCCTAGATGACTCCTGGATGAGGGCTGGTCACCAGAAAGACCAAGTCATGATTAGAAACTTGGGATTTTCAGCCCCGCCTCTCCCCCCTCCATTCCCTTGTGTAGGGAGATGGTCTGAAAATGGAGTTAGTGATCAATCATGCCTACGTGATGAAGCCTCCATAAAAATTCCCAAAGTATGGTGTTTGGAGAGCTTCTGGGTTGGTGACCAGGTGAAGATGCTGGGAGAGTGGCATGCCGCTTCCCATATACCTTGCACTATGCATCCTTTCCATCTGGATGCTCATCTGTATCCTTTAACAAGCTGGATGAAAGTAAGAGTTTAAAGGTAAGTGTTTCCCCTAGTCTGTGAGCTACTCTAGCAAATTAATCAAATCCAAGGAGGGGCTATTGGAACCTCTGATCTGTAACTGGTTGGTCAGAAGCACAGGTGACAAACTGGGCTTGCAACTGGAGCTGAAGAGGGTGGTGAGGAGTCTTGTGGGACTAAGCCCTCAACCTGTGGGATCTGATGCTGTCTCTAGGTAGACAGTGTCAGAACTGAGTTGAATTGCAGGACACCCAGCTGGTGTCCCAGAGAATTGCTTGGTGGGGGAAAAAACCTCCACACATTTGGTGACCAGAAGTGAAGTGTTCTCTGTGAAGGTAAAGGAGACACACAGGGAAGAAAGACACAGTAGGGAAGAAATGGGTTTTTCCCTACAAAGGAATGAAAAGACTGAATTTTTTCCCTTATAAAAGGGATGAAGAAGGCTATTACAGACTAATGCAAATTAAGAAGAAGGCAGAGATGGCAATATCAATATCAGGCAAAGTAGAATTCAAATAAAAATCACTCACTTATACTTGTGAGACATTCTATAAAGTTAAACCATATAATATACCACGAAGATATAACATCCATGAACCTCAATATATTGAGCAACAGAACACTGGACATATAAAATAAAAACTGCCTGAAATAAAAGAAGAATTGGATAAGATTTACAATTAAAGATCTTTCTTAAAATGTGACAGATCAAATAGACAAAAAGGTAATAGTGGATTTGAAAAGCATAATTTAAACATAATAATAATAACAATTAAACAGTTTGGCTATATATGTATAACTTTTTAACCTTTTTTCTTAAGCAAAATATACATTTGTTTTCAATGCCTAAAGGACATTAATAAAAGTTGATCATGTAACAAATCATAAGAATAATCTTAATGAAACTGAACTATCATATAGGTCATATTCTATGACCATGGACGTAGGGGGATTAGAAAGTAATAATAAAAAGATAATTAAACCCCGCCCCCAGAAGTTACATCTCCCAAATATCTCTTGAGTCAAAGAGGAAATCAAAGCTGAAATAATAGATCATTTAGAAATTGAGAGTGGAAACACTAATTCTACGGCCTGCAGCGAAGTTGAGCCCAAGAGGAACTTTAGCTTTAAATGCTTGTGTTATTTAAAGAAATCATGAAATCCAGAAATCATGAAAATAACTGAATACTTTTCAACTCAAAAATCAGAACAGGATAAGTAAAATAAAACATAAAAGGACAAAGAGCAGTAATTCATGAATAAAACAAAAACAAAGTAAAATGTAGACATGGTTCTCTTAAAAAGTCCAATAAAAGTAGTTTATTTATTCATCCTATAGTTATTTATGTTCTGGGCATACACTCTGAAAACAAAAAGGACAAACTTGTCTGATTCCCTTTGTTGTACAACAGAAACTAGCACAGCATTGTGAAGCAGTTATACTCCAATAAAGATGTATAAAAAACAACAACAAAAAACCCCCATGACAAAAATAAATAAATAAATGTTTCATTTAGAAGTTTAGGTTGATAATTATGGCACAAACACCTATAATTGGGAGAAATCTTGGATAAATAAAAATCAAACCCTGTTATAACCTAGATGTCAGAGAATCATGACTCACCCACATCATAAATGTTCTGTGTAAAAGCTCCCACCTCAGGCCTTTGTGTTTTCTGTTCTTCCTGTCTGGAACCGCCTTCTCCCAGACATAAGCTATGCTCAAATGCTGCCTTACCAGGAATCTTTGTTTGACCACCCCATTTTCATCCTCAGCCTGCTTTATTCTTCTTCATATCACATATGAAACATGTTGATATCTCCCACTGTCTCTCCCACTAACGTAAAAATCCCTTGGAGGAGCGGGCTCTAGTGTGTTCACTGCTGTCTTCCTGGTGCTTAGACCAATGAATGGCTCATTGTAGACTTTAGATAAATGAAATCTTTGTCAAATGAAGGTTGCTCCACAAATCATTACTGTGTATATAGGTGACATGGTTTGATAAGCATATAACAAACCCCTGATGAGTGAGGTTTTATCATCTTCATGATCTAAATTTTTACATATTTCTCAATAGTGCATGGGACAGAGGCAAAGCCAACCCGGCTCTCCATTCTTTGGAGACCAAGGTCGACAAGGTCTGGTCCCATGTCTGCTGTGGTAAGTGGTGGCTTTCTCATGGAAACCTCCAGTAATTCTCATTCACTTCTGGTTTGTAATTACATTGTACCCAAATGAGCTCTATGGCTCCCTACTAAATACCAAGTTCTTTAAGGTTTGTTCCTTAACGGTCTTTGTATGAGTCAGAGAGCTTAGCGTTGTGCCTGGCATACATTCAGTCCTCCATACTTTTTTCCAAAAGAATGAAGAGAAACAGCAGTCTCCATGCCTCAGATTTGCAGGAGTGAAGTGATATCTGGTACCCAACCTTAGCTTCAAGACCTTCAATCTGCATCATAGCCCTTAGTGCCATCTTCACACCAGGGACTTAACACCTGCTCCATTCAGAACCCTATCCTGGCTCTGCTATGGATTCCAGGCAGGATGCTCCCCACATCTTTTTCCCATCCATTTCTAATGTAGCAAAATGCTGGGATTGGAGCCAGACGTATCTGCTGAATTCAAATCCTACCTTCTCCACAAACCAGCTGTGTATTCTGGGCCAAGTTCCTGCTTTATCTCTCTTTCTTTCTACCTTTCTGAACTCAGTGTGACAGAGCCTGCTAGTTGTTCACCAATATCCATTCTTTTTCCTTTTATTATAGTACCTCTAAGCTTTAACTGGCCACATGGCTGCCCAGTTAGAGTCTGCATTTCTCAGCCTTCCTTGCAGCTAGCTCTTGCCCTGGGGCTAAGTTCTGGCCAATGCGGAGTGAACAGAAGCAAGGCTTGTCACTTCCAGGTCATACTCCTAAGAGGAATGGTCTTACTCTCTCCTCTTGCCCTTACCCCTTCCCTCTGGCAGGAGCACAGTCATGACGGTGGGAGCTGAAGCAATCACTTCAGGCCCAGAGCTGGAAATCATGTAGTGAGAATGGCAGAGCTGCCCTACCAGCCTTGGTCTGCTCATCTCTGGTCTTGTGGATGAAACAGAAATACACTTCAATCTTTTTTAAACCTCTGTATTTGGGGGTCTCTTTGTCACAAGAGCTTAGACTATACTCTAACTAATACGCTCAATTTTGTTAGTTGTAAAATGAGAATGATACCTAGCAGGGCTGTTCTAAGGAGGAGTATGCAGTAGAATTTTAAGACTTGTGCACCTTTTAGCCTGATGTCAAAGTCACAGTCTGAGCAGAATAACTGAAAGTAAGATATCTGGAGTGTTTGACTAGTGCCAAAGTGAGTCACAGTCAAGATCAGGCACTATAGTATCGCCCCTACCCCCCATGCCTCTCCCACTTTCTCCACTCCCTCTCAACTCCCTAAGCTCTAGGGTCAGCCAGTGGCCAGTTGGCTAATGAAACAGTAGGAAGAGAAACCTTTATGGTGCTGGTGGCAGGGCAGGACAGACATTTGTCAAAAAGAATTTAATTTTTTACAATGGCAAATGCCATACAAACTCTATTCCTTATCTCTTCCTGAAACGTTTGGTAAAATATCCAGTTCTTGCTGCAGTTTTGAGGAGCTAAATCTGTTTTGAGGCTATGTTTACGTTTTGAGTTCAGCCTTGAGGGCAAGCCTGGAGGGATGCTTGGACACTCAATGCAGCAGGAAAGGAGCACGCTGGCCAGGAGCTGCTGCACTGTGGAAACCCAAGAGCACATGAGGCTATGTGGGCATCCATCACCCTAGAACACTGGAAAATTTCACTAAAAGTTGGAAAATGGTGATTTTTGACTACAGATCCATAGTCAAAACTGGAAAGACTCAAACTATAGATTCTTAATTAAAGTCACTTGAATTTCTCCCAACGTCCTCACCAAAAATAATTGGTACATCCTCTATTAATACTAAATTTCAAAATTCACATATCATCAGGGAGATTTTGGCATAATTAAGTACCAACGTAATTAAAAAGCAATGTCTCAGCACTTACTCCACTGTATTATGGGCTTGGTTCTCCATGTCAAGAAACTGCTGCATCTGGTTTGAATTTCTTGATTTTTAATCTGTGAGGAGGAAAAAAAATGATCTAGATTCCTAAAATGCTTACATTTATTAACCTATAGAACAAGAAAATTTTGCTACTGGCAAACCATGTTGTTATATGAGTTTTTCTGAGTGTAGTAGCTCTTGGTTCCACAAAACATAGAAACTTGCATGTGTGCGTGTGCCCCATGCATTTACTGGCTTAGTGATGAGTTGAAATAGATGCTACTGACTGAAGTGAACATTCATTCACTATCTAATGAACAACAGCTTGGTGCCAGGTACTTTGCAAAGTGCCAACACATGAGATAAGTAAAACAGAATTCCTACTCCAGATGGGTCCCAGCTGAAGGTACTCAAGCTTTCCTTCCTGGTGGTTCCCCTAAAGGTCTACCTTTATTTGAGTAGAGTCTTTCTTTGGTCCTGTCTGGACTTAGTTAGAATGAATATGCCATGAGATTTAGGACAAAAAACGTAAAATTGCCTAAAAATAGAAATCTTAACAATTCCTCAGTGGCTCTGTGGGCACCTGCTCACCCTTTTGACAAAATAGGGATGTTAGTACTTCCTAAAGTAAAAAAAAAAAAAGGTTTTCCCAGCAACGTAGTTTTAATTAAAAAGAAAAAAATCTATGAGGATAAATGGACAAATATTGAAAAGGACTTTGACTCCTCTGAATAAAAGTTAAACAGCATTCAAGATGGTAGAAAGAGGAGGAAGACAGGCGGGCTCAAGTCCCTCTCAAATCAAAGGGATTAAAGAGAGACCCTGGAATTGAGAGTGGAGCAGAAGGGCGAGGAGCAGGAATGGGCAATGAAAACTTGACCAGTACGTTCAGATGAATAATTTCATTTTGTAGGTTCTCAAATCCCTCACTTTAACATCAGCGAAACTGAGGCACAGACGAGCCAAGTGACTTGCCCAAAGCCACACAACTAGAACACAGACCTTCCAGTTTAGGGAGAATCTCTGTTCTGAATTCTACAGGGTCAGTCCGAGCCTCTCTCCACCCGCCCCGCAGCCCGCGCCCCCCAGGAGGGTTCAAGGCCAGCCTCCGCGGAACAGCCTGTCTGTTGGCGGTCCCCCGCCCCTCTTGGGCAAGCTGGGCTAAAGGTCGAGGGTCCGAGGAAGGTTACCTGCGCCGCGCCGCGCTCTCCCGAGAGGTCTGAAGCCCCGAGAGTAGGAACGCCGGGGCCACCGCCAGCCCGGCCCGCCCCGAGGGGCCCCGCCGCCCGCCTCCCGGGCCCGCCCGCCCGCCGCGCGGCCTCCGAGGCCGTTACGGCCTCTAGCTCCCGGCCCGCCGCCGCCGCAGAGCCACCGCTGGCTGCCATGGGGACGCGGCCGAACTCGCTGCTGCGGGGGGGGGGGGGGGGTGAGGCGGGGGGGGTGAGGCGGGGGATGGGCTTGGCGGCGCGGCGGGCTGACCCGCGGGAGGCCGCGGCTGGCGCGCCTTGCCGGGCTACCCGGGACCTCGCCGCCCTGCAGTTTTGGGTGTGGGGTCTGCTCAGCAGGCGGAGGGCTCCCCGCGACCACATTCTGGGTGCTGTCCTCTTTGTGGCTCCCACTGCTTAGCAGGGTGTCCGGCACTCGACGGGTTCCGAGAAATATTTGTCGAATGAATGAACGAAATAACGAGGGAACAAAGTGTAAACAGCTGGGGGGAGGGAGGGTTCTGCATCCATGTTCCTTAAATCCCCTGGCTTCCCCCCTCTCTTACCCACATTTGAAATGATACGAAAAAGAAATAGACTTACGGCAAAGAGAGCTGCCTTTCGAGTCGCTAGTGTCCCCAGCTAGGAAGAGCTGGACTTTCAGCAGCAACTGTACCTGTCTTTCCCGTCCAGCGCACTGGGTCCTTAGAGCAGCTCTGCGAGTTAGACGGAGCAGATAGTATTGCTTCCCTTTTAGGGAGAAGGAAATGCCTCCTAAGTGGGGGAACACGGACGGAACTCAGAGTGATTGATTCCAAATTCTTTCTTTTTTTCACCAAATTCCAAGTATAATTGATGACAGAAGCTCTGTCTCATGGTTCTGATTTCAAAGAAATGATAGGAAAGAATATATGCATAAATACTTGTACATACACACACACACACATATATATATATATATATACCCTTTTTTTTCCTACTGATACCACGAATGATATTTTAAGCAATTAGATTTTGTGTTTGGAAAATATTCTAGCATCTATTTTAGGGACAGAATTCCTTGCAATACATTCAGTCGATTAATTCCTAATTCTTAAAATCTTTTATTTGCACTCCACTTTCATAATATTAACATTAATTTGTTACTTTAATATGGCTATCAATTTAATACTGACCTCAATTCCTCCATCCAAATTCCACCTGAATTTCAAAAAAACATTTGCTGTTACTTGACAAATTGAGTTTCATAGATGAGTTGTGTAAAGTAACTCAGGTCATTAGTGCTAATAAGTGTTTCATGGTTCTCATTATGATTGAATGAAGAAAGTGATCATTTTATCTTAACTTGAGACCTTCCATTATTCTGTAAACCTTAGTCATATTCTCTATTCTTGTCTAAACTGAATGGATCAATGTATTTATTCTGACCCCAGGAAGGGAAAATGGAACTAGGAATGAAATTTAATGAAGTTTCAGGATGCCCAATATCACTCATGCTGTGTAGCTCTTTACCATTGGTAAGTACTTTTATGTTCATTAGTTCCTTATATGCTCAAAATGTACCATGCAACACAAGTGTAACAGGCGTTATTATAGCTCCTTTTAGCATATTAGGAACCTAAGGTTTAGAGAGAATAAAAAAATTTTGTCCAAGAGGATACATCTAGTTCAAGTGCAGCTAAGATATGAACCAAGATCATCTTACTTCAAATCCAGTGCTCTTCAAGCTCTGTCCTAAAATTGAGGTTGAGTAGGTTTCTTTAGCAGTCAGAATCTTGCACAGGTAACTGTAGATGTATTTAAAGCCATATTTTCACAAGAAAGAATGAATGTGAGCAGGGCTTGCAAAGCATAGGTATGTGAGAGTTCACATACTATGACAGATTTAAAGAAAATTTCAATACAGAATAGAAATACCCCATTCAATTTAATAGGAATAAAGATTTCATTTCAGGGTGAGACCTAAAACTTAAAATGCAAAGACCTATCCTCCCCCGCTCCTCACTGCTCCATGACTCCCCGCCATCAAGTAAGAACTGCAAAGCCTTGAATTTACCCTGAAATGTACCTATTATTAGATCTTTTCAGGTGAAATTGTTTTGAAAGGGATGAGGGAGAGGATCGAGGATGGTCTTTGGAAGAAAAGCTAAGGGATGAATTATGTAGAAGAAATAATAATCATTATAGACTGAACCTTAAACATTGAAAAACCTTCATTAACAAAACAGTTTTCATGCCAAAATTTATAATAGTAGTACAGAAAACAAACATACAACTTTAATATATGGAAGGTTATATAAATTATCTTTATGTCTGTCTTTTTATCAACATGGGAATATTTATTTTTATATCATTTTCAAAAGAAGGCTAAAAAATTATATATATATTACAATGAAAAGTTATGACTACCTTATGCATGGAAAATATTTTAGAAAAAAATTTTAATAATAATAATTATGAAATAACCATAGAATTGGAAGAATTCATTAAGGGCACCTAGTCCAACCCTTCATTTTATATAAAGAAACTCAGACCCAAAGAATTAAAATGATTTGACTAGTTTTATTTCTAGTTAATGACAAAAATAGAGATTAGAATCCAGGTTTTTTCCTTATGGTATCTTGCCACTTCTATAAGTGGAAGCAGGTTAAGGGAGTTTTCTGGAGATGCTTCAATGCATACTCCAGTTGAGAAAATAGCCATTCAGGAAAAGGAGATTCGGTCTTTAGAACCAAGGCCACCCTAGAGACAGCACTGTCCCATAGAAACATAATGCATACCACCTATCCACCCATGTAATTTAAAATATTCTAGTAGTCAAACTTAAAAAGTAAAAAGAAACAGGTGAAGTTAATTTGAATGTATATTTATTTAACCCAACATATCCAAAATATGTTTTCAACATATAGTCAGTATAAAAAATTGAGATATTTTACATTCTTTTGTTCTATACTTAGTCTTCAAAATCTGGTGTGTAGTTTATACTTCCAGCACAATCAGTTCCTAGAGCCATATTCAAGTGCTGAATAGCCACACATGACTGGTGGCTACCATATTGGACAGCATAGCCCTGGAATACAGGTGCCTGGTCAATGTACTAAAGCCTTTTGTTAAGTGTGAAGCCTCATACAATGAGAGAGATTCTAAGTAATTTGGGTGTGATTTGAGAGGGACTATGAAAGTCTCCTCCCTCAAAATCCTCATTAACCTTCTCTGCATTGGGAGAGGGATTGGAGAAAAGCATAACTAGGCCCCTTAGCCAGGCAGGGTGAGGCCTTTCACTGCATCATGACTCACAGTCCTGTCAATTCTCCTCATCAGGGCTGCTTCTCCAAAGAGAATTCAGACAATTCAGGTTTGATGGAAGGGCCTCTTTGTGTCGGCTGGCCAGGGGCCCAGGTGCCACAGAAGCACGTCCTCCTGATGGGAATTAGGAACACCGGATCTCATTTTAGGTTCAGAAAACAAAACTAAATTTTTTGGAAAATGGATTCCATGATTTTTTCCTATAGTTTTCCTTCTTAGAGGTCCTTAGTGTTTTGCTTTGTGGTTTTGGAAATGTAACCCTCTCTTGGATATTAAAGGGAACCAAAGATTTTTTACAGTCTTGAGCTAAAGTTTCATAGATGGAATAGCTTATTTCCTGGAATCAGGCATGGCAGGGTTAATGCTGAAGTGAAAGGTTCCCAATGGGGAAGACAAATTTGGAGCCAGGGGTCAACTCTTTCCAAAAGCTCATCTCTGTTAAAACATTTCAGGTCTCGAGCTAATATGATAGTGAGAAATTATTGGGTCAAAATCGAAGAAAGGCAAGAACCTAGAGAAGTGAGCCCAGAGCTCAATGCTGCTTTTGCCTGGAAGGCATTCGATGTTCTGGAAGGAATAACCACAAAACTGAGCGGCAGTTCTGGTAGTCTTGGGAAGCAAAGCGGCCAAAAGACAAAGCCTGGGCTCACCCCAGATAAGGAGTCAATAAATACCCTCTGCCTTTAAGCTGGAATCCCAAAGAGCTTTGCCCTCAGGAAAATGGTGAAGTGGAAATAAATCAGTCCTCTCACTAACCTGCAGCCCAGCTTTGGATCACCTAAGTAATTCAGGACAATCTCAGTCTCTGAGCATGGATAAGGCAGTGTTGGACTGGTAGATTAAGACACCTGGAGAATGTTAGCAAAAATTTTCTCTGGTGAAGATTAAAATCATTCTCAAATTCTTCCTAAGAATAATTTCTCAAATAGCAGAACAGACGCAAATATAATCTAGGAGCAGGAAACAAGATACCATCAGGGAAAACTGGTAGAAAGTACAGACCACAGAAACAGAACCACAGAAGATTTATATATTGGAATCAGACAAAGATTATAAAAATATGGATAATATGATTAAAGAAATAAAAATAAGATTGAAAAATCTGTATGGAGTGCTAAATATAAAAAGCAACTTGGTGTATTTGAAAAGGAACCAAATAGAAATTCTAAAGCTAAAAAAATTACTAATAACAAAAATTAAGAACACAGCAGATGTGTGTAATAGTAGATTTGATACAGGTACAGAGAGAATTTGTGAACTGGAAAATAGATCAGAAGAAATTTTCCAGATTGTAGGGAAAAGACAAAATATTGGAAAATATTTTAAGATGAAGGTTTACAACTTTAGTACTTATTAATAGAATTATTTGTTGTTATGAAAATAAAAATATATACTATATATGAAAGTATCTAGTACATGCCCTTGCATTTAGTGGGTACTCAAGAAGTATTTGTTGAATTTGAAATTTGGTTATTTCACAAATCATCTTTGTCACTTTTTATAAGTTCCATTTCTTTGTCAAAGTGTTCAGGTTTTTCTTTTAATTTTTAAACATATTAATCATAGTCATTTTTTATTCTGTGTCTTATAATTCCAATCTGAAATTTTGGGATCTATTACTGCTATTTCTTATCATGTTATCTTATTTTCTTGTATGTTTTATGAGTTTTGACTATAAGATAATTTGGGGGAGGATTTATTTCTGGGACATCTTTGAGGCTAGAATTGAGGTTAAATTCTTCCAGAGGATTTGCATTTGCTTTTGAGAGTTGCCTTCCGGCATAACCAACCCCAAATTATTTTATATTAAATTTTTGACAGGAGATTTTTAAGACAACACAGGTAATATGAATGAATGAAAAATAAGTGTAGGGACAACTATGATACAAATTTCCAGAGAAAGAATTTTCCTTCACTTAGGGTCAAAGTTAAGATAGGTATGTGTTCTGCTGTTCCATTTTTGTGACAAAAAAATAAGTGTCTTTTATTTTAGAATAGTTTTAGATTTACAGAACAATTATGAAGATAATACAGAGAGTTCCCATATACCCCACATCCAATAGCCCTTATTATTGACATCTTTTATTAGTATGGTCCATTTGTTACAATTAATAAACAAATGCTGATGTATTATTATTAACTACAGTTTGTACTTTACTCAGATTTCCTTAGTTTTTACCTAACATCCTTTTTTTCTGTTGCAAGATCCCACCCAGGATAACACATTACCTTTAGTTATCATGTCTTCTTAGGCATCTCTTGGCTTTGACAGCTTCTAAGAATTTCCTTGTTTTTGATGATCTTGACAGTTTTGAGAAGTGCTGGTCAGGTATTTTGTAGAATGTCCTTCAATTGGAATTTGTCTTGTGTTTTTCTCATGATTAGACTGGGATTATGGGTTTGGGGGAAGAAGATCACAGAAGTAAACTGCCATTTTCATCACATTGTATCAAGGGTACCTACTGTCCACATGGTTTATGATTGTGGGTGTTGATCTTGGTCACCTGATTGAGATAGTGTTTGTCAGGTCTCCCCACTGTAAAGTTACTCTCCTCTCCCTTTCCACTCTGTGCTCTTTGGATGGAAGTTATTATGTAGAGCCCACACTTAAGGAGTAAGGAGTTTTGCTCCATCACTTCCTTAAGGGTAGGGTATCTATATAAATTATTTGAAATTCTTCTGCATGGAAGTTTTGTCTCCTCTCTCTCATTTATTTATATCTGTATGGACTCATGGATATTTATTGTATACTTTGAATTATAATTCAAAGCTTTTTTATTTAGTTTGTTTCTCAAATTGTTCCAGCTTTGGCCATCGGGAATTCTTTCAGTTAACTTCTATGTCCCTTTGACATACTCTCATAATTGTGGGTTTTAGTTTAGTTTAGTTTGGGGTTTTTTTGAAGCACTTCATGACTTTCTGGCATTATAAGATGTTCCAGGCTCATCTATATCTATAAATATCTATATCTACAAGTATCTATGAATGCTTCTGTACGTAACCATTTGTTTCTTTATTAGGCTAAACATGAGTTCCCATTGTAATCTCCAACTAACCTATTATGTGGATCATTCTAACCTCCTCTCCTTGCTTATGTGTAAACTCCTACTCCAACAGGAAAAAACTGGCTCCCACCATCCACCATCTATTTACTTAATTACTCAACTGCATAAGTATACAGGTATCGCAGTATTGGAAGCGTTAACCTGTATCCTCTGAAAAACAACTTAATCAGTTAGAGTACAGTACTTATGTACAGTTAATTTTGCCTTTTTTACAGATTCTATTCATACCTAAAGTTACTTAGATCAGTACCTTTTCCCCTTACCTCTTTCATACATTTATAATACAGTTAGAATGTCACATTTTGCATTCCATCCTGGGATCCTTCAACCCCCTAAATCACTTTTTAAAAATTTGTATGCATTAAAGTTTACTCTTTGTCTGTCATTTACTTTTATAGTGAGAGTAGACTTTGGGGATCCCAGTTTTTTGCAGGGGTCTTCTATTGGAATCCTCACCTGGGCTGGTCCTGGGCTTTATATCCATTGCCCTTCTGCCCATAGTCATCACAGTGTAAGAAGAAACACTCAGGGCAAAGCTGCTGTTAGCATTCACTCCCTTGTTAGAGGTCTTGCTTCTACTTGGGTTTATAAATCTATCGGTTCCGTTCTTTCTTTCCAACTCAGCAATATATTTATATTTTATATTTTATTTGTTTTGATAAGGAGGGTTGTTCAGTATACCTAATCAAACATGCTGCCAGAAATGGAAGTCTTTTCTACATTATTTAAATTTTTTCATATCATATTATATATAAATGTTCTTTAAGTTTCCTCAGCTCTTTATTTTTAGAAACAGCAACAGTAAAAATTATGAATGAGTTAAATAAATAATGCTTCAAGATCAGCCCCCATCTGCTATAGATAGTGTTGTTAGTGAGAGATTAAAGAACAGGCTATAGCAATGTGTAGAGTAAGAGAATATGGCTTTAAAATGTATTTAGAACACAGATTTTATATTAGGAAATCTAACTATCATTATTTTATTGTTATTTAATTTTATTGAAATGACTTCTATGAATTGAGAATTACTTTCTGTGTATCTCTGAGTGTCATGTTTCCTAGTTATCCTATAAACAGTGGTTAATGTGCAGGTGGCTGAGTAAAACTGAATTAGAGATACATGAAGAAACAAATTTCAATGGATAAACATTCTATCGTCACCATGAGAGACTGCAGCTCCTGTTTTAGAGAGATACCAGTGTTTTATCCATTTTAGTGTCACCCTTCAATGAGCATGTGAAACAACATGAAGGTTGAAGGAAAGTGACTCCTAGTACCTTTGTTTCTTAGGTTTGTGTTGCAAGATTACTCATCATGTTGCCACCATTGTTCCTCTTTTTTGTTCCTGGTATAAAGCATGTTAGCACTGTCCCTGTTGCTACCTAATATGAGTTGTTATGCCTATAATAAAACGTTATTCCAGGAGGCATCTGAGTTCAGTGTTGAGGGAACATGAGTTTGCCACATTCAATAGGAAAAAAGAAAACCAGAACGTTTTTCTCTTTTCCTTTTCCTGGACAAAAATGATGAAACCTCTTAGATACGTCTCAGAAAAGGAAGCAGAGAAATATGTACCATGAAATCTAGTTCCCAGTGCCCTTACATAGAGAGCCGCTTACTCCCCACCTGCTTGCATTCTACAGTGCTCGATTCTACAGAAAACTTGTTAGAAAACAACTTTTGACAATTTAGGGATTGATCATCTCTAAAAAATAAATTTACATCATTCTGATGGAACATTGTGGAGTGTCACCTGAAAAGGATACTTGCCTTCAGTTTATGGTAACCTCAACATCCAGAAACCAAAATTATCTCTGAAAGTTTGTAAATTGCTTTGTAAAGAAGGCATCAATCTCATTATCATGGGGTTGTGCCGAAATTCATTATGCAGTCCTATATCTGAACTGACTGGGAGAATTTTCTCAGCTTGACATAGATCCTTAGGTGGTAGAGACTGATGATCATTGTGAGAAGAAACCACATTTTCTTTTTTTTTTCTCTTTTCATTGTTAAATGTTTCAATTGCATTTCTCACTTTAACTGGGGCTAAGTCACTTACCTGTCGATGGCTGAATTAGGTTTGTTAACAATGAAGGAAAGGAAATTCATTCTTCTGAAAAAAGAATCAATAGCAGTAGACAGTGCCCTCCAAGCAGGAAAAAATATATAATTTCAATGTTCATCATTTAAAATTGTGGAATTCTTATCTTGAACCCTTCTTTTCCTTTGAATATACAATATTAAAATACAACTATACAAGTGATTTATTTCTGAGAAATTCAGCTGAGCATTACAGAAAGAAGATGGGCTTTGAATTCAGACAGACGAGAGTTTGAATCCCAACTCTGTTATTTAACAGCCATATGACTGGCTAATTTATTTAATTTCACTGAATATTAGTTTCCTCCTTTCCATAGTGGGAAATAACAGTAGTTACAGGGCTGTAGTAAATATTAAATTAGGTCAATGATGTATTTAATGTGCTGTGCTTGTCACTCAGTAGGTACCTAAGAATAGTTGGAATTAGCATCACTACATGGTTGTTTCTATTGTAGTGTTATTATTTGTTATATAACTATTCTGCTGTGTTTTATATATTCAGAGAGAAAAACTTTTAGAAGCAAATTAGCCTGGACAAGTTAAAATAAAGAGCTTATTCAGAGAACCTGAATGATAATTAAATATTGATAAAGGGAAAGTGAAAGGTAATTAAATTAATTGGTTGCTAAGGTATTTTTCCCAATTAAAAGTCAATCCCATGGGGTTAAATAAAGACTTTCTGTGTGTCGAAATTTCGTTTATTATTCCATTATTCATCCATTCAAAAACAGCACATTTATGTAATGTGAACTATATGCTAGGCGTTGTGGGAGAGGAAAGATCAAGGGGTAGGAGCATGCAAAGAGAAATTCATATGATAAGCAAGGTGCTTTTTTCAAATCATAAATATATAAAAAAATGCTCATCCTCACCAATAAAGAATACAAATTAATAAAACTATCAAATAGGATTGAGAAAAATTAGAAAGACTAATAACATTTAAAATTGGCAAAGAGAGAGAGACATTCTCATCTACTGTTTGGGAGAGTATAAATTGTTACAATTATTCTGGGGAGGCAATTTAACAATATCTACCTAAATTTAAAATGTGCAAGCCTAAAATTCCAATTTTAAGAATTTATCCTATTGAAATAATTTCTTGAGGACATAAAGATATACATATAAAGAGGTTTTGTTGCAGCATTGTTTATAATAGCAAAAAAGGAAGGGGGAGAGCAACAGAATAGTGTACACCTGTATTAGCTATATATTGCTGTGTAACAAATTACCCCCAAAATTATCAGTTGAAAACAACAAATATCTATTACCTTATTTCTTTAAGGGTCATGAATTTGGTTTTGGCTTAGCTGGGTGCTTCTGGCTCAGAGTCTCTCATGAGATTACAGTCAGGATGTTGACCAGGACTGGAGGCTTTGAAGACTTGACTGGGACTAAAGGATCTGCTTCCAAGATGGCCCACTCCTGTCTGTTGGCAGAGGACCTCAGTCCCTCTCTACATGGACCGTGTGAACCTTTCCATGGAGCTTCTTGAGCATCCTCATGACATGGCAGCTGGCTTCTCTCAGGAAAAATGATCTAAAAGACAGCAAGAAGGAAGCTGCAATGCCTTTTATGAACTAGTCTTGGAGATCACACATTATCATTTCTATAATATTCTATTCATTAGCACCAAGTCACCAAATCCAGTCTAAGCTCAAGGGAAAGTGAATTAGGCTCCATTTTTGGAGGGAAGGGTGTTGAATGATTTATGGATGTATTTTAAAACTCTTTAACTTGTCCTCTGGCCACAGATTAAAATTATTCTCACATAGAAAATATACTCATCTCCTTCCAACACCCCCCAACCAACCCTGTTTCAAAAATTTATTGCATCGGTTTAAAGTCCAGAAACATGTCAACTTAATCAGATCCAGGTGAGGCTTCGGCTTGTCAGGTGTCATTCCTTAAGTGAAACTCCTTGAGTATGGTTCCTTAGATCTCAAGCCCTGTGAACTAAAGAGACAAGTTATCCATATATATATACATCCATATACACACACATAAATACATACATGAGGGGATAACTCATCCTATATATATACATATATATATATATGTATGTATATATATGTATATGTATATATGGGACAGGCACAGGATAACCACTCTGGACATTCTTGTTCAAAAAGAGAAAAAATGGGATGTCCAAAGCAGTCACTGTTCCATAGCAATTCTGAAATCCACTCAGCTACATGTTAGAAGTTCTTGATTCAAACTCATTCCTACTCCTGACCAGGAATGATTGTTCATGGCTCTTGGCTTCAAGAACCTCTGAAGGTCACCTGGTACATCAGGTAGATTTTCTACTTTCCTGATTCATTCCTTGAAAGTTAGCCTATTTTGGAGCTGTGTAGTTTTCTCAGTAAAATTTTGGAGTTCCAAGTGCCTGTTTTCATTGTGTACTATCTCCTTCATTCTAAGCTGGTGTTATTTCTGTAATTATAATTATTTTTAGAAACTCTGTGGGCCTCCCATGAATCTTATCAGGGTTCACTTCATTAGACAAAAGCCACACCCACAAATCTCTTCAAGGTAAATTCTTCTCTACCTTGAGCTTCTGCTGAACTATGGAAGGATAGTATCCTTTAGCTTCTTCAAAGCTCTGTTGTTTGAACAGTTCTCTGAGGCACCATCTTAGATCTTCCTGAGGTCATAAGCAAAGTATTTTAAAGCTATACTCTTAGCCTCATCTCTAAACTAGGCTTTCTTGGCAGTGGCCTGGAATTGATCTTTGCTACAAACCCATTTCTTCATTTTAGTTTTGTTTGCCATCTGCAAAGACAGAATTTTTAAAAACCATCCAGTTCTGGCTTCTTTGTGTTTAACAATCCTTCCTTTGGATTCTCTGTTTCCTCTCATATTTCATTACAATCAGCAAGAAGAAACCAGGTGGCACCTTCAGCATTTTACCTGGAAATGTCCTTAGCTAGATCACCTGGCACATCAGGTACATTTTCTACTTTCCACATTACCACAGGGGACAGTCTTACTAAACTTTCTGCCACTATGTAACAAGGATCCCCTTTTCTCCAGTTTCCCTAAAGCTGTTCCTCACTCTCCTGTAAGCTCTCACCCTATGGCAACCAGGCCTCTATTGATACTTTCTGACACTCTCCTAAAAGCCTTTACAGCCTTTGCCCACTGCCCAGTTCCAAAGCCACTTCCACAGTTTTAGGTACTTATTAGGATAGCACCCAACTTTCAGGTATCAAAATCAGTACCATTATCTACTGCTGTGTAACAAATTACTCCAAAACATAGCAGCTTATAACAACCATTTATTATATCACAATTGCTGTGGGTCAAGAATCAGGAAGCAACTTAACTGGGTGGCTTTGGCTCAGGGTCTCTCATGAGATGTCAAGATGTCAGTGGAGCTGTTTTCACTTTTGTAAATTGAAGTATAGTTAATTTACAAAGTTGTGTTAGTTTCAAGTGTACAGCGAAGTGACTCAGTTATATATATATATATATAATCTTTCTCAGATTCTTTTCCATTATAGGTATTACAAGATATTGAGTATAGTTCCCTGTGCTATACAGTAGGTCCTTGTTGATTATCTATTTTATATACAATAGTGTATATATGTTAATCCCAAACTCCTAATTTATCTCCTCCTCTCCCTCCCGTGGCATTCTTTTCTTCAGTGGGGCTGGGGAATCCACTGCCAAGATGGTTCACTTGAATGTGTACTGTCAGAGGGCCACTGTTCCTCACTGGCTGTTGGCATGGGACCTTAGTTCCTGGCCATATAGGTCTTTCTTCAGGGCTTCTTGAATGTCCTCATGACAAAAAACTGGCTTCTCTCAGAATGAGTGATCTGAGAGAGAAAGAGAAAAGGGGAAGCTGCTATGCCTTTTATGATCTAGTCTCAGAAGTCACATAATGTCACTTCCACCACATTCTATTCATTAGAAGCGAGTCACTAAGTTCAGTCCACACTCAGGGGAGGGGAATTAGGCTCCACCTTTTGGAAAGGAGTATCAAGAATTAATGGACTTCTTTTACTTTGTGAATGTATTTTAAAACCATATCGATACCCATTAAAAATAATGAGGTATGTTAAAAAATACTAACTTAGAAAAGCATTGTTGATATATCATTAATTTAAAAAAACAGAGCAAGCAATGATATATATAGCGTGATTTTTTATTTTGGGAGAAACCGACCAAATCTTACATATGTAGGTGTAAGCATAAAAGTTTCTAGAAGCTTACAGATGAAAATGTTGATAGTACTTACAGAGGTATGGTAGGTGGTTGGAAATGAGCCTAGTGGACTGCAGAGGAGTGAGTTTTACACATTACATTGAAAAAGAGGAATAATTACAAGTAATTTTTTTACTCTTTCTTTGTGTCTTTCTGTGATTCCAAACTTGCTAAAATAAACATGTATTGCTTATATAATTAGAAGGTAGCAAGTGTGCATAACAGGGAGAGATTTAACTTTTAGCTATAAACATTGGATGGAGATTGGAAGAGAATGGAGATGAGACCTTACCCAAATCTCAACATAATGATCAAAAGCCCAACAGGAACACCAGTTTGTTAGTACTGAAGATCTGATTTGTTGAAAGTGGATAAAATCAGCCCTGTAAATTGTGAAAAACATAATTTCAATTCTATCTGTTGGACCACAGGGTGTTGACAATATTTTAAGAAAGAATATGTAACAAAGGATTTCTGACTAATACAGCAGATTGAAACATGCCTTCCCTACTCTCCTCTCCTGAAATTCCACTACAATGTCAATAGAAGATGAGATAGACACACACACACACACACACACACACACACACACACACACACACACAAATAGAAGAAGAGGGGAGAGGGAGGTAGATATTGATAGAGAAAGAGAGAGGAAGAGAGAGAGAGATTGCAAGAGAGAGAGAGAGAATGAGAGAGAGAAGGAGGAGAGAGAAAGGGAAGGGAACAGGAAGAGAAAGAACAAGAAGGAAGACAGTGGTGTAATTTTGGCAGCTGGAAAGCTGATGGATTAGTGGTGACTGACTACTTAGGCCAGGGGAAGCTGAAATCTAAGCTTACAAGAGCTGAAGCTAAGAAGTATGTCAACTTATGCCAGGGATTTCCAAAAAAGAAAGCTCAGGAATTGAATCCACCGAGTACTTCAAAATATTGGGGAACAGGTAGGGAAGAAAACAGAGTGTTGATTGAACATCTACATAGGGTGTACCCAGATCCTTCCCTCTATACCATTCCCCAGCTGGATAACTGCCTCTTCTTGAATCTGGCAGAAAACTAGAGGTTTACTCTCTGGAGATGTCAAACCAGAGGTCTCCGGACTTAGGACATTCAGCAGAGAGGAGGACGGAGTACCATACCAAAAACAGGGGAACTGAATGAAAGCCTCTATTCTAAACAACCTCTTCCATGGCTCAGCTCTTAGAATGCTGGCAGTCATATTTAAAGGCAGGAGATTAGAGGATTCCTCTCTGAGGAAAGTGATCAGCCAAAGAGGAAAATGAGAAAAACAAAATAAACTACTTGCACTTGGGAGACCCCTAATGAAATGGCTGTGTTCTACTCAATTATCCTTCAGTGAAGCCAAGTCTTTAATAAGCCCTATTCTCTCTTCTCACAATTTTAAGTCCTCTTTCTTAAATATGAGCAAAATAAGAATAACAAGAGATTTGGGGAAACTTTTAACATCAGAGAGACCAAAACAAATAGAAAAAGGTAGCACAGATGAAACAATATAGGAAGCAGAAAAAACAAAAACAAAAAACTATAATCATCTTCAGGGATGATTACATCCCTGCATTACATCCATGACACATGCACACAAAAGTTATAAAAAGAACATTTAGAAAACCAAATAGACCTTAGAAATTTTAAACTATGATACAGGGAGTTACAATTCTGGAATAAAGTTTAGAATGCATTAATGATAGGTATATAGAAAGTTATCAAATGAAAAAAGTTAACTATTAATTCTAGGGAAAACATAACATTATATAAGAAAATATAATACAGTACTTGGCTAAGATAAAAATAATGTTCACATAGACAAAATAATGCAAACTCAAATACTGATCTATTTAAAAATATGATACAGATAAATGTGTGGGTAGATGAAGAAGGAGTCTGTGTGGTGTCCAGGGGTGTCATGATGTATCTTCAACAGTGGGGAGAGCCTAGAAAATCTCTAAAATACAAAATTAATAAATAGTAGAATAAACTTGCTCATTAGAAAGCTGTGGTATGTATTTGTCATTTCTTTTCAGGCTGTCTAACTCCTTTTGAACAACATACTGTTATATTTGGGGAATTTACTGCCATATGAATCCTGTATCCCCAAAATAAACTCCCAAATTCTGTTCCAGTGTCCTTTTCAGCTAGCACAGACACATGTGACCTGGGCTCTGCCAGCAGACTCACTCCCATGAGATTCTGATCTAGAAGTGAGCGACTCGAGGAAGGTGATCCCATATGGAAAACATTTGGCTGGTGAGGGCTGTAGCAGAACAATTCAGCTTTGGAGGGTGGCCACAAGGTTGAGTTCCAGAGCAGAATTGACATCCATGGGGCACGTGGTGGTAGAATGTGTCTTTTTTCAGGGGAGTTTGCTGTATGGTTTAATCACTGTTCTTGGAAGCTTAGCATCCCCATGAGCTACCCCACGTCTAGAGTCAGTCTGTTGTTTCCAAGTACCTAACAACCCTCAGAACTACAGAGGCAAATACGAAAAGAATAGCTAAAGAACTTGAAATGGTTACCTCTGGGAGTGAAAATCAAGGGTGGGAAGAGGTTGATCAGGAAACTGTTTTTTGTCTTTCTCTTGGGCTTTCTAACCATGACTATTTGACTTTCTAGCTATGTACATATATAAGTTTGATAAAAATTAAAACTGAAACAAAAGAAAACAAAGAGACAATAAGAACTATCTTTTGGAGCGTATAAATGCACCACAGGGTGCTACATTTCCTGTTTTTGTCTGCGGGAGACATCACTAACCGATAAAGCTCTCATTCCCTACAGAGGCTGGAATCTCACTCACAGTCGTTCCCAACACTTATTTTTAGGTATATTGGAGTTCGGTCTTCAGTTGAAAATTCTTTGCCATTCTTGGCCTAAGAGGAAATGCTCAGTCTTGTGTAGGCCTGGCCTTGCATTTCTGAACTTAAGTGAAAGCAAGCCCAGAATATTTTTCACGGTATACAGAATTAGAACGTATATCCTAATTCTGAGAAATACCTTTATTAAAGGATGTACGTCAGCGCTATAGAACTCTGTTATTCCAGTGAAACTGCTACAGTTGAAAGAAGTCATTTAGGTTTCTGAACATTAACATGAAGATATACTTTGAAGCTTTACAGCACTATGATTAATAGAATTTTATTACCTCAGAGTTTTCATAGTAGCTTAATCTCTTCACTAGCAGTATCAGCCTAGCATTTTATATGAAAATCATGTTCCTTCAAGTCAACATATAGTTAATTCACATCTGGAGACGAGGCTACTATGACAACATGACAATTTATTGTGGTTTGAACACATCTGGAAAAGGAATTATTAAAAGGAAGAGAACAGAAATGCTTTGGGATAGAAAAATAGAATACCAGAATTATCTGGACAATTTTTAACAGTCATTTGCAAGGACTTATTGGCACTCTTTTATCTTGGTGTTCTTTCTTTCTTTTTTCATTTCTATGACACAGTGGTAGGATTATTTGTTCTATAATGAAAACGAGTTTCTGTACAAGATTCAAGAAGCCTACTTAAATCCATCAAACACAGCATCTCCTGGCATTAAAGAAAATGTTTAACTGGATTTATTTCCAACGTTTTTATGAAATGTAGAACAATTGAGAACTAATTAGAGATCTAATAACCCTCTCTACCATTTCTACAGGTTGGACCATTGCTTTATGTAGAGAGAGGTATATCAAAAAATCACTTTCTAAACAGCTTTAGGGTAGACATGAAATTGAATAGAAGGAATACATTTTTCTCTGAATCTACTGTCTTCATTGTAAAGGTACAGAAAGAAGTTAGCTATGAGATGAAAGCCTTATGTGAAATGTGTATAACAGGAGCTAGTGGGTTCCCTCAGAGTTTCCTGACACAGCCATAGCATCTGTGCTATTCCTCAAGCAGGACACATCTGCAATGTCTTTGATTCTTCCTGCTCTCTCACTTCTTTTTCTCAAATTGAAGTATAGTTGATGTAAAGTATTAGATTCAAGTGTTCAACATAGTGATTTGACAATCAAATACACGACAGAATGATCAACACAATAATTCTAGTAACCATTTGTTACATACAAAATTATTACAGTATTATTGACTATATTCCTTATGTTGTCTATTACATCTTGTGACTCATTTATTTTATAACTGGAAGTTTGTACCTCTTAATCCCGTTCACCTATTTTGCCAAACTCTCCCTCTTCCTCCCCGACAATCGCCTGTTTGTTCTTTGTATCAATGAATCCATTTCTGTTTTGTTTGCTCATTTGTTTTGTTTAGATTCCACATATAAGTGAAATTATACAATATTTGTCCTTATCCGACTCATTTCACTTAGCATAATACCTCTAGGTGCATCCATGCTGTCACAAATGGCAAAATTTTATTCTTTTTTAGGGCTGAGTAATATTCCAGTGTCTGTGTGTGTGTGTGTGTGTGTGTGTGTGTGTGTATTACATCTTCTTTGTCCACTCATCTATCCATGAGCATTTAGGTTTCTTCCATATCTTGGCTTTTGTAAATAATGCTGCACTGAATATAAGGGTGCATATATCTTTTCAAATTAGTGTTTTGTTTTCTTAAGGTAAATACCCAGAAGTAAAATTGCTGGATCATATGGTAGTTCTGTTTTTAATGTTTTGCAGAACCTCCACAGTGTTTTCCATAGTGGCTGCACCAATCCACATTCTCACCAGCAGTGCACAAGGGTTCCCTTTCTCCACATACTTGCCAACACTTGTTATTTATTGTGTACTTGATAAATGCCATCTTAACAGGTATGAGGCGGTATCTCACTGTGGTTTTGATTTGCATTTCCCTGATGATTCGTAATGTTGAGTATCTCTTCATGTACCTGTTGGCCATCTGTATGTCTTCTTTGGAAAAATGTCTATTCAGAACATCCACCCATTTTTTAAGTGGATTGCTGGTTTTTTTAAAGAAAAATATTGAGTTGTACGAGTTATTCATATATTTTGGATATTAACCTCTTATCAGACATATTTTCAAATATTTTTCCCATTTGGTAGGCTGCCTTTGCATTTAGTTGATATTTTTCTTCTTGTTGTAAAAGCTTTTTTAGTTTGATATAGTCCCATTTGTTTATTTTTCCTTTTGTTTCCGTTGCCTGGCTCCAATGCCAGCCAAGGGCACCTGCCAGGCCTGGTGAAGTGTGTGTGTGTGGGGTGCTTTGGAAGGGCGCCATACTGTTGGGTTCATGGGTGAACCCAGGGTTAATTGGTTGCATGGGGAGAGTCAGTAATGGCACCTGCCAGCACTGGGCCAGCTAGGTAGAGGGTGAGCTAGAAAGAAAAATACCTAACCAACCAAACAACAAAACTGCCATCCACCAGCTCCTTTATAAGAAAAAGTTCCATCAGATCCCTGCCCCTCAGGCACATACCCTAAAATTAGTCAATGAATCTCCAGGTGCCTTTCATACTGCTGCTTCTGTGCTGGGC
The DNA here is from genome assembly GCF_059928025.1 of Delphinapterus leucas. Taxonomy (NCBI): domain Eukaryota; kingdom Metazoa; phylum Chordata; class Mammalia; order Artiodactyla; family Monodontidae; genus Delphinapterus; species Delphinapterus leucas. The sequence continues at coordinate 68,976,747 of NC_143135.1, read as the reverse complement.
CTTGGAGTTTTTGTGAGTGCCCCTTAAGTGTGGATTCTCAGTTTCCTACAGCCCTCTGGCCCACTTGGATATAAGTCCCACTTGTTTTCAAAGTCGGATGTCATGGGGGCTCATCTTCCCTGTGTGGGTGCCCCGGGCTGGGGAGCCCAGTGTGGGATTCAGAGCCCTTGCTCCTCAGGGGGAACCTCTGAGGCTGTGATTTCCCTTCTGCCTGTGGGATGTGGATCCCAGCCAGACCGTGTCTCCACCCCTCCTATTCATCTCAATGTGGCTTTTACCCTTTACCTTTTTACTTATTTATTTTTTGGCCGCCATGTGGCATGAGGTATCTTAGTTCCCCTACTGGGGATGGAACCTGTGCCCCCTGCAGTGGAAGCATGGAGTCTTAATCACTGGACCGCCAGGGAAGTCCCTACCCTTTATCTTTAGTTGTAGCCCTCTTTTTTGCTAGTCTTCAGGCTGTTCTCAGAGACAGTTTCCCCATATGTACTTGTAAATTTGGTGTGTCCATGGGAGGAGGTGAGCTCAGGATCTCCCTACTCTTCCATCTTGAACCACCTCCACACCTTTACCCTGGCATTTTTCAGGCACACTTTCCTATTCCTTGGAATTTGATTGTGTCTGTCTCGTCTTTATTTTAATCACATGGCTAATGTGCAAGGGTACATGTTTATAGCTTGAATTTTCTGGCCCACAAAGTCTCAGAGGAGGTTGCATCTCAGGTCCTGGAGAGGAAGACCCAGCAGGGCATGGTAAATGAGATATGGGGCAATGTGGGTAATGACACAGTGTTAGACAAAGCATCAGAAAAACTAGGCTCCCAAATTTGCCAAAGCAGTGGAGTGACTTCGGGTAAACCACTTAACCTCTGAATCTCATTTCTCTCATCTGTGAAATGTGATTATTGGGTTTAATCATCTCTAAGATCCTTCCCTGCACCCAAATCCCTTAATATTGATGTGGCATGTCTTAATCTTTTAGGATTCCTATGGATGAGTGTTAAACATAGAAAGTATGTAGGAAGGGTAGCCTGTATTCTCTTAGGGTAGAGGTTTTTTTAACCAAAAAGCATGACCAGTGTTAAAGCAGTGCCAAGACAAGTAGAGTTCACGTAGGAATCCATTTGAGTAGTTTAAGGTTGCTATGATTATGTCTAGTGAGAAAAAGATATTAAGAAGCTGAGTATAAAATATCTTTATAGGAACTATCTATGTAAAGAACAAAGCTTCAAGAAAAATGAAAAGTAAACTCCCTAAAGGCATAAAGTGACTCACATATGTTTTTAGTTCTTTGTTTTTGAACAATGTATAAAAAGGAATAGCATACTTTTTTGGTAAGGATACTTAACTTGGTTGGGTAGGATATGGGGGATGGGGGCAATTCAGATCACAGCCTTAGCCCTATCTCACAAATTTGGGCAAATTAATTATTTTTCTTTATTTCTGGTTCATCATCCGTTAAACTTTGAAGGTTTACTGTTTACTTTTTAGTACTGTATAAAGGAAGGTAATTCAGCAGAGTGTTAGGGGACAAAGACTGTAGAGTCGACAGAACTGGAGTTGAATCCCAGCCCCATGACTTACCTCTCATGTGTCCTTGGGAAAATGAAGTAATCTCTCTGAGCTCAGTTTTCTCATCTGCGAGGAGAGAACAGAAATCTTCCATTTTTGCCTGCCAGGCATTTTTCTACCTTCCTGTAGGGACACTCACTCCACGTGCTTAGCTCAGTAGGGGTTGAGCTCTGTTCTATTCACATGGTTGGATATGACCTGGGCCTGGTCAACCACATTGCCCACCTCCCTAATCAATCTCAACTTCAGGGAGAGGCAGAACGCCCAAGGGAGCCAATCAGACAATTCCCTGGGATTTTACTCCCAGAACTGTAGAGAAGATGCTTCTCTTTTGTTTGGGTTACTAAGGGGGTAGAATATAAGTTTGAGTCTATTGACACCCACCATGATTGCTATAGGAAGAGAGATTTTGGCGAGATAGAGACGGGGATAAGGAAAGGGATATAGATGGAGCTCGAGACAGAGGAGAGGATAGAGGTAGAGCTGAGGAGAGGAGTAGAGTTAGGGATAGGAATAGGAATACAGTTAGAGATAGGCATAGAGATAGAGTTGGAAGTAGGAATAGGGATGAGGGTGGAGCTAGAGGTAGGGACGGGGATGAGGGTGGGGCTAGAGGTAGGGACGGGGATGAGGGTAGGGTTAGAAGTAGGGATACGGATAGTACCTTAATAGCACTGTTTGAGCCCTGGATCCAGCTGAACCACTACCCCCAGATCCTTTGGCTAATTGAGCCAGTAAATGCGTTTTGCTTAAACTAGTTTGACTTGTGTTCCTATCATTTACAACTAAAAGAGTCTGAACATAATACTTATCTCATGGAGTTATGGCAAAAATTAAATAGAACAAAGCATGGAAAGCACATACCACAGGGCTTGGCAGGGACAAGTTGCCACAGTAAGACGCTAAACAGACGGTGGCCATTATGATAAGTAATTAAAGCTAACATGTACTTATTTATACTTTTATGCCATTTTTTACCCTAAGAAGGTTCAAGACAAAGAAGGTAAAATATAAAAATTTAAAACACTATAGTATAAAATGTTCATATGTTTTTTTAAAAAAATAAAAGAGAGGCTGCCTAAAATCATAATAAGGCCACAGACACCCCAAAACACACCACCAGATGTGGACCTGCCCACCAGAAAGACAAGATCCAGCATCATCCAACAGAACACAGGCACTAGTCCCCTGCACCAGGAAGCCTACACAGCCCACTGAAACAACCTTAGCCACTGGGGAGACACCAAAAACAGTGGAAACTATGAACTTGCAGCCTGCAAAAAGGAGACCCCAAACACAGTAAGTTAAGCAAAATGAGAAGACAGAGAAACACACAGCAGATGAAGGAGCAAGGCAAAAACCTATCAGACCTAACAAATGAGGAGGAAATAGGCAGTCTACCTGAAAACAAATTCAGAATAATGATAGTAAAGATGATCCAAAATCTTGGAAATAGAATGGAGAAAATACAACAAAAGTTTAACCAGGACCTAGAAGAATGAAAGAGTAAAAAACCAATGATGAACAACACAATAAATGAAATTAAAAATACTCTAGAAGGGATTAATAGCAGAATAACTGAGGCAGAAGAACGGATAAATGACCTGGAAGATAAAATAGTGGAAATAACTACTGCAGAATAGAGCAGAAAAAAGAATGAAAAAAATTGAGGACAGTCTCAGAGGCCTCTGGGACAACAGTAAATGCACCAACATTCGAATTATAGGGGTCCCAGAAGAAGAAAAGAAAAAGAAAGGGGCTGAGAAAATATTTGAAGAGACTGTAGTTGAAAACTTCCCTAATATGGGAAAGGAAATAGTTAATCAACTCCAGGAAGCACAGAGAGTCCCATACAGGATAAATCCAAGGAGAAACATGCCAAGACACATATTAGTCAAACTACCAAAAATTAAATACAAGGAACAAATATTAAAAGCAGCAAGGGAAAAACAACAAGTAACACATAAGGGAATCCTGAAAAGGTTAACAGCTGATCTTTCAGCAGAAACTCTGCAATCCAGAAGGGAGTGGCAAGATATATCTAAAGTGATGAAAGAGAAAAACCTACAACGAAGATTACTCTACCCAGCAAAGATCTCATTCAGATTTGATGGAGAAATTAAAAGCTTTACAGACAAGCAAAAGCTAAGAGAATTCAGCACCACCAAAGCAGCTTTACAACAAATGCTAAAGGAACTTCTCTAGGCAGGAAACACAAAAGAAGGAAAAGACCTACAATAATAAACCCAAAACAATTAAGAAAATGGTAACAGGAACATACACACTGATAATTACCTTAAATGTAAATGGATTAAATGCTCCAACCAAAAGACATAGACTGGCTGAATGAATACAAAAATAAGACCGGTACATATGCTGTCTACAAGAGACCCACTTCAGACCTAGGGACACATACAGACTGAAAGTGACGGGATGGAAAAAGACATTCCATGCAAATGGAAATCAAAAGAAAACTGGAGTAGCAATTCTCATATCAGACAAAATAGACTTTAAAACAAAGACTATTACAAGAGACAAAGAAGGACACTACATAATGATCAAAGGGTCAATCCAACAACAAGATATAACAATTGTAAATATTTATGCACCCAACATAGGAGCACCTCAATACATAAGGCAAATACTAACAGCCATAAAAGGGGAAATCAACAGTAACAAAATCATAGTAGGGGACTTTAACACCCCACTTTCACCAATGGACAGATCATCCAAAATGAAAATAAATAAGGAAACACAAGCTTTAAGTGACACATTAAACAAGATGGACTAAATTGATATTTATACGACATTCCATCCAAAAACAACAGAATACACATTCTTCTCAAGTGCTCATGGAACATTCTCCACGATAGATTATATCTTGGGTCACAAATCAAGCCTTGGTAAATTTAAGAAAATTGAAATCATATCAAGTATCTTTTCCGACCACAATGCTATGAGACTAGATATCAATTACAGGACAAAATCTGTAAGAAATACAAACACATGGAAGCTAAACAACACACTACTTAATAACCAAGAGGTCACTGAAGAAATCAAAGGGGAAATCAAAAAATACCTAGAAACAAATGACAATGAAAACACAATGACCCAAAACCTATGGGATGCAGCAAAAGCAGTTCTAAGACGGAAGTTTATAGCTATACAAGACTACCTTAAGAAACAAGAAACATCTCAAAAAAAAACTTAACCTTACACCTAAAGCAATTAGAGAAAGAAGAACAAAAAACCCCCAATGTTAGCAGGAGGAAAGAAATCATAAAGATCAGATCAGAAATAAATGAAAAAGAAATGAAGGAAATGATAGCAAAGATCAATAAAACTAAAAGCTGGTTCTTTGAGAAGATAAACAAAATTGAAAAACCATTAGCCAGACTCATCAAGAAAAAAAGGGAGAAGACTCAAATCAATAGAATTAGAAATGGAAAAGCAGAAGTAACAACTGACACGGCAGAAATACAAAGGATCATGAGAGATTACTACAAGCAACTATATGCCAATAAAAGGGACAACCTGGAAGAAATGGACAAATTCTTAGAAATGCACAACCTTCCAAGACTGAACCAGGAAGAAATAGAAAATATGAACAGACCAGTCACAAGCACTGAAATTGAAACTGTGATTAAAAATCTTCCAAGAAACAAGAGCCAAGGACCAGATGGCTTCACATGCGAATTCTATCAAACATTTAGAGAAGAGCTAACACCTATCCTTCTCAAACTCTTCCAAAATAAAGCAGAGGGAGGAACACTCCCAAACTCATTCTACAAGGCTACCATCACTCTGATACCAAAACCAGGCAAAGATGTCACAAAGAAAGAAAACTACAGGCCAATATCACTGATGAACATAGATGCAAAAATCCTCAACAAAATACTAGCAAACAGAATCCAAAAGCACATTAAAAGGATCATACACTATGATCAAGTGGGGTTTATCCCAGGAATGCAAGGATAAGAATCAATATAAGCAAATCAATCAACGTGATACACCATACTAACAAATTGAAGGAGAAAAACCATATGGTCATCTCAATAGATGCAGAGAAAGCTTCTGACAAAATTCAACAACAATTTATGATAAAAATCCTCCAGAAAGTAGGCATAGAGGGATCTTTCCTCAATATAATAAAGGCCATATATGACAAACCCACAGCAAACATCATCCTCAATGGTGAAAAACTGAAAGCATTTCCACTAAGATCAGGAACAAGACAAGGTTGCCCACTCTCACCACTATCATTCAACATAGTTTTGGCATTTTTAGCCACAGCAATCAGAGAAGAAAAAGAAATAAAAGGAATCCATATCGGAAAAGAAGAAGTAAAGCTGTCACTGTTTGCAGATGACATGATACTATACATAGAGAATCCTAAAGTTGCTACCAGAAAACTACTAGAGCTAATCAATGAATTTGGTAAAGCAGCAGCATACAAAATTAATGCACAGAAATCTCTGGCATTCCTATACAGTAATGATGAAAACTCTTAAAGTGAAATTAAGAAAACACTCCCATTTACCAATGCAACAAAAAGAATAAAATATATAGGAATAAACCTACCTAAGGAGACAAAAGACCTGTATGCAGAAAATTGTATGACACTGATGAAAGAAATTAAAGATGATACAAATAGATGGAGAGATATACCATGTGCTTGGATTGGAAAAATCAACATTGTGAAAATGACTCTACTACCCAAAGCAACCTGTGAATTCAATGCAATCCCTATCAAACTACCACTGGCATTTTTCACAGAACTAGAACAAAACATTTCACAATTTGCATGGAAACACAAAAGACCCTGAATAGCCAAAGCAATCTTGAGAAAGAAAAATGGAGCTGGAGAAATCAGGCTCCCTGACTTCAGACTATACTACATAGCTACAGTAATCAAGACAGTACGGTACTGGCCCCAAAACAGAAATATAGTTCAATGGAACAGGATAGAAAGCCCAGAGATAAACCCACACATATATGGTCACCTTATCTTTGATAAAGGAGGGAAGAATATACAGTGGAGAAAGACAGTCTCTTCAATAAGTGGTGCTGGGAAAACTGGACAGCTACATGTAAAAGAATGAAATTAGAACACTCCCTAACACCATACACAAAAATAAACTCAAAGTGGATTAAAGACTTAAATGTAAGGTCAGACACCATCAAAGTCTTAGAGGAAAACATAGGAAGAACACTCTATGACATAAATCACAGCAAGATCCTTTTTGACCCACCTCCTAGAGAAATGGAAATAAAAACAAAAATAAACAAATGGGACGTAATGAAACTTAAAAGCTTTTGCATAGCAAAGGAAACCATAAACAAGATGAAAAGAGAACCCTCAGAATGGGAGAAAATATTTGCAAATGAAGCAACTGACAAAGGATTAATCTCCAAAACATACAGGCATCTCATGCGGCTCAATATCAAGAAAACAAACAACCCAATTCAAAAATGGGCAGAAGACCTAAATAGACATTTCTCCAAAGAAGATATACAGATTGCCAACAAACACATGAAAGAATGCTCAACATCATTAATCATTAGAGAAATGAAAATGAAAACTATAATGAGATATCACCTCACACGAGTCAGAATGGCCATCATCAAAAAATCTACAAACAATAAATGCTGGAGAGGGTATGGAGAAAAGGGAACCCTCTTGCACTGTTGGTGGGAATGTAAATTGATACAGCCACTATGGAGAACAGTATGGAGGTTTCTTAAAAAACTAAAAATAGAGTTACCATATGACCCAGCAATCCCACTACTGGGCATATATCCAGAAAAGACAAAAACTCTAATTCAAAAAGATACGTGCACCCCATTGTTCATAGCAGCACTATGTACAATAGCCAAGAACTGGAAGCAACCTAAATGTCCATTGACAGATGAATAGATAAAGAAGATGTGGCATATATATACAGTGGAATATTACTCAGCCATAAAAAGGAACGAAACTGAGTTATTTGTAGTGAGGTGGATGGACCTAGAGACTGTCATACAGAGTGAAGTAAGTTAGAAAGAGAAAAACAAATACCATATGCTAACACATATATATGGAATCTAAAAAAAAAAGCAAATGGTCAGAAGAACCTAGGGGCAAGACGGGAATAAAGATGCAGACCTAGTAGAGAATGGATTTGAGGATATGGGGAGGGGGAAGGGTAAGCTGGGACAAAGTGAGAGAGTGGCATGGACATATATACACTCCCAAACATAAAATAGATAGCTAGTGGGAAGCAGCTGCATAGCACAGGGAGATCAGCTCGGTGCTTTGTGACCACCTAGAGGGGTGGGATAGGGAGGGTGTGAGGGAGGGAGATGCAAGAGGGAAGAGATATGGGGACATATGTATATGTATAACTGATTCACTTTATTATAAAGCAGAAACTGACACACCATTGTAAAGCAATTATACTCTAATAAAGATGTTAAAAAATAAAAACAATAAAAATTGACTTATCAAAAAAACAAAACACAAACAAACAAAAAAGAACAAGTTGACTTGTTCAGGCAACAATGATCAAAAGGACAAGCCCACACTCACGCATGCAGTAGTGCATTTGTTTTGCTCCATAAAGATCTGAACACTTATACATGTGTGTGCATATATGCACATGCACATACACGTACACGCACACACTATACAACAGATCAAAAATGTTGCACTACAATTCCAAGTAGGTTGGTCACAGAGACTAATAATAAACATGAAGCAGCCCTGTCAATTCCAAAATCCAGAGGATTCAGCTTTCTTTTTAATAATGGTAAAACCAGAAACAGCCTTTTAAATATTTTTAAACATAAACTTCTAGGCTGTATTCCTTACAAAAGGTTTCAAGTTCAGGGGAATTCTGAATATTTTATGATGTCAAAGGATTTTGGGGGATTTGGGAATTTTTAAGAGCTAAAATTTAAATATTTTAGGTAATAGTCAAACTAAGTATAGTCATTAAATCACTGTTTTAGACACTGTGTGTCTCTGTAAATCAGAGACTGGTTTTCCAATTCCCAGGGCAATAAGTCCTTAAAATAAATAGTCCAGTGGGTTTTAGCAACAGCAAAGAACAACTTACGAAATCCATGACACTGTTAGATTTCCATCTGTTCCAGGAGCTGTTGACGATACATGTGAGGTTACCCAGGCACTATTTCGAAATGATGTGAACTGTAGGGACCTTTAATCATTTGCAGAGTCACTATGTGAGGAAGCCACATGCCAGGTGCAGGACAGCAGATGCAGTCCCCAATTTACCAGGTTCATGTCACAATTCATTCCCATTATGGCAGTCTGGTATTCAAAATCTGCTTGAAACTAGGCATATGCTGGATGGCTACATGTTTCTCAGGCTCATATATTATACCTAGCAGGTTTCTGGATAAATTAATTTATTCCTGATCTGCAAGAATCATTTGGAATTGTCTCTGGACATCCATGTCAAATTCTTAACGTGCTAGAGACTAAATCAGGATGAAACTCCCAGGCTTCCCAGGACCATGACAGAGCCTTCCACATTTGATGCTAATATATTGTAAAGTATGTGCTAATGAATTACAAATGGTGTCACACAGTCTTTGCACGTTGTCATATTAATTCAAGATTTCAGAATTTCAAAATGCATTTTCAATAGGTTCAAGTGTATAAATATCAAGGAGGCATTGACCTTTATCAAAATGATTTTTTCCTGTGTTAAAAAGATCAAAATTTAACATAACAGGGCACACGATTTGACTTTGCTGTAAAGTGGTTGATGAGGAGAACTGTATCTGCCCCCAAATTATTCACATGAGGACTGTGAAACCTTTCATTTGCACTTTTTTTGGGAATGGCAGGAGTGTGGATGGGAGCTGGGGGAGAAAGAGGAATATTGCAACTAGTGAGAAAAGAGTAAACTGAAGGATGTCAGTTCTTTAATTAACATGCTGCTTGTCATCTTTAGCACTGAGAATAACAAAACCCTGCAGGCACTAAATAAAATGAGCCTTTGAGAGGTTTCTCATCCTAGGCAATCTACAGTTTGTGTCAATTTGGAGTCACTGATGCAAACATTTTGTTCAAATACTTTATTGTTTGCTAGCTGCATGACATCCACAAGAATGTTTTCAAGGTCAAATGAATATTTTGATAAGTCAGAGTGTGGGATTCTGTGAAGTGGGCTCCTTGAGGCAGATCAGGGACCTTGAATGAAGCAAATTGGAGCTTCACCTCAAGTCCCCAAACCACTGGTATGCTTACACAGCTATCAATTCCCCAACCCCCCCCCTTTTTTTTTTTTTTACTTTAGGTACTTTTTTATTGAAGTATAGTTGATTTAAAATATTATATTAGTTTCAGGTGTACAGCACAGTGATTCAGTATTTTTACAGATTATGATCCATTATAGCTTATTACAAGATAATGGCTATAATTCCCTGTGCTATACAATATATCCTTGTTGCTTATCTATTTTATACATTGTAGTTTGTATCTCTTAATCCCATGCCCCTAATTTGTCCCTCCCCCTTCCCTCTCTCCTTTGGTAAGCATTAGTTTGTTTTCTATATCTGTGAGTCTGTTTCTGTTTTGACATATTCATTTGTTTGTATTATTATTATTTTTTAACATCTTTATTGGAGTATAATTCCTTTACAATGGTGTGTTAGTTTCTGCTTTATAACAAAGTGAATCAGTTATACATATACATATGTCCCCATACCTCTTCCCTCTTGCATCTCCCTCCCTCACACCCTCCCTATCTCACTCCTCTAGGTGGTCACAAAGCACCGAGCTGATCTCCCTGAGCTATGCGGCTGCTTCCCACTAGCTATCTATTTTATGTTTGGTAATAACACCCACTTTGTCTCCAACAGGATTTACGACTGGAATCAATCAGTTCCAGCCTCAGGGGAGCCCAGACCAGAAGAAAATAAAACAGTAAAAATACTGATTTTTGTCTTACCTTGTCAGAATCTTCAATTTCAGGGGCAAATGTTTTGGGCACCTTTATGACCACCGCATCATTCATTCCCCATACCATTAGAGCAGCAATCACATTGAACTTGTTCATTGCCATGTCCCCATTTTCTGGCCCAGTGCTCGGCACATAGCAAGTACTCAATAAATATTTGTTGAACAAAAAATAGATTCAAGGGTCACACGATTAAAACTACCTCTTCAAACTAACTTAGGGAACATCCCAGGGAGTGTTAAGCAATAATTAAAATCTTATATTTTGACTCATGTCCCAGAAACTTCTTAAGGGACTTGTGAATTTCTAATATGCTAACCTCTCATTTTGTAAAGAATCGTTGTGTGTGCTTCTGGACTTATATGCTAACAAATAATTGAGGTATTTATCTACTAGTAACTGTAGAAAACGAGTCCAAACTGTAGGAGCTTTCTGTATTAAAACAACCCTCCCAAAAAAGATTTAATCTTTAGGGGAATAATATAAATTGTGGGACATTTTAAATTGTGATTACATAGATAATTCTAATAGTACATCACCCCATGGAAGAATAATACATTCTATCCAACATTTTCATCTCTTTCATTGGGAAGGGAAGTCCTTTCATGAAAACATCTTACACAGCAGCCATCAGCAGGCATCATTAGTGTGATTGTAGCATTGGGGAACCTCTGTTCCCCATCATACTGAACAACACCTTAACGTGGGTATCTTGGGTTGAACTCTGATTAGAGTTCCCATGGGTTTATTTGGGAGAAAAGGGGGAGAGTGAGTGATGAGTTCCCTCTAAGTAAAATTACAGTAGGACATCCAGGCTCACTTTATTCTCCCCATTCTCCATTTCCAAGTACTGCCATCACTAATCAAATCGGTTTCATTCTTTTCTAGTTTATCATTCTAAAAACTATGTATTGGGCTTCCCTGGTGGCACAGTGGTTAAGAATCCACCTGCCAATGCAGGGGACACGGGTTCGAGCCCTGGTCCAGGAAGATTCCACATGCCACGGAGCAACTAAGCCCGTGCGCCACAACTACTGAGCCTGCGCTCTAGAGCTCGCGAGCCACAACTACTGAGCCTGTGTGCCACAACTACTGAAGCCCGCATGCCTAGAGCCCGTGCTCTGCAACAAGAGAAGTGCAACAAGAGAAGAGCACTGCAACAAAAGAGTAGCCCCCGCTCACCACAACTAGAGAAAGCCCGCGCACAGCAACGAAGACACAATGCAGCCAGAAATAAGTAAATAAATATAAATTTAAAAAATAAATAAATAGGGCTGCCCTGGTGGTGCAGTGGTTGAGAGTCCGCCTGCTGATGCAGGGGACACGGGTTCGTGCCCCGGTCTGGGAAGATCCCACATGCCGCGGAGCTGCTGGGCCCGTGAGCCATGGCCTCTGAGCCTGCGCGTCTGGAGCCTGTGCTTCGCAACGGGAGAGGCCACAACAGTGAGAGGCCCGTGTACAGCAAAAAATAAAAAAATTAAAAATAATAATAATAAATAAATAAGTAAAAAGTATGTATTGTCATTTGCTGGATACTTCCTAAAATGTGAATATTTAATACTTAATTTAATTTTTAAATGGCTGCTGTGGCACTGACTGCTAGTTATCGCCCAATACATTATATAAATGAGTTATACAAACATGTTATAAAAGATGATCTTGGTGTATTGACCCGTGGGTTGTTTATCACTTCACCGCATGTTGAGATCTATTTGTTCAAAAGTCTACTGGCATCATGCTCAAAATTGTACACATCCAATTCTTTTAAAAATAGCCCCAATAAGCAGATTTTTAGCCATTTAGAGCCCAACTGCTTTGTATACCCTGTGAAACCTTTCCCAAGGTTGTCATGATACCTGTCATGTCCTGATAAGGTAGACCCCTGTGGTTATGAGATCCCAAGCTGCTATGGCCCTTCCGAGCTCTCTGACCCAGAGACTTATCACCCTCTCCTATCCTCCTCTCCTGTGAGGTCTCTTGTTCTTTTCCTCCTAGATGGTTGCCCCCACATTGTAACCTCTGGACTTTCTCCAGCAGTGATGGACTTCCCTTCTCACACAACTTCATCCAAGTGCTACCCGTGTGAGGACACAGCGAGGAGACAGCTGTCTATAACAGGAAGCGGACCCTCACCAGACACCAAATCTGCCAGTGCCTTGATCTTGGACTTCTTAGACTTCAGAACTGTGAGAAATAAATGTTTGTTGTTTAAGGCACCCAGTCTATGCTTTTTTTGTTACAGCAGCCCAAACAGAATAAGACAACAATCATCATAGGAGAAAGATTACAGGCAAGGCTCAGAGAAGTGTGAGCAGGAAAGATATTTGGGGAACAGCAAACAGTCTAGTGGTTTAAATCATACAGTGCATGCAGGGAATGATTGGGAGAAATGTTTGAAAAGTGTGTTTGGGTCACATTAGAAAGCCGTTAAATACCAGGGCCCTGAAGGCCATTGATTTTGGCTGGCAGTAGAGGGTCCCTAAAGGCTCTTGAGTGAGACAGTGATGTGATGGGAGCTGTGTGCCTGTAAGGTATATCTGGAAACTGTGTGAAGACTGGACCAGAGAGGGGGAAGACAGGACATTAAAAAGATACCACTTCAGTGGCTTTGTAGTAATCCAGCAAGACAATGAGAGTCTGAACTAAAGTGGTGGAGGGGGAAGATACAAATAACATTCAGAGGTTATTGATCATTCTTCCAACCGTAATACAGATGATGCCATCCTAAGTGTCTCATTCCGTCTATTTTTATCATTGATGCTATAGGTAGCCAGACAAACTGGCATTGCTTGTAGCATGATTATATTTCTTCACATCAAACACATCAACATACTCACAAAGAGATCTTGAGCTTCCCAGAAATACACAGAGTACATAGGTAATTTACCAAACTGATAGAATTAAATACTCTAATAGAATAAAAACAAAATGGTTAACTAAAGAGCCTTGGCTGGAAACAGCAATTTCCCATAAAGACATTTATTTAACTGAAGATGAAGTTCATAAGTTCATGTGTTGGTGGGGTATCTTTCTATAAAATACAGTTGCATTTTTCAAAATACCTACTAGCCTCATAAACTAATAAAATTTAGGTTAAAGATTTCATTTGGAAGGAAATAATCAAGGATAGTGGGCTTCTACAATGCATGTGAAGTAATTACCTCAAATAATATTAATTGCCCAGGTGCTGCTAACAGGGCCCAGGCAACTGGGACATTAAAACTGCAGCCATAATAGAGAATTATTTCAGAAGTTACTTTAAAAAGCTTTTGCCTATTAGTCTCAGTTGGCTGTTTGCCTCTCTGGCATTTCTTTTACCTCTTCCTCTTCCCCAAATTGTGGGGCAGTCCTTTGGTTCTTGAAAGTCACTTGGAATAAACAAGTGACCTATGCTATACTACTTATTGTTTTCCATCACTGAATGTTTCCATTTCCACGGGGAATGGTTCAGGACTCACGATCTGACAGGGAATCTATGGAAGATCACTGGCTTTTCCTTGTTAATAACAAAAACTCTGACTCAGATTGGCTAAAATAATAAAGACTTTTATTTCCTCTTACAACAAGAAGTCTAAAAGTAGAACAATCCCAGCCATACCATAATAAGCTTTCCAGGGGCTTTCCTGGTGGTGCAGTGGTTAAGAATCCGCCTGACAATGCAGGGGGCACGGGTCAAGCCCTGCTCCGGGAAGATCCCACATGCCGCGGAGCAACTAAGCCCGTGCACCACAACTACTGAGCCTGCGCTCTAGAGCCCGCGTGCCACAACTACTGAGCCTGTGAGCCTGCATAGAGCCCTTGCTCCACAACAAGAGAAGCCACCACAATGAGAAGCCAGCGCACTGCAACAAAGAGTAGCCCCTGCTCGCCACAACTAGAGAAAGCCCGTGTGCAGCAATGAAGACCCAACGCAGCCAAAAATAAATAAAATAAATTTATTTTAAAAAAAAATCTGCTGACCTTTAAAAAAAAAAAGAAGCTTTCCAGGTCTCAGCTTTGTCTCCTCCATAGTTTGGTATTGTCCTCAGGATGGTTTTCCTCATGATCACAAGAGGCTGCCAGTAGCAACTACCACAACACACTTCCTTTCTTATACCAAGCAGGTGAAATAGAGAAGGAACCTCTTGCCTTTTGATATAACTGGGCTAATTTAGGACATAAGCTCAACCTGAGATAATAACAGACCAGGAGAATACTTTCCTGATTAGCTTAAACCTTAATTCCTGATTCAATCATTGGTAAGAGGGGTAAAAGTACTATGATTGGATTATACTAGTCAGGATCCGTGCTAGGGGCTAGATATGGGATGAATATCCCCCCAAAGCAATGTTCTCTTAGAAAGGCAGAAATTAGAGGTGGGGAGAGATGATGTAAAAAAATGTTAAGAATACATGTATACATGTAGCAACAATATGATCAGTGAGTTGCAAAATAGATTACTCTGCAGAAATGTCAAAGAAGGTGTAAGAGATGGCAGGGAACTGATTAGATGAGTCAATCCTATCAAGGACTTAAAATAGTAGAGGGTAGAGAGAGAGGATTTGGTGTGAAAAATTTTTAAAGAAAGAGATGCTGGTATGCTATGAGTCTCAAGCCCCCATCCTAAGGGGGAAGGGTGTCTACTCCTATGGGGGCAAAGAATGTCACCGGCACTTCAGTTAACAAAGAATGTCGCCCGCCATCAAGCCATCAGCCATTGCAGCCATGCCCCCCTCTACCCCGCCCATGGTGTGCCCTGGGGGGAATTCCAATGGAGAAAAACATATTTTGGCCATAGATAGTTATCAAAAGTATAATTCCAATGAGCCCAGACTCTTGGATCTTCTCACACTTAGAAAAGCACTAAAATCATTAACTTGATATGTCTGTTTCTTGTGATTAGCAGTAATCTTTTGATGGTCAACTATATGTTTGTTTTTGTTTCTGAGCAAAAACTCTTGTATTTCATGGCTTCTCCCTTACCTCCTTGGAACAGTTCCTCGGAGCTATCTGAGAGCTTATCTCCCGGGCTATAATCTTCAGTAAGGTCCCAGGATAAAACATAACTTGCAACTTTTAGGTTGTGTGGGGTTTTTTTTCAGTCAACACCTAACACAAACTGAGTAAGAGGGGCCGAAAGGGAATCATTTGGGTAGCTTGCTGTTTCCCCTGCAGTTACAGAATCATTATGGATGTGGCTTGACTCCTCTCCTCAAAATCTACAGGCTGGAGATGGGTTGGCAAGCTGTTTTGGTGGCAGAGTGACGGAGGGTTGCTGCTATGCTATTATGGACCTGCACTCACAGAGTTTTGGGGACAAGGAATGTGGGAATGTTTCCTGTGGCCGGGATGTGGGCTATATGCGTGAACTTAAGAGCCAGTGGGAGAACCATCTTTAATCCTTTCCATTAGGATCATCGTAGAAACAAAGAGACCTCAACAGAAATGATACTGAGCTGGATCACCCATTCCCTAGAGCTTGTAGAGGAAGGAATTGCAGGAATAACATGTGTTCGCCCAGATCAGAGAAACTGCAGGTGAAAGACCACTATGATATCAAGGTCTCTAAAGAACCTCTAAAAGTGAGTAAACTTTAAACGTCTGCCAGACCCAGAAAGTGTGAAGCCATATTACAAAGTACCAGTCAAATGATATCCACTCCCCAAGGGATCATATGCTGGAAAACAAGCTGGATAAAGAAAGAACGAGGAAAGAAAGAAGGACCACACCCTAGAATGCCCTGCAGGTGGCCAGTCTATAGCAGGACCTGGTTTTGTTGATTTTAAATTTAAATCAAGTTCAGAGAGCATTTTAAATTATTGAATTGACACTGTCTTTGTATTCTAAAGTGACTTTTGAACCTTGTATTAGTTAAGAGAGATCCATAAATCATATGCTCTCCAAGAGTTTTCACCCTGGAATCACTTTCCCGTGGCCATGATCTGCATGAGCAAAAGGGATACTCTGTGCCTTGCCTTCAATATCCAGGAAGCTAGTGACTGACTCTCGGACCTCTGCTACAGCTGCCGCAAAAAAGCAAGTGCTTTGACAACTGTGCTTGCAAAAAGGAGCAGAAGCGTGGCCTCTTATACATGATGTCACTTCCTCCCAAATGTGGCACGGGTCTATCTGCCTGATAGACTCTAGATCAAGCTGAAGGGACTCTGGGCATGTAATCTTAACTTTGCAGGCTCCAGCATGAAGCAAGCACACCCCTGTCAGGGGCTGGTATGGGATGGAGGGAGCCAGCCTGCAGTATCTGCTGTAATGCCCACACCACACACCTGGTGGTCTATATCCTGAGTAGTTTCACTGCATGAATGTGTCTACTCAAGAGACAGGATTAATAAGAAATTGCTTCATGGCCGTACTGTACACTTGGAAGCCATCTACTCACCGGCATCCAAGAGCAAGCTCCAGATCCAGGTGACATCCAGGTGTGACCTCTCACTCTCTCCTGCCAACTGGCCACCTTTCTCCTGGCTCCTCCCTTTCCTTGAGCAATGAAGCTTCTCCCCACAGGTCTCTTCAGAGCCTGTTCACATCTTACCCACCCTTTGGGGTCTCCCTGAAGGGCCCCCTGCCCCAGGAGCCTTTCCTTGTCTTTCCAGGCTCCTCTGAGTTCCCTCTTTTTCTTCCTGTCCAGAACAACATTTTGACATGGGATTATATAAGCCTTGGATTCGTCTGCTAATTCATTCATTCGACAAATGTTTAAGGAGCCCATACAAGGTGCTTTGTTGAATGTCAGGTGGTAAAGGCATGGTCCCTGTCTTCTTAAAGCTTACAGACTATTATAGAGGAAACAGACATTAAACAAGTAAACAGCATGTAAATGTAGAATTACAGATTGCAATCAGAACTATGAAAGAAAACTTTCAGATGTGTTGAGAGAGTCAATCAGTGGTCTGTCCTGAGTGGTCAAAGAAGGTGTCCCTTAGGAAGTGAAATCTAAAACAGGAGGTCTAAGTAGGGGCTAGCCAGATGAACAGGGGGAGCAAAAACATGCCAGGAAGAAGGAATCATTAAAGGCCTTGAGTCAGGAAGAGATGAAAGCATTTTAGGAATGGAGAGGACAGTACATTTGGGGCATTGTGGCAAGGGGCAGGTGGCAGCAGTGAGATAAGTTTAGAAACATAACCTGATTATGTGGGTCCTTCCTGGTTGTGTTAGGCACTTTGGACTTAAAGCTAAGGATACTGGAAACAGTTTTGAAGGATTTATAGCGGAGCAGTAATATGACCCAATTAATGTTTTAGAAGAATACCCTAGTTCCTCAGTGGAAAATGGATTGCTGAAGAGCACGAGTAGAAAAAAAGGAAATTAGCTAGGGAGCAATTACAAAAGCCCAGACGAAAAGTCATAGTGGTTGGCCACTAATGGTGGTGGCAGGGGAGATGGAAAGAATGGTTGATAATTGAGATCAATAAGCTTCATGTGTTTCGTGCGTGCCAGGCATCTGGCTTGGTGAAAACCTATAGCTCTACTCAGTAAGTAAATATAATAAATCAATACAGTAATTAGTTAATTACATGCTGCTTTAACCTTTTAAAAAGAGGAGCTGATCTATATTGTTAACTGGATCAAACATCTCACAGCAGCTGAGAAAGCAATTATGTAGACATATAGTCAATCTGGTTTGTTTGCTAAGTCAGTCTGGTTACTTTGACAACTGAATAATATAGACCATGTGGTTATCCAGAGTTCTGTTTAGTCACTGTACTAGTTCAAGATAATACCAGTTCTGTTTAGGTCATTTTCATTGCTCATTAGATAGAGCTTTGAATGCACAACTTAGGATTTTATAGTATATAACCGTGGTTCCTAAATATTTTTTATTCTGTAAACCAATATTCTTTTCTTTTCAAAAACTGAGGGAACTGCTTAATGTGACCCCCTTTAGGTTGTCAAGAATGGGTATTAGAACAAACAATCAAATAACTACTCTCATAGCGAGGGTTCTTAGCTGCAAGCAATAGAAACTAAATTCTGTCAGATTTAAGTAGGAAAGAATTTATGATGAGAGTTTTGTGTGGCTCACAGAATCACCAGGAGGGCTGGAGACTTAGGGCCAAGCTATCAAGAACACTGTCCAAATCTTTGATGTGATGAAGTTCGCACAGCCGCTGCCAGTGCCATTAAGCAGTCAACGCCATAGGTTAATCACTAACATCACCAACGCTGCTACTGGATGGCTCTGAGAACTGACACGTTGCCCTTGGAAGTAGATATAGCCACTGCTGTTGCCACCGTCCCTCCCCAGAATGGTTGCTGGGCAGTCCTTGCTTCACAGTGCCGTTTTCGGTTCAAAGACTGGTATGAACTTACCATTAGTGGAGCGTAGCTCAGGGGCTTGTGTCCTCACAGCAAGAAAGATAGGAGACTGAGCTTCCAGGGCTGGAGGTAGGCAGGGCTTCCCAATGAGATTTATAAAGTGCAGAATTTTCCAAATATAGGAATAGACTTTGGACATCAGGATCCTAAAAAAGAGTAACAACTACCATTTATTATCCCCATCAGTTCATACGAGAAAAAAAACATTTAGTTCTAAAATGTAAAAGGGGACAAATTACAGTATATAGAACAGCCTATTAATGGAATAAAGTGTTTTTTTAAATAGAAAACTCACTGTATTGTCCTGACTGTTTTCTTTTCTTTATTCATGGGGAAACTCTGCCTTGAGGCAGCTTGATTGACAGAACAATTTTGGAAACCCATGTGTATAGAGGACACGGGCCTTGGATAACAAACTTGGTCTTGGCATTTCAGCTCTACCACTTACTTAAGCAGTTGTATAATCTTAGGTATGTTAGATCTGAAATTCAAGGTCATCCTTTTTAAAATGGGGATAATACTTCCTAACTCTTAGACTTGCTGGGGGATTCGATGAGATAATGTATGTAGATGTATATAGCAGGACCTGGAACATAGGAGCCAGGGGTAGATGCTCCTCTTCTGTTCTTCCCATCTTGTGCTGTAAGGGGTCTGCATCCTGCACTAGAACCTGAGACTCTTAGCCCTTCCAGCCATGGGCTGCACTAGTGCTGTTTGCTGTTGAATCTCCAAAACCTAGCTCGATGCCTACAAAATAAGTGCTCAGTGACTGCTTGCCAAATAGACAAGTAGGGCTTCCCTGGTGGCGCAGTGGTTGGGAGTCCGCCTGCCGATGCAGGGGACACGGGTTCATGCCCTGGTCCGGGAAGATCCCACATGCCGCAGAGCGGCTGGGCCTGTGAGCCATGGCCGCTGAGCCTGCACGTCCGGAGCCTGTGCTCCGCAACGGGAGAGGCCACAACAGTGAGAGGCCTGCGTACCGCAAAAACAAAAACAAATAGACACGTAGCTCTTACTTAAATTATTACTAATTATGTGAAGTAATAATGTAAAACACATGATATCATCCTTGGCACAGAGTAGATATTAAGTATAAATGTGAGCTCCCAACTTCCATTTCTAGTAATAATCAGCAAGTTTCTTTGGGCCAATCCTCCTCCTAGAATGTTTTTCAATGTAGTAAAATATATATAGTATAAAATTTACCATCTTAACCATTTTTAAGTGTATGTACAATTCAGTGGTATTAAGTATTTTCACAATGTTGTGCAATCATCACCACCATCCATTTCCAGAACCTCTTTTTTTTAACTTAAAAATTTTATTTCTTTAGAGAAGTTTCAGGTTTATAATAAAATTGAAAGGAAGGTGCAGAAATGTCTTGTAAACTCTGCTCCCACACAGGCATAGCCTCATCCATTCTCAACATCACTCGCCAGAATGGTACATTTCTTACGAAGGGTGAACATACATTAACATATCACAATCATCCAAAGTCCATAATTTACCTTAGGGCTCACTCTTGTGTTGTATACTCTAGAGTGTGGACAAGTGTATAACTACATACATGAATCATTATATCATACAGGGTATTGTCACTACCCCTGTGCTCTGCCCAGTCATCTCTTCTCTTTCCCCACCTCCCTTCACTCCCCCACAACCACTGATCTTTTTACTGTCTCCATAGTTTTGACTTTTGCAGAATGTCATACAGTTGGAATAATACAGTATGTAGTCTTCTCACATTGGCTTCTTTCACTTAGTAATATGCATTTAATATTTCTCCATGTCTTTTTATGGCTTGGTAACTCATTTCTTTTTAGCACTGAGTAATATTCCAATGTCTGGAGGCACCATAGTTTACCCATTCATCTACTGAAGGACATCTTGTTTGCTTCCCAGCTTTGGCAATTATGAATAAAGCGTCTATAAATATCAGTGTCCAGGGTTTTGTGTGGACATAGGTTTTCATCTCCTTTAGGTAAATACCAAGGAGCATGAACGCTGGACTGTATGGTAAGAGCATGTTTAGTTTTGTAAGAAACCTCCAAACAATCTGCCAAAGTGGCTGTACCACCAGCAATGAATGAGAGTTCTTTTTGCTTCACATCTTTGACAGCATTTGGCATTGTCAGTGTTCTGGATTTCTGCCATTCTAGTAGGTGTGTGGTGGTATCTAGTTTTAATTTGCATTTTCCTGATGACGTATGTGGAGTATCTTTTCATATGCTTATTTGTCATCTATATATCTTCTTCAGTGAAGTGTCTGTTGAGGTGTTTGGCCCAGTTTTTAATTGGGCTGTTTGTTTTCTTATTGCTGAGTTTTAAGAGTTTTTTGTATACTTTGGATAACGGTCCTTTATCAGATGTGTCTTTTGCAAATGTTTTCTTCCTACTGTGGCTTGTCTTCCAATTTTGATATTCTTTCACAGAGCAGAAGTTTTTAATTTTAACTAAGTTCAGCTTATCAATTATTTCTTCCATTGGATCATGTCTTTGGTGTTGTATCTAAAAAGATATCACCATACACAAGATCATCTAGGTTTTCTCCTATATTATTTTCTAGGAGCTTTGTATTTTTGCATTTTACATTTAGGTCTATCTATGATTCATTGTGAGTTAATTTTTGTGAAGGGTATAAGGTCTGTGTCTAGATTCATTCTTTTTCATGTGGCTGTCCAATTTTTCTAGCACCATTTGTTGAAGAGACTATCTTGGCTCCATTGTATTGCCTTTCCTCCTTTGTCAAAGATAAGTTGACTATATTTATGAGGGTCTATTTCTGAGCCCTCTATTCTGTTCTTTTGATCCATTTGTCTATTTTTTCTCCAATATCACTCTGTCTTGATTACTGTAGCTTTATATTAAGGGCAGTGTAAGTCCTCCAACTTTATTCTCCTTCAATATGTATTAGCTATTCTGGGTCTTTTGCCTCTCCACATAAACTTTAGAATTAGTCTGTCAATATCCATAAAATAATTTGCTGGCATTTTCATTGGGATCACATTGAATTCAAAAATCAAGGTGGGAAGATATGGCATCCTGACAATATTAAGTATTCCTATCCATGAACATGGAATATCTCTCCATTTATTTAGTTCTTCTTTGATTTTTTCATCAGGGTTTTGTAATTTTCCTCATATAGATCTTAAATATATTTTATTAGGTTTTACCAAAGTATTTCATTTTTAGGAGTAGTAATGTAAATGGTATTGTATTTTTTATTTCAAATTCCACTTGTTCATTGTTGGTATATAGAAAAGCAATTGACTTTTGTATGATAACCTTGCACCCTGCAACCTTACTATAATCACTTAGTTCCAGGGTGTATCTTTGTTAATTCTTTTGGGCTTTCTATATAGACAATCATGTCATCTGCAAATGAGGACTGTTTTATATCCTCCTTCCCAATCTGCATACCTTTTATTTCCTTTTCTTGCCTTATTGAGTTAGCGAGGACTTCTACTATGATGTCGAAAAGGAGTGATGAATGGCAATATCCTTACCTTATACCTGATCTTAATGGGAAAGCTTCAAGTCTCTCACCATTAAGCATGATGTTAGTCACAGGGGTTTTGTAGATAGCCTTAACCAAGTTGAGAAGGTTCCCCTCTATTCCTGGTTTACTGAGAGTTTTTACATGATGGGGTGTTGGCTTTCCATCTTTTCGTCTGCCAAAACTAGAATTCTGTGCATATTGAAAAACAACTCTCCATTCTGTCCTCACCCCAGCTCCTGGCAACCACCATTCTACTTTCTGTCTCTATGAATTTGAATCCTCTAAGTGCTTCATATAAGTGGAATCACACAGTATTTGTTCTTTTTTGTTTGATTTAGTTCATTTGGCACAATGTCTTCAAGATTCATCCATGTTGCAGCATATGTCAGCATTTATTCCTCTTTAGAACTGAACAGTATTCCATTCTATGTATAAACCACATTTTGTTTAGCTATTCATGTGTCAATGAGCACTTGGGTTGCTTCTACCTTTTGGTTATTATGAATAATGCTGCTAGACACGAAGAAATGCAAATATCTCCTCAAGACCCTGCTTTCAATTCTTTTGGATATATACCCAGAAGTAGAATTCTGGATCATATGATAATTCTATTTTTAATTGTTTGATGAACCACCATAGTGTCTTCCACAATAGCTGCACAATTTTACATTCCTACAAACAGTATTCAAGGGTTCCAATTTCTTCATATACTTACCAACTTGTTATTTTCTTTATTTGATAGTAGACATCCTAATGGGTATGAAATGGTAGAGCAGCCCTCCCATTATGTGCAGTTTCACTCTCTGAGGTTTCAGTTACCTGTGAACAGCCATGGTCTGAAAATTTTAAATGGAAAATTCCAGAAATAAACAATTCATAAATTTTAAATTGCACGCCATCCTGAACAGCATGATGAAATCTTGTGCTGTCCTCTGTCCCACCTGGGATGTGAATCACCTCTTTGCCCAGTGTATCCTGCCCTTAGTCACTTAATAGTTGTCTTGGTTTTCAGATCAATGGTCAAGGTATTTCATTACTTAATAGTGGCCCCAAAGTACAGGAGTAGTGATGCTGGCAATTCAGATATGCCAAAGAGAAGCTGTAAAGTTCTTCCTTTAAGTGAAAAGGTGAATGTTCTTGACTTAATAAGGAAAGAAAAACAATTATGTACTGAGGTTGCTAGGATCTACGGCAAAGACAAGTCTTCTATTTGTGAAATTGTGAAGAAGGAAAAAGAAATTCATGCTAGTTTTTCTTATTGCAACTCAGACCGCAAGAGTTATGGCCAGGGCTTCCCTGGTGGCACAATGGTTGAGAGTCCGCCTGCCGATGCAGGGGACACGGGTTCGTGCCCCAGTCCAGGAAGATCCCACATGCCGCAGAGCGGCTGGGCCCGTGAGCCATGGCCGCTGAGCCTGTGCGTCCGGAGCCTGTGCTCCACAACGGGGGAGGCCACAACAGTGAGATGCCTGCGTGCCGCAAAAAAAAAAATAATAATAAAGTTATGGCCAGAGCGTGTGATAAGTGCTTAGTTAAGATGGAAATGGAAAAGTCATTAAATTTGTACAATAAGATATCGAGA
This sequence comes from Delphinapterus leucas, assembly GCF_059928025.1. Taxonomy (NCBI): domain Eukaryota; kingdom Metazoa; phylum Chordata; class Mammalia; order Artiodactyla; family Monodontidae; genus Delphinapterus; species Delphinapterus leucas. The sequence goes on along the minus strand of NC_143135.1, from coordinate 68,952,813 downwards.
GAGAGAGAGAGAGGGAGACCACGTTCACATAAGTTTTATTATAATATACTGTTATAATTGTTCTATTTATTATTAATTATTGTTAATCTCTTTCTGTGCCTAATTTATAAATTAAACTTTATCATAGGTATGTAAGTATAGGGAAAAACATACTATATATAGGGTTTGGTACTATCTGCAGTTTCAGGCATCCACAAGAGCTCTTGGAATGTATCCCTTGTGGCTAAGGGGAGACTACTGTATCTCATTCCATTTTGAATTTTAAATGCTGGATTAAAAATAACCTTCCTAGGCATAAAAGAGCAATCACACATAACAAATATTCAGTAAGTCAAAATCTAAGGAAACTTAAAACAGGGAGAACTTCAAGTCACTTTTGCCCTGATTACTTTTATTGGTCCAGAAGAAACAAAACTTTATAAATGAGTCTCGGTTCTGATAGCCTTGCATTCCAATGGGGATCAAATTCCATGTCTCCTACCCGAGGAGTTTCACTAGGTCCCATTTGTTTATTTTTGTTTTTATTTCCATTTCTCTAGGAGGTGGGTCAAAAAGGATCTTGCTGTGATTTATGTCATAGAGTGTTCTGCCTATGTTTTCCTCTAAGAGTTTGATAGTGTCTGGCCTTACATTTAGGTCTTTAATCCATTTTGAGTTATTTTTGTGTATGGTGTTAGGGAGTGTTCTAATTTCATTCTTTTACATGTAGCTGTTCAGTTTTCTCAGCACCACTTATTGAAGATGCTGTCTTTTCTCCATTGTATATTCTTGCCTCCTTTGTCATAGATTAGGTGACCATAGGTGTGTGGGTTTATCTCTGGGCTTTCTATCCTGTTCCATTGATCTATATTTCTGTTTTTGTGGCAGTACCACACTGTCTTGGTTACTGTAGCTTTGTAGTATATTTTGAAGTCGGAGAGTCTGATTCCTCCAGCTCCATTTTTTTCCCTCAAGATTGCTTTGGCTATTTTGGGTCTTTTTTGTCTCCATACAGATTTTAAGATTTTTTGTTCTAGTTCTGTAAAAAATGCCATTGGTAATTTGATAGCGATTGCACTGAATCTGTAGATTGCTTTGGGTAGTATATGCATTTTCATAATATTGATTCTTCCAATCCAAGAACATGGTATATTTCTCCATCTGTCAGTATCATCTTTAGTTTCTTTCATCAGTGTCTTATAGTTTTCTGAGTACAGGTCTTTTACCTCCTTAGGCAGGTTTATTCCTAGGTATTTTATTCTTTTTGTTGCAATGGTAAATGGGAGTGTTTCCTTAATTTCTCTTTCAGATTTTTCATCATTAGTGTAGAGGAATGGAAGAGATTTCTGTGCATTAATTTTGTATCCTGCTACTTTACAAAATTCACTGATTAGCTCTAGTAGTTTTCAGGTTGCATCTTTAGGATTCTCTATGTATAGTATCAGGTCATCTGCAAACAGTGACAGTTTTACTTCTTCTTTTCCAATTTGGATTCCTTTTATTTCTTTTTCTTCTCTGATTGCCATGGCTAGGACTTCCAAAACTATGTTGTCTTATTCCTGAACTTAGAGGAAATGCTTTCAGTTTTTCACTATTGAGAATAATGTTTGCTGTGGGTTTGTCATATATGGCCTTTATTATATTGAGGTAAATTCCCTCTATGCCCACTTTCTGGAGAGTTTTTATCATAAATGGGTGTTGAATTTTGTCAAAAGCTTTTTCAGCATCTATTGAGATGATCATATGGTTTTTATTTATTCAATTTGTTAATATGGTGGATTGCATTGATTGATTTGCATATATTGAAGAATCCTTGCATCACTGGGATAAACCCCACTTGATCATGGTGTATGATCCTTTTAATGTGTTGTTGGATTCTGTTTGCTAGTATTTTGTTGAGGATTTTTGCATCTATGTTCATCAGTGATATCGGTCTGTAATTTTCTTTTTTTGTAGTATCTTTGTCTGGTTTTGGTATCAAGGTGATGGTGGCCTCATAGAATGAGTTTGGGAGTGTTCCACTTTCTGCAATTTTTTGAAAGAGTTTGAGAAGGATAGGTGTTAGCTCTTCTCTACATGTTTGATAGAATTCACCTGTGAAGCCATCTGGTCCTGGACTTTTGTTTGTTGTATGATTTTTAATCACAGTTTCAATTTCATTACTTGTGATTGGTCTTTTCATATATTCTATTTCTTCCTGGTTCAGTTTTGGAAGTTTGTACTTTTCTAAGAATTTGTCCATTTCTTCAAGGTTGTCCATTTTATTGGCATATAGCTGCTCGTAGTAGTCTCTTATGATCCTTTGTATTTCTGTGGTGTCATTTGTAACTTCTCCTTTTTCTTTTCTATTATTTTTGTTTAATTTGAGTCCTCTCCTTTTCTTTCTTGATAAGTCTGGCTAAAGGTTTATCAATTTTGTTTATCTTCTCAAAGAACAAGTTTTTAGTTTTATTGATCTTTGTTATTTTTTTTTCTATTTCATTTATTTCTGCTCTGATCTTTATGATTTCTTTCCTTCTATTGATACTAACTTTGGGTTTTGTTTGTTCTTCTTTCTCTAGTTGCTGTAGATGTAAGGTTAGGTTGTTTATTTGAGATTTTTCTTGTTTCTTATGGTAGGATTGTATTGCTATAAACTTTCTTCTTAGAATTGCTTTTCCTTCATCCCATAGGTTTTGGGTCATTGTGTTTTCATTGTCATTTGTTTCTAGGTGGAAATTCTGTATCTTGATTGAGGTGGTGGTAACATAGGTATATACATTTGCAAAACTCAGTAAACTATTCTTTATATGGTGTACATTGTTATCCATAAATTATGCCACAGTTCATATGATATAACACATTTAAAAATAAGCACAGATGTAAAACTACAAGGAAAAGAAAGAAAATGATTATCTCAGTGATTTCCTCCATCTAGAGGAACATATGGGGGGGAACTTCTAGAGTCCTGGCAATGTTCTATTCTTGACCTGAGTTGTGGCTATCTCAGTTTCACTTCATAGTTTTTTTTTGTTAAACTGTAAACATATGTTTCATGTACTTTGTGTGTATGTAAGTATGTGTATGTATATATTTCACAGTAAAACAAAAAATGAAACATAACTAATTTCATAAAAACAGTGTTTTCCTCTTTTGCACTCATGGAGTGGAAAATCATGAGGCAATCCTCATTAACATTCACAGTTAGGTAAGGGGTACAGTGAACAGAACATGTTACAGTGATCATGTTGGTGGAAGAACCTAAGCTTATTTATTTAAAACAATTTATGGCAAATGCCTTGTTTCAAAAAATATTTTAGTTGCATATAATTTCCCTCTGATGTAAGTATGGGATTTGGTCCCTGCTTCAGCACCGAGCACAAGAGAAATTTCTCTAGATTTTGAGACGGAGACTCAAGTTAAGAGAGGTTTAACACCCTTGTAAAGTAAACTAGATTCTTTGGATTATGTTTGGACTCTGAAATGTATACTTTTCAGATAAGTGTTTTTTGTTCATGCTTTTGGTTTTTAATATTACCATGTTTATATTCCCAGTAAATTGCCATATTTTTTCACGGAAATGAGTTGATGATTTTATCAGCCAGGATAAGTTAGATTATGCCATGGTAATAAAAAATGGCAAAATCTCAGAGGATTAATAGAATACATGTTAAGTGCTCAGTCATACCAAGTTTCCTTTTGGTCTGGGTGGTTCTGCACACAGGGGTTCTCTATGTGGTGCAAGGTCAGGATGCTGGGCTGCTTCAATCTCATGGTGCCTCCATGTCAAAAGGCACTTCCAGGACCACCAATGTGGGGTGGGGGGGCGGGGGAAAGGAGAGCTGCACAGTCAAGCACTGGCAATGAATTACGCAAGCAAGTGATGCATGCCATGCATTTCATTGGCTAAAGCAAATCACATGTTTATTACGTTCTGGGGAGGGTTGGGGGGTGGGCAGGGAAGCATAATTCTCCTACGTGGTCAGAAGGAGAGGAGAACCGATGTGTTTGTTAGCAGTATGATGTCCGCCTCCATTACATAACAGAATTAGGCCAAATTAATGTTATATTTTGTAAAGATGAATTGAGTCCCACTCAAATGGCAAGCATAATGATGATGATAATATCTTACTTTTGTTTAATACTTTGGAAGTTATGAAGCATTTTCTCAACATATTTTTCATTCATTTATTCAGCAGAGTTTAAAGCAATGGTTATGGGCCAGGCACTATGCTAGGTACAGAACATGTGAATAAGACAGAGGCTCTGCCCTTCTGCATGATAATCATGTGGTAATTGCAATATCAAAGCTTGGATGGGTACAATGATGGCCAGAAGGAGAGTGCTCTGTATCATCAGGGAAAGAAAGAGGAGGACTTCTTACATGAAGTGATACTTACTTAAGTCTGGGTTTCAAAGATAAGTAGAAATTTATCAAGCAGAAGGGATGGGGAGAGGGGAAAAACAATATAGAGAGTGAGAAAAGCAAGTAAAAAGGCATAGAGAATCATCTTACATGTTCTCCCAAACCTCCAGGAATTCGGTACTTGCCACTCTCGCAATTGTATAGGTAAGGAAACTAAGGTACAAAGGAGGAAATGATTTTTCTCAGCTCACAAACTTACTACAACGGAGACTAGAACTGAAGTCTTTTAATCCTATGTTCTAAACACACATCATTAGCATCTAAACAAAAAACACATTTTAAAGTAATGAACATATATAATTCACTCAACATATCTTATCTATAATTAATGGCTAGCATAAAATCAATATTCAGTAAAGGATGGTAAAATGTTAAAGCTCTAGATGACCCTGCCTACTATGCACAAGGTATTTTTGCTCCATATGGGCAAAAATTGCATCTCTCTCGTTTTTTTTTTAAATTGAGGTATAATTGACATATAACATTATATTATTTTCAGGTGTACCATGTTATGATTCAAGATTTGTGTATATTGTGGAATGATCAACACAATAAGTCTAGTTAACATTCATCATCACACATAGTTACAAAATTTTTTTTTTCTTGTGATGAGAACTTTTAAAGTTTACTCTTTTAGCCACTTTCAAATATGCAACACAATATTATTAACTATAGTCACCATGCTGTATATTACATCCCCCTGACCTTTATTTCATACCTGGAAATCTGTACCTCTCATGTCCCTTTTGTTATAATCATATCTGTGGTTTCAAGTACAGTATCTGATACATTATAGGTTCTGTATAAGCATTTATGAAAGGAAGGAAGGAAGGAAAGAAAGAAGGAAGGAGGAAGGAAGGAAAGAAAGAAGGAAGGAGGAAGGGAGGAAAGAATCTCTAAGTCCTTACTTTTAAACTAATGGGAAAAGTTTCCTTAATCTATTTGAGCACTAAAATAATCCCTTAATTTGCATTCATAGACCTTCCAGTCCACTATATGTTTTTGTGTGAGACAGTTCATTTTTCACTATGATGTACAGTAGATAGGACACAGAAGCATGGGTCACAGGGAAAAAGCCCAATGCAGTGCTTTGAACATGGTAGCTATTCCCTAAGCATTCGATGAATGGCTGAATGGCAAAGTCAGGTCGGTCATTATTCATCTGAAACAACTCATCTGTGTGGTTTAAACCTTCAGAGACTAGAGATTTATTGCACATTAGCGATTACTTCAAACACTGGAGATTAATGAGGCATGAGATATTACTTCGGACTTCAGCGATCTCAGGAGTTTAGTAAACACTGCAAGCTCTCCAGTCAGTATTGAAAGGTCTGATGGGGCCACAGCAGGCCTTATTTATAGAAACTCTGGTTCTGCACCAGTGATGGGTCTGCCCTTTTTACTGTGAGAGAAGATTCAAAAGACTGTCTAGGGTGATTGCACGTCAGTGCTTATCTCAGTGGCATATCAAAATGCCCCAGGCAGTCACCTTCAGGACTAACCATCTTCCTGTAGCTATTCAGACAGCCTTGTAGCTGAAAACACAGAAGCTAAAGGCCACCTATCAGTCAGCAATGAGTTTTAACAACTTACTATGCACCAAAGAGTACATCAGTCAGTCATTGAAATGGATACTAGAGAAACAAACATAAGGAGTATTCTTTGCTCTTAAGAAGGATGCAAACCAGATGGGGCAGTATAAGAGGATAATGAAAGAAGTCTTGGATCAAGTGTCAAATAATCGGCCAATAGCTCTACAAGAAAGGAGAGGCCACAGGGTACCAGGAGCACCTAGGAAGACTTAATGAAGGGAACAAGACTTGAGGTTGCTTAGTTTTGGACACTCACTCCTGCCTTCGGACTCCTGTGATCCAGGCACACAGTATTTCACCCCATGTGAAATACATATATTTCCTGCGACATATATGAAATTATAGGTGTCATGAAGTTATTCATGGGCTGCTCACTCTGCCTAGAATATTTTTCCTCCACTTTTCAGCCTGGCTGAAGCCCTCTTCAAGGTCCAGTTTAAAGATGGCTTCCTTTCCCAGGGCACTCCCCACCTCCTTCGGCACCCGGGCAAAAGTTAATCACTTCCTCCTTAGCGCTCCGACAGCCCTTTGTATGTGTCTCAGATGCAGCACTAACCACACTGCACTGTAATGAATTGTTCATGTGTCTGCTTCCCCACTTCATGCTGCCTGGCAAGGCATGAGCCCTCATTAAATACTGCTCGTATGGGTGGATGGATAAATTAACTGCAGGAGAGCTTTCAAATGAGGGACCAGTGGGAGATCTGGTAAGATGGGTTCAGACTTTGAAGGACCTTTTAAAGACAAGCCAAAGGGACGGGGGGGAAGGAAGGAAGGAAGAAAGGAAGTAAAAGATATGCTTAAGTAGGTTAAGGGAAAAGACTGGAGCTGGATTATTTTTTTAGATGACCTAGAAAATAAAAGCCCTCCATGATCCCACTTCTCAGTGTTATCTACTATGAACGTTATTTGTGTCTCCCCAGCAGTTTTTCTATGCATAGAAATACATTGGCAAATTTCCCTACAGTTTACATTACCACTATTCATGTAGGAGAGTGTCCAAAAATCCAGCCAGGCAACAAATATTTATCATGTGCCTATGAATTACTATATAATTGTAGACAAACCAAACATCCCTGCCTTCCATGGATTTTACAGTATAGTGGATAAAACAGCACCTAAAAAATTATATATTGTTAAGTAGATGATTAAAATGTGCAAAGGCTCATCTCCACCATTGCTTTGGATGTTTTCAGCAGAAGCATGATATGATGAAAGCAGTACTTAGAATGATTAAGTTGCCAGCAGAATAAATTGAAAAGGATAAATGTTATGGGGAGCTGGGCATGGGTGATGGCAATGAGAATAGAGAAAAAAAGTGAACCCAAGAAATACTTTAAAGCAAAATTTCTTAATCTGTGGACGATTTGGGGCTACAAGGATAACTATAGAATTCTGAACCCTCAAGTTTAGACTTTATGTATAGTTTATCTATGTATTTTTCTATGGACAGTAAGTTTTATAGGTTTCATTAACCTCTCTGTAGGGCAATATAGCATAGTATTTTAAGATCACTGACACTGGAGTTAGAAAACCTAGGTTCAAACATTATATCACTTACTAGCTTTGAAACCTTAGTAGTTACTTAACCTTCTAGAGATAACAAAGCAACAAAAGAGCAACGATGTAAAGTACCTATAACCCAACTGATTTATTCTACAGGGTCCATTATCCAAAAGATAAAAATCAATACTTTAAATAAAGAATGGATGGGAATTCCCTGGAGGTCCGGTGGTTAGGACTCTGAGTTTCCAGTGCTGGGGGCCCGGGTTCGATTCTTGGTCAGGGAACTAAGATCTCGCAAGCCACGTGCCACGGCCAAAAAAATAAAATAAAATAACATAAATAAAAATAAATAGATAATAAGAAAGAATAGACAAGGCTTGATGTCAGACTGATAATGAGGGAGGAGAGAGGAGAAGGAGTAGAAGAAAAGGGATTCTGGCAGAGGAGGTAAAATGGATTAAGATTTACCATAGGAGCATGAAGGACTCCCAGAACAGTCCACCTGTAGTGCACAGTTTTCAGAATGCAAGGAGGGGCCAGATTATAGACTTACTTTCTCAGGTTTAGAGAGTTTGGATCACTTTGCTGATTATCAAAAATGTTGACTCATTTTCACTGAATACTAAAAGCAGATGTGGCAGAGTGGGGAAGGGAGGAAGGAGGAGAAGAAAGCTGAATGGGAGAATGGGGGTGGACAAGAAGACTTCCAAGGTCCTTCAAATTCTGAACATCTATGAGTAGACACTACTGACATTGCAACTGATGAAATCATTATACTTGACTGGGAGTTGGGGAGGGACTTCAAGACTTTGTTTACAAATAATAATGTTGGGCTTCCCTGGTGACACAGTGGTTGAGAGTCCGCCTGCCGATGCAGGGGACACAGGTTCGTGCCCCGGTCCGGGAAGATCCAACATGCCGCGGAGTGGCTGGGCCCGTGAGCCATGGCCGCTGAGCCTGCGCGTCCGGAGCCTGTGCTCCGCAGCGGGAGAGGCCGCAACAGTGAGAGGCCCGCGTACCGCAAAAAAAAAAAAAAAAAAAAGTTTACATTATTGTTATAATGTAATATAGTACATTACACTATAATAATAATGTCTCTGTCTCAACAGAGACACCCTGACAAGATTCAAAGTTGTCAAAGATCATACAACTTAAACATGTGTATCTCATTGCCAGACCACACCATCTATAGTATACTGTCAGTTAATGTATTTATCTTACTATATTTTCTCCTTTTCCTTGTATAATTTTGAGACTAAACTATAGAAATGCTATAAACTGACCATTAAATTAATTTTGTAATACTTCCTTCATTAATACTTGTGTATATCTTTCAATTGTCTTAGAAATAATAGAGTTGTATTGCATTGTTTTGTGTTTTATAATCTTCTTTTGACTTAAAAATATTTTTTAATGCACAAAAAATAGAAGTGACCTGGGCCTCTCTTGTTGTCTAAGTGATCCTTAAGATCTGTTAAGCCACTGTGATAAAAGTGGCAGAAAGTGGCACCTCGGGCTAGGAGAGCACAACATTTTTAAAGAACTCTGGAGAATTTCTGCTCTAGCTGTACCTTGAACGTTGTAAAAAAATAGAAGAAAGAAAGAAAGGAAAGAAAGAAGGAAGGGAAGAAGGAAGGAAGGAAGGGAGAAAGGAAGAAAGAAAGAGGGAAGGAGGGAGGGAGGAAGGAAAGGAGGAAGAAAGAAAGAAGGAAAGAAAAAAGGAGAGAAAGTGGGGTACCTTCAAGATGGTGGAAAAGTAAGACATGGAGATCATCCTCCTCCCCACAGATACACGAGAAATACATCTACACGTGGAACAACTCCTACAGAACACCTCCTGAATGCTGGCAGAAGACCTCAGACCTCCCAAAAGGCAAGAAACTCCCCACGTACCTGGGTAGGGCAAAAGAAAAAAGAATAAACAGAGACAAAAGAATAGGGATGGGACCTGCACCAGTGGGAGGGAGCCGTGAAGGAGGAAGCATTTCCACACACTAGGAAGTCCATTTGTGGGCAGAGACGGTGGTTGGCGGAGGGGGGAAGCTTCGGAGCCACGGAGGAGAGTGCAGCAACAGGGGTGCGGAGGGCACAGCGGGGAGATTCCCGCACAGAGGATCGGTGCCGACCGGCACTCACCAGCCGGAGGCTTGTCTGCTCACCTGCCGGGGCGGGCGGGGGCTGGGAGCTGAGGCTTGGGCTTCGGAGGTCGGATCCCAGGGAGAGGACTGGGGTTGGCGGCGTGAACACAGCCTGAAGGGGTTAGTGCACCACGGCTAGCCGGGAGGGAGTCCGGGAAAAAGTCTGGAGCTGCCGAAGACGCAAGAAACTTTTTCTTCCCTCTTTGTTTCCTGGTGCCGGAGGAGAGGGGATTAAGAGCGCGGCATAAAGGAGCTCCAGAGACGGGCGCGAGCCGCAGCTATCAGGGCAGACCCCAGAGACGGGCATGGGATGCTAAGGCTGCTGCTGCCGCCACCAAGAAGCCTGTGTGCGAGCACAGGTCACTATCCACACCTCCCCTCCTGGGAGCCTGTGCAGCCCACCACGGCCAGGGTCCCGGGATCCAGGGACAACTTCCCCGGGAGAACACACGGTGCAGTTCAGGCTGGTGCAACGTCATGCTGGCCTCTGCCGCCGCAGGCTTGCCCCGCACTCCATGCCCCTCCCTCCCCCTGGCCTGAGTGAGCCAGAGCCCCCAATCAGCGGCTCCTTTAACCCCGTCCTGTCCGAGTGAAGAACAGACGCCCTCAGGCGACCTACACGCAGAGGTGGGGCCAGATCCAAAGCTGAACCCCGGGAGCTGTGCGAACAAAGAAGAGAAAGGGAAATCACTGCTAACAAACTCAGGAGCAGCGGATTAAATCTCCACAATCAACTTGATGTACCCTGCATCTGTGGAATACCTGAATAGACAACTAATCATCCCAAATTGAGGCAGTGAACTTTGAGAGCAAGATATATATATTTTCCTTTTCCTCTTTTTGTGAGTGTGTATGTGTATGCTTCTGTGTGTAATTTAGTCTATATAGCTTTGCTTTTACCATTTGTCCTACGGTTCTGTCTGCCCGTTTTTTGTTTGTTTGTTTGTTTTTTAGTATAGTTTTTAGTGCTTCTTTTCGTTGGTGGATTTGTTTTTTGGTTTGGTTGCTCTCTTCATTCTTTCTTTGTTTTTTTTTATTACTTGCAAATATTTTATAATTATTATTTATTTTAATAACTTTATTTTATTATTTTTTCATTCTTTCTTTTTTTCTCCCTTTTATTCTGAGCTATGTGGATGACAGAATCTTGGTGCTCCGGCCAGGTGTCAGGCCTGTGCCTCTGAGGTGGAAGAGCCAAGTAGAGGACATTGGTCCACCAGAGACCTCCCAGCTCCACATAATATCAAAATGGCAAAAATCTCCCAGAGATCTCCGTCTCAACGCCAAGACCCAGCTCCACTCAATGACCAGCAAACTACAGTGCTGGACACCCTATGCCAAACAACTAGCAAGACAGGAACACAACCCCACCAACTAGCAGAAAGGCTGCCTAAAATCATAATAAGGTCATAGACACCCCAAAACACACCACCAGACATGGTTCTACCCACCAGAAAGACAAGATCCAGCCTCATCCACCAGAACACAGGCACTAGTCCCTCCACCAGGAAGCCTACACAACCAACTGAACCAAACTTAGCCACTGGGGGCAGACACCAAAAACAATGGGAGCTATGAACCTGCAACGTGCGAAAAGGAGATACCAAACACAGTAAGTTAAGGAAAATGAGAAGACAGAGAAACACACAGCAGATGAAGGAGCAAAGTAAAAACCCACCAGACCAAACAAATGAAGAGGAAATAGGCAGTCTACCTGAAGAAGAATTCACAGTAATGATAGTAAAGATGATCCACAATCTTGGAAATAGAATGGAGAAAGTACAAGAAATGTTTAACAAGGACCTAGAAGAACTAAAGAGCAAACAAAAAATGATGAACAACACAATAAATGAACTTAAAAATTCTCTAGAAGGAATCAATAGCAGAATAACTGAGGAAGAAGAATGGATAAGTGACCTGGAAGATAAAATAGTGGAAATAATTACTGCAGAGCCGAATAAAGAAAAAAGAATAAAAAGAATTGAGGACAGTCTCAGAGACCTCTGGGACAACATTAAATGCACCAACATTCGAATTATAGGGGTCCCAGAAGAAGAAAAGAAAAAGAAAGGGATTGAGAAAATATTTGAAGAGATTATAGTTGCAAACTTCCCTAATATGGGAAAGGAAATAGTTCATCAAGTCCAGGAAGCACAGAGAGTCCCATACAAGATAAATCCAAGGAGAAACACACCAGGACACATACTAATCAAAGTATCAAAAATTAAATACAAAGAAAATATAAAAAGCAGCAAGGGAAAAACAACAAATAACATACAAGGGAATCCCAAAAAGGTTAACAGCTGATCTTTCAGCAGAAACTCTGCAATCCAGAAGGGAGTGCAAGGACAGGTTTAAAGTGATGAAAGGGAAAAACCTACAACCAAGATTACTCTACCCAGCAAGGATCTCATTCAGATTTGACAGAGAAATTAAAACTTTTACAGACAAGCAAAAAAGAGAATTCAAAAGCTAAGAGAATTCAGCACCACCAAAGCAGCTTTACAACAAATGCTAAAGGAACTTCTCTAGGCAGGAAACACAACAGAAGGAAAAGACCTACAATAACAAACCCCAAACAATTAAGAAACTGGTAACAGGAACATACACACTGATAATTACCTTAAATGTAAATGGATTAAATGCTCCAACCAAAAGATATAGACTGGCTGAATGGATACAAAAACAAGACCAGTACATATGCTGTCTACAAGAGACCCACTTCAGACCTAGGGACACATACAGACTGAAAGTGACGGGATGGAAAAAGATATTCCATGCAAATGGAAACCAAAAGAAAGCTGGAGTAGCAATTCTCATATTAGACAAAATAGACTTTAAAATAAGGATTATTACAGGAGACAAAGAAGGACACTACATAATGATCAAGAGTTCAATAGAAGAAGAAGATATAACAATTGTAAATATTTATGCGCCCAACACAGAAGCACCTCAATACATAAGGCAAATGCTAACAGCCATAAAAGGGAAAATTGACAGTAACACAATCATAGTAGGGGACTTTAACACCGCACTTTCACCAATGGACAGATCAACCAAAATGAAAATAAATAAGGAAACACAAGCTTTAAATGATACATTAAACAAGATGGGCTTAATTGATATTTATAGGACATTCCATCCGAAAACAAGAGAATACACTTTGTTCTCAAGTGCTCATGGCACATTCACCAGGATAGATCATATCTTGGGTCACAAATCAAGCTCTGGTAAATGTAAGAAAACTGAAATTGTATCAAGTATCTTTTCCAACCACAATGGTATGAGACTAAATATCAATTACAGGAAAAAATCTGTAAAAAATACAAACACATGGAGGCTAAATAATACACTACTTAATAACCAAGAGATCACTGAAGAAATCAAAGAGGAAATCAAAAAATACCTAGAAACAAATGACAACGAAAACACGATGACCCAATACCTATGGGATGCGGCAAAGGCAGTTGTATGAGGGAAGTTTAGTTACAATCCTACCTTAAGAAACAAGAAACATCTCAAATAAACAACCTAACCTTACACCTAAAGCAATTAGAGGAAGAAGAACAAAAAAAACCCAGAGTTAGCAGAAGGAAAGAAATCATAAAAATCTGCACAGAAATAAATGAAAAAAGAAATGAAGGAAATGATAGCAAAGATCAATAAAACTAAAAGCTGGTTCTTTGAGAAGATAAACAAAATTGATAAACCATTAGCCAGACACATCAAGAAAAAAATGGAGAAGACTCAAATCAATAGAATTAGAAATGAAAAAGGAGAAGTAACAACTGACACTGCAGAAATACAAAGGATCATGAGAGATTACTACAAGGAACTATATGCCAATAAAAGGGACAACCTGGAAGAATTGGACAAATTCTTAGAAAACCACAACCTTCTGAGACTGAACCAGGAAGAAACAGAAAATATAAACAGACCAATCACAAGCACTGAAATTGAAACTGTGATTAAATATTTTCCAACAAACAAAAGCCCAGGACCAGATGGTTTCACGGGCAAAATTCTATTAAATATTTAGAGAAGAGCTAACACCTATCCTTCTCAAACTCTTCAAAAATATAGCAGAGGGGGGAACACTCCCAAACTCATTCTACGAGGTCACCATAACCCTGATACCAAAACCAAAGCAAAGATGTCACAAAGAAAGAAAAGTACAGACCAATATCACTGATGAACATAGCTGTAAAAATCCTTAACAAAATACTAGCAAACAGATCCAACATCACATTAAAAGGATCAGGGGCTTCCCTGGTGGCGCAGTGGATGAGAGTCCACCTGCCGATGCAGGGGACCCAGGTTCGTGCCCCGGTCCGGGAAGATCCCACATGCCACGGAGCGGCTGGGCCCGTGAGCCATGGCCATTCAGCCTGCGCGTCCGGAGCCTGTGCTCTGCAACAGGAGAGGCCACAACAGTGAGAGGCCCACATACCGCAAAAAAAAAAAAAAAAAGATTTAAAAGGATCATACACCATGATCAAGTGGGGTTTATCCCAGGAATGCAAGGATTCTTCAATATATGCAAATCAATCAATGTGATAAAACACATTAACAAATTGAAGGAGAAAAACCATATGATCATCTCAAAAGATGCAGAAAAAGCTTTTTACAAAATTCAACACACATTTATGATAAAAACCCTCCAGAAAGTAGGCATAGAGGGAACCTACCTGAACATAATAAAGGCCATATATGACAAACCCACAGCCAACATCATCCTTATGGTGAAAAACTGAAACCATTTCCACTAAGATCAGGAACAAGACAAAGTTGCCCACTCTCGCCACTATTATTCAACATAGTTTTGGAAGTTTTAGCCACCTCAATCAGAGAAGAAAAAGAAGTAAAAGGAATCCAAACTGGAAAAGAAGAAGTAAAACTGTCACTGTTTGCAGATGACATGATACTATACATAGAGAATCCTAAAGATGCAACCTGAAAACTACTAGAGCTAATCAGTGAATTTTGTAAAGTAGCAGGATACAAAATTAATGCACAGAAATCTCTTGCATTCCCCTACACTAATGATGAAAAATCTGAAATAGAAATTAAGGAAACACATTTACCGTTGCAACAAAAAGAATAAAATACATAGGAATAAACCTACCTAAGGAGGTAAAAGACCTGTACTCAGAAAACTATAAGACACTGATGAAAGAAATTACAGATGATACAAACAGATGGAGAGATATACCATGTTCTTGGAGTTGAAGAATCAACAGTGTGAAAATGACTACTACCCAAAGCAATCTACAGATTCAATGCAATCCCAATCAAACTACCAGTTGCATTTTTCACAGAACTAGAACAAAAAATTTCACAATTTTTTTGGAAACACAGAAGACCCTGAATAGCCAAAGCAATCTTGAGAAAGAAAAATGGAGCTGGAGGAATCAGGCTCCTGGACTTCAGTCTATATTACAAAGATACAGTAATCAAGACAGTATGGTACTGGCACAAAAACAGAAATATAGATCAATGGAACAGGATAGAAAGCCCAGAGATAAACCCAGCACATATGGTCACCTTATTTTTGATAAAGGAGGCAAGAATATATAATGGAGAAAAGACAGCCTCTTCAATAAGTGGTGCTGGGAAAACTGGACAGCTACATGTAAAAGAATGAAATTAGAACACTCCCTAACACCATACACAAAAATAAACTCAAAATGGATTAGAGACCTTAGTGTAATACTGGACACTATAAAACTCTTAGAGGAAAACACAGGGAGAACACTCTGTGACATAAATCACAGCAAGATCCTTTTTGACCCACCTGTACAGAAATGGAAATAAAAGCAAAAATAAACAAATGGCACCTAATGAAACTTAAAAGCTTTTGCACAACAAAGGACACCATATACAAAACAAAAAGACAACCCTCAGAATGGGAGAAAACATTTGCAAATGAAGCAACTGACAATGGATTAATCTCCAAAATTTACAAGCAGCTAATGCAGCTCAATATCAAAACAACAAACAGCCCAATCCAAAAATGGGCAGAAGACCTAAATAGACGTTTCTCCAAAGAAGATATACAGATTGCCAATAAACACACAAAAGCATGCTCAACATCATTAATCATTAGAGAAATGCAAATGAAAACTATAATGAGGTATCACCTCACACCAGTCCGAATGGCCATCATCAAAAAATCTACAAACAATAAATGCTTGAGAGGATGTGGAGACAAGGGAACCCCTCTTGCACTGTGGGCGGGAATGTAAATTGATACAGCCACTATGGAGAACAGTATGGAGGTTCCTTAGAAACCTAAAAACAGAACTACCATACGACCCATCAATCCCACTATTGGGCATATACCCTTAGAAAACCATAATTCAAAGAGTCATGCACCACAATGTTCATTGCAGCTCTATTTACAATAGCCAGGACATGGAAGCAACCTAAGTGTCCATCGACAAATAAATGGATAAAGAAGATGTGGCACATATATACAATGCAATATTACTCAGCCTTAAAAAGAAACGAAATTGAGTTATTTGTAGTGAGGTGGATGGACCTAGAGTCTGTCATACAGAGTGAAGTAAGTCAGAAAGAGAAAAACAAATACCGTATGCTAACACATATATATGGTTTCTAAAAAAAAAATGGTTATGAAGAACCTAGGGGCAGGACAGGTATAAAGACGCAGACCTACTAGAAATGGACTTGAGGACACAGGGAGGTGGAAGGGTAAGCTGGGACAAAGTGAGAGAGTGGCATGGACATATATACACTACTAAATGTAAAATCGATAACTAGTGGGAAGCAGCTGCATAGCACAGGGAGATCAGCTCGGTGCTTTGTGACCACTTGGAGGGATGGGATACGAAGGGTGGGAGGGAGGGAGATGCAAGAAGGAAGAGATATGGGGATGTATGTATATGTATGGCTAATTCACTTTGTTATAAAGCAGAAACTAACACACCATTGTAAAGCAATTATACTCCAATAAAGATGCTAAAAAAAAAAAAGGAGAGAAGGAAAAATGCAGGTTATTTTCCATTTACTGCTAAGCAAATGTTTGTCTTCAATAAGACAGGTCACAAGCGCTGTTTGAGAATCTATTTTTTATTTGCCTAGGAACTTAGGAAATAAAAAGAAATTAAAATGTATGGTTGTCTGTTCTCAAGCTCTCAATCTAACTGTGGCATCAAAATTTATGTCTAGGAAATAACTGCGAAGTAAAAGTAGACAAACCCTGGACCGTCCCTAGGGATGCTGTTTTCCTATTTCTTTCCTTTTATGGTATAGGAGGACAGTTTGTAATAATGTCTTTAATTATGTAAAGCCCAAACTATATCACCAGGCTGATGATGCTAAATGCATCCCATTTCCTGAACACAATTGTGTAAAGCACTAAGCGCACGCCATGTTCATCATCCCTTCCAGAAAAAAGATGGTTCCTCCAGAGTTACCTGGATTAGTGTCATGTGACTCTGTTACCTGGCCAAAATTGATTGAACCAGAAATCAGGGTCAAAATAATTGTCAAGAACTGAGCATAGTAATAGAACTAAATATTTAATGAGCACTTAAGTCTGTGAGTCAAACACTATGCTGAGGTCTCCATTGGATTGTTTTATTTAATCTTCACAACAGTCCTATGAGATTGGCCAGAATATTATCAAATGCATCCTAATAACAATACACATATAGTTACAGAGATACCCTGACAGGATTGAAAATGTTGTCAGTAATCATCCAACTTTAACTGCGTGTCTCATGACCAGCCCACATCATCACAGAGGCTTAGTAACTGGTCCAATGTCACAGGCTGGTAAGTGGGGCTGCTGGGGCTTGAACCCATCTTTCTGTTTGCCTCACTCTAGAGCCCTTACTCCTCACCCTTAGCCTGAGTGGTCAGCTCAGCCTGTTCAACAAGGATGTTCCATATTGTTTGGCTTGACTGAATCAAATCCTCTCTCCCTGGAGGGTATGTTGAATGTGACATTTTTAGAGAGAGAGGATGGAAGTAACAGAAATATAAAAGAAGTAAAAATAAGAGAAAAGGCTTAGGAGAATGGACGTTAGCAGAAACCAGGAAGACTGAGATGATAGCTATGTCATTAGGGATAAGGCAAGGTCACAGAAATGCTGAACACACTAAATGACCCTGAAAATAAGTTCATTTGTATCATTTTTTAAAAGATTCCTCATATAAGCAATATCATACTTCACTTAGTATGATAATCTCCAGGTCTATCCATGTTGCTGCAATTGGCGTTATTTCATTCATTTTAATGGCTGAGTAATATTCCACCATATATATGTACCACATCTTCTTTATCCATTCCTCTGTCAATGGACATTTACGTTGCTTCCATGTCTTGGCTATTGTAAACAGCACTGCAATGAACATTGGGGTGCACGTACCCTTTTGAACCATGTTTTTCTCCAAATATATGCCCAGGAGTGGAATTGCTGGGTCATATGGTAGTTCTAGAGAATGAATTTATGGTTACCAGAGGGGAAGGGTGGGGGGGAGGGATAGACTGGGAGTTTGGGATTGACATGTACATACTGCTATATTTAAAATAGATAACCGGGGACTTCCCTGGTGGTCCAGTGGTTGGGACTTCGCCTTCCAATGCAGGGGGTGTGGGTTTGACCCCTGGTCAGGAAGCTAGGATCCAACACGCCTCTTGGCCAAAAAACCAAAACATAAAACAGAAGCAATATTGTAACAAATTCCTAAAGACTTAAAAAAAATAACATAAAATAGATAACCAACAAGGACCTACTGTACAGCATGGGGCACTCTGCTCAATATTCTGTAATAACCTAAACGACAAAAGAATTTGAAAAAGAATAGATACATGTGTATGGATAACTGAATCACTTTGCTGTACACCTGAAACTAACACCACATTGTTAATCAACTATACTCTAACATAAAATAAAAATTTTAAAAAGGAAAAGTAAGCAAATGAAAAAAATAATGACCCTGAAAGATATTCAGCATTCCAGCTTCACTAGGCCTGATGCTGTGACACCTCTTCAAAGAAGTTACCTGAGCACATCTCTGCCCTCGCTCCCTGAGCAGCCCTAAGTGACACAGAAATGATCTTTTGCTTGGGCAACAATTAGGTTCCTAAATAAACTGTCAGAGAAGAAAGTTAACTCTGGTACCTAAAACACATGAGTGCTCTTTAATTAATGACATAGATTACCCGCATTTCAAGAGAATTTAAGAGCTAATTTGACTATGAATTCACACCAGTTAAAAGCTTACTTGAAGCAGTTCCTGAGACTGAGAGTCTTGGTAGTTTTCCAGCCCCTCAGCTTCTTGAAGTTCTCTCCCAGCATTAAATTAGGCCACCGTTGAGTGAAGATATAGTATTATAGTTTTTGCTCTAAAGGAGAGTCATGTAAGGAGCATCATTTGAAATAATAAATTCATTTTGTTTCACTGGAAGGAAACGTTCATTTTTCCAGGTGAATTCCTTTAATCATAAAGAGAATTTTAACAATGGATCTCAGATGCCTGGGACCATTTATACAGCTGCTGTTCAAGTACTTTTTGTTCTCACTTAAAAAAAAAAATGACCTGTTTTATATGTTTTACTATGATACGTTATCCCGGACATTTTTCAAAGTGTTAGGTTGAACCATCTGAAGTTGGCAGTAGACAATCATTTTTAACCTGCAGAAGGAGCAATTCCAGATGGTTCAACCTGTAAATCAGAAGTAAATACTTTTGGATATACATGCATGGGGAAAATTCCCAAAGGGAATATGGCAAAATTTTAACTGTGAAATCCTGTGGTGGGACAATATACGCTTTTTATTTTTTATTTCCTGCTTTTTGTATTTCCTAAATTTTCTATTGCTTCTACTTTACTCAACAACACTGTTGCTTCTTTCTCTTTACTTCTTTCATAGATTGTGCCTTAACACCCTGTACCTATTACCCTGCACTTATCATCCACAGTAACTACCTTGCACTTATTACCCTGTGATTATTATCTTGTATTGCACCTTTTTTAAAGGAACAAATCTATGTGTCTCTTCTGTGAATTTCTTGAGAGCAAATACTGTGTCTATTTTATCTTTATAGTCACTGTACCTGGCACACAGGAGGGATTCAACAAATGTTTTACCAGTTGAATGAATAAATGTATCTATGTCTGGCTTAACCAAATCAGAACACAATTCATATACAGTTTTTTCAAGTAATTGATTTCTCTAAAAATAATTGAATAAAGCTTCATAATGACTTCTCATACTTTACATCTTGTATTAATATGCTAACCTTTGGATGACATACATTCTTATATTATATTCAGGTGACGTTTACATTTCTTTTCAGCTTATTCTGACCGAACAGTAGCTTTTAGCATTGCCTGACTATAGCTTGAAGATCATACTTGGATGTTTTCCAGATTTTTTAAATTGAACAGAGGCCATGTTCAAAGGATGTCCTTGACTCTTGTCCTTGTGGCTTGGAATTGTTTCTTTTAATGAACCTAGGATATCCCAATTCTACAGCAGATAACCTTGAGGGCATTTTGACTCAGAGCTTTCCTCTGTGTTTTACATCAGTCAGCCTGTGTAGTTTACAGCATCTCTTTAAGAATGACCAGTTTCAGATCATAATGATGCCTTGGGCTGAAATGTATTAACAGCTCCACTTTCCCATGTACACAGAGGCGATAGGCTGTGATAAAAGCCAGTGCTTCCCAAAAGTTAATGTGGGGCTTCCCTGGTGGTGCAGTGGTTGAGAGTCCGCCTGCCGATGCAGCGGACACAGGTTCGTGCCCCGGTCCGGGAAGATCCCACATGCCGTGGAGCGGCTGGGCCCGTGAGCCATAGCCGTTGAGCCTGCGCGTCCGGAGCCTGTGCTCCGCAACGGGAGAGGCCACAACAGTGAGAGGCTCGCGTACCGCAAAAAAAAAAAAAAAAAAAAAAGTTAATGTGCATACAAGTCACCTGGGAATCTTGTTAAAAAGCAGATTCTGATTCAGTTGGTCTGGGTTGGGCCCGAGGTTCTGCTTTCTAACAAGGTGCTGCAGGTCTGAGTCTGCAGTTTCAGCAGGAAGACTGTAAGTCTTCTTGTGTAGCCCTTGGTATTCTTAAGTGCTCCAATTTTGGAGTCTTAAGAGGGCTCATCTCTAGTAAAAGTTCCACAGGCTGGTGGCATTGCATATAAGCCCTGCCCCAGATTAGCTAAAGTTTCTAGTGGTTCTCCATCTCCCTTCATCTTTCTAAATGCCCTCTACAAGGTGCCTCATGGAAGCTCAGGGTTCTCACTGTGGCTTTCTACCTGGGCATCCATAGCCTTTCCCTATTCTCCAAATGTCCTGTCATGCATCCAATCAATCCAAGTTCCCACTTGAAATTAATTTGAAGAACCAATGCTCAATAATGTGTCAACAGACAACACAGTTTAATGTGGTGATTTTCAATTTGAAAACAAAAGTCTTTGGTTTACATCCTTGCTCTGCCATTCACTAGCTATGGTTCTCAGCAAGTCATGTAGTGCCTGTGGTAGGCTGAATAATATCTCCCAAAGATCCTAATCCCTGGAACCTGTGACTGTTACCTTGTGTTGCAAAAGGGACTTTGCAGATGTGATTACATTAGGATTTTGAGATGGGGAGATCCTGGATTATCTTGGTGTGCCCAGTATAATCAGAGGAACCCTTATAAGAGGGAGGCTTGAAAATAAAGTGGGAGAAGGCAATGTGAAGATGGAAACAGAGATAGGAGTGATGCAGCCACAAGCCAAGACAGCCTCTAGAAGCTAGAAGAGGCAAGGAACAGACTCTCCTGGAACCTCCAGAAGGAACAAACCCTTCTGATTGATTTTAGTCTCGTAAAACTGATGTTAGACTTCTGGCCTCCAGAATTGTAAGAGAATAAATTGCATTGTTTTAAGCCACTAGGTCTGTGGTAATTTCTCAAAACAGCATTGGGAAATTAGTACAAAGTTTCTGTTTCTTAGTCTGTAAAATGGGGCTAATGATAGCAAGGCTAATAGCAGCATTGACATGAGTTTTCAAAGGGATGCCTTCCTAATTGAGGACACCTGAATCAAATGCATCTTGTCTATAAAAGCAGTGCTCAAAGAAGAGGACAGACAGATTTAAAAGAAAAAGTAAAGAGATTTTATTTTGTGTTAGGCACTAAGTTTCTGTTCTGAAGGAGCTCACAATGAGCTGGGCATAGATATGGAGCCATCACAGGGGCACGTGTAAAGGTTCAAAAATACTGGAAGAGTCTTTTGGTAGAGGAGTTAAGAATAGCCAGCACTTATGGTGCTACTAACCACTTTAAAGTGCCTACAGCCATGCCTGTACCTTTCCTTAAATACGCCTGTCCTTCATACTGTTACACGAGCCCATAGGGGGATAGCTAATTCTGCTTGGGGATGGTGTGGTGTTCAACTTTATGTGTTGACTTGACTGGTGCTCAGATATTTGGTCAAACATTATTTTGAGTGTGTCTGTGAGGATGTTTTTGGATGAGTTTAACATTTCAAATGATGGATTGAGTAAAGCGGATTGCCCTCCCTAATGTGGATGGACCTCACCCAATCAACTGAAGGTCTGAATAGAATAAAAAGGGTGACCTTCCCCAGAATAGGAGGGAATTCCTCCTGCTTGACTACCTTTGAGCTGGGACACTGATCTTTTTTTCCTGCCTTCTCGCTCAAACTGAGACATCGATTCAAGACTGCTGGCCTTCAGACTAGAACTATACCACCAGCTCTTCTGGGTGTCCAGCTCGCTGACTGCAAATCTTGGGACTTGTCTGTCTCCATAATTGCATGAACCAATTCCTTATAATCAGTCAATCAATCGATCAATCTCTCTCTCTCTCCCCATCTGTATCTCTATCTCTATATATGTATCCTATTGGTCCTTTTTCTCTGGAAACTCTAATACAGATGAGTATCTGGAAAGGCTTCACAGAGGAGGTCACTTTTCAGAGAGATGTTGAAATCATGGATAATCTATTTTTAAATATTCTACTTCATAATTATAAATTGTCAATTCCTCTGCCATTCATCCATTTCAAAATACATTTAGGGTTGAGATGAATTTAGTGAGTGCTTATTGTGTGTCAGGCACTTTGCTAGGCACAGAGGTGGTATCAAAGAAGACCTCAGCGCTGACCCTCTAGTGAGGAAGTAAGGTTTGACCCTCTAGTGAGGAAACAAGACAGAGCAACGTCATGTGTACACATGATCTTTTGAAAGTGGCAGTCCCATTCTTACAAAAGAAAAACATGATGTCCAGTTAAGATTGCCAGATAAAATACTGCATGGTTCATGCAATTATTTGTTATTTATCTGAAATTCAGATTTAGTTGGGCACCCTGCATTTTTAATTGCTATATCTGGCACCTCTATGTCCAGTTCTCACCCTACATCCAGAGGAGTATAGAGATTGGGAAGACATGGCTCTCCTTTAGGCTCAGAAAGGAAGATGCTCTTCTCTTCTCTTCTAGATTATTGCATTCTGTCCTGCTGCCTCTACCTGGGACTTGCACTGCAGACACTGCCCTTCACACTTGCTGGCAGAGCAAATCCCCTATATATCCTTTCAGAAATGACAGAGGGAAGTCCTGCTGGGACACAGAAGAATGCCTGGGTCTCTGCCACCGGGGAGTGGAGAGGACCTACATGACCTGACCCTATTCTGCTTTCCCCAAAGCCCCACCTTCCTCGATTTGCTGTTTGAGGTACTTTTAGTTAGTTAAGGTCAGGGCCAGGTTGGGAAAGATGCAATCACTGCTCAACGGAGGTTGAAAGCAGGGGATTTGGAATTAGCAAGCCTGCGTTTGAATTGTTACTGTGTCACTTAACTTGCTCTATGAACTTGGGCAGGTGACTTAACCTTCCTAAGCTTCCATTTCTTCATTGATAACGTGGGGATGATCACTCTGCTATGAGGATTAAATACAGTGATGTGCATAAGGACGGTGTCTAGTACGTAAGGACATGTGCTCAAAAAATTGTTGCTGTTATTAACACTTCTGGGTCTCTTTTACATCTAGTTTATTACTAATTTTTGTTTCAAATATGCTAATGCTAACATTTTTGTGCATTGGCTTTTTTTTTAAGTTTTGAATTTGTTTCTCGGAATAAAAGCCTAGGAGTGGGATTATGAGGTCAAAGACTATCAGAGGCACAGACACTGAGCACAGACTCTGGAGCCAGGCTACCTGGGGTCAAATCTCGGCTGCCCTACTGCCTGGCTGTGTGAGTTGGGACAGGTTCCTTCACTTCTCTGTGCTGTGGTATTGTAGAATTTAAATTAGTGTTAGTTGTTATTATGACTATGTGATGGATCTTAGCGTAACGGGCAGGTTATCTTCAAAAATGATAATAATTTGATAACCTATGTTAACTATCCCATCAGACTAACAGTGGACCTTCTTCTTTGTGTATCATTTTATCAAAAGTGTTTTCACATTCCTTCTCTGCTTTTTAAAAATCTAAATCTTGGTTTTTTGTGTCATGTATTTGTTTATTTTTGTTTTTCACCTTATCTGTCACTTCCATCACAAAATTTTCCATTGTTTCAAGGGTAAAATTTGGTATTTTGAGAAGTGAATGGGGAAGATCTTTTGGGAAAAGGAAGCCTTTTTAGTTTTTAATTCATCAACTTCTTTTTTTAGTCATTATTAATTCCATTCTTACATTTTCCTTAGGTTTGTTTGTGGTTCTCTTTTTCTGATTTTTTGGGTTGAGTGTCTAATTGATCTATTTCCATTCATTATTTTTTACTGGAGTATAGTTTATAATGTTATATTAGTTTTAATTGTACAACACAGTGATTCAATATTTTTATAGATTATACTCCATTTAAAGTAATTGTAAAATATTGGCTATATTCCCTGTGATGTACATTACATCCTTGTATGTTATTTACTTTATATCTAGTGGTTTGTACCTCTAATCCCCTACCTCTATCTTGCCCCTCTCCCCAGTCTTCTCCCCACTGGTAACCACTAGTTTATTTTCTGTGTCTATGAATCTGTTTCTGTTTTGTTATATTCATTTGTTTTTATTTTTTAGATTCCACATATAAGTGAAAACACAATATTGTCTTTGTCTGACTTATTTCACTAAGCATAATACCTTCCAGGTCTATCCATGTTGTTGCAAATGGCAAAATATCATTCATTCTTATGACTGAATAATATTCCTGTGTGTGTGTGTGTGTGTGTGTGTGTGTGTGTGTGTGTGTGTGTATCATATCATTATCCATTCATCTGTTGATAGACACTTAGGTTGCTTCCATATCTTGACTACTGCAAAAAATGCTGCTATGAACATTGGGGTGCAAATTAGTATTTTTGCTTTCTTAGGGTATATGCCCAGTAGTGGAATCATATGGTACTTCTATTTTAATTTTTTGAGGAACCTCTATAGTGTTTTTCATACTGGTTGTACTAATTTACATTCCCACCAACACTGAACTACATTTCCCTTTTCTCCACATCCTCACCAACATTTATTATTTGTTGTCTTTTTGACAATAGCCATTCTGACAGGTGTGAGGTGATATCTTATTGTGGTTTTGATTTGCATTTCCCTGATGATTAGTGATGTTGAGTATCTTTTCATGTGCCTGTTGGTCATTTGTATGCCTTCTTTGGAAAAATGTCTATTCAGGTTTGCCCACTTTTTAATCAGGTTGTTTCTGGTTTTGTTTTGGTTTGTTTGGGGTTTCTTTGATGTTGAGTTGTATGAGCTCTTTTTTTTTTTTCAGTACGCAGGCCTCTCACTGTTGTGGCCTCTCCTGTTGTGGAGCACAGGCTCCGGACGCGCAGGCTCAGCGGCCATGGCTCACGGGCCCAGCCGCTCCACGGCATGTGCGATCTTCCCGGACCGGGGCACGAACCCATGTCCCCTGCATCGGCAGGCGGACTCTCAACCACTGCGCCACCAGGGAAGCCCTGGGCTTTGTTCTTTTTCTACTTCATTCCTTTAGATGAAAAGGTTAGGCTGTTTGAGATTTTTCTTGTTTCTTGAGGTAGGCCTGTACTGCTGTATATTTCCCTCTTAGAACTGCTTTTGCTCTGTCCCATATATTTTGGAAAGTTTTGTTTTTATTTTCACTTGTCTCAAGGTATTTTTTTAATTTCCTTTTTAATTTCTTCATTGACCCATTGGTTTTTTTAGTAGCATATTGTGTAGTCTCCATATTTTTTTTCCCATTTTTCTTCCTGTAATTGATTTCTAGTTTCATACCATTGCTTGGAAAAGATGCTTAATATAATTTTCTCTTGTCTGAATTTGTTGAGACTTGTTTTGTTTTGTGGCCTAGTATGTGATCTATCCTAGAGAATGCTCCATGTGCACTTGAAAAGAATGTGTAGTCTGCTGGTTTTGGATAGAATGTCCTGAGGTTATCTATTAAATCCAACTGGTCTAATGTGTCATTTAAGGCCACTGTTTCATTACTGATGTTCTGTCTGGATGATCTGTCCATTGATGTAAGTGGGATGTTAAAGTCCCCTACTCATTATATTATTGTCAATTTCTCCCTTTATGGCTGTTAATATTTGCTTTATATATTTAGGTGTTCCAAATTAGGTGCATGTATGTTTACAAATGTTAAATACTCTCCTGTATTGATCCCTTTATAATTATATAATGCCTTTCTTTGTTTTTTTATTACAGACTTTGTTTTAAAGTCTACTTTGTCTGATATGAGTATTGCTACCCCAGCTTTCTTTTTGGCTTCCATTTGCATGCAATATCCTTTTACATCCTCTCACTTTCAGTCTGTGTGTGTTTTAGCTCTGAAGTGAATCTCCTGTAGGTGGCATACAGAAGGGTTCTTTTTTAAATCCAATCAGCCATCCTATGTCATTTGACTTGAGCATTTAGTCTAATGACATTTAAAGTTATTATTGATAGGTATGTACTTACTGCCATTTTGTTATTCATTTTCTGGGTTTTTATAGTTCTTCTCTGTTCTTTTCTTCTTCTTTTAGTCTCTTCTCTTGTGGTTTGATGCCTATCTTTGGTACAGTAAGTCCCCTACATATGAGAAATTTATGTCTTTCAAAGATGCAAACGTGTGTTCCAACAATGTCAGATGTGAGTGAAATTGCAGCTTGCCCTCTGTCTCCTATTGCTGACGAACCTTCAGCTCTACCATCTCCCACCTCCTCTCCCTCCTCCAGTCAATAACTCTCCTTGCCTGTTCAGTTGATGCCAGCCCCTGTATGCCAGCTGTTGTACTGCACTAATGTACTTTCCAAGGTACTGTACTGTAGATTAAAAATGTTTTATTTTGGGGCTTCCCTGGTGGCGCAGTGGTTGAGAGTCCACCTGCTGATGCAGGGGACATGGATTCGTGCCCGGTCCGGGAAGATCCCACATGCCGTGGCCTGTGAGCCATGGCCGCTGAGCCTGTGTGTCCAGAGCCTGTGCTCCGCAACGGGAGAGACCACAACAGTGAGAGGCCTGCGTACTGCAAAAAAAAAAAAAAAAAAGTTTTATTTTGTTGTTTGTTTTCTATGTATTATTTGTGTGAAAAGTATTATACACCTATTACAGTACAGTACTATATAGCCGATTATGTTGGTTGGGTACCTAGGCTAACTTTGTTGGACTTACAAACAAATTGGACTTATGAACACACTTTTGAAACGGAACTCATTTGTATGTAGGTGGCTTACTGTGTTATGTTTGTGTTCCTTTCGCTCTAGTTTTTGTATATCTATTGTAGGTTTTGATTTGTGGTTACCATGAAGTCATATATGTTGACCTATATCTACTTGTATAAAACTGATAGTTATTTAAGTTCCAACACATTCTAAAAGGTCTACAATTTTTACTCCCCCACCTATGTTTTTTGTTTTTGACATCATAGTTTACATATTTATGTCTATCCTTTAACTGTTTATTGTAATTTTAGTTGATTTTACAACCTTTGTCTTTTAACCTTTGTATTAGCTTATTTAGGTGGTTGATCCACACCTTTACTATATATTTGCCTTTATCAGGGGGATCTTCCCTTCCTATAATTTCTTATTTCTTGCTGTAGACTCTTCTATTTCACTTAGAGAAGACTCTTTAACATTTCTTTTAGTGTCAGTTTAGCATTGATGAACTTTTTTAGTTTTTGCTTGTCTGAGAATCTCTTTATCTCTCCTTCAATTCTGAATAATAACATTTCTGGATAGAGTATCCTAGATTGTAGGGTTTTTGCCTTCCAGCACTCCAAATATATCATGCCATCCCCTACTGGCCTGCAACTTTTCTGCTGGAAAGTCAGCTGATACCCTTATGGAGGGTCCCTTGTATGTGGCCCTTTGTTTTTCTCTTGTAGCCTTTAGAATTCTCTCTTTATCTTTAACTGTTCCCATTTTAATTATGCTATGTCTTGGTGTGGGTCTCTTTGGGTTCATCTTGTTTGGGACTCTGTGCTTCCTGGACCTGGATATGTTTCTTTCTTCAGGTTCAGGAAGTTTTCAGGCATAATTTCATCAAATACATTTTCTACTCCTTTCTTGCTCAGTTTTCCTTCTGGGACCCTTATAATGTGAATGTTAGTATGCTCATTCATTATTACTTAATAATGAAAGAACTTAAAAATACAAATTTACCTCTGAGTATAAAATTGGCCATATCTCAAGTGTTTGATATGTAGTGCTATGATTGCTGTTTTCTAAGTAGTCTGTAATTACAGTTTGATTTCTCCTTTCCTCTAAGTTTCATGGAGACAGTTTTATTATTTTCAGAAAGTTGAATTTTTTTGTTCACACTTGTCAATAATTTCTGTTTCTATTGTATGTTGATAAATGATATTGATGGCAAATTCTGTTTATTTTTAGAATTTATAGAGATTTTCTTTGTGGTTTCCTATATAATCAATTTCTGTAAGTAATCCTCTGAGCACATAAAAAGGAAAAGTGCAATATTCTAATTTTCTTAGGTATAGAATTCTACATATATATTTATTTCATTACCTCATAATTAAATTATTTCTCTTGTCTGTATTAAGATTTTTTAAATGGGTGACCCATGGATGAGCTTCAGGAGATCTGTGTACACTTATTTTAGGGAGAAGGCTCACAGTTTTTTCAAGTTCTCAAAGGGATCTGTGGCCCCCAAAACATTAAGAAACTCTGCTCTATATCCTACTTGATCTGTCAAAGAGTAAGAAAGGAGAGTTAAATTACTAAATATAACTTAAAATCAACATTAAAAATTATTCTGAAATAAATAAAAATTATAATTATTTTATTAAGATACAGGATTCCTGAGAAACGGTTATATTGATATTTACTACTTATACATCCTGTAAATAGTGCTAAGTGGCTTTGCTTATTTTATTCCAGGACCTTGAATGAGATTCATAAGGAAGCTGGGCTTCTACAGGATAGCAGAAAAAGGGCTAAGTCCCTTTAGCAAAATTTATTCTGGAACAAGTTGGTCACATGTTTTCCATTTTCCCTGTGAGTTTTGCCCTCAGTCTTTTGCAATCTCCTCTGATGAATTCTTCATTTCTTCTTTGAATACTCCTCCTCAGTTAATGCTCTGAGGAAAAAGTCCCATTTTCGAAAGCTAATCATGTCCTTAAGGTGACTCAGTTCAAAGTCACATACTTCCTAAAGTGAGGCAGAGAGGTAAATGCATCAATTTCTAGGATGGGAATGACAGCCACTTAAAAACCAACAGCCAAATTATAGGTGTACATGGAACAGAAAGTATCTGCTGACAAACAAGTCATGCATTTTTAAATGATGTGCTTGAAGAATTTAAAGTCCACCTTAAAAGAAAAATTGAAGAGGTCTTAAAAGGAAGAGTGATGATTGAAATTATGACTTATGCTCTACAAAAGTCCTTATACCTAATCCTTAGAAGAATTAGAAGTTCTCAGCGCTAACTTATCCATTAGATACACAATACTAGGCTCCTATGCATAATACTTTCAGGGCCCATGAAAATACCTTAATTTTAATTTTGTTTAAAAGCTGAAGAAAAAATGACTATAACAGTAATAATGTATATATAATAATGAATACAGCCTGGATTGCATTTGCCTTTATACAAATGCAGTCATAAATATAATTGATAAATATATATTATACATAATATACATATATATTAAAGATGTACATCATGGGTTCCATTTTTTTTATGGAAGAAAAGACCCATGAAGGCAAAAGTGCCTACATCCCATTAAAGTCATAATGGGGCCATGCAAATAATTATCTTCTCAACATTGTGAATGGTCAGTAACTAAGTAGATGCCTTTTGAAAGTTTTTGATGTGTGTTTATGCATGATTTTGAGGCATTGTTTAAAATAAATTATATTCTCTTAGTAGAATGAAAATTGAGGCTGTGTAGCCTCTTTATATCTGTGTTTCTTTCTTCCTGTTTGCTTCACTCTGGCTCTTTCCATGAACTTTTACTTGCTCAGTTCTTGCACATGGCTCAATAGTCCCCAGCCCCAACTTAGCATCAGATCTACCACTGACATTGGTTTTTTGTGGATCTGAGTTCAAATTCTCTGCTGGAGCAGCCTCTAGTCAGCTGTTCACCATACATCCAATTAGCTGTAGCTAATCTTTCCCCTCTCATTCTTTCCCCCACACTCTTGCATGCCCTTCAGTCCCCATGGTATGTGTGGCTGGCCCTCCTGCAAGCTGTGTTGGGGCAGCTAATGAAATATCTTCTACTGTATAGTTTTAATATGACTAGATTATACTCACAGCAAAAAACAATTACAGGAAGAATGAGCCTAGCAGTAAGTAGTAGTCTTACTATAATTATATTATTATACTTTCTCATGCCCTTGATTGTCATTTTGCCACCTATTCAACACATAGAAAACAGGAGGCTCCTCCCCAGGAAATGCCACTTGCAGAGACTATGTCCAATCTAGGCATCAGTGAAGAGCTACGTTTCATAATCAAGCAGGACTCCTGCCTTGAGACTAAGCCATTATCTGAAGATTTACAGACATCCCTCTAAGTCCCTTTTTGCTGGATGAGTGACCTATCTGAGTATTCACATCACATATGCTTCCTGTCAGTTTGGGGTTGTAATAAGCCTTCTTCATTAATGGCTATGTATTAGGAACATCTGAGTAGATGTGACTTTAATAGCAATTTGAACTTTATTTAATTATCACAGTGTCACACACTTTTCTACCTTTGTAGAATTTTAATACTCAATAAGCACAATATTGTTTCACTATAAAGAAGTATGATTGGTGCATAGCAATTTGGTATTACTAAGACTTGTATTATCTATCTCAAGTAAGATGAACTATGAGATACAAAACTTTTATCTGTCATATTTTCAATTTATAAGTGTCACTCCTATTTAAATTGAAGAACAGGAAAGCTTATGGTCTTTCGTGATAAGAAGAAAACCTTGAGCAAAAAAGACTATATCAATGACAGTTGTTTTACTTTTAATATTATCTTACTAACAGAGAAGTAGGAAAAGTTATTTTATGGATATTGTATCAGCCATGGTTAAGTTTTGAAGAGCAGAATCTATTCAACAAGTTTAAGAGAAAGGGATTAATTAAAGGATGTTTTATCATTTACTGTACCATTGGGAGGCAAAAAAAAAAAAAAATGCCCTTTTTTGAGGGTTGAACTTCCAAGATCAGCTCCCAAGATGAAACTATGGAAATGGGTCAAGGGAATAGTTGCCTCTGCAGTGGTCAAGAGGCTGCAGATTCAGGAAGCTGGTATCTTAGCTCCCTGCTCCTAGACACATTGCCTCTCTGCCAATGCCACTGTCCATAGCCAAATGGTGTGCCATCTTGTCTCTCTTCCCATATGGCTTAGGTCTGAATCAAGCCTCATTTGACTACACTTGCTTTGTGAAGCTCTAACTGCAAGGAAGTCTGAGACGTGTGGTTTTTAGCTTTCTGGACTCTACATGTTAAAAGGGGACTAGAATGGGGGTTGAATGAGCCAATTTAGAGTATTAACCATGGGTACGTGATTGGGTAATATTGAAAACTTGAGTAACAAAGGTGCAAATAAGATATGGTCATCTTTGGGGTTTATTTTTCCCCTTTCAGGACTGGAAATGTATTAATCACAATCTTTGGTTCATGATACACTCATATCAGTGACCTGTGTATGGACCCCAAATTACTTAATAGTAAATTAATATCACCCAAATAATAGCTAGGTCCTTGACAATAACCAACATGTAACCAAATATTCCCTGATACTCCCTTACCCTAGGAAACCATCACCCTGAATTTCATGTTTTATTGCATCTATAGGTATACTTGCAAAATACCTTTTAAAAAATTTTAGTAGTTTCTGTACTGTTATAAAGATGGAATCATACTCTATGTAACATTTGGTTCTTACTGTTTTCATTGAATATTCTGTTGCTAGATTCATCTATATTTTTGCATTTCACTGTAGTTCATTTCAAGTGTTGTATTCTATTGCTGAATATGATAATATTCCATTATGTGAGTATTCAACCATTTTCTTCTTAATAGACATTTGGACTGCTTCAAAATTTTGATGCTGTGAATGGTGCTGCTGTAAACATTCTTTCATACATACAAGAGTTTCTCTGGGGTATTTACCAAAGATGGAATTACTGGGTCATGGGAATTTTTTAGTTTGGATTGGAGTTCTACATGTTGAAGGTCATCAAAATATATATAATTTTCAGCCAAGTCTGGTTTAAAAGTAATAAACTAGGGCTTCCCTGGTGGCGCAGTGGTTGAGAGTCCGCCTGCTGATGCAGGGGACACGGGTTCATGCCCCGGTCCGGGAAGATCCCACATGCCGCGGAGTGGCTGGGCCCATGAGCCATGGCCGCTGAGCCTGCGCGACCGGAGCCTGTGCTCCGCAACGGGAGAGGCCACAACAGTGAGAGGCCCACGTACCGCAAAAAAAAAAAAAAAGAAAGTAATAAACTAATATAATCATCAAAGAATATGAAGGGCTTAGAGTTTTTTCTCAAAAAGCCTATATTCCATTGGAAGAAACAATTAATATTTTATCTTTGGTAGTTTTTGTACCTACTCATCTTCCGAAATACTTCTTACCCCAGGGACCCAACATACCTTTCCTACTCTCATTTGAGTGTGGTCAGCTAATAGAAGTTCCTTGATATTCAACAAACAATCATGCTTCTTAGACTACAACCTTAGGACCATGATCTCCATCACATTTCTCCAAAACCAATTCCTGTTCACAGTACACTCCCTTAGCCATTGAAGCACAAAGCTATTCTGCCACACTGTAGGGAAATCTTGGAGTTCCAACCACATTAGTAGGAAATTGATGAGGACACAGGGTGTCCATTAAATCCAGCTTGATTTAGTGTAACATAATCATCAGAGGGTGATCAGGCTTTTGATTTACATCAGGCTGCCTAAGCTATAGAGAGCACTCTTAAATTTCATATCTGTCATAGGATGGGTTCCCCTGGAAAATGACTTTGATATAAAGATTTATGTGCATGTGTTTTATTGGGAGGACTCTCAGTTACAATAGCTGTCAGGGAGTGAGGAAAGCAGGATTGAACAAAAGAAGTTAAACTGCAATACAGTTGCAAGAGAGGCCTCAGCTGAATTCCTGGGAAGCTCCGACACTGAGATGAACCTTTAGAGATGTCCTGAATTCAGCAAGGGGCCAAGACCTTTGTACCACATATAGAACAGTTATAGGATGCATGCTGCCCTTGGGAAGGGGGTGTAATCTTGAGTGAGTCAGCTCCCTTTGACCAACGGTGATTCATGGGGAAGGCCTCTTGGCAGCTGAGAGGAATGACTGCTCAGTTCTGAACAGGGATCTGGGCAGCATATCACAGCGTCCACACAAGTCCACCTCTTGGGCTACATGGATCCATTTGCTTCTTACAAATTCACCCCATCTTGGAACAACAACCTGAGGATTCTTGTTGGTCTATTTTCTTGGGGAAAGTCACAAGAGGAAAGTTAGTGGCCTAAACTATATGCCTCTTCAGCTTATGGTCATAAGTGATGCTCCAAGTGTTGCTCCTTCCTCTACTGCCCATTCTAAATTCCCCACACCCCAGCTAGCACCTCTGCTGGTCTAGGTGGCTGACCTGGTGTGACAGTTCAGACTCTCATTACCGTGGGGTCTGAGCCCCTAGTCAACATGCAATTCTTGGGCCATGGCTACTGTTAAAATTAGGTAAGAGAATAACAAGGGATACTGCAGTGGTTCATTGGGATGCTAAATATATTCTTTTTTGCTCCTGCTGTGTAAGAACATAGCAGCTCTATTCACAATAGCCGAGACATGGAAACACCCTAAATGTCCATCAACAGATGAATGGGTAAAGAAGATGTGGTGTACACACACACACACAATGGACTACTACTCAGCCGTAAAAAAAGAATGAAATAATGCCATTTGCAACCACATGTATGGACCTAGAGATTATCATATTATACTAAGTGAAGTAAGCAGAGAAAGACAAATACCATATGATATCACTTATATGTGGAATCTAAAATATGACAAAATGAACCTACGAAACAGAAACAGACTCACAGATATAGAGAACAGACTTGTGGTTGCCAAGGAGAAGGGGTGGGGAGGGGATGGACTGGGAGTTTGGGGTTAACAGAGGCAAACTATTACATATAGAATGGATAAACAACAAGGTCCTACTGTATAGCACAGGGAACTATATTCAATATCCTGAGATAAAAAACCATAAAGGAAAAGAATATAAAAAGAATGTATATATATATGTATAACTGAATCATTTTGCTGCACAGCAGAAATTAACACAACATTGTAAATCAACTATATGTCAATAAAAAATAATTCAGTGGCACCCTTACTTGTCACCTGGTAGAAGCATTACGTATCTGGGAATCAGAACCTCTAAACATGTAGAGCATATAATGTGAAGATAAAAGCATAAATTACCCCAATGGGTCACTGGGGGTGATGATAAGTGGGACTGCTTCTACTTCTACTCCTTCTTGGACCTATGTAGTCTACATATTGGGTCCAGTACCTTACAGTGATTATTGGTTTAGTATACATATCAGACCCTAAAGGATGGTACACCATACTCAGAAAGCATCATCACCAATCTGGTGTCTTAACTGTGCCTTCAAAGAGCTGTTCCATTGCTCTATCACGCCAACATCCTCTGGCTGGTGTGATATGGAATAGGACCATTGGATCTCATGGAATAAGTCCCTTTGTTGTGAATCAGGTCCCTTGGTCGATTGCAATGTTATATGGCATCCCATGTCAACAGATCAGTTATTCCATGAGCCCTCAGATGGTAGTGCTGGCTGAAGACATGCAGGCAGGAAAGGCAAATACATACTCAGAATATACATCAATTCTAGTCAAGATGAAGTGCCAGGGTCAAAGTGGTCCCATTTAATTATTTTGCCATCAAATGGCCAGTTAGTCTCTTCAGGAATGGTATAATAGCAAAAGCTCAGTCCTTGTCTCTGTTACTGACAGGTTAGACATTTCACAACAATGGTAGTTGTATTAGTCTTGGAGAGTGGGACCCCATGTTATGAGGCCCACACACAGCGTTTATCCTTGAAAGCATGGCTCCTCTTGTCATGCACTCATTGTGCCAGTAGTGGGCTGGCCAAGTCATTCTGTCTACTTGGTGATTTAGTGCCTATTTCATGGTGGATGCTCTCTAATGTGATTTAACATGTCATGCAAAAATCTTCACACTTTTCATCCACTCCCTAAGGTCCATACACATGCCTCTTGCCCAGTTCTCCTGGATTGTGACCTAATCTTTCTTCTTCTAAGCCCCTGACCATGAGTTTGTACAGACACACACACACACACATTTAATCTCGGGACAGTTGTCTTTCCACACAAAGTGTCTGGTCAGGTACATTTTCTGAACTCTTTGGGAGGATTTCCCTTCATTATTGTCTTTTACAGCCATTCTTGATTGGGGCTGCAGTGCAGTAATAGTCTAATTTCAGTTTCACTTACATATTGAGCTGGCTCACCAATGAACCAAGTTCATTCTATCTCCTCTTTCATCCCCAGGTCATAAAAGACCCATCTTAGTGTGAGCTAAGGGAGAGGCAACAGTGGTGGATGGCATGGGAGTCTAACTGACCTGATCATTCAGCTTACTTATGGTCTTTGTCCCTGTTCACGCTGGTCCCAGATATACCACTTCCATCTTTTGGAGAATCGCTTCTGGAACTGCCAGACTTCATGATTTAGTGAGTCTGACAGAATCCTGATCGTGATGGACAGTTTTGATCAAATCATCACCTATATCCTATGGTCAGGCTCTATCATGGCTCTTTTTCAAATAACGTATAGTTCTCTGCTGTCAATGGCATGCCTTACTCCAGAACCCCAGAGTTCCATGTTGTGATTTTTCTTACTGAGATTTGTCATAAGCTTCACGTGGCCTCTCTCTACACCACAGATACATCTAATACTATGCAGTCTGTCATGTTATATGGCTCAAGTTGTAGGGCCACTTGTCCTACAACCTGAACTGCTGCAAAGTCTGTTCCTATGCTGGTCCCCACTCACAGCTGGCAGCCTTCCATGTCAATTGGTGACTAGGTTAGAGCAATTGCCAAGTGTGGAAGTTGCTGCCTTCAAAGCTGAGAAGGCCTTCTAGATGTTGTGTGTCTTGCTTAATGGTGGGAGGTACAAGTTGTAATAATTTATCCTTTACTTTGGAGGGAATGTCCCAGCATGGCCCACACCACTGGACTCCTAAAAACTTTAATGATGTGAGTCCTTGAGCTTTAAAGAGTTCATTTCCACTCCCTGGTGAACATATGTCTTTCAAAGGCTTCTAAGGTTTCTGATGTACTATTTGCTCATCTGGTTCAATTAACATGTCACAGACATTGTAGACCAATTTGATGTACTATGGAATGATGAGATGGTCTTAGCCCATTCAGACTATACTATGGCAGAGGATGGTAGAGTTAACATAGTTCTGGGGCAAGACTATAAATGTATACTGTTACCTATCCCACTTGAATGTCAACTGATCCTTCTTCATGATAGGGATGGAAAAGAAAGCATTCACCAGATCAGTAACTGCATACCACATACCCAAGACCGTGTTAATTTGCTCTAGCAAAGATACTACAACTAACACAGCCACTGAAAATGGAGCTGCTACTTGGCTGAGTTTGTAAAAATCCACTTTCATCCTCCAGGATCTGTTTGGTTTTTATAGGGACCAGACTAGTGAATTAAATAAACGAGGATATGATGGGGCCATCATGCCTATATCCTGTAGGTCCTTAAGGGTAACACTAATCTCTGCTCTTCCTCTCATCAAGTGATACTGTATTGATTATATAGTCTTGGTCAGGAAGAAAGGAAGTTTCAGAGGCTACAATTTGGCTTTCCCCGCTACAATAGCTCTTACCCCGTACACAAAAGAACAAATGAGAAGGTTCAGCCAATTACCAGGATGCCCACGCCAACTATATATTTGGGTACTGGGGAAAGGATCACTGGTGGGTCCATGGAACCAGTGAACACACAGTGAACTGGGAACTAGACCATGACTCCATTTACTACTTGCCTCCATATAACCCCACTCTCATAAAAGGGCCATTTTGAAA
Organism: Delphinapterus leucas; assembly: GCF_059928025.1. Lineage (NCBI taxonomy): Eukaryota > Metazoa > Chordata > Mammalia > Artiodactyla > Monodontidae > Delphinapterus > Delphinapterus leucas. The sequence goes on along the minus strand of NC_143135.1, from coordinate 68,915,621 downwards.
TAGGCCTCAGTTGTTCACATGGGTATCATTGTCAACTTGGACTCAGTTTCCAATAGTCCTTGAATGTGTGGATATTCTTCTTTCAGGATATGGTAGCCTGAATAGATGGCTGTGGGTTCCTCTGGGGAAGGACTGGACTGAGGGAATCATTACTCCCGTATACGTGCCATAGGTCCACACACTTGCAGGTTCCTTCTTTATGGGGACTTGGCCTCTCCTTCAGCCAATGGGTTCCTTGACTGAAAGTTGCTCAGATAGGACAGGGGAGAAATTGAATGGCAATGCATTATAACTCAGCCAATCCTATGGGGAGCTCTGAACTGGGATGGCCATTCAGAGATGATCTGAATCAAAGCAAGGGGCTGGGCCTTTGTATCCCCATATCAACTAGTCACTGGATGCAGGCAGCCCCTGGGGTGAGACCACAGACTTGGGCCAGGCAACTACCTTCAGCTGAGCGCAATGTCCGGAGAGGGCCTCACCTGTGAGCTGTCAACTTACATTTCTCAAAGCCGGGGAAATGAGTTCCTTGATCTTCAAGGGGGCATCTGGGTTTTGTCTCATGGTACCATCATAATATCAGAAGTACTTTCTCTGGAGTCTCTTAAGCACCATCTGAAAATTCTCTCCTCAAAATCCAGCTAACACCTCATTAGCAAGTTGTCAGTGTCTTGGCTGTTTTCTTTTCTCAAAATGTGTTCTACAGAACACTAATACTATGAGATGTCCATCAAAAAGAATTCCATAATCAAACAAGTTTGGGAAATGTGGCCTAGCTTATGCCACTCTTGCAGGCTCACAAGCATATTAACACATTAAATTCTCTGAGATGACTGTCAGTATAACAAATTGTTTCCTAATATTAGTATTTCTAAAACTTTCCTTCTTTTAACAGTCCATGCAACTAGAATTCCAGAGAACAAACTTTGGATGAAGCTCTTTAATGCTTAAAGAGATTTCTCTTGGCTTTCAGCTTTCAAGGATTTTTCTAATTGATTGCTCTTCAATCAGTAATGAATGTATGCCTTTCTTTTCATTCCCACTGCTCTCAGCCTTATCTAAGTCATTATGATCTTGCAAACCTAGACTACTGCCATAGTCTCCTACCAGTGACCTTCCCCTAAGCTTCTCTTACTTTCAATCTTTTACATAGACCTGAGTAGAATCAATGGTCTAGAACTGCACTCTCTAATAAGTATCCACTAGACACACGATGGAAATAAAACATGCACAGATGAAGCAACTTGAATTAACTAGAAAATAATAGATCAACCACAGCATGTACTTAAAATAGCCTATAATAGTGTGATTCAAATTGAATACATAAAAGCAGAGGAGAAGAACTCTTTATTCCCCAGCATTGTGTACACAGTTTCAAAGCCAGAGGTCAGAGGACTGTTTTATGATGACTGGCTGCCTTGCCCAACAATATGCCAGATGGAGGCTTAAGAAATTGTCTCTCAATTCTAAAATAGTAACGTCTACAAAGCTGAACACTGCTCCTCTGGTTTATCAACCGTTAAGGAATAAGCGAGGGGCCAGGTTTTTTTTTAACAGAATTACCTGGAGTGATAATGTTCTAAATAAAGATCACATGAAGTAAACATCAAAGTTAATAAAATTACTCTCTTAGTTTCCTTTATTTCGGGAAGGTACTTAACTGGACCCATGTAACTTTCTTAGCCTGTGCAAAGGATAATATAAATCCCTGAAATTCATAAAAAGATAATGAGGCTCTCTCCAGAAGGTATAGGTCTCAGGGTAAACCACACTATGTGGTCTTCCCAACAGCCAAATATTCATGCCATTAAAATCTGGATAAAAGGGACACAATTTTAGCTTTAGAGAGGAAACTGAAGGGCAAGAGGATGCAAAAGTGCAAGATACAGCCTGAAGAATGAAGGACTGGGGATGTCAAATGGTTGCGTACAGTTCCATTTACTAATTTACTAATTAAACATTTAGACTAAGAGAGGCAAAGTAAGATGAATATAGAGTCCATAAGTAAAACAGATGAGGGAAGTGGTAGAGAGAAAAAATAGCAAAGCCTCAGATGTCGTGCTCCCAAGTAAGAAAGGAAGTAGAGAATAGTTGGGGCCAGGCCAGCTAGAGAGTACATGTCCCATACAAGGAGGGCACGGCCTCTACACAATTTCCAATTGTTGCCAAATGGAAATTCAGAACTTGGGTCGTCAGAGCTTCTGATTTTATAAGAGAAATATTTAAAATATCTCATTTAAAAAAATGTCCTGGGGATCAGTTGTAGGGTTGAGGGAGCGATTTAGTATATTTAACTCCAGAACTACTTTCATAACTCATGCTTTGGACCTTGACTGGTCCAAAGCATGAGTCTATCTTGAAGAGGTTGATGTGATCAACATTGATTGTTTAAATGAGTCGCATATAAAACAGGCCACAATATATCATCAGGCTAGATTTAAACATATAATCTGTAAATGCAAAATCTGCATCTTTGTTATTCAGTGATGACACATTGAGAATAGTTTCCTCAGTCAGGTGCCCAGTAGTTTTCTCCACAGAGTCAAGGAAAACAAGGCTTGGAAATGACCCTTTTCTCTTTTCCAATGTTAAGCCCTTCAAAACTGCTTCTTAAAGACATTCAGTCTTCCATCATTGGCCTGAACATTAATGTTGAGATCATAGATGTCAAATGAATCGTGGGAATATCTCAAGGGAGGAAATCTTTACAAACAAACACAGGTTTTATCTTCCTCATTCAGAACAGCTGCCTGATATCACATAGGCAAAATCTTGCTATAACACAGTGTTTTGATGTTGTGTAGGTGCTGGCATTATAGAGAATGCTGCCTACAGAGGTTCATGGTTCATCAGGAAAATGTTGCTCAAGTGCCCTTTCTTCCATAAGAAAATTCCAGAAAGGCTGTTTTTGTATTTTTATCTTAAGAACACTGGAGACTCCCATGAGCCTAACTAGACCTTTACACATTGAAAGTATACTGCTGCACTGATGGGAAGGAAGCAGGAGCCCCTTAAGTCATCAGACAGCAGCTGTGAAATGGCCCCCAATTCCCAGGTACAGTTGGGACAAGAAAGCCCTGGATGGGAGGGTAGAGGAAGGGATCCTGAGGGGCTATTTTCAGAGCTAACTGCAGGGTTGTGGTCAGGCTTAATCTCATAGTCATAGCAGCAAGTGCTCTGTGGAGAAGAGAAAAACAGAGAGATTGTCCTAGATGTCACTTTTTTGGGAGGTGGGGTGGGGGAGGAGATGGAGAGGGCAGAAGATAAAATATAATTAGGGTCAGAATCAAAAATTCAGAATCTTTTATAGGTAGGAAAATCTCTCTGCTGTTCCAACTAACCCCATCAGTCTATCAATTGCCTGTCTGTGATACTCCCTTGCTATATTAGTTCTAACTCCAGCTTTCTGTTCCCTATTTAATTCTTTTGAAAAAGGATTGAACTAATGAACTTTTATGAACTAATGAACTAATATTGTTCATTTTAACTAAATTTTACCTATATAAACATTGTGATTGGACCAGGGGGGAAGAAACCCACAAGGACTTCAAATATCAAAATTACCAAATAGATATAATAAAGCAACTATGCTGATGTTTTTAAAAGAAATAAAAGACAAGTCTGAAAATATTTTATGGAACAGAAACTATGAAAAGGGATATAACACATTTGAAAAAGAACTAAATAGAACTTCTAGAAATTATATATATATGTGTGTTTGTGTGTGTATATACATATATATATATTTGATATTAGAAACGCAGTGTACAGACTTAGAGATGGAAACAGCTGAAGATAAAATTACTAAACTGGAAGAAATAACTGAAGAAATTAAAAAGAATGAAGCACATAGAGAAAAAAGATGAAAATATGGAAGAGGAATTGAGAAACATGAAGAATAAAATGATACATTAATTATATCTAAAAAAAAAGGTCTAACATACATTTAATTGGAATTTCAGAAAAAAGAGGATCAAGAAAGTGGGCTGAAAGATAACAGCTAAGAATTTTCCAAAACTGAAGAAAATAATACATAGTTTCAGGAAGCACAAACAATCATAAGAAGGATAAATAGGAATAAATGAATCATAGACAAATCAAAGTGAAATTGCAGAATACAATGGCAGAAAAATCTTAAAAGTTAACACAGATAAAATACTACTTTTTTTTGAAGTTTATTTTTTTATGCAGCAGGTTCTTATTAGTTATCTGTTTTATATATATTAGTGTATATATGTCAATCCCAATCTCCCAATTCATCCCACCACCACCACTCCCCAACCCCCAACTTTTCCCCCTTGGTGTCCATATGTTTCTACTCTACATCTATGTCTCTAGTTCTGCCCTGCAAACTGGTTCATCTGTTACCATTTTTCTAGATTCCACATATGTGTGTTAATGTATGATATTTGATTTTCTCTTTCTGACATACTTCACTCTGTATGTGAGGTGATAACTCATTGTAGTTTTGATTTGCATTTCTCTAATAATTAGTGATGTTGAGCATCACTTATTTTCATGTGTCTCTTGGCCATCTATATGTCTTCTTTAGAGAAATGTCTATTTAGGTCTTCTGCCTATTTTTTGACTGGGTTGTTGGTTTTTTAACATTGAGTTGCATGAGCTGTTTATATATTTTGGAGATTAAGCCGTTATCCGTTGAATCATTTACAAATATTTTCTTCCATTCTGAGGGTTGTCTTTTCATTTTGTTTATAGTTTCCTTGGCTGTGCAAAAGCTTTTAAGGTTCATTAGGTGCCATTTGTTATTTTTGGTTTTATTTCCATTATTCTAGGAGGTGGGTCAAAAAAGATCTTGCTGTGATTTATGTCAAAGAGTGTTCTTCCTATGTTTTCCTCTAAGAGTTTTATAGTGTCCAGTCTTACATTTAGGTCTTTAATTCATTTTGAGTTTATTTTTGTGTATGGTATTAGGGAGTGTTCTAATTTCATTCCTTTACATGTTGCTGTCTAGTTTTCCCAGCACCACTTATTGAAGAGACTGTCTTTTCTCCATTGTATATCCTTGCCTCCTTTGTCATAGACTAGTTGACCATAGGTGCGTGGGTTTATCTCTGGGCTCCCTATCCTATTGCATTGATCTATATTTCTGTTTTTGTGCCAGTATCATATTGTCTAGATTACTGTAGTTTTGTAATATAGTCTGAAGTCAGGGAGTCTGATTCCTCCAGCTCTGTTTTTTTCCCTCAAGACTGCTTTGGCTATTTGGGTTCTTTTGTGTCTCCATACAAATTTTAAGATTTTTTGTTCTAGTTCTGTAAAAACTGCCATTGGTAATTTGATAGAGGTTTCATTGAATCTGTAGATTGCTTTGGGTAGTATAGTCATTTTCACATGTTGATTCTTCCAATCCAAGAACATGGTATATCTCTCCATCTGTTTGTGTCATCTTTAATTTCTTTCATCAGTGTCTTATAGTTTTCTGCATACAGGCCCTTTGTCTCCTTAGGTAGGTTTATTCCTAGGTATTTTATTCTTTTTGTTGCAATGGTAAATGGGAGTGTTTCCTTAATTTCTCTTTCAGATTTTTCATCATTAGTGTACTGGAATGCAAGAGATTTCTGTGCATTAATTTTGTATCCTGCAACTTTACCAGATTCATTGATTATCTCTAGTAGTTTTCTGGTGGCATCCTTAGGATTCTCTATGTATAGTACCATGTCATCTGCAAACAGTGATAGTTTTACTTCTTATTTTCCATTTGAATTCCTTTTATTTCTTTTTCTTCTCTGATTGCCGTGGGTAGGACTTCCAAAACTGTGTTGAATAACAGTGGTGAGAGTGGACATCCTTGTCTTGTTCCTGATCTTAGAGGAAATGCTTTCAGTTTTTCACCATTGAGAATGATGTTTGCTTTGGGTTTGTTGTATATGGCCTTTATTATGTTGAGTTAGGTTCCCTCTATGTCCACTTTCTGGAGAGTTTTTATCATAAATGGGTGTTGAATTTTGTCAAAAGCTTTTTCTGCATCTATTGAGATGATCATATGGTTTTTATTCTTCAGTTTGTTAATACGGTGTATTACATTGATTGATTTGCGTATACTGAAGAATACTTGCATCACTGGGATAACTCCCACTTGATCATGGTCTATGATCCTTTTAATGTACTGTTGGATTCTGTTTGCTAGTATTTTGTTCAGGATTTTTGCATCCATATTCATTAGTGATATTGGTCTGTAATTTTCTTTTTCTGTAGTATCTTTGTCTGGTTTTGGTATCAGGGTGATGGTGGCCTCGTAGAATGGTTTGGGAGTATTCCACCCTCTCCAATTTTTGGAAAGAGTTTGAGAAGGATGGGTGTTAGCTCTTCTCTAAATGTTTGATAGAATTCACCTATGAAGCCATCTGGTCGTGGACTTTTGTTTGTTGGAAGATTTTAAATCACAGTTTCAATTTCATTACTTGTGATTGATCTCTTCATGTTTTCTATTTCTTACTGGTTCAGTCTTGGAAGGTTATAGTTTTCTAAGGAATTGTCCATTTCTTCCAAGTTGTCCATTTATTGGCATAGAGTTGCTTGTCTCTTACGATGCTTTGTATTTCTGCAGTGTCCGTTGTAACTTCTCCTTTTTCACTTCTAATTTGATTTTTTATTTATTTATTTTTAAAGATTACCCATTGGTTTGCTTTATTTATTTATTTATTTATGGCTGTGTTGGGTCTTCGTTTCTGTGCAAGGGCTTTCTCTAGTTGTGGCAAGTGGGGGCCACTCTTCATCACCGTGCGCGGGCCTATCACTATCGCAGCCTCTCTTGTTGCAGAGCACAGGCTCCAGACGCGCAGGCTCAGTAATTGTGGCCCATGGGCCCAGTTGCTCCACGGCATGTGGGATCCTCCCAGACCAGGGCTCGAACCTGTGTCCCCTGCATTGGCAGGCAGATTCTCAATGACTGCGCCACCAGGGAAACCCTCTAATTTTATTGATTTGAGTCCTCTCCCTCTTTTTCTTGATGGGTCTGGCTAAAGGTTTATCTATTTTTTTAATCTTCTCAAAGAACCAGCTTTTAGTTTTATTGATCTTTGCCATTGTACACTTTGTTTCTATGTTATTTATTTCTGCTCTGATCTTTATGATTTCTTTCTTTCTATTGATACTAACTTTGCGTTTTGCTTGTTCTTTCTCTAGTTGCTTTAGATGTAAGGTTAGGTTGTTTATTTGAGATTTTTCTTGTTTCTTGAGGTAGACTTGTATTGCTATAAAGTTCACTCTTAGAACTGCTTTGCTGCATCCCATAGGTTTTGGATCATAGTGTTTTTGTTGTCATTTGTCTCTAGGTTTTTTTTTGTTTGTTTTTGTTTTTGCGTTACGTGGGCCTCTCACTGTTGTGGCCTCTCCCATTGCGGAGCACAGGCTCCAGACATGCAGGCTCAGCGGCCATGGCTCACGGGCCCAGCTGCTGCACGGCACGTGGGATCTTCCCGGACCGGGGCACGAACCCGTGTCCCCTGCATCAGCAGGCGGACTCTCAACCACTGTGCCACCAGGGAAGCTCCTCTAGGTATTTTCTGATTTCCTGTTTGATTTCCTCAGTGACCTCTTGGTTATTTAGTAATGTGTTGTTTAGCTTCCATGTGTTTGCGTTTTTTACATTTTTTTCCCCTGTAATTGACTTCTAATCTCATACTGTTTTGGTCAGAAAAGTGCTTGATATGATTTCAATTTTCTTAAATTTATTGAGGCTTCATTTGTGACCCAAGATGTGAACTATCCTGGAGAATGTTCCATGTGCACTTGAGAAGAAAGTGTAATCTGCTGGTTTTGGATGGAATGTCCTATAAATATCAATTAAATCTATCTGGTCTATTGTGTCATTTAAAGCTTGTATTTCCTTATTAATTTTCTGTCTGGATGATCTGTCAATTGGTGTAAGTGAGGTGTTAAAGTCCCCCACTATTACTGTGTTACTGTTGATTTCCTCTTTTATAGCTATTAGCATTTCCATTATGTATTGAGGTGTTCCTATGTTGGGTGCATACATATTTATAATTGCTTTATCTTCTTCTTGGATTGATCCCTTGATCATTATATACTGTCCTTCCTTGTCTCTTGTAACATTCTTTATTTTAAAGTCTATTTTATCTGATATGAGTATTGCTACTCCAGCTTTCTTTTGATTTCCATTTGCATGGAATATCTTTTTCCATCCCCTCACTTTCAGTCTGTATGTGTCCCGAGGTCTGAAGTGGGTCTCCTGTAGACAGCATATATATGGGTCTTGTTTTTGTATCCATTCAGCAAGCCTGTGTCTTTTGGTTGGAGCATTTAATCCATTCACATTTAAGGTAATTTTCTCTGTGTATGTTCCTATTACCATTTTCTTAATTGTTTTGTGTTTGTTTTTGTAGGTCCTTTTCTTCTCTTGTGTTTCCCACTTAGAGAAGTTTCTTTAGCATTTGTTGTGGAGCTGGTTTGGTGGTGCTGAATTCTCTTAGCTTTTGCTTGTCTGTAAAGCTTTTGATTTCTCTGTCGAATCTGAATTAGATCCTTGCCAGGTAGAGTAATCTTGGTTTTACGTTCTTCCCTTTCATCACTTTAAATATATCATGCCACTCCCTTCTGGCTTGTAGAGTTTCTGCTGAGAAATCAGCTGTTAACCTTATGGGAGTTCCCTTGTATGTTATTTGTCATTTTTCCCTTGATGCTTTCAATAATTTTTGTCTTTAACTTTTGTCAATTTGATTACTATGTGTCTTGGCGTGTTTCTCCTTGGGCCTATCCTGCCTGGGACTCTCTGCACTTTCTGGTCTTGGGTGGCTATTTCCTTTGCCATGTTAGGGAACTTTTTGACTATAATCTCTTCAAATATTTTCTCAGGTCCTTTCTCTCTCTCTTCTCCTTCTGGTACCCCTAAAATGCAAATGTTAGTGCATTTAATGTTGTCCCAGAGGTCTCTTAGGCTGTCTTCATTTCTTTGCATTCTTTCTTCTTTATTGTGTTCCGTGGCAGTGAATTCCACCATTCTGTCTTCCAGGTCACTTATCTGTTCTTCTGCCTCAGTTATTCTGCTATTGATTCCTTCTAGTGTATTTTTCATTTCAGTTATTGTATTGTTCATCACTGTTTGTTTGTTCTTTAATTCTTCCAGGTGTTTGTTCTTTAATTCTTCTAGGTCTTTGTTAACATTTCTTGCATCTTCTCAGTCTTTGCCTCCATTCTTTTTCTGAGGTCCTGGATCATCTTTACTATATTATACTGAATTCTTTTTCTGGAAGGTTGCCTATTTCCACTTCCTTTAATTATTTTCCTTTGGTTTTATCTTGTTCCTTCATCTGGTACATAGCCCTCTGCCTTTTCATTTTGTCTATCTCTCTGCGTGGTTTTCGTTCCACAGGCTGCAGAATTGTGGTTCTTCTTGCTTCTGCTGTCTGCCCTCTGGTGGATGAGGATATCTAAGAGGCTTGTGCAAGCTTTCTGATGGCAGGGACTGGTGGTTGGTAGAGCTGGGTGTTGCTCTGGTGGGCAGAGCTCAGTAAAACTTTAATCAGCTTGTCTGCTGATGGGTGGGGCTGAGTTCCCTCCCTGTTGCTTGTTTGGCCTGAGGTGACCCAGAACTGGAGGCTACAGGCTCTTTGGTGGGGCTAATGGTGGACTCCCGGAGGGCTCATGCCAAGGAGTACTTCCCAGAACTTATGCTGCCAGTGTCCTTGTCCCTGCAGTGAGCCATAGCCACCCCCCGCCTATGCTGGAGACCATCCTACACTAGCAGGTAGGTCTGGTTCAGTCTCCTGTGGGGTCACTGCTCCTTTCTCCAGGCCCTAATGCGCACACTACTTTGTGTGTGCCCTCCAAGAGTAGAGTCTTTGGTTCTCCAAGTCCTACTGAAGTCCTGCAATCAAATCCTGCTAGCCTTCAAAATCTGATTATATGGGAATTCGTCCTCCTGTTGCCAGACCTCCAGGTTAGGAAGCCTGACGTGGGGCTCAGGACGTTCACTCCAGTGGGTGGACTTCTGTGGTATAGTTGTTCTCCAGTTTGTGAGTCACCCCCCCAGCAGTTATGGGATTTGATTTTATTGTGATTGTGCCCATCCTACCATCTCATTGTGGCTTCTCCTTTGTCTTTGGATGTGGGGTATCTTTTATGGTGAGTTCCAGTGTCTTCCTGTCGATGACTGTTCAGAGTTAGTTGATTCTGGTGCTCTCGCAAGAGGGAGTGAGCACACGTCCTTCTACTCTGCCATCTTGAACCAATCTCCTAAAATACTACTTTTAGTAGTATTAGTAATAGAGTAATAGTTGGACCAAAAGCTGACTACTCAGCCACAAAATGGAACACAGAATATTTTCAGTGTGTTGAAATTAACTGCTAATCTAGGATATTATACCTACTTTTTATTTCAAAAATGAGGAGAAAAGACATATTTTTAGCTCAAGGACATCAGACAGAGTTTAATATGAGCAAACCCTCACTAAAGGAAATTCTAAACAATATACCTCAGGTAGAAGAAAAGTAATCCCAGATGGAAGGTCTGAGAAGCAAAAAGAACTCAAGAGCAAAGAAAGTGATAAATAAGTGAGTATAAATAATAATAATGCATTAAGTTAAAAACAAAGAAAGAATGAAAATACATGATGATAGGGGACTTCCCTGGCAGTCCAGTGGTTAAGACTTCACCTCCCAATGCAGGGGGTGTGTGTTCGATCCCTGGTTGGGGAGCTAAGATCCCACATGACCGGAGGCCAAAAAACCAAAACATAAAAACAGAAGCAATAGTGTAACAAGTTCAATAAAGACTAAAAATGGACCACATTAAAATAAATCTTAAAAAAAAAAAGAAAATACATGATAACATTTATGTTGTGTGTGTTAGAAAAATGGATAAAAATGTTCTACGGTTCTAAGGTTATATTATGAAGGGGGGTAAAGTATTAATTAATTTTAGAGGTTTATAATTTAAGTGTAAATGTTGTAATATTTAGGAAACCACTACAAGAATGGAAACAGCAGGCGCATGTTCTAAACTCATGGAAATAAAAATAGAATGATAAAAAATATTCAATCCAAAAAAGACAATAAAGGGGAGAATAATAAAGAGGATTGGTGGGACAAATAGAAGCACAAAATGAGGTGGTATATTTAAACCCAAACGTTATCAGTAATTACATGAAATATATATTAATTAAATGCTTCTGTTAAACTTGTATTTCTCCAAACTGGAAACTACTTAAATGTCATCTACAGTAGAATGAATAACTATAGTATAGACACAGTATGGAATATTGTACTGCAAAAAATAAGGGTAAAGACAATTTTAAAAACCTGCAGCTATGTACAACAGCATGGATGAATCATACAAATTTAATACTGAGCAGAAAACAGAACACAAAAGAATGCACACAATATATTCCATTTAAATAGAGTTAAAAAATAGTCAAAATTCAACTACTTAGTTTAGGCATGCATATATTGAAGGAAAAGCTATTTTAAAAGTAATGATATGATTATCATTCAATCTTGAATAGTGTTTATCTTTGAGGAAAGGGGAGGGTTTGTGACCAGGACATGACACATATGCGGGGAGGGTCTGGAAGGCTGGTAATGTTCTATTTGTTATTCTGCAATGACTGCAGGGTGTTCACTTTATAAATATTTGGAAAAATGTACTTATATGCATTTGTATGAATGTAGGTTACATTTGACAATAAAATGTTTTTAAATCATAAATTTAAAATTATTTACTCTCATATTCTCATGAATATGATTTATTGTCAGCCATGTATTCTACTCATTATATAATTTTGAGTGCTCTGCATGTACTCATGCAAGGGGACGGATTTCTGTCTTCAAGAAACATAATTTGTACAGGGGCCTCTAACCTTTCCAAGTTTAATAATGCATTTTTAATATAAACAATTTTCAGCCTCAGGAATTAGGCATTTTGGTAGCTGTTACTTGGAGATTTGTTAATGGGAGGGGGGAAGATTTTATTAAATCAATAAAGCCTTTTAATAAATTTTTATTTTATTAATCACAATAGCATCTATTTGTCAAACAGTAGAATGTATTTATATGAGCCAAATATTTCATTTGTAATTTCATTGGTAATGCTTTATGTGCATATTCCTTCATTCATTCATTCACAAAGCCTTATTGAGATCTACTTCTAGCCAGACACTATGACTATGGGTTCATGGACCCTGGGCAATATTTTTAAGTCCCCTCTGCACAGGTCTGTGGTACCCAGGTTGAGAATCATTGATTTATATCACTTCATCATACTAATGTCTCTATACTGGCCTCTCTGTTGAGAACTTCACACAAAAAATTAAAGGGACACAGATCTTGCTACACCAGATAAAAAGGATATGATGCAAAGTCATGGCTGTGTACACAGATTCTCAGAAGGGACCAAATCTAATATATTTGTTTTAGGATATTATCCCTTTTATTTCTCTAGCAGCCATTATTTGCCTAGGATTCATCACAAACACTAGATGGACATTGTTCTGGTTCTCAAGTCTATTTTATTTTTGTTTATTAATTCTAATCTTATATATATTTCCAAATCTGCCCCTTCCTGCAGTGTAGCATAGGAGGTAAGAGCATGGGCTCTGGGCTCAATCTTTACTCGTGACTTCAACAAGTTAATGCGTTAATGCATCTCTCTATGTTAGTGAAGAGTCTCTTGGATGCAAGCATCAGAAAACCTAGCTGGAACTGTATTGTTTGTAATTTAGAGAATAAATTGTTAGTTTCTTGATTTTCACTTTTGTCCAGATAAATGGCACTGGAACTAGACATTTGCTAGGGAATAATAATACTAATTTGCAAAGATGGGAGACGAGGAGAGCAGTGCACAAGAGGTATTGTAAGATATTCTGGATAAAGCTGTACCTGGATTCAGCTGTGCCTGAACCAGATTGATCCTGACTTAGAACAACTGAACATATGCTGCATTGCCAAGGTTTTGTTTAGGTCCCACTTCTGCAAGGGAGCTGCTCCTTACCAGGAAATTCCTAGAGGCCATACTGAACTGCGAGGGTTGTTTCCCTGAGTAGCTGCAAGAGTGTGTGTGTGTGTGTGTTTGGCAGGGGGGTGGTGGGGAAATGAACTGGACTCAAATGACTCAAATGGGCAAAACCAAGGTTGCGGGAAGGCAGACAGTTCCAGAAAAAAAGTGAGGTCATAATTAGACCATGAAAAAGGAGGCAAAAACCGATGGGATCAAGACCCAGAAAACATAAGAGGTCATAGAGCAGAGTGGTTATACGTGGATCCAAGGGCCAGAATCCTGGGGATGATAGCCAAGATCCACCAGCTTCTGTTTCACCTTGAGCAGGTAACTGAACCTCTCTGTGCTTCAGGGCCCTCATTGAGGAAATGCACATGAGAAGTCAAAGTGTGATACTTGTCAAGCACTCCCATCCATGCCTGTACCATGGAAGGGACTCAATACATGTTAGTTATAGTTACTACTCCATCAGCATCATGTTTTGCTTTCACAATCCATATGCTGGTGTCTGACTGCCCAGTGCTCCCGAGTTTTACAGGAAAGCAGGGAGCCACCATCCTCTCCCTTCCAATCCTAGCTCTAAAGTTCCCACAGAAGATATCTTCCCTGCATGAAAGCTATGACTAGAAAACAGGGTCACATTGTAAAAGAGTGACCACTCACACCAAACTAGATGAAATAGGGATCATAATTCAAGAAAAGGGGGAGCAAATCAGTTTCCATAACAACAGAAGTGAGGAATGACATGGGAGATAACATAACAGTACAAACAGCCCATTGATGGGCCACCTTTATTCAAAATTAAATCGTCCTTCTCTATACACAATGCCAAAGTGTACATTAAACCTGAATATGTGACCCAGATGGAACTCTGTGCTTAGCCAGGTCAAAACTGATATTTCTGTGGTTAAGAAAAAAAAAAAAAAAGATTCCACTCCATGAGATCAACACTTTTATTTTATATCTCACTAGGTTTTTATTCTGTGGCTTTTCTTTCAGTGCTCTACTTCTCACTGTTTTATCTCAGAGTTTCTGAATGTTCTCCTCTAACAACCAATATAAACACAATAAACAGTGTAACGGTCAAGACCCTTGATATAGAAGTGGAGGCACATTAGCAGCAAGGCATCCAACGACACTGAGATAAAGCAGAGAAAAGCACAACATAGCTGTGAGTGGGGCTCAATGAAGAAGGTACAGTGGTGGGGATTATGATGTGGGGAGAAGGCTGAGAGCTAAATTTCAGGTGTTATCAGAATATTACATAGGTATGTTTGTGGCCAATTATAAATATAAGAAATGTTTAGAATGGTATTATAAACAGAGTAAGTGCCAAATAAATATTATTCAAGTGAATGTAGGAATGAATGAATGAGAGATCAGGCTTTTGCTATCGTTAGCATATAGGCATTTTGATAAATCATGAAATCTTAAAATTAAAAGGGGCCCAAAAAATCCCTTTGTCTACTTCCCTCACAAGTGGTTTTAGCTGAAGTACCTCAGAATCTCGAGTGAGAATTAAGAGCCAGTAAGAAAGAAAGAAAAAGAAGTAAACACTGAAGCATAGTTTTGTTTGTTTGGTTTTTTTTCTTTAGGCAATACAAAGTGTTCTAGAATAATGGATCACTGAAGGACAGTTTTTAGCAAAAAAGCTATCATGGGAGAATTGGAAAGGACCCCAAAAAGGTCACTTGTCATGCCATCTCTCCTTTAGCTGTAAAATGCAGAAATCATTAGTTAATACCAACACTGTTCTACATTTGTATAGTACTTTTGGTTCCCAAAGTGCATTCAAAGACATTATCTCCATTAATCCTCACCAGGAAGTAGGTATTCTTTTCTGGTATCAAAAGAAATTACTAGCCCAGAAGTAATGGGTACTTGTTGACTTACAGAAGCACAGTTACCTGAAGACAGAACTATGGAATGTCTTTATAAAAGACTGCTCCACAAAAATACACATTCGTTCATTGGGTAACAGGGAGAGCTGTTGAGTTAACTGGTATCTTGTCTTTTTGAAGCTGTAAATTCATCAGCATTAATTTGGAAAGTATTTTTCTCTCCCCATCCCAAGACCACAGCAAGGATGATTATCTAAGTGGGGAGGGGAGGGAAAGTGGGGAGTGGTCCCACCCTTGAGAAGACTTCTCAGGCACTGGGAAGGGTAGAGGGGGTGTGTGTTCTGGGCCTCACCTTGTGCCTGTGCACCATTTGTAGGCAGTGTTGGAGAGTGACAGGATTTAGAAGGGAGTCCTGCTGGCAGGGATCAGAATAATGGGGGTGAGGGGTATAGTGTAATCCTCCCAGAGCAGCGAGCCCAACTGGTTGCAAAAGACCAGAGCTTCACTGTACAGCACAAAAGGCCCTTTACCTCCACTTCCCTCAACTGCATAACTCTCTTAACCCTGGGATTTTGCTATGAACTGTAGGAGGTGGAAAGACTTTTTAAAAATAATAAACTAATACTGGACTTGCTGTGAATCTTGGTAAGTTGATATTTGATTTGATTTAGAAATATAAAGAGGTAATGTTTCTTGCACTTGAGTATCATAGAACAATTGTGCTTGGGTTAGTCTTCATTCAATAAGCATTTATTGAGCACCTACTGTGAATATGAACATACTTTAGGATACGTGCTGGGGATGTAGTGAGAAACAAGACAGAGATGGTCCCTGTCTTTGAGAAGCTGGTTCCATCTATCAGGAAAGATAGACAAACAAGGAATAACACTGCAATGTGCTGGGTGTTACAACAGGACAACTGCAGGCTCTGACACACCAGTGACCAGGGTTACATAACCTGGTCTGGGGGCCTGGGAAGGCACCCCTGCAAAAGCCATATTTAAGAAGAGGCCTGAAGGATTCTGTCCTGCATTACGCACTTCACTCCCACCATTACCATATTAAGCCCTCACCACCGTTACAGGGTATTCGCCATTTTCAAATCTCTCACTCAGTATTAAGC
The DNA here is from genome assembly GCF_059928025.1 of Delphinapterus leucas. Taxonomy (NCBI): domain Eukaryota; kingdom Metazoa; phylum Chordata; class Mammalia; order Artiodactyla; family Monodontidae; genus Delphinapterus; species Delphinapterus leucas. Next base: position 68,899,681 of record NC_143135.1, on the reverse strand, counting down.
TCCTGGAGGTCTTGGAGCACGATGTAAAAAGATTTTTTTTATGTCTCTGTATCCCCAGCACCTCTTGCAGTCCCCTTCAAATAGCAGCCTTTCAGTGCATGGCAGCTACATGGAAAAAAAAAACAAAACAAAACAGAATAAATGAATAAGTGAATGAGTGAGTGAATGAATGGCTGGAGTCTTAATCGCACTATATGGCAGAACTGCTAGTGTTTCTTTTCAAAGGATGCGGGCTGTATGCTGCATCCTAGCTAAGCAGTGCCAGGACAGTGCTCTTTTCCACGTGGCCAGGTGAGAAGCATCCGCTAATTAAGGCTACACTGCCACTGTGAGGACAATGCAGGTAGTGCCAAGATTGGGCAGGACCTGATACCCACTTCGGTTCTCAGCTTCAGGCTGGTGAGAGCGCTATCAATGCAGACTCATTGATGAAGTAGGGAAAGGCCCCCATCCTCATGGCCCCCTTATTCAGGCAGTCACCTGCCCTACTGCAAAGCAAGGGCTTGCAGTCTCTCTTGAAAGTGGCAGCCCAGGCAAGAAAATGGAACCGCATCTTCATGGCACAACTTTGGGTACACAAAGAAATTGCCACATTTCTTCCTCATACATAGGCTGGAGAAGAGGCTTCTAACCCCGCCCCACTGCTCCCATTGCCCTGGAAGAGCCCCTTGTTGACCACTGACTTAGTTCAAGTTGCTTTAACCAAATGCCAAGCATAGGGTGGCTTAAACAACAGAAATTTATTTCTTACAGTTCCAGAGGCTGGAAGTCTGAGATCAGGGTACCAGTGCAGTCAGATTCTGGTGAGAGCTCTCTTCCTGGTTTGCAGATGGCTGTCTTCTTGCTGTGTCCTCACATGGAGAGACAGATGATCTCTTTCGGGTCTCTTCTTCTAAGAGTACTAATAATCCCTCTCCTGAGGGCTCCACCCTCATGACCTAATCATCTCCCTAAGGACCCACCTCCAAATATCATTACATTGGGGATTAGGGCTCCAGGATATGAATTTGGCGGGCGGGGGGCCGGGGAACACAAACATTACGTCCCTAGCAACCATTCTTGGATGAACATGATGCTGATGCAAGACCTGGCACGCCTTAACTGAAACGTTGTCCTCATTGGTGTCACTTCTTCTCTCCTCTCCAGGGGGCTTTAAATGCTGGTGAAGCACCTTAGAAGGAATAATGTGCTAGCGCCTCCCTCAGTGAGTCTCCTGGCCAGTCCCCCAAACTTCTGTCCTGGCCACTGCTGGATGGCCTGAGGCACTGGAAGCCAGGACACCTGGGTTCTAACCCCAGCTCTGCCCATTCTAGGCATTAAACCTCAGGTTAGTTGATTAATGTCTTTGAACCTTAGCTCATCTGTAAAATAAACATGAAAATACCCTATCTATCTTACAGGACTGCTGAAAGAATCATATGGTATGTATATTAACTGTCCTGTGTAAGCTTTAAAGCACTACACACACACAAAGTATTAGTTTCATTAAGTCCTACATGCCTGAAAAATGTATGAAATAGCGATGCTGAAAAAATGTGCGTTCATGTTGTGGAATTCTCACTGTCTCTGCTTGTCACCCACATAGCCCAGGGAACCACGAACCTGTGTCCCTTTCCCTTCTTTCTCTCATTTCTTTCTAATTATATCACTGAAACAATAGTTATGAGTAAAATTTAACATCCAAAATATTTATTTAGTGCCTACTATGTATCAGGAAGGGTTCCAGGTGCTGGAGATACCAGAGATGAATGTAGACAGGTTCCTGCCCTCATTCACTGGGGCTAGAGCAAGGGGGTGAAACAGTCCCTGCCCACAGGGGCTTACAGTTTAGTGAGGGAGGTGGGAATTAAACAATCACACAAAACTTAACTCATGCTAAGTATACAGAAAAGAAGGCAAATGTTTTGTATTGTCCAGAGTTTCTATCTTGTCCTTAGAAACCCCCAACTATTATCCAGGGGGGAGCATTAACTAAATTTCCAATATTTTAAAACTCCTTTCAAACCAATATTTTAAACAATTCTCCATCAGGCAATGCTCAGAATCACCAGCAAAATGCTCAGCTTTTCAGACTGTCCTCCCTTACTTCTGTTTCAGTTCCAAAACAGGTGGGGCGGTATAGGATGTGAGGCAGGGGCAACAGTTGAGGTCCTCAAGCTGTGCGTCCTCTCCCTCTTGCAGTCTCCAGGGAAGTGCCTCTTGCAAAGTGCCTCCTGTCCTCCGGCGGACCCGAGTCTTTGCCACATTCTCTCTCTAGCCTGTGGGCTTGACAGTCTACTCCTGACGTCTATTGTGACCTGCCATGGCTGACCTGATGGCGGACCCAATGGCTTTCCACTCAGCGTCTATTCGATATGGGAACTGAAAGGTCTCAGGAGAGTTAAATCTCACGGCCTCCCTCTGTGACCACACCACTAGATGTGAGACCTGCCCCAAAGGCCTGAATGAGAAAGGGCGGTAATGCTCCTACTGACCTGATGAGTTGTCCCCAGTCCAGACCCAAATGAGGTCTACTGGGACGCACACGTCTTTTTCTCCTCTCGCTCGCTACTTCTGCCTCTTCCCACCAATGCTCAGGGTTGGAAAGTGGGTGATATTTCTTTTACTTCCTATACATGATATTTGTCTCATTGTACTGTTGGTGAGTCTTGTGGCTTCACTAAATACCCTTTGGGAGAACCTGGATGCTAAGTCCCTGCTCCCAGTGAATTCATTATCCCTGTTTACTCCCTGGTCTCCCACAGCTGCTGGCCTTTTCCACACTGCTTTCCACATGCCTGGACCCCGCTCCCCCTGCCTTCCATCTAAAGCAGTGCCAACCATGGATGTTACATGCACTAGACTCCTCCTGAATGACAGGGGGTGAAGGTGTGGGGATGCAGCAAAACACAAGATGGGAAACAATTGGAAATCAACTGGTAGAAGGCACTGACTTTTAAGACCCTCTGCTGTCCCCACCACAGTGATTATCTCACGTGTGACAATCTCAGCTCTTTCACAAAGCCCTGCCTGCCATCATTTCCTGGACTCCTTTCACCTCCCTCTAGCCAAACATTTCTCCAACTCTCTCAGTACCAGAGACACTTGTTAACTGTCCTCCAGGCAGCCAGTCTACTACTCTTCTATGGAGAGAATTTTAGTTCTCATTTTATCTGATGCTAAGCTGAGAAGCAGCATAGAATAATGGTTAAGCTTATGGGTTTTAAAGCCATTCTGCCCAGGTTTCAAATCTGTACCACAGTTTCCCCATCTGTAACTTGGAATAACCAACAGCTCTACTGACTGGGGCTATCATGAGGGTTATATGAGGAATACATATGTAAGATGCTTATAACTGTGCTTGGTACCAAGCGAGCACTCAAGGAAAGGTAAATGTTATTTTCTCAACTTCCTCTTTCCTAGGCTATTCCTAGACCATTGGTTCTCAGACTTTAGCACACAACAGAATTATCTGGAGGGCCCAACCCTAGAGTTTCTGATTCAGTAGGTATGCAATGCAGCTGGGGAACCTGTACATCTAATAAGTTACCAGGTGTTGCCATGAAGCTGCTCCAAGAATCATACTGTGAGAACCATAGGTCTAGACAATTTTTTTCCATTTAAGAAAGTACCATTAAGGTTTTTTCCTTGACATGAAAACCATTGATCTCGCCTTCCTACCCTTAAGAAAAAGTAGAAGCTTCAACTTGTACTTTGTACAAATTCCACAGGCAGAAAAGAATATACTGAGTATGTTGCGTGCTCTGTGCGAAAGAAGAGAAAAAAATATACACACATAACTTCATTTATTGCAAAAAAGAAACTTAGGAAAGATAAACCACAAACTAAGAGAAATGTTTACCTAGAGTGGGGTAGAAAGGACAGGAGATAGAATGACACCTCTCTGAGTATACTATTTTTTTGTATACAGTTTTAACTTTTGGAAGCATGTTAGTATTTTGCATACTTAAAAATTAAATCTTGGGCTTCCCTGGTGGTGCAGTGGTTGGGAATCTGCCTGCCAGTGCAGGAGACACGGGTTCGAGCCCCGGTCTGGAAGGATCCCACATGCCGCGGAGCAACTAAGCCCGCGTGCCACAACTGCTGAGTCCGTGAGCCACAACTACTGAGGCCCGCACACCTGGAGCCCGTGCTCTGCAATGAAGAGAGGCCACCGCGATGAGAGGCCCGCGCACTGCAACAAAGAGTGGCCCCCACTCACTGCAACTAGAGAAGGCCCGTGTGCAGCAATGAAGACCCAACACAGCTGTAAAAATAAATAAATTAATTTTTTTAAAAAGAAAGTTTATAAAAAAATTAAATCAAAAAGTTTGTTTTTCTTTTAAATCTATCTATCTATCTATTTATTTATTTATTTATTTATGCTGTGTTGGGTTTTCGTTTCCGTGCAAGGGCTTTCTCTAGTTGCGGCGAGCGGGGGCCACTCTTCATCGCGGTGCGCGGGCCTCTCACTATCGCGGCCTCTCCTGTTGCGGAGCAAGGCTCCAGACGCGCAGGCTCAGCAGCTGTGGCGCACGGGCCCAGTTGCTCCGCGACATGTGGGATCCTCCCGGACCAGGGCTCGAACCCGTGTCCCCTGCATTGGCAGGTGGATTCTCAATCACTGCACCACCAGGAAAGTCCAGTTCCTCTCCACAAAAAGGTTGTGGAGAGGAACTGAATAAAAATTGAATTAAATAAAAACAGAAACAAATTAAGTTAACAGTATATCAAATGGATGACAGAACTACACAGAAGGGGGAAAAAAGAGAATGAACCCAAGTCATTTGGAACACAGTACTTAGATATATACCCTCAGTCGAAAGAAAAACAGAAATGCAAACATATATTGTTTTTGTAGTGATATGGGTGTAGCAATTCTGAAACTATTTTGTGTGCATTTTAGGACTGAGCAAATGAGTAAATATAGTGATGCTTCTGGAGGGCCAGGTTTTCCATGTGGGGAAAAGGAAGTACAATTTATGGAATGGGGAGAAATAAGGAAGAACCTATGCTATTTGCTTAAAATTAGAGATATCAGTATGAAATCATAATTTTAAAAAATTAAAAAATAATCTGTATATGTGTATATATTTCCCAGGTCAGTTTGCTGAAGAAACCTAGAAGTAATGCTACCCCGATAGCAATGAACAGATGTAGCACTAGCATGTAGCTCTTGGTGTTTAAATATCATTCCCCATTAAAAATAGCTGAGTCAAAAGTACAAGATAAGGGCTTCCCTGGTGGCGCAGTGGTTGAGAGTCCGCCTGCCGATGCAGGGGACACGGGTTCATGCCCCGGTCCGGGAAGATCCCACATGCCGCCGAGTGGCTGGGCCCGTGAGCCATGGCCGCTGAGCCTGCGCGTCTGGAGCCTGTGCTCCACAATGGGAGAGGCCACAACAGTGAGAGGCCCATGTACCACACACACACATAAAAAAGTACAAGATAAGACTAGAACATTTTGTGTGCAGAAAATCTTTAAAAAAAATATGACACACAATTGTAAAGCAATTATACCCCAATAAAGATGTTAAAAAAAAATAAAAAAAAAATAAAAAAGTTATAAAACAAAAAATAAAAAATAAAAAAATAAAAAATATGGGACTTGACTGTGGAGAACAGTATGGAGGTTCCTTAAAAAACTAAAAATAGAATTACCATATGATCCAGCAATCCCACTCCTTAGAAAATATCAGGAAAAGACAAAAACTCTAATTTGAAAAGATACATGCACCCCAGTGTTCATAGCAGCACTATTTACAATAGCCAAGACATGGAAGCAACCTAAGTGTCCAAAGACAGATGAATGGATAAAGAAGTTGTGGTGTATATATACAACGGAATATTACTCAGCCATAAAAAAGAGCAAAATAATGCCATTCGCAGCAGCATGGATGGACCTAGAGATTGTCATACTGAGTGAAGTAAGTCAGACAGAGAAAGACAAATATCATATATCACTTACGTAGAATTTTAAAAAATGATACAAATGAACTTATTTACAAAACAGAAACAGAGTCACAGACATAGAAAGTAATCTTATGGTTTACCAGAGGGAAAGGTGGAGGAGGAATAAATTAGGAGTTTGGGATTAATAGATACATAATACTATATATAAAATAGATAAATAATAAGGACCTACTGTATAGCACAGGGAACTATATTTAGTATCTTGTAATAACCTACATGGAAGAGAATCTGAAGAAGAATATATATATATAATATATATATATTCAGTATATATATACTAATCACTTCACTGTACACCTGCAATACAACACTGTAAATCAACTATACTTCAATTAAAAAATGGACAAAAAATGGGGCATGTAAAAAAGACAGAGGAGGAAGCGTGGATGGATTTCTACTGGCCAAATCACTGACAATTTGAGCAAAATAATAATAAAGAATAATGATAGTAATGGATTATAACACATTGGGGAAAAAAACCAACCAAGAATCCATGAGTCCTTAATGATACTAAAGAAAGAAAAAGAAACAAATAATAAGGATGGCAGGAAGGCTGTTCTTTATAGTTGAACGTCAACTAATAAATGTAGAAGGAATAATAGAAAATCACCATTTTTAAACCATGATACCAATATTTGGCTTAGATAAGAATTATCAAGGAATGCTAAAATGATTAGGTGGAAGTCTGTTAGGGATGAGCATATTCACACATTCTGAAAACTTCTCCTCACAGATTATTAACTATAAGAGGAAAAAATTACTTTTACAGTAGGCAACACTGTAGCAAAGTAATCATCGATGGGATAAACTGGTATCACACGTTTCCTGATAAGATGCACCAAGGTCACAACATCACTTATGTAACATTTCTCCAAAAGTGTATAACCAGAATTTAATCATGAGAAAATTATCAGGCAAACCCAAATTCAAGAATAAGCCGTAGGGCTTCCCTGGTGGCGCAGTGGTTGAGAGTCCGCCTGCCGATGCAGGGGACACGGGTTCGTGCCCCGGCCCGGGAAGATCCCACATGCCGCGGAGCGGCTGGGCCCGTGAGCCATGGCCGCTGAGCCTGCGCGTCCGAAGCCTGTGCTCCGCAACGGGAGAGGCCACAACAGTGAGAGGCCCGCGTACCGCAAAAAAAAAAAAAAAAAAAAAAGAATAAGCCATAAAGCAAGTGGTTTATGCTTTTCAAAAATACCAACGTCAGAAGAGACAAAGAAAAGCTGGGGAAAAAACTGCAGATTAAAGGACATTAAAGAGCTATGACAACGAAATACAAGCCACAGTTCACTATTGGGTGAACAATTAGGGAAAAAACCCCACATTGTTATAAAGGACATTATTGGGACAACTGCTAAAAATTTTTATGAACTGCCTATTACATAATAGTGTTATATCATCATTACATTTTCTAAATGATCATTGCTTCATGTAAAAGAATGTCTCTCTTCTCAAAAGATAGATGCTAAAGTATTTAGGAATAGATGGTTGTGATGTCTGCAACTTGCTCTCAAATGATTCATCAATAAAATTATAATATATATACATATAGTTATGTATGGAGAGAGATAAAGCAAATGTGGCAAAGTATTAGCAATTGGGGAATCTTAGTGAAGGATATATGGGAATTTATTGTTCTAATTTTGTAATTTTCCTATAAGCTTGAGACTTTTGAAAAAGAGAAAGGTGAAACAAATTTTTTAAGTCTTTTTAAGTCTTTAGGTGAAGTTCTCTCCCCAACAAGATGACATTATTTTCCCTTTAAGCCCAGAGGTCTTCCACTAATTTTGTTTTACTATTACACTTTTCTGTTGATAACTTTTCCTTCCCTGGCTTGGGAAGCAGGTGGAGAGAAGGTGATGGGCACGATTTGGATTCAGTGCATTTACAGTGTCTCCAAGAGATCCAATGAGACAGGGACTCAGGGCAGAGGTTTAGGCTAAGACATAGAATTAAGTGTCAGGTGGTACTCCTTTGAATTTTTCTGGGGGGAGCTTGGAGAATAAGAGTATCACAATGAAGGAGACTAAGAAGTGGCACACATGAAGGGAGAACCCAGGGGTGCCATGTCTCAGGAGCTGTGGAAGGACAGAATTTCAGCATGGAGGCCATGGCCAGCAGTGTGAATGCCCCGAGGAGTAAAGCAGACATCTGCAAAGTCCACTGGATTTGGCAAGTAGGTGGTCCTTGGTGACCTGGTCAACAGCAGCTTCCAGGGGGAAGGCAGTGGGATTGGTGTCAAAATCATGCTTGGGTGTATTGGGAGTGAAATTGCTGAGTCTACAATTCCGATAACCCTATTTTGAAGACAATGAGAGCAAAACTGTAGCATCATAGTGACAGTTGGGTGAAGGCAGATTTTTATTTTTGATTTTTAAAGCTGGAAGGGATCTGCCCATGGAAATTTGCAAAAGTGGAAAGGGGAGATTCCCAGATTAGCAACAGCGCAGAGGAACCCATGGGCAGGGGATCTTCCAGCCCTAAGGGGGGAAAAGAGTGTCTTTTCCTACCTCATAGCCTGTGGTCCTCAGGGTCCTGCCTTCTGTCCTGGATGCCCTTTCTCTTCTATAGGGTTCCCCTCTCCTCTCTCAAAAACAAGCCAGTATGTTCCCTTCTTTCCTAATATCTCCCCTGATGAGCCACCCACAGGATCCTGCAAAGCATTGTACTGATCTGGGTAGGACTCAGAATTTGGAGTCAGAAGACAGATTAGATTTTTCCACTTGACTTCCTGTGTTATCCTTCCCGAGCAGCAATTTTCTCGTCTTTAAAACGGGAAAATATACTTTATTGTGTAGGTTTTTCTGAGACTAACTTAAGATAATATATGAAAACACTTTAAAAACTCTAAAGCGAACGTGATTAAGTAGCTTCTAGTTTTCATTGTTTGTTGTGTGCATATTTTGTTTGTTTGTTTAGGTCTGTTATGATCGTGGCAAAGATTCATCCAGCAGTTGTCAAAGGCTTACCATGTGCCAGACCCTCTGTCCTCAGCATCCGGCAATGTTCTAGTGACCAGGAGACCTGGAAGTTGCCAAGAACGCTCTCTACAGCCACTGGTTTCTGACTGGGCAGCTCACACAAGATCATGAGCATTTGCTTTTTGGGAGGATTAAAAAAAAAAAAAAGCGTGGCAACACAGACATGGACTCTGTCTGTGTTTTGTAATTGTGATGAACTGTATAGTGCAAGTCAATGGGAGCCAGCTGGCAATGATCGCAATGAGGTTGTAACTGAGGACGGCTTATAATAATCTAATTTTCCACTAGGTGACAGCAGAGCCCACGGTATTACCTTAATCATTGTTCCTTTCCAACAACTAGGTCCGAGAATCTTCTGAAAGATCCTGCCATTCTGAAGGGAGTAATTATTGCTAAAACGATGACACATGGCTTTGAGATGTCATTGTTGGTCTCCTGAGAGACCTAAACTCCAGATTTTTAAAATGAATTTTAGTTTTTGACATTCTAAGTCACTTGAATTTATGCAAACAACTACAACAATAATTTTAAAAGCTAACACGTATTAAGCATTTGCTACATGCCAGGCATTGTTACATGTGTTCAGGGCCCCTGAGACAACCCTACTTCTTAGAGGCTTCTCAGGGACAGAAAGTTTCCCCTTTAATAAAGAGCTAAGCCTTCCCCATGCTGCTCCTGTAACCGTAACACTAACTACATAAACATGTCCTCACAGTTTACCCTGCCTGGGAAAGGAGGAGTTTGGCTAAGCATACGAAGAGCCCTTTATAGGGTTGTACAAACAATTTCATTTATAACTGGTGCTTCTCAGAGCACTTTTCTTTTTTAAAAACCTTTTTCCTCAAACTCATGTTAACCCTTGGTCGGGTCCCCTGTTGGTGGTTCACTCACCTTGGGAATGTCTGGTGAGTTTCTAAGTGACTCAATGGAGTCTTTTTTTCAGGGGCTGAGGCTGAAAAGCCAGGCAGAGTGAGTTTGACTCACTGTGGCACAAAGCCTTAACCATCAGAAGGAAGAGAATTAGAGCAAGTGGCTGGCATTTGATTCTGTCCCGTAAATGTCTTCTAAATGCTTGTCTTGGCCCTGAGGAGAGCAAGGACTGAGAAGTAAAATGACAGGGCACTTTTGGAACACACTGATGCACAAGCAGGCCTGCTTTGGTTTTTTCTACCAGAATATAACACAGAAACCAGAGAGGCATGCTAGCTGGCTCCTACACAGCTATTTAAATGTGTTACTTATTTCTATATCTGAAAGAATGCTATAAGTATAGAGAAATTTTCAAAAGGCACAACAAATCATACAGTTAAGAAGTAAGTATTCCCTCGCACGCTTATTCCCCACAGGCACCCACTGTAACCACAGTTAACAGTTTCCAATGCTGCCCAGCTTTGGCACCCAGAGAGAACCGCTATGCTCAGTAGAATTGCAACAGAGATGCTGGCTCCTGACACAGCAGCTCGGGGCAGCTCAGATAGTGCAGTCTGTTAACACATAACACCTCCTACTGACTCTCAGGGGCTAGGAGGTCACGGTGCGTGGGAAAATGAGCCAGAGAAAACTGGGAATTAATGAGAAGATGGCCTTATTTCTACCCATAGACTGGTGTGCCCTGGGAAAATTCAGTGTACTATTATTATAGAAATGGCATATGTTCTCAGATGAAAGTTTAAAAATACAGCTAAGTATATCTCCTTATGTAAATGCAGATATATACATGTGTGTGTATATATATATATATACATATACACACACACACATATATGTGCACTTTCACATGTATATATGAGTATATATCTGACGCAGTTCCTCCCTGCAATATGGACCCAAGAATTAGCAAACAATGTCTCCGTGAGAGAAAAGCTGAGATTCCTAAAGTCACCAAGGAGCCTGATCCCACAAGGTCAGCTGGAACCACGAGAAGGAACAACCACTGCAGAGTGGCAGCCAGGCTGGACGAGCACACCCCAGCCCCTGGCACTGGCCCCATGTGCATTCGCAAAGCACATATGCTGCTTGACCATCTCAGCTGACACCTAGCGTAATTACTGCGTCCTGTTCCAGTCACAAAAAATGTCCCAAGTTTGTCAATAAATTATATGATCACACTAAATACAATTCTTCTGTGCTTCATCTTCCCCAGCACAGCTCCTTCAGGGGGTTGGAATGATTAGGGACCTCTGAGTTAGGGCAGGCTCAGGAGTCTAGCAGCTTACGTACCCAAAGCTCTAACCATCTTTCTCTCCCTGGGGCCGCTCCTGTCTAGCAGTTCCCTATTTCTGGGGTCCTTGAACATAAAAGGGCTACCTCCAGTCCAGACAATGAAACTCTCCGCCCTCCCTTCGAAGATTGGTCGTCCTAAATCCCTATATCCCCTTTCTTCAAAGGCCTGCACTATCCTGAGAAGAGTAATTTCTCAGGATAGTTCTTTTGGGTCCCATCAAATCCCTAGCATGTCACCTGTAACGCAGGAAAAAGAAGAAAATAAAACTCCACCATAACCCTCAACTAGAAATTTCCAGTGGTTACTATTATTAAAACATCTTCTTCTGGATATATACGTAAAGTCTTTTATTAGAGCTAGCAGTTTTTCATCTGATTTGTGTAACTTTTCCGGGTAAACAATCATGATTTGCAACTAATAGCTATGTTGACACCCTTCCAATATTTATTTATTTAATCTTTTAAATATTCTTGTTTTAGAGTCTAAAACTTCTAGGATAAAATTAAATAATAACAGTGATAGCTGGCTTGTTTTCTTCCTGACTTTAGTAGAATGCCTCTAGTATTCTACCATAAAAACTGATGTGTGCTATTGGTTTAGGACAGGAATTTGTATGAAGGGAGTATCTTCCTATTCTAAATTTACCAATTACTTTGGTTGTAATTTATAGAATAAATTGTTAGTTTCTTGATTTTCACTTTTGTCCAGATAAATGGCACTGGAACTAGACATTTGCTAGGGAATAATACTACTAATTTCACAGCATTGTTGCATCAACTTATCACATTGCCTAGAATGTAGCAATTGCTCAATGAATGCATTATTATAGCTATTGTTAATAATAATTATTATTCTATCCTTCAGTGGGATCATAGTGAAAAATCTCCTTAGAACGGATTTTGAACAGTTAAAAGTGCTAAATCTAAGGCTATCTAATGATCATTCTAAGGTCACTGTGCTCTTTTCTTTAAGGGTGGTAGGGTGACCAAATTTCCTAGGTTGCCAGGATTGACGGGTTTCCAGGGATGAGGGCTAGATGTACATTTCTGATTGTCTGGTACCCTTCACCTAAGGTTGCCCAGGTCATCTCAAATTCAGTATGTTCAAAACCAGACTCATCATTTGAGCTTTCAAATATGATCCTTTTTCTGTTTTTTCCATCTCTGCCAGGACTAGTACCAACCAACCAGTACAAACTTAGCCTGAGCTTAAATATCAGAGTTATCGCATTCCCTCCTCCCATCTGGCCAATGCACAGACCCAGCTGCTTCTAACACTGTGCTATGTTCACCTCAGCAGAGCATGCCCACTGTCACCTCCCATCAGGCCTCCTCACACTTCACTTGTATTGCAGGGGTGTATTAACTCAGCACCCCGAGATTAGGCTGTGTCCCACCTGATTATCCTCTACGTTGCTGCTTACGTCTTCCTAGAGCTAAAATCTAATCACAGCAGTCCCCAGAAGATTAGTGGTTCTCAACTGGGATGTCTCCCCAAATTGCCCAGGAGTTTTGAAAACCTGAACTGCAAATGAGACTTACGTGGTCTCTGGCACTGGGGCAAGGGCCTGTGTACTTTGTGAAAACACCTTAGATTTGTTATTGCGATATTTAAGGCACTAACTTTTGCTTCGAGCCTTATCTCCCTTACTCCTTACATATCCCAAAGTCTGGCGCAAACTGACTACAACAGTTACTGTTTCCTGGATGCCTCCTGATGTGTCATACCTTTCATTAGTCTGCTTTTGTTACCAGGAATACCCTTTCTTCTCCATTTGTTTCTCTCAATTATGCCTTTTGTTCAAGGGCAAGCTTAAATGAGACTAATTTCAATAAAAATACATTTGAAGCACTTAGAATAGCTGTTGAGTGATAATAAGCCCTCATAAATACTAGTGGATGTTGTTATTATGAAGATATATATTTAAAAATTCTACCTCCATGAATCCTTACCTTCCCCTAAGTCAAAACTACTCTCTCCTTCTTTTTTGCCCTTTGTTTCTACTCCTTTTAGGGTACTTGTCAGATTCTATTTCATTTTCCAGTTATTTTTGTACCAGCCTCACCTCTCCTGGTAAGTGCATCCTTGTTGATGAATTCTGTGCTGGTCAAGGACCACATCATATTCAAAACCCTATAGTCGGGGCTTCCCTCGTGGCGCAGTGGTTAAGAATCCGCCTGCCAATGCAGGGGACACGGGTTCGAGCCCTGATCTGGGAGGATCCCACAATGCCGCGGAGCAACTAAGCCCGTGCGCCACAACTGCTGAGCCGGTGTGCCTAGAGCCCGTGCTCCGCAGCAACAGAGGCCACCCCAATGAGAGGCCCGCGCACTGCGATGAAGAGTAGCCCCCGCTCGCCACAACTATAGAAAGCCCGTGGGCAGCAATGAAGCTCCGACGCAGCCAAAATAGATAAATAAAATTTATAAAAACAAACAAAAACCCCTCTAGTCCCCGCTTAGTCTTGCTCACAGTTATATTCTCAACAAATTTTTACTCTTTTAAATTGAGCTCTAAATGATCCATGTTAATTGCCAATCCAGCCAGAAGCAGATGTTAAGGGGCATTTCCAGCCTTCATGCCCAGCACGTCTTGTCTCAGAGCTGAGCAGCGGAGAAGCCTAAGAGCCCTTTAAATTAAAAGTGGCAAGAGAATTTCCAATCAGAGCGGGGAGAAGACGACATTAACGTTGTTTGAGTACATACCGTCTTCCAGGACACCATGGCCTGTTCGCCCTTGGAACAGCTGTGTGGCGTGGAGCTGCTCCTGCCTTGTCATGTACTCTTCCCTCCCGTTGTTTGCTCAATGTAACATTTACGTCTGACATTTGCTTAGCGCACCTCCCCAGTTGTTTCTGAGCCTGGTAAAGAGGAAACAGTTCACTGGATGGTAACGCCAGGTACTCAAGATTTTCCTCTGAGAATTTGGGACCAGAGCTGTCGAGCAAGGGCACAATTTGTGACTGATGTGTTAGCAGTGCTCTTTTGAAAAGTGTAACATACTGTTAAAAGTCAAAATATCTATAATTTGTCCTTACTGTCGGCTAGGTGGCTATTTAAATTGTTTTCGAAGGATGAGTTTCAAAGAGCAGTGACTTTACCCAAATCCACCCTCCTGGGAGGGGTGACAGTATTGGCCCATGGCATTATGTCCCTGTGAACGGTACCAGAAATGTAGATCCAACTCGCTGGAACAAGGGACAAGAGTGGCTCTCTGGGCACGTGCTCCCATGTTGGAAGGTGACTAGCACTGTGCATAGGGTGGCCATAAACTTACTATTCGAACTGGGACATTCCAAACAACAGAGTAAATTGGGGCTATCCCAGGCAAACTGGGACCTTTGCTATCAGAGCATGGATCACCCCATGGGAAATGGAGTCGAGGCAGCCACTCTTTTCAACAACAGATAAGCACCAAAAGAGAAGGTGTGAATCCTGAGAGCAAGTACAAAGATCCCTGGATGTGCCAGATTAATCTTGAAGTGACTGAACTATTCAATAAGTCTCTGTACTGTGACCTAACGTAAGAGCAGCCTTCTCAATCAAAAGAGCAAGTCATGCATTGGGTCGGCTGAGGAGAGTCAGGCCTCTTCTTGTAAACACCGCCCTGTGACAATGGGGAGGCGTGGACTCTGCCTGTACACCGAAACTAACACCTGAACTGGGAGTGTCAATGGGGGGCGGTCATCACACTGACTGCATCCGCCATCTTCTGGACTCTCCAGCCAAGTGGTCATCCTAGGGCCTCTCCAAATCCTGACTCCATCTTCAAGGCTCAGTCAGAGGTGAACTGCTCTAGGAAGTATTCTCACGGTCCTTCAAATGCCACCGCTTTCCACTTCCTCAGAACTGCTATACCTCCTCTACTACAGATTTTGAGATTTAAGGGGAAATGCATCACCCACCCAACTAGAAGGCACCTCTACTTATTTTAAACCCCTGTCACATTGAGAAGTTGTTCAGTCCAGTTGTTCCGCCCTTGGCATATACAGTTGTGCATGGGTAAGTGTTCTTGCACGTGGACTGTTTTGTGTTCCCAAATTGATTGGGCAAATGAACCATTGTCCATCCTCCACGCACATGACTCAATGATCAGTGAATACTTGTTGATTTTGAGAAGCTTGTTTTGTATGTAGAACCATCCTGGGTTTGTTCCAAGTGGAAGAGCTGTTAACTTCAAAAATTACCTGAGCTTTCCCCTTATTTCTCAACACATTACCAAAAAGCCCTATCCTAGTCTGGTATGGATAATCAGATTGCTTAGAGACACAGGGGCATGGAGTCAATATTTTAGCCGGCAGGGTGATGCTGACAGCCTGAAGTATGCAGTGGAAATGGTATAATCAGTAGGAGCTTTAAAATCCATCAGATCAGAATTGGGGTCCTGGGTCTGGTTTTTACTATGGGGCTTTGGGATTCACTTCCTTTCTGAGCATCAGCTATTTCTAAAATATTGATAATAACATCTGTTTTGCAGGGCTGTTGCGAGGATTAAATGAGATAACATATAAGAAAGCACTTAGCATGAGGCCTAGAACAGAGTAAGTGCTCAGTAAATGTTAGATAATCCTCAAGCTGAATGGGTTCCCTATGTTGTTTTAGGGGATGCCAAATCCTGTAAGCCTAGGACAGAAGATGAGAGTGGTTGTAAGAAAAAGAGGAATAAAGAAATCTCAGCGATTACACCTGATGCCAGATGCCTGGAAAGGAGTGTGGTAAAGAAACAATAATCCTGGAGTTTGGATTGACTTCTCTGGAACCTTTCACTTTAAATGTTAATCAATTGTAAACTGTATCCTCAGCCTGAAAATATTTCAGCTAATTTGAGAAACTACAGAAAAGCATTTCCCAAAGTTTGGTCCATGGAACACCAGTCGTAAGAGTTAATTCATGAAAAATGGTTCTGATGTCAAGTGTGCTTGTTAAATACTGCATTCTGTATCACCCTCTTGGATATGGCCATGCACATTAACATATTAGAGACTATGAAAACTCTGCATTAAATAAAACTGTTTCGTTTTGTTAAACTTATTTGACCATGGAACACTTTCCACGTGCCATTTGTTTACACTGACTTTACTATTCCAAAAACAAATTTCAGGAAATACTGCTTTAAAATGGTGGCTCTCAAACTTTAGCATGCATCAGAATCACCCTGGTGGGCTTGTTAAAATACAAATAGCTGGGACACACCCTCAGCATTTCTGAGTCAGTAGGTCTGGGGTGGGGGCCAAGAATTTATATTTCTAGCAAGTTTCTAGGTGATGCTGATGTTACTGGTCTAGGGACTACACTTTGAGAACTAGTGTTTTAGAATATAGAAATTCCACCAGGCTCTCTCATGTTATTTCCTAGAACAATGCTTCTCAAACTTGAATGTGCCACCAATCACATTGTATTGTTTTACAAATAGAGATTCTGATCAGTAGATCTGGGGTGTGGTCTGAGATTCTTCACTGAAAGACAAGGATGCTGTTGGTCCATGGACCCAACTTTGAGAAGTGAACCAATAGAACGTGATACTGCCCAAGCTCTTTTGCTCTCCAAGTAATAAGACATCCTTCTATCAAAACTTCTGGTAAGTATTTCTGTAAATTCCAAGTTAACCAGAAAAGTAAACTGATTTCCTTTGTCTATCTGGACAAACACAAAATTTCACAGAGGATTTGTGTGGAGCAAGTTTTCTGCTGACATTATCAGGCTAACATAGACTTGAGTAAGAGTCTGTAATCTTTTCTTCGTATGATTTACCGTAAACCTTATAGTCATCTGAATGAAAGCTTGTATTCATTAGCTGTGGGTGACAGAGGCCCAACGTAACAATGATTCAAATAAGATTTCTCTCTCATAACGAAGTCCAAGATGATGTTACTAGTTCTACTCTAGGAAATCATCAAGGGCCCAGGCTCATTCTGTTTTGGTGGCTTGTCATCCCTAGAGTGTTACCCTTATTTGCATGGTTCAAGGGCAAGACTCATATGCTGCACTTATTCTTTCTGCTCAGATCTTATTGGCCAGAGTCTAGTCATACAGCACACATGGCTAGGTTCCCATGTGCAGAGTTAAAAGTTGTATTTCAATGAAAGAAAAAGAAGGGACAATGAATAATCTCTGTTATAGCAATGATACTAATAAACTGTGGAAGGGGAGGGAAAATGGGGGCATGGGGATAGCAATTTGCTTGAGGGACATTCACTTAAGGTATTAAGATATGCTTGTGTGTTACTCTAGACCTGGTGGAAAGTACTGTTGTAAAATGCACTTTTTAAATGTTTCCTGGTTTATCTTTCTTTCTCAACAGTAAAAGAAGATAATTACAAAGACAGTAGATGGTTCAGCAGCAAATCTTTATAAACCCGTTAAATGGGTTTCAGGAGTCCTGCAAGGAACCAATTCCTGTGAATAGCAGCTGTTACCGACATGTTCTTCCATTGGTTTGGATAGTATACAGGAGAGCAGCTTTTCTGGGGGAAATTCTTTGACCATTCAGTTGTAACAACCTGGAATTCAGCCCAATTTGGGCTAGTGGCTTCATGTTTTCAGGACATGCTTAAAGAAATCAAGCTGTGGAACATGCATAGCAATTGTAAGGCACTATTTTGTACAGCACGAGGATGTAATTTATGGTCAGCTCCAGGAGGTACCCTCTTATGCATGTAAAACCTATCCGCCATGAATGGAAAGTCTACTCTGTCCCCATTCCTACTGTACTAGTCCAAGTCCAGAAGGTATGAGGCCAGGCAAATTTTATGCACGGAGAGCTATATTCCAGAATCAAGTTTTTTTGTTTTTACATTTTTAATTGAAATATAATTGATATATAATGTTTCAGGTGTACAGCACAGTGATTCAGTTTATATATTTATATATAAACACATATTCTTTTTCAGATTCTTTTCTATTTATATTTATATATAAACACATATTCTTTTTCAGATTCTTTTCTATTATAGGCTATTCCAAGATACTGAATATAGTTCCCTGTGCTATACAGTAGGTCCTTGTTGTTTACCTATTTTATATATATATAGTGTGTATCTGCTAATCCCGAACTCTTAATTTATCCCTCCCCCCCATTCCCCTTTGGTAACCGTAAGTTTGTTTTCTATGTCAGAATCAAGTTGTGGTAATTGACACGTAAATGAAGATATTAAGAGTCTTATTTTTAAAAACCTAAGTGTTGTGATATAAATAGCTTTGTTTTTTATTTCCTGAAAGAGCCACATTTGAATGATCGCCAATAAAGTCAAACTTGTTAGATGATAAAGAATTTCTTGACACAATTAATGTAGATCCGAAGAGCTGATTAGAGGATGAATTAGGAAACATTTATATTATGCAAAATGAACTGTTCCTTGGTCAATTTCTCACTTCTCTGACTTAATACAATAGCCCATCTTTAAGAAGTCAATCACTGATCTAATTTATTATAAAATGGATGCAGTCTATTGAGAAAATCAGGTCAAAGTGCTTAGCCATTTTATGAGGGAAAAATCAAACAATGAACAATTATGGGCTATTATGACTGAGAAACAAAATTGACAGGAACAGAACCATATAAATGGAGCCTAATGTGGTTGCCTACCAGCTTGGCCTTAAAGGAAACAGGGTGGTGACATTTTCTTTTTAAAAGGGTACCTTTTTCTAAGGACGTCTTGTCTTATAAACTTCTGAGGACATAAGCTGGAATGCAATCCTCTAGCTGGAACATCTCCTGTCTCCTGAGTGGAAACTTTCTAACCTCCACGCCACTCTTTTTCATTACAAAAAAGCAGATTGTGTGTACTTATTTTCTCTAACGAGGTCCACTGGGGATCGGCATCTCCTAGGCAGATTTCCCTAGTGAGGTATGGTTCTACTCCTTCCCAATGCAGCTGGCATCACTCAACATTATTAAGTTGTGAGCAAGCTCCTCAGATCACCGTGGAGAGTGTTCTAAGTAGTGGAAATTCTAGGATTCCTCAGGCCTGACATGCGTCTCTGGTGACCTACTTACCATAAGTAAGTCTTTCACATACTCCCTTTGAACTGTGATAAAAAGTAGGCTACACAAAAACCGACGGGTATGGCCTATCAAATCAAATCCCAAACCAGACCCTGATGTTAAAATCCTGAAACAGAGGGGGCTTATCAAGTTAAATTTTACACGTGAGGATAATGAATTCTTAGTGACCAGAGAAAACCCAGACTTCTGTACTTGGCATGACAATAGTTTCATTAGAAGGCAATGCAGGTTAAATAACTTCCTTGTAGGTTAATATTTAACGAATACATAATGCTTAAAATGGAAAGAAGCACATATTTGAAAGCACTCTTCTTCTTTTAAGCCTTTTGGAAGGACACCTGGGATTTATTTAAGTACAAGTTTTAAGTCTTCTTACCATTTATATTAAATACCAAAAGGAATAAATAACATGTGGGAAAATAAGTGTGTGCTTCCTAGCACCTGCCGTAAGTCACTTTTTCTATTGCCCTTCACAGGGTAATATTTTCAGAGGACAATGTTGAATGTGTGAGTAGTGACATTTATGTCAGAGTTAAGCCCCAACAGTGAAGCTCAATTACCTGATTTCCCGAGGATCTTCCTTACCTTTCATTGGCTCTATGAGAACGGACAGACAATACGTACAATGCACTAATGACTCAATCACCCACCAACCAGTGGCCTGCAGCGTGGACAGGCACCCACAACCTGCCAGCTCAGGAGTCAGGCCCTCATGAGGCTCAGCGGTTTGCAACATGCATCCCAGCGTTGCAACTGAACTTGGTTTTCAGCTGTGGGACTTTGGGCAAGTTGCTTCATCTGTCTAAGCCTCAGTTTTTTTCAGCTAAAAAATGGGGTAATACAACACCTGCCTCGTAGGGTTGCTGTGCAGGGTAAATGGGGTAATTTATGAGTGAAACTCACTTAGCGTGGGGCTTGCCTCCATGAAAGTTAGATTCCCTTGTTGTTACATTTATTACTATGACTACTTTCAACAAAATTAACTAGACCATTGTGATGTGAGAACTCATTTTCTTACCTTTTTAAAATATGACTTAGAAGAAAAGGTTAAGAGCAAGAATCTAGTTAAAGGGACCAAACTGAACTAACCTAACCTAGCTCTTATCATTTTACCCCCTCTTTTTAACCCCATCTTTGCCCCACTGCCAAATGGCAGAAAAGTGGAGCCTCCATGGACAATTTTTCTAGGATAATTTACAATTTCATATACAGCCCTAGGACAGTATATCCTCAGTAGGGCCCTCCAGGAACTGGACATGGGGGAGGGAAGATGAGAGGAGGGGACTGCAGAAAATTCTATTCCCAACTTAATAGCCCTGAAGAAAGGGGAAGAGCCTGGAGATGATAGATGGATAGGCAGAGAGAGTGACATATGATAGGGGCCCTCACTTGGTACCCAGGTACTGCTCTACCCAGCATGCTTTCGTTTTTTGGTCAGAAGCCTGAGTGTTTCGCCAAAATCAAGGCAACAGCTGCTTCACTAACTGCCGCCCTCCTACCTGACGATTATTGGCCTGAATCAATAACCACCCTCAAGAAAGTTACTGAGGTGGTAATGAAAGCCATACAGGATTCCAAATTTTAAGAACTTTCTGGGATACGGATGTGATTTCCCATTGTCTGAATAAATGTTTCTGGAGACAGTGTAGTTGAAACTTGACACTACTATTGGATTTTGAGCAAATCGTTTAACTTCTCTTACTCTCAGTTTCTTCATTTGTAAACTGGAGATAATACATGAAGTCTTCTTAGGGAAATAAATGAGATTATGTATGTGCAGTTATAAAGGTCTCACCAGGAAACGGCTGGCATATGCATACATACTCATACAAAGTGCTAATTGAGGAGAGTCGAGGAGAGGAACTCTTTACAATGATATGGGCAGTTTTTCAAGAACATCAACAGGGGATGATGTAGTATCCGAGGGCAGGCAGTGGGGAGGAGGAACATTCCTGCCTCTATGCCTGGAAAGGCAATAAGAAGGAGTGTTTACCGGGACCCTGGAAAGGGCTGCCTGATAGAAGCTGTGACTTTCTTAGAGGGATGCAGCCAACCTGTAGGGTACTTAGTAAGGAGGGTACCAGAAAAATGAATTCCTGACCTCCTTCACCTCTGTCCTAGGATCGACCTCCTTCCACTATCTCCAAACCTCAAAACCAATTGGAGGCCCATTGAAGCATTCTATACAGGACAGCCTTCTGGGACCCAGAACAGGATGGAAAAAGTGGGAAAGAGGATCTGAGGGGGAAATGGAAGACAGGTGGAGAACGCTTTCAGGCACATAGTATTTTGCCTGGTGCCTAGGTTGTATGTAATTATAATTATTACAGCAAAGAAAAGAATACACAGACCAGGTTTCAAATTCTAGCTCTACCTTTGCGGGCGTGAGTGGCAAATAATCCAAGAATTTTTCAGAAATGTTCAAAGCTTTATAAATGTAGACTTTCTGAACATTTTCAGAGATGTACTTCAGTTGTCTGCTTACTGTCAAGGGGCTTTTTCCGATAATATTGTCTCGTATGCTCAGTGGTACATGTTTCAAGCACAATCTTAACTGTATTGCTTCAGCTTTCTGGGAAAAGACCCTAAGTGTGGTCGATCTGGGATTTAATGGTAATTCCACTGACACCCAGTTCATTTGGGTTCCCTTCGTCCTGAAGTGTCAAGCTTTTCTAGGGAGTCCTTCTTGGGTCCATTAATGAAACAAGTATTCAATTCAGAGTCTTCAATAAATGCCACGTTGTGTGGAGAATTTACCTTTTCCCAATCCAAATGACAAAAAGACATTATTTATGATGGTGATACAATTTTGCATATAAATAATCTAAAAGCAGGATGTAGCAGTAGTTGGGTAAGTTGATATTTAAAAACTCTATTTCTTGTAGGCCAGCAGTCTTTCTCAAGACGGGTCCCTCTCATTTTGACTATAAAATTTCAAAAGACTTTTGAGAAAATCTCCTCTCTTCAGTTGTTCCCAGTCATTCGAATGTAAATCCTGAAACTGCTGTCTCCCCAGTCACAGAGATAACTGACATTAAAAATGAAGTATTTGAAATCAACTAAGAATAGGAAAACGTAAATTTTAAAAAATAATAAACTTCACATATAGATGACTTTCTTGAATACCTGCCTTGACAAAAATTAGTGTTTGGCAGGGACCATGACTTTCCCTTTTTGTAAATTTAGTGTTTGTTTTTATCATGTACTCAAAGAATCAAACAAGACATAATGAAAAACCAGTTCTCCCTACAATTCCCTTTCTCAAGAGGCAACCACTTCGAACTCCTCTGTAGTTTCATTTGGTATTTACCTCCGTATCTGTAAATAACACTCTTACAGTAGTATTGATGTTTCAGCTTTAGATATTATCTATTTTCTCACAACTCTGAAAAGTGAGAATTTAGCTCTTTTACACAGCCTTCATAGAGAATATTTCTCCCCACCACACCCACATCTTCGAACAGAGTTGTAATACATTCTCTGTTAAAGTTATGTTTTGTGTTTTTATTATTATGACTTGACACATATTATTCACCGCCAAGGAAAATGGCACACTGTACTTGTATTTCTTTTATCAATGTTTTGTGTTTGAAGGTATCCCTTCTTGGTACCTTCTGTTCTCCTGCCCCAATTTGGACTGCTTACTCTCTAGGACTGCTGCACAACTGGGACCCTGGCATTTGGCATTTTCTTGGGATTCACCTCCCCTGCGTTGGATCCCTGCTTTCCTGGATCCCACGTCTACTTCTTCCTAGGTTTACTCCTTAATTTTGACGGAGCATTCCTCCCATGCTTTCTAAGAGAAGGAACATAGGAAGTATATTTTTTGAGCTCTTATATATCTTAAAATGTGTTTATTTTATGCTTTCATCTGATTGATAGTTTGGCTAGGTATCAGATTCTAAGTTGGATGTGTTTTACTTCGGAAGTTGTAATGCAGTGCTCCACTGTCCTCCAGCTTTTGTTGTTGCTACTGGGCAGTTAGATGCAACTGCAATTGAATGTGATCCCTTCCTTACCTTTTATTTTTTCATTTTTTTTTTATCTCAAAAAGCTGTTAGGATCTCCCTATTACTTTCAGTGTTCCAAAATTTTACAATTTAGATATGTCTTGGCTTAAGTCTGTTTTCATCTGCTGTACTGGGTATTCAGTGTTGTACTGGGCAATTCTTCTAATTTGGAAACAAATACCCTTCAATTCTGAGAAATTCTGTTGTATTATTACTTTGATTTTTTCCTTCTCCTTGGACCCGCTAGACGAATCCTTAATTTTATTATATTTTCTATTTTCCTTTCTTTTTGTCTTTTTGTTCTACTTTTTGTTCCATGAACATTCCTTTTTTCCGTGGCATTCTATTCTTGTTTTATGGATGCACTATCTTTTAAAAAATTTTTGTTTGAGAATATCAGGTTTTTTTAGTTATCTTGTACTACTTGCATTCTCTTTCCCCAAGGCACAGTTTTCAGTTAATTTTAATCTACTAACTCAGTCATAAAGAGTTAAATAAAACAAACTTATTGGTAATAAAAGTATGGTTATCAGCAACAATTACTCCAACAAAGAAACTCTTAAGAGGACCAGTGCTGGTCAGCATGTTTCCTAAATTCTTCAACAGAAGACAGAAGTCATTAAAGTGGATATTAATTAGAAGATGGTGAGAAATTATCTCTATATACATTGAAAACATAAGAGGGTAAAACATATTTAAGATACATAATAAATAATATTTTACCCAGAGGGAATCAAAATAGAGTAAATGCTGAGGATTTGGTCCGCTCAGCTTTTCTTTTTTGGAAACTGTTACCTTCTTCACACCGTCATCTGCAATAATTTCATCAGTACCTACCACATATATGACTTTGTTCACCCCTCACTTTACCAGTCTGGGGTGAGAACCTGATCTAAGTTGATCTAATCACAATTCTTTCCTGAGAAATTTAAAAACTGAAACTGAAAAAAAAGAAACTAGTGTCTTTCTGGACACCTGAACCGTAAAATACAGAAATTGCGAGGGTTTAAGAACCATGTTTCCTGCCAGGTAAACCTGAGAAGCAGAGGACCTCTGCAGCAAAAACCTGCACAGATATACAAGCAGGTGCACAGAGAAAAGCAATGGCAGGAGAAGGAGACAGAGTCTCAGAGGCATCAAAATCAGCTGTTCCTGAACCCAGTCAAATCTCTGTCCTGGGGATCTCAGTAAAAGTCCCCCTTTGTCTTAAGTTAGTTTAAGCTGGTCCCTCTCTCTAGTACAATAAAAAACTCCTAATTAATATGTTCAGTTTACTTGATGCTTTCTGTGAACTAGGCAATGGACTAATGTTCTAAATACTTTATCTCATTAAATCTTCACAACAAACTGTGAGGTTGGAAATATTATTTTACACATGAAGAAACTTTTGAGATCTAACTACTGTATAAAAGATGCTATCTAGATGTTCCACAGGTGTCTCAAATCAACATGTCTGAAACACAGCCGTTTCTCCATCTGTGAAATGGTGAAGGCTATTCTCACAGCCTGAACTGCTTGTCTCCCTACATACATCTAACTCCTTCTAATCTTGAGGTGTCAGCTTAAATGTTCTCCGAGAAGACTGTCCTGCCTACTCAATCCGAAGTAGTTTCTCCAGTAGCACCCTATTACTATTTTCTTCACCAACACTGTAATTACATAGTTAATATTTTGTTTAGTTCTTTTCTTTTGCATCCTCCTATACTAGACTATGAACTCCAGTTCATACCAATATTCTTTGCCATTACAGACCCTGCATCTAGCATAGTCCCTGGCACAGGGGAGGTGCTCCATAAATGTGTTTGGATAAATTAAAGCTTTCTAAATATTTCCCTTCGTGTATCCATGAGGCTATATTCAACAACTTTCAACACCTATTTACTGAACCACTGATACATGCAGGGCACTCTGCTAGGCCTTTTGAGACAAAGACACAGACAAAGATACAGCTTCTCTCCTGCAGGCATTCACAGTATAGCAGGAGACTCGGACAGGGAAATAATTATAATGCACAGGGAGAGATGTTACAACAGAGATATGAACAAAGTATGGTAGTTACAAAGGAGGAAGTAATTGACATATGATCCAGGAAGTTAAAGTGAGGAGAAGAAAGAAAGGAATCGCCAGGGTTCAAATAGTCAGATTCTTTATAATGTCTTTATTCTAATATAGCTTTTCCCTATACCCTCTTCCAATTTACAAGATCTGGAGCAGAAGTCACAGTAAATATCTTCTCAAGTAGTGCAATATGAAACCATATAATTGTCTTGAATTTTACGATCATCCCTATCACTTGGCTTATCTCCATATCAGTCTGTAAAAACACTGAGCCTGGCTGCCTGCCTCAGCCCAGGCCTCCATTACAGGTCAGACCTTTTTCCCTTCCACACTGCCAGATCTGCTTTTCCTGATGCTGAGATTAGAGGACAATGGCTTTTGATCCCTTTTAACACTCAAAGGATAATGTTGCTCTCTCAAGACACTGTCCCAAGTGTCCTCACTACAATGGGTGGTTTCTTGGACAGTTACCTATCCGATGCCTGTCTTCTCTCCCACTGATCTGTAACTAGGTACCCCACCCCAATACGGCTTAGGGACTACTCCTCTAGTTATGATCCACCACGACAGAGTTCTCTATCTCCCCTACATCTTTGTTATGTGTCAGGAACATTTTACAGAAAACCTTTCTTTGGGGTTTGCAAGTGTATGTTTGTGAATGACTGGGGTTGATTTAAGGAAAACAAAGGGTTTTGGCAAACCACTAGTAAAACTCACAAAAGATGCAACAGGAGGAAAGATACAGATATTATGTAACTGCGTACTTTTTAAATCTTAGCATTTTAAATATTTATCACTATCACCATGTAGTTATATCAGTGATCCTAGAAATCAGACACACCCCCCCCATCAAAACAACAACAACAAACCAACTTTCCTCAGAAGACCCTACTGAAATAGAACGGACAAAAAGAAAAAGTCTTATGTCCTGGCTTTAAAGAACTATGAAATGAAAAAAAAAAAAAAAAGAGCAATTTCAAAATTAAAGCACTTTCATTCTATCCAAAAGCCTGCTTCAGATGTACCCACCTGAGGGGCCAGCTGCATATTGTAAGCCCCAGCTCTGGCTGCAGATAGAATTCCATCTTTGCCATTTACTACTTTATTATCCTTGGACAGGTTACTTAGCTCTGTGTGTTTAGTTCCCACATCTGTAAAATGGATATACACATTAGAATTATCGCACAGGCTTGTCATCTGAATTAAATAAGACAATGCATGTACAGTGCTTAAGAATATTTGACACTGCATCAGTATAATTACTCTTAACCTTAATTTCCTTTCAACACTGCAGCTAACGTCAAGTATCTGAAGGGCACTGAAAAATCCTTAAAGTGAAACTATTTGACTAAATGAAACGCTACTTGAGGGCACCCTCTATCTCTAAATAGAGACATAGAGACGGAAAAACAAGTAGTCAGAACTCCAACATGGATGGGGCAAATTCCCTCCTACTTTGCATTCTTCAAGGTGCCTTGCAGAATGCTAAAGCCTTGCAAGTAGATGGCGTCCTGGAATTTAAGCTCGTGGTCATCTGTAAAGACACCCTCCCCACCCCCATCCCCACCAGGGAGCTGTAGGCCTGGGTCTCCGCCAGCTCTAAGTTACTACCCCGTTATCTCCAAAACGTCCCTCCTCTCCCGTTACCCCGCCCTTCTGCAGCCAGACCTCCTCTCACTCGGGTCTTCTACCCCGAGCGCTGCTCACTGGCCGCAACCCAACGCCCCAGGAAGGCTCCTCGAGCCCCGGCTCCTCGGCCGGGCCGGGCCGCCCCACTGCGCATGCTCCCCGCCGCGCGGGTGCGGTGCGGCGGGCCGGGCGCGGTTCCCGTTCAGCCGGGAAGGCTTTGGCCACGCAGCGGCAGGAGCGCGCGTCCCGGGGCGGCGGCGTCCTGGAGACCCCCGAGAGATGGAAGCTGCGGCGCCGGCGGCGGCCGAGGCGGCTGGGCACGAAGAGCTCGGTGGGTGCTGGGCGCGGGCGGGGGCGCTGGCCGACGTGGCGCAGGGATGCGCGTCCGCGGGAAGCGCCGAGGCCCCGAGCCCGCGCTCGGCCTCGGCCGGGGTTCTGGGGGCGGTGCGGGCGCCCGGGCGGCCGCCCACCCTGTCCCACGCGTCAGGGTTCGCGTTTCCTGTCCCTAGACAGGGAGAAACGCGGAGTGGCTTTCCGGTCGTTGTTGGGGTTTCTTGGGGGTCAAGGTTCTTGGGGTTGTGGGTCTGGCGTAGGTTTGAATGTAAAACCATCAAAGCGGACCTCCCTGGGACATTTGGGTTGAGCCGAGGCTTAGGAGGTGACTGACCTCCGAGTCAGCACCTGCACAGGAACGAGTTGTCCGATATGAGAGCTGGGTCAGGCGAAAAGCTAGGCCCTACAGAGGGCGTCAAAATGTACGTGTGTGTCTGTGTGCGCGCGAGCGCGAGCGCGCGCTGACGGTTGTCGTGCGCTGGTGTACATTTCAAAGGCAATGCAGAGCCTTCGCAGACTCTCACTGTTTTTTTCCAACGATGCTTTAAGGAAGTTGCCATGGTTTGGCCTTTCAGACACGGCAGCCCTGTTCGGAGTCCCTGGAGAATCCTTAATTTACCGTCTGCCACCCCAGGAGTGGCGAGTGGGACGTGCTGACCAGACTGAGATACGACGTGTAGTTGGCTCACTTGGCAGAGATTGTTTTCCTGCTTTCCTCTGGTGTCTTGTCTCCTTGGCGACAGGGAATGCGAAACTTTGTTTATGGTTTCCCGCTGTCAAAAGGAAAACAAAAATAGAGATCGAGGTAGTAGTAATATTGTTCCTCCCAGTTAGATGCATTGTATTAGGAATATTTGTAATTCGCTGCTAAATGATTAAAAAAGAAGTTGAGCTTTAAAGAAATACTTTATTATAGTAACAGATTGCTGTCCTGTAATAATGTGCAGGGCACTTTGCAGTTGATTTCTTTCAAGTCACAGTAATGGTAGAAATAAACGTAACATGTTATTGAATGTTTACTGTGTCGAGCAGTGTAAGTGCTTTACATATGTTTTGTTTCCTTTAATCCTCACAACAATGGGGAGGTAGGTGCAATTATTATCCCTGTTTTATAGATAGAATAATTTTAAGCTCATTAATGGCAGTACCCAGATAGGAATCCAGGTTTATCTGTTTTAAATTCGTTAATAACCCATCTTAGGAGGTGGGAAAATGTGCATTCTCATGCATTGCTGGTAAAAGCAGTATAATATACTTATCCTTAAAAATGCACACATCGTTTGACTCAGCATTTCTACTTCTAGAAATATTTCCCAAGGAAATAAGTCATGTAACATATCAATAGATGTTCATTACGTTATTTATAAATGAGAAAAGCTGGTGACTATCTAAATGTCCAATTAAAGGAAATTGTTTAGGTAAATTGTGATATAGCTGTGTAGTCATATACTGAATAGCCCTTTAAAGTCATGTGGGAAGATGTTCGCCATATGTATTTTTACTAACTGAAAAAGTTTTCTAAATTATTTTAATTTTTTAAAGTTATGTCTCTTCATTAATTCAACACATATTTGTTGAGCTTCTCCTATGTGCTAGGCACTGCCTTAGGCATTTGGGATACAACTGTGCTACATTTGTGAACAACACAGATCAAGATTCCTGCTCTCATGGAACTTATATTCTAGTAAGAGGAAGCAGACAATGAACAGTAAAGACAATTATCAGTTAATTTAAAGTACATTAGGCTAAAAGTGCTATGGAAAAAAGAGCAGAGTAAGGGAAATCCGGAGAAGGCGTGGGAGTTAGGCAGTTTATAGCATTTTATAAAGTAGTCAGAATGGACCTTATTGAATAGGTGGGACTTGAGCAAAGGCTTGGAAGAGGTGAGGGAATTAGTCAAGTGGATATCTGAGGAAAGACTCTTCTAGGCAGAAAGAACAGCTGGAGTAAAGACAGAAGTAGTGAGGAGGGCAAGGAGGCTGAAGCAGAATGATCAAGGTGGTGATGAGGCCAGATTATGTAGGACAGCGGTCCCCAACCTTTTTGGCACCAGGGACTGGTTTCGTGGAAGACAGTTTTTCCACCCGGTGAGTGCGGGGGGTGGGGTGGGGGGATGGTTCAGGCAGTTATGGGAGCGATGGGGAGCGGCATATGAAGCTTTGCTTGCTCACCTGCCGCTCAACTCCTGCTGTGCGGCCTGGTTCCTAACAGGCCGTGGACCGGTACCGGTCCACAGCCTGGGGGTTGGAGGCCTCTGATGTAGGGTCTTGCAGTTCCATGTGAAGCCTTTGGCTTTTGCTCTGAGAGAATGGGGAGCCAGTGCAGGGTTTCAGCAGAGGAGAGACATGATCTGACTTAAATTCTAAAAGGATCACACTGTGTGAAGAGTGCACTGTACAGGGCTAAAGTAGAAGCAGGGTATTTCAGCAATTCAGGAGACAGGTGTACATGTCCTTCACAGCAGTAGTGGTAGCAGCAGTGGGAGTGGAGAGAAATGGTTAGACTCTGGATATATATTTAAAGTAGAATGAGAATGATTTCCTAACAGATTAGATGAGGGGTGAGAGTGAGACAGAGACAAGGATAACTCCAGGGACCTGAGTATCTAGAAGAATGAAATTGCCATCAAATGAGATGTTGTGGTTGTTGTATAATATGTCTACAAATTCTCTGATGTTTCTCTCGTCAAGAGGAGGAACTTAATTTCCTTCCTTTTGAGTGTGGGCTGTATTTAGTAACTTGCTTCTATTGAATAGATTATGGTGGAGGTGATGATGTTTGACTTCAAAGCTAGGTCCTAAAAGGCATTGTGCCAGGCTCTCGTTTTTGGATTAGTTACTTGGAGAGAGGCAGCTGCCATGTTGCAAGGATACTCAAGCAGTTGTAAGGAAGGGCCCACATTGCATAGAACTGAGGCGTCCTGATGGCAGCGATAAGTTGTTATACAGTAATCCATAGCCAGTTGAGATGGGTTAAGCCAGGAAGAGCAGGCTTGGTGGTGAAGATGAGGAGTTCAGTTTGGGGCATGCTGAGTTTGAAATGTCTATTAGATATGAAAGTGTAGATGTCAGGTAGGCAGGTGGATTTATGTCTAGAGTTAGGGAGATGTCTCGGCTGGAGATATGAATTCGGAAGTCATCATCATGAAGATAATATTTAAAGCCATGGGATCGAATGAAAATATACTGGAGTGAGTGTATGTGTTTGTGTATACTCTAAAATGTTGCCAGCAGTAGTTTCTAGGTGATGGGGTCATTTTATTTTCAAAAATGTTGCTTATCTTTTCTGATTTTCTACAATGACCAAATATTATTTAATTTAAAAAAGAATTTAAAAAATTGGGTGTCTGTGTGAAAAGCACTGGTAGAGTTGTTAAAATACAGGTTTCCTTAAGGTCTGCACTTTATTTCAAAGAGGATGGGGACCTCTGGAAGGTGAGCGAGTGAAGCTTCATCTGCTGCTCCCCATCGCTTGAATTACCGCCTGAACCATTGCACCCTCCCCCTCCCAGTCCGTGGAAAAATTGTCTTCCATGAAACCGGTCCCTGGTACCAGAAAGGTTGGGGACCACTGCTGTAGTGAATTTAGCAGTTTCCTGATTGTTGCACATTTAGGTTGTTTCCAAATTTTCAGTATAGTGGGGTTTTTTTGTTGTTTTTTTTTTGCAGTATGTGGGCCTCTCACTGTTGTGGCCTCTCCCGTTGCGGAGCACAGGCTCCGGACGCGCAGGCCCAGCGGCCATGGCTCACGGGCCCAGCCGCTCCGCGGCATGTGGGATCTTCCCGGGCTGGGGCACAAACCCATGTCTCCTGCATCGGCAGGCGGACTCTCAACCACTGCGCCACCAGGGAAGCCCCAGTATAGTGTTTTGATTAAGATCTTTGTGCAGAAATCCTTTTCTCCATATACTGGATTTGCAGAAGTGGAATTACTCGGTGAAAAGGATAAACATTTTAAAGGTTTCAATACATATTGCTAAATGAATGTGATTTTTCTCTATTCTGACAACAGGTGGAAATTTAGGTTGATTTTAGGTTAGAAAATTCAGGTTGAAACAATTGCCTGGGCAATATAAGAGAGCATAAAAAGCACTGCCTAAGAATGTTCCAGTTGTATGCACCATTAATGTATACATGTGGTGTATAATGTATGGTTTATAATATTGAATGAAGCTAGTATTTCTTATTCATTTATATTTTTCTATTTGTAAATAGAAATAATTTTGTCTAGGTAGTTTGATATCCATTGATTAATAATTTATTTTATAAGGCATTGTTAATTCTTTTTTTTAACTGAAATATAGTTGCTGTACAGTATTATATGTTACAGGTGTACAATATAGTGATTCACAATTTTTAAAGATTATATTCCACTTATAGTTACTATAATATATTGGCTATATTCCCCACATTGTACAATATATCCTTGTACCTTATTTTATACCTAATAGTTTGCACCTCTTAACTCCCTACTTCTTTATTGCACCTCCTCCCTTCCATCTCCCCACTGGTAGCCACTAGTTTGCCCTCCATATCTGTGGGTCTGCTTCTTTTTTGTTATATTCACCAGTTTGTTGTATTTTTTAGATTCCACATATAAGTGATATCATACAGTATTTGCATTTCTCTGTCTGACTTATTTCATTTAGCATGACTTCCAAGTCCATCCATGTTGTTGCAAATAGCAAAATTTCATTCTTGTTTATGGCTGAGCAGTATTCCATTGTGCAGTCTACAAATTCAGTGCAATCGCTTTCAAAATACCAATGACGTTTTTCACAGAACTAGAACAATTACATTTAAAATTTGTATGGAAACACAAAGACCCCAAATAGCCAAAACAGTCTGGATAAAAAAGAATAGAGCTGGAGGAATCACAGTTCCCAACTTCAGATTATACCACAAAGCTACAGTAATTAAAACGGTATGGTACTGGCACTAAAACAGACACAGATCAATGGAACAGAAAGAGAACCCAGAAATAAATCCACACACTTATGGACAATTAATCTGTGACAAAGGAGGCAAGAATATACAATGGAGAAATGATAGTCTCTTCAATAAGTGGTGCTGGGAAAATTGGATAGCTGCGTGTAAAAGAATGAAATCAGAACATCCTCTAACACCGTATAAAGCACTGTTAATTCTTAGCTATAGTAATCACAAGCATTTTTCAGAGCTGTCCAATTCAATAATTGGCCAAAGGCAAGACACTGGCAAGTAATAGACTTTATGTGTAATGTAAGTTGGATTTTGTAATTTTTAATTACTTTGCACGAGTATTCCTGTTGTATTTCATATGTTCTTACCTCTATTAAAGCTTATCCAATGTTAGGTTTTTAAGTATTTGCCTCCTTCGCTAGTCTCAATTTCCTTCTGTCTGGCATAACATATTTTGTCTGTATGCATACTCAGTATTATAGCACAGTTTGTAGTGCATAAGTGCTCAGAATTATTAATTATTAGTAGTAAATGAATTAATTTCATGTCAGGTTTATATTTTAAAATCCTGTAAAGCAAAATTTTTTTCTAATATTTCATTATGTAGGAAGGGGAAGAAAACATTTATTGATTACTTATTATGTGCCAAGGACGAGGCTCTATGCTTCATATATATTATCCCATTTCACTATCACAAAACCCCTGTGAGTTAGAAATTACTACTCTCATTTTCTACATGAAAAGATAGGCCCAGAGGAATCCTGGTTAAAATATAAATCAGATCATGTCACGCCTCTGCACAAAACTTTACTTTTGTCCAGCATGGTAGCCTTTAGCCATATGTGTATCTGATCTGAAATATGGTTTGTCTGAATTAAAATATGCTGTAATTATAAAATACACTCTGGATTTCTAAGACTTAGTATGAAAAATAGAATGTAAAATATCTTGTTAATAATTTTTATGTTGATTACATTATCATTGAAATGATAATATTTTGGATATATTGGGTTAAATAAAATGTTATTAATGTTACTTGTTGCTTTTTTGCCTTTTGCTTTTTGATAATGGCCACCCTACCATGTATGAAGTGACATTTCATTGTGATTTTGATTTGCATTTCATGATGATTAGTGATATTGAGCATCTTTTCTGTTGGCCATTTGTATGTCTTCTTTGGAGAAATGTCTGTTCAAATCTTTAGCCAATTTATTAATCAGGTTATTAGGTTCTCTTTTTATTTGTTTTTGTTTTTCTTGCTCTTTAGTTGAAGGAGTTCCTTATGTACTTTGGAAATTAACCCCTTATCAGATATATGGTTTGCAAATACATTCTCCTATTCCTTAGATTGACTTTTCACTCTGTTGATTGTTTCCTTTGCTGTGCAGAAGCTTTTTAGTTTGATGTAGTCCCACTTACCTATTTTTGCTTTAGTTAACTGTACTTTTGGTGACATATTCGTGAATTCATTGCCAAAACCAATATCTAAACCTTTCCTCCTATGTTTTCTTGTAGAAGCTTTACAGTTTCAAGTTTACATGTAAGTTTTTAATCCATTTTGAGTTGATTTTTGTGTATGGTATAAGATAAAAATCCAATTTCATTCTTTTGTATGTGGATACCCAGTATTCTGAGCACCATTTGTTGAAAACACTGTCTTTTCCACATTGTGTATTCTTGGCACCCTTGTTGAAGATCAGTTGCATAGACTGATTTCTGGGCTCTCTATTCTGTTCTGTTGGTCTGTATGTCTGTCATTATGCCAATATCATAATGCTTTAATTACAGAAGACCTTAAATATCCCAAACAATTTTGAAAAAGAACAAAGCTGATCACACTTTCTGATTTCAAAATATATTACAAAGCTAAAGAATCTTTCAGTATCTTAAAGCATAACTTTACTCTTGTGAAAAACTGTTGTGCTGAGTTCCAAATAACACTGGGATAATGGCAGCTGCCTAAATCCTAATCTCTCCACATATCCTCCCCCAAAACCTGTTAATTCAACAAGGAGCACAAGTAAACACATTCATGAAATTATTCTTATAGCATTAATAGGAGACCAAGGATACCACAAACTTCAAATAATCTGTAAATAGAAAAATAAACAAAATTTCAAACAGAGCTCCTGTCACTGCTGCAAATATGGAGAATGGAGGAGGAGTCTTTAGAATCTCTGTGGAAAAGAGGAGAGGGGAGCAGGAGGCTTGGAAGAAGCACAGTGAAAATCTCCCTTAGAAAGAAAAAATCTAAACTAAAGTGTTAAAAGTCTAAACAGAGGTCAGGTCGGGGAGTTGGTAATTCACAGGGAAGGAATACAGGGTATTCCTGTATTCCAGGAATACAGGGAAGGAATTTGAACATTAGCAGGAATAGAGGAGGCAGCCTTAGCAAAACATTGTCTCTGGAGGAGAAGGATATAAAAAAGCAGTGGAAATGCCCCTCAGATCCCTGGAAGTAAAGAGAAGAAGGAAAGTAACAGGGGAGAAATTGAAGATTCTGCAGAAATGGAAAAGAACCAGAAGACATGCCAGTTACTCCCTATGACCCCTGATAACACAACATCATCCATTAAATAAACTGAACTTCACTGTGCTAACAGAAGGAAATACTGTCAAACTAGGATCCCTGTTCATGAAATGCCTAGCAATAGGAGAAATCATAAATAAAGAATAAATTACCAGGTGTCTAAGGGAAATATTGAAATGAAAATTTAAGTCATTGAATTTCAAAAAAGAATTTAAATGAGGTAAAGAAAGACAGTAAAAGGGTTCTAGAGAAAGTAGTTAAAATGGAAGACAGACAACAAAGATCCAGCATGTAATTGGAATCTCTACAAAAGAAAAACAAAATATTTAAACCAAACAAATGCTTAAAGATATAATCCAAGAAAATTTTCCAGAAATAAAGAAAACCTAAATCTGTATATCAAACAGACCTACTTTGTACCCTTTTGACTCAGACTGCTCAACCCTAAGACATAAAATAAAACCATTAGACTTTTAAAACAAGGGAAGATTCCTCAGGACCTCAAGCGAAAAGAACAAATTATGTAATGGCTGAGAAAATTAGTCTGACATAAGACTTCTCAAGAATAGCATACAAGGTAAAGTAAGAGTAGAGCAGCATTTTCCAAGAAACTCAAGGGTAGAAAGTATGAGCCAAGGATGTTCTGTCTAGCTGCCCTTCATATCAAGGCTATAGAATATAGTTTAAAACATACAAAAATTCAGGGAATACTGAGCCCATGCGTCCTTCCTGAGCAATCTACTAGAGCAGTGGTTCTCAGAGTGTAGTCCCCAGACCAGCAACATCAGAGTCCCCTGGGACCTTGTTAAAAATGTATATTCTCAGGTCCACCTCAGACCTGCTAAAATCAGAAGCTTTGGCATGGAGTATATCAGTTTGTGTTTAAGCAAGCCCTGCAGGTGGTTCTGATGCACATTCTACAGGAGAATGAACTTCTTCCAGCAAAGGGATGATTGAGGAAACTTTGGCAGAGGACTGATCACAAGCATTTAACACATTGATTGTAGATTTAAGTCTAAGACATGAGTGGCGACATGATTGAACAACAGTATGTAAAGCAATTTGTAAATTGCCAAAGTAGATAGAAAGAATACAACTGAAAGATGAGAGAATAAGAGACACAGAAAGGCAAAAGTAGAATTAGACCATTAATTGTTGTATAGGTGGAAGTCAGAGGACACCATTTAAAACTGATAAACAAGATAGTAAAAGAATAAGAATGGGCTTCCCTGGTGGCGCAGTGGTTGAGAGTCCGCCTGCCTATGCAGGGGACACGGGTGCGTGCCCCGGTCCGGGAAGATCCCACATGCCACGGAGCGGCTGGGCCCGTGAGCCATGGCCACTGAGCCTGTGCGTCTGGAGCCTGTGCTCTGCAACGGGAGAGGCCACAACAGTGAGAGGCCTGCGTACCGCAAAAAAAAAAAAAAAAAAAAAAAGAATAAGAAAAAAAGAGGATTTAGGGCACCATAAAAGATAAAATGGCAAAGGTAACTAGTAGAATAGCTCAACTAAATGCAATACATGATCCAAAAAAAAATTACTAAGAGAACCTTATTAGTACAGTTGATGAAACTGGAAAATAAATTGTAGATTAAGTAAAAGTATTGATCAATATTAAACTACTTGAACTTAATAACTGTACTGTGAATATTCAGGAAAATATTCTTGTTCATAGGGAATACATGCTAGTGATAGGGTAAAATGGCATGATATATGTAACCTAGTCTCAAATAGTTAATAACAAGTGATAAACATTTGAGAGAGAAAAAGAAAACATGGGAAAATGTTAAAATTTGTTGAGCCTGTAAAGGGCACATGGGAGGGTTTTTTGTACTATTCATGCAAATTTAATGTAAGTTTGAAATTATTACAAAATAAGAAGTTTTAAAAAGTTATGTCAGTCAGTCATTTCCAACTAAATCATTTAGGTTACCCCAATTCCCTGTTACGTAGGTTTATTGTATGTATTTGAATGGAACAAACTTTCACTTCTTTAAAATATCCTATACTTCAGACCTTACTAATGCATATCAGTCATCTCAATAAATTTGAATTTAGTGAATTTTACGAGAACAAGACAGACAGTGATGACTAGTGTTATCTTTCTCCTCAGAAGGAGCAAAATCATGCTAAAAATTGCTAGATATAAGAATAGATTGTGGTACTAAAAATTTAAAGATTAGAATGGCTTTATAATTTTCTTAAAGCATTTAAAATTATGCTTGCCAGCAATTCCACTCCTGGGTATATGTACAAAAAAACCCAAAACACTAATCTGAAAAGCTACATGCACCCCGATGTGCACAACAGCATTATTTACAATAGCCAAGATATGGAAGCAACCTAAGTGTTTATGAACAGATGGGTGGATAAAGAAGATGTGGTATGTATGCACAATGGAATACTACTCAGCCATAAAAAAGGAATGAAATTTTGCCATATGCAACAACATGTATGGACTTGGAAGGTATTATGTCAGACAGACAGATACTGTATGATATCACTTATGTGGAATCTAAAAAATACAACAAACTAGTGAGTATAACAAAAAAGCAGACTCACGGATATGGAGAACAAACTAGTGGATGCCAGTGGGGAGAGGGAAGGGGGAGGGGCAATATAGGGCTAAGGGATTATGAGGTACAAATTATTAGATATAAAATAAGCTACAAGGATATATTGTACAACATGGGGAATATAGCCAATATTTTATAACTATAAATGGAGTATAACCTTTAAAAATTGTGAACCACTACACATACACCTGTAACATATAATATTATACAACTCTACTTAAGTTAAAAAGTTTTTTTAATTTTTAAGAATAAAAATAAATAAAAATATGATTACCATTTATGTACTCAGTATGATTTGAAGCTAACAAGAGATGGAAGTTCATTTTATTATTTCTTCACATTTTTCACCCCATAATTCTATCATCATTTACTATAAACCTCAGGTAGACAAAACAGAAAACATTTTGCATTGAATACGTATGCTTTTCACTGCTTAGTCCAAACCAAATATCCAGCAAATGAGTCTAGTTGTTTCTTTCTAAATATGGTAGAACTCAAAAGTATTAATGTGAATTAACTTAGGGTGGAAATAGTAAAGATGCGTACAAATGGCATGTCCTACTATTAAAACTGTTATTTATACCAGCTTTAAGCCAAGTTTTAAAATGGTAGTGAAGCACTTTTTCTTTTTAAAGATATGGATATAATGAGACCCTTAATAAATGAGCAAAACTTTGATGGGACATCAGATGAAGAACATGAGCAAGAGCTCCTGCCTGTTCAGAAGCGTTACCAGCTTGATGGTCAAGAGGGTATTTCGTAAGTGTTAAGGTTAAATGTCATTTTCTCTTTTCACTCAGTGTATATTTTTGTAATCATCTTCTATGGACCAGGCACTTAAGTAGATACTACAGAAGACACAAAGATGAATAAGATACGGTTCTCACCCTCAAGGCGTTTATAGTCTATTTGGGAAAGAAGAAATACATCTAAATTACAGAGCCGTGTGTAGGAATTACTAAAATGATGATATGTATCAAATGCTATGGATCTTGAAAGAAGGGAGATCAGATTGAGAGGAAGAGAAATTTTAAGAGAAGGGGCTTCTGAAATGGTTAGGAGTTAGACCGTGGGAAGTAGGTAGTAAACACTTCTTTATGTTGAGTGAATGGTATGAAACAAAGTCACGGTCCCAGGGAAGCAGTGGAACATTTTTTAAACTTTTTTTGTTATTTTGTCATCATTAATAGATTTAAATAAGGTGTTATTCTAATAGTGATTTAACAGTTAAGCAAAGTAACATTTTAATTGATCAAAAAAGAATAAAGTAAAAAAAAGTTTAGGCAAGCATTTTTGTTTCATAAGTTAAAAATTTGTGCTATCCTTCCTAGTTTAATTTGTTTTTTCTTGGTCAAGAGACCTCCTTCAAATGCCTCTTGGAAACTTTTCTTAGGTGAAATCCCTTGGGAGTTCATGTTGTCTGAAAGTTAATTAGCTCTTACCTGATGATACACATCTTACCTGATGATCAGGTAAGATGATACACATCTTACCTGATGATACATCATCTTACCTGATGATACACATAGTTTTAGAAATTGTATGGTTTTTTCTTTTAATTAACTTCCTCTGAGGTTGATAATCATAGATCAGCTATGTTTAATATCATGATTACATAGATAGTGCAACAAATTGCTGTTTTACCAGCTTAGCTGTATATAGTCTTCAACATTGTTCTGAATATCATAGCAGCAAAGAATCTTATGAGAAAATTACCTTTTCTTTATTACCTTAATAAGTACAAAAATACTTTTACTTAAATAACTCATTTAATCTCCATAGTAACCCTCTGTATTCCACTTTTAAGTAGCAAAGATAGGACTTGAACCAAATATAACTTTTGGCTCATTAAACTTCTGGTTGAATGGAAATGTTAATTTGATTCCTTGCCTAGATTAATTTTTAGTTCCCTTCTAATGCTAAAACCATGGTCATGTGATTTTAATAGCTTTTGTTCTAAAATGTTTAAATCTTACAACTTTTACTTTTCAGATTTGTACAAACTCTTATGCATCTTCTTAAGGGAAATATTGGAACTGGTCTTTTAGGACTTCCACTGGCAATAAAAAATGCAGGCATAGTGGTAAGACTCATCTTTGTAATCTCTAGTTAAAATACAGTTATCAGTCTTAATTTACAGCAAAAATTACAAGTTAACATCTGACCTAGTCAAATATAACCTGGTCAGGTGACAACTAGATAATCATTTAGCTGTTGCTGATAAAATTATGTGAACTGTGATAATAATATCTAAAAATGAGAGTTAATTACTCTTTTCATTTCTACTTAATTACTTATTTATAATATTTGACAGAAAGATCCTAAATCACTATTTGATTTTTCCAGGTATGGTTATATCTTATTATTCTTTTGGATTTTCAGGAATTTAAGTAATATGTTCATATCAACAAACATTTATAGAGTATTTGTATTGGTGAAATTTTATAGTTTTTTAGATTCCAAATAAAATATGTAGTTTTCAGACTTAAAGAATAATAGTTAAGAAAAGGAATAACAATATCTTTTTTTGTTGTTTGTGTTTGTTTTTTTGCGGTACGTGGGCCTCTCACTGCTGTGGCCTCTCCCGTTGTGGAGCACAGGCTCCGGACGTGCAGGCTCAGCGGCCATGGCTTATGGGCCCAGCCGCTCTGCGGCATGTGAGATTTTCTCGGACCGGGGCACGAACCCAAGTCCCCTGCATTGGCAGGTGGACTCTCAACCACTGCGCCACCAGGGAAGCCCCTAGGAATAACAATATCTTTTGAAAACAAATATTCAAAGTTTTGTTAGAACCAATTATTGTAATTATAGAGAATCCTGATAGGGGAGAATTCACTTATGTGGTAGTGAAATTATATTTAACTTTTTTTAACTGACCAGTTTTCTTAACAACAGTTGTAACTATCATCTTTCTCTGCATTGGACTTTGTCCACCCTAATTTAGAGAAACTTTAAAATTTTTGATTATAAAAATAAACTTTGGCAACATTTTGTCTGTCTCTCAATAATCAGGCATCATTTTAATTTTAGTAAATAAATACTTGAAAAGTTTTATGTACCACTTTTTCAAATAATTATTTTCTAGGCACAGTTTCTCACACGTAATTCTCAACAAGCAATCTATGGAAGAAGTAGATTGCCCACAATGCCAGATGATGCAGTGCTTTTTAGTCATTTAGATAATGATTCATAGTTGCGTATACTTATAATGGTGAGACACTGATAGTCACAGATTTGCCATCCGATGTTAAGTATGATGTTGTATTCTATTCTACTTTGTTGCATACCTATACTCTACATTCATAGCTTTGGACAGCCAAGTCGATAAGATGGAATCATATGTGGTTGTCTTAAATATTACTAAATTCTTTCTGTATCAGGTTCACTAATTTCCCTTACGCAAATGACTCTTTAATCATTTTGCCTAACGAATATTTACTCACTGCAAATTAGTAGTCTGTTGTCTCATTGTTTATAAGGTAACTTGATTTCTATTAAACTGAAATATTTAAATATAAAATGTTTCCCTCACAGCTTGGACCAATCAGCCTTGTGTTTATAGGAATTATTTCTGTTCACTGTATGCACATTTTGGTACGTTGCAGTCACTTTCTATGTCAGAGGTAAATGTGGATTTGTCAAGTCTATTTAATTTATTTTAAATCTATATATTTATTTAAAGTATCAGATAGTCTTATATTTCTACTGTGCTTTGCAACTAGAAGTTGTATTTCCTATAATCTGTTACATAGACAAGTCTAGGATAATGAATATGGGAAAACGTAGGATGTCATGATTGCAATCTAGTCAGAATATATATACTTCTTTTAAAAGAAGTGAAATAGAATGGTTTCTTTTATTTAGTGTAAGCGAAAAAAATCAGGGAAGTTATATGAGGAAAGTGGAGGCAGCAGGGCTACTTTTAGTTAAA
This sequence comes from Delphinapterus leucas, assembly GCF_059928025.1. NCBI lineage: Eukaryota > Metazoa > Chordata > Mammalia > Artiodactyla > Monodontidae > Delphinapterus > Delphinapterus leucas. The sequence continues at coordinate 68,858,514 of NC_143135.1, read as the reverse complement.
GAATAATGGTCTTTAATTTGTTAGTAATTTCATTTTGGGTGTAATGCCTTTGCTGCTCTTTGCTGATATGTGGGTTGGTAGATAGTCAATGAAACAATATTTTGTTTTCTTTATTTTTGCCTCATAAAATGATTCTATTGGATAGTGAACCAACTTTTTAAAAAAACGAATATTGTCTATTCTGATAAACTAACATTCTAATCTTAACTCTTTTTTGTTGTTGCTAAATGTTCTTAAAACTTCGGGCACGTCATTTATGATCTTTAAATAACAATATATACTTAAAAAAAATAGGAGAGACAACATGGCTATTTTGATGATTAAATAGGGTAGTTTGTGTAACAATATATTATAAAGCCCTGTACAGTTGTATTAAATAATGCCGTTCTAAGAATGGAATAATTTAAGCATGAACAGTGTAGTTGATATTTTTAGATAATTGAAACATTTAAATCAGTGAAACACAAATACTACGTTATATGAATTCAACAAATACATAAACTTTAACAGTGGATAAAAACTAATATACCGGTAAGAAGGGTATATAAAAATTTTTAATTTCATGAGATAACTTTAGAAGTATGCAGATCTCAAAATTTCGAAAACTCCTCTGTCAGTGTATAGACGATTTATCTGATGTTCTTTTCAAGAAATGGATTTATGGACCAATTAAAAATTTTTCTTTTTCATATGCATGTATGTCATTAAATTTCAGGTTTAAAAGGTCAACATTAGGGTATAGTGACACTGTGAGTTTTGCTATGGAAGTAAGTCCTTGGAGTTGTCTGCAGAAGCAAGCAGCATGGGGACGGTAAGTACTTGCTATGTTATTAGTAATTATTTTAAGTATTAATAATATTTAAACTTACATTAATTTTAAGTATTTTAACCTGGCAAGATACATTAACAAAAGTGTGATAAAGTTGGGAGGAAACAATATTTAGAGTTAGACAGACTTGGATTCAAATCTCAACTCTACCATCTTACAAATTTATGACCTGAGTCAAAGTATTTTTATTTTGTTTTAGTTTTTCACTATCAAATGAGTAATCCTGTGAAGTATTATTATGGTAGTCTAAATAAAATGATATTTATAAAGCACCGAGCTAACCTCTGGTATAATCATGATCAATAATTAAGTAAAGGAAAAAGAGCAAGAGAAATGTTGCTATCTCTATTTCAAATAAAATTGTGGTGTTTGGCTACATGTTCTTAAGACATCCGAAGTATGTATTTTAGCATAATCTTGTTTTTATTTTTGTATTGTTTAAATGTAACTTTATTATTGGTGGACATGGCTAATCAAAATCAGGTAAATACAGGACTGGAAAATAAGCACAGGCAATTCACAACATGCTGACTATGGTGCAAATGATACACGCGGTGGAAATTAAAAGAAGGAAAAGAGCAGTGTTAGTAGAGTAGTTTATGGTTCAACATGGCCTTTCTGGGGATTTTCAGGACGTTAGATGTGTTTATGAGCTGCTCAGAGTTCACAGCCTGATATGCTGTGTAGGAGAAGGAAGAAAACAGAGCCTAATGCCCTAGGGATTTGCCCCCAGAACACTGTCTTCTTCCTTCTTCGCCCCCAGTCTATAGGCAACTTTGTCTATTTTTTTCTGTCAAAAAGAATGGCTTTCAGATAGAAGTGGCTGGAATGATTGTTGGTAAGGATACTAAAATCAAAGGTGGATGAAGAGATCTTAAGGGAATACCTTGTATGTAATTCATCAGTGAGAGGAAACTTGAATTCATTTCAAGGTACCAAGATTACTAACTAAATGAGATCCCTGAAGAACCATAGAGAACTAGAGAGTTACGGCAAGAATGAAGATGGGCACGGGCGCTTCAAGTTTCAAATGGGAGGAGGAGGGTCTGTAGATTTTTTAGACTAGGTTGCTTGACAGCTTGACATTAATGGTCAAACAAGAGACTATAAGGAATTAGTAAGTGCAAGCTCTTGTGTCACTAATTGTTCCCAGAACAATAGGGAAAGGTATGGGCTGTATACTAATAACATGTAGGCCGACTTTTGATTATAATAATACCCAAATAAAGCTCATTTGACCGGTGATTCCCCTTTCCTACTCCCATATGCTATTTTATGTAGCTGGAATTTTTTAGAGTATCTAAAAAAATATGGACAGAGCTAAGCTCCTGGAGAGGTCTCTGGTGGAATGACTTAGGGCCATGCCCCCAGTCCTCTCCCATTCCTGTTCTTATTAGTGATTTGGATAGTAGGGAATATGTTCATCCTGTTTGCTGGGAAATACACTGGGTTGATCTGAAAAAGATCTTGAGAAGTAGGAGAGATGGGCTTAAAGTAACTGATGAAATGTTTTCATGAAATCATTTTATAGACAGATACTCTTTTTTTTTTTTTTTCTTTTTTGCGGTACGTGGGCCTCTCACTGCTGTGGCCTCTCTCCCTGCGGAGCACAGGCTCCGGACGTGCAGGCTCAGTGGCCATGGCTCATGGGCCCAGCCGCTCGGCGGCATGTGGGATCTTCCCGGACCGGGGCACGAACCTGCGTCCCCTGCATCGGCAGGCGGACTCTCAACCACTGCGCCACCAGGGAAGCCCTAGACAGATACTCTTAAACTGTTGAATTTCAGAAGGAAATGATGGGAAAATATGGGCTTTTAACTTATGTAACATATTTTTGCTTAATAATAATTCTAGTGATATACAGATCGTAAATACGTGCTCTTTGTAGAAAATAAATGCTTTAAGCCTATTTCTTATTGTAATGAAGTAAAAAGAATAAATACTATTATGAAATGTTTTAAAATAGTTAAAAAGAGAAAAAATACATCGACATCTTAGCAGCTCTTATTAATACTTATTTGTGGGTATCTCTTTTCAGGAGTGTGGTTGATTTTTTTCTGGTGATAACACAGCTGGGATTCTGTAGTGTTTATATTGTCTTCTTAGCTGAAAATGTGAAACAAGTAAGTATTTTTCTCCAGTTTTTGAAATCATTTTCTTCTGATGCCATGGTTATGGCATCATATTTCCTCTGAGTAAGCTGTGGTTGAATATGAAAATGTGTTTCTTTCATAAATCATGTATCTTTCTAGATTTTCCTTTAGTCGTTTTTTTTTGCAAGTTGGATTCTGCTATAATTGAATTTTACGTTTCTTGCTATTATATCAATAATGCTTGTTCTTTCAGATCAAAACAGGCATAATTTACTGATTCTTGGCTATTTGGAATTTAGATCTCAAAAGCAGATACACAGATGTTTTGGTAACATATTTTTTACATTGATATTTTATAAAAAAGTATATAAGGCATTAGCCAGCAGACTAAAAAGTGAAGTTAAAAAGTGGGCATTATTAAAATCTCATAATTATTGCCATTGTCTAAAAAGATACTGTGTCCAGAAATGTACAGTGTTCTGTAGTTCTCTCCATATTATAAAGGTTTGTTTTAAGAGTGGTTTGCAGTCTTGGTAGAGACTGTCAATTTGAACAAACATGCAAAGCACTGAAATAAAAAAGCTCCCCTATCAGAATAATGCCAAAGCACATTTCTTTATGTGCTTTAACTGGTAGTTGGCCTATTATTCCTACTTCACCCTCTGCTCTTCTTTATTTTAATCAATAACATTTATTAGTATACACAAGTGCATGGTGCAGTAGTAGGCATTATATATAGTAATATGTAGAACTTCTCATAAGTATTTTAATGCAGAATATGTGTTCTAAAGAATCTATATGTATATATCTAAGTATATATTTGACTCATTTTTCTAAGTTATAAACTGCTTCATTTTATATTTAGACCAAGATTTGGCAACATTTTTTATAAAGGGCCATAATAAGTATTTTCTGTTTTGCAGGCCATATGATCTCTGTCTCAACTCAGCCATAGACAACAATACATTAGATATGGCTGTATTCCAATAAAATTTTATTTGCAAAAATAGGTGGTAGAATGGGTTTGGTCTGCAGGCCAAAGTTTAATAAAGCCACCAGGTTAGCTTTTTAATGTTGGAAAGGGTCACTGAGTCTTTCTCTTATAAATAAGAGAGTTGATGGTTTTATCAGCACGACTCATTATAGATGATGTGCCTTTGACTTTACAAGTATTTAGTTCCACAAGTCCCATATTTTTAGGGCTGCTAACTCAGTTAAGAAGCTGTTTATTGGCAAGATAGACGTACCATCTTAGCAGTCATTTACATAGAATACAGTGGAAATGGTGCCTTTCTAGGATGGTGCAGCATGGTAGTACTATATCTTTTCTATCATCTCCTAAGAGAGCTACCAACAAGCTTGATTTAAAGTTATAAACAATGCTAATAATGCCTTATAATCTTATATTTATAAGCTATGATATATATCCTTTAATTTTTTACAACTACTCTGTAATATAAGTTCTATGCTCATTTTATGAATGAGGAAACCTAGTCTCACAGAGCATGAGCAGTGTCCCCCTAGGTCATGTGAATTGGGCAGAAACTTAGGTGCCTGACATAGCTGCCACACAGTATATTAATTGTTCATCACTGGGCAGGACATTGTCTGATTTTAGTTGTGTGTATGTGTACGTGTGTGACATGGACTGTGTTAAGTACATAAAATAAATATAAGCTTAGGATTGGTGACTTTCTCCTGATATCAGATGCTTCCAAAGTTGAATGGAAGAATTTAACTCATTTGCACACATCCTAAGAAGACCAGGTAGAAAAAGTGACTCTCTGGAAGGTAAGGAGAAGCTTGCTGTAGATAGATGAAAGATCTTTTGAGGCATGAAGAGCAACATGGAAAAAGACACTCAGTCAGACTTGAGACTTGAAAAGCTGATTTCACAACGCTGAGCACCTCACCTCTGCAGAGCAGACAGATGGTCATTGAAACAGCATCATCAGAGATTTTCCGTCTCTGCAGAGGTGTTCTCACACTTGATAGCAATCTCCAATAAAAGACACATGGTTTGATTAAACCTTACTAATTGCTACTACTATTACAGTTAAAATGTGTAAGATTTTTACCTCCTTAATCTACATAAAATTAAAGTTTCAGTATTTCATCGAACCAAAGAATTAAGCGTTTAGTTCGCATACAAACGTGTACACCTCCTGCTTTGTAACTGTCACATGGCTGTCCTTGGTCCCATTAAGCCACTGTGGACAATCGACAGGGGGAAGAGAACTGTGGTGCTTCCAGTGGTTCTAGTCCGTGATGGTTATAGTAGCTCCTCTCTGCTCTCACTCTAAGATACTCAAGAAAATGTCAGGTCGACACAATAGTGTGTGTGGGCATGAAGAGTTGGGAAGGGATTTTACATTCAGAGGAAGAGAAATGCTGTGATACCAAAGACCATGGACTTTAGAGTCAGAAGGTTTGAATTCAAATCCGTGCTCTCAGTTGTAACTCACACATTGGGTAAGACCCTCTTGTCCCTCGTCAAGCCTCGGTTTCCTTATCTGTAAAATGGGAACGGTAGCAGAATCTCCCCATGTTCCTCATAAATTTATTGTGAGGCTCAGCTGACAAAAGGTCTGCAAAAGCCTTTGTAAAATGCATTATGCATTTTATATGCAGTATGCAAATGTAGCGTATTGTGTCTTTAATTCTACATTTTAGCTTTGCTGAAGAACATAATCTGCCTTTGGAATTTTAACCATTAAATTACTGAATTGAAAAGTTAATAAATAGTAGAATTTAGTAAATTTGAGATCTCAATGGAAACAACTGAATTTAGTAATTTTATTTTATAATATTTATTTCAGTGTTTTGCATTTTGGTAAACATGTGAGATCATAGGAAGTCCTATTAGATAGCCAGTCTCTGTCTCTAGAGGGCACCAAAGGATTCAAATGTTTACCTGAATCTTGCTCTGGGTATGTATCTACATTTTTATTTTACTTTATTTTTTAATCTTGAGAATTTTTATAATCATCTTTCTGCCAAAGAATACTAATTATTATGAGAGATTTGTGGTAGAATTGATTTCAAATTCCCAAGCACCTAATGACTCAAACAGTCCTTTCTAAAATTGGTTATATAACTGCTTTTCTCTTACCTGGTATCCTTGTTAGAGCTTAACTTTGATCATTATCTAATCTGATTATTGGACGTACTTCTTTGATACAGAAGTATTTGGCTGTAAATAATTTGATTACAGAGGAAACTGGGTCAACAAATAAAATACATTCTTAAAAGCCAAGTAATGTGAATTATCAAATTTGCTTCTATTTCAAATTATAGAAAATAAAATTAAAAGTTTTAATGGACAATTACAATATAAATGAGAGCTATGCATTTCTTAAATGGTACATGGTGTAACCTGAGAGTTTGTTAGTCCTGTGTGAGTTATAAATTGCCAATATAACTTAAAACTAGTAGATATATTCCCTGCAGTTTAAGATGATACATACATTTGTAGTGACACTAAACCTTGCTTATTGTGGATAAGTGTAAAATTAAACACTTAAATTATTATTCATATCAGGATTTTGTTCTGTACTTCTGACTTTTTGGCCCTTTGTTACTGTATTTAAGGGGAGAGAGAGAGAGATGTCAAGGTGGAGGCCAGGTGGCTACTTGGGCAGGGCCCCTCTTTAAGGATTGCAGCATTTTGGTCAGGTAAACATGTACCTGTCACAAGCTAGATTCTGGGATCTCAGGCCTGGGTTTGAATCCTAGAACCAGGACTTACTGGCTTGATATTATATAGGGTGTTTTTTTTCTTTTTACCCTCCCCAAACCTCAGTTTCCTCAGCTATAAATTGATATTAATACTACCACCCACCTCAGAGTGTTGTTTTGAGGATTAAATGAGATGTTGTATAACATTTAGTTCAGTACCTGACACGTAGAAAGTACTCAGAAAATACTTGCTGTTATTACTATAGGGTCTGGTTCTTAAGAATTTATGTATCCAGAGACTTGATAAGTCTTTGCGTTCCATTGTGTTCAAAGGAGGGTACAGTATTTGGGGCAAATAGATTTTCACTGGAATTTATATTATAGTTTGATCTGCCTGTGCTGTGAGTTTTTAAGATTATTTTTAAAGTCCTCTATAATTTCATTTCTATTTTTGTAAGTTGGATTATGTGATTAATCGAATCAAGGACAATTTTTAATAAGTGGAGCCTATAATCATTGAATCTCTTTTGAAAGTTGAATATAGTTTTATAGACGTGGCTGAATAAATTCTGAGGCAAAGTTGCTTTATCTTGTAGAAGTTTTTTGCTCTAATAAAAATTTATTTAGCGTCTGGCATGCATGAAGACAGTTGATTTTTAACAAATATTTATTGACAGTGACGATAATTCATCAGCAGTTGCTTTGTAAGATACCTTTAAAGTTAGGCTCTGATTTCTAAGTTTAATTTTGAGTACTGTACATCTCTAAGAGGTACTGAGACATTGTTTCTTACTTTGAAAAAAGTATGTTAGTAGAATACCCAGTGGCCATTCTGGACAAGCATGCCTTCCACTTTTGATTATCTCAGAAGCAGGTTGAGCCTTTCTAGACATCATGAGCATCACAGTCACAAAGCTTCACAATAAATTAGTAAATCCATCCTCATAATTTTCTAGTGAACTTTCTTTTCACAGTATGATAAAGTTATTTTGCAAAGAAGATTATCTGATTTTAATTATCCTTAAATTTGATATATATATTTCTAAGACACTAGAGTACCTTAAAACTGTGTATTTTGTTTATTGTAAATGAATTTATCATAGAGTGTATATAGATCATAATTTTCTTCATATTTCTCCTTTATTATTATAAGTTGATGGAAGTTTTTTTCCCCCCTCTTCCTTATTCTCCTGGTAATCCTGTATAGGTTCATGAAGGGTTCCTGGAGAGTAAAGTGTTTGTTTTGAATAGTACCAATTCATCAGATCCATGTGAGAGAAGAACTATTGACCTAAGGATATATATGCTTTGCTTTCTTCCATTTCTGATTCTTTTGGTCTTCATTCGTGAGCTCAAGAATCTATTTGTGCTTTCATTCCTTGCCAACGTTTCCATGGCTGTGAGTCTTGTGATAATTTATCAGTACATTGTTAGGGTAAGTATAACATGTTTTTAACCGTGTCATATGTTTCTTAACAAGTAAATATTTTTCACTTTGGAGGTAAAAGTAATGATAAGTAAAGACTCTACTTCATATGTGTCACACAGGAGATAATCAGGGAACTCTGGTTTCCTTCTCGGGGATACTGCTTAGTTGAAAAAGCAGTATATGACATAGAGGTTGAAAGCATAGGCTTTGTAGTCAGATCTGGTTTTGAATCCTGGTAAGTATGTTTCTGGGCTGTATGATGTTGCTTCAGAAGGTAGCAATACCTGACTTACTAGAGTTGTGAGATTTAGGATCGTGCCTTAGTGCACTGCCTAACATGAAACAAAGAACTCATTAGCGTTTTGTTTATTCCTTTAAGATTTAAACCAATCACAAGAGACGGGACTATAGACGTGATTTTATCATTTTCTTTCACTTCTGAACCTTTATTTGCTGCCACCACTTCAGCTCCCTGCCACTACACTAGGCTGTGGCCTCTTCATCTGATGTATGCAATAACCTCAACTCATTTCATTGTCGGCAGTCTGGAGATTCTTAGCCCAGTTTCCTTAAAATATTCTGTTGATGGGATTCAGGGGATCTGCAAATCCCTTAAAATCATTTATAAGATTTAGGGTTTCTGTCTGCATATATGCATTTTTCTACTGAGCAACTGTATAGCTTTCATCTCTCATAGGAGCCAATGACTCAAAAAAGGTGGAGAATCCTATTTTCCCCTGATACAGTCCATTTTATACATTGCTGCCAAAGCAGTTGTCCTAAAATCTCCATTAGCAATTCATTACAAATTCTCTTATGATGGATCTATGTTTCCTTTTTGCCCCATCTTAATTCCAAAGCCTGTAGACTCTTTGTTATAGCATGTGAGAGTGAAAGGGGACAGGCAGGAAGATCTCACAAGGCTTTCTGGAGTTCCTGACCCCTTGGCTGGACATGTAGGAGTTAGTGGAGCAGAAAAGGAGGCTCCTTAGGTAGAGGAAACCATGTGAGCCTTGAAGTACAGTTTAGCGTTATCCAATAATCCAAACATTTTAATAATCTTTTCATTTTGACCCTAGCTTATGTTTCACCATTATATCACACAGTTCTGCCTATGCTTCAGATCTTCTAAATCTATTCCCCAAATTTTCCCTGTGCTGTCACACTTCAGTTTCTTTGTTCATCCCCTTTCGTTGGCCTTGAATTCCACTTGTAGTCAGGTAAAGGCAGAGGACACAGGCTGGTGAGGAGACTTGGGCTAGCTGGAAGAAGTGGCCAGTGTGGACCCAGGGATCTTGAACAAGATGCGCAGTCTGTGAGCTTCCAGATAACGAGAGTTAGAAGAAGGCTATATGAGTCAGGACCAAGAAATCAAAGCCAGAGTCAAGGCATAGGCACAAGTAATAAGGGTAATGGCAACTGTCAGGTCAAAGAGTAAGATGCTGAAACCACGAGGAGACCTGTTCTAGAGAACAGCACAGCGTTATTGAGATAGAAAGCCAAAGCCAGGAAATCTTAGAGACCAAAAGAGCAATGAAAGTAGAGTGGGGAATAAATTTCATTGGACACCGTCAGAAGTGGTTGATAACTGACTACATGGCTCTCAGCTCAGACGTTGAATATGCTTATGTATTTCCTGTTGTGGCAGGAGCCATACCCAGTGAGAACAGCCTGGGACTTACAGGTGGAAACAGGTAATCAGGAGCATTTAGCTCAGATGGAATGTACGGGCTTGAGGGAAACAATGGCTTTTGGCAGTGAAATCCTAACGGCTTGGCTACGTTTAACATAGGATGCTTAAAGTTTTTATTGAAAGAATTATTCACATTTATAATACACGTTTGCTGCTGTGAAGCTCAGAAGTATATGATTTCGCTCTTCCATTTTTAATTCTTTCAAGTAAGTAAAGATGTAACTTATTGACATCTTATTTTTCCTTTCTCCAGAATATGCCAGATCCCCACAACCTTCCAGTAGTGGCTGGCTGGAAAAAATACCCTCTCTTTTTTGGTACTGCTGTATTTGCTTTTGAAGGCATAGGAGTGGTAAGGATTTAGTCTTTATTACTATTCTTTAGAATCTTAAGTTAACACAAGGATTTATTTACATTTAAAAATGCCTGTTTTTCTTTTGTTTCTATTATTTTATTCCTAGAAAACAATTTGCATTTTGGTATGATAGACTTGAATTATAGTTTACTTCTTCTACTTAACAAGACTTTTATCTTAGATGTATCACTTTTTCTTAATCTGTAAAATGAGAACATTCGAATAGATGATTTTTTAACATTTTATCGTGGAAAGTTTCAAACCTATACAAAACTTAGAGAATAGTGTGATGAACGCCTATGGAAGCATCACCCAGCTTCAAACACCATTAACTTATGGCTAATTTTGTTTGATCTGTATTCTGCCTACTCTAGCAAGTCTGGGTTATATTCAGACAAATCCCAAGCATCATATTTTATAGACTAGATGATTTTAAATGAATTGAAATTGTTACAAAGTTACTATTGCATAAGAAGAGTCAAATATAAATTCTCTTCTTAGATTTATACGTATCATACTTGTTTTGAGAAATGATGTTATCATAAAGCTAATACCAAGAGATACAAACATCCTGAGAATTCTGAGATCCTAAATATTTCCATTAAAGACGCTTCCAGTTCATTTCAAGCCTAGAATATGGAGATCTGGGGAAAGTTGAATATTGCTGTTTACTCCACAGCTTATGTTCCATAGCCTGATGGTTTGGTATGGGAGCAAAACCACTCATAAACATCTATTTATATGAACCGCAGACAAAACAGAACTAAAAGACAATTTTATGCCATTTTACTTGGGTTTCTGCTCTCTCTGAATTCTCCTTTATAGAATTCTCACTAATTCTTACAGCTCCACTTATCTGTGTTACAGACATAAGTGTAGATTTTCATTTCTGCTTTAACTAGTAAGCTCTAGTTAACTGTTGGACATTTCCAGTTAAGTGTTGTTCCTCTGACATCTCAAATTCAACAACTCCGAAGTCTGACAGATAACCTCTTTTTTTTTTTAATCTCAAACCAGTTTCACTTTCTCATTTCTCTATTTATTTTAGTTTTACTTCCAGTCACTCAAGCTTGAAATGTTGGAGTATTTCTTTTCACTGTGTCCCTGGTTTCCCCATTCCAGTCAGTAATTAAGACATGTTGAGTCTTCTTTTCATATTTCCCCAAATCTACTCCATAAAGGAGATTATGTGTAAAACACTTAATGCTGCTTGAGGGAGCCTCTGTAAATGTTCATTTCCTTCTCTTCCTCCTTTTCTAGCTGCATTGACACCGTTCTTGACTTTAGCTTCTTATTTCAGGTCTGGATTATCTCCGGAACATACAAATTGTTCACTGTTCTGTTTTCTGTTAATCACTTAAAATTTCCACGTAGACCTGACTAACGCACCTGAAAAGTGGAGATGAAATTAGTTATTATCTCATGAGGTTATTGTAAATACGATGTGATGTATTACATGCAAAGCTTTTGAAAAATACCTAGCACATTGTAAGCACTCAGTAAATACTTGTTATTATTATTACTTAGTGTCTTTTACTGCATGGTCAAATTGTATGGCCAAAATCTCCAAATATTTGCCTAAAAAATTAACCTTTCAGTTAGCCTTTTTTCCTTTAAAGGTTTTTTTTTTCCCCGTAATGAAAATATTCATCTTATTAAATTGACGGACATTAGATACAGATGGATAGATATAGAAACAGTTATAGACATGTATATACATGGGTTAGTATACATACATATATTTCCTAACTCTGTCTGCTGAGAGAACTGGAAGCAGTGGCACCCAGTAGCAATGAGCACACTCAGCGCCCAGATCTTGAGTTCTAAATACAGTTCTCCAACAAAGGAACCAAAGTTCTTTGGAGAAATAGCTGATCATAGGGCTGAAGCAAGGAAATTCAGTGTGGGTCTGGAGCATCTTGTAGTGCCAGAAAGTATGGAAGTGCTCAAAAAACAAAAGAATGGAATCATGTCAAAGGGACACAGGACCCAACCTGATAGAATTCACGATGACCAAAGATGGAACGATATGAGCAACAAAATAAATAATAGTGTTTGGGATTCATACTCAAAGTATAAAACAAATATACATGAATCCATACTTATACAAATAAATGATTAAATAAATAAATACATAGGGCAGATTTTCAAATAACTTATGTAGATACCCCCCCTCCAGGAGCTCTAGTTTAATCCCCTCTATCTGTAGTGACTTACTTCCAATGAATAGAGTATGATGAGGCAGGAGGAAAAATCTCTACAGGCAGAGAAACCTGGCAAACACTGTCTTGCCCAAGTGATCAAAATTAACTTCACCAGTGATAAATCACGTTGATAGCATGGGTGATGAGAAGGGCACTGCACCTCTGTGGTATCCTTTTCTGAAACCTATTTTCCCAGTCTAGTCATGAAGAAACCATCAGACAAACCCAAATAGAGCGACAGTGTACCAAATACCTAACCAATGCTCCTCAGAGCTGTCAAGGTAATGTATAATAAGGAAGGACTGAGAAACTGCCACAGACCAGAGGAGATTAAGGAGACAGGACAGCAAAATGCAACGTGCTGTCCTGGATGGGACCCTGGAGCAGAAAAAGGACGTTAGTGGGAAAACTAGTGAAATGCAAATAAAGTTTGGAGTTTAATAGTAATGTACCAATATTGGTTCTTAGTTGTAACACAGGTACTTAGGTAGTGTGAAATGTTAACAATAGCGGAAACTGGTCAGGAATATATGGGAGTCTCCTGTTTATCTCTGCATCTTTTCTGTAAATCTAACATTATTCCAGAGTAAGAAGTTTATTTTAAAAAACCTGACAGATAGTTTTGCCTACTAAGAGCTGATTTCAAATCTTTTTATTTTAAGAATAAAAAAATCTGTAGTGTGAAAAAATATATAACACGTAGAAAAATACATCAACAGTTATGTTTGCATATAAGCTATAGAAAGATTAATTTGTGTACATATAAGACGGGATATTAGATTGTTTTAAATTATTTGCATTCTCTTCTTAGGTCCTTCCACTGGAAAACCAAATGAAAGAATCAAAACGCTTCACCCAAGCATTGAATATTGGCATGGGAATTGTTACAACTCTCTATGTAACCTTAGCTACCTTAGGATATATGTGTTTCCATGATGAAATCAAAGGCAGCATAACTTTAAATCTTCCCCAAGATGTGTGGTAGGTAGACAAGAGTTTGTTAACCTAGTTTGTGTATTTTGTAGATATAATTTACCAATGTTTCATGATAAAGGTGTATTCTTGGTTTTATGATTTAAACATTTAAAATCTTTACTGTGATTTCTTTATTTGTGTAATCTAAATTTTTTTCATAATCTTCAGAAGAGATCACCTGTGATTTTACATATTCTTGTGGGATTTTTTAAAAGATTCAGAATTATAGGGTATTCCAAATTTGAGTAACATATAAGAGTAAAACATGACTTTTATTTATTTATTTTTATTTTTTGGATTTTTCGAATTTTATTTATTTTTTTATATAGCAGGTTCTTATTAGTTATCCATTTTATACATATCAGTGTATACATGTCAATCCCAATCTCCCAATTCATCACACCACCACCACCACCCCCCGCTGCTTTTCCCCCTTGGTGTCCATACCAAACATGAATCTTTTAATATAGACTCACCTTATTAAAAAAATTTAATACTTATCCTTGCTGTCAAAAATACAACACTCTGGGTTCCTGATTAAATAATACAACCCATCACTCATGGCCCTCACTGTTTTACTGGTCACCTTTAATACTGTATGTGCCCCAAGTCCTTTCTGAACACAGTTAGGCCACATTGTACAGTTGACCCTCAAACAACATGGGTTTGAACTGCGTGGGTCCACTTATACGTGGATTTTTTTCAATTAACATATTAGAAAAAAATTTTTAACTATTTTTTATTGGAATATAGTTGCTTTACAATGTTATGTTAGCTTCTGCTGTACGGCAAAATGAATCAGCTGTACATATACAGATATCCCCTCTGTTTTGGATTTCCTTCCCATTTAGGTCACCACAGTGCACTACGTAGAGTTCTCTGTGCTGTACAGTAGGTTCTCATCAGTTGTCTATTTTATGCATAGTACCAATAGTGTATATGTGTCAATCCCAATCTCCCAATTCCTCCCATCCCTCCTTCCCCCTTGGTATCCATACATTTGTCCTCTATGTCTGTGTCTCTATTTCTGCTTTGCAGATAAGATCATCTGTACCATTTTTCTAGATTCCACGTATATGCGTTAATATACGATATTTGTTTTTCTCTTTCTGACTTACTTCACTCTGTATGACACTTTCTAGGTCCATCCATGTCTCTACAAGTGACCCAATTTCATTCCTTTTTATGGCTGAGTAATATTCCATTGTATAGATGTATCACATCTTCTTTATCCATTCCTCTGTTGATGGACCTTTAGGTTGCTGCCATGTCCTGGCTATTGTAAATAGTGCTGCAATGACCATTGGGGTGCATGTGTCTTTTTGAATTATGGTTTTCTCTGAGTATATGCCCAGTAGTGAGATTGCTGGATCATATGATAGTTCTATTTTTAGTTTTTAAAGGAACCTCCATACTGTTCTCCATAGTGGCTGTATCAATTTATATTCCCACCAACAGTGCAAGAGGGTTCCCTACGCCACACCCTCTCCAGCATTCATTGTTTGTAGATTTTTTGATGATGGCCATTCTGACCAGTGTGAAGTGATACCTCATTGTAGTTTTGATTTGCATTTCTCTGATAATTAGTGATGTGGAGCATCTTTTCATGTGTTTGTTGGCCATCTGTATATCTTCTGTGGAGAAATGTCTATTTAGGTCTTCTGCTATTTTTTGATTTGGTTGTCTCTTTTTTTGGTATTGAGCTACATGAGCAGATTGTATATTTTGGAGATTAATCCTTTGTCAGTTGCTTCATTTGCAAATATTTTCTCCCATTCTGAGGGTTGTCTTTTCGTCTTCTTTATGGTTTTCTTTTTGTTTTTATTTTCATTACTCTAGGAGGTGGGAAAACTGGACAGCTACATGTAAAAGAACGAAATTAGAACACTCCCTAACACCATACACAAAAATAAACTCAAAATGGATTAAAGACCTTAATGTAAGG
This sequence comes from Delphinapterus leucas, assembly GCF_059928025.1. Taxonomy (NCBI): domain Eukaryota; kingdom Metazoa; phylum Chordata; class Mammalia; order Artiodactyla; family Monodontidae; genus Delphinapterus; species Delphinapterus leucas. The sequence goes on along the minus strand of NC_143135.1, from coordinate 68,843,313 downwards.
CCAGACACTATAAAACTCTTAGAGGAAAACACAGGTAGAACACTCTTTGACATAAATTGCAGCAAGATGTTTTTGACCCACCTCCTTGAAAAAATTGTTGAGATTTGCGACAATTTGAAAAAACTCAGAAACTACATAGCCTAGAAATATCAAAAAAATTAAAAAGTTAGGCATGTCTTAAATCTATAAAATATATGTAGCTATACATATAACACACAAAATATGCGTTAATTGACTGTTTATGTTATCAGTAAGGCTTCCAGTCAACAGTAGGCTATTAGTAGTTAATTTTGGGGGGAATCAAAAGTTATATGCGAATTTTCAACTGTGCGGGTTGGCACCCCTCACCTCTATGTTGGTCAAGGGTCAACTGTAAGTAAATAGTATTAATATTCATATTAATATTATATACATCTTAATATTTTCTTTAATATTAGAACCATATTCTGCTAAATGAAGCAATATACAGGGTTTTTTCTTCTTCCAGAGATTGGTCTTTGGAGATTTAAAAAAGATATTGGCAGTCATTACAATGCAGACTTGCCTCCTTATTTATGAAATGGAAGGTAACTCCTTAGTTTTGATAAATGCAAAGAATAAATGCTGATTTAATTAAAATCACACCACTCCTTTAGCTGCTTGGGTAGAAGTCTGTGAAACCTTAAGTTTAAATAGTATATATTTTTGTAAAATAGATAGCTAGTGGGAAGCAGCCGCATAGCACAGGGAGATCAGCACAGTGCTTTGTGACCGCCTAGAGGGGTGGGATAGGGAGGGTGGGAGGGAGATGCAAGGGGGTATACGTACATGGGGATATATGTATATGTATAGCTGATTCACTTTGTTATAAAGCAGAAACTGACACACCATTGCAAAGCAATTATACTCCAATAAAGATGTTAAGAAAAAATAAAGCATTGTTTCCCATTAAAAAAATAAAATAAAATAAATAGTATATATTTTGGCTGGCTTCCTAATGAGAGTTTGACTGCTATTCAGTAATCATTTGAATCCTGGGCCTTCACTGGAGTCCAGAATGTTGTTAGAACAAAGGTATGTAGGGAACTATTTATGACAGAGAGAAAGTACCTAGAATAGTTTCCAGGTTGCACAAGAGGCATACATGCAGTGTGTTTATTTATTTATTTTTAATTGTAGTTTTACTTTAGCTATGACATATTTACAAAGGTATTTCAAGGTGGAACATGTTTTAATGTCATACATTTGTTTCAAGCTGGAGACATGACTACAAACAAGATATACGGTTGTTCAGCATTTATTTCATTAACCTATTTTATAGTTGATTATGTAATTTTGTTTCCTTCAAATGTGCTTCTTTTTTTGGTAACAGTTTAATGTGGAGTAGAAACTTAAACAGCTTAATATAAGAGAATCAAGGCTAAAAATTATGGTAGCTTAGTTCCTCTTTCAAAGACAATATAATGTCTAGAAAATAGGATGGTATTTTTCTCCACTTGGAATAATATTTAGACTAAATCCTGAAAACAAATTTATAAATAAATTTGACAAGTACTTTTAATGTTAACTATAACATGTAGGTGGGGAAACAATCTCAGAATTCGTCCCTCCTCTTACTCACGAAAGTATTTAAAGAAAGTCTTAAGGGCGAAGGTGAGAGTGCATGCATGTCAAGTTGAGATGTTCCTGTCCGCAGGGAATTAAGAACACGGTGAAGGAGCAGTGGGCAAGGCTGTGGAGGGAGTGCTTTTGGTATTCACAACTAAATCCTGAGCGAGTGATACTGTCCCTGCAGTAGCTTTAATTAATCCTTCCCTTTTTCTGCATCCCCTTCTCACCTCTTGCCTTATCCCTAATTGCTGTGGCTCCCCAGTTAGAACGGAACTAGTCGCAAGCCTTGATTAAAAAGGGACTATCAGACCATAGTTTCTATTCAAGAAAGCCTAGCTAGACACCTGCTTTTTTATTTAGAAGAGGAGAGCCTTGTATCCTAAGAAACAAAAATCTGGAAAAAACAGGAAAGCAAGTCAAGATACTCTCCTTTAGAGAACTTGTAACACCTTCTCATTGTGTATATATGCCTTCTGTGGCCTATAGTCTTATTTCTTTATGGTCTTCAGCTGGGACAGTTAAATAAAATACTAGCCATGGCTGAGGGATACTGGAGAGGAGATGCTTGTCTGTTATAGTGATAATCTTCCAAAATGAGAAGTTTGGACTAGAACAGTCATGGGGTTATATCTAGTGTTCCTTTCTTGAAATGCTATGTATGGGTCTCTTCTCCCCGCAACCCACCCGTGCTTCAGGCAATAGGCCTAGCAATTTAGAGAATATACAGTGTACTCTTTGTTGGCTGGGCATGAAATCCAATGACTGCCACAAGAGCCTAGGGAACTCATAGCTGCTAGCTATGGGAAGCTGTAAAGGGCTTTTGATGCCACATTGACTTAAAGTCTCAGAGTTCATACGGGGTATTTCTACAAGAAAAGATTGAATTAGAAAGCAGCCCCAGAATAAAGCAAGTATGGATTAGAGAGGCTCCAAGTTATTATTATTTATTACCCTCAATCTTAGTGAGGCATCATTTTTTAAAACTAGTTACGAATAATATTGTTCAATATATTGCATTTAGCTTTTGAAGTAAAGGGTGTATTCTAAAGATGATAATGAAGTAAATTCACAATTCTGAGCTAGAACATTAGCACCTTGAGGGCAGGAGCCCTGCATCTTCTGGGTTTGTGATGCATCTCCACAATCTAGCGCATTACTCAGCATTTAAGAGGCACTTAGTAAACGTTTGTTAAATAGTATTCTAGGCATAAAAGCATTTCTCTTGTTACTACTAGTCTTAGTTGAATGATGTTTTAGCAGAGGTTTTCCAAGATTTCCACTAAAGTAACCCAAATAGCGGACACACTTCCACTAACAGATATCAAGGATATTAGGTTTTCATATAGACAAACACTGAGAAGCAGTTAGGTGACTTCTGCTGCCTCACACGTGGCATTCTTCGTGAAGCACACAATGGATAGGGGAGATTCAACCAAAAATAGGAAAGAAGCATATAAGAACAGGGAAGGTATGGGGTAGGTATTTTAATGTATTTAGTATTTTGAACTGGGACTTCATTTTCCCCCCAAAACAGAACAGACCTTCAGTCTGAGCTCATGCTTGCAGCATATAGGAGCTAGGACGCTGAGTATTCTGGGAAATATGAACTGGGACTTCATTTTTCTCCCAAAACAGAACAAACCTTCAGTCTGAGCTCATGCTTGCAGCATATAGGAGCTAGGACGCTGAGTATTCTGGGAAATAAAAGTCACAAATAGTGGCAGGTAATCAAGCTACACTACACCTTAACTGACCCTACCACACAATCAGGGAGCTGAACTCTGAGGAGTTTGTCCCCTGAGATGAAAATATTTAGGCAAGAATGGACTCACCAAGAGGCACAGTAAACAAAGAAGTAGAGCAGTAAACTTAGGGAAACTGGAAAAAGAAGGTTTGTATATTCTGGACTATTCCCTCTGTCCTCTCCCTCAGTAATGCTTCATGATCTTCCAATATTAAAGTTGCCTGTATCTAGGAATCCTGGCCCAAACGGCTTCTGCCTCTCCTTTCCTCTGTCTGTCATTTTCTTCCTCACAGTGAATATTATTACATTTAAAATGTAGGGCGTCTATCAAATTCATTTTTCATCTAACATATTTATTGTATGTGTTTTTTGTACTAGGAAGTGTTCCCAGGCACTAGTGATAACAGCAGTGAACAGATAAAAAAATCTCTCCCTCGTAGTGCTTACATTCTAGTGAACATGCTACAGGATTGTAGCTAGTTCTCACAAAGACTTCTTGACAGATCTTAACCCTCGAGATTCTTGACAGTCATGAAAGGTCCAAGAGGGAAAGTGACTTATTAGATTCTTTCCAAGAGTCGCTTCTGTATTCAACCTTGAGAGAAAGAGAATCAGTCAGCCACCTATTTCCCAGGTTAGCTTTAAAAAAATTAAGATATTCTTATCTATGAATTTTGTTTAGGTATTGATTTCTTAGCCAATGTGGGGAAAAGAATAGAAACATTGCAATTTTTGAAATCCTCTGTTTTCAAAACTTACGTTTTCACTGGATTATTGAGTTGTTTTCTCCCCCATAATCTGATTCTATATATTGACTGCAAAATAATTATTTAAAAAATATATTTCTGCTCTTTACTAAGATACTACATTTCTTTGCTACCAGTATAACAGACTTTGTTTTCAAGCAAGAGTCATTTTATTTTTGAAGTATTTTTATTTGTGATAATGATTAGACGTAGTTTCTAAGAATCACCTATCCATACCCATTTTTGATCATTAATATTAATGTAATTAACATTTAATAAGTATCTATCCCCTGCCAAGTGTATGGGGGGGTTATACAGAGAAGAATAAAACATAGCCTCTAACTTTCAAGAACTTTGGCACTGAGTTTTGTTTTGTTTTGTTTTTAAGACTTGTTTTCTTTCTTGCTTTCTTTCTTTTTCTTTCTTTCTTTCTTTTTCTTTCTTTCTTTCCTCCCTCCCTCCCTCCCTCCCTCTCTCTCTCTTCCTTTCTTTCTTCCTTTCTTTCTTCCTTTCTTCCTTCCTTCCTTCCTTCCTTCCTTCCTTCCTTCCTTCCTTCATTTCTTTCTTTCTTTCTTTCTCTCTCTCTCTCTCTCTCTTTCTCTCTTCACTCCACAGCATGTGCGATCTTAGTTCTCCAACCAGGGATCAAACCTACACCCGCTGCATTGGAAGGCAGTGTTAACCACTGGACCGCCAGGGAAGTCCCTGGCACTGAGTTTTAAAATACCCTTTAACGTGTACCATATGTTATTTAAAAGTTGTTTTATGTTCTTATATATCATCAAAACAAATTCCTATCACTTTAAGCAAGTTTTTTTATCCTTTTGAGAGACAGTTTACTGGGTAGATTCTTCTTTCAACTCTTCATTTCTAAAACTTAGTACCTATGGACAATTACCACAGATACATGCTTAAAACCAAAATGAGAACAAAGGTTGATAAGATATAGAAAAGTTGAGTAGAGAAAAATAGTACGTGAACATGTAGATATCAAACATAGAAATTAGTGGGTTCTTAAAACAAAAAATAAGTAAAAGTGGAAGAGTTGATTTTAAAAGACTGTAGCGCTTCTCTTAAACACTCATTTCTATATTACTCTTTGGTGGATGATTAGCAAATATACCAGCTTCTAAAAGACCCAAACCATTTTATTTCCCATTTCTACTCTGTGTAACACGAAGTGACAGTAATTACATATAGTTAATATTACTGAATGGTATTAATAATAACCAGATTCTTAACCCATACAATTTGTTTTATATAAATAGAAAAGTAATTATACTTATAAATATAATGATATATTTTTAGATATATTGGTAATCATATTTTTAAAACATGTAAGTTAAAATATAATTAGAAAGAAAGGAATGTTGTAATAAACTGATAAGGATATTCATTTAATTCTCCACAATTACATATCAGAGTATATGAAGCAATCTTTTGGTTATTTTGTACATTTCAATGGCTTGACCATTTATGTTTAAGCATCAAGCTGAGAAATATATCTTGAATCATTTTAAAATTAAGATAGTATTGTTGCTGGCCCTAAGGCATTCCTTCTTGCCTTAATTACGCTGTTTGTAGTATTTTCAAATCTATTTCTCTTTTTTTTTTTTTTTACAATTTTTTCACTTTGTATTTTGGGGACTTCATTTTTTTTTTTAACATCTTTATTGGAGTATAATTGCTTTACAACGTTGTGTTAGTTTCTGCTGTATAACAAAGTGAATCAGCTATATGTATACATATATCCCCATATCCCCTCCCTCAAATCTATTTCTACTCAGCTTTCTTCCTTCCTCCTTCACTTGTATGATGAATACATTATAGAAGGAGACTTACCGAATTCCTTCTTGCTTGACGACAGTTTAGGAAACTGTTTATAATCTTGACATCTGAGTGATACCATGCAGGATTTGTCTTTCTCTGGCTTATTTCACTTAGCATAATGCCTGCCAGGTTCATGCATGTTGTTGTCTTAATCTAACTTTCTTTTTAATGACTCAAATAAACAGAGAATAGATAGGTGGTTGCCAGGGGCTGGTGGATGGGGAAGAAGAGGAGAGTTTAGTAAAAGGGTACAAATTTTCGGTTAAAAGATGAATAAGGTCTGAGGATCTAATGTATAACATGGTGACTGTGGTTGATATGTGTTATGTAATTGAAATTGCCAAGAGAGCAGAATCAAAAGTGTTATCGCCAAAACGGAAAAATAAAGGCAAATATGTGAGGTGATGGATATGTTTGTTAATTAACTCAGTTGTGGGAATTCTTTCACAATGTATACATATATCAAATCATCACGTTGTGGACTTTAAATGTATTATAATTTTATTGGTCAGTCATACCTCAATAAAGTTGGAAATAAAAGAATGACTAGATTTTGAAATTCTTTAACAGGTTATATCAATCAGTGAAAATTCTCTATTCCTTCGGCATCTTTGTGACATATTCAATTCAGTTCTATGTCCCAGCAGAGATAATTATCCCTGTGATCACATCCAAATTTCATGCTAAATGGAAGCAAATCTGTGAATTTGCAGTAAGGTCCTTCTTGGTTACTATTACTTGTAAGTATCACTGCATATTTATAGCATAATGATTTTTATTGTTGAATTTCTTATAATGAAGCTACTTAAAAGTATATTTTTTTATATTTTTAAAACAATTTTGTTCACCTAGCTGGGATACATTTTGGTTTAAAATTCTGTTATTCTATATCTATAGAAGAAAAACACAAACTAGCTCCTATCACACTTAAAACAACTAATCAAATTATTATTTTGGAAATGACCTCACTCATGATTGAAATATAAGTATATTTAAATCAGATGCATAAACGACCCCTTATATTGTTGATACACATTTTACTTTGGTTTTCTAGTTTTCCTCAACTTTTTTGTATCTGTTAACTTTTGTATATTTAACATTTTAACTCTCCATGTCTACCTATACGAATGGGTTTTTTTCTGTTTTGGTCTTTAATAATTTCAGTGGCTTATTTTACTTATTATTTGAAGGAGTGTGTATAATCTCTTATTAAAGTTTCACATTGTAGAATGCCTCCACAAGGTAGGATTAAGGATGGAGGCTCGTGGAGAGGGAGCTTGAGTTTGGGATAGTGGAAAGAGCATGAGTTTTACAGTCACACTGGACTGACGGTTCAAACTCAGGCCTCCCACTTACTTGCTGGTGTCTTTAGGTAAGTTACAAACCACCTATGAGTCCTGCTTTCCTCAACTGTGAAATGAAGATAAGACATTTAAAAATATTAACAAAGTAGTTAGAAATTATTGTTTTATTGTCGCCACTTTTACGATAATCTCAAATAGAAAGATGACTGCAACGCTGAACTAACGGGATTGCATAGAATGATACCAGGGACCAGATTACTGGGGATTTGGGGGAACAAGCAGCTTTGGAAATTCTATAGAAGATGTGAATAACCATCTTGGCCCACTTAAGGTTAGAGAATGTTAGAACTAGAAATTCTGGGCAACTCTGTCAATTACATTGAGCAGCTTGGGGTGGAGCTTATGCCTAGATTTAAAGAATTGGGTGTATTACATTGTGTTCAAAGGAAAAGCAAAACTGGGAAAATTAGATAAAACTTATTTTTCAAAGTAACCACTTAAATGAAATAAGTAAACTAAGAAGGGAAATCACATTGAGGAATGACGTCAATAAGCCCATACTTTGACGACTAATGAAACATTCAGGAGGAAAAAGTTATTTTAAAACATTTTGGAATGTTTTTTATACAATGCTTTTATTGACATTTTGACAACTACCAAATACAAAGACTTATTTCAGTCAAAGTCCTTTTATCAGTAGATGTAAGACAGTTCTATTCTGATAGTAGGTCTCCTTTTAGAGTTAGTTACTGAATTTTAATAACTTCATCCGTTTCTGCACATGGGCTGCTGTCGTTATGTTGAGCTGCCTGTCTGCTGAGGTACAGACCATACTGCACATCTGTTACCAGGGTTTATTCCCAGAAGCCAGGGCGTTTCCCCAGGAGCTGAGTTCATGTCACAGAGGATTGCAGCTTTTTCTTTGCTGCTTCTTTCTTTTAGTTAAAAGTAGGTAAACCTACTTAACCATATATGAGGGTTATATTTACAGCATACTTTGAACAGAGAGAACACAAAGCGTGCCATATTCTGTCCTACTTCACTGAAACACATCATTGGACCCTGAGCTTCATTTACGTCTTTGGCCCATCCTTCCAAATTAAAGTAAAAGCCCAGTGATATTCATGACGCGACTGTTTTGAATCTGTTCTCCAAAGCACTTGATAAGATTCTGGGTCAGGCTCTTTATTGATGAATGCGTGGAGAGCTGATGGGACCTTGTCATATCTGTAGAGCAGGCAGTGCAGCACTAGCAATGAGAGTGGAGGCTCAGCTGGGTTTGCATGTTTCAGCATTCCATAATCCCTTCCAAGTACTGAATCCACGTTTACAGGATGGGTCTTCAAAGTAGTGGGCTCATCACCTTGGGTTATACTGGTTATGTCCAAGTCTCCATTTAGTATTTGAATCACTGTTTCACAGCATCTTCTTGGTGGAACTCAAAAGCTTGAAAGGATGCGTCAGACTCTTCCTGCATGTTCCCTGTAGGCACTTACCTGCTAGATAGGCATTGCACAGGTGAGGGAGAAGAGTGGATAGAAACTGGCCAGAGGCCACCTTGGACTACAATAAATGCCTTTTATTTTAAAAGCAGACCTGTAGAAAAAGCTGTTAAATTTTGATTTGACACGAGTATTTTGATTCCTTGTTTGAATTGAACCTGCAAAATATGTTAAATACTGCTTGTTTCTGTTATTGTCCAATTCATTGATCCTTCTACTATTTCTAATTTGAAAAGCCCTTGGATTTGAGAGGATGCTTTCTACTTTTAGTAAACGATGACGACATAAAGCATAAATCTTTGGTAGTTTGTAGAATACTAAGAAGACATACTAAAATCCTTCATTTAAGTTAGTTGTCACTGCAGATGAGAAAAAGTACCATTCTGTACCCTAATATTCTATCTTAAGAGTCAGTAGGTATATGGAGAGGACCATTCACTCTTTGTGTAATTAAAATTTATGTGCTAGAGTGTTTCTCACAGTTTTGTTGTTGATGTTACAATATCAAGCATTTTATTTTATTTTCTGATATATCTGCTTTCACCATTTAGATGCAAAAAAATGGACCTAAATAGGCTTTTTTTTCATGTTAGAGGAAACTTTGTACCTTAAGGATACATTCTTTTTCTCTATAATATAGTTTTGGGAAATACTGGACAAGCTTAATTAGTACTTAATAGATATATTCATAACAACTGTCTGTAAATGACATGGGGCAACCTATTTATAGTAATCCTATAGCAAATATTTGTAATGAATAAAGTATCCTTATCCCAGGCTTTCCTTTGACTTACTGTTTTTGTGATTTTTGAGTTCTTCTATGTTGGATTTGCCTAAAGTGTATATATTTCTCTTCCTTGTCTGACTAATAACATTATCAAATAACGTTTCAAGCCATTTTTTACTTGCAAATATCTATTGGTTATATAACATTTAAAGAATGACTTTAATCAATAAATTTCATGATTTAAAAGTGTTTGATAGGGCTTCCCTGGTGGCGCAGTGGTTGAGAGTCCGCCTGCCGATGCAGGGGACACGGGTTCGTGCTCCGGTCTGGGAAGATCCCACATGCTGCGCAGTGGCTAGGCCCGTGAGCCATGGCCACTGAGCCTGTGCGTCCGGAGCCTGTGCTCCGCAACGGGAGAGGCCACAACAGTGAGAGGCCTGTGTACCGCAAAAAAAAAAAAAAAATTAAAAGTGTTTGATAAGTGGAATTTTAGTCTGAATGCGTAAATTCTAAAATACTCTAGTGTTCCTCCGAATGGTTTTCCAACATTTCACTTGATTTACTAGTAACATATTGGATTATCGGAAAACACTAATGATGAAAAATAGATTCCATTCTTCAGATGGCAAGGTTGTAGTCATGTTTGTATGGTTGTCCTTTTAAATACTGCCACCTACTATAAGTAGGTGAAGCATGTTTCCACAAAATGGATATAGTCAATGAATTTTAAAAGGTTCTAATTGTGTTTGAGAGTTATACTTTATAGTTCCCTTGAGAGAAATGTTAAAAGGATGTAGCATGCATCCATTAAACAGGGGTCCACTTTATAAAGTATTTCTAGTTTAGAGTTCCAACTTCTTCAGATTCAGTTGTTTTACTTAGGAAGGTTTCTTGTACTTCAGCCTTGTAGATGTGCAGCTAGATTTATGATTTCAAAATAATTTTTAGGGTTTTAGCTTTCATAATAATTTAAATAAAAAGTGGTAAATAATTGTGGTTCTAAGAAATGTGGTGTTTCCAAATTAATCCCACATCCTCCTGAAAAACATCGAGGGCCACAAAGAGAATAGGGGAGGGGAGAAAACCATAAACTGAAAATTAAGAAGCAAAGAAGCCAGTAGACTGCAAACTCAAGACTTAATTACAAAGAGCATGAATTAAATTGTATATATACCACAGAAAGTTCAGTAAGAGACAAAGACAGAGAAAAAAGAAAAGCAAAAGGAGGTAAACTTAGAAATAAAAGAGGGATAACAAAGATTGGAGAGAAAACTGATACCTTTTGAAGACAAGTAAAGAAAGCCAACACATACATAATTAGAGTCCTCACAGCTGGAACTGTGGTTACATAGTCACCTTTGGTGGCAGTGGTGATATAGTTGTCACAGCTTTCATGTGAGCAAACTCAGCTGTTATTTCTGATGGCAGCTCCAACCCTCAACAGATCATTCAATGAACCATCTAAAGACAATTTGGAGAAAGAATATGAGTCTTTTTAAAACAACTTATTTAATTAATTTATTTATTTTTGGCTGCGTTGGGTCTTCGTTGCTGTGCGCGGGCTTTCTCTAGTTGCGGCGAGCAGGGGCTACTCTTCGTTGCAGTGCGCGGGCTTCTCATTGCGGTGGTTTCTCTTGTTGTGGAGCACAGGCTCTAGGCACGTGGGCTTCAGAAGTTGTGGCACGCGGGCTTCAGTAGTTGTGGCACGCGGGCTCTAGAGCACAGGGTCAGTAGTTGTGGCGCACGGGCTTAGTTGCTCCGCGGCATGTGGGATCTTCCCGGACCAGGGCTGTACCCCATGTCCCCTGCATTGGCAAGCGGATTCTTAACCACTGAGCCACCAGGGAAGTCCCGAATATAAGTCTTGATTTTTGCAAACCTTCTGTCGGTATTTGGTAAGATAAAGATAAAGATCAAGAAAGTTCCAGATCAAAACTTGCAGAAGACTTGATGGTAACTTGGACTAAAATCCTGTTGCCAATAATGGTACATTATTTTTTTTTAACTTTTCATTTTGAAATCACTTAGAAAAGTTGTAAAAGAAAGTAGAATTACCATAAGCCCTTTACTCAATTTCCTCTAATGTTATCAGCTTACATACCACAGTATAGTTAAGGAAATTAACATTAATACACTGCTGTTAACTAATCGACCTTATTTTGATTTTGCTAGTTTTCCCACTGATACCCTTTTTCTGATCAAGGAGCCAATCCAAGGTCCCACGTGAGTTTAGTTGTCATGTCTACTTAGTCTCCTCCAGTCTTGACAGTTATCTTTTTTTATCTTTCTTTATTTACCTTGATGTCTTTGAAGTGTCAGTAATTTTGCAGAATTTCCTTCAGTGTAGATTTGTGTGATGCTTTCTTATGATTAGGTTGAAGTTAAGCATTTTTAACAAGAGTGCCACAGGTGATGCTTTGCACTTCTCAGTACATCACATCGTGGCATCAATATTTCTTATTACTGGTGATGTTAACGTTGATCACTTGGTTAAGGTGGTGTCTGTCAGATGCCTCCACTGTAAAGGTACTCTTTTTCCCTTTATAATTGATAAATATCTTGTAGAGAGATATCCTGTTCTCATACAGTTTTTGCCCACTAATTTTAGCATCCTTCAGCGACTTTTCCTGCAACGGTTATTACCGTGGTGTTTGCTTAATAATGATTTTCTATTTCCATCGTTTCTTCTATTTTGGTTAATTGGAATTCTAATGTAAGGAATAGCTATCTATTCTCTCTCATTTATTTAATGATTTATTTATATCACACCACCCCAGGTTTTGTGCTTTATAGAATGAGCTATATGGCAGAGTAATGAAAATACATTCTTCACCCAGAACTTTATAGCAAAAATTAAAAGTCGTTTATGTAAGAAACTCTGTTGATAAGTCAAAGTCCGAGAAATATCACTCACTGTTTTGGTTTCTTTCTTTGTTTTCTTTTTTTAGCTCAGAACAGAATGTGACAGATTCTCCCACAAGCAATAGTTTAGTAGTGCCTACTTGCATCAATTAATTTTAATGTAGTGAATGTATCTACAGTTAGTATTCATATAAGTGTTAAATATTTACATAAGAAAAATTTGTATTTTCAATTTTCTAGGTGCTGGAGCGATTCTGATTCCTCGTTTAGACATTGTGATTTCCTTCGTCGGAGCTGTGAGCAGCAGCACATTGGCCTTGATCCTACCGCCTCTGGTTGAAATTCTTACATTTTCTAAGGAGCACTACAGTATATGGATGATCCTGAAAAATATTTCTATCGCGTTCACTGGAGTTGTTGGTTTCTTGTTAGGTGCATATGTGACTGTTGAAGAAATTATTTATCCTACTGTCAAAGTTTTCGCTGGCACTCCACAAAGTTCCTCTTTAAATTTGAATTCGACATGCATTACATCTGGTTTGAAATAGTAGAAGCAGAATTATGAGTCTCAAGTCTGAAAATGATGAAAATAAGAACATTGCAACACATTGCCATACACTTAAAAACCATTTTCTTTCGGCACAACATTGATATTTTGGCAATAAATTATAATTCTTTACCAATACTGATAAACTATGACAGATTTGTGGTTTTACGTATTAGCAGCAATTTCAAAAATTTTAGTTCTGAAAATTAAAATGTTAAAAAAATTAAAGAATGAAAATGCTTCTGTTATTCTTCTCTCAATCAAATACTTTAACCAGGATTCTCTCTTTTACCTCCATGCTACTCTATTGCCACCCAGTTGAGGAGAGAACAGGGTTTCAACAATAAGAGAATAAAAGAAGTATAGGTGACTAAAATCTGACCATCCCAATGAATTTTAAAGTATACTTTGTATATAATGTAGAAATATCTCGATTATGTTTTTATTAGAGAGCCAAATACTTATGTTTTCCCCGTGGAAGTTTAGAAAACTCTCATTAGCCATAATGTAAGAATCAGAAAATCCCCCAAACCAGAATTATTTTTTCACTATTCTTTAATGGTAGCTGATCTTCATATTGAAAACCTAAAGGCACTGTGCAAGATCCTGACTTAGTGTTTCAACCAAATTTGAGAGACTTTAAAAGTTATCCAATACATGTTCCCTTGTTTTTTTTAACCTGAGGAAATGAATAGCCAGGATGGTTAAGTAACTTGATCAAGACCACTCAGCCTTGAGATGAAGAGAACCTGATCTTTTGATTCCCAGTCCAGGATTTTTTATCTTTCACTTCACATCCTAGAAAAAGAATCAATTATGTTGTTTAACTTTAGTATTAAGTCTGTTTAATTATATTTCAGTATTTTGTAAGTCATGATCTTTGACAAGTATATGTGACCTGAGCAGAAAGTCAGGGAACTCTAAAAAGCCTGCACTATGGCCATGTAAGCCTCAACATGGGAAAGAAGCAATGCTTTTTAAACAGAATAGAAATGCCTTGCTGGTTTAACTGCTGGATGGTAGAAGGTGCCCAGCTGTCCTGTGTGTGGATTCAGCTCTCCTTATTGTTTCTTTCTTTCTAGGTTTGTAGGCACTATCTTTCCTAATGGCAAAAAATAGAGATCTGACACAATACAGGACTTGTGTACTCTTTTCGGCCTCATGGCTTTCCTTATCATAGCCTTCCATTGATCTGAATGGGCAGAATAAGAGAAAGATTCAGGCCTAGGAAAAAATCAAGACAATAATAAACTCTCTGCTAGATACTGAGACACTCCAGGCTTCTTCCAGAGAAATACCTTTTATTCCTCCATATTCTTCAAGCCCAGTTATTAACCAAAACAAAGAATCTCAGTGGGCATGGAATATGAAAATGGTTAAGTTTAAAACTAAGAATCTTGATTTTTTTTTTTAATTCATACTTTAAAACTCATCGAACTTTTTAGTCAGGTTGGTGATACTCTAATTTGTAATACTGTAAGATATCACCAAGATCACAGTAGTGTATATATTCTATATTTTTATATGTAAATGTTAGCTCAAGTATTTTTTTGCTTACATCATTGAGTCATCAAGTATAATCCAAAGATATATCAGAAGCTTTATTTTGGTACAAATTCTTAAGAATCAAAACTTTTTAAAAAACACTTGCATTGAGAATCACCAATAATTGTGACACTTTTATGTCAAATCTGTTATGTTGAACCTTTAGTCACGGGAGAATGCGGAAGAAGTTATAGGCAAAGTAATTGTCATTGAAACTAATGTTATATAATCTTGAATCTAAGAGTAAATTAGGTGTTTTTTAACGTATAACTTGGTATAATATGACTTGAAAACTATTATTTAATAGAAAGCACTATTAGGTTTTTGTCAGCTGTCTTCAGATAGTATTTCTAGTCTATGTGTGATATTTTATTTTTATACTTTCGCCTTTGTTTATTTTCCTTATGGAATTTATCACATTTAATGAAATTTCAAGTAGCTGATAATAGTAATATACAAATTTTTAATTCAATGAACAAATGTTGAGTACATTATCAACCAGGCTTCCTTAAGCAATGAGTGCTGACTCGACATACAGTACTCAGTTCACTAAATTATCAGTACTTTAAATACAAGAGAAAAGTTGAAATGCAGAAAGGAAGAGGGGCCAAGAAGGGAGAGGGCAGTTTTAATTCTTAACAAGAAATACTATTTAGATGTATAAACGCACTCTTACTTAAGGATTTTTAATGATGTGTTTTATTTGCAAAAAATCAAGCAGTATTTTTCCTCTGAAAATTTAGTTTTAATGAGTCATAACATTTTCTAAGACGATTGGAGAAGATATTTTGATTAAGCCAGCTGTTGATTTTTCTTTGGGACCTGGAAAAATGAGAGTGATGGCACCTGTCAAATTCTGTATCCAGTATCTTTGGTCCATTACATTATTGCTTAAATGACTTCAGCATTTCATCTGCCACCACGGTAAAGCACCCTCTTCTCTGAAAGCTAATCAGGTGCCTACGAGCCTTTGCTGCTAGTGGAGTGGCGGGGGGGGAAAGGAAAGCTTTATTCACCTCTGATGACCTCTGAGCTAAGTCAGTCATCACTGTTCCCTTACAGCCAAAAGGCTTTCACCAGTTTCAGAGTCAACTTGTCAAAACAGTGGCTTTCAGACCTTTTTTATTTTGTATCAGAGTATTTTCTTGTCCCGCCATGGCCAGATTTCCCCACAACTGAAGTAAGACCTAGTTTTTTCTTAGTTAAAGACAAATTTGTGTGGTGTTACCAAACGAAAAAAAGCACTGTGTTAGCAAGTGCTACATTATGTTTTAATTCTGTCCTCTCTGGATTCTCCTCTATTAAAACAATTTCTGCCTTTTGCCTATGTAATGCAATTAACATTTTTGTAAGCATTTTATGCAACGTGCATGTTGTAAATGTCCAAACGTGGGGTGATTTCATTCACTGTTTTCATAGTAGTTACAGAAAAGCTCTCTAACTGTAAAGTACTGTACAAATATTAATTGACGTCCTACATTAGTGCCATGTCCAGCTGTGGACATTCTTACTGTAGCTTCCCCGTGGCATCTTCTGGGACTGACATGCCAGAGATGGCAGTACAGCAGCTTAGTACTGCATTTGTTTACTGAAAGTATGTACCCACTCCTTTCTTCATTTGAAAGGGAGAGGATACATAATAGAGCTAATGGAAATAACAAATAAAATTATGTAAGTGATACCAGTGGCTCAATGAATATGTTCTGTTGAGAAAATAATTTGGTAAAAATATAGACCATTGATACTATAAAATGAGTTTTTTAAAAATGAGTCTTTTAATCTTTTTGGCTCAACTAGCTCCCCTTCGTAAGAAAATTTGAGAGACTTTGATCTGAAAGTCATAACAAGATACTTCTTAATACTAAATGGCTGACTGTAATAGTTAACACTTTGGCAGTATGATTAACCATAATTAATCTTATTTATGCCACTAGTGCTCACTAGGCTAAACACCTTTCTGAAAGTGGTTGGTTTTGACCTAGGGGATAAGAAAACATGCTTTAGAAATGCTGTTTATTGCCCTATGATAAAATGAAGTGACAAATCACTCTCATTCTTAAAATTTTATATCAAGGTTACCTAGTTCTTATGTATACACATACGCACACTCCAGTAGTCTGTGGAGTTAGATACTAATTTTCCATTTAAATTGGATCCAGGAAGGTGATGTGTTGAAAGATTACTCTGAAGATTATTCCATTAGTTTTCTTGATGAGAAATAGGAAAATATGTGCTTATACCGTGAATAAATGAAGCTGTGGATTTTGGTTTTTCAAAATGATGTTTGTTTGAATGAAAACTAAATATCAGTGCACTTGAGTTAATTCTTTCTCTTTTAACTTATTTTTCTTTATAATATGAAAAAATGTCTTAAAGTACTGTAACTTCTGAATTTTCAATAAAATATTATTTTGCTTGCAAATACCTTTTAAAATAAATTTTTCTTTTATAAGGTTAAATGACATTGAAAAAGGTCATAAGCTGGAAAGGGCACTAGTATATTCTCATAATAACATTTTAATAAGTCTTTGCAGTTAATTCCTTGTCATGTGACCCTCAATCTTGGAAGCTGATATTATGCACCTCTGGGATTTAAGAGCAGAAGTTGACTAAAAATGAAATGTCGTACTCAAAACCATGACCAGGACTTCCTTCAGAGTGAATGCAGGGAGGGCAGTCTGCAGATGCCTCACCCATGAGGTCGTTTACCACTCTCTCAAGGTCAAGAATATGTACCAGTCCCACTAATACATTTTGCTTGCATTATGCCAACCCCAAATCAGAGACCATAAAGGTATTTATACTTTTACATAAATAATTCTGCTCTTTGAACTTAATAAAAAGACATACTATAGTTCATCAGAAGAGAAAGACCCTATACCTAAAGGTGCATTGGCAACATTATGTTTAATAGTGAAAAACTGAAAACAACCTAAATGTTCAACAATAAGGAAATCATAAATTCTGATATCTTAGCCTAGCATACAATGGGGATCATATTAATTATACTAATGTTATATTGAAGATTAGTAATTTGGTAAAGAATAAATACAATTAATCTTTAACTGCAGCTGTGTAAAAATATGCTTTTGGACCAAGAAAGGAGGATCGGCAGAAAGTGGAACCATAATGCTAGGAGAAAGAGATGGGTTTTACTGTTTTTAAGTGAGTAGTTAAAGGAAGGCTGTGAGAGAAAAATAAGATTTTGAGAGAGAAACAAGGAGTTTATAAAGCTTTAGTAGTAGTAGTACATGTTCTTGTCAAGCAACGGAAGGAACATAAAGACCAAAAAAAAAAAAACCAACAAAAAACAGCCAAACAAAAAAATACAGAGTGGGGATAGGGCTGGGTACATAACATACAGGCATAAATGCAATGAAATACCCTGTGGAATACTTGCTGGAGGAGAAAAATATGGCCACCTTATAAAATTAGTTTTTTTTTTTTAATGTAAAAAGTTTAGTGTTTGTTCTTAACAGATATGCACATTCTCTCAAAATTTTGCATATAGGTTTATGGGGTTCATATTTCAAGGGGTCCACAGACCCCAGGGGAAAGAATTCTTAGAAAATGTACATCAGTTTTTGAAGAACAGGTTTGGTTCAGAGTTTCCCTATGGAGACGGATTTGTTTGAAGGCTTAAATGGTATGAAGGTCTTTGATCATCACTGTCAACCTGGTGCCATGAAGCACAGGACCACCTGTACGAGATAATAGAATGCTTCTCAAATGAAAGTTAATACATTCATCTTGCCAAGGAATTAGGGAATAACTTCCCCATCCTCCATCCTGGATCTAGATCTGGGCTACAGGACGAGGGCTGGACACTGACCACCCAGCCTGCACTGAGTGGAGAGGAAAGGTATGCTGGGTGTGGGTCAAGGCTGAGCAGGTCTTCAGTAGAACAAGAAAGTGAACAAAAGATGGGCAGTGCAGAAGCAAGCGCCTTCAGATCATGGACCTACAGTGCCTTACATACTTTTGTAGCTCCAGTACCTAACAATACTCCACGAGGGCACAGACTAGGTGCTACAGACTCCCCTGCCATAAATCTTCTCTCCTTCCCCAACCTCAGCTGTGCAAATATCAAGGGCCTCACTCACTCCCTGCCTCAGCCTCCAAATTACACCAAATTGCCGGTTGCACCACAAACACACCACACACCATCTGGTTTTCATCTGCATGACTTCATCAGGTCTTCGTGCTGAAACTACTTCCTTCTACTCCCTCCCCCATTGTTTCCTGGCTAATCCTTGGTTATTGTTAAGATTCAGTTTAGGCATGTCTTCTACCAGGAAGCCTTCCCATCTATCCTCTCCCCCACCCAGAACGAGTTGTGTACTCCTTCCGTCACACTAGCAAATGACCTTGGGCTCATTAACCCACTTTCTACACTGTGATAATTCATTTTCTGTGTCCATCTCTATTAAATTGGGAGTTCTACAAGCATACTGTGTGTGTGTGTGGGTGTATGTGTGTGTGTGTGTGTATAGATACATATATTCATTTTTTGGTTCCCTCTCTGTCTGTCCTCCCCTAGAGAATATAAGTTCCATGAAGGAGGCAATTTTGTCATTTGTGTTCCCTACTGAATATCCAGTGCCTAGAAGAGTGTCAGTCACATTGGAGAAGCTCAAAAAATATTTGTGGGATGAATGAATGAAATGACAAAAATAACAAGGAAAAACCCATATTAGAGTTCTGGCACTTAATAAAATCTTCAGGTGCAGGGGCCAAGTCAAGCTTTTTGTACTGGCCCCTCCAACCCCGTGTCTATTTATTGAATGACTGTGGCCGATGACACTCTTTTCCCACTTTGTATGTGAGCTTAGCCAGCTACAGAACTATAAAGCACTCAAGTCTGAGTCTCTTATAGAAAATCCTATGAAATAGTCAAGCCTTAAAAACATATTCAGGAAATTCTGGGAATGGATGTGAAGTCTATAAGTAGGAAAAGATTGAAAATCCTTCTTCGCAAGCCTTTATGTCTTCATGTTTTATACAAGCAGATTGTTCTGTAGGAAAAAAAATGAGGTTACACTTTCTGCCTATTGTACAAAAGATTACATCTGACTTAGAATGCAAGTGGACAATTTCTGCCTAAAAAAGTATCTGTCTAAAATATAATATCTAGTACTGATATCTGAGGGTATTTTCCTGAATTTTTGATGCCTAATGGATCCTTGATGCTAAGACTCATACATTCAGTTTCTTGGAATCTTCTCACGCAGGAGAGTATTCTCTGGCGGTTCCGAGAAGCTACCTCTTGTCAAAGTGCATCACAGTATATGCCAGAGAGGGACCCCAGTGCAAATCAAGAATGAGAAGCTATCACTGTTGGGAAAAGTGATTGCCAAAGTGATCATTTTGTAGAAATACCTAAAAATGGAAAGTGAAATTAAGAAGAATATCAGAGAGGGCAGACAGCAGAAGGAAGAAGAACTACAATTCTTCAGGCTGTGGAAGGAAAACCACATTCACAGAAAGATACACAAAATGAAAAGGCAGAGGACTATGTACCAGATGAAGGAACAAGATAAAACCCAGAAAAGCAACTAAATGAAGTGCAGATAGGCAACCTTCCAGAAAAAGAATTCAGAATAACAATAGTGAAGATGATCCAGGACCTCAGAAAAAGAATGGAGGCAAAGGTAGAGAAGATGCAAGAAATGTTTAACAAAGACCTGGAAGAATTAAAGAAAAAACACCTAGAAGAATTAAAGAACAAACAAGCAGAGATGAACAATACAATAACTGAAATGGAAAATACACTAGAAGGAATCAATAGCAGAATAACTGAGGCAGAAGAACAGATAAGTGACCTGGAAGACAGAATGTTGGAATTCACTGCCATGGAACAGAATAAAGAAAAAGAAATGAAGACAGCTTAAGGGAATTCTGGGACAAGATTAAACGTACCAACATTCGCATTATAGGGGTCCCAGAAGGAGAAGAGAGAGAGAAAGGACCTGAGAAAATATTTGAAGAGATTATAGTCAAAAATTTCCCTAACATGGGAAAGGAAATAGCCACCAACATTCAGGAAGTGCAGAGAGTCCCAGGCAGGATAAACCCAAGGAGAAACATGCCAAGACACATAGCAATCAAATTGGCAAAACTTAAAGACAAAGAAAAATTTTTGAAACAACAAGGGAAAAATGACAAATAACATGCAAGGAATTCCCATAAGGTTAACAGCTGATTCCTCAGCAGAAACTCTACAAGCCAGAAGGGAGTGGCATGACATATTTGAAGTGATGAAAGGGAAGAACGTACAACCAAGGTTACTCTACCCGGCAAGGATCTAATTCAGATTCAACAGAGAAATCAAAAGCTTTACAGACAAGCAAAAGCTAAGAGAATTCAGCACCACCAAACCAGCTCTACAACAAATGCTAAAGAAACTTCTCTAAGTGGGAAACACAAGAGAAGAAAAGGACCTACAAAAACAAACACAAAACAATTAAGAAAATGGTCATAGGAACATACATATCAATAATTACCTTAAACGTGAATGGATTAAATGCTCCAACCAAAAGACACAAACTCACTGAATGGATACAAAAACAAGATCCATATATATGTTGTCTACAAGAGACCCACTTTAGACCTAGGGGCACATACAGACTGAAAGTGAGGTGATGGAAAAAGATATTCCATGCAAATGGAAATCAAAAGAAAGCTGGAGTAGCAATACTCATATCAGATAAAATAGACTTTAAAATAAAGACTGTTATAAGAGACAAGGAAGGACACTACATAATGATCAAGGGATCAATCCAAGAAGAAGATAAAACAATTATAAATATATATGCACCCAACATAGGAGGACCTCAATACATAAGGCAACTACTAAGAGCTATAAAAGAGGAAATCGACAGTAACACAATAATAGTGGAGAATTTTAACAACTCACTTACACTAATGGACAGGTCATCCAGACAGAAAATTAATAAGGAAACACAAGCCTTAAATGCCACAATAGACCAGATAGATTTAACTGATATTTATAGGACATTCCATCCAAAAACAGCAGGTTACCCTTTCTTCTCAAATGAACACAGAACATTCTCCAGGATAGTTCACATCTTGTGTCACAAATCAAGCCTCTGTAAAGTTAAGAAAATTGAAATCACACCAAGCATCTTTTCCGACCACAACACTATGAGATTAGAAATGAATTACAGGGAAAAAAAATGTAAAAAACACAAACACATGATGGCTAAACAATACGTTACTAAATAACCTAGAGATCACTGAAGAACTCAAACAGGAAATCAAAAAGTACCTAGAGACAAATGACAATGAAAACACGATGATCCAAAACCTATGGGATGCAGCAAAAGCAGTTCTAAGAGGGAAGTTTATAGCAATATAAGCCTAACTCAAGAAACAAGAAAAATATCAAATAAACAATCTAACCTTAGACTTAAAGGACTAGAGAAAGAAGAACAAACAAAACCCAGTGCTAGTAGAAGGAAAGAAATCATGAAGATCAGAGCAGAAATAAATGAAATAGAAACAAAGAAAACAATAGCAAAGATCAATAAAACTAAAACTGGTTCTTTGAGAAGATAAACAAAATTAATAAACCTTTAGCCAGGCTCATCAAGAAAAAGAGGGAGAGGACTCAAATCAATAAACTTAGAAATGAAAAAGGAGTAGTGACAACAGACACCACAGAAATACAAAGCATCCTAAGAGACTACTACAAGCAACTCTATGCCACTAAAATGGACAACCTGTAAGAAATGGACAAATTCTTAGAAAGGTATAACCTTCCAAGACTGAACCAGGAAGAAACAGAAAATGTGAACAGACCAATCACAAGTAATGAAATTGAAACTGTGTTTAAAAATCTTCCAACCAACAAACAAATGGGACCTAATAAAACTTGAAAGCTTTTGCATAGCAAAGGAAATGATAAACAAGACGAAAATACAACCCTCAGAATGGGAGAAAATATTTGCAAATGAATCATCGGACAAAGGATTAATCTCCAAAATATATAAACTCATGCAGCCCAGTATTTAAAAAACAAGCCACCCAATTTAAAAATGGGCAGAAGACCTAAATAGACATTTCTCTAAAGAAGGTATACAGATTGCCAACAAACACATGAAAGGATGTTCAACATCACTAATCATTAGAGAAACGCAAATCAAAACTACCATGAGGTATCACCTTGCACCTGTCAGAATGGCCATCATCAAAAAGTCTACAAATAATAAATGCTGGAGAGGGTGTGGAGAAAAGGGAACCCTCTTGCACTGTTGGTGGGAATGTAAATTGATACAGCCACTATGGTGAACAGTATGGAGGTTCCTTAAAGGACTATAAATAGAACTACCATATGATCCAGCAATCTCACTACTGGGCATATACCCAGAGAAAACCAGAATTCAAAAAGACACATGTGGAGCTTCCCTGGTGACGCAGTGGTTGAGAGTCCACCTGCCAATGCAGGGGACACGGGTTCGTGCCCCGGTCCGGGAAGATCACACATGCCGCGGAGAGGCTGAGCCCATGAGCCATGGCTGCTGAGCCTGCGCGTCCGGAGCCTGTGCTCCGCAACGGGAGAGGCCACAACAGTGAGAGACCCGCGTACTGAAAAAAAAAAAAAAAAAAGCTACAACAATATGTTGTACAACATGGGGAATGTAGCCAATATTTTATAATAACTATAAATAGAGTATAACCTTTAAAAATTGTGAATCACTGTATTGTACACGTGTAACATATAATATTGCACGTCAACTATATGTCAATAAAAAAAATTTAAAAGACCACTGCCGCAATTGCATAATATCAGTGGCAGAAGATGCTCATTAAATGAGCATGCCTTCAATGGTTCACTTTTCAACCACTGCAGTATAGTATGTATATGAAGGAAGTGTTTGATGACTTAGGGTTATTGTAAAGCAGAAAACCCATACCGCAGGAGAAGAGATGTTTTAATTAAAAGTTTATTTTGGAGCTATTATACAGACTGGTGATGTGTTGTGCTCAATTCTGACAAAGGCCCAGATTCTTACAAGATTAGAAAAGTAGCCCCTAAATGCAAATCCATGTACTGCTTGGTTTTACAGAGATTAATTAGCAGTCTCTGGTAATAGTGCCTCCTGATTGCAACTTTATGTTTAATGAAGTAATAGTGAAAATTATAACTGCCATCAACTTGCAGCTATTGCGTGTACACCTTTTCAGGACTTTCTGCCAAGAAATGGTCAGTGACTATAAAACAGTGCTTTTCCTGACTGAGGAATGCTGGTTGGCAGAGAGAAATGTGCTTCTAGGAGCTGTGAGATCAGGGATGGGGACATTCCTTCATGACATTAATAATGTCAATAAAGACCATTTCTATCATTTCAAATGCACGGTGCATCTCAGTGATGTCTTCAATTATCTTGACAATCCTGAACTCATCACTGCAAAGATGAACTATTGCCAATTTTTCATGGTGAGGATGTGTCAGGATTAAAACAAAACAAGACATGAAGATACGGGTTGTCAATAAACAATTCTGTCCTTCCCCCATCAAGTTATCTTTCTAAATTCTAGCTGTCCCGTAAATCTACTTCTGGATTATCTTCTATGTTTCTGCTTAATTTTGTGATCTGAGAGACATAGGAAGCAACAGAAGGACTTACTATTCTGGGCTGATTTCTGATTAACCCCAAATGTATAATTAAGTGGAAGCAGTGAGAACACATAGGTCAGTAATTTCTTCAAAGAAGACAGTTCAAACCCCACTTCTTTAATGAAAGTTTTCCTCAGCATCACAGCCTGGGATGTTCTCTCCTAGATTGGAGTGCCCGCATTTGTGGCAAAGAGTTTTGGGCAACGATTTAGTATTTAAAAATTAATCTTCTATCTACCTGTGCCTTGTTTCTTCAATAAATATTTCAGTTCATTGAAAAAAAACAAGACAAAACAAGCTAGGGTACAAATGCCTCAGTCACTAGGAATTTGACTCATTCCCAATATTTGGTGATTTTCTTTCCCATTAGAGAAAACAAAACAACGAAACCGTGGGTATGTTTAAAAGCCACATCAAGATGCAGCAATACAATATAAACAAGTGCTTGACAGAGACAATGCAACCAGAGTAGATTAAGAATTTGTTTGTCGCTACCCCAAATAAACTGTCAGCTTTCGATTTGATTGTGGACTTAGAGTTTTCAAGGCACTACTCATTAAATCTCTCCATTAATTCTGGGTCCATGTTTGACTTGAATATCCAGATTTATCAGATGGCGCCATCAAACATTTACATCCCCAATCACCTATAATTGTCATTTTAATCCTCTAATTTACCAGCGGTAAAAGAGGCAGGAAAGAAACATAATGCACGTAGAGTAGAACCTAATGCTTGAATTATTGAGCTCAAAGTGAAAAAGGTTAGCAATGAGATCATCCCTCTTCCACTGACATGAAATAATTAATCTTACCATTAGTATTATGTTCCATTTTTATAATTTAAATACTTATCATGTCTCTTTCTAGTCAATTAAAATTAATGGTCCACGAGCACACTGAGTAAACCATTCGGTGGTTTGGGGATAACAAAAATTTGAGAAATGCTGGTGAGAGATTGTTGGTGGAAGGAATGGCTAAGGGAATTGGCTAGGCTACAGAAGACCTGACAGTAATGAAAGAGCGCCCCCAGGTGGTGTTTCCTGGTTGTGGACATGGGAAATTGGGAATCAGTGCTGAAAACGGGTGCAAATGTCGGCATTTGCCGTTGGTGACGACAATGAATATGGGGATGACTGAATCTTTTGAGACTTAAAATATAAGTGATGGAAATGATCACATTTTTGTAAAATAAATTGCATCATTAGTCACCATTTTTCAATAAAAATTGAGACGCTGACAGAATGACAATAGATCAGAAACCCTTTAAATCTGCCAAACGATGCAAACAATTTTTCCTCTGACAAGAAGATTCACTTGCCAAAATTTCAAAATGCAATATTGCTTTTTGTACGGTATTCGGGGCATCTTCTCTCAACGATTACCGTGAAAAAGCTCATTGGGCTTTGGGAAAAAAGAAACAGGTGAAAGAACAAATATTTTTGGTATCCACATATTTTGTTAGTCTTAGGTCTAGAGATATTGTCACAGCAAGAAAGAGAGAAACTCCCTAGATACTAAATCTCATAATATTATCACCCTTCAATTCAACCTCATTTTCAAAATTGATTAACTCAATGAAATTGCATCATGATGGGTATAGCTGGTAGGAAAAAATTGTTCTAATGGTATGTTAGTCAGGACAAGTAATATAGCTGCTCTAACAAATCACCCCTGTAGTCTTAGGCAGAGGGAAAATGTGCTCCTAGGAGCTGTAAACATTATAAAATTACTACTTCTTACTCATTATAAAATTTTACTTCTTGCTCATATCACAATGTGCTGTACGTTGGACCCGCCTCTCCCATGTGGGGATACAGTGATAATAAGTTCTTTGCATCTTGTGTCACTGCCACATTAAACTCATGGCCTCCAAGGTCACCAAGGAAGAGAAAGAGAAAGCATGGACAACCTTTAGTGGAGCTTTGTGGCCAGACCTAGAAGAGGGGTACATCGCTTCTACCCACGTCCTATTGCCTAGAACCTCATCACATGGCCTGTGTTACTAATTCAAAGAGGGACTAAGAGAGTCTTTCTGTCTGCCCAGGAAGAGGGAATGGGGTTGGCAATCATGTAGTAAGTCTCAGCTAGAGATGGTAATAAAAATACTATTTTACACCAAAAAACAATTATACTATTAAGATCCAAAAATCACGTAAATTTTTAAAATAAAGCACAATAATTTAAAGAAATTTTGAGCTTAAGGGTTTCGATGGAGTTAAACTATGGACCCCTGAGAAAACACATTCGCACACTGATGTTTGAAGAGATATCTCAGTAACGAAGTTTGAGAAGTTGCTAGCAATGTCCTCAGGCTTAGCAAGCCACATGTTTTCATCTTCATCTTGGTGATCAATCAGCATCAGAGAGTCAGGATCAGGTACATGATCTGTACACTTAGCACAAAGCTTCCTCTCACACATTCCCTCCCATCATTCCATTAATGGACAAAACCGACTCGTGAAAGATGGAAACAGCTGAGGTGCTGATCTTATTAACACTGTGATCTGAACAAAGAGACCTCAACATGGGAACCTAAAAGGAGGAGGTGATTGAAGATTAATTGCTGTTATAAAAGGGGTGGAGGAATCCAGTCTGTTCAGACTTTTAACAATTTAAAAAAAGGAGAGGAGAAACTTCACAGTGGAGAGGAATATGGAATGATGTTTCACACGTGCTTCCCTCCTGAAATTTGTATGTAATTTTTCTCTTCAAAATAATGGCTAGAACTGCACAAGAATCAAACAAGGAATGCAGCCACTGAACCAAATTTAAAAGTCCCTTCTGAACACTGCAAGGTGTCAATAAACATTTGATGAATTAAGGAACAGAGGTAAAGAACTGGATTGCAGTACTGACAGCTCCTGAGTATAGCACCCGGTCATTTTTCATTAAAAAGGTAAAGTCAATCATTAAACTTGCTGTTTTGAGAATTAATTGCCTGGAATTTCAATAGCATTAAACATGTAATCATTACATGACTTCAAGTAGTTACTGTAAGTTTCATGTTGTTACTTAAAAAGCATAATTTAATACAGTTAGAATAAATACATCTGGAGATAACAGGTAAACATGAAAGTAACCAAACCTTTACAATGAGTGCAGACCCTACCAAATCACAGATTAACCCTATGTGGTTTGCAAATATTTTCTCCCAGAGTGTAGGTTGCCCTTTCATCCTTTTCACAGGGTATTTTGCAAAGCAAAGATTTTAATTTTGATAAAGCCCAATTTATAAAGTTTTCATTTTTTAGCTCATGCTTTTGGTTTCAAGTCTAAGAACTCTTCGCCTAGACCTAGATCCTAAGGATTTTCTCTTACTTTCAAAACAAGTTTTACATTTTTACCTTTTAAGTCCATGATCCATTTTGAGTGAATTTTTGTTTAAGGTATGACGCTTAGGTCAAGATTCATTTTCCCCTGTCGATGTCCAATTGCTCCAGCACCATGCAATAAAAAGGCTATTGTTCCTCCATTGAATTGTTTTTACACCTTTGTTAAAAATCATTTGGGGTTGTTTGTGGGTCTATTTCTGGGTTTTTTATTCTGTTCCACTAATCTATGAATTTATTCCTCCACCAACATCACACTGTCCTGATTATTGTAGCTATAGAATAAGTCTTGATGTTTGGTAGACTTTATTCTTCATTTTCAAAATTGTTTTAGCTCTTCTAGTTCCTTTGCTTTTCCACATAAATTTTAGGATAATCTTGCCTGTATCCACTAAAAACCTTTTAGTAGGTTTTTTTTTAGCATAGTTATTTGCTTACAACTTTAAAAACAACAAATGTGAGAAGTCATTGTGTAATCATTTTATGTTCACATCAATTGTGTTCCCTTCTTTCTGGAGGATTCCAGCTTCAGCCTGAGGTCTTCAAGCCTGGTAGTTGTCCATCTATGTGGGAGCACAGAATGGCTCCCATCAGAAAGAGATGGAGGTCCTCATGCTCCCTTTCCACCAGCTTCTCACCCCCAAGAATCTGCCTCACTTGGCATCCTGAGTATAGTGCTGTCTAACCCCTTGGTTTGGCATCTTGCTCCTTACTTCTAACCTGCTGCTTTGTGTCTCTATTAGACTCCGTTAATGGAAGTCCAATGCAGAGAATAAAATAACCTAGGAATTATTTCAGCTATTTCTGATAGTCGCTTTGCCAGTGGTAGCTGAGAGTTGCCACCCAAGCACTTCATCTAAAGATTTTTCACAATAGGGCTCAGCAAGGCTTAGGGGCACTTGACTTCATAAATGGCACTTAGACCATTTATGTAAGAGACTTGAGCATCCCCAGATTTTGGTATTGGGGTTGGGGGAGACCTGGAACAAATCCCCCATGGATAAGGAGGGACAACTCTATGTATTATATTTTATCACTTCTTTGTGGAGGACAATGACACTGAACAGTTAAGGGATCAAATTAATTATCATCCTCTGACATTATTCAGCTTTAATGTTAATGGCTCTTGGCATTTTTCAAAAGTCAGACAATGAAGTAGTAACTTCTTTATGTGATTATACGAATGCTGCCAGGTAGTTTTACTCTCCTTAAAAATGTAAGGAGAATAAAAAAAGGAGACAAAGTCAAATTAGAGCAGGTCAGATGTGAAAAAGAAGTTCCCAAAAGTGTGATAAGCATGGAAATGTTTTACTGAAAGATGGAGTATGTTATCTTGAGATGTCTGCAAAAGGTTTAAAGATTTCAGCTTGGAGCAAGAGGAATTGATTAAATTAATTCAGAAAGTCTTTACAGTCTTTAAAGTCTTTTCATTATTAAGGAAATTCTGAACCAAAATTCAGATCCTTGAAAACATGTCTAAAACCTCTTTGGTTATAATAAGGCAAGACCAAACAATCTCAAATCTCTCTGAATTTGAGGATTATTCAGACAATTAAGATTTTGGTATGAATTTAGTAAATTAATTTGGATTAATGTTACAATTAAGATTTTATTACCGATTAAGACCTCCAAAGAAAAGTTGGCTTTGCAATGAGAATTGCAATGTTACTTCAACATGGCTGAAATATTTTGGACACACACACTCATATACCATACATAAGTGTGTTGTAGATAAATGTGTGTATACTCCTATGTCATTAAAATTCTTCTAAAGTATTTATATAATCAAATGAAAACTTCTAAAAAATATATTTTTTATTTCAGTTACATGTTTAGAGATATAAAAGCAAAACATCTGACACCCAAATGTTGTAAATTTAAAAAAAAAATTGAAAGCTGTGCTATAAACAACACATTATAACTGCTGAAATCCCAGCACTATGGATTTAACTGAATTCAGTTTCATGAACATTGAGGGAGCATCTTCTAAGTATTGGTCTCTATGTTGAGTACAAGATTTTCATCTCATGATGGCGGACTCAGCACATGTTGGGCTGTCCTCTGTCATCAGACCCCTCTGAAATAACAGCGAAGAGATACAAAGGGAATAAAGGCATTATAGCAAAGAGAATTGCAGGAGAGTTGTCAACAAATGAAGGAGACTTGAACTCCAGGACCTTGATTCAGACATGTAAGCTCCTCCATCCATTAAACCAGGGGTCCCCAATCCCCAGGCGGAGGACCTGTTAGGAAATGGGCCGCACAGCAAGAGGTGAGCGGCGGGCAAGTGAGCTAAGCTTCATCTCCCGCTCCCCATTGCTCCCCGTCACTGGCATTATTGACTGAACCATCCCCCCCCCAACCCCGTCCGTGGAAAAATTGTCTTCCATGAAACAAGTCCCTGGTGCCAAAAAGGTTGGGGACCGCTGCATTAAACCATTGAAGTCTCTGTGGCTGACTCTGGGCTCTTTCTTCGGTCTTGAAGCTGCGCAAGGACAGGCCTTGTAGGCCTACGGGGTGTAGGGGGGAAATGAACAAGGCGGGTGAGGTGGTGCTAGTTGGCACTCTTGATCCCTCGTTCCTTGCCCCCATCAAGGAAGCCCAGGCGGAGCAGAACTTATACCCTCACTCCAGGGCAATGAGACTGTGAGTAAATGCTCCCGTTTCACCAGGATGTATCAATGGGGTCAAACTGGGAGCTGAACTTCCACTCTCACCTAGACCAGTACCCTACACCTAAATTGAGTGACTGCCTGCAAAAATGAAGAGAAATAGGATCCAGGACTGATCTTGGGTGGCCTTGGCCTGCAGCAGCTTGAAGCAAGATTTCAGTTCTGCAACCAGAGATTGAAATCAGGCCAAGGCAATAAGAGTGCTGAATCCTAGCCACTAGACCAGTGGCCAGTGACAAGGCCCAGGTCTGTTGGCTTTGTAGAAATGAATTCCCACAAAGAGACAAAGTGAAAGTAGTGAAACAAGTAAAGTGCTTATTAGGAGGAAAAATGCTACGTGTGGATAGACACATGGGTGGGCTCAGAGAGAGTCATGCCGTTGTGGTAGTTTGAATCACTTCTGTGAGACATTTCTTCCAGGTTTCCTTTGGCCAATCATCTTGCTTTGCCTGGTTCTGAGTCCGTATTTGGTTTAGCTCAGGGTCCTCCCATGTGTGCATGCGCATCTCTTAGCCAAGAAGGATTCTAGCAAGGAGGTCTATGGGTAGGTTGACATGACTAACTGTGGGGTGGTGCCCCCTCCCTTTTGACCTCCGAGGGGCCTTTCTGCACATGTGTAGTCGGAAAGGCCTCCTTGACTTCGAGAATGAGGAATATCTCTTATCTAGGCAGGGCACAGCTCCTTGCTCCTGCTAATATCTTCATCTTGGAGAATCTGTGCACAGGGGACAAACTCCAGCTGCTCAGCCTGGGGCCCGTCTATCTCCTGCCTCAGGATCTCACAACATAATACCCAAACTGTGGGGTACAACCAAAAAAATCACTTATAACAAGAATCATCTCAACGTGAATGAGAAAACACAATCCATGGACGCTGCAATGACAGAGATGTTGGCATTAGCTAGCGAGGATTTTAGAGCAGCATAAAATGAGCAATTAAGACCATGTTTGAAATAAAAGATAAAATAGAAAGTCTCAGCAAATAAATGATATATATGAGGAGAACAAAGTAGAAGTTTTAGAATGGAAAAAATACAATATTAGACATTTTAAAAAGTCCTCCATAAACTGACATAAAAAATGAGTCCTCACTGGATGGACTCAATAACAGAAAGAATGTGACAGAGGAAAGAATCAGTAAACATAAAGATATGAAAACAGAAATGACCCAATCTGAACAACAGAGAGAAAATGGGTAGAAAATAAATGAAGAGAATCCCAGGGACCTGTGAAACTATAACAATAGATCTAACATTTGTATAATCAGAGACCCAGAAGGAGCAGAGGAAGAGTGGGACTCAAGAGTATTTGAAGGAGATAATAATAATTTAGACCTTTTTGAGCAAGAGATTCCTCTTTTATTTTTTATTGTATTTAAAAATTTTGGAGCTTCCCTGGTGGTGCAGTGGTTGAGAGTCCACCTACCGATGCAGGGGACACGGGTTCGTGCCCCGGTCTGGGAAGATCCCACATGCCGTGGAGCGGCTGGGCCAGTGAGCCATGACCGCTGAGCCTGCACGTCTGGAGCCTGTGCTCCGCAACGGGAGAGGCCACAACAGTGAGAGGCCCGCGTACTGCAAAATTTAAAAAAAAAATTTATTTTATATTGGAGTATAGTAGATTTATAATGATGTGTTAGTTTCAGGTGTACAGCAAAGTGATTCAGTTATACACGCGCATATGCCTATTCTTTTTCAGATTCCTTTCTCGCATAGGTTACTATAGATTACTGAGTAGAGCTAAAACAGCAAGACATTTCAGAGGCCTCCCCATGGTAGTTTCCATGCTTTTTATATGCATCCATAGGAAAAATACAAATAGCAAAAAACTACAATGAATTTAGTGGTGCTTTTAAGTAAATCTGTATTGTGTTATCACAATTACCTTGGACATTAGCAAGCACGGGTGTATGTGTGAAATATTTCCTCAGCCGTCCAAACAAGACTTGGTGTACACCATCGTTTGCAGATCCCATGCATAACTCTGACTTCTAAGGATGGTCACTGGTTCATCCACTTGTTCATTCATTCAACAAATACTTACTGTTCCCTTAGCCTGGCCCACATACTGGGAAGTGTAGTGTTACAGAGAGATCTCTGCACCGGACACTGCTGTTTCGCAGCCGACCCATCGTTTTCTGCTGCTGTAGGAAATGTCTCCTCTTGGCACTGGCCAGCATCAGCTTATCAGTGTGTAGCTTGTAAATCTGATGAAGACCTCGCTGGTCTTTTTCGGTTTTGTTTTCTGAAGTTCTAAAAATCTTCTTTGTGTTAGAAAGCCATTTTGGTATTTGCTATTTAATGTTCTGTAAACAATCTTTCCTTGTAGTTGGGTTTTGGTTTTGGTTTTGGTTGTCACAGTGTCCTGTACTTATTCAACTCTTCACCAAAAGCCCAGTCTCATTCTGGTTGGATCTTTCTGTTATGGAACTACCTTCTAGTTCCCCATGACAACTGCTGCCTGCTTTGTCTGTTACCATCACTGTTGAAACCACTGTCAATAGGTTTGGTCATGACCATGTGCATTACTGCCAAATGAATTGGAAATTTGGGTGAAGGGAACTTGTTTCTACTTGGATTGAATTTTAGGCCCAGCAAATATTTTGTGACCATCTTGCTGTGTTGACCAAGATGGCAAAAGGTCACACTTCTATTCCTCATCTTACTAATTACTGAAATAACAATTCGGTACAATTACTAATTAACTAAAAGTCTGTGAAAATTAAATGTGACGTCAAAGGATAATTTTCAAAAATTGATAAGAAATCATGAACAAAGATTTTATTCAACTTATTATATGCATGAATTATAATGCAGTAAAGAAATGTTGAAATAAATTTACAAAAACTATTCTATGCATAGGGCAATAGTCAATTTTATCCCAGCAGGGCACATCTAATTTACATTTCCATAGACAAAAATTGTTTGCATTGCTGTCAGTTTGCAACAAATTAACTTCTATCTCCACAGAGTTGTAAAATAGCCTAGTCAAAGTCACCTGGTGATGGAATTAAATATCAATAATTCCCCGGGGCCTTCAGCCTTTTATTGAAAGGATATCCAGTAACCTCTCGCCCATTTCAAAGTCTTAAATTTTTCTCTATAGTGATAAAAGCTAGAGTTTGCCTTAGCACAGTTACCGAAGGCAGAATAAAAAACATATTTGCTAAAACTACAGAGGAAGAAATTACATCTCTTTTATGTCTTGTGCTTAGTTTTTTTTAACAGATAAAAAGAACAAAGCAAGCATAAATATTAATAATTATGGTGAAGACATTGTAAAGACTAACTTCACTTTAGTTATCCAAAATACAAATAAAAAATGCAATAACTATTAACTAAATGCAAAATAGAAACTCATGGTAAATGTGTGTTTTGCTTATGCACAAAGGGCATACACCCTATCAAATGAAAATAGAGATTTGTGTTTTTTTAAGATGTGGAATTATTCCAATTAATTCTTTTCCTTTTAATGAAAAAACATGCACCCCCATGTTAGTAAGTCAGCTGGGAACATGGGCTCTTCTTGCTTAATGTAAATAGCCTAAATGTGACATTCAAAGTGACCTCAGGTGGCCTCAGCCTGCAGTGGCTTGAAGCAGGATTTCGGTTTCCAGCTGGAGACTGAAGTCAGGCCGCGGCAGTGAGAGTGCTGAATCCTAGCCACTGGATCACCAGGGACCAGTGGCAGTGACAAGGCCCTGGCCTGTCAGCTGTGTAGAAATGAATTTCCACATAGAGATGGAAAGTAGTGAAACAGATAAAGTGTTTATTAGGAGGAAAAAGGGTACTTGTAGATAGATCCACGGGCGGGCTCAGAGAGAGAGCTGTGCCCTCGTGGTAGTTTGAATCACTTCTATAGGACATTTCTTCTGGGTTTCCGTTGGCCCATCGTCTTGCTTTGCCTGGTTCTGAGGCCGTATTTGGTTTAGCTCAGGGTCCTCCCATGTGTGCGTGCACATTTCTTAGCCGAGATGGATACTAGCGAAGAGGTCTATGGGTAGGTTGGCATCACTTACTGTGGGGTGGTGTTCCCTCCCTTTTTGACCACCAAGGAGGCTTTCTGCACATGTGTAGTTGGGAAGGTCTCCTTGACTTCGAGAATGAGGAATATGTGGTCTTTTATCTCTTATGTGGGCAGGGCCAAGCCTCCTCTCTTGCTCCTGCTATCTTAGAGTATCTGTCTACAGGGGACAAACTTCGGCTGTTCAGAATGGGGCCCATCTATTTCCTGCCTCAAGAGGAGTCTGAGAAGCAATTTCCTTAAACTATGGGCATTTGGTTGACTTATTTGATTTAAGATTAATTTATTCTTTTGTCTACAAGTTCAGTGCATTTTAATTTTCAAACAGTAGTTTGTTCAGCAAGCATTGATTATATATCTTTACTAAGTGCCTAAAGCCATACGAACTAGTTTTGTCTTCTAGCATTCAATATTATAAAAAATGTTACTATCAAATCAAATTGTAATCAACCATAAGTGGAAGGCTAAGATCAAAGCAAAATTTTTGAACTCAACTGGTAGGAAAGCAAAGTGGGTAAGACAGCACTGGAAAATGCTCACTTCTTTGACTTGGATTTCCAAAAGACATTAAGAGCTAAGCAGTATGTTTCTCCTGCAGCTCGCCCCCACAACCCCATACAAATTCACAGACCTCACAGAATTCTTTGTAGAGTTCAGACAAAAAGGATGCTCATTCACTTTTCCACAATTGTACCAAAACAGAATTCCACACCTTGTCATGTTAATTTCCACTATCGGAATCCCACCCCTATCTCCTCCTTCCATACTGGACTGAGTTCTTTCTAGGGCAAGATTTGTGTCTTGTACTTAGGTAGGCACCATACACATGTTCTTAGCGCCTAGAGTGCCTAGCGTATAGTAGGCATTTTTTTTGAGTAAAAAGTTTGTTAACAGGTTAAAAGAAAGAACAAGTTGATAAAAAATGAACAATTAGAGATTTTTCTGAGTTATCAAACATCCTCTATAAAAATTCAAACTTCTCCTAAAGGATTACGGGATCACCAATAAATGACACCTCGCTGATTACTTTCTGATACCCAGCTGTAAACAAAAAGGTGTTGGAAGTTCTGATGAAAGAGCCTGGGGAAGGATGGAGATGTTGCTTCTGAGCTTGGGGCAGGAAGGAAAAGACAGTGCCAGGAATTGGGAGAGACAGCGAGAGATGGGAGAGGTTTGAGAAATAATCTCCTTTCCTTCATAGCTCTGCGCCTTACCTACTTGCCTGGGAACTGCTAGGGAACCATTTCTTTTTATAGAGACCTGTGCACAGCAGTAATAAAAGTTGATTGGGTTGATGAATGCTCACCATCACACATCAACCCCATCATCCCACCTTGGAGGGCCAAGGAGGCCAGTGCAAAAACCAGGGTTCTTATAGCCTGGGTGAGGAATGGATTCTCCGGACCCTTCTTCCTATGATTTCTGTTTCCTGGGTAAGGGAATGTCATCCACTGGGAAGAGCAGGGATCAGCCCTGCAGGAAAGGGCCCCTTTTTCTATGAGGAGAACTGAACTAGATTGCCAACTTGCATCTCACAGGCAGCCTTGCTTCTAACATCACTGAAGGCACGGTGACACCACATGGGAACTCCCTCAAGTTCCCTCTCCTCCTTTCCTAACACCTCTCACAGCAGCACCACCTGCATTTCTTTCTCTCTTGGGTGGGCAGGTAGAGTTATAGACATGAAAAATGCTGAATCTCACAAACAAGATGTCCTCTAGTAGGTGGATAAATAGACTGGTACATCCAAACAATGGAATATTATTCAGTGCTAGAAAGAAATGAGCTCTCAGGCCATGAAAAGACATAGAGGAATTTTAAATGCATATTACTAAGTGAAATAAACCAATCTGTAAAGGCTACATACTGTCTGATTCCAACTGTATGACATTCTGTAAAAGGCAAAACTATGGAGCAGATATCCTAGTTAATGTTTTTAGCGCTGTAAGCAGTTTGGGGCAGGAAAGAGCTCTTTGCAAGAAAGAGTTCTCTACAGGAGGCCCCTTTTGTCTTGTCACTAAACTTAAACCAGACACCCCCATGCTCTATTAGGAAGTTTTCTAATGATTACTGCTGAAGGATGTCTTGCAATCATAAGAACCACGAGGGCCGGTCCAGTGGTAAAATTGGTTTGGAAAGGGGAGAAGTCTGTGGGGACCTCACTAGGGCCCAGGTGGGTGCCCCAGGCATTTCTAGCTGATAATGTTACTATCCATGGGCTGAGACCAGCACAAAGCATTCGGGGCACCATGCACACACACTAACAATGTTGGAATGGCCACTTCTCATTACGCACTAGAATACTGGCTAGAACATTCACCTGTCTTGAGTGGCACATAATAGAAAATGCAATCCAAACTGGGATAAATGAGAAAGAAGATTTGTTGGTCTGTGTGCCTTGAAAATCCAGCAGAAGAGCAGGCATTAGCCTTTCTGATCCAGCAGTTTAACAATGTCATTGCCAAGGGTGCAGTTTGCTCGCACGTCTTCCGCTCTGCCACCCAGAATGTTAGTTCCATTTACAAGCACATCCCAGTAAGTTGGAAGCTGCCTGACTTCCAAATGAAGACTTGCAGGAGAAAAGGTACATCTTCTGCCCCAGCATGCCAGGTGGAATCCTGATTGGACTAGATTAGATCATGTGCCAAGTCTCAAGAAGATGAGCATGGAGAAGACGGTCTCATGGTCACAAGTGCTGCTCAGCCCTCAGTATCAGGGCTCACTGCAGGCTGGAGGGGAGGCTAGTCTCCCCAAGTACAGGGTCTGCAAGGGGCAGAGATGGAAACCTGAGTACTGTAAGCAAGAGGGGAGGGGTGACCAGTGCTGAGTAGACCCCCATAAATGTCCACTAAGTCGCCCGAGGACACTGTATGGGAACCGTGAGTTTAAGTGCGATCAATCACTGGGAGTGATTGAATGAAACCAGGAGTAGAAATAGAATAATGCTGGCTGTGAATTTTGTGAGCATTTCTTTTTTAAAAAATTTTTAATTGAAATATAGTTTCAGGGGTACAGCAAAATGATCCAGTTATATATATATAACTGAATATGTGTGCATATATATATATATATATAAATTTTCAGATTCTTTTCCATTATAGGCTATTACAAGATACTGTGTATAGTTCCCTGGGCTAATCAATAGGTCCTTGTCGGTCTTGTTGGTTGTCTACTTTACATATAGTAATGTGTATATTTTAATCCCAAACTTCTAATTTATCCCTCCCCACCCTTTCCCCTTTTGTAACCATAAGTCTGTTTTCTATGTCTGTGAGTCTATTTCTGTTTTGTAAATAAGTTCATTTGTATGATTTTTTTTTTTAGATTCCACATATAAGTGACATTATATTTTATTTGTCTTTCTCCATCTGACTTATTTCACTTAATATGAAAAATTTTAGGTACATCCATGTTGCTGCAAATGGCATTATTTCATTCTTTTTTATGATGGAGTAGTATTCTATTTTATATATATACTACATCTTCTTTACCCATTCCTCTGTTGATGGACATTTAGTCTGCTTCCATGTCTTGGCTATTGTAAATAGTGTTGCTATTGGAGTGCATGTATCTTTTTGAATTATAATTTCTACAATATATGCTCAGGAGTGTGATCACTGGATCAGGAAAAAGGTATTCTACGCAAATAGAAGTCAAAAGAAAGCTGGAGTGAGCATTTCTTTCTAGAGTTAAGGGCAGTCACTAAGTGTGAAGGCCTGTTTGTTTTCAGAGCAAGAAATCCTTATTTTGGGGAGTTAGATCTGAAATTGTGCCCAGGCTGAGTATGAGCTCTTCCTTTGGCTGAGTAGTTTTCTCCTGGGCTTTAAGTAACTTGGCTGAGAGCGAGGACAAACAAAATCACTGGGCTTCCTGGAGGTCAGCACAGCCTGTGATGCTGTCTGTGTTGGCTGATTGGCATTCTCAGCACACAGAGAAAATAACAACTTGAGTTTCTGCTTTTTTGTAGCAAGGAAGCTCATAGGAGATCTCAGAAGTCAAAAAAAAAAAAGAGCTTAAGCCAAGTGTCTGGCAATACTCTGACCTGGGAAAGGAAGCCCAGACCATGGGGAAAGTGTCGCTTACAGAGGCTTCACCTCTATTGGCCTGGCACACACCTCTCTGCTTTGGGCCACTTTGTGCCCTGAGAAGGATTTGACATATCATGAGTCCTGGGTTTCTTCATTGCCCTTCAACAATATTTAAGGAGGAGCTGGAGAGTAGGGATGATAATGAACATGATGGAAAGGAGAGGAAAGAATGGCTGGAGAGCGTGGGGGCATGTGCATATGTGTGTATGAGATGTGACTGGACCAGCAGAGGTGGATTGGTCCTTGGGGGCTACCTCTAGACACAACCCAGAAAGTTCCCTGACTCTGTGTGTCCTCTTAGTTTTCTTCTGTCTGTCTGAAGAATCTGGTCTGTAGGTCTGAGTCGCCTGGACATTAAATTGCTAGAAGGGTGAGCAGGAACGGAGCAGATAGAGCAAACCACACAGTACCCACATGGCACCCACATGGACACAGTGCCATTGCACAAAGCCAGGGAGGGGCGCGCCTTTCAGACCCAGCCAGAAAGATGAACCATGCTGCTACCAGCCATGAACTCCCACCAATACAAGGAGGAGGTTCAGTCAGGACTCAGGTGACAAAGAACAGAAACTCTCTAAGTTAGTGCAGATAAAGGGGAACTTTCTGGACCCCAGGGTAGCATGTACGACCGTGCCTAATGGGGTCTGGGAGGTTGCTGGGCAGCTGCCCTCTCCACCTCATTTTTCTTGACCACATAGTCCTTAACTTGGGTTCTTTCCACGCTTCTGCTCTGGTCTCCTCTCAGCAAACAGCTTTCTCTACCTTCCCATAAGTTCAACTTGCACGTGGCTTGTTGTACCATGGTGCTGATTGATCCCAGCTTGACAAGACTTTATAGCTCCGATACTCAGAACCTGTGACCACCCTTCCTGTGCCAGTTAGTTAGTTAGTTAGTGAGAGCCAGCAACTCTGTGGTCAGGGTGGAGTCCCTTGGCATAAATGTGGCCACTTAGGCTCCTTCCCTCAGTATGGGCTGTGGGGATGAGGTGGTCATGCATATTGGGGGCATGTTTATATTAAAAACTAATTTCTTATTTACCAGAAATTCAAATTTAACTGGGTGACCTGTATTTTTATTTGCTAAATCTGGCAACCTTATAGGGGGCACTCTGAGGGAGTCTACCATAAGGGCCAAGGAAACGATAATCTTTCAAGAGCACCTTTTTGTCTTTCAGTCAAAATATCAGCTTTGCTGTTTGTAACAAGTTTGAATCACGTAATTTTCTGAATGAAAGTTATGAAATGGGAATAATTATCTTATTAAATAAAAATAAATAGATAAGATAATTATTTACATTGTTCTGAAATAAAATATGAAATAGAATAAAAAATAAAGCTAATGTGAGTGGGTGGCAGATTTGATCCTATGTGTTCCAGGGGCCGGACTGAAGAATCACCAGGTAAAGTAAGTTAGGCTTCTAACAAACTGTGGAGACTCAGTAATTTTTGGTTCCATTGGAGCTTTCACCTTTCCCCTGCTTTAATCCACTCTTTTATAATGAACAATTCTCACGACTGTCCCATGAACATCCAGAGTTTCTTCTGGGGGCTTCTAATCAGTAACTTGAGAAATACTAATTAGTTGTAAAATACATTTAATAATAAATGTATCTATGGAATGATGGCAACCCTGTTTATTTTTTTAGTATGTGTAAGAATGACAAAGAAAATGCAAGAATTGTTAAGGTAATGGGATGGTGAGGGGTTTCTTTTCTTTACAATGTCATTTACAGTCGAGGTGCTGAGGTAAGGAATACAACTTTATTTGGAAAGCCGGCAGACCGAGAAGATGGCAGACTAGGGTCCTCCAAAAGCCATCTTATTGGGTCTGGATGCCAATTTCTTTTATAGAACAGAGAGAGGGAGGAGGTGAGGAAGTAAAGTAAAAAGGCCATTTATCTTGCAAAACATCTCCTTGCAAGGCCTGCACAGGGGAGGGGATGTGTTAATTTCTTCTTTTCTGCAGCCATTCACACACAGGTGGGCACAGTCAGATTGTCACCCTGTGAGCTGAACAAAGGCACTTTGGTTTAACATTCAGGCAGAGGGGCAAGGTTCTCTGAGGCAGGCCATTATGTCTGATTATAACAAAAGCAATGAAAAGCAAAGGTTAAAGTCAAAGAAACAGATCCAACATGGAGTCAAAATTGGCTCTTCCCTGTTACAACTGGATTAAAATGATAAACGACCACTCTACCCAGTGGAGGAGTAAATTCTTTCTAGAGGAAGGTTACCTCTTCTGGAGCTTAAACATGGTTTTGTACACGATGCCTGGCAATAAATAAACATTATTAGGCATGCCAAAGACAGGACACTATGACTAAAACCATGAGAAAAATAGTTATAGAAGACCCACAGGTGATCCAAAGATTAGAGTTAGCTGACAAGGATTTAAAAAGAAACATGATTAATATATTTTTTTAATAGAGGAGGAAATAGGTAAAATAGATGCAAAGATGTAAACTTTCATTAGAGTTTGGAATATAAAATAATTAAATTAATTCTAGAACTGAAAAAATATTATAAAAGAACTAAATAAGCATTTGAACTTTAAAATACAATAACAAAATTTAATAATTCAGGGGTTGTGTTTGACAACAGATTAGACACAGCTGAATAGAAAACTGAAGAACAGGAAGTTAGGTCAGAAGAAATTATACAGAATGAAACATGGGGAAAGAAGAGGATGAAAAATACAAAAAGAGGGTATGAGACATAAAGGAGGTAGTGAAAAGGTATACTATATGCTTAAATGGATTTCCAGAAGGAAATGAGAGAAATAAAAGGACAGACACCATGTGTGAGGTGATAATGGCTGAGAATTTCCCAAACATATGAATGATCTTCAATTCACAGATAAAAGAAAAAGTTCTGCAAACCCCAAGTACGATAAGTAAAAACAAATCCACACCTAGACACCTCAAAATAAAACTGGTGAAAATCAAAGACAAAAAGAAAATTAAAAAAGTAGGCAGAAAAGATTACCTTCATTGAGGAACTATTACACTGATAGTTGACTTCTCAACAAAATCAAAGTATAGAATTTTGTAGAAAGAGAATAGCTATAAGTCTAAAATCCGATACCTAGCAAAAAGTTCCTTCAAGAATGAAGGTGCAATAAAGGCATTTCAGATATGCAAAACTGAAAGAATTAATTACTTAGCAGGCTCTGAAGGCAGAAAGGATATTATTCCTGAATGAAATTTACAAATATTGGAATAAATAATGAACAATGGAAGAAGGCAAACATATCAGCAAATTTAAATGAATATTGTTTCTATAAGCTAAAAATAATAATAAATTGTGACTTAGCCGTATGTTAGAAAGAGAGGGACACAGAAAGGGAAAGGAAACAGAAAGAGAACAAAGAAAAAAGTAAGAGAGAGAGACGGAGGTAAGGGGGAATTTAAATATATAACAGCATATACATCAGCAAAAGTGTAAAAATTGGGAGAGGGTGAATAAAGTTAAATTATTTGAAGCTCCTTGCTTTATTGGGGAAGTGAGGGGAAGTAAAAAATAAATATTTGTTTTCAACAATTCTAGAATTAGTATTATAGTTCCTAAGAGACTAGTAACAGAACATATTACTTCTACATGAGCATAAGAAAACAAAAGGAATCATCAAAAAGAATCCAAAAATAGGCTAGAAAAGAAAGGAAAAGGAACATAGAATAGGCAAGACAAATAGAAAGTACATACAAATGTATGTACAAATATATAACAGATAGATATAAATTCAAATACATCAGTAAGTACATTTAATGTAAATAGCTTTATATCATAAAAAGGTAAAATAATTCAGACATTAAAAACAAACAAAATCTAAACACAAGCTGCTTATAAGTGACATGGCTTAAATAAATAGATACAGACCTTTGACTGCAAAAGGACAGAAAAAAATGCAACTACACCAATATCAGACAAGATAGGTTTTAAGTCTGAAAGCATTACTAGAGATGAGAGATGCTTCATAATTATAGAAGGTTCAATTCAACAGAATAATATAACAATTCTGAGTTTGTACGAATGAAATAACATGGACTTAAGATATATAAAGCAAACACTGACAGAACGACAAGGAGAAATCAACAAATTAACAATTATAATGGGAGATTTAACATCTCTCTCTCAGTAACAGAATAAAGACACTAAATCATTAAAGCTATAGAAGATTTGAACATGATAAACTTGATTTAATGGACATATCTAGAACATTGCACATGACAGCCACAAATAGACCTCCTAGTGGGTCATAAAGCAAGGTGTGAAACAAACTTCAAAAAGTGGAAATCATACATTATATTTTCTGTCTACAATACAATTAAGTTAGGAATTAATAATAAAATATAACTAGAAAACCCTCTTATGTTCAGAAATGAATAAATATATTTCTAAATTTTTAAGAAGATGTCAAGTGGTAAGTTAGAAATGTAGTAGCTTGGACTATAGCTCAAAGCAACGCTTAAAGAGAAATATTTGTTCTTAAATGCATATATTTGAAAAGAAGTAAAGCTTAAGATTAATGAGTTCAGGATTCATCTAAAAATTTGAAAAACACCTGCAAATTAAATCTAAAGAAAGTAGAAAAAAAGAAATAATGACAAGAACAGAAATTAATGAAATAGAACCAAAGTGGACTAGATCAGCAAAGCCAACATGGTTTACAACAGCCCAGGGGAAAGGAATTAAAATTTACTGCATGCCTGTTCTGTGCCTTACAGTCTGCTAGGGCCCTTAAAAAATGTTATTTAATTCCTTTTAATAGCTTTATTGAGATATAATTTACATACTATAAAGTTAATCTATTTAAAGCATACAGTTCAGTGGGTTTAGTACATTCACAGGTGGTGCAACCATAATTACAATCTAATTGTAGAACATTTTGGTCCCCACACAAAGAATCCCCACACTCCCAGGCAGTGACTCCCCATTCCTTTCCAGTCTCCCCTCCCCTTTCAAGCCCCTAGCAACCACTATTCTACTTTCTCTCTCTAAGTTTGCTTTTTTCTGACATTTCATATAAATGACCTCTTACAATATACTGTCTTTCATGACTAGCTTCTTTCACGTAGCATAATGTTTTCAAGATTCATTCATGCTGTGGTATGCATTAGTACTTCATTCCTTTTTAGAGGTGAATAATATTCCCTTATACGAATAACCACATTTTGTTTATCCATTCATCAGTTGAATGACACTTAGCTTGCTCCCACTTTTTGGCTATTATAAATAATGTTGCTGTGAACATTTATGTACCAGATTTTGTGGATGCATGTTGGATTTCTTGAGTTGCAGGAGT
Organism: Delphinapterus leucas; assembly: GCF_059928025.1. Taxonomy (NCBI): domain Eukaryota; kingdom Metazoa; phylum Chordata; class Mammalia; order Artiodactyla; family Monodontidae; genus Delphinapterus; species Delphinapterus leucas. The sequence goes on along the minus strand of NC_143135.1, from coordinate 68,799,863 downwards.
TCTTTTTGTATCCTGGATATAAGTTCCTCATTAGATACATGATTTGCAAACTTTGTTCCCATTCTGTGGGTTGCCTTCTCACTTTCTTGACAGTACTATTTGCAAAACAAAAGTTTTAAATTTTGATAGAGTCTTAACAGTTTGGTAGTTTTAGCAGTTACATTTAGGTTTATGATCCATTTTTTGTTTATTTTTGTGTATAATTTAATGTTTACAACAGCTCTGTAAGATGAGTGCTATTCTATTCATTTTATGTGAAAAATAACTGTGACTCAGAGTCTAAAGTAGCTCCCCAAGATGAAACCAGCATGCACTGAAACAGGGACTCAGACTCAAATTTCAAATCAAATCCAGATACAAAGTTCATGATACCAAAAAGTCTGACTGGCATTTCTAGTATAAGAAATCTCAGTCATTTTTGAAGTTGGCACTTTATTCAAGGGTATACTCATTTCATAAAATGCTGTTTCATTTAGTGTTTAAATTGAAAAAAAATTAAAGCAGTTTGGCAAACATCTTCTGGGGCTGAAGTTCATTAAAAGGACATGTACTATAAGATGGAAATACATACCAGAAGACCAACTAGACTCTCCAGAGCATGGTTAATGAGTCTCCTAAACCACATCCCATTACATCTTATTTCTTAATTAAATGCTACATAAACTATTAAAATGCACCATTTCTACTGTATAGCTAGCAATAGCACTACTATCAAAGGAAAACTATTAAAATGCACCATTTCTACTGTATAGCTAGCAATAGCACTACTATCAAAGGACAGTAAAGAGGTGTCTTAAACCAGCTGCTTCATGGCATCAAATAGCTGATGTTTTCTTTGGGTGAAGAAAACTCAGATGATGCATAAATGAAAAATAGTTACCAGGAGAAAGAAGAAAAATAAGTCAGGAAGGAGGGAGCCATCACTTATTTTTGAAGGCAAAGTATCTAAACAATGTTTGTTTATGAAACTGTCAGCCTAAAATGAGTCTAATGAGCTGGCCATTTAGGAATATGTTTTGCTGGAAAGTTTCAAAGCCTTGTACAAAGTGCAGAGAGAGAAAGAAGAGAAGAAGAGGGAGAGACAGAGAGATACACACAAGTGATGAATGCTTTCTTCTGTATAGAAAATCTGATGTAAACACTTGCTCCCTGATTTGGAGGTGGCCTAGAACTCAACTCTCCTATGGAGCTCCCAAGAGACAAATTAAAGTACTTGAAACTACTTCACTGGAAGAAGAGATTGGCAGCAATGGAAAAAGTGAGCCATGCAGGATGTGCTGACATTACAAGTGTATTAGCAAGAACTTTAAGGAGAATTGTGCTTTTGGTTTACTGTCTTAGTCCATTTGGGCTGCTCTAACAAAATACCATAGACTCGGTGTCTTAAACAATAAACATTTACTTCTCACAGTCCTGAAGGCTGTGAAGTCCAAGATCAAGGCACTAGCAGCACTGATTCCTGGTGAGAGCTCTCTTCCTGGTTTGCAGAATGGATATCTTCTTGCTGTATCCCTATGTGGACAAGAGAGAAATTATCTTTCTGCAGTCTCTTTTTAAAAGAGCACTAATCTCATTCATAAGGACTCCATCCTCTTGACCTATCACCTCCAAAGGCCCGGTCTCCAAATACCATCACACTGGAAATTAGGGCTTCAACATAAGAATTTGGGGGAGACACATTCGATCTATAGCACTTACTAATACATGAACCGCATACTATAAGTAGAAATGTAAGACAAATTACCAAGAAGAATTTAGTGAGCTATCTACAAGTACCCTAGAGCATAGGCAGTCAAGAAGTGTGTTGTTGTTTTAGTAACAAACATCCTGATTTTCGAATAAAATCTTCTAATCAGTCTCAGAGCTCCCAGTATGTGAAATAAATAAATACAGAGCCTGTCTTCTCTTAGTGGAGGAAATAGCCCAGAACCCCAAATGGTTCTCTCCTCCACTTTCATCTAAGATACCTTTTGTAAAACATCGGGAAAACTACAGCTGCTCCAGCGCAATAAATTTTCTTTATTTTTTTACAGCATTAAAAATATTTTAAATGAAACGGTGGAAATAATAGATGGCAGGTATTTTGTTTTTAAGACTTTAAGATTTGTCTTGGCAAAAACAAAGCAAAAAAACTGGCAACTATACATCAGCAACTCAAATTTTAAAAAAAAAGCAATTAAACTGTTATGCATTGAGTTGTGTCCTAGCAAAAAGATGTTGAAGTCTTAACCTCCAGTACCTCAGTATGTGACTTTATTTGGAATTCGGGCTTTTACATAGGTTTCATTTCAAACTAAATTTCATTTCAAACTAAAATGAAATTATTAGGGTGGGCACTAATCCAATATAACTGTGTCCTTATTAAAAAAAGAAAAAGGGAAATTTGGCCACAGAGCCATACATGTGTAGAAGGAAGATGATGTAAAGACACAGGAAGAAGACCATCTACAAGGCAGGGAAGCTGGGAGAAAGGCACAGAGCAGACCCTTCCCTCACAGCTCTCAGAAGGAACCAGCATGCTGAAACCTCGATTTCAGACTTCTAACCTCCAGAACTGTGAGGCAATAAACGTCTGCTGTTTAAGTAAGTCACCTAGTTTCTGGCACTTCACTATGGCAGCCTAGGCAGCTAATGCACAAACAAAACTTGAAATCTCAGAGTCTGGGGAACACTGGATAAGCAGACTGAAAAGAAAAATAAGACACTGTCTTTTCCCAGAGGAGGAAGGCAATCAACCTCAAGGGAGTCCCTCCCATGTCCCAGGCACTGGGAAAGGTTTGATTGTACTCATTATCACATCTAAATTCTCATAGCAGCATTAAGACATTGGTTATTAATCCAGTTCTATGGATGAGGAAATTGAAACTCAGAGAGAATAATCTGATCTTGTCCAAGATCATACTACCCATAAGTGGTGAGGCTGAGTCCAAAAACATGATAGGTAATATTACTGAATATTTCCTATGTCTAGGAGCTATTATAAGGGATTTACAAGTATTAAATCATTCAATTTTCATAACAACCCTGTGAAGCAACAATACAATTATCTTCAAGGAATTTTCCACATAGATATCTTGTAATTCTTTCTTATATTAATTCCTCTAAAATATAGTTTTGTTGCAGTTATAAATTTTTCAGTTGTTTATTGATAGTAGAAATAAGTGTTATTAATTGTTGTGAGTTATAGAACACCATGGTTAGTGTCTAGGCTCTAGATCCACACCATCTGCAGTTTCACCTCTTGCTCTGTGACATTGGGCAAGGTATTTAATCTCAGCTTTGTGCCTTTGTTACTTTATCTGTATAATGGGGATAATAATAACATAGAGCTGTGCGAATTAAATGAATTAACATATTTAAATTATAAAACTGGTTTATAATAAGTATTATCTCTCAACATCATTATTTATTGTTATTATCCCATTTTATCTGTAAAATGTAGTTTTTGCCTGTTTGGCCAGAAAAATAGGTTTTCAAGTCAGGCTGACCTGGGTTTGAAATGCAATTCTGTCATCTACTAGCTGTGTGACTTTCACAAAGTTCTTCTCCAGAAGATGGGGAAAAGACAGTCTCTCTAATAAGTGGTGCTGGGAAAAGTGGACAGCTACATGTAAAAGAATGAAATTAGAACATTTTCTGATATCATATACAAAAATAAACTCAAAATGGATTAAAGACCTTAATGTAAGACTGGAAAGCATAAAACTCCTAGAAGAAAACATAGGCAGTACACTCTTTGACATAGCCCTTAGGGATATTTTTCTGGATCTGTCTCCTCAGGCAAGGGAAACAAAAGCAAAAACAAGCAAGTGGGACTTAATTAAACTTAACAAATTTTGCACAGGGAAGGAAACCATGAACAAAATGAAAAAACCTACTGAATAGGAGAAAATATTTGCAAATGATATGTCTGATAAGGGGTTAATATCCAAAATATATAAACAGCTCATACAACTCAATATTTAAAAAGTCTGATTAAAAAATGGGTAGAGTAACTGAATATACATTTTTCCAAAGAAGACATACAGATGGACAACAGGCACTTGAAAAGATGCTCAGCGTCACTAATCATCAGGGAAATGTAAATCCAAACCACAGTGAGATATCACCTCACACCTGTCAGAATGGCTATTGTCAAAAAGACAACAAATAACAAATGTTGGCGAGGACGCGGAGAAAAGGGAACCCTAGTCAGTGCTGGTAGGATTGTAAATTGGTGCGGTCTCTGTGGAAAACAGTATGGTGTGGTTCCTCAAAAAACTAAAAATAGAACTATCATATTATCCAGCAATTCCACTCCTGGGTATATACCCCCAAAAAACAAAACCACTAATTCGGAAAGATTATGCACCCAAATGTTCACAGCAGCATAATTTATAGGGCTCCCCTGGTGGCGCAGTGGTTGAGAGTCCGCCTGCCGATGCAGGGGACGCGGGTTCGTGCCCCGGTCCGGAAAGATCCCATATGCCGCGGAGAGGCTGGGCCCGTGAGCCATGGCCGCTGAGCCTGCACGTCTGGAGCCTGTGCTCCGCAACGGGACAGGCCACAACAGTGAGAGGCCCGCGTACCGCAAAAACAAAAAAAAACAAAACAGGTGGGTTTCTGTATTTAGGTCATATTATATACATTTCTGTGGAAATTTCGGTAAGACATCCTCATCATCAAATTGTCTGGCAGGTTATTACATAAGTGTATATGTTGTTTCGAATTTCAACCTGATGGTGGAAATTCCTCTACTAAACTCCTCATTTCTGGGAAAATAGTATTTGCAATATAATCATTTCTTATTAAGCATTATCAATATTACTAAAGGGGCTCAAGTAAGAACAATGAAGAAAACTTTCTCTGTTTCTCACTGAGATTGACAATGTCCTTTCAGACAAAGGGATACACGTTGCTTATTAAACTTTTATGTTTTCCTTGTCCTTTTGCACTCTCATTTTTAAGTTCTTTTCTCCCTTTACCATTGTTTTTCTCTTTCCATATACACCTGTCTTCATAACAAGAGGGGAAGATTAGCCATTAGAGTCCAGATACCCCTCACATTGTTGGATTTATCTTACAGTTTATGTCAAGGGAGAGGTAGAAGGTCGACCTTCTTCTTCTTCCAGCATTTTCTTTCTGTGTGCATAATTGTAGTGTTTTTATGTAATAGAGATGACAAGACCCCTTTGTAGTTTGAACTCATGCTCTTCCCCCAATCACAGGTAAGACAAAGAGTACCACTGAATGGATAACAATGAGTATCATATCATTAGTACTTAGCTACCTCATTACTCTGTTTTAAATAGCCTGTAATTACTTTCAGCTGCTACTAATGAGCTTCAATTGTGCGGAAAACACATCCTTAAGTAAACATATGGAAAACTACATTTGCTCACCTTTTCAAGTCAGTGGAGAGAGTATATTGGCAGGCTTATTGGCAGTAAAAGTCAGGATGATTTCTTTTCTGTGGACAATCATGTTGAACTTTCATCAGATTGACCATCTTCACTCCACATTTTGGCTTTTATTTTTCCATGAGATTTTTCTATTCAGGGATCAATCTCTGTGAAGCATCTGTTTAATTTCATTCAGTTCACTAAAATCTGGAGAAGTTTCAGCTGAAGGAATAATTTTTTTTCCCTGGTGAGCATCTTCAGCTCACATGTTCAGAATGATTAGTGTAGACTCTTAACAACCTTGGTAAAGCATATAAAGAATTATGAATAGTGTTTACTCTCCCAAAAGCACCCTCCTTCATTCCATTCCTCAGGAATTCACTGAGCATTTACTATACGTGTTTTTTGTTTGTTTGTTTTGTTTTTTGTTTTTTTGCGGTTCACAGGCCTCTCACTGCTGTGGCCTCTCCCGTTGCGGAGCACAGGCTCTGGACGCGCAGGCTCAGCGGCCATGGCTCACAGGCCCAGCCGCTCCGCGGCATGTGGAATCTTCCCGGACCAGGGCACGAACCCGTGTCCCCTGCATCGGCAGGCGGACTCTCAACCACTGCGCCACCTGGGAAGCCCTATACGTGTTTTTGCATCACTGGGCTGCTGAAAAAATTTCACTGGTGTTCTATTGCTTACAGAATAAAATCCAAGCCCCTTAGCCTAGTATTGTGGATGCTGCTAGGATGATTCCACTCCCCATCTTCCCCCAATTCCTACCAACACACACACACACGCACACACACACACACACACACACACACACTCACACCCCAACACACATACATGGCCCTCCAAACATGAATACTATTCCTACTTTCGGACCTTTGCTTATGCTCTGGCTACTGCCTAGAGTCCTCCTCTCATCCCTATAGATACAGATCCTCACCATCCTTCAACGATATCTATTAAAAGGAAGCTATAGTATGCTGGTAAACATTTCACAATCAGCTCTCCAGAAAACAAAACAAAACAAAAAACCCCACCCAACCTAACAAACAAAAAACCAAAAGCATTTACTGATTTCCATAGAGTAAATATTTCCACTCTCGCCAATTTCAATCTACCGATGTGATGTCACTGAATGCAGAGTTGGGAAGAGATGAGCAGAAGCACATCTTTATAAAGTATTTGTATCATCAGATACAATAAAATAAAATAATCTGAAACATACAGATAATAATAAAAGTAAAATAATTAAGAAGTAAAGAGTTGAGGGGCTTCCCTGGTGGCGCAGTGGTTGAGAGTCCGCCTGCTGATGTAGGGGACATGGGTTCGTGCCCCGGTCTGGGAAGATCCCACATGCCGCGGAGCGGCTGGGCCCGTGAGCCATGGCCGCTGAGCCTGTGCGTCCGGAGCCTGTGCTCCACAACGGGAGAGGCCACAACAGTGAGAGGCCCGTGTACTGCAAAAAACAAACAAACAAACAAACAAAAAAAAACAAAGAAAAAAAAAGAAGTAAGGAGTTGAGTATCACTTTTATTTGTAATATATTTAATTGTAACTTTAACTTAATTTTTAATAATGGCTGTATTTAACAACTGAAAACTTGACACTTGTCTCTTGCGAGCTGGCTAAAGCCAGCTCCAGCACACCCCTGCATGGACCCTACCATACCTCTCAAGCCCACAGATATCTCTCTCTGTACACATGTGCCATCTGTATAACTATTTTCATAATTTATTCAAGCAATCATTTATTGAATGGCTACTATGAACCAGACATTCTAGTTCAGGAACTCAGGCAAAAGGCAGATAAAGCAATAAAAACACAATTTCAGCTGTAATCAGCTCCACCAAGAGGACAGTGACTGGGGCGCGAGGTGCCATTTATAGGGAAGAGAGAGACAGGCGGATGAGCGGAAGTGGGGAGCTGAGGCAGAGGAGTAGGGCTTGGTGTTAGAATACATTAGGTTTCAGATGACTTTAGACACCCAAGGAGGAGATGCAATTGGACAATTTCTATGTAGATTCTACAGCTCAGAGTGGAACCAAGGCTGAGGGTACAGTTAAGGGTATCATAAGCATAAATGGTATTTAAAGTCACAGGAGGTGATGAAATCATACACAGAGTAAAGATGGAGAAGAAAAAAAAAGACAGAACCCTGATACGCCAACATTTGGAAACCAGGTGTTATAGGATGAACTTTGTCCCCCTAGAATTCTTATGTTGAAGTCGTAATCCTCAGTACCTCAGAGCGTGACTGTATTTCTGTTCGTGCAAGTTCGTGTGCCCGATGCACAGTGAGGCCAAACGAACCAAAACGTCGGAGTTTGGAGCAGAGGAAGGTTTGTTGCAGGGCCCTGCGAGGGAGGAGGCGGGCGGCTCATGCCCTAAAAGGCCCAAGCTCCCCGAAGGGTTTCGGCAAAGCATCTTTAAAAGCCAGGTGATGGAGGGAGGTCCCAAGGTATGTGATCAGCTCATACACAGTTCTCTGATTGGCTGATGGTAAGGGAACAGTGTGGTGTCGCAGTGTTAACATTATCAGTACTTAAGCTCTAGGAGGCCTGGACCTATGTGCTCATGGCCAAGTAGTAAACGCCTTCTATTTGGTGGGGGGTTTTCACATCTGTAAAAGAACTCAGGAAACATGCATCAAATACTGTTATCTTGGTACTTCAGAGAGGAGTTAAAGCAGTGGATATGGGGGAAGGCCTGTCCCAGAAAGGCCCCCTAGGGTCCTGCTCGGTTACATTTGGAGACAGGGTCTTTAAAGAGGTAATTAAATTAAAATGAGACCACGTGGGTGGGTCCTAATCCAATGGGCCTGTGTCCTTATAAGAAGAGACTTTAAGACACAGACAAGTAGAGAGGGAAACCACGAGAAGACCCAGGGAGAAGATGGCCACCTACAGGCTAAGGAGAGGGGCCTCAGAAGTAACTGATCTTCTTGACACCTTTATCTCAGACTTCTACCCTCCAGACTTGTGAGGAAGTAAATTTATGTTGTTTAAATCACCCAGTTTGTGGTACTTTGTTATGGCAGCCCTAGTAAACTAATACACCAGGCAAAGAAATGAAATATATTTTGCCTTCCATCCACTTTTCAAATAGGTATTTCTTCTTTCCTCAGCTAAACTATAAGCTCCTTGAAGACAGGAACCTTGTATCCGCCCAGTGTCTATCACACAGTAGTGGCTCTTATCATTCTTGCCCGTGTGAGGGTTTAATTGGGTCCAACGGCAGCAAAAGAGTGGCTGGAGCCCTTTATAGACAGCAGAAAAACTTCTGAGAACATCAAGATCTTTCTTTGTTCCATGCAAAACAGCTCTCAGACATTCACATCATCCCCTGCCAGTGAGCTTGTGTTATAGGAATACTGGGATGTCTTATATGTGCACTGAATTTCTTTCACACATCATCTTTCCCCCCAGTCACCACCTGCAAGATAGGCAAAGTGTGTATTTTTACCACCATTCTACAGCAGAGAAAGCAGGCCCAGAGAGGGGCAGAGACTAGCTTAAGGCAGGTCTGGGGCAAGGTCAGGGATTTAATTCAGGTTTCCTATATCCCTGCCTGATCAGAGTCCTAAGGAGTTCTTGGTAAAAAAGGCTGATCCCTCAAGGGAACTCCAGGATCCAAGAAAGTATCACATTAAAAATGTCTTCAAGAGTATAGGACAAAGAATTCCCCAGAGAACGAATAGCATATAAACCAAGGAAGGAAGAAACAATCTTTGTACCAAAGTCAGAAGTAAACAAGTTTGTATTATGCGTTATTCAGAAAAGACATTCCCTGTCATGACCCAGAGTGTCATTTCACTTTACTAGGCTGGGAATTGATCATTTTAATAATAGACTCAGGGGTTCCAGAGGCAGGAATACTTCCTGCATTTGTAAGTACAACCTAATTTCCTTTCTTTTAGAAATGACCAAAATGCAGGCTTTGGGTACCAACAAGGAAATTAATATAATTTGCTCATAGTACGTTTCTCCAAGGACAAACCTAGAATACATATTCTGACACTCCTTCTAACTCATAGTCTCTCCAGACTCTTCAAAGACTGGAGGCAGACTGATCTGTAGCACAATTATCTAGCATAAGTTGCTTTTTCATCTTTGTCTCTGCACAGGATGTAATCCTTACACAGCTGAAAAGCTTGCAAGTGCATATTTGCCCTGCCAACAAGTCCTCCAAGTGTCAGTGGTCCATTTCACAGGAAAGAACACCTAGCTACCTGCAAGCCACAGTTGGAAATTTTCTGCACATAAAACTGGTTGGACCATTCTAGAAAGAACTGACTGGTGCATTTACCTTTTTGCTTAGTGTTGTTTTTATTTTTATTTATTTATTAAAAAGCCACATTAAGTTTAGTTTCATTTACTTGCAGCCAGATGCATCCCAAGAACAAACATAATTTGTACATGTCTTCAGTCTTTTAGTCTATTACTTATGTCTGTAACATGCTATTTTTTTCCATATTTTCCATTTTGTATTGTGATAAAATAGACATAACGTAAAATTTACTATCTTAATCATTTTTAAGTGTACAGTTCGGTGGTATTAAGTACATTCAAATTGTTGTGCAGCCATCACCACCCATTTATATACATTGTGTATGTTTATATTATTTCTAAAAATCATCAAATCAATCTCTCAATCAGAAAGTCACATCTGTGATCCACATAACAATCTATATACATCACAGACACGAGAAGGCAGGAAGAAGAAGCTGTCAGAGGGGAGCTGTTGGATGGGGAGAAAGTGGACTAGTGAAGGAATTGGAGTTCCCTGGGAGGCCTAGGAGTGTTTTGAGGAGGGAGGTAAAAAGAGAATGAGAAGGTTATAAATTGTGTTCAGTTAGGAAGAGAATGTAGTTTGAGACAACACAGAGGGAAGATTTCAGGAGAAAGTGGAGGTGTGGCCTGAGAAGAAGTAGAAATAGAGCAGAGGTGAAAAGTCATGGAACTGAGGAAGTCAGGCAGCAAGTTGACAAGATAGAAAAATGCTGACCTGTCTGCTTTGGGTGAGTCATGGAGATGCGCCACCCCTCCCAACCTTGTAGAGAAGCCCTTCCTAGGGTCCAGACTCAAAGCTCTATCAACGGGCCAGTTGCATCCATTCACTTGTGATTAAAGGGCCAGTTGCATCCATTGGCTTGTAGCCTTAAATCAGCAAACAATGCTCAGATTGCTAGTCCCACCAACTGGTACCTCAGCTGTCCTTTTGGCTGAGCTCTGCTGTGAGTCGCCAGGAAGATGCAAGGTCTGGTGGAATCTTGATAAAAATGGCTCAAAGCTGTAAAGAATTCATGTTTGCATGCAATCAAAACACATAGTGATTCCTGTAACAGTAGCAAGTACACCTAGTCTGAGGAGTTAGGGATCTTCGTCTGAGGAAATGACACTTAGCCTGATATCTGAAGGAAGAGTAGGTACTGAGTGCACCTCATGATGAACATTTGTACCCTTTTCAGCTTGAGGAAATATGAGAGTTCCAGTTGCTTTATATTCTCACCAACACTTGGGACTCTCAGGCTTTTTAGTTTTAGCTATTGTGGTCAATGTTGTACCTCATCACGTTTAATTTGCATTTCTCAGAAAAGTCATGAGGCTGAGTCTCTTTTCATGTTTATCAATTATTTGGATATCCTCTTCTTTGAGCTTATGTCTTTGCCCTTTTTTTTATATTGAGTTCTTTGTCTTTTCCTTATTGACTCGTAGGAGTTCTTTCTGTATTCTGGTTGAGTCTTTTGTTGGATATTATTATTGCAAATATCTTCTCCAATAAATGGCTTGCCTTTTCACTTTAATGGTATTTTTTTAAGGAACAGAAGTTCTTAATTTTAATGAAGTTCTGTTAATAAATCTTTTTTTATGCTTAGTACTCTGAAGTATTATTTAAGAAAAATTCTTCTACCCCAAGGTCATGAAGATATTTACTTCCAAAATTTTCATTGTTTTACCTTTAGTATTTAGGACTATGATCCATATTAAATTAATTTTTGTGTGTAGTGTGAAGCATAGATCAAATTTTTTTAAAAAAATATGAATATGCAATTGCTCCAAAAACATTTATTTAAAAGACCATTCTTTCTCCTGAATTGTAGTAGTGCCTTTATTATAAAGTGACTATAAGTATAGATTTGTTTTTGAAGTCTCTATTCTATTTCATTGGTCTATTTGTCTACCCTTACAACAATACAAATTGTTTTGATTTTTATAGCTTTAAAATAAGTTTTGAAACCTGGTAGTTCAGTCCTTTATCTTTGTTTTTCTTTAAAGAATTCTTGGCAATTCTACATCCTTGAATTTCCATAAATATTTAAAAATCAACGTTTAAATTTCCAGCAAAAAACCTGCTGGGATTTTGGTTGAGACTGTATTGATTGAGACTGTATAGATCAATTTGAAGGTAATTGACATCTTAAAAATATTGAATTGTCCAACCCCTTAATACAGTTTATCTCTCCACTGTTTAGAAATGTAGATTTCTCTCAGTATTGTTCAATAGTTTTCAGTACAGTGGTATTGCATATCTTTTGTTAGATTTACTTAATTATTTGGTGGTGTTTGACACTATTGTAAATTGCATTTTCATTTTCCAATTGTTCATTGCTAGTACATAGAAAAACAATTCATTTTTATATACTGTCCTATGTTCGATGATCATGCTAAAATCAGTATTTAATTTTAATCATTCATCTAATTAGATGTTAATTTTGGATTTTTTAATAAACAATTATTCCATCTGTGAATATGAAAGTTTTACTTTCTGCTTTCTGATATTTACACCTTTTATTTATTTTCCTTTCCTTCTCCCACTGGCTAGGACTCCCAGGTCAATGCTGAATGGACAAACTTGTCTTTTTCTCATTTTCATTGTTTAGATGCGCCTGTACCTCCTGAGACATGGGAATACTTAGGAGAAACAAATAGTTTTTTAAAAAGAGGACAAGAATTGGAAGCTGTAGCAAGGTTAAAGAGGACTTGTGTTGATTTAGGATGACTTCATGAAGCTTCAGCGATGACTGGGACAAGGATGGAAATGAAGCTTCCCAGGCTTATTTTGAAAGGCTGTATCTCTTTTGAAAGAAATGTTGATATTTTTAGACCTTACATGAGGACAGTTATGAGGTATGACTGTGAGGGTGTTGAGGAATGTTAAAAGACTGTTCAGAAAAAAATATGGTCAAAAAGTGGATGAGACTTCTACAGAATGTAAGAGGAAACTTAGAAGAGAACTTTCTAAAAAGTAAAAACTCAAACAACAATGCATCCGTGGAAGGAAAAGGTGACAGTAAGAATTCCCACGGAGAACCATACCATCACTACATAGATTTTTCTCAGAATGTTTTACACACACACACACACACACACACTCACACACACAGACACAATAGTGACAATGGCTTTTAAATACATATTAAACACAGTAAATACATAGCTCAATGAATGAAGCAAGTCACAGGGACCTTTCTGAGACAGCACACACATATATATTCTATGAAAAAAACTTCTGTGACAAGGTACACCTCCAGGAATATCTGATTCCCTCCTGCTTGAACTGTATATAACTAGTAATGATGAAGGTTTATCTGCAATGAATATCTGTTCTTCCTGTCCTGTAAAATTAGAATAGAGGAGCTTCTGTGGACTAGTCAATAACCCCATCTCTTAATTAAATGTGAGTCTGATAGATCAGCCAAAGCAATTTGCTATCCTTAAGGGACCTTTATTGAGTTGTCACTTAATAATAGTGATCATATATGACCAGGTCTGTTGAAGCACTGCTGGGGAGAGTGACACAAATGTCAATTTCTTCTATTTTTAATTTGTTAAGACTCTTGAAGTATTGAGATTTGATACAGCAGTTAAAACTTTAAGGTTAGTCCTTTTAAAACAGTAAAACTTTAAGTTAACTTAAAAGAGAAAATGAAACAAGTGAAATTAATTTTAATAGGTTTCATTTAACCCACTTCCAAAATATCATCACTTAACATGTAATCAATATGAGATATTTTACACTTTATCATCTCATACGAAGTCCTCAAAATTCAGTATATTACATTACAGCACATCTCAATTCAGACGAGCCTCATTTCAGCGGCTCAATAGGCACATGTGCCTAATATGGGACACTATAGCTCTAGGCTTGATTGGATATAAACATTTTTGGCAAGAATACTTCATAGACAATGTTGTACACTTCATATCAGGAGGCCTAGGATGTCATGGTGTCTCACGATTAGTGATGTAAATTTTATCATTTGATTAAGGGGGTGATCATCAGATTCCTTCATGACAAAGGTATACTTTCATTCGTACATCAGTGAGAAATCTGTAGGCCGATACTTTGGCACCATGCAAATATCCTGTTCCCCAATCAAATTTCACCTACAGATTTTAGCAACCAGTGCTGTTGTTTGCCTTACCGTAACAGAGGCTGGAATCTACTGACTCTAGTTCCATTATTCTTTTATATTCATTAATTTTACATTTGTAAAGAAGAGCTTTATCTCATCCTTTCCCCCTTTTTTGAGGATCACTATGGCTTGTGGATTTTTATTTACTTGGTATGTTATGATTAAATCAGGTTTTAAAATATTCAAATTATTGTAAATTTTGGTGCCTTAAAGCTTATTTCTGTAAAACAGCTGGTAAATTTGTCTTTGGTTAGACACTTGACTAAATAGTAGTTTTCCAAAAAACTTTATAATCTACTTTAAGGTAAAATACTGATAACATTTCAGAAGAGGAATATTCCATAGTCTGTAACATGTGGCTATATCACAGCTGTTTTTAAAGGTTCATTTCTTATACTAACAGTGGCAGGGATTATCTGTTAGCCAGAATGTAAAAATATATTCCACCGTACTCTGTCTAAACAATGGGGCTATTTATTTTATAAATAAAACAACTGGTGCTGAGGCAATCATAGACTGCTACTGCTAATCTTTCACTCTCCACAGACGTGTATCACCCGACAGGTGTTCCATCAATCGTGGTGATAAAGATTATGATGTCATTCATAAGCTGACTCGTGGTATTTTGTTTCTTTTGTGTTACCTTATGGGTGATTTTTCACTCTTTCCCCAAACTCATACCTTCCCCCACGCTAATAAGCTAAGAAATTTATTTCACATCATTTTAAAAGAAGAAAAGCAGGAATCATAAAAAACTCTCTTTCCTTTTATAAAGTAAGCCAGGCTTTTCCTGTATGAGCAACTATCCTCATTCAACATCAGGATCATCTGTAGTTCCCCAGATTCACCAGGCAAGCATGTTTGGGAAGCTGCACATCCTTCTATGCCTTCATGTTTCTTCAAGATAAACAGTGGAATTTGTCGTATGCTTAAGCGGTGATGGAAACATCCCTCCCTTGGGCTGGTGCTTCCCTGTGCCAGGTTGCATGGCAAAGTAGTCCAGGTTAGTAATAATACACAAAACATTACGCACTTACTTTTACTCCTATAGCCCTCTTCTGACCTCACGGCTACTTGCTTATGTTACTTCATCTTATTCAGCAGAAGTGCTGGATTTTCTCCACAGTATCAATTCGCATTGTCCAATATTTCTGCACGTGGAATATGAGTTTGGTGCAGGGATGGTCCATTGACCCTCAGGAAAGACATGTCTAAGCATCTCTTCTTTTTGAACACACTCTTAGATCAGAGCTGGTATAGAGCACAGCTGCAGACTTTGTCTTCCCCAGTCTATTTAATCAGAGCTGGATGAAATTTCGTCATTAGTACTGTCCAGTAAAAATATAACATAAGCTACAAATGCAAGCAAACTATGTGATTTAAAATTTGCTGAGGGGCTTCCCTGGTGGCGCAGTGGTTGAGAGTCAGCCTGCCGATGCAGGGGACACGGGTTCTTGCCCCGGTCCGGGAAGATCCCACATGCCGCGAAGTGGCTGGGCCCGTGAGCCATGGCCGCTGAGCCTGCGCATTCGGAGCCTGTGCTCCGCAACGAGAGAGGCCACAACAGCGAGAAGCCCGCGTACCACAAAATAAAATAAAATAAAATAAAATAAAATTTGCTGAGAGCCATATATTAAAGGTATAATGAATAGGTGAAATTAAGTGCAATGATATAGTTTAATACATGCACGAAAAAATCATTTGAAGAGATAATAAATATTAAAAAATCATTAATGGGATATTTTACACTTTTTAGAAAAGATATCTTTGAAATTTGGTGTGTATTTTATACTTACATCACATCTCACTTTGGACCAGTCACACCTCAAGTGCTCAGTGACCCTGTGTGGCTAATGACTGCATTGAAGAGCACAGGTCTAACCATATTTTCCTCTGAAAAGGAAGTAAAAGCATATTCTTCATTTGTTCCATCTGATGACAGCTCACCAGATAAAACTTCTTGTTATATTCTGCTAACAACTGGTCAGCAGTCTCAGAACCAGATAGATAACAGAACATGCTAGCATTTGAGGAATTTGACGGTCTCAACTACAGTTTGCAGTGCAGATCTGGTTTGGGTGGATTAGAGGGATTTTACCCTTAAGGGTATCAAGGGCAATTTCCATGATGATAGGAAATAGATTGTAGTTTTGCTGTGTTTGGAGGATGCTCACATAAGTAATTCCAATAGGCTCAGATTCCTTAGCCTGCTGTCAGACACTGCCAAGTCTGCATGGTGCAGAAGCATGTGGCCAGATTGCTGGAGGATTACCCTCCTTTCAGCCTCCCAGAATGAGCATTTCCTTGAGACACTCAGAAGAAGCTGATTGGGTGCAAAGACACCTGCTTTCAGTGGGAGTTCATCAAGGAGCCAAAACGTTGAGGAGCCTCCGGCGCATTTAATTTACCCAGAGGTCTCTGCAGGGACAACTAGGTGGCACTGTGGAGGGCTTCCAGGAGGAAGCACACATGGATGGAGTACATCTTTCTAGCCTATGTAGTTATCTGTAATTTGCCTTAGGCAGGTGATAAAAATTTTGTGATTATATTGACAGCATGGTTTCCCTTGCCCTGGTCAGAACATATTTAGAATAAGGTTAAGGACCGTGATGGTAGCATGACATGCTTGGTGAGGCATTTATTGACTTTCCCTATTGTCCGTACCAACAAGCTTACAGAGTTACCGCCCTGCAGCACTCAGTATTGCAGGAAGTTTCCATAGATCAGATGTGTGGAAGACAGTAGTCTTCCTCACTGTGTAAAGACTGCCAGCACAAGACAATTTCCTAAGAAACTTCTGATAACATCTTATCTCCATTTCCCACTAGTTTTGTCCCCTCTCATCCCACCCCCCACCCCCGACACACCCTCACATGCGTACACAAGTTTTTCCCAGAATTAAAGGGCCTGGCTCGTATCACTGTCTCTCAAAGGATTCAGCAGCCATAAAGGCATGCTTTAAAGTCATTAATAATCACACGCATAAGGTCCCCTTGCAGAGTTTCTTTTCCACATTTTCTCTATTCTTCACAGTCCTCCTTACAAATGATGGCCTACTGCTGCTTGACAACACTTGAGGGTTCATTTTCCCTTTTGGCAATAATCAAACCTGGGGTCCTTTAACCCGTCAAAATTAACTTTGGCCACTCTACCCAGCATTCAGTGTGGTATCATTATTTTGAGACCGTCGTGTTTTAGAGCTATAATACTTGGTGTCTGCAGAAATAAATCCTCAATGTGATACCCAAGTAGTAATTCACTGGAATGTTCACCTAGATAATTACCTAGAGATGGGTTCCAGTCCTCCTCTGTGATGCTGAAAATCTCAGGGCCACACGTGCCAAAGACACCTGCTCTGTAATTCTGTAGTAAAGTAGCCTCTGATGATGTCTGCTCTGGTCCACGTGGGGCCTTTGGCATCCTTCCAACCAAACAAAGCCATATCAGCACCTCTGAGTTTCCAAGAGGACATATCCGAAGAAGATGAAAATTGATGGTTGCAAGCTCCCACGCTTCTCCATAAAGTGGTATTGGAGAGATTGGACCATGCTTCAAATTTATTCCTCCAGCAGCAATCTCATTAATATGCTGGGGGTTCAAAGTAAACACTCTCTAAAGCAACTGTCCTCAATACAGGACCGCTGATAACCGCACCCCAGCTGGGAAAGTAATGCTTCCTGCTTATGACAAAGGTGATGAACAAAATCACCCAGAGGACTTTAAAACGCCAAGCTTCACAAATCTCAGGAACATTATCTGTCACTTCCAGCACTGCATTTACTCCTACAGTACCCTACAGAATACCAAGTCACTGCTGCGGCTTTATATGCCTAGAGGGATGGGTTAGCTGATCTCAGCCTGGGTGCAGTAGAGCACAAATATTAGCTTTCCATCCATCCTGAGAACAGAGCAGAAAAACATGCCCATTAGAGTGAATACATTTTGGCCCTTTTCCAGATCAAAATGATGGTTTTCAGTATCTCAAAGGTATCATAATTAATCTGTGGGTGTATTTCATCTTACCCTGAAAGTAATATAAACTTACGCTATCAGAATGGCAGAATGGGGTGCCATCTCACCCGTCTTTGAACAGTGGTATAAGCAGATAGCATTCATTCAAACTCCTCTCCCCCAAAAGGAATCCCTGGGTTGCAGAGGCAGGGGTCAACCGTGAAGCTTTCGAAAGCGCATCCTGAAGAGAGACTCTCTAGAGAATGTAGTTGACCAGGGACCTAGTGGATATCACCTCACAGGTTGCTCTAATCACAGCACTGCGCTCACTCCTCTGAAGCAGGTGAGGTAGCCATAGAAGAAAACAAGCACTAAATTCACTGGACACTGACTCCAATGATCATTGCTCCCATCGCAGCAGGCAGGCCACGTGGAGATGTCCTACAGTACACTGGATACCCTAGCACTCGACAACTAACCAGGATGGAATGACCCTCCCACCCAGAGGTGGCCATCGGGGAGTCACCAAGTCAGCACGCCTGTATTGACAGTTGAGGCTGCTCAGCCATGCACATAGAATAGAGAGGGTCATGTCCACTGCATACATATTCAAAAAGATAGATTTGTCTGAGTACTATCTTTGTAGAATACCAGTCGTAATCAGAAGCTGTACATTCTTCATACAGCAACGCCATCACTCTCTCTATGGATCAAACAACTTATTCTCTTCGTTCGACTGTAAAAGCTCTTCTCTGTCAACTGGCATCATCTGGCCGACCTCTAATATTTCAGAGCTCTCATGGACCTACATATTTTTGATTCTGAAGCATTTTCGTAAAATGGGGGCGTTGTCCCATATTCCCCAGGAAGCCCAGGGCTCAGAGCGGTCTCTTCCCAAGTGATCGTCTGCTGTAATGCACTCTTGCTAAGTCTTGAATTGTGGGGGATAAACAGTCTCAAAGATCAGCACTGATAAATTTGTTTAACTACTATTAAAATTGGTTCTCAAGTTCCCCCTTTAACTTACTCTGAACATGTGTGCTATGTAATTTAATATGAGGTGTGTAGCCTGGGTTCTTATATATATTCTAAGTATTTTGGGGATCCAAAAACACATAGATATTTACCCTTCATAAAAGTCCTCCACTTATGCCATAGCAGAGCCTCACATTCATATTTCTTTGAGGAAACACATCAAAACTCTGACCATTCAGTGTCTTTCTTGAAAACTAATCTGTGTGGTATTGTCTTTCCGTTGTGCCATTCTGAAAGCTTAGGAGGAGCGGGGAATGCGGTGTGGAACAATTCTCATGCTATGATGATGGACAGCTGTGAGAAAAATATGTGTGCAATTGCGTTGGTGTTTATTCTTACAAGTTACACGGCATTGGCCACAGATGCGAGTCAACCCAGAAACATCCTATTTGTCATTCTGTTATAACAATCAGAGTACAAATGTATAAAAACAAATTGGGGGCATCGCTGACTCCCCAGAAACAAGGTGTTCCCATTCACCATGGGGCACCAGCAGCATCTTGCTTTTCTCTGGGAATTGCATCAGAGCGGCAGCAAAAATAGGAGTGAGCCTCCAAGGGATTAAAACTCACAAGGTACTGAACATTATAATGAATCACCTGAGTACAAAGAATAGATTTTAAATTTCTCTGTGCCCTTCCCTCTGATTATTTACCACCATCATGTTATCCTCCTCAATCTATCATCAATAAGCTTGCTTTACTCTGCAACAAGGAAGCCCACAGCCTGCTGGACTCACATGAGGCCCAGGGCTGTTCACACTTCTCTTGATTATTGGAGATTATCATTATTAACCTCGAGGTCCACCTCTTCCAATGAGTCTCTGCAAACTCTTGATGGCTTCTATAAATTATAGTGTCTGGTTTCCATTCCCAAAATGGAATTTGTGGTCATAGTCAATACTATGAAAATTTCACATAGAAATTCTCACTTTCTTTAAAAAAAATCTTTTCGACCTCCCCGTTGTGGCCTCTCCCGTTGCGGAGCATAGGCTCCGGACGCGCAGGCTCAGCGGCCATGGCTCACGGGCCCAGCCTCTTCCCGGACCAGGGCACGGACCCGTGTCCCCTGCATCGGCAGGTGGACTCTCAACCACTGCGCCACCAGGGAAGCCTCTGCCATATTCTTAATAATCTGTGTTTCTAACTTCAATTCTGTTATTGTAAGTAGCTAAGCATTTCCATCAAGATGGATGAGAGCTTGCTATTTTAACCCCACAGTGGTTTATTTGCTTTCAGCCAGACTACATAATATTATAATCTACATACATACAAAATATATGTATATATTATATATACATATTTGTAATATTAAAATTTTCAATAGCACACACCTGTATCACAATTTCCAACTCTTAGCAGGCTTATCACTGGCACGTTTTTGTGCATCCAGGGGAGGGCTAGGGGTGGTATTTGAAACTGTTTTTGAATACCACCATTTTTATTGCAGCTTCTCTCATATTCATATAACAAAAGCCATCACCATTATATAGAAGACGGAATATGTGTCCAAAAAAACCCACACATTTCCTTAAAAAAAAAGTTATATACAACCAATTTTAAACATACTTTCCTACTAACCCTCAAAAAGGAAATGTTTTCACTTACCTTGTGTTGTAGGTATAACTGGACACATGGGGTGAAAAGGTATCAATACAACAAACCAGCCTCCCACCATTTCCCACCATAATTTATTCAAATGGGTAAGAACTGCCCCATATTCACTCCCAAAATGTTTGCTTCAAATTACTGGCAGGTGAGATTCAGGGATCAATCAAAGTGACCTGGTGGGATTAGCAGGTGGGCATGCAGCCTCTAACGTGGAGAGAAAAGAGTGGGCTCAGATTACCCCTTTATTTTTGTTCATGAAGGCAAAAATAAAGCACAAATTGAGAGACACATCTTTCCTTCCAAAAACCAGGTTAGTTACTACATAGACCGTCTATATTTTTGAGTCTTTTCTAGATTGTCAGGAAAGGACTCTTACCACAACCTGAGGAATAAGGAGGCATTTGAGCCATTTCAAGTCAACAAAGTGTCCTTTATTCTAGTGTCCCCAAATAAGATCACCAGCCCCACTCCAGGGATTTGTTTGCTTCAGATGTCTTTCTGGAGACTTGAATCCTCCTGGAGTTACATGGTTGGTCCAGAGATAGCCCACTCACAAAGCTTCTTTCTTAAATACTGCCGGGGAGATCAACATTATACCATCTGACAGTTAGGAAAATTTATGATCCTGATGACAAGATCATGCCCTTGTTAAGTGGTTAATGAGACATACTTTTGGAACTACTCCATCCATGTTGGTGCTGGCAAACCTTTATCCATTATTTTTCAAATGAAAGGATGCTATGCTCATATGCAGACAAGATACCTCTACGTATCATTGACAAAATGTGTTAATAAAATTACTACTCATTCCTACAAAAAGTTATAAAAATACTACTTAGAGTAGCAGAAATGAGTCTTTTGGGAATTATTTTAACCCCTCCCACAGTAACCTTGGGAGTTGATGGAGTGCCAGGATCTATAGATCCAAGTCCTTTCATTCCAAAGTCATGTCTAAAATGAGTAATATGCATGCCGATGGAATGTTTCGTTTTAGGTCTCATTGTCTCTTTTTTGGAAAAATTTAATTTTTCAGTGGTATAGGAATAGGGGAGGTGTGTTTTTGTATTGCTAACAATTTCCAGAATCATCAAAGGTCAATGGTGAGAATTTTTGAGTCTGACTTTGTGAGAATTTTATACTTTTAGAAAATATGGTCTATTTTCTATATAGTAATTTATTTAAAAATACTTTAGTAGTAAAAGTGTGGTATAAATCCCTGTTGAGGTTAACCTTATATTATTCAGAAAGATTTGTTTAACTGAGAGTGTCACTCTCCCCCATCAGCCCTGCCCACCCCCCCGGGAGAACATTTTCAGAAACCCTAGCCAAAGAGTGATGTTGATTCCCTCTCTCAGACACACAGCATCGCTGGTTGCTTGTTTACACGTCTTCTGGTGTTTGAAGGCAGCTGTTCTCATTAGTACTCTCTAGCTGTGAATGGGAGTTAGAGACCACCACTTCACCTGTTTGCTCACGCCCTGGGAATAAGAGAGGAGTGGCTTTATGTTTCCAAAGGAGAGAGGTACCTTCCAGTACGGTTCATAGGGCAACAAGAAGCATTTTTCAGAATAGGTCACTCTTTCACCATTACATAGGACTGGAACAGCACAGGTGGGCTGTGCACATGGACTCTGTGCCCAGAGAGAAGAGAAACGTTCAGCTGCTTTGTGGGCCTTTCCATTCACCAAGGGCTTTAATTACCTTTAGAAAAATGGCAGCTGCAGATCTATTCTCTCCAGCCAGGAATTCTCACCTGAGCTCCAGACAGACAGATCCATCCAGCTGTCCACTGGCTCTAGTGTCCCACACATGATCATTATTCTCTCCCCGAAACCTGTCCCTTGCTGCTGTTCCTCCTCTGTATCTATGCCACCCAGTGTGTCCTCACATCACCCGCCATCCAGAACCCTGTGTGTGTGTCCATACTTCTGAAAGGTGAACAGCTTAATTCAATAGAATTTTGCTTTTCATTCATGGTGGGGGAGTCTGTCTCCTTTCTGTCCAGCTGAAAGATGCCATTTTCATGTGTGGCTCCCAAGGTCACTCTGGACAAGGACACCCAGGCATATGACAAGGGCAGAGAGAGTACATTTGGCCTGCAGCCTGTAGTTTGCTGACCCTTGATTGAGAATGTCAGCTCCATAGAACCAGGAGCCTTACCTGTCTCATTTATATTTCCCATGTGCTCAAACATATTTGACCTTCTTGGGGAAGAATCTTCATATTGTGTTTGAACTGAAATCTGCTAGGGGTGCTCTTTAGTTCAAGCAGAGGGAAAAATCTTTACTAGATTCTGATGTTTTCTCGCTAATGAAAGAAAGCACTCAGCATATATAAAATAATGTGTTAATTAAGAGTAGACTTGATGTGCGCATTTAAGGCTTGTGAGCAAAATCAGTTTCCTTTAACAAGTGGATTTGACCGTCTAAATGAGCAAATAAAGTTTCCTAGAATAAATGTTAAACAAGTTTTGTGGTTCTAACAAATGTATGGCTAAAATTTACAGTGCTGTGAAAGTAAATGAAATTTTTGTAGTTAAATAACTGAATATCTTGGAGAACTGTCAACTTGCTTTTCAACACCCTGGAATTATTGGCGGGAGAGAAAGAGAGAAATTTTAATCAAGAGAGAGATATGTAACCAAGATTCATTGGATATCAGTAGGCACTGAAAAAGGGAACATAATACAGACAGGGATTACTTGGGCCAACTTTGCTCCTGAAAACAACTGCAAATACTATATTTAAAAAATACCTCCTCTGTCTGACTTATTTCACTTTGTATGATAATCTCTAGGTCCATCCATGTTGCTGTAAATGGCGTTATTTCATTCTTTTTTTTTATGACTAATATTCTATTGTGTATATATACCACATTTTCTTTATCATATAAAATATTATATGATATCACTTATATGTGGAATCTATTGATTTAAAATGATACAAATGAACTTATTTACAAAACAGAAATAGACTCAGACATAGACTACAAACTTATGGTTGCCAAAGGTGACAGAGGGCAGGAATAAATTAGGAGTTTGGGATTAACAGATACACACTCCTATATATAAAATAGATAACCAACAAGGACCTACTGTATAGCACAAGGAACTATATGTAATGTCTTTTAATAACCTATAATGGAAAAGAACCTGAAAAAGCTGAATCACTCTGTGGACACCTGAAATTGACACAACACTGTAAATCAACTATACTTCAATTAAAAAAAAAAACCTCCTTAAAAACATTGAAGAGTTGACAAGTATGCTAGTTATCAGGGACGTCTAGCACTATTTCAAGTTCTCTTTCTGAGCCCATAGTAGCTTTGCACTTCCCTACCCTCTTGAAGCTGATGCAGCCTTGTGACTTGCTTTGCACAGTGAAATATGAGCAGAGGTAAAAGATTTGTACTCCTCTTGGCAGACCTTCAAGATCAATGTGTGATTCACCACGACACCTTCCTCCCACCATGACAGCCAACAACACTGCAGACGATCATGCCTCTGTCAGCCCGCATGGATCCGTGAGAAGGGAAAGTGTGGAACACACCACTGCAAACTTGACACAGAGATGTATGTAATCAAGAATACATCTGTGTTGTTTTAAGTCACTGATATTAGGGGGCTTTGTACTGCAGCATACATTAGTTTATTCTGACTTATGTATTAAGATCGTAAGAAATTACCAGACTAAATTGTAAGGGAGAATGTGAACCCAGATGGCTTAAGCAGGAATAGAGCACGTAGAAGCTGCCTTTACCTTGGAGACATTTGCTGATCTGGTAAAATTTGAACTTGGTTTTGATGGTCTTGTGGTGCTGGGGATAGAGGTCAAAGTCCAGGGACTGTCAAAGGAGACCCCTATCATTTTATCCTCGAATCCTAAAGGAACTACACATTAGGGTAAGGTTGAGTCAGAAGGAAACTCACTCTCTGCACAAGAGACTTCCAAGAAAGTTACCTTAGCATAGAGTACAGCCAGGAAGGGATTAAAAACAAAAACCAAAACTCATCCTTGCAAAATTGAAACCAAAATCTAGCCCTATAATGGATTTATAGTCCAAATTCTCATCACATCACCTGGTGGCATTAGCCTGGAAATGCCTCCTTAGATGCTTTACGGAAGAAAACACAAATTCTTCCTACAGGAAGGATCTTTTATCCTAGACCTAAAAGAACACCACAAGTAATATCTCCAGGACAGTGATCGGTAGTATACGGTAAGATCAACTTTACTAAGTACACAAGGAAGCAAAGCACTATAAGTGAGAGACAGCAAAAAACAAGAGTTAGCAGACAGAGAATTATGAGGACTTCAGATATTAGAATCATCAGAAGCATTTTTGGTTTTGCTTTTAAAGAGGCTTATTTTGTTTAGAGACAAACGTGAAAATAACTGCAGGGAAGAATGCAGTGATGTAGAAGATTACAAAATGAATTAAATAGAACTTCTAAAAATGCAGTTCCCTATTGCAGATTAATGACCTACCAGACAGGTTTAAAAACCAATTAGACAATAGACGAAAAGAGAGAGCTAAAAGAGAGGCCAGCAAAAAAGTCATATGCAGCACAGACAGGTAAAATAATAGAAAACATGGAAGTGAGGTTAAGAGATTGAAGGACAGAGTGAGACGTTCTAATATATGTTTAATCTGAGTGCTAGAAGGAAGAAGGAATGGATGGGGCAGAGGCAATATTTGGTTAGATAATGAGAGTCTTCCAGAACTGATGGAAAAATACCAATTCACAGATCTGAAATTATGATTCCCAAGTAGGATAAGCATAAAGAAATCCCATCCAATACACCATAGTGAAAGTGTGTACAGTTTTGTATGCAAAGAATAAATCTTAAAATCAGCAAGGGAAAAAAAATGTAGTTTCCTTTCAAAGGACCAATTTAGTTAGATCACCAGCTGACTGCTAAAGATCTTCTGTGGGAGTGTCAGGAGACAGGAAAGCATTATCTTCAATGTGCTGAGAGAATGTAAACTTCCCTTCTCAAACCTATAAAAATAATTTTTTTAATGAGAGTAAAATTGACATTTTTTTCCAGACAAACCGACACTGAGAGAGTTCACCAAAATCAGTCCTGATTAGAATGAAATTCTATGGATGTACTTTAAGTACAGGTGGAAGTCTGGGGTACCAGATGGAAGGAAGAGCTAAGAAATGGTAGATCTGTGGGTAATTCAAAATGGATGTGGACTGTATAAAACAATATCAATGGTTGGTAGGATTTTAAAAATAGAATGAAACCAATAATCTAGGAATTATTAGAGGTGTAAATGAAGTAAGTGCTCTAATGTCCCTGTGTGATCCAGAAGGAGGGTATAAGATTTGATTAACTCCAGAGGTCTGTTAAATATGCATGTTTAATTTCTAGGGTAACCACTAAAAGAAAAGAAGCTTCCAAACTATTGGAATTAAAAGGAAATTACCAAAAAAAAAAAGAGCCCCCCCCAATAAAACCAGCAAGGAAGAAGAGACAAGGAATATAGAATAAGCGGGACAAATAGAAAGTACAGAATGTATACTGGTAGACTTAAACCCGAGTAAGTCAGTAATCATATTAAATATAAATGTATTAAATGTCTCAACAAAACAATTAAAAATTGAGAAACCAGGGGATTGATCTTGCTTAAATGAGGACAGAAAAATGTTGAAATTAAGAAAATAGAAAGATACACAATGCAAATATTAACCAAAAGAAATATAACTACGTTAATATCAGTTAAAATAGCTTTAGAGCAAAAAGCCTTATTAATGATAAAAAGATCATTTTTAATGATAAAACATTAATTTACCAGGAAACATAACAATTATAAAATCTTATTCACCAATAATGTCACCTTAAAATGTATAAATCAAAAATTTATAACACAAGGATAAATAAATCCAAAATATGGCAACAGATTGTAAAATAATTCTGTTAGTAATTTGTAGAAGAAGCAGAAAAATGATTTCTAACCATATACAAAATTTTAACAAGTTAACAATCCTGACCTAATAGATGTATACATGCTCTATCTGACAAATGCAGAATACATACTATTTTCAAGACTACATAGAATGTTTTTATAAATTGACCAAAATAGGCCCATAGTGTATGACCAATGTATTTCAAAGGTTTGCACTCATTCAGAGCATATTCCCTGACCACAATTAAATAAAACTAAAAATATAACTAGAACATATCTATATTTTGGAAATCATAAACACTTTACATAACTCATGAATCAAAGAAGAAATTATAACTGAACTTAGAAAACATTTTACACTAAAAATTAACAAACTATGACATATCAAACTTGAGATGCAGCTAAAGACAGACTCAAAGGAAAATTTATCTTTTCTGTGTGCATAATAGAAAAGAAGGGAAGTTAAAAAATTAAAGAGCTAAGCATTCAAACAGCAAAATGAATGCAATGAAAATTTTAAATGAGACAATAAAAATTAAAAAAGAAAAAGAAAACAAACATACAACAGAAATTTTCTTTGTAAAATTAAGAAAACTAACAAATTCTTAGCAAGATTCGTAAAGTAAAAGAGAGAGAATTTACAAAGGAGAGAAATCTCTCATTTGCAGCAACACGAATGTACCTTGAGGACATTATGCTAAGTGAAATAAGTCAGACAGAGAGAGACAAAAACATATGATCTCATTTATATGTGTAATCTAAAAAAAAAAAAAAAAACTGAACGCTTAGATGCAGAGAACAGATTGGTGATTGTGGGGGTAGGGGGCAGGGCATGGGAGAAATGGGAGAGAGGGTTCAAAGGTACAAACTTCCAGTTCTAAATTAAATGTGTCATGGAGATATAATGTACAGCTTGGTGACTATAGTTAATAATATTGTATTACATATTTGAAAGTTGTTAAGAGAGTAGATCTTAAAAGTTCTCATCACAAGGAAAAAAATTGTAACTGTGTGGTGATGGATGTTGACCAGAATTATTGTGGTGATCATTTCACAGTCTATATAAATATTGAATTATTATGTAGTGCACCTAAACTAATCTGTCAATTATATTCAATTAAGAAAGAGAGAGAAGGTACAAATAATCAATGATAGAAATATAAAGAAATATTACTACAGATGTTGCAGATATTAAAATATAGTATTATTATAAACAATTTTAGGGCAAAAACGTTAAAAATTTATATGAAATAGACAAATTTATAGAGAAATGCAATTTATCAATACTGACAAGGAGAAATAAAAACTTTGAATCAGGTGAAAATCATCTAACAAATTTAAATCAGGTAGTAAAGAACTTCCCACACAGAATACAAGCCCAGCTTATTCCAAATGCAAATTCTATATATTTTTTAAAGAAAAAGGAGAAAAGGGAGGAAGGGAAGAGAAAGGAGGAAGATGAGAGAAAGGAGAGAGAGAGTATAAATACTGGAAAGGAAGAAATAAACTTATCATTATATGAAGATAATGCATATATTTATTTAAAATCTAAATGAAATCTACTGAAATTGATAAAAGAATTTAGCAGGGTTGCCACATTTTAAAAAAATCAATATATAAGAGTGAGCTATATTTCTACATATTAACAAGAAAATTCTAGAAATGACATTTAAAAAAGTATTCCATTTACAATAGGATCAGCATTGTTAGTTGCAAACAATGTAACTGACTCCGGCGATTGGGTAGCTCATGTTGATGCTAAGCTTCTAGGAACAATGGTTTAAAATCACGCAGCAGAACTGCCCTGAAAAGGAGAGGAATTCAACCACTCCTGCCCTGACTGATGCCTTCTCTGCTCTGGAACTCAACCTTGTGACTGCCCTTCAAAGCTGAATAATTCTGTCAGAGTCCTCGCCCGTGAAGGCTTTCCCACAGGGGGCCGCCTTCCTCAAGTTGCTCACTTCTAAATTGAAATCTCATGTGGGTGAACCTGGTTGGTGGAACAGGTGCAAAGGACACTGTGGAACAGAACTTTCTGGGTTCACTTACTTTAAAAATATGAAGTAACTTGAAAAAAATCGAATAAAATGTGTTCAAGAACTTACAGAGAAATTTACTGGGCTTCCCTGGTGGTGCAGTGGTTAAGAATCTTCCTGCCAATGCAGGGACATGGGTTCAAGCCCTGGTCCAAGAAGATCCCATATGCTGCGGAGCAGCTAAGCCCATGCACCACAACTACTGAGCCTGCGCTCTAGGGCCCGCGAGCCACAGCTATGGAGCCCACACGCCACAACTTCTGAAGCCTGTGCACTTAGAGCCCCTGCTCTGCAACAAGAGAAACCACCACAATGAGAAGCCTGTCGACACAACTAGAGAAAGTCCATGTGCAGCAACGAAGACAGAACACAGCCAAAAATAAATAAATAAAAAGAACTTACAGAGAAATTTATAAATGTTACTGAAATAAATTAAAACAGGCCTAGATAAATGGAGTAGTATACTACAATCATAGAATCAAAGACTCAATATTGTTAAAATGTAAATTTTTCCCCAAATTTATGTACAGAGTTTTATAATTCCAATCAAAATTCTAACTTTTCTGTGGATTCAACAAGATGATTCTAAGATTTTTTAAAATAGAAATTGCAAGAATGGAGTAGAGATTTTGGTCTACAGGAAATCAAGTCTCATTTTAAAGTTACAGTAATTAAGAACATGTGGCTTAGTTCAGGGATAGATAAATAGATCAACGAAACAAAGTAAAGAGCCCTGGAATACATCTATTAATATATAGGTCGAGACACATAATAGAAGTGGCACTGCAGAATAATGGAGCAAGGTCAGTCTTTATGTAACAGGGAAGAACAAATCTGACTCCATATTAGATTTTTTTCCTGTACTTTAACCTTTGCATTCTATTGCTTTTGCTACCAGTTAATCACTAAAGTGATGTTGCCTACAGTTTAAAATATACATAATGGCCTATCCCCTGGAACCCTGCCTCCCATGCCTGAGTTGAATCTAAAATACCTTTGTTTAGCTCACAGGAAACATCCTGACCAGGCCCACCTGTGAATGGTTGCAGGAAAGAAGAAATTAACACATCTCTTCAGGAGTCTGGCTGGAACCAGAAAACATTTGCAACAACTTATCAGCTTTTTTACTTTACTTCCACACCCCCTCTCTTTGCTCTGTAAAAGAAACCAGCATCCAAACCTGAGCAAGATGATTCTTTGCAACATTAGTCTACCATCTTCTTTGTCTGCTGGACTTCTGAAAAAATTTGCTATTCCTTGCGCCAACAGCTTGTTTCTTGGTTGATTAGGCTGTTGTGTGGTGAGCAGTATGAGCTTGGACTCAGTAATTTTACCAGAAGTGGTGCTGAGACAAGTGGATATGGATATGGATAAAAATGGAATTGCATTCCTACCTTATACCATACACAAAGTCAAGTCCATGTAGAAGGGCAGATTATAAAGGATAGAGGATGATTCTTTCAAAAGGTAAAAGGTTAAAAAAAAAAAAGAAAAAGAGTAGTAACAGAGGAAAAGTTTGATATGTTGGACCACACCAAAAAAATTATAAAGAGAATAAAAAGGTAAGGCACAGAGAGGGAAAAGGTATTCATATCACATAAAACCAACAAAATACTAGAATCCAGAATACAAAGCAAACTCCTACAAGTCAATAAGATAGAGATTAACCCAGTAGAAAAATAGACAAAATTCTTGAACTGTGTACTTCACAAAAGAAGAGATCCAAATGCACAATAAGCATATGAAATAGTGCTCAACATACCAGTCATCAAGGAAATGCAAATTAAGGAGATAACATTGCTTGTCCTCCTGATTGGCAAAATTTAAAACATCTTGCGCTATCCAACGGTGGCCAGGAGAGGGAGTCTTAATAGGCACCATCACTCTGAAAAACAATTGGGTGTGTTAGTAAATTTGAAGATGCCCCGCTCCTAGGAGTATTCTCTAACAAAACATGTGCACCAGGATACATGGCTGTTCATGGCATAAAAGAACACACACTGTATGATTCCTTTGTGCCAAATTCCAAAACAGGCAAAACTGACTGATGTTATTTAGGTCATAAAGTGATAAAGAAAAGCAAGGAAATGATTATGACTCAATTCAGGGCAGTGATTAACTCTTTGGGTGGAGAGGTTTGTGATGGGGAAGGGGTACAAGGGGGCTTCTGGGGTGTTGACAATATTCTCTTGCTTGACTACCGTGGTAGATATGTTAATATTTGCTTTATAATTATCACTAAATAATCCTTACATACTATACATTATGCACTATTTGCATGTGTTACATTTCACAATGAGAAAAGAAGCAGTGTTTTATTTTATTATTTGTTTGCTTTTAATTATTCTGTATTGGTTTATAACATTATAAAGTTTCATGCATATAATATGATATTCTGACTTCTGTATACTCTACAACCTGCTCACCACCAAAAGTTTAATTTCCATTCATCACCATTCTGTTCGTCCCCTTTACCCATTTTGTTCTCCCCCAACTCCCTTCCCCTCTGGTTACCACTACTCTGTTCTCTGTATCTATGTGTTTTTGTTTAGTTTGTACATATATTTTTTTGTTTTTATTTATATTCCAAATATGAGTGAAATCATATGGTATTTTTTAAAAGTAAGACCTTTGTTTTACTTGCCTAATCCCCTGATGGTGCTCCTTTTTCATTGTGCTCCTGTGATCATAAGAGTGCAAATATTCCCTGACTTTCTCTTTCTCATTTGCTGAGAATCCAACACTTGGATTCTCCATATACTTCCTTCAACAAAATTATTTTCTCTATGAAATATCATAGTAACAGCATTTCTTTTAATACTTGCGAAGTTTGATTTAAGTTTAAGCTTATCCTTGAATTCCACGTACAGTAGGTGCTTAAATTTTTCAAATGAATGCATATCCCATCCATACAATCCTTTTCAGTATAAAGAGTCTATCTCTTTTTTTCTCCTAGGAAATATCCCTTGATTTTAATTATAGTTGCACTGGAAGCCTCTGTGGGGACTTGTAAACTTGTTGAAAGTACTAGAAACCAGAGTTGAATTAATTCCATTTTTCGTAAAGAGGAAGAAAGCGGATTTTGCAAGTCTCTGACAGGTCAGGATGAGGTCAGTTCAAAGCAAGATTCTGGGAAGGGTTGATTGTGATCATACAGATTTGATTTTAGCACTCTTAATAAAACAGGATGTGACCATCTTGTAGAACTAAATAGTAGACAAAGCTTTTTTCCTGCTAGTAACCAGCGTGAATTTTTTTTTCAATTTCGATAAGAATTATGCAGTGTACTGTCTCAAATTTTACTGTAAGCTCCTAGGAAATAGCTTTAGGTTCTACATATCAACTATGAAAACCTTTACAGTCTGCACAATTGCATTCTATTTTCTGCCCTTGGTCAACCTTCCTATTCTGATTTAGAGCTCCTTGGTCCTGCTTTATCTTGCTTATTTGTGCTCTACCATTACAATGTATGTTTTCTGTATAAGACACTTTCAGATCCTTAGTAAAACAAGATAAACGCAGCAGGAAGATAGAGGAGGTGAGAAAGGAGGCCAGGGAATGTAAACCTGGTAGAGAAAACCATGACCGTAGGTTCCAGCATGGTTTCTTTGAGCAACAAATCATGGTGGACAAATCTAATTTCCTTCTTTAATAATAAAGAATTAGATTGGACAAATAGATAAGGAAGGTAGGGAGCATAGGTACCTCTGTTTGGGCAAGGTCTTACCTGAAGTGCCATGATACCCTTCTGGTCAGCATGGAGAAATCTATAACAGAAAAGCACCAGGGAAATTTAGAACATTTGCCCTCAAGTCAAGAAGGTGACCCAGAGGGAGTTTCTGAGTGGCAAGGCTTGTGCTTGGACCCAGGCCCTGGCCACAGACTCAGTATCTTCACCAGTGACTTGGGTAAAGACCTAAACAGCATCCTCATCAAAGTTGATAACATAGTAGATGACAATTGGGACCATGCATGGAATGCAGTATATCAAAACCAAACGAGGCACGGAGTAGGAGTGAAAAGATGCTGGTTTCAAGTTCTACCTCTGCCCACCTATTAGGGTGTCATCTTGGGCAAGTCATTGATGAGCCTTTCTTTCATAACCTTTAATATGGGAATGTTAATAATATTTACCTTGAGGCTTGTTATGAAAATTAAAAGCAATATATACAGCACCTGGCATAGAGTAGCTACTCAATAAATGTCGGATATATTTGATTGCATAATTAGGATCAGAAAATATTCGGCAGACTGGAGACATGAATCAAATCTAATGAAATAACATGAGATGGTTTTATTTTATAATTCAGATTTGGTCAAAAACAAACAAACAAGCAAATACATCAAAACAGCTTGCAAAAGTTCAGGAAGCTGCGGGCATAGCTCTTTCTACAAAACTGTCTGCACTGGACTCTGAGCGGGTTGCTTTGTGCAAACCTTTTAGCCAGAGCAGATCTTGTAAAGAAACTGGGAGCTTTTAGTCAAAAAGCAAAATCCCCATATGTCAGTTGTGTGATCTGGCACCACTCCGACAACAAAAGCTGGTGGTTATTCTGCCCTAGGAGTCTGCATGGCAACCTTCCAATGATGGAGACCATAGATCCCACCACAGTCATTTACAGCCCCCAGGGCAGCACATGGAAAGCATTTGCTAAATTGCATCTCCCTCACTCTGCTTTTCCTAAATCCATCTCATCACTGCTTTGAGCACATTCCAGGAAAGCTCTGGCCCTCCTTAGAATTCAGAGGTAGAACTTATTCTTGGTAAGGACCAGAGATATATTGGATTAATATTTTATCTAGACAGATTCGTGACAGCTTCCAATTCATAGAGAACAAAAATAATCTCTTGAACTTCTTTATGCCTGAAGAGGCCAGGAGGCTTAAGAGTTTCACACAAATCCCCTTCACCGGGTCTGAGGAGAAATGTAAAACTGGCCTTTATTTTTTGGCCCCATTTATTCAACAGAATTTGGTGTGTAGCTACCATGTGTCAGGCACCACATTAGAAACATAAAAATTGTCCACCGAAATAATCAATGCCAATTTATGATAGAAATAGAAGAGTTTTATTTGAGCCAAACTGAGGAATATAGCCTGGGAGACACAGATTCAAGAAGCACTTGAATTGTGTTCCACCAGACTGCAAAATGGGGAAGTCTTATAAAGGTAAAACCCACAAAATTATCAATACCTAAGTTGTTTGTCAAGAATTATGACTGGAGGGGCAAGAAGTAAGGGTGCTTGTTAAGCAAGGATTGATTGGGGTCTGAAATGGTCACATAGTTACAAGGGGAGACCTTGAGACCATAAGGTTGCAGTTGGCATCTGCTAACAGACACTGTTTTGAGAACAGGCTGGTGGCATCCTTGAATCTGATACAGTTCAGAAAGTTCAAGTTCTCAGCGATACAGGAACGTGCCTGAAACCATGTCCACAATGGCCTCTCAACTCTATATTAAATGAACCACAGTTACTCCATTTTTATTTTTTAAATGCATTCTTTTCTTTAATGGGTAAAGCAGATGTATAATGCAGGCTTAATAGGCCATAAACAGGCTGTTCTGGTTGGCCTAAAGTTCAAGTTAAATCATGTGTAAGCCAGAATGACTTCCCCATAACTCAACATGTGAACATTTTTTTCGGGCAAAAAGAATAACACTGTCTCGTGTTGGTCCCTTAACTGGCCAGGCCCAATCATGCCAGTGGTCACGGACACCCCGTGGAAAAGCAGTAAGCTCGTCCCTCAATTCTGGCTCAACTCCTCCAAGCTCGTATACCCTCCACCCACTGTGACAGTCAGTTCTCTGAAATCCCCAACCTGCTTGCTTGTTTAACGCCTCATCTATTCTCATTTGACTTTACACACTGGACTCAGACTCTTACCTTGGCTCTGGCCCAAAGTCCACCCCAGGCTGCATCCCGTGACAGCCTCCACATCCCACACCCTGTGCCACAGGCAAGTCGAGCCCAGGCCTGGGTCGCTGTAGGTTCGCCGGCAGCCTCCCCTGCTCCTTAACCACCCAGGAAGGGAGAAACAGCAAACCTCAGTGGATCTGTCAACTCACAAGGCCCTCCGGACCTGCCTGCCCATCCCACGGCCAGCACAGCCTGAAGCCTTCCTCACAGACCCCCCCGGGCCCCCAAGTGCAGACCAGGTGGGCTCTCTCTATTCTCCTTGGGAAATAATCCATGCAAATGCACAAATATTTAATACTGGTATTCACAGGGCTCCCAGGACCTGGAAGGGATAGCCAACCTGTTGGATCTCTGCTTACCTTTAGCTGTTGCCTCACTGATGACAAGCCTGCACCTGCTTCAAAGCCAGCCGAGCCTCTGCTCTTGACATCCCACAGCTGAGCTGCACAGCTAACTAATGGTCCACACAGCTGGGCGCCCGGCTTCCAGGTGACTTCTGCCATGAGCCAAGTCTCAGCAGCATATGCTCATGCTAGAATCAAGGAGCCTTTCATAGGAGCTCAACCTGTGGCTGCATTTCACAGGCAGGAACTCTTCTTTTCTGCCATTAACCTATCTCATCAAAACTGAGAGTGTTATTCCCCAGGCTTGAAGGAGCTGGAATGTTTCTATTAAGAGAAATTGCACAGTGTAGCCAGAAGAAACCTGGACTAAGCAGAGAAAACTAAAATTTATTAAGCACCTACTATTTTCCAATACTTTAATCTTCATCACAGTTCAATTTGCTAAATATTTTTACCTCCACTCTACTGATAAGGAAACTTTGAGACTCAGGAAACTTCGAGACTTTGGAAAACGTGCCCAGTACTATGTGGTTGGTAAGTGGCAAGGTCAGGATTTGCACCCAGGTCTGCCTGGAAAGCTTATCCACCTGCTCCACCACCAGCCTCCTTCAAGCCAGGAGCACTGGGGGGCCATCTTGGATGGTGGCTATCACACACCACATGGACCAGCCTCTTTCACTCACTTGCTGAGCCCACTGTCTCCTCTCTCAAAGAGGAATGGCCGACCTCACAGTACTTGTGATAATCAAATGTGAAGGCATTTTAACAACTCTGAAGCCCTGAGGCCTGAACTACACCCTTGAGGTAAGAGCTGTTGACACCAGAGAATCTGCATGCGCCCTCAGTGGCTGGGACCTTAGGCCACAATTTAAAATGGAAAGGCAAGTTCCCCCGGGGTAGGCAAAGCGAGGGACACAGTCAGAAGATTCAGGTGCCCCACTTCACTCGCCCTGGGACGTATCTCTACATGGGGACTGGAAGGCTGTGACTTAGAGTCCATCTTGTCTCAGCTCCTGGGCTAAAAACCTGGGTGATACCTAGTGCAATCCAGGTATAAGT
The DNA here is from genome assembly GCF_059928025.1 of Delphinapterus leucas. NCBI lineage: Eukaryota > Metazoa > Chordata > Mammalia > Artiodactyla > Monodontidae > Delphinapterus > Delphinapterus leucas. Next base: position 68,764,199 of record NC_143135.1, on the reverse strand, counting down.
ATGAGTCTTAGGGAAAATGTGGGGTTTCTTCTTTCTGAGTAAGGGGGGAAAGAGGGTCCTGTAATCACTGAGAGTGAAAGCTAGTGGTACTAACAAGGCCAATGGGCAAGACCCAGAGGAGCCTCCTGCCTTCATGAGTGGGGATTACAGTCATTCAAGAGAGGCAACGCCAGGATGAGGGCCTTCCAGGAGCAGCTACAGAGAGTGTGAGAGTAGGGGAAACCAAGGAATCCTCATAGGGACACTCAGAAGGGGAGCTTTGCCTCAGGCATCTGGGGCAAAGGGACAGGATGGATTATAGGGTCACCTTTGTATTGGACTGTCCAAATTAACCACAGAAAAGAAATTCAACTCCTTACGGCTGGTTAGGATACATCTGTATGTTAAGTTGTTGGGGAAACAGTGGATCTTTCCAACCTGACCAAGATTCATATCATCTCTACAATTCATGCCTTCTACATGAAGGAGGTTAATCTGATTTTTCTTGTGAGGGTACCAGCCAATTTGCATATAAGTGTATGACACCAAAATGAAGCAGTATCTCCATCATTTTAAATCAGTGATAACCTTTTCTCTCCCTTATATTCATGGAAGAAAGTTAAAAGATGCAGACAAGTGAAAAGAAGGAAAAAATACCCATTCTCCTGTGACACAGAGATGGCCCCTTGGGGGAATCTCTTGAGGGATTACCCTTCCACATGTATTATAACACAAATATTTTCTAGAAGTAAGGTCATGCTACCCCTGCTGATTTATGTGCCTTTTATTCACTCAACAATACGTTTTTAAAATAGCAATAACTATTCATCTTTAACATCATTTTTGATGATGGCATACTATTCCACAGCGTTGATGTAACTTGATGATTCTTCTACTGGTTGAATATGTAGATAGTTGGCAATTGAAATTTTAAATTTTGGGTGGCATATTTATTTATTTTTAAACATTTTTATTGGAGTATAATTGCTTTACAATGTTGTGTTAGTTTCCGCTGTATAACAAAGTGAATCAGCTGCATGTATACATATATCCCCATATCCCCTCTGTCTTGCGTCTCCCTCCCACTCTCCCTATCCCACCACTCTAGGTTGTCACAAAGCACCGAGCTGATCTCCCTGTGTTATGCAGCTGCTTCCCACTAGGTATCTAGTTTACATTTGGTAGTGTATATATGTGAATACTACTCTCTCACTTTGTCCCAGCTTACGCTTCCCCTTCCCTGTGTCCTCAAGTCTATTCTCTATGTCTGCGTCTTTATTCCTGTCCTATCCCTAGGCTCAACAGAACCATTTTTTTTTTTTTAGATTCTATATATATGTGTTAGTATATGGTATTTGTTTTTCTCTTTCTGACTTACTTCACTCTGTATGACAGACTCTAGGTCCATCCACCTCACTACAAATAGCTCAATTTTGGGGTTTTTTTATGGCTGAGTAATATTCCATTGTATATCTGTGCCATATCTTCTTTATCTATTCATCTGTCGTTGGACACTTAGGTTGCTTCCATGCCCTGGCTATTGTAAAGGGTGCTGAAATGAACACTGTGGTACATGATGCTTTTTGAATTATGGTTTTCTCAGGGTATATGCCCAGTAGTGGGATTGCTGGGTCGTTTGGTAGTTCTATTTTTAGGTTTTTAAGGAACTTCCATACTGTTCTCCATAGTGGCTGTATCAGTTTACATTCCCACCGACAGTGTAAGAGGGTTCCCTTTTCTCCACATCCTCTCCAGTGTTTATCGTTTGTAGATTTTTTTCATGATGGCCATTCTGACCGGTGTGAGATGATATCTCATTGTAGTTTTGATTTGCATTTATCTAATGATTAGTGACTTTGAGCATCCTTTCATGTGTTTGTTGGCAATCTGTATATCTTCTTTAGAGAAATGTCTATTTAGGTCTTCTGCACATTTTTTGATTGGGTTGTTTGTTTTATTTATATTGAGCTGGATGAGCTGCTTATATATTTTGGAGGTTAACCCTTTGTCAGTTGCTTCATTTGCAAATAGTTTCTCCCATTGTAAGGGTTGTCTTTTCTTCTCATTTATGGTTTCCATTGCTGTGCAAAAGCTTTGAAGTTTCATTAGGTCCCATTTGTTTATTTTTGCTTTTATTTCCATTTCTCTAGGAGGTGGGTCAAAAAGGATCTTGCTGTGATTTACGGCACAGAGTGTTCTGCCTATGTTTTCCTCTAAGAGTTTTATAGTGTCTGGCCTTACATTTAGGTCTTTAATCCATTTTGAGCTTCTTTTTGTGTATGGTGTTAGGGAGTGTTCTAATTTCATTCTTTTACATGTAGCTGTCCAGCTTTCCCAGCACCACTTATTGAAGAGACTGTCTTTTCTCCATTGTATATTCTTACCTCCTTATCAAAGATAAGGTGACCATATGTGTGCAGGTTTATCTCTGGGCTTTCTATCCTGTTCCATTGAACTATATTTCTGTTTCTGTGCCAGTACCATACTGTCTTGATTACTGTAGCTTTGTAGTATAGTCTGAAGTCAGGGATTCTGATTCCTCCAGCTCCATTTTTTTCCCTAAAGACTGCTTTGGCTATTTGGGGTCTTTTGTGTCTCCATACAAATTTTAAGATTTTTGGTTCTAGTTCCGTAAAAAATGCCATTGGTAATTTGACAGGGATTGCACTGAATCTGTAGATTGCTTTGGGCAGTATAGTCATTTTCACAATGTTGATTCTTCCAGTTCAAGAACGTGGTATATCTCTCCATCTGTTTGTATCGTCTTTAATTTCTTTCATCAGTGTCTTATAATTTTCTGCATACAGGTCTTTTGTCTCCTTAGGTAGGTTTATTCCTAGGTATTTTATTCTTTTTGTTGCAATGGTAAATGGGAGTGTTTCCCTAATTTCTCTTTCAGATATTTCATCATCATTGTATTGGAATGCAAGAGATTTCTGTGCATTAATTTTGTATCCTGCTACTTTACCAAATTCATTGATTAGTTCTAGTAGTTTTCTGGTAGCATCTTTAGGATTCTCTATGTATAATATCATGTCATCTGCAAACAGTGACAGTTTTTCTTCTTCTTTTCTGATTTGGATTTCTTTTTCTTCTCTGATTGCCATGGCTAGAACTTCCAAAACTATGTTAAATAATAATGGTGAGAGTGGGCAACCTTGTCTTTTTCCTGATTTTAGAGGAAATGGTTTCAGTTTTTCATCATTGAGAACAATGTTGGCTGTGAGTTTGTCATATATGTCCTTTATTATATTGAGGTAGGTTCCCTCTATGCCCACTTTCTGGAGAGTTTTTTATCATAAATGGGTGTTGAATTTTGTCAAAAGCTTTTTCTGCATCTATTGAGAGGATCATATGGTTTTTATCCTTCAGTTTGTTAATATGGTGTATCACATTGATTGATCTGTGTATATTGAAGAATCCTTGCATTCCTGGAATAAACCACACTTGATTATGGTGTATGATCCTTTTAATGTGCTATCGGATGCTGTTTGCTAGTATTTTGTTGAGGATTTTGATATCTATGTTAATCAGTGATATTGGCCTGTAGTTTTCTTTTTTTGTGACAACTTTGGTTTTGGTATCAGGCTGATGGTGGCTTTGTAGAATGAGCTTGGGAGTGTTCCTCCCTCTGCTATATTTTGGAAGAGTTTGAGAAGGATAGGTATTAGCTCTTCTCTAAATATTTGATAGAATTCGCCTGCGAAGTCATCCGGTCCGGGCTTTTGTTTGTTGGAAGATTTTTTGTTTTAATAAATTTATTCATTTATATATTTATTTTTGGCTGTGTTGGGTCTTTGTTGTTGCATGCAGGCTTTCTCTAGTTGTGGCGAGTGGGGACTACTTTGTTGTGGTGTGCAGTCTTCTCATTGCGGTGGCTTGTCTTGTTGTGGAGCACAGGCTCTAGGCACACGGGCTTCAGTACTTGTGGCATGCGGGCTCAGTAGTTGTGGCTCGCAGGCTCTAGAGCGCAGGCTCAGTAGTTGTGGCACATGGGCTTAGTTGCTCTGCAGCATGTGGGATCTTTCCAGACCAGGGATCAAAGCTGTGTCCTCTGCATTGGCAGGTGGATTCTTAACCACTGTGCAAACAGGGAAGTCCCTGTTGGAAGATTTTAAATCATAGTTTCAATTTCAGTGCTTGTGATTGGTCTGTTTAAATTTTCTATTTCTTCCTCGTTCAGTCTTGGAAGGTTGTGCTTTTCTATGAATTTGTCCATTTCTTCCAGGCTGTCCATTTTATTGGCATATAGTTGCTTTTAACAATCTCTCATGATCCTTTGTATTTCTGCACTGTCAATTGTTACTTCTCCTTTTCCATTTCTAATTCTGTTGATTTGAGTCTTCTCCCTGTTTTTCTTGATGAGTCTGACTAATGGTTCAATTTTGTTTATCTTCTCAAAGAACCAACTTTTAGTTTTATTGATCTTTGCTACTGTTTCCTTCATTTCTTTTTCATTTATTTCTGATCTGATCTTTATGATTTCTTTCCTTCTGCTAACTTGAGGGGTTTTTTGCTCTTCCTTCTCTAATTGCTTTAGGTATAAGGTTAGATTGTTTATTGGAACTTTTTCTTGTCTCTTTAGTTAGGATTGTATTGTTATAAACTTCCCTCTTAGAACATCCCTTAGGATGTTCTAAGCATCCCTTAGGTTTTAGGTTGTCGTGTTTTCATTGTCATGTGTTTCTAGGTATGTTTTGATTTCCTCTTTGATTTCTTCATTATTCTCTTGGTTATTTAGTAGTGTATTGTTTAGCCTCCATGTGGTTGTATTTTTTTACAGTTTCTTTCCTGTAATTGATATCTATCTAGTATCATAGCATTGTGGTTGGAAAAAATACTTGATATGCTTTCAATCTTCTTAAATTTACCAAGGCTTGATTTGTGATCCAAGATATGATCTATCCTGGAGAATGTTCCATGAGCACTTGAGAAGAAAATGTATTCTTTTGTTTTTGGATGGAATGTCCTATAAATATCAATTAAGTCTATCTTGTCTAATGTGTCATTTAAAGATTGTGTTTCTTTACTTATTTTCATTTTCGATGATCTGTCCATTGATGAAAGTGGAGTGTTAAAGTCCCCTACTATTACTGTGTTACTGTCGATTTCCCATTTTATGGCTGTTAGCATTTGCCTTATATATTGTGGTGCTCCTACGTTGGGTGCATAAATATTTACAATTGTTATATCTTCTTCTTGGATTGATCCCTTGATCACTATGCAGTGTCCTTCTTTTCTCTTGTAATAGTCTTTATTTTAAAGTCTATTTTGCCTGATATGAGAATTGCTACTCCAGCTTTCTTTTGATTTCCATTTGCATGGAATATCTTTTTCCATCCCCTCACTTTCAGTCTGTATGTGTCCCTAGGTCTGAAGTGTGTCTTGTAGACAGCATATATATGGGTCTTGTTTTTGTGTCCTTCAGCCAGTTTATGTCTTTTGGTTGGAGCATTTACATTTAAGGTAATTATCAGTGTTTATGTTCCTATTGCCAGTTTCTTAATTGTTTTGGGTTTGTCTCTGTAGGTCTTTTCCTTTTTTGTGTTTCCTGCCTAGAGAAGTTCCTTTAGCGTTTGCTGTAAAGCTGGTTTGGTGGTGCTGAATTCTCTTAACTTTTGCTTGCCTGTAAAGGTTTTAATTTTTCCGTTGGATCTGAATGAGATCCTTGTTGGGTAGAGTAATCTTGGTTGTAGGTTTTCCCCTTTCATCACTTTAAATATGTCCTGTCACTCCCTTCTGGCTTGCAGAGTTTCTGCTGAAGTTCACCTGTTAACCTTATGGGGATTCCCTTGTATGTTATTTGTTGATTTTCCCTTGCTGCTTTTAATATTTTTTCTTTGAATTTAATTTTTGATAGTTTGATAAATATGTGTATTGCCATGTTTCTCCTTGGATTTATCCTGTATGGGACTCTCTGTGCTTCCTGGACTTGATTGACTATTTCCTTTCCCATATTAGGGAATTTTTCAACTATAATCTCTTCAAGTATTTTCTCAGACCCTTTCTTTTTCTCTTCTTCTTCTGGGACCCCTATAGTTTGAATGTTTTGCATTTAATGTTGTCCCAGAGGTGTCTGAGGCTGTCCTCAATTCTTTTCATTCTTTTTTCTTTATTGCGCAGTAGTTATTTCCACTATTTTATCTTCCAGGTCACTTATCCATTCTTCTGCCTCAGTCATTCTGCTATTGATTCCTTCTAGAGAGTTTTAAATTTCATTTATTGTGTTGTTCATCATTGTTTGTTTGCTCTCTAGTCTTCTAGGTCCTTGTTAAAATTTTATTTTATTTTCTCCATTCTATTTCCAAGATTTTGGATCATCTTAACTATATTACTCTGAATTCTTTTTCAGGTAGACTTCCTATTTCCTCTTCATTTGTTTGGTCTGGTGTGTTTTTACCTTGCTCCTTCATCTGCTGCATATTTCTCTGTCTTCTCATTTTGTTTAACTTACATTGTTCTGAGTCTATTTTTCACAGGCTGCAGGTTCATAGTTCCCGTTGTTTTTTGTGTCTGCCCCTAGCGGGTGAGGCTGGTTCAATGGCTTGTGTAGGCTTCCTGGTAGAGGCGACTGGTGCCTGTGTTCTGGTAGGTGGAGCTGGATCTTGTCTTTCTGGTGGGCAGAGCCACATCTGGTGGTATGTTTTGGGGTGTCTGTGAACTTAGTATGATTTTAGGCAGCCTCTCTACTAATGGGCGAGGCAGTGTTCCTGTCTTGCTAGTTTTTGGCATGGGGTGTCCATTGCTGGAGCTTGCTGGCCATTGGGTGGAGCTGGGTCTTTGTGTTGAGATGGAGGTCTCTGGGAGAGCTCTTGCCAATTGATATTATGTGGTTTCAGGAGGTCTCTGGTGGTCCTACATCCTGAACTCAGCTCTTCCACCTCAGAGGTTCAGGCCTGACACCAGGCAGAAGCACCAAGACACTGTCAGCCATAAAGCTCAGAAGAAAAGGAAGAAAAAAAGAAAGAAAAAAGTTATTAAAATAAAAAAATAATAATTAAAAAAAAGAGGAGAGCAACCAAACCAATAAACAAATCCATCATTGATAACAAGCACTAAAAACAGTACTAAGATAAACATAAATATCAGAAACTCTTCTGTCGCACACAGTAAACCCCAAGTCTACAGTTGCTCCCAAAGCCCACTGCCTCAATTTTGGGATGATTCGTTGTCTATTCAGGTATTCCACAGATGCAGGGTACATCAAGTTGATTGTGGGGATTTAATCCACTGCTCCTGAGGCTGCACGGAGAAATTTCCCTTTCTCTTCTTTATTCGCACAGCTCTTGCAGTTCAGCTTTGGTTTGGGCCACACCTCTGCATGTAGGTTGCCCATAGGCATCTATTTCCCGCCCAGACAGGAGGGGGTTAAAGCAGCACCTGATTAGGGCTCTCTTGCTCACTAATGCCAGGGAGAGGGAGGGGTACAGTAGTCGTAATTGGAACACGGGGCAAGCCTGCGGTGGCAGAGGCCAGGGTGATGTTCCAACAGCCTGAGGCACACCGTGCGTTCTCCCAGGGAAGCTGTCCCTGGATCATGGTACCGTGGCAGTGGCGGGCTGCACAGGCTCCCAGGGGTGTGTGGATAGTGACCTGAGCTTGCACACAGGATTCTTGGTGACAGCGGCCAGAGCGTTAGCATGTCATGTCCATCTCTGGGGTCCGAGCTGATAGTTGCGGCTCTTGCCCATCTCTGGAGCTCACTTAGGCGGTGCTCTGCCTTCTGTGGGCATACGGTGAAGGAATCCCCTTTCCTTGTACACCCCGAAACAATGGTCTCTTGCCTCTTCGGCAGTTCCAGACTTTCCCGGACTCCCTCCTAGCTGGCTGTGGCGCACTAGCCTCCTTCAGGCTGTGTTCACACAGTCAACCCCAGTCCTCTCCCTGGGATCTGACCTCCAAAGCCCGAGCCTCAGCTCCCAGCCCCCACCTGCCCTAGCGGGTGAGCAGACAAGCCTCTCAGGCTGGTGAGTGCTGGTCGGCAGCGATCCTCTGTGCAGGAATCTCTCCACTTTGCCCTCTGCGCCCCTGTTGCTGCATTCTCCTCCCTGGCTCCAAAGCTTCCCCCCTGCACCTCCTGTCTCTGCCACTGAAGGGGCTTCCTAGTGTGTGGAAACATTTCCTCCTTCACAGCTCCCTCCCAGAGATGCAGGTCCTGTCCCTATTCTTTTGTCTCTGTTTTTCTCTTTTTTCTTTTACCCTAGCTAGGTACATGGGGAGTTTTTTGCCTTTTGGGAAATCTGAGGTCTTCTGCCAGCATTCAGTAGGTGTTCTGTAGGAGTTGTTCCACACGTAGATGTATTTCTGATGCATATGTGAGGAGAAAGGTGATCTCTACATCTTACTCCTCCACTATCTTGAAGGTTCCCCCTGGAGCATATTTAAAATAGACCTAACAATATTTTAAAAATTGCACAAAAATATCCATGTGAAAATTGCATTTTGACTACTATAAAATAGATCAAAATTCTTGTAGTTAAATCTTTGTGCTTATCTTTAATTACATCACTAGTATAAATTCTTGGAAGTTAACTACTGTCTCAAGTTGTGTGCACATTTTCTCCCAAATTTTTATTTTTAAAATATTCAAGTATAGAGAAAAACAAAAGAATAGTACAATAAACATATAACTTTCACCAAATTCATTTCACCACATTTGCTTTATCTCTCCCTATAATTTTATTTTGGAAAGTATTAAATACTACAAACATGACGTTTCACCCTTGTCTACTCCATTTCACATCTCCTAAGAACAAAAGTCACTAACCCTTTAACCACAACACTAGTAGCATGCCCCAACTTTTGACATTGATTCAGAAATGTTACCCAAATTTCCCCAATTATCCTCCAAATTCCTGTTAGCTGTCACCTGCATTTCCAGGATTCAATGACAAGTTATGTGTTACATTTGGTTGCCATGTTCTTTTTGTCTCCTTTAATTTGGAATAATTTCTTTGCTTTTTATTTTCTTTCACAATGTATTTGTTATCTACTGCTATATAATAAATTACCCCAAACGTAGTGATTTAACTCTAAACACTTGTTAACCCACATTTTCTGTGTGTTTGGAATTTGAGAATGGCTTAGCCATGCAGTTCTGGTTTGGGGTTGGTCATGAGACTGCAGTCATAAGTCACTTGAGGATGCAGTCATCTGAAGGCTTGAAGCTGGGGGCTCACTTCCAAGGTGGCTTATTCACATGGTGGACAAGATGGTCTGGCTGTTGGCAAGAGGTCTCAGTTCCTCACTACATGGACCTCTCCACAGGACTATTTATGTGTCTTTCACATGACATGGTGATTACCTTCCTCCGGAACAACTAAGAATATACAAGGCAGAAGCCACAATGTCTTTTATGACCTAGCTTTGGAAGCCTTACATAGTCAATTCTGCAATACCCTATTATTTACACAAGTCAGCCCTAGTCAGTGTGAGAAGGGACTATACAAGGGCATGGATACCAAAAATTTAGGATCACTGTGGGGGGGGGCATCTTAGATGGTGGCTATCACACATGACATTGACGTTCTGAAAAGTCCATGCCAACTGTCTTATAGGATACCACACGTTCTAGAGTTGTCTGATTGTTTTCTTCTAACTAGATTCAGATAATGTGTATTTCCCATTGTATTACATCTGGAGATGCATAATGCAGTTTGTTCTCTTACCAGTCATGCTAAGTTTGGCTACATAGTCGAGACATGCACACTAAGTTTTTGACTCACTCTTACCTTCTTGACCATCTCTCTTGGCAAAGCATCAAAATCACACATGCCAATGTCTGGGTTGATTTCTCCACCAAAAAATGGAAAGTTTCCTTGTATTTTGGTTACTGAACCAAACTTTGGTCTGCTTACCCAAGCAGCACAGAAAAGCCAATCTACTGACACTGGGTTGTGGTGAAGGAAAGTAAAGCATTTATTACAAGGTACCAAGCAAGGAGCATGGGCAGCAAATGCTCAAAAGGCCCAAACTCCCGAATGGCTTTTGGGGAAGGGTTTTTAAAGGCAAGGTGAGGGAGAGGGTTGCAGGGTGCCTGATCAGCTCATGGATATTGCTTCTTCTAATTGGTTGGTGGTGAGGTCACTAGCTGGTATTTGGGGAATCTTAATTATCAACCTTCTAAACTGGTCTGGGATCTATGGTGGGCAGCAGTTAAGTTCTTCCACCTGGTGGGGCTTTTTAGTATATGCAACACAACTCAAGGATATGGCTCAGGATTTTACCCATAGCTCATGAGGAGGAACTAAATGTCCTTGACTTTGTTTTATGGCTAACCAATTATTATTTTGCCTTGACTGTTTTCCTTTGTTTCTGCATTTTCTCACTTCTCTGATTAAATTTGTCTTTGGAACTTGGGGGAGGCCTAGGAGGCTAAAGTTTTTCTACAAAGAAGAAGCACGGGAAAGGGGTGGGGGAGGGAATGTCTGTCCCCAGGAACTTCCCACAGGGTCATGCTCGGTTTCATTTTTACACTACTTATCTTTTAGTTAGCAACAACAAGCTGTGTGTGTGTGTGTGTGTGTGTGTGTGTGTGCTGTGGGGAGTAGGGTGTTTGATGTTGATATCGATGGACATTCTGAACCGAAGAATGCCATTTCAGTAGGGAAGAGGTGAAGGGGCACACCAAGGAGTGAACTCTGTTTTATTTTTCCTTGTATTCTGATTGCCTTATACAATGTTAGACAAATAAGGTAATAGGCACTTAACAAACATGTGTTGAATAAATGCAAAAACAAACAAGAAAGGAAAGAAACCAGGAGAAGTAGAAAGGCACTTTCTAATTTATAAAAATGTAGAAACCAAAATATTACTTTCCACCAAAATAAATGATTAAGTCCCTCAGAAGTGCAGCCCCTCCCATTCCCATCTCAGGGTGGTTTAAGTCTTCCGTCCCTCCTGTTCTCAGGCCCTGCCACCATGAGGGCTCTGACTTCTGACAGTCCAGGTCTACAGCCTCCATGCTTCATTAGAAAGCACACTACATTCATCATAATAAAATAACTTTAAATGAGAAAAAAAAAGAATACATATGTGTATTTGCACAAAACATTTCTGGAAAGAAAGAAGAAAAACTTGATACCAGTTACCTATAGGATGGAGCTGCTAACATATCATTGTGTGCTCTTTTGTGCTCTTCATATTCTTTAGCATGTGTCTGTTTTCCTCTTGTTTAAATAAATGGCCAAAAGAAAAAAAAAAGAAAGCACACTACATTCTAAACCCACTTTTCCTTTTCTGTACCATGATGACAAACTGCTCGCATTGCATCTTGAGTCTTGCTTGACCACTTAGTCACCGCAGGAAGGAAGTAAAGTACTGAGTAATGATATTTTCCTAATGGTGAGAGCCACGGTAAATGGAATTGCCTGAGCTAATCTGAATGCACTTCTGTGTTCAGAATTACCCTCTCACATTCAATTCCATTTTCAATTCATTTTCTCTGTGCCATATTGATTCATGAGACCTTTCTGTTAGTTGCATAAAACTGTAGTAATGTGTCCCATGCTGAACAAAATAATTAAAATGGAAGGTCTCAGTTTGTAACAACCTTTTCTATTATAGAAAAAGAACATGGAAAAGCACCGGGTACCATGGAGTTAAATGCCCCCTCTTCAAGCCTACCTCATTCAATGCCCTATTACCAAGCTAAGCTGGGTCAGTGGAGGATGGCCTTCTCAAACATTTTCTTTCTTTGATCCATTTATATAAATGCAAGAACTGAGAAGCCAGAACATAGCAGAAAGAAGAAAGGAAAGGAAGGAAGGAGAGATTTACCCAGACTACTGTGTCCAGGCACCATCACACAAGCTATTAACACCTCACTTGAGAGATGTGGGCTGAAGGGCATTAATAACTTGCTCAAGGCCACAGGTAGTCAGGAAGTGTCAGGCGGAATTCCAAAACTAGGTTCTCTCTGCTGCCAAAGCCAGTGCCCTGAACATCACACCATCACACTATTATTTCTTTTTTCACAATTGGGATAAAAAGCCCTACACCTCCAACTTTTGGGGGCTTATCTCCCATACCTCCACCTGCCCAACACAGTCATACACACCCTGAACTTCGGTCATAGTAGACGATTCTCTAAATACACGATACACTTTAAAGTTATCGAAGGGTGTATATATCCAAAGGAAATGAAATGAGGATCTCAAAGAGGTATCTGTGTTCCCATGTTCATCACAGCATTATTCACAATAGCCAAGATATGGAAACAACCTACCTGTCTGTTGACAGGTGAATGGATAAAGAAAATGTTGTATACGTGCACAATGGAATATTATCTAGCATTTAAAAAGAAGGAAGCCTTGACATTTGCAACAACAAGGATGAACCTGGAAAGCATTATGCTAAGTGAAATAAGCTAGGCATAGAAAGACAATATTGCATATCTCACTTATATGTAATTAACCTAAATGTCAAATTCATAGTAGCAGAGAATAGAGTGGTGATTACCAGGGCTTGTGGGGAAGAAGGAATGGGGAGATGTTGGTCAAAGGGTATAAAGTTTCAGTTATGCAAGAAAACTGTGTTCTGGAGATTTGGTGTACAGCAAGGTGACTACAGTAAACAACACTGTAATTTACACTTGAAATTTGCCAAGAAGGTACATTATAAGTGTTCTTACTACAAAAATGAAAATGGTAACTATGTGAGATGACAGGTATGTTATTTAGTTTGATTGTGGTGATCACTTATTACACTGTATGTATCTATGTCAAAATATCAAATTGTACACAATTTTATCTGTCAATTACAGTTCATTAAAACTGGGGAAAATTTATCTGACGATGTTTGACAGGTAATATGGTTACATTCAAAAAGTATATCATGGACACCCTCCTGTCCATTTCTGCACCCCACCTCCCAGTTTCCCTCCTCTGAGTCTACACATTTTGTTTCTTGTTCCTTTTCAGAGACATCTTATGCATACATTGCTGAATACTTCTGTTTATCCTTTATTCTATTTTGTCCGCTTTATTTACATAAATAGTGGTCTTCCCTACCTGCTGTTCTGCACCTTGTGCTTTTCCTTTATACTATATCTTGGAGATCATCCCATATCGAATTATAAGGAGACTTGTCATTCTTTTATGGTGCCATACTGTTGCATTGTAGGACTACACTGATGTTTCTTTTCACAGTCCCCTGTGACATACATTTAAATTGTTTCCCGTCTTTTGCTACTACAAGCACTGTTGCAATAATTAACCTAGTATGTTTTGCACAAGGATGAGTGTGTCTCTAGGACAACTCCCTAGAAGAGGAATTGCTAGATGACACGTTGGTGCCTTTGTAATCATGAGAGATCTGCCAAACTGTCCTCAGTAGGGCTCAGCCCAGCTTACGCTGCAACCAGCAACACACAAGAGGGTTTGTTTCCAGCACAGCTGCCCGCACGGTAGCATATACATTTTTTAATCACTGGCAATCTGATAGGTAAAGAAATCAGACTCTACACCTCAGGCATCTGTGCCATTGCTTTCGTAGTTTCCTCTGCCTCTCGCACCCAGCTCCCTCTGACCGGTGGCCTATCTACTCTGAGCAAAGCCCAAAGGCCAGTCTCTATAAATCCCACAAGCAGAGGACATGTTCCCACAGCACGTTGTACTTTCTGTTATTACATGTTCTACATTATTTGTTTAGGTGTCTATCTTCCTGACTATTAATTTCTCTAAGACAGGAGCCTTAATCACCTTGGGGTCCTCAGCACCCAACACCAGGCCTAGCTCATATGTACTTGTTTAATGAACACTATAAATATTTTGGTTGCATGTGAGTTGGTGACAAAATTAGCACAATAGATTTTCGTAGTTTGAAGTACTTTATCCTCTCTGATATATTTGGGTGATGCCCTGCCATACTGGAGCCTCTCTGCGTCAGGAGCCTCCCCTGCCTTGCCTCTTAGTACCCATTCCGTGCAGACAACATGGAGATGGTGACTGGAAAAGAACTGTAGAGTCCATCATCAGACCTGACTCCATGCTTCCTGGAAATGGTCTGGCTTTGACTTCTGAATGCACGTGAGCAAATCTGGAAAAATACTAAATCCTTTCTGCTGTCATGAGTGCCAGGCTTCAAGGGAACTCACCCCATCCAAGACTTAACTAGAAAGGTGTTATAGCTTTAATATTTCAGCCATGGAAAATTTCTCCCAATTTTCCTTGCAAATGTTCATCACTTAAATAAAAGGTTATATTATTGACAGATAGAACAAGGCAGATTGCTTTTAATTGCAACCGTGGAGCTAGTTTGTACACTAAATATGAATTTGAGGTTCATGAGAACCACTCCTGACTACCCTGAAAGGGAAATGAATGTGCCTTTATCACCAACTGTGCCCATTTTTCTCATTACGCAATGTGTCTTCCTCCTAGCCTACTTCTAAGCTAGGTTAAATGAAGAGAAATGATGATGTATCACATCTATTTACCTTAATTTCATTGTTTCTCATCATAAGCCATTTGTATGAGAACTGACATTAATTAATTCCACCTTCATCTATCATGTAGTTCAACATTTAATCTAGTCCCATGTATCAGATAAAAATATAGTATTCTAAATTCTGGAGTTTTTATCTTGAGTGAGACAGGAGGTCATAAATCTAAGACAGCACTTGTGTCTCTTCCTTTTGCCTGCCACTCCATCAACTGTAGGTAGCTACTGGCTTCAGACAGAGCCATCAAGATTGATGGACTTAATGTGGAGGTGTGCATTACTGTGACCAGACTCTCAGTTCCTAATGACTCTCAAAATATGAAGTCTATTCTGAGGAATATTATCAGAAATTCTAGAAGCCTTCACTTTGAGTCAATTCTATTTCTAATATTTCTTTATTGTTGTGGATTCCTTTTTTTGAGCCACAGTCCAGACCCAGCACATTCTGACTCTACAGCTTTGGAGAGCCAACCAAGAGGTTAAGGTCTACAGCACTTTCTCAATCACCTGGAATGGCACCAACGTCTGCCCGTGTTCCCTCCCTACAGCCTTCTTACCCAGAGCTCAGAACATTTGACCCTCAAGTGTAGGCTTGGACCTACCCCTCACACTGCTCAGTGGTCATGTTATAAGTGAGTGGATCTCTTATCTCTGTTCTAAAACTGGGCTCTGCCTTTTCCTTTACAGGTCCATGGCTGTGGCCCTGTCATTCTCCCTGACTCAAGTTTATGTGTCCTCTGAAGGTTCTCATTTGCTCTTGTCACCTCCCTCTGCTCCACCCTAAGGGCCGAGACCCTTCCCTTGCACTTGAGGCTTTGGCTAGGCCTCTGATTGCTGCTGCCAAGCACATTCCAGCCTACACTCCTAGCTAGCCACCCAGGGGTAAGGATATCCTGTACATCTCTGGGACCACAGACACTGGCGGTTTGCCTCAACCTGTTACCTCTCACCATTGTCCTTGAATACCTGATTATAGATGTTGGATGTACTTCTTCCCAGTCTTATCAATGCAACAACATCTCCCTCACCCCATTGCTCTGTTAGTACATGCAGATCCAAAGAGTTCATCCAGACCCTGCTCTGTCTGTCCTCTTTTGCTGTGGTTAAGCTATCCTTGCCCAGTGATATCATGAGAGATGACAAGTCCTAGCCATGTAGTAGACTTAAAAACATTTTTGGGGAATTTCCTGGTGGTCCAGTGGTTAGGACTCTGTGCTTCCACTGCAGCGGGCACTGGTTTGATCCCTGGTCAGGGAACTAAGATCCTGCATGCCGTGCAGCATGGCCCCCCCTCAAAAAAAGTTTTTAAATCTTTAATTGTTATTAAATAAGACATCCTCACATTGAAAAAACCAATAAAGAAGTAAAGTGTAAACTGAGGGTCCCTCTCCTTCAACCACAGTCCATCCTTTTCTCCAAAGGTAAACATTTGGTAAATATATCTCGAGACTTTTTATTGTGTGAAACACATTATAAGCAGATGAACACACATAAAGAAGATATATTTGGTGGGGGGGAAATGATACCATACTATACATGATTATCTTCAATTTGTTGTTGTTTTTCATAATGGACACAATTCCATGTTCGTATGTAAATCTATCCTTGAACACCTACATAGTATTCCATAGTTTGTATGTACTATTTTCTAGTTAACCATAATTCTGTTGATATAGAATCCAATTTTTCAGCGCTACAAATAATGAGGTGATATACATTCTCATACCAAATGGTACAAATTGTCCCACAAGTTAAATTGTTAGGTACGTACGTACATTTACAAGAGAAGGAGACAATGGAGCAGCTGATCATGCAGTTGGAGAGAAAGGCAAGGAAAAAATCATGAAGAGCTTGTGAAATTCATAAATGTGAAGACATACAAGAATGATATTCATAGGAGGATGAAATAACCATTTGTACATTTTGGAAAAATCACTTTGGTTGGATTATGAAAAACAGATTAGAAGGGAGTGAGATTAGAGCCACAGCAATATTAAAAGATTGTTGCCACATAACATCCAGGCTATTGTGATATGTATATACGTGGAGGGGGGGGTTGTTCACACATCATTCAATAGGTTAAATAGCCCTTCAAGCTACATTAATAATGATTCATCATTTTAAAAGGCAAAATAATGAATTCACAAATACACTGCTAGCATATTGATTTTTATCGGTAATGAGGTAAAACAGTCAACAAAGTATGTACATAAACAGGAAACTGGGCAATAAAATTTGCCTACAAATAAGCTCCTAGAAAGATTTTTCTGAGTCACCAAAATAAAGGAGACTTAATCTCAGGCTACATTTTAAATTCCAGCCAACCTAATCTTCTCCCTGGATGAAATTTTGAGAGGGGACATCGATCTTTTTGAGGTCTAAAACATGACTTTAGATCCAATCAGTTCTAAACAATGATTCTGGGTATGGTATTGGGATAACTGGTGAGGCAGGCAGTACCCTACAAGGGCTCTTGAAAGGGGCTCCAATCAGATTGGGGTAGGGGGTGTTCCCCACTTAAGCAGCAGGGATCTGAAAGCCAATATGCTTAGAAAATAGTTCATCTCCACTTGGCCCTCAGGATACAACCCATTGTCCCTCTGCATTTTCTTACAGACTAAGAAAGAACACGGGCATTTCCTTTTGCGCTAGAAATGTTCACCATTGTCTTTACCCACATTTTTATTTTATATTCATTTAATATCAATTGATCAGTTAATATTTGGCAAGAATCAAAGAAACACCCCTGAACTGGTTCTAACCTCCAGCTGGAAAGTTTTCAGTAACTCATGAGCAGATATCATCTATCTCAAGACACTAAAAGCTCAAGGGAAGAGAATTAGACAGGAAATCTGAGGCTGAACCAAATAGGAGTCATCGGGCAGGTTTGCATCGTCTATCTTTCCTGATAATGGTTCTGCTACTTGTCATAGGATGTGGTTGTTATAGTGACAGCAAAGAGGAGTGGGGGGAGTAGAGAGGGCAAACTTGGACAGCAGAGTGAAATGTAACAAGGTAAAAGAGCTGTGGGCATATTTGCTTCTTCTCATTTAACCTTGCTCAAGTCTTAAGACATCCATAGCCTGTTGACATGATGAGGCCAAGAAGACCTTGGATTGGCTCCTTTATCCTCCCTGACACTGACATGCAGGCATTCATGCGGGTTGTGTCCCACTGCGCCTGACGCCTTCCACTCACTTTTGATGATTTTTCTGTCATTCCCCCCATCCATGCTATCTTGCTTCCATCACAACCACTTCAGCAGTACATCAACCCTTGTCTGTTTATGCTTAAGCTTTCATTAGAAACAATGTGTCTAGATACTGTGTGGTGTGCTGTCACCTGTTTTCCCCCAGCAGCATATCCGAACCTGAGCTCCATTCAGGCAGGATCCCCACTACATAAGGCGCCCAACACAGTGCCTGGGACACATTTCAAGGGGGATTTATAATAAGGGGAAGAAGTAGATAAATGTTTCAACACACTAAACCAAAGGTACAAAAGATAGAAAAGAGAAAGACAGCTATAACAACAGTACAGGACTATCCCAGGATACCTAAGCTGATGAGCTTTGGTGTGTGGATTTTGTGTGTGTGTGTGTGTGTGTGTGTGTGTGTGTGTGTGTGTAAAGAATACAAAACAGACTAAAAAAGAATCACCAAAGACTTTGAAAAGAACTAGAAGAAGCCAATTTGGTAAAGCTAAATGCAATTCTGAATTTTAACAGAGGTCTAGCTTTTATACTTTTTGCCTAAAAGGAAAAAAATAAGGATTTTACATTCCCTTTGACTTATTCTCCTTAAACATTTTGGAAATCTTTCAAAGCACTTTTAGAATGAGCTTGTTGTGCCCTGGTCATGTGCAAGGCCCAATGTTGGCATCTTCAATTGAAATACAGGTGGCACTGCAGACAGTGACAAAATAAATATATAATCAGCTCTAATATGAGGCAAAGTAAAGGAGGTAACAGCAAGAATGTGTGTGTCCAGGGGGACGGCATTTCAGAGAAGGGAGAGGCCTCAGAGCTCGAGGGAAACATGCATAACCATGTGTGATCATGGTCTCTGAGAAAGACAGGATTCAAGCAGGCAGTGCGGACAAAACACAGGGAATCCTGTCTAGTGGTGGACCTCAGATGGCTGGGTTTGGCTTGATGCTTGTCAGCTCTGTAGAAGATCACCAGAAAGCCTCTTGGTCAAAGCTAAGTTCATGCAGCCGGCTGCAGGAAGGGAGAACACCACATTGACGGACTTAGTAGTATCTCAGAAGGGGGAGGTCAGGGAGGGCATTTGTAAAGTTTGGGGGGGGGTCTGCGTTTAAGTGGTTTAAGGTGAGTCTTTCACGGTGGGTAATTAATTTGAGGTAACAAGTTTTGTGACATAATAGTTTAGGAATAGCAAGTCTTGATAAGTAAACTGTTGCCTACTAGGAAGCTTTCTAAGGTGCTCAATATATTAAAAAATAATACCCTAGTTTCAGGAAAAGGTTTGTAAAGCACATGAGTTTTCTCTCACTCTTGCTTACCATCATTTCTCCTGCATTATATATGAAGTTCTAGGGATGGGACAACTACTTTGCTGAACAAACTGGTGCCAGGCCCTTGACTACATGCAGTCATCAGTTCTCCCCGTGAGCATTGCAGGCGATTATTAACCTCCACATTTCACAGATTAGGAGCCTGAGGACCCTCTGATGCGGGTCAGAGAATTTAGACAATGAGTAAGTTCTCACTGCTGGTAAGTGGCAGGTCAGTATTGAATTCCACATCTGTTTGATCGCCAGCCCACGCTGCCTTTCAGAGGCTCAGTGCGCAAACCCAAAGTGCAAAGGGTCCCTCGGCATCTCCACCTCCAGAGCAACGTGGCTTCATCCTTCTGCTCCTTCCTCAAGGGACAGGCTGCTCCTGGTGGCCAGCTAAGTCCCCCCCTTGGAGAGGCCTCTACCCACACCTCTTTTCTTGCAGCACACGATCCTGCTCTTTATTGGTGTTACTGTCACAACCCCTGACACTCTCCGCCCACTCTCCACCACCACCTTTGGCTACATTCATGAGCACTTTCTCTGGATCAGGCTTGTCTAAGCGCTCTGCAAACATTGTTATGTTGGGTTCTCACAGGCCTTGCAGGGGGATGGGGAGTGAGGCATTTAAAGGAGTATTTCAATTTAAACCTTTAATGGGTTGAATTCTTCCATTTCTCTTGCAAGCATTTGACTTCAGGTGGACAGAAGCTAGCATGACTGGTTCTGACAGATCCACCGTATCAGTTTTCTTGCCCTTTTCCCTTGTATCAGTGGATTTTCTCTAAACCTAGAGACCATAGTTTCCACGTTACCCGGGATAGTCTGATTTGGACATATTGTCTTTACAGAATCATTAACAGTTCCTCTTTCATTTCCAGAAGCATTTGGTCATCCTACCTAAATCTGCCTTTGCAGCTAAGGAGAAAGAGTACATGTTTTGCAAGGCTGTAGGGCTCACTGCAGTCTGTAAGTTCGCGCTGGTCTCAGAAAGCCTTGCCCAGTGGCAGCATCTTCGCAACCAGCAGGTACATCCCAGCTGTTTTCTTCTCCTGGCGCAGGCCAGGCTTTGTTCAGATGAGTGATGCTGACTGTGTGTGCACGGTGACTATCTCCGCACCTGATGGGTCACGCTAGCCCAGGAGTGGGCTAGAATTCCTCTTCGCGTGATGAAGATGAAAATGACGTGATTTGCAATCCATGCTAAGGAAAACAGATAGCCAAGGAAACATGAGGGCTGGGGAATTTTCATGCCCCACATCAAGACAAATTTCCCGGTTTCTTTAGAATGCCTTCATCATCAACAGCAGTGTACGGGCTCAGACTGTGGGCTGTTGGCGGTACAGATCCTGATTTGGAAATTGCAACTTGGTCCAACGTTAAGAAAGTTCTGCTTTTTTAAACTTCCATACACAATTAGAAAAATGTGCTACCATAGCTATTAAAGAGAATTTAGCCCCTGAGAAGGGGGTTATTGGGAACAAAGAGCCCCCTCAGAGATACTGTGGATAATGAAGCAAAGTTAAGAATACTTTGAAGAAAAAAGATGCTTGCTTAGAGATAATCTAAATTGATACCCGTGTCAGTGTGCCTGCCAAACAAATAGGTACCTTATGAGATATTTACACAGTGGGGCTTTCCATGATATGGACCTTATTTTCAGCAGTCACATGACGTGTCTAACTAGTCTAGTCTTACATTACTCCTGTGGTGGTGGGCAGAAGTGATTGTTCGGTTTTATAGATGGGGAGACTGAGGCTTGGAGAGTGCCCTGGATTCTTCCATGTGAACTGACACCTCCTGCTGGGGTCCACCTCCTCCATCCCCCCCTTTACTGCCCCTCTCTACTACAGAGGTGTGGAGACCAAATTAGTCAGGGGTTTAGAAGGAAAGCCTAGAAGAGTTTTCTCCTTGCTTTTGAAGTCCCTCCCATAGAACTGTGAGCTGCTCAGAGGGATGAGACCATCTGCACCTCCTTCTGCTGACCAAACAGTGCCAAGCACAGGTAAGGCAGTCCACAGGTAAGAATCACTGAGTGCAGCTGACTTGGCAGGTGGCAAATCAACGCCACCATCCCTCTCTCACACCAGGCATGTCTGGGGAT
Source organism: Delphinapterus leucas (assembly GCF_059928025.1). Classification (NCBI taxonomy): domain Eukaryota; kingdom Metazoa; phylum Chordata; class Mammalia; order Artiodactyla; family Monodontidae; genus Delphinapterus; species Delphinapterus leucas. The sequence goes on along the minus strand of NC_143135.1, from coordinate 68,743,156 downwards.
GCACAGTGGACATCTGAAGCAGGTTATTGGCAAATTGCTTCATTCCACGAGGCCCTTTGGGTTTTTTAATTTAATTTAATTTTATTATTTTTCAATTTTTAAATTAAAAAGAATTTTTATTTTATATTGGAGTATAGCTGATTAACCATGTTGTGTTAGTTTCAGGTGTACAGCAAAATGATTCAGTTATACATATACATGTATCTATTCGGCCCTTTGTTGACCTAGCTTCAGGGTGGGGACCGCTGGCAAGCAGATGTGGGCCTCGTCTGTGAGCATTGCAGGTGGCTTGTTGACCTCCAAGCTTCCACTTTACTACCATAAAAGAAATGGCACTGCTGCTCTATGAGTGTACTCAGAGCTGATCATAACTTGTCAGCATGGGATTTTCTAAAGAGAAGAAATAGAGAACTGTATTACTACTTGTAATCTTTTTCATTGCCCAAAACTGAAAAAACAAAGAAGAGAGTTACTTAGTTTACCCTAGTAAAACAAAAATGCGTTTTGGAAAATTTTATATTTAACCGTTTGAATTTATTCGCTAAGGTCATTAGGCCAGTCAGTAGATCTTTCACATTTAGTCTCCCTCCATTGGGTCGTTGGGTCTTAAAGAGGCAAAATATGTGTTTGAAAACACACTAAGATTCATACATCCAAATGTGTGTTGTTCTTCACGACAGTCCTCTTGGGGCATTGTACACATGTTCCTACAATGCTGTGGTCCCAGGGGACATGTGGAACTTCCTCTTTGGGAACTACCTTTAGATGTCAGTCTATAAACTGCACAAGAAAATCAAGCTCAGCTTCCAGGTGTAGTTTTCAATGCTGGCTGCACTTTAGACTCACCTCATGGGGCTTTAAACAAGACTCATGACTGGCCTCCCATAAGCCAATAAGTTAGAATAGCTGAGCGTTCTTGATTATTTCAAACTTCTCCAACCATTCTAACGTGCAGCAAGGACGGAGAATTACTCCTCTTTCTTTAACAGATACACCTAATTTCTCTTTGAATGATTTTTGACTGTTTGCAAATTTTAAATCTATCATCAAAAGGCAGGAATGTAGGGTTTCCCTGGTGGCGCAATGGTTGAGAGTCCGCCTGCCGATGCAGGGGACATGGGTTCGTGCCCCACTCTGGGAAGATCCTACGTGTCGCGGAGCGGCTGGGCCCGTGAGCCATGGCCGCTGAGCCTGCGCGTCCAGAGCCTGTGCTCCGCAACGGGAGAGGCCACAACAGTGAGAGGCCCGCCTACCGCAAAAAAAAAAAAAAAAAAAAATGCTATAGAAATGGAATCATACAGTACGTAACCTTCAGGGATTTTTTTTCACTTAGCAAAAATCTCTGGAGAGTTTTCCAAGTTCTTTGTATCAATAGTTTGTTCCTGTTTACTGTTAGTAGTATTACATGGTCTAGATGTACCACAGCGTGCTTAAGCATTTACTCACTGAGAGACATTTGGGTTGTTTTCAGGCTTTTCACTATTATGAATAAAGCTACTATGATCATTTGTGTACAGGCTTTTGTGTGACATTAGTTTGCATTTCTCTGGGATAAATGCCCAGGAGTGCAATTATTGGGTCATATGATAACAGCATGGTTAGTTTATAAGGAACTGCAAACTGTTTTCCAGAATGGTGGGTACCATTTTATATTCCCACCAGCAATGTATACATGATCCAGTTTCTCTGCACACTAACCAACATTTGGTGTTAACTATTTTTTATTTTAACCATTCTAATAGGTATGTGGTGATATATCACTGTGGTTTTAATTTCATTTCTCTAATGGCTAATAATGTTGAACATCTTTTCATGTGCTTACTTGCCATCTATATATCCTCTTTGGTGAGATTTCTGGGGTTTTTTCCACGTCCTAATTAAAATGTTTAGTGTTTTGCTGTTGAGTTTTGAAAATTCTTTATATATGCTGTAAATACTAGTCCTTTGTCAGATATGTGATTTGCAAATATTTTCTCCCAGTCTATAGCTTGTCCTTTTATCCTCTTAACAGGGTCTTTCATGGAGCAAAACTTTTCATTTTGATGAGGTCTAATTTACTTATTTTTTCTTTTATGTATTGTGCTTTTAGTGTCAAGTCTAAGAACTCTTTGCCTAGCCCCAAATCTCAAAGATTTTCTCCTATTTTTTCCTAAAACTTTTATAGTTTTATATTTTACATTTAAATCTGTGATCAATTTTGACTTGATTTTTCTATAAAGAGTGAGATTTATGTCGATTCATTATTTGCTTTTGTCCATTTTTAATTGGGCTGTTTGTCTTTTTATGTTGAATAGTAGCTGTTCTTTATATATTATGTATACAATCTCTCTGTCAGGTATATGTATTTTAAATATTTTTCCCAATCTATTTATTTTCTTAATAGTATCTTTTGATAAGCAGACATTTTTAATTTTGATAAAGTCTGATGTATCGTAATGAAGACTATAGTTAGTTCTTTTATGTCTTGGCTAAGAAAATTTTGCCTACCCCAAAGGCATAAAGATATTCTCCTGTGTAGTGTTCTAGAATCTTTATCATTATATCTTCTACGGTTCAGGCTCTAATCTATCTTGAATTATTTTTGTGTACTGAGTAAGGGAGGGATTGAAGTTTTGTTTGCTCTTTCCTTACTAATATCCAGTTGTTCCATCACCATTTGTTAAAAAGAGTCTACTTTCCTATTGAACAGACTTGGTGGTTTGGTTGAAAATCAATTGACCATGTATGGATGAGTTTATTTCTTGATTCTATTCTGTTCTGTTGATCTATTTGCTTATCCGTATGCCAAGACCACACTGAATTTATTAATGTCGCTTTATAACACAACTTGAAATTGGATAATGTTAGTTGATTGTTTTGGTTATTCTACATCATCCGCATTTAAATATAAATTTTAGAGTCAGATTTTGCTAATATTTTGAAAAACTCTTGCTAGGATTTAGATTGGGATTTCATTGAATCTGTAGAAGAACTTTTTAAATAGGTATTTTAACAATATTTTTCTAATCCAAGAACATGGTATATCTCTCCATTGATTTAGGTCTTCCTTACTTTTGCTCTGCAGTATTTTGTAGTGCTGTGTAGAGGCTTTGTACATATTTTGTTTGATGAATCCTGTTTATTTTTGTGTTATTACAAATAGTATGTTTTAAAATTTTATTTTAAATTTATCATTGGTAGTCTACAGAAAAACTATAGATTTAAAAAATATTTACCCTGTATCATGTGACCTTACTAAATTCACTAATTATGGTAGCTTTTTTTTTTTTTAAGTTTCCATAGGGTTTTCGACATATACAATTATGTAATCTGAGAATAAAGACAGTTTTACTTCTTTTTACAATATGTGTGACTTTTCTTTTTCTTGACTTATTGTAATGTTAGGACTTCCAGCAAAACAATGAAAGAGTAGATATCCTTGTTCTGTCTTAGGGGAAAAACATTCATGGTTTCACCACAAAGTATGCTATTAGTTGTAGGCTTTTCAAAGATACCCTTTACCAGATTGAGGAAATTCCCTTCTACTCCTAGTTTTCCAAAAGTTGTTATCATGAATGAAGGTTGAATGGTGTAAAATGAATTTTTGCATCTTTTGAGATAATTTTCTCTTTTGTTCTATTAATATTATAAATTATCAATACTTTGATTTTCAAATGTAAAAATCAACTTTATATTCCTGGATAACCCCCCCACCACCACCTTGATCATGATGTATTATCTTTTTTTGTATATTTTTGGAATCAATTTGCTAATATATTATTATGGATTTTTGCATCTTTGTTTATGCAGGATATAATTTTTCTTTTCTGCACGTAATTTTTTCTCTTTTTCTAATGACATTGTATGCTATAAGGGTTATGATGGTTTCACAATATACATTGGGAAATGCTTTCTCTTCCACTATTTTATGTGTGTGTAAGGTTAGTATTATTTCTTTCTTAAATGTTTGATAGAATTCACAAATTAAATTATGTGGGCCAGTAGTTTTCTATGTGGGAAGATTTTTTTAATTGCAAATTCAATTTCTTTAATAGATGCAGAGCTTTTCAAATTTTCTATTTCATTATTTATCAGTTTTAGTAATCTGTGGCTTTCATTGAATTTATCCATTATTTCTAAGCTGTTAAATCTATTGGCATAATATTATTCATAATTGCCTTACTATCTTTTAATGTCTTTAGAATCTATAGTAACTCTCGCTCTTTTGTTCTTGATATTTGTAACTTGTTTACTTCTCTGTCCTCTTTCACTCTCTTTTTCTTAATAGGTCTCACTAAGGGTGAAAACTTAGGTTATTAATTTCGTATCTTTTTTTCTTTTATGATATAGGCCTTTAAAGTCGCAATCACTCTCAGTGTTGCTTTAGCTTCATTCCACAAATTCTGATACATTACTTTCTACATTACCATTCAGTTCAAAATACTTTATTTCCCTTGTGATTTTTCTTTGGCCTATGGTTTTTTAGACGTATGTACTTAATTTGCAATTAGGGAATGTGCAGAAAAGAGTTAACATAGCAGGTCTGAGACTGTCATCCTTAGAAAAGTCTGTTTGTGAGGTTGGCCCTTGACCCCCATCTAGGAACTTGGATTCCGAGAGGGTTCTCACCATTTGATAATTGAAAGAGTGGCTCACTGTACTGAAATTGTTTATACAAATAATGTTTCTAGTGATGAACACCTGCTTCCTTTTGGGGAATCTGGAGTTTTGGTCCATGCTAAGCACAGGGTGCCTATGTTCCTGAGCTCCAATAAAAACCCTGAGCACCTTAGCTCAGGCAAGTTTCCCTGGGAGACAACGCTTCATGTGTGTTATAATAAGTTTTTTTTTTTGGCCATGTCATGTGGCATGCAGGATCTTAGTTCCCCCACCAGGGATTGAACCTGTGCTCCCTGCAGTGGAAGCACAGAGTCTTAACCACTGGACCGCCAGGGAAGTCCTGTGTTATAATAATTTGTTGCTGGAATAATTGTTTCCTGTGTGGTTCTACTAGGAGAGGACTCTTGGAAGATGGCACCTGTTTTCCTCCAGATTTCCCTCAGGTCCCCTTTTCCTTTGCCAGTTTTGCTTTGTTTCCTTTACTCTGCTCTGTCCAGTTCTCTGTTAAACCCTTCAAATAAACTTTTCGTACCTGTTATCACAGTTTTTATTTCAACATTTCCATTTTTAAACATAATTTTCATTTCTGTGCTAAAATTCCCCTTCACACATGTTGTCCACCTTTTCTACTATATCCTTTAACATACTTTTTACAGTTATTTTCAAGTTTTTATCTTCCAACTCCAACATTTGCACCATCTCTGGGTTTCCTTCTATGGATGATTCTTCTCTTGTCCAGGGGTTGAATTTTCTTTCCTCTTTGCGTGTCTCATATTTTTCTGGTTTGTGGTATGCCAGCTATTTTGTGAAAAGAGCAGTTAAAACTGAAATAAAAACAACTTATTCCCAGAAAAGGGCACATCTGTTCTGTCAGGCTTCTGGTATGTGTGTGCATGTGGCGGGGGCAGTGGCGGAGCGGGGGGGTTCCTGCCTCAGTCTAACCTGTAGTTACCCAGGTCTAGTCTTGCAGCTTTAGTTAGATTCTGTTCAACACTAGCCTCAAACATTCTGAGGGTAGGAACAGGGTTTTCTTGGGATTAAGCCACCTGCTCTGTGGTACTTTCTCATGCTAGCCCCAGCAAACTAACGCAGATGGGAAGGAAGGTTGCAAGGTGGTATCTTTGACAAGATTGTCCAGCATCAAAGAGGTAGAGGGTGAACAGAGTTCCCACACTATTGCAGCAAAATTGTCTTTATTTAAAATCAGAGTCCAGAGTGTGAAGCCATTCCGCGTGAGCATGTACGTGCCCGATGCCATGGGTTTTCCGTATGCCCCTTCATTCTCTTGGCTCCTGGACCATCACCACCGAAACCTATGGAAACGAGAAAAGGTCCCAGTTAGTGGACTGTCAGTGCTGAGCCCTGGCAAACCAGGTGACAGCTGCGGGCCCAGCAAACTGAAGCGAGCTTTTGTTCCTTCAATTGTATTCATTGATCTTGTGCTATACACTCAACCTGGAGCTAAAAGATAGGGCTAAGGGGAGCAGCTGGGGGACACCCCATTGCCTCCATGTCAGGAGTGATGGGCCAACCCCTGTAGTTGGTGCCAGCGAGTAGGAGACTGGGAGAACAGAGAGCAAACCCATGCCAGACCCAGTCAGCACAGGCTCCACCCAGAGACAAGAAAAGTGGCTGCAGCCCAGGGAGAAGCCTTAGGCTCTTGGTTTTTCTCTCAGCCTGAGGTCTGGACTGGGAGGCCTCCTTGGACGGGGCTCTCCACACCAGGTAGATGGATCCCAACCTGCAGGTAACCAGGGCTGGAACACCTACATTCCTAACAGTCTGGTTAAAGACCACCAGGGTCAGAATCAGATTCCCAGACCCTTCCCAAGATCTCCGCAGTCGACATGTTTTGGGTGGAGCCTGGAGCGTATTCCTGTTTAACAAGCTCCTAGGTGGTGACCCAGTGACTAGGCACAGCCCCCATCCTAATTCCTAACATTATAAGGGAAGTGAGAACATCTAGCCTGACACTGAGGTCAGCATTCTGGTCTCTTCGTCTGCAAAGCAGCGGCTGCCTGAGGCAACCTTTCTGTCTCCCTGGATGCCCCAGTTACCTCTTGCATTTGGGTACTTTGCCCACTCTGCTTTGCTCCTGCCACACATTCCGAGGTGTGTGTCTGGGGAGTCAGGCAGAAGGGGGTGTTACTGCCAGACAGACCGGGGCTCCACACCTACCTTTGAACTCAATAGCTCTGAACTCGGGAAATCACGTCACTTCTTTAAGGTTCAGTTTCTTAGTATAAACATGGATAATATCGTTTCAAAGAGTTTTGTAAGAACTAAATGAGGTAATGCATATTCAGCACTTACTACCCCACTTGATACAAGCAAACACCCCATGAATGTTAGCAGACACTGACCACGCAGAGGGCGGCCAACAGGCCTTTTGCTCCCCACTCTGGACCCGCCAGCAAAGGGCACTCAATTCATGCTTTGTGGAATTGAAGAAGGAGGCTAAATCCATTCGTGCCAGATGAGGACCTGAGACGTCTACTGATAGAAAGTCTGATTGCTGAACACCTGAAACTAACACAACATTGTAAATCCACTATACTGCAATAAAAATAAGTAAGTAAATTTTTAAAAAAAGAATATGAAGAAAAGAAAGCGTTAGAAAAGATAAGCTATCACCCTCGCGATGTTCTGCTTCTCTACCAATCTCAGTTTTTCACTTGAAAAGTGAGCATCTACCTGGTATCCCAGGTGTGTGTTTACTGACTGCTAGAACAATCTAGCAGCTACATTGAAGACTAACTGTCCCTTCTCTGAAATGTCAAATGTTTAAATATGATTACCGAATGTTTAATAATAATATTCCAATGTTATTAAGTTTTGGAAAAATAAAAAGAAAACCCGGGAGTACACAGCCTGAGGAAGGAATTGGGATGCAGCCGCTCCCACCTCTACACACACCTTCCCATCCTCTTCCCTCCCTCCCTGTCTTTGTGTGTCACTTCTCCTCTCCTTCAAGGTTACCTTTCATTTTAAGTAGTTAGGATGATAATAAGAGGGAATGATAACTGAGTGCCAGCCACGGTCCTCAGCTCTTAAACAGTATCATCGCAGCAACTCCTCACACAACCCCGGGAGGCAGGCAGCAGCATGGTCTCCATTTTAAGGGCTGTAAACTGAAGAAAACAGAGGTTAGGGGACCTCTCCCAGTCACACAGCTTGAACAGGGTGGAACCAAGAAAGGGAGCCTGGCAGGCTCCAGATGCCTGAGGAGTGTGTGTGTGTGTGTGTGTGTGTGTGTGTGTGTGTGTGTGTGGTATGTGTGTGCTTACAGGGTGATACGGGGTGGTGTGTAGACTGTGTAGAGCGTGTGTGGTGTGTGTGTGTGTGTAGAGTGTGATGTGGTGGTGTGTACAGTGCATATAGGGTGGTGTGTGCGTGTGTGCGTGTGTATGCCTGCACGTGCGCACACACGTATATGTAGGGAAGGTCAGTGGTGGAGAGTACAGGACGCTTACCCTCTGCACCACGCCAGCCCCCAGAGACCCTGCAGAGCTACCCACCTTCCAGCACTGCAGAGCTTGATCTTCCGTCCTTGCTAACAGAGGAGATACCCACTCTCAGGCGTAAGGGCAAAAGCAGCAAGGAGGCCAAAGCAGGAGGACAAGAGGGCAGCCCGTGGGAAGGAACTGGCCTCTTCCACCCCAGGCGCCTCCGCATTCTGTTCCTTCCTTGGCCCTTGTCTGTGCTAAGCCCTAGCGCTCCCGGGAGAGCGGGTCTGCCAGGTCCATAGCTGTGCTTGCTGGGACGTGGCCCCCAGTACCTGCAGGTGTCTCTGACCAACCTGAACCAAGGGTGTTGACGGGCTTCTTGTCCACAGGATGAAGTTCCACAAACTGTGTGCTGTCCTGTGAATGGCTGGCATGGTCCAGGAGGCCGCCTGATCTCACCCTTGGAGCAGATTCACTCCCATCATTTCATGAGTTTGTTGCCCGGCCGGGAATCAGGCAAGAGAGCATCTGCCTGGACAGGGGGCTGGATGTTAACCACTGTGGGAGCTTGGCTTTCTGGCCCCAATGCCTGGCTGCCCTTGGAAGAGTCCTGCAGGTAGTGCTATGGGTTCCAGAGGGCAGAGATGATCTTCTCTTTTTTTTTGCGGTACGCGGGCCTCTCACTGTTGTGGCCTCTCCCGTTGCGGAGCACAGGCTCCGGACGCGCAGGCTCAGCGGCCATGGCTCTTGGGCCCAGCCGCTCCGCGGCATGTGGGATCTTCCCGGACCGGGGCATGAACCCGTGTCCCCTGCATCGGCAGGCGGACTCTCAACCACTGCGCCACCAGGGAAGCCCCAGAGACGATCTTCTTGTGTTCCCTGCAGAAGTTCTGGTTCAGGATCCCATAGACAATGGCATTAAGGCAGCTGTTGAAATAAGCCAGGAAGTAGCTAGCGACAAAGAGGCCCTCTGGGACCTGGGGAGCCACTTCTGGGTCAATGGCCACAGCAAGGCTGATGCAGTTCAGCGGTGCCCAGCAGATGGCAAAGATCACAAACACCACGAACGTGGTCAGAAAGCTCCGGATGTTACTGGACCACAGGCATGGATTGCTCTCCGACTTGACCTTCCTGCAGGCCCGGAGCACCAGCACCCAGGTGCGCAGGTAACAGAAGCACACAACAGCCGTGGGGGGAGGAAGTGGACGACCACCACTGCCACCGTGTACCGGGCACTGACCGTCTGGATGAAGGTGCAGGAGTAGATGCGTGGGTCATACTCCAGGAACCCCACGAAGAAGCTGGGTACCAGGGCCAGCAGGGTGAGGAGACAGACAAGGCAGATGTAGAGGGGGGTGTGCCAGTGGCAGCAGATGCGGTGGTAGGTCACACTGTGGCAGACGTAGCAGTAGCAGTTAATGGCAACGGCAGTGATGTCGAAGACGGAGCCGATGACGCTCAGACCCATCACAAAGGGGCTGGCCTTGCAGCGCGCCTCCCCCAGGGCCCAGCTGTCGTGGAAGATGGCCAAGAGGATTAGCGGGTAGGGGCACAAGGCCAGGTCAGCCGATGCCAGACTCACCAAGAACAAATCACCTGGAGCGGGAAACAGGAAGCAAGAGTCGTCAGGACAAAACCCCACGATCTCTATTCTGTAGACTATTCTAGCCTTTGTCCCTCATAGGAGGGACTCTCCCAGGACACTGATGCGCCACCGCCACCATACGTCTGTGGGTACTCTGTGGAGGTTGCTGTGACCACCTCAGGGGTCCAAAGCATCAGGCAGAGGGAAGGGATCCAGAAGACACAGCAACCAGAAAACTCAGGCTGTGGTCTGGCTTCAAGGGGGTTTGGAGAAAGGGAGCTTCAGAGCCACTCAGTGGGGAGTTCCCCTGAGTCAGACCCTCAGGCAAAGCAGACTCTGTACTTGCAGCTACATGCAAACCCACAAGGCAGAGAAAGGGCGTTCCCAGCCCTCCATGTCCTGACACTCAGTCTCAACCCATCTCAGGGAAGACTCCATAGGACGTCTGGGAAGCTGGAAGACCCACAGGCAGCCTTCTTGAAGTGCCTATTTTGACCTCAGATGCTCGGGGTAACTCCACTTAGAACTGACCGAAAAGACATCTGTTAGCTCCCTGGGAGTTCTCAGGACCCAACTGCTCCTGAGTCCAGAGCTAGGTTAGGACCCGAGGGAGACAGGATGTAACTGAATAGAAGGAGATGATTTGGATACTTTAAGTGCTTTCCAGGTAGTGAGCTTCCGTGTCTCTCGAGGTATTCAAGTACAAGTTGAATGGTAAAGGAGAAGCCTGCCTCAGATTGAACTGTGAGATTCCTTCCTATTCTACTATCTCAGGGATCTATTTACTTAATGGGAGAAAAGCCCCCTCAAATTCTGTATGGTTGGTACTACAAGGCAAGAAACATACATCTTAGTACCTGCTTGGGATGCGGGGGAGTCTCCTTCTTGTTCATTTAATTCTCAGCCTTGTTCTCTGTCTCCACTGGTGGATTTCAGGTTTTGACTCCACTACTGAGAACTTACTTGGTCTCAAGAAAGAGAGGGACTTCCTCTCTCGAATTTCTTGTTTTCAGCTGAATCAGGAGTCCTTGTCTCTTTCTAGAATTTTAAGTGTTCTTTTTGGTTAATTAAAGTATAGCTGATTTACAATATTGTATTAGTTTCAGGTGTACAACATAGTGATTCAGTATGATTGTTTTCATTCAACAAACATTTATTGATTAACTGGGAGGAAAGTGATACAGACACAAGACATAATTCCTGCCTTCAAAAAGCTGCAGAGACAGATAAAGCAGATGAAAAATCAGATAGCATTAATGAAAGCACAGAGGTGACTCAGTATTTTTATAGATTATACTCCATTTAAGGTTATTATAAAATATTTGCTATATTCCCTGTGCAGTACTTATAGTTTATTTATTTTGTACATAGTATTTTGTCTCTCTAAATCCCTTATCACTATGTTGCCCCTCTGCCTTCCCTCTCCCCACTGATAACCGCTAGTTTGTTCTCTATATCTGTGAATCTGCTACTTTTTTGTTATATTCACTAGTTTGCTGTATTTTTTAGATTTCACATATAAGTGATAACATAGAGTATTTGTCTTTCTCTGTCTGACTTATTCTACCAGGCGTAATACCCTCCAGGTCCATCCATGTTGTTGCAAATGGCAAAATTTCGTTCTTTGCTACAGCTGAGTAATATTCCAGTGTGTGTGTGTGTGTGTGTGTGTGTGTGTGTGTGTATACACCACATCTTTTTTATCCTTTCATCTGTTGATAGACACATAGGTTACTTCCATACCTTGGTAACTGTAAATAAGGCTGCTATGAACATTGGGGTGCGTGTATCTTTTTAAATTAGTGTTTTCTTTTTGGGGGGATATATACCCAGCAGTGGAACTGCTGGATCTTAAGGGCAGCCTACTGAATGGGAGAAAATTATTTGCAAATGATATGTCCGATAAGGGGTTAATATCCAAAACATAAATAGCTCATGCAGCTCAATATCAAAAAAACAAACAACCTGATCAAAAAATGGGCAGAAGACCTGAATAGATATTTTTCCAAAGAAGACATCCAAATGGCCAACAGGCACATGAAAAGATGCTCAACATCACTAATCATCAGGGAAATGCAAATGAAAACCACAATGAGACATCACCTCACACCTGTCAGAATGGCTATGATTAAAAAGAACACAAATAGCAAATGCTGGAGAGGGTGTGGAGAAAAGGGAACCCTCGTGCACTGTTGGTGGGAATGTACACTGAAGCCGTCATTGTGGAAAACGGTATGGAGACTCCTCAAAAAAAAAAAAATTAAATGTTGTTTTGACATTGGGAAGTGGCGCTGGAAGTTGGAGTGATCTGGGGTAATCTCAGTCCTGCCACTTTGAGCTTGACCTAGTCACTGAACTTCTTTTCTCTGTGACTGTTTTTTCTTCCGTTCCCTTCTTTTCTTTTGGAGCCCTCCTTCCCCCTCCTCACACACTCCACATGATTCTTTCTGTGATGAAAATCCCTTCTTTCCCATGTGGGAATACTGGTCTCCACAGCGCCCACTGGCTTCCTGGCTGAGTGGCAAAGAAGCTTTTGGCCCTTGCAAGCACATGTGGAGAGAGTCAAGAGCGGCTGGGGGCGGGTGCTAGCTCAGCCAGCTGTTCCCGGGAAAGCAAGTCAAGCTCTGTCGTGTTCATGTGGCTCATCCCCTAATAATGCCCCAGAAGCTGGCAAACAGCTTGTAACTAGTGGGAAGAATACATTCAACTCCACGTGGAAAGTGTTTCAATTACTCTCCCCCGTTATTTCTGGGGTTCCTATAAGGCTGAAATCAACCAGTTTCTGCTGTAGATCCATCTGCCCTCAGACATCATACCATCTCCTGACTTTCTTGACTCAATTCCAAGTTAGACGAATAAAATTCTTGCTTCGTCTCCCATCTGTAAGAAGCCAGACCCTGTCTAGATGACAGTCAAAGGGAGAGCGAGTTCTCTATTCATGTTTTCTCCAGACAGGTGAGAAATCAACCAGGACACACAGCACTGCTTATCATCTGGTGCACAGGTTTCTAATGAATATTTATATCACGAGTCTTGGCGTGACTTATTTCCATCTGCCTCTATCAGACAGGGCGTATTAGTGGAGACAGACCTCAACAACAAGGTTTTGTACTGATATGGAACTCTCTTCCCTTTGCATTCATATACAAAGCACATCCCTCCACACATACAGCCACCATAATCCCCTCCCCCCTGGCCTACTTTCTCCTTATTTTTGGGAAACCTAGTCCTTAATGGGAATCTGGAAATCGGAGAAGGACCCAGCAGATGTTCAGCTATCTAGTTTTCATCAGATAGGAGAATTCTGGAAGATAAAGCTCTTCCCTCTACCCACCCTATTTTCCTAGAGGAATTTCTTGGTTTTAAATTGTCTCTGGTCATTGAGCTACAATTGGCAATGTAGAAATAGATAGTCATTGAGTCATTTGCTCAATAAATACTGCAGAGTATTTACTAGGTATTGGCTCTGGCCTATGCTGGGGCATGGTGAGCAAGAGAGACACATCCCCTCCTCTTACAAACATAGAAGAGACAATTCAATAAAATCAAGACGTGATGAGGGTTACGATAGGGAAGTAAACAGATGATCTATCATTTCTAACAGGGTTAAACTTTCCATGCCTTGAGGTTTTCTTCCATCCTCCATTTGTTCAAACGTGTAATATATTTATTGAGCACCTATCACACTTGGGTAGGGTGCAGTGATGGGTGAAAGACACGCCCCTGCCATTGAGATGCTAACAGTGCTGTTGGGGAAAGAGACAACAGAAACAGTGGCTCTTCAGTGTGGTGAGAGTGGGTTGGAGGCTAGCACGAGGTGGTGGGAACAGTGGGGAAGAACTAAGTCATCTTGGGGCTGAGGGCAGTACTGGAGGATGGGGCTGGTTAAGCAGGACAATTCAGCAAGGGGCCGGACAAAACCACAAAGGCCTGCCTCCATCCCAGGATGGCTGTTCACCTCAAATGGGATCCTGCATGGGAAAAAATTTAAGACATAATAACAGTCTCCAAACTAATGTGAGATATTCTTGTTAGTTATATTCTGGGATAGGCATTTGAAATAACTGAACAGATAATTTATTAAAAATGTGACTTCCTCACAAATACTAAAACAATGCACTTTTATATTAACATAAGCTCCTAATTAGATTCCCAAATTCTTTGAGGGTGGAGATTGTTTTCTTCCCAAATCACATTGTGAAAACCCTGGAGCGTGTGGATGAATCATACAAGGGCTGAGTTGAAATCTAACATCACGTTAATTTAAAAAGAAAAGGATTACTAAGCAAGCTAATCGTATAAAAAATATGATGGGGGTATTTTAACCACTTAAAAGAATAAAATATATTTAAGAGCATATGCACCCATTTCAATAATTAACTGAGATGCTTATTACAAAATCATATTCCATAACCATCAAGGCATTGCTTGGAAACTCTTACGGAGTCATTTTATTACTTTAATTATAACAAAAAAAAAACAACCCACAATTGGTATAGTACCTTGACGTTTATAATGTGCATTCACGTAAACGGACTCAATTGTTTCTCACAAGAATCCTTTAAGGTTGATTGCATGATTTCCATTTTACAGATCAAGAAACCAACACCCAGAATATGTGAACAGAGAAAGAGGGAGAAAAAGCAAAAAGAGAAACAAGAGGAAACCAGGAAAAAGAAATGTCAAAGGGATTAAGGGTGTAGAGTTTTTGGTCATCCACAAGAATGAGAAAAAGCAGAAAAGTGCCCATGTCACCTGCCAGTTAGGAGATCAGCAGTGGTGTTAGCAAGGGTGAATTCTGTTGAGTGTTGGAGGATAAACTTTTGCACTGGAGGCTGCCCTCCCAACCAGCTTTGCCTTCAAGAGAAATGGAGAGAAATGGATGGTACTTGGAAAGGGCTATCCTTTGATGGAGAGATTGTGTAAGATATTTTTTTTTCTCTTCTCTTTCTCTCTCTTTTAAATGAGAGAGGCTTGTATCTGACACATAATAAGCACATAGCAATCTTTTTCTCATTGGAGTATAGTTGATTTACAATGTTGTGTTAATGTCTGCTATACAGCAAAGCGATTCAGTTATACATCTATATACGTCCTTTTTTATATTCTTTTCTATTATGGTTTATCACAGGATATTGAATATAATTCCCTGTGCTATACAGTAGGACCTTGTTATTGATCCATTCTATATATAATAGTTTGCATCTGCTAACCCTACACATAACAATCGTAGCTATTATTTATTATTGTAATTTTTATATTATCGGCTGCATTATTATTTATATTATTATTAGTTTTTATATTATTATAATTATATACAATTATAACAGTTTTATATTATTATTACAAAGAACAAGAAAGAGGCTCAGAAGGTTGGACTAAGCTCCCTGGGAGATAAGATGTGAGAAGTCCTATAGGGTGAGGACGATGAAGAAATTAGGACATTGCATCTAGAGTGTAAATACCCTCAAAACTGCAACTTTACTTCCCAACCCCCTAACTTTTCCTCTTTCAGCCATAAGTATTTTAAACTGTAAGACCTCACAGCAGCATCAGGATCTTCTGAGTTTTGCCGCATATCATGCTAAATACAGACTCCGGCTTTGTGCGGGGGGAAGAAAAAGGCAGTCTAACATGAAAGTGCTCACACGCGGGGCTGCTAAGGACTCTATGGGAGGAATTATCGAGGATTATGAGCTTTCCTGATTATTTGGCTAAAGACATAATTAAGAGATTTAAAATGCCTTCATTTTTGCCTGGTAAAGAGAAAATAAGTATTCAGAGGCGAAATGTGAAGTTGGAAAGTTCAGGCAATACCAGGGATGGAGTCCAATGGAGCCCAGTTTGGTTTTCAGCTGATAAAAAGCCCTCCGAACCCCAGAAGCTCAGCAGGTTAAAAGACGCCTGTCACCAAGGGGCACCTCCAGGTGTATTCAGTGGTAGGATAGAGCCTGGATGAAGTGGGCTCCACCTTACCTTGTAACACCTGAAGGGCAGGGGCTGTGGGTCTATTAAATATTTCCTCCAGGCCTTTCAAGAGCTTTTGCCTAGGGCCAGCCTCCTTATTCAATCATCATTTACCTCCTCCATCAACAAGTGGGAGGAAAAGGGGCCACATGGCAGGCTCTGCTCTAATGTAACTGGGGATGCCAACACATGCCAGGCTGAAAATCCCCATCAGGAAGTCTGCAATGCAGTCACCGGTTCTGGATAAGAGATGATGCAGACTCTACGCATCGCTGGGCTTCCAGAGGACAGAGTGGATTCCGGACAAGGACCTGGGTGTTCGGCAAGCAAATCCTCCATGTTTTCCTGTCAAATAGTCCACATCCTTTTTCCTTACAAATCACAGGGATGTCCTAGGTATGGATATGCATCCGCTCACTAATAACACCTCTCCGACAGCCTCTTAATCCATCTGCCGTACAAAAATCCATTGTCAGACCATGGCTCTTGATCGTCACCAGGGAAATTAGGGTCCCTGTACTGATGGGCCAAGAATCATGAATGCTGTTGTGCTCTCCCCTTGCTGATGGAGACTATCTCGATGTTACAGTAAGGACACGTTTCTCTCAGCTCTCTTCTGTGTGGCTGACAGTCAAGATGGCGCAGGTAAGGGCAGGAAGCTCAATTTTACAGGCAGTTTAAAGTGGGCAGCCTCCAGCCAGACGGGCAAGAGGCATATACACAGTACTATATATAAAATAGATAACTAGTAAGAACCTGCTGTATAGCACAGGGAACTCTACTCAATACTCTGTAATGACCTATATGGGAAAAATCTTAAAAAAAAAAAATGAGTGGGTATATATATATATATATATATATATATATATGTATAACTAATGCACTTTGCTGTATACCTGAAACTAACACAACACTGTAAATCAACTATACTGCAATAAAATTTAAAAAAAAAAAGACAAACTCCCTAAGGAGTCACTGGGGCACAATTTTACGGAGCCCCCTGGCCACACAGGAACAGCAGGGATCAAGATACATCCTAGTGCAGGTGCCACTCAGTGTCTGAGGACGAGAGTCAGGTGTACTTTGGGCTTTCAGTGCTCAGAGCAATTCAGTTCCATGAGAATTGTACTGATGGCGTGAGCGGTGCTGAGTGGACCTCACCTCATGAAGCAAAATTAATACCTTCTGTCTCACTGCCTTCCTGGCATCTTGTCCACTTCAATTTGTTTCAGCAAGTCTATATTCAGTTTTAGAAATGGAATAAAAGTCTCTGCTCTCAAGGATCTCACAGTCCAGTGGGGAGAGAAAAAAAACTAAGAGCAATACAGTGAGGGAGGTGTTGTATGGGGAGGGCATGCAGGAGCCTGGGCTGGGCTGGGGAGGGGGAAAGACAGTAACCACACCTTTTATGCTATTAACGATAAAAATCAACAACCCGCAGGGGAGCTGAGGAAGGGGTTTGAAAGAGACATTCAATAGCCGAAAAGAGGCAGAGAGCTTCCCAAGATGATAGAGCATCAACCTAGATGGGTGGGATGGCGGGGGGCAGGGAGGTCCAAGAGGGAGGGGATATATGCATAAATATAGCTGATTCACTTCATTGTGCAGCAGGAACTGACACAACATTGTAAAACTATACCCCAATTAAAAAAAAAAAAGAACACAGACCGTGTGGGAGAGACAGCAGCTCGTGTCGCATTGAGTGGGAGAAGTGAGACAAGTCTGTGACATTGAGGGGGTTAGGCAGGTCCCGGAGGCTTGTTCCAGCCGTGCTCTGGAGCTGGACACCTTTCTGTAGATGGAGGGTGGTCCCTGGAGGCAGGGGTGACCCTGGCCGTGGTAACAGGGAGGGTAGAGGAGTGGGGAAAGCTGTCTGGTGACTATGGACATGGTTTGTTCAAGGGAGGATGAGGGTGTAAATTGGGGCAGTAGGAGTAGGGGGGCAGGAAAGGGGGAAATGGGGAGATGCTATGAGACAAAAGTCAGGAGGGCTTGGGGAATGAAGGAACCAAAGAGGACTCCCAGGGATCAGGTGTCCGAGAGAGGAAGAGAGGAAGGAGGTCCAAAAACTAGCATCGGGTAAGCCGAGGGAATGGAAGGTCTCAAGGAGGGAGTGGCCCTCAGTGTCACACACAGCACAGAGGGGCATTTCCCATGAGGGAAGACCCCAGGGGGCTGAGGAGGAAATGGGAAGCAATGAGGTGATTAATGGATGCAAACTCTTATATTAAGATGTCTGGCTGAAAAGAGGAGAAAGGTAGCCCCGAAATTAGAAGGAGACATAAGACCAAGGAAGGATTTTTTTCTCTTAAGCAAAGGAGCCTCATGTGTGTGTGTGTGTGTGTGTGTGTGTGTAAGCTAAAGGGAAAGAGACAGAAATGTAAAATATAGAAGAGAGAGAAGGAACTTGATGGAGGAAAGTTCTGTGAGAGCAGGAGAGGAAGAGAGAGAAAATACAGGGATGAACATTGGTGAGGTCTGGGCTGGGGGGTGAGTGACAGGGGCGGGCACAAGGAAAAGTCCTCAGAGCCTGAAGTGTGGCGGGCCCCAGAAAGCACACACCGAGAAATATGAAATGCCACCAGTGCCACGCAATGTGTGAGGCTCTGGAAACATAGCAAAGAGTGTAACACACACCTGGCCTTACCTTCTAAGTTGGGGCAGTGCCCTGAATCTGTCCGCCATCTTCCCTCCATCCCTTCCTGTCTGCCCTGCTCTAGTGCCATCTCTAAAAAAGTCAACCGAAAGCACGAGCAACAGAACCTGAAGACAGGGGAGTCCCTCCCTCAAAAAGGACAGTTAATCTAACCACCTACCCCGCTGTCAGGAACATCCCTGCTATGAATGATGAGAGTCTGCTGCACAGAGAAACTGGGTTTGTAATAGTCAAGTAGAGGATACTGACACCTGCTGAGAATGCTGCTGTGACTTTAATATGGGCTGTGTGCCTTAGTCATCGGAAATACACATGTTCTCATTGTCACAGCCCTATTTTCTTAATAGCGATGAATTAAGGAACCAGTCTCAATTACAGAAAGCTCTAAGATAAATGTTTCTTAAAGTAAGTCCATACTCTTCAGTAAGAGAAGACCTGATTAATAGTGGAATGGGTGCTAACTATTCAAACTGCTGTAGGTTTTCAGGCATCTTTTGAAATCTCAATCTGCCAAAGTTATTTAGTTTACATTAATACTATGATTTTTCATAGTATGTATGACTATCATCAATAAAGCCATGGGTCAAATAAAAATTGGTTGTGTGACCGGAACAGCCTTTAATGAATGTGTCAGGAATTAATATCATTTAGATAAAGTGTTAAAATTTTTTCTGGTGCCGGGCTGTAGCAGACTCAAAGGGAGTTAGGAAGGATAGGACATACGGTGTGCCAGCAATTTAACATGCTCATTACCCACCCAGGCCAAATCAATAAGGTTTCCATGAACTTCGCTAGGACAGCAGAAGAGGCCAGCCCTCCTCGGGACGGAGGAGGGGAGAATAAGCTTGTCTCCTTCAGGCAAAAGGAAGAAGCACCCTCAACCTTCAGCCACCCCACCCGTGGTAGGCAGCCCACCGGGTCTCCTCTAAACACCCTGCTAGTCAGGAAGAGAGGCCCTGCCTCCTCCTTGCCTCCCTGGGCAGGAAATGAATTCTTGTGGCTGCTACAAAAGGGCGATAGGATGGAAATACTAAATACAGCTTTCTGATAGTAACCTGCTCTTTCCTAGGAGATAAGCCTCTACTCAAAGGACACAATAATATCTTGAAAAAGTTACTGCAGATAATACGAGCATCCACTATTGAAATGACTGAGTTAGAAAGCTTACTTTTTTTCTTCCAGTTTTATTGAGATATAATTGACATCCAGCTCTGTATAAGCTTAAGGTGTACAGCATGATGATTTGACTTATATATACCATGAAATGATTACCACGATAAGTTTAGTGAACATCCGTCATCTCATATAGATACAAAAAGAAATAGAAAAAAAGACATTTTTCCTTGTCATGAGAACTAGGATCTACTCTCTTAACAACTTTCATACGTAATACACAGCAGAGTGAGTCATATGTGGCCTGTTGTACATTACATCCCTAGTACTTAGTTATCTTGTAACCGGAAGTTTGCGCCATTTGACTGCCTTCTCTCAGTTCCCTCTCCCCTCAGCTCCTGCCTCTGGTAACCACAAATCCACTCTTTCTCTACGAGTTTCTTTCTTTGTTTTTGAAGTATAATTAACCTATAACAATATGTTAGTTCCTAGGGCACAATACAGGGATTCGATGCTTCTTAACATTTCAAAATGATCACTATGATAAGTCTAGCTACCATCTGTCACCATACAGTTTCTTCTTCTTAATAATATGAAGTTTCCAATATTATGCACAGAAGCTCACATTTTTATTTTTTGTTTGTTCTTTAGATAAAAATCATGGAGTCACAGGGCCACATAAAATATATATAACAATTTGTTTAAAATAGCCTTTCTGAATGGTCAGCCTCCTTAGAAAAGAATGTTTAAGCTATATAGTTGGCTTTCTGCTATCTTTTCATTTTAATTCACTCTAATATTTGAGTTGCCTCCAAGATCCAAACTGGGAAATGACAAATTGACAAACAGGTCATTGAGCTTCTCCCCAAGCTGGAATGGTCAGTGTGCTCCAGTGACCCTCAGGGCGAGAGTTTAGAGACTCCTTCCCTCTGGTTTTGTTCCCTGGCACACCTGAGTATGGGAAAGTTGAAATGAGAGTGGACTGAAAGGGGAAAAATATTCTCAGGATTGCAACACTATTTTGCCAAATCGCTATTTTAACCTTCGTTTAGTCCTACGCATTCCCCGTCTTCATTAGAGACCACGGTTATCACAAAACAATTTAGTTCCATCCAAGCAGAGGCTGCAGATGTCTGCTTTTGGCACTCTCTTGTTTGGAACCAAGATGAGGAGGTAAGTCTAGGACGAAAATTCACTGGAGCGTTTCCATTCATTCACTCATTGTCTCAGCAAATATTTCCTAAGCACCTGCTGCGTGAACCACAGTGCTTGGCAGGCGATGGAGGTGTTGAAGATGGTGAGATTTCTGTGGCCAGGGAGGGGCACCATGGGGACCCGCCCACATTGGAGCGCCTTGGAGAGCTATGGCTTCCAGCTGCTTGGATTTCCACAGCGCCCCGGTCTGCCAAAAAGTGCGCAAGAAAAACTTCGCCCGATTCACGCTGGCGCTGATGCGCCAAGTGCTTCCTGGTCCACTTGCTAGAGCTGCAAGTCGGGGAAAGGCAGCAACTCACCCTAACTTTTGAGTTCAAGACCAAACTCGGGGACTGGTGAGAGAGAAGGGAACGCGGCGCGGGGCCCTGACGACGGACAGGATCAGGGTCAGGGGCAAGACCAGACACCAGAGAGGGGCCCGACGCAGCAGCGGGCGTGGTGCTCACCTGCGTTCCGGAGCTTGCGGTTCCCGAGCACCGAGAGGATGACCAGGAGGTTGGCCACGATGGCCACCGCAGTGGTGACGATGAGCATGGCGGACAGCGCGGGCGCCACCCAGGGCGGCCGGGGGGTCCCGGAGGGCTGCGCGCCTCCTGCCCCAGTCCAGACCCGGCTCTCCGCTCGGCCGCCCGCCTCGCAGCAGTTGGCGAAGGAGGCGTTCTCGGGCATCGTGGACCCTCCCGCACCGCGCCAGCCACCACGCACCCAGTCTCTCCGCAGGCTGGGTGCGCAGTGCCAAGTCCGGCGCTCCTACCGCCCCCTTCCCTACCCAGGTCGCGCGGGCCAGGGAGAAGGCCAGTGGGGAGGGGCCTGGAAGAGATAAACATGGGCAAGGGACAGAGGAAAAACGTAGGAACAGGAGGAGGATTTGGGGTGCAGGCGTTGCCCAAGGAGCGCGTCCCCCGCCCCCCCACCACTAGCTCAGGAGCAGCTGCGACGGCGCCGCCCCGCACTGCCACCCGGAGCCCAGCACGTGCCTGGCCCAGTTCGGGCCTCAGTGCCTGAGCGCACCGTCAGAGAAGCTGTGTTTAGGGACACCCATATTTTCGGACTAGAAAAGGTGCAGTTCGTCAGGGACCTGCTGATTGGTTGTCGGAAGGAAACCATAAACAAGACCAAAAGACAACCCTCAGAATGGGAGAAAATATTTGCAAATGAAGCAACTGACAAAGGATTAATCTCCAAAATTTACAAGCAGCTCATGCAGCTCAATAACAAAAAAACAAACAACCCAATCCAAAAATGGGCAGAAGACCTGAATAGACATTTCTCCAAAGAAGATATACAGATTGCCAAGAAACACATGAAAGAATGCTCAACATCATTAATCGTTAGAGAAATGCAAATCAAAGCTACAATGAGATACCATCTCACACCAGTCAGAATGGCCATCATCAAAAAGTCTAGAAACAGTAAATGTTGGAGAGGGTGTGGAGAAAAGGGAACCCTCTGGCACTGCTGGTGGGAATGTAAATTGATACAGCCACTATGGAAAACAGTATGGGGTTCCTTAAAAAACTACAAATACAATTACCATACGACCCAGCAATCCCACTACTGGGCATATACCCTGAGAAAACCATAATTCAAAAAGAGTCATGTACCAAAATGTTCATTGCAGCACTATTTACAATAGCCAGGATATGGAAGCAACCTTAGTGTCCATCATCGGATGAATGGATAAAGAAGATGTGGCACATATATACAATGGAATATTACTCTGCCATAAAAAGAAACGAAACTGAGTTATTTGTAGTGAGGTGGATGGACCTACAATCTGTCATACAAAGTGAAGTAAGTCAGAAAGAGAAAAACAAAACAAAGTGAAGTAAGTCAGAAAGAGAAAAACAGACCTACTAGAGAATGGACTTGAGGATATGGGGAGGGGGAAGGGTGAGCTGTGACAAAGTGAGAGAGTGGCATGGACATATATACACTACCAAACGTAAAATAGATAGCTAGTGGGGAGCAGCCGCATGGCACAGGGAGATCAGCTTGGTGCTTTGTGACCACTTAGAAGGGTGGGATAGGGAGGGTGGGAGGGAGGGAGAAGCAAGAGGGAAGAGATATGGGAACATATATATATGTATAACTGGTTCACTTTGTTATAAGGCAGAAACTAACACACCATTGTAAAGCAATTATACTCCAATAATGATGTTAAAAAAAAAAAAAAAGAAGGGCAGGGTTTGAGGTCCCCATGGGGCTGTACAGCCCCAAAGAGGTGGTGACTCCAGGCTATGGGTACAGATCCCAGAGCAAAATAAGGGAGAGGGTTACACTCTAGGCAGCTGCAGGAGAAAGACGAACCTGTGCTATTTATTGAGCACTTGCTGTTTATGTGGGAAGTATTGGTGATGTCTCTGCCCTGTCCTCCTTAAAAAGCCATGACAATACTTAAATAGATTTAGGAATATCTATTTAAACATAATAACACTTAAATAGATGTATGGTCAATACTGGGGGTTATTATAATGTGGTTTTTGGAGGGGTTAGAACAAGAAGAAGAGAGCACTATGGTTATAGGAAAGAAGGAACTTAGATGCCCTTCCTTTAAAATGCTTGAACACTTTTACTCTGATAATAACAACTGCTCATCCGTCTTGAGGGTAAATTTATGCCAAGCACTGTCTTAAGCTCTGTTTGCATCACTAGAATCAAAATGACTGATTATCTATCCGGCGAAGAAGTAAAGTGCCTGGAACTCTCGTACATCGCTTTTATGAGAATGCAGAATGGTACAGCCGCTTTAAAGTGCTTGATAGTTTCTTATAGAATTAAACATATACCATCCTATGACCAGAAATGAAGAGAAAATGAAACATATGCCCACAAAAAGATCTGTGCCCGAATTATCCAGAGCAGCCTTACTTATAGTAACCCAGACATGGAAACAGGCCAAAGGTCCCTCGAGAGATGAACGGGTAAACAAATTGTGGTAATTGTGAATACCACCCAGCAATAAAAACTACTGATATACACAACAACATGGATTAATCTAAAAAAAAATTATATTGAGCAAAAGAAGCCAGATACGAAAGGGTACATTCTATACAATTCCAATTATAGAATGGCCAAAAGGAAGAAAGTATCATCTATGGTCATAGTAATCAGAGCAATGGTTGCCCATGGGGGTGAGGATTGACTGGAACAGAACATGAAATGAATTTCTGGGATGTTATTTGTATGTATGTTATTATATGTAAATTATACTCTCCCACCAACCCCTCCCCCAAATAAAAACAAAAACGAATGCAGTGGAGAGGAGGGACTCTAATGACGTGATGATGCGGGAGAAGATAATAATTAAAGCAATAAACTCCTTGAGAGGTAAGCCCATCCGGAGCCCAAGGAAGGTAGATTATTGTTAGGAGAGAGAGGCTTTCTTCCCTACAGTAGAAATGAAGCAGAAGCCAGTACAAATTCAGAAGTGTTTCTAGATTGGCATGAGATGAGGGAGTTCCTCTCTGGCTGCTGTATTCTCAGGGTGTTCGACGCTACCTCATTAGATTCAGGGGAAAAGAGTGTGGAAGATTTGAAGACAGGAGAAGGTCTGAAATGTCATTACAGAAAAGAGAAACGCTAACTAGGAAAGCATGGCAGGTGTGTCAGGAGAGCATGCGCCACTGTACAGCTTAAGATGATGGTTTGAAATGAAGCCAGTCAGCCTTGCTGGTGGTTATTAAGCCGCTCAGGATAGACACAGAGAAGGCAGAGTGAGCTTCGCTCAGGATTTCGATTTGCCGGTGAGGAGTAACTAACAAAAGGAAGAATGAGGGTGTGATGGGAAGATGGACCCTAGGAGGACGTTAAACAAGAGAAGTTGAGAAAATGGGGCGGTGGGAGGGGGGCGCTGGTGGGTCATGGGAAAGGGGCGGGATCAAGGGTTGGGAGGGGTTGAATTCAAAGAGTTATGGTGGATGAATCGGAAAACATAAATTGTGAGATTGAGAGAGTGACTTGTTTGAAACTGACATTTCTGAGTATGGATTTTATTGATATGAGGGCTCTGAGGTGATGATGGGAGTGGGTTGCTGGACGAAGCTTGTTTGAAATGAGAAGGTCGAGGACCTAAGTCACGGGCTGAATGTTATGGTGGTGAGAGTAAAGGAAACCCATGATTTGGGGGCGAATCCCCAATGAACAAGGAGGAATGAGCAGGCAGTCTGTAGGAGAACAACAGGAATGAGGAAGAGGCACAGCTGGGTGGTGTCTAGGGGCATTTTCAAAGAAGGGACAGCCATGCTTTCCCTGTTCTTACAAGTGCACATGTAGCAAACATAGAGTAGCACTTCTCTGGCTGTCAGTGGCCCTCAGAGCAATAGATAAGTTAAATACAATATATGTTGCCCCAGTTCAGACACACCAATAACACACAATTGGTTAATTGTGTATGAAACACAGGGTATTTGCCCTGTGCTGTCCTGGCCTGGGATCATGCACATAGCCACAACAGATATCTCAAGACCTTTGGACATTGGAATTGGGGTACTTGCTGCCAAGAAGTCCATGCTGTCTCCTGGCACAGCTGACCAGGCTGTGCCTTAAAAGGTCAGAAGAATGGTATAGCCAAGTTGAAAGACAGTTTGGGACTTCTCTTGTGGCGCAGTGGTTAAGAATCCGCCTGCCAATGCTGGGGACACGGGTTGGATCCCTGGTCTGGGAAGATCCCACATGCCGCGGAGCAACTAAACCTGTGTGCCACAACTACTGAGCCTGCACTCTAGAGCCCATGAGCCACAACTACTGAAGCCCATGCTCCGCAACAAGAGAAGCCACTGCAATGAGAAGCTGGCACACCGCAACCAAGAGTAGGCCCCGCTTGACGCAACTGGAGAAAGCCCGCACACAGCAACGAAGAACGCAGCCAAAAAATAAATAAATAGCAAATAAATTTTTAAAAAAAGACAGTTCAGCCGTTTCTAACAAAACTAAACACACGCTTATCACATGATCCATAAATTGTACTCCTTGACATTTCTCCAAAGAAGTTGAAAACTCATCTCCACACAAAAGCCTCCACATGGATGTTTATAGCAGCTTGATTCATAATTTCCCAGAACTGGAAACTACCAAGATGTCCTTCAATAGGTAAATGGATAAATAAACTGTGGTACATTCATACAATGAAATGTTTTCCAGCACTAACAAGAAATGAGATATTAAGTCATGAAAGGACATGGAAGAACCTTAAATGCATATTACTAAGTGAAAGAAGCCAATCTGAAAAGGCTAGTATGTTTCCAAATATATGACATTCTAGAAAAGGCAAAACTATGCAGGCGCTAAAAAGATCAGTGGTTGCCAGGGGTTAGGGGAGAAAGAGAGATGAATAAACAGAGCACAGAGGATTTTTAGGGCAGTGAAACTACTCTGTATGATACCACAATGGTGTATACGTTTCATTACATTTGTCCAAACCCATAGAACATACAACACCAAAAGTGAGCTCTAATGTAAACTGTGGACTTTGGGTGATTCATACATCTTCTGGCGAAACAGAATCTACCCTACTATCAACAAGACAAACTAAAGCAAATCTAGGGAGAGAAGTCATGATGATGGGGAGATTGGAGCTATGACATCCAAGGTGATGGAGAGGAGTGCCCAGATTTAAGAGAGAGGGTATCACATTCAAGGAACTGAAAAGACATCCCGAAAGAAGTAAGTTCAGGCCTGAGAATCAGGCTAGAGAATAGGGCAGAAACTGGTCCAGGGAGGCCTCAAGTTCACCTTGAGGACTCTGGACTTGATCCCAAGCACAGTAGAATCTGTTGAAGGGTTTGCCGGGCATCTGCATCCTGCCCCACTCTGGCAGGTTTCCCCTGCAATGCAGAGAGGATGTCTGCCACAGAATGCAATTCCCATGTTGATGTCCAAGTGTAGAACGGTGGTGATTGCTTCCAGTGTTCCAGGCTCATGGCTTCTTAACATAAGAGGATTCTTTTCATAATAGGTGAAACCAACAGTGGCTGCCAACGGTGAAATTAAATTATATGGGAAGAAAATTCAAACCCTAGAGAAGGGAAAGGAGAGAGCCAAAGGAGAGAGGTTCAAGATTCCTAGCTGGTTTCTTTAAAAAGTAAATCAACATTTTGAACACCTATGGAGTGTCCTAGGGCTACAAAAATGAGCAGTACTGGTGTTCTTTATGCCTGACCCCCAAGTTCAAACGCAAATCAAAATATGCTCACAAAAGCTCAGCTTCCCACATCCCAACAATAATATCTTTCACTCTGAATTGTACTTGAAACCTTTTCCAAACCACTTTTACCCAGGCCATCTTGTATCTCCTTTCAACAGCTCTGTGAGGCCTGGGGGGGCAGGTATGATTGGCCCAGCTGGAAAAGAAAGGAACAGACTCTTGGAGATAAATAATGTGCCAAGGTTGGTGGCTGATGAATGGCCAAGATGAGTCTGTAACCCAGCTGTCTAACAGAATCCAATTCTTCTTCTTTTTTTAAAATAATTAATTAATTAGGTTGCACCAGGTCTTAGTTGCAGCGGGTGGGCTCCTTAGTTGCAGTTCGCAGGCTGCTGAGTTGCAGCTTGCTGGCTTCTGTTGTGGCATATGAACTCATAGTTGCAGCATGCATGCCAGCCCCATGCGTTGGGAGCACAGAGTTTTAACCACTGAGCCACCAGGGAAGTCCCAGAATCCAATTCTTTGATTGAATGTATAATGGCTTATATTCCCCCATATGAAATATATAAAGCATATAATCAAAACTTTCTTTAGGTAATCAGTTTGCAACATGGTTGAAAGAGCCACTTGCCCTTTTAGTAATACCAGAAGAAATAATCATAGCAGCCACAGCTAACAATGAGTGTTTTCTGTGTGCTAGGAGACATATGGATACTTTCATTTAACCCTCCCATCTCTATGGGATGGGTAGGATTACTGTCTACTGTGAAGAAACTGAGATTCAGCTGGTAGGTCTCAGAGCTAGGATGATTCCAAAACCTGGTACAGTTTTTCCCTTGCATCGGGGATTATTAAAACCTCTGGGCTCCTTTTCACCTTAAGAGAAGGGGAGCTCGATGATGTTGGACAGGTTGAACCCTGGAAGAAAAAGCTTGTGTGAGTTTTGAAAAAGATGACTTTTATTTAGATAACTTAGAAGATATACCAGTGCTTAGCATCGAGAAGCTGCCCTAATCTTTTCCTGAGGTGTAATCTGGAAAGAGGGATATTGTACAAGAAAGGAGTGAAAACAAGACAAAACAACAAAAACAACAAAAACCCCACCTCTGGACAGTCTTCCTCCTGTTACCCAGCACATGCTCATGGCAGAGACCGGTAGAGTGATCCAGGGACCCAGCTGGGCCAGGCAAGGTCAGAGCAGCAAATTCTCTCCGCTGCTGGTTGCACGATCTTTACCTTTTCTGACTTTTCTTTCCCTTCAGAGGAGGCATCAGCCTAAGAGTTACTGTCCTGGTTACTTCAGATTTGAATCAAATCTAACAGCTCAATGTTCAAGCAGAAGGGCTTGACCCTTGCCTTGGAATCCAGTGAACTCCAGATCAGTGTTTATTATCCCACACTATCTAGAATGAATTATTTAGCATATATGTATCATTTATGTATTTATATAAATAATTTAAATTGTTTAATTCTTGCTTTATTGGAAGATTTTTTTGTTTATAGTTTACAATTAACCAGAACAGTATGTTTTCCTAGTAAAAATAAATTGAAGCAGAAAATCGTAAGCAGCAAGATTCCAGTGAAAGGGCTACACCAAATGTGGGAGGGTTTTGACTTCTGCAGAAGGAAATTTACCTTGGAATCTTAATGCTTTCCAGTCACAGGGAAATTTCCCAGTCACAGGGAAATTCATTCAAGGGACAAGCTGTTAGGGAAGAGAGGTCTCCGAGCTATTAGGGAAGTATGGTCCAAAGGCCAATGTGGATTCCATTTCCGGGGACAGAGGGTGCTGGTGTACCCTCCTGGAGCTTCAGCTGGGTGGGGTGTGTAACCACCCTCCCGTATCATGGAGGCATGTTTATTTTAGGAGAATACCCCCGTGCTCCTGCGGAGATGCTGTTAGCAGACCAGGCCTCTTCCCCAGAGACTGGCTCTTATCAGCCCCCAAGGGCCTCAGTCAGTAGTGTCATACCTTTGCCTCCAAGGCCAGTGAATGGGACACTCAGCCTGGGGCAGAATTTTAAACATGAGTGACTTGCTCTATGTTCTCCCTGTGATTGCTTAATTCATGCTATTATTTTCCAGCCAAGTTAATTTGCCAAGGCCTGGCCTGGTCCCCAAACTAATATCCACAGCCAGCTGAAGCCTTCTTGATTATAGAGAGTTGAGTCTGTTCCTGCACTTGGAGAAGCAGCCCTCCATAATGCATGGCAGTGCCTGTATCTTTGGCCTAAAAGTCACCTATAGACCAGACAAGCCTGGTTGTCATTAAAGAGCATATGGATTAAACATGGAAAACCAGCTTGTTTGGAAGGGCCTGTCATCACCTGCGCTACCAGGCAGGGGGCAGAATACTGCCAGCCACCACTTGATTGACTTCCTGTGATCTGTTGTTGAGGACATGAATGATTTGACCTGGAAAGTGGCCTGTCCTAAGAGGAGACTGGATTCTTCATCCTGTGCCCAGGAACATCATGGGAATAGATGGGCACTTGGCTGAAGTTCCTGAGAATTCACTGTCCACTGTTCCACCCAGCACACAGCTATCCCCACTTTTGGTCCCCGCCTCCACTCCCTATACACAGGATCCTCTGGCATTCAGGATATACCTTCATCAATAGGAGAAAGCAAAATAAGGTTGGTCCTCTTGTGGGGTCTATATCCCCAGGCCTCTCATTGTCACCCTTTACTCCTACACCTCTTCTTTTTACTTCTGCACCTACATTCCCTAGCCAGGGCTGCATCTAGTAATAATAGTTGTTTATCGAGCATATTTAGATAATGTGTTACCACTTCCTGTGCATTACTAAACAACAGCTCTCTGATGTAGGTAAGTTTATTATCCATGTTTTACAGATGAGGAAACTGAGGCACAGAGACATTAACTAATTTTCCCAAGGCCATGGAGCTAAGAACTGGCAGGCCCAGGCTTGTCTGATTCCAAAGCCTCTTGTCTTCTTGGTTAATAATATCTCTGAGATATAGAGTGTAGTAGTTAACCCTAGAGCCAGACCACTAGCTGTGTGACCCTGGACAAGCTGTTTAACCTCTCTGTGCCTTAGTTTCTTCATGTAATATATAAAAATGAAAAATATATAAAATGTAAAATCTTCACACGCAGATCCAGTAATGTCCTCATTTGACAACGAGGTCCTGGAGGATTTTGCAGCTGGTGGGGAAGCCAGGCCAGAGGCAACTTCTGGATCCCTGCGCTGGACCTCTCCTCTCTCACTCTGTAAGCATACTGAGACAGGTGGCCCAACCCAGGTTCGAAGACACCTCCTCAGTAGCCAACCTCGTGAGTTTGCTGTGTGCAGGCTTACACAGACAACTGACTCAGCAGAACTGGCTAGTTCTGAATGTCTAGACCCAGATTCTACAGGCAGGAAAAAATATAACCGGTGAAGTTACAAGTGCCCATTGCACGCATGCAAATGTTTCTAAGATCCGAACCTTGGAGTGACTGTCTGACAGCCTGGTCTCTAAGGATGTGATGTTGAGGGTCTTACCTACAGTCCTTTGACACTCTGGGGGTAAGGGAGCAAAGCTTGGAGCCTCGACTAAATTAAAGCTAACCTACAGCTGATGGTGACTCAGGCCCCACCCTCCTAACATGAAAATGAGACATATCCTGGGCATAAAGCTTCTGCTTACCCCCATCCTCAGGATGCACCAGGCACCTCTTCACCTCCCCTGCCCTCTGCTTTCATATCTTCCCTTTTTAATGAGCCTTCTTTTTTGGTTACCATAGCCAATCTTAGAACCTCGACTCTTTATGACATTCCTTTATGGTCAAATATCTCATTCTGTTGTCAGAACTTGGGTTCCTCCCATTCTTGGTTGGAAAATGCAGGCAGCACACCTTTGTCACCTTTAGTCATTACCACTCTTTGAGGCACAGGCTTAGGTAACCCTGGCTGTGTTTCATTCTCATCTCAGAGAAAACACAAATAGGACTACAAACGCATTGAAGAGGACTGTAGACTATTTTTTAAACGTCTTGGTTGTACAGGGGATTATGTACATACCACATGGCAAAATATGTTGAGGTCCCTTTAAGCTTTGCCTTCTCTTTTCCTAAAGTTGTTTTCCCTTCAACAGCTGAATCTCTTTGCTGCTGCTTACTGTCCCCCTTTGCCCCAGCCTTTCTCTTCCTCTCCAGATTCTCCGGCCCTGAGTCCATTCTAGAGAAATATAGGTCTCTACTAACCTCCTTAACCCGTCACCCTCGTTAGCAAAACAAACTCTCAGTGTTTCTTTTCTTGCCCACTTTCCTTCTCCAACTGGAGAAAGGGATTTCACCCTTCTTAGAAAGCAGTAGGAAAGATATGAAAAAATATTGTTTCATAATGAGAAAGAGGAAGGGGTTGAACATATATCACGCAACCATTATATGCCAGAGATATTCTCATTTCCTGCCCAAGTTAGTATGTGTTATTCATCCAGGGATATGGCAACTTGCTTAAGGACAGGGCCCATTTCTTCAGGGAATGAAACCAGGTTGGCTTGGCCACAGAATTATGGCTCCAAAGGTGTTTTCTAAATATTTTAAGTAGATGCCAACCATTAGAAATAAGGTCTGGGGCTTCCCTGGTGGCGCAGTGCTTGGGAGTCTGCCTGCCGATGCAGGGGACATGGGTTCGTGCCTCAGTCTGGGAGGATCCCACATGCCGCAGAGCGGCTGGGCCCGTGAACCATGGTCGCTGAGCCTGTGCGTCCGGAGCCTGTGCTCCGCAACGGGAGAGGCCACAACAGTGAGAGGCCCACGTACCGCAAAAAAAAAAAAAAAAAAATAGAAAAGAAATAAGATCTGACCCCAAAAAATTGACATCTGGCTTCGCTTGAAAAATTGGAGTTTTGGCATGCCTGGCCTGACCATAGTCAGAGCTTCATTGGAGCTGCCACTCCCACCTGCCTTAGATGGGGCCTGCATGCCACAGGGAACCACCTCTCTCTACTGTGCTCTTCATACCAAAGAAGAATCAATTGCCGTCTATCAGCATGCTTGTACTATTTCCTTATGGTAAATAGTTAAAGTTAAACATAGGTAAATAAGAGATCTCGGGGGTTGTGCCCCTTGCTCCTACCCACTAGTTCATTGATCTCACCTGCCTGGCCCCTGTAAGCACTCAAGGTTGTGAGCCTACATAATTGAGTGCTTCTTTCCTAGCTTCTTGTGGTTCTGGTGCCGATGTGTGGCAGACATCCCACAATTCCCGATGGATTGAATGACCAGATTAAATCCCACAGGCCAGGGGACAGCCTCACTGTCTAATGTCTGCTCTCCTGCATCCTCCCTCCCTCTTTCCCGCTGCTGCCCAAGAGAAGTAGCCCCTCCTTGGTCCCTCGACAAACCTTGGAGTGCCCTTTTGGGCCAGCTAGTCCAAAATCTTCTGAAACACCTATGAATATGTAAGCAGGAGAAATATTTCAAAAATATCTTAGCAGCACGATATCAGTAAACCATGGTAGAGAGTTCCCAATTGCTGGGTTGTTACAAGCCAAGTCTAAGTTAGATATAAATTGCTCACAGTTTTGTGAATCAGCCAATTTAGTCCAGAGATTGATTTATAATCTTTTAAATCACTCAGCTTAGGCCCCCTTTCTCAAAGAGAATTGGCCAAATAGGGGTGGGGTGGGCAGGAGAGACACTGACAAAGCAACAAATAATATTATAGGGCATCTGTTCTAGATTTTCCAGTACCCCTAATTATGCCTTTTTAAATAAGGATAATTTATTAATTGGGCAATCAAATGTGATCTAATTCTTATGCCTTTATATATATTTTCATATAAATAATTTTAATAATTCGGGAGAAAAATTCATTGTCACACTATGTGTCTAGATTTTATATGATAGTTAAACTATACAGCTCCTTTCCCAATAAAATTGGTACTTGCTGGGGAAACACAAAGAATTCTGAGGCTAAGGTCACTGGGTGACGTTAGGGCTGGGGAAATAACATAGGTATTCCTCAAGTATCCTCGGAAAAATGATGATTTTATTTCTTATTTGTGCCTACCTCTCTCTCTAGTCTACTTCACCTTTATTTTATACCCCATTTAACTCCCTACTGGTTTCTAATAAATGTACCTTCTCCCTCTCATTAGACCAGAACAGTTTGAGGATGGAGTGTACCTTCTTTTCCTTTTTTAGCCCCATTAGTTCCTCACGTGGTACCCAACATGCAATAAGCTGAAAATTGCTCCGCGAATGAGTGAAAATATTTTTCTGCTGAGTAGAAACTCTCACACCTTCCATCACTGTCCCCTCTCACAGCTATTCCTCACTGCTCCCTCCTCATGTGGAGGGAGACCCTGAGTGGGGTGGGGACACTGGAAGAAAGAAGCCAGAACCAAACCCACCTGCAGTTTTTCCCACATCTGAAGGAAGTTGGGTATGCAGGAGCATCATTGTATCATGACTGTGATGCTCGTGTGAGCTGGGGGTGTGGGCTCACAGGAAGGGGTGGCCAGATGGACACCTGGTCCCTCACTGCTGTGCGCCCACTGTGAGGACTAACCCAGCTATTTTAATGGATGCCCTCAAATAGCCTCATGCCCTCCTCAAACTAGTCCACTGGCATCTTATCCTTAATGCTTTAAAAATGAAGTTACCACAGCCATCCCCAAACCTGCTGGTTCTCTTTCATCTCCTTGTAAGAAGACCTCCCATATTCATCCAATTCTTTCCATTCGCTGCCACCATCCTATAGGTGTTACTGAACTCAGGTTCCACTGCTCAACAATCTAATACTGAGAGACAAGTGTTGCGTAAAAGGAAAGATAGCTTTATTGAGGAAGCCAGCAATCTTGGGAAGAAGGTGGACTCATGTCCCAAAGAACCAACTCCCCACTGCCCAGGTTTTGTTCAGAGATAATAGAGTAAGTCCTCTACATACAAACGATTTCTGTTGCGAGAGCGCGTTCATAAGTCCAATTTGTTTGTGAGTCCAACAAAATTAGCCTAGGTACCCAACTAACACAATCTGTATGTAAAATCCACATGGATAAAGAGAGAAATAACCGAGTACTCTTCCTGCCAGTCCACAGCTGCCTAACTCATACTTCTACCTTATGATCCAGCACACTTCCCTGTGACTCAGACATTCGGGGTGTACCCACCTACCCGGGTCCCTGTCTCTGAGCTCACGCTGTCAAGAGGAACATCCTTCCTGCGCCCTGGAAGCCCATGTCAGATTCATCTTTATATCCTTCAAGTCATTTTCTACTCATTTGCAAACATATCCATATGTGATTCTTTTTAACCTAAACGAGGTCATACTTTAAACACTGATCTTCAACTAGAATGCAAACTCTTGAGGACAGGAGTTTTGCCTGAATTGTTCATTGTTATATCTCATGCACCTATACCACTGCTCGACATGTAAGTGCTAAATAAATATTTGTTCCATGAGTAAAGTGAAAAAGTAAACTTGTTTTCTTGCTCATGTCTGAGAGATCTTTCCATGCCAGTAGATATACGGATCTATTGAATTCTTCTGAATGGCTGCATACCAGTCCATGTTATCAGTTACTGTAAATAAACACCTTGGTGGCATTTATATTCTTTCCGAATTTTCATTATTTTAAACGGAATTGGGAATGATTGTTTCTCCTTATGCATGATATGACTTGTGCAAGTAATTTTTGTTGAAATAATTCTTGGAAGTGAACTTTTAGGGTCAAATTGTAAACTTCGGGGGTCAAAATTTAAAATTTTTGAAATATAGCCACTTGGTGCTCTTAAAAAGCCAGGCCAATCTATAATTCCAGCAGCAGAGTATGAAAAGTGTCTTCTTCTCTGTTGCCTTGCTAACCCTAAATATTACCTATCTGCTTTATTTGGCCAAATGGCTTTTAGCACCTTTATTTTCCAGGGGAAGAAAAGGAGGGAAGACAGAAGGAAAGTGGGAAAAGAGGAAATGAGGCAGGTGCATGTGAAGGAAGTGAAAATGTGCCTTGTTGGATTCCATGGGGAAAACATTGACAAGAGGTATTTCATTTTGATTCTATAAATTTTATACGATTAATGCTAAATCTGGAATATATTATTGGCCATTGGTGCTTATCTCTGAAATACTTCTGGGAAAGTTGTCAGAACATAGGAAATTGTTGTCAAGAAAAAAAACAAAGAAGGAAAATTATAATTAGATCTCTATAAACATTGCAATATTATCACCATACACGTGAGGAACAAAATTTTTTTCAAGGAAATTTTAGCTATTTTTCTGTTTATGGTATTCACAAGAACCTGTAGGTGTGTTTCTCCATTTTTATTGATTCTCTAGAGCACAGAAAATCCAAGCGATTAGCCTAGCATCACTCAGTCAAAGGCAAAGACAAGACTTAGAACCCTGCTTCTGACCCTCAGCCCAGTTCTCTTTCCTCTATGGTCTGCACAGTGATTAAACCAACTTTCAGTCAAATGTGGTCCACAGAAGCACATCAGAGATTTTTTTCAGCTCTTGCAACATGACACCTTCAACATATTGTTTAGAGCTGGTCAGTGCTGACATGATATTGTGG
Source organism: Delphinapterus leucas (assembly GCF_059928025.1). Lineage (NCBI taxonomy): Eukaryota > Metazoa > Chordata > Mammalia > Artiodactyla > Monodontidae > Delphinapterus > Delphinapterus leucas. Next base: position 68,707,901 of record NC_143135.1, on the reverse strand, counting down.
CTCTGAGAAGGAGAAAATGGTGAGTTACTAAGAGCTTCTGTGTGTGTGCTTAACTCAAATCTATTATATCCCAAATGGTGTACAGCCTCTGGAATGATCATTGCGCTCAGTAAAATTAATACACGTAGCTTTCAGATGCAAGGACTCCTCTAGTTGGGGGTCCAGTTTTAAAACAAAAAATATAAATAAACAAACAAACAAAATACTTGACTAGATTATGTTTTCGAGGGCAAAAATGATTTTATTCACCTTTGTCTTGCCAAGCATGTGCTTGGCATACAGAAGGAGTTCAAATGTCTGTTGGATAGTTACAATAATAGCATGCCCATATTTAAAAACATGAAAAGGAATAACTTCTCTGGAGTTGCTGAAGAGGAAGACAAACAGTTGCATAAAGATTCTTGCATATGTGCAGAGTCTCTGCATTCTCTGAGATGTGTGGATGTATTGATATAATAGTTAAGAGCAGAGGATTTAAAGCCCAGATTTCTACAGAAAGTCTGTTCAAGCCCATTTAGGATTTCTCTAACCCTCTCCTCAAAATCCTCCCAGCCTCCTTCCACTGCCTGCACTCCTACATTTTTAGATATTTATTTCAGTCACACTTCATTTCCAGGTACCAAAATCTATATTAGTTACCTGTTGCTGCCTAATAATTTATCATAAAATTATCACCTTAAAATAACAAACGTTTACTGTCTCACAGTTCCTGTGTGTCTGGAAACCGGTGTGATGAGCTGGGTGTCTCACACTCAGGGTTTCTCACAAGGATGCAGTCAAGATGTTGGTTGGAGCTGCAGTCGTGAAGGCTCACAGGGATGACCAGCTTCCAAGCTCACTCACTTGACTGTTGGCAGAAATCAGGTCTTCTCAAGTTGTTGACCAGACATCAAGACCTTGCCACACCATCCTCTTGATGGAGCAGCTCACAACTTGGAAGCTGGCTTCCCTCAGAGCCAGAGTCAGAGAGCAAGAAGGATGCTCAAGACAGAAGTTACAGCCTTTTTGTTACCTAATCTTGGCAGTGACACTCTACCACACTTGCCATATTCTGTTTGTTAGAAGTGAGTCACTAGGACCAGCCCACACTCAGGGGAAGGTCACACAAGGGCACGGATACTGGAAGATGGAGTCACTGGGGGCCATCTGCCACTTATACCGGCTTAACATATGTACCTTCCATTCTTTCCTTCCTTCCTTTTCCCTTCCTCCCTCATTTCCTCTCTACTTTCTTCCAGCAATTACTGTGAGTCTACCACCACCAAGGAGCTACACCAGGCTCTGGCAACACAAAGCCTGAGAACATGGAGGTGCCCAGCCTAGAAAGAGCCAACAAAAATAACCATTTCCCAAGCTCAGTCCCTCATTTGGCCATACGCATGGACATCCTAAACCTTTTCCTGCTTTCTTTCTTTTTTCAAATTGAAGCATAGTTGAGTCACAATATTGTGTTAGTTTCAGATGTACAGCAAAGTTTTCCAGTTACATAATACATATTTTTTCAGATTATTTTCCATTATAGGTTATTACAAGATATTGAATATTGTTCTCTGTGTTATACGGTAAGTTCTTGTTGCTTATCTGTTTTACGTATAGTAGTTTGTATCTGTTCATCCCATACTCCCAATTTATCCCTCCCCTCCTTCTCTTTCCCCTTTGTGGAATCTAAAAAGTATTACAAATGAATCTATGTACAAATCAGAAACAGACTCACAGACATAGAAAACAAACCTACGGTTACCTAAACATTTTCTTATTCAATGTTTTCTTTAAGTTGATTCGCCTCTAAACTCTGACCTCATCTAAGCCAGTTCTTAACACTGGCTGTCCTTTAGCAGCACATCAGGGGGCTATTTAGCCTATGGGTGAAGGAGATGTGGTCCACATGGGGCAGTTCTTCCCATCACCCCACAGTTGCTTTACCACCCACTTACTCCCACCTCACCCCGAGGGGTCACCAGCAGGGAGGTGGCGGCTTCCCTGGGAGGAGGCTGCTCTCCTGCCCTGCAGCTCCAAGCTCCGCCCCCTCTTATTGCCCCTCCCCACCCGCGCTGTCCCCGCACTTGCCCCTTTTATCAGTGAAGGGGCAAAAGGACCTTGCTGCAGCCACACACAGCTCTCATTTACAAAAAAGAAACTCCTTTGCTTTCTTAGAAAGAGATGGAGCATTACTGTGGGCGCTTGTGACCCCCGGTGGTAGAGAAGGGAAAATACAAGCAGTGGAGTCTAGGAAGCTGGAAGGTAGCATCTGTCACCTATGCCCTGGAGTCTCCACTGACACTGTGCACAACGGTGTCCACAGAGGGTGAAAGCAACACACACACAACGATGAAACACCCTGCCTTTCACCTCGTGTTAAGCAGCTTTATTCACTTCTAAGCAATCAGCACCTCCACTAGTACAAAAACGTCCAGAAGATACAAATGCCTCTATTGTATCTGCATTTTTGTCCCCAGTATTTTGGAGTAAGATGTTGGAGGAGCTTCTCAAACTTCCCAGATACCCTACTGGCCAGGAGGACTAATCTATATCTCTGGGGGCCTGGGGGGATAGTCCTAAGCTGCAGTAGCCAAACCAAAATTGTTTTGAAGTTTCATGATTTATTATAAAAAAAACTCATGTGAATGCTGCATTCCAGTGCACTAATATATCACTATATTTAACATAAAATGATATTTTACCCAAGTCTCTGAATAAAGTCAACTCTGTAGAAGGATTCATCAACTTTATGCAAAGCACCTTACCCATGACCCCTGAGCCTAAGGGTCCCCAGTGTGAAGGGCATAGAGGTCATGGTCCTCAAGGAGCCAGGCTCCTCTGGGTCCAATCCCAGCTCTCCTGTTTCCTGTCCATGTCACGCTGGCAAAGTAACTCCCTGCTCTGAAACACAGTTTTCTTATCTGTAAGAGCAATGTGAAGCTCTGAGCTCTGGAGAGAGCCAGAACTGCCGAGAATGGTGATACCATTCTCCATACAGTGTTTTACAAGTTACCAAGCATTTCCGTGTGTTACCTTATTTAGATCAGATACCTCGATGTGGAAGGAAGCCAGAAACCTAGGCTTGTGCCCGGAGGGACTCTGTGCTCCCCGACAAGTGATTTAACACTTGAGAGCATCTATAGCCTCACGCATGAATGACCTGTGATAATGATGTTGCAGGTTCTTGGGATAATTAAGCATAATTTCCCCCCTACCCCTTCATGAGTTCTTTTGGCTGGCCTAATGATTAAACTGATACAAGACAGCTTAACAGGAGAAAAGAAAAACAGCAAATTTAATTCATATGCACAGAGCTCTTATAGAAATAGGACAATAGGAAATGACCAAAGTATCATTTTCAGACAAAGAAACTATTTGTGAAGATTTGACAAAACAAAGGGGCTTGTGCTTGGGGCAGCAGACTAATGAAGAAGTAACAAAGTCTCTCTATACAGCTTTCTTAGCCTTGAATTCCCTGACTCTGGTGATAAGGATGCTTTTTATCTTCCTGGTATGGGGAGGACACCTTTACACGGGAGATTTATTTCCTGCATTTGGGGGAAAGAGAGGGGTCAGGTGTTTTGGGTTTTGTTGTTTCTTTTGTTTGTTTGTTTTTTTGCGGTACGCGGGCCTCTCACTGTTGTGGCCTCTCCCGTTGCGGAGCACAGGCTCCAGACGCGCAGGCCCAGCGGCCATGGCTCACGGGCCCAGCCGCTCCACAGCACGTGGGATCCTCCCGGACCAGGGCACAAACCCGCGTCCCCTGCACCGACAGGCGGACTCTCAACCACTGCGCCACCAGGGAAGCCGTGGGTTTTGTTTTTTTAATCTCATTTTTTCCCCCACAGGCTCTTTCTCAATTAACTTTAGTTCGAAATAATCAATATGACATTGAGGCATATTTGGGGGCAGCCTGCCCTGGGACCCAACAACATCTGTAATGTGGGCAAATCTCAGTAAGCAGTCAGTTTCCCTGGTGCCTGGAAGCAGCTGCAGAGTGTGGGTAAGCACACCAGCTCTGCAGCCAGAATGGCTCAGCTCCTACTACCTGGGTGACCTTGGGAAGTTACTTAACATCTTTCGGTCTCAGTTTCCTCATCTGTCGGAGAAGTATGAAAACAGCATCCTCTCAGAGGGTTGTGAAGATAAATGGCTTGATAGAAGACACACTCACAATAGTGGCTGGCCCATAGAATGTTAAGGATTCCAGTAGGTATTTGTGTGTAGTTGATTGACCATAGGGAAACAGAGGCTCAGAGAGGTTCCCCTCAAAATCAACATGCCTTCCTTTCCCCAAGTGGAAGATCCAGGATTCGAATCCAGATAAAGACTCCAGATCTAGTCATATTTTTGCTGTTCTCCAACAGGGTCTCCTGGGAGTAGGGGCTGTGCACTCTACATCAATTTATCCTCCACTGGAAGCCTCAAATCCCTGGAGTGGGCCCATGGAAGCCAGGGTTCACCCAGTATTCCCTAATATAAACAGCAAAGCTTCTCAGGCTAATTACTTCTAGTTCATGAAATAATGCATTATTGCTTCGTGGAGAGGTTGGAAGATAGACAAAAGCCCTGTGTTTAATGGAATTTCTTTCTGAGACTAAGCAGCCCTCTCAGTTACCTTAAGATACTATAGGGAGCCAACACCATTGTTCTGATACCTAATACCTGCCTGGGCTCAAAAGAGTTATAAAACGTAAAAGTAGAAAGAGATTTTAGGTCATTTCCTCCAAATATAGAAGGGGATTGAAGTCCATCGAACTTAGAGCCCTGACCCACACTCTTATATCTGTTTTGATCTATTCTATGTAATAACCAGAGACTTCCTCATCTGGGCTCCACCAAACACTTTCCCCCACCTATTAACGCTGCCTACACCCACCCTCTGTCATTCTGTGTCCAAATGTCTTCTCATTTCCCTGAAAGACTCCAAATCTCCCTCTGACCTTCCTCCTACTTACTACAGAGAGAAAGTAGAAGCCATGAGGGGAAATGCCTGTAACTTCCACGGATGCACCAGCCGCTCCTTGCCTGTCCCTGGAGAACAGGGGTCTCTTCCAGTGCAGTGTCTGGGTACCATGCCATCATGCCTTCTTAAGGAACTTATACCATATTGGTTTCCTCGCTTTCTCATAAATCTCCCACATCGCCCTCTGCTGGTTCCTTCTACAGTAAGTCCCCTACATACGAACGCGTTCTGTTCCAAGAGCACGTTCGTAAATCCAATTTGTTCGTTAAGTCCAACAAAGTTAACCTAGGTACCCAGTTAACACAATCGGCTATATAGTACTGTACTGTAATAGGTTTATAATACATTTCACACAAATAATACATAAAAACAAACACACACAAAAAACAAAGAAAATGTTTTTAATCTCACAGCACAGTACCTTGAAAAGTACATTAGTACGGTACAACAGCTGGCACACAGGGGCTGGCATCGAGTGAACAGGCAAGAAGAGTTACTGACTGGAGGAGGGAGAGGAGGTGGGAGATGGTAGAGCTGAAGGATCGTCAGCAACAGGAGACGGAGGCCAGGCTGCAATTTCAGTCACGCCTGACGTTGTTGACACACAGGTTCTGGTTCCTTGCTGGATTCAATTCTATCTCCCCTTTTCAATTGAAAAAGCGATCCAGTGATGTCTGGGTAGTAGCTCTTTTTCCTTGTCATAGATGACACAGTAACACTGGATTGCATTCTGAATGGCTGCTGCAACCTTCGTGTACTAACTGATGTGATTGGACATGCAAACTTGTTCACATCTTTGGAAGCTCACAACTTGAAGATTCATATGTAGGGGACTTACTGTAATCAAAATTTGCACATGGTTCTGCCTCTCCCATCTTTAAGAACCAATGAAAATCTTCATTGATCTCACACCTCCCTCCAGCCACTTCCTCATCTTTCTCCTCTCCGTATTTCAGCCAGTTTTCTCCAGATTGTCCAAGCTCATGGCACTCCATTTCTTCACCTCTCATCCTTCACAACCCCCTCAGTCAGCCTCACACCCTCACTGCACAGCCAACGGGGCCATCACCAAGGTCACCAACAGATGACGGCTGTGTCAATTTATTCATGAATTCAAGGTGTATATTTGAATATCTGCTGTGCTGCGGACACTGTCCCAGGCACTGAGAATACACTGTAAACAAATAGCAAAGATCCCTGTCCTCATGTGGCTCACCAGCTGGTCATGTAGGAGTGCAAAGGTCACATTTCAGTCTTCATTTTCTTACCAAAACTCAGGTCTGGCTGCTCACCACTCAAAAGCCCGTACTCGAGAGGCAAGTATTGGTAGAAAGGAAAGTCTGCTTTATTTTGGAGGCCGGCAACAGTGGGAGAGGCGGACTCATGTCCAGAAGCCAACTCCCCACTGCTGATCAGTGGGCAAGAGCTTTTAAAAGAGAGTTTCAGGAGCGTATAGGAAGAGGGAGGGGGCTGCATGCGGAAACAGTAGAGTCAGCTCCGACAGTCATCTTGAAGTTAATCATACAGTGGTCTGGTCAGTGTCGTCTTGATTGCTTTCAGTAGAGTTAATCTTCTGTTCCATTTCTTTGGGGCCAGTTCTCAGAATAGTGTCAGCTTATGTAATGGTTACAATCTGGTCATCGTGTAGTTAACTTCCACCTGGTGGGGGTTTCAGTATCTACCAAACAGTTCAAAGGATATGGCTCAGAATATTATCTGTAGCGCTTGAGAGGAACTAAAGGTCGTTGACTTTGTTTAATGACTAAACTATTATTATTTTGTCCTGCTTGACTGCTTTTCTTTTGTTTCTGCATTTTCTCACTTCTCCGATTAAATTTATTCTTTGACTAAAGTTTTTCTACAGACAAAAGGCAGGCAGAGGACATGCAGGGGTGGTTCTGTTCTGGGAAGGCCCCATAGGGTCCTGCTCTGTTTCAATTCTACTTCATCTTCAATGGAATCTAATCACTCAAGTATTTTTCTTAAATGGCTGATATAGCTCAGATTCCTTATCATCCTACCTGATTTTAAATTTTTTCATTCAACACATTTTTATTGACTACCAAGTATGTGCCAAGCACTCTTCCTGGTGCTGAGAAACAGCAGTGAAAAACAGAAAGACAAAAATCTCAGCCTTCATGAGGCTTATGGTTTAGTGGGAAGGTAGGTGGAGAGTGCCAGGTGCAAGTGGGGCTAAATAGGGTGATCAGTGTCACTTCACTGATAAAGTGACATGGAACTAAGGAGGCAAGCTATGCAGCATCTGAGGGAAAAGCATTCCAGGCAGAGGGAACAGCCAGTACAAAAGCTCTAGTGCAGAGCAAGAGGGTGAAGGGTTGACAGTAAGGTCAGAGAGGAAATCAGGTGGGGGAGTGTGTGTGTTAAATTGTGCAGGGCCTTGTGGTCCACCAGCCTGAGTGAGCTGAGGGCTATTGGAGGGTTTTGTGCCAAGGAGAGAAATGATCTGACATGTGTTCTAAAAGGAACACCCTGACTGCCTTGTGGGGAACAGGGATGATGGTGGTTTGGACCAGAGTGATGGTGGTATAAGGGTGAGAAGTTATGGAATTCAACAGGGCACTGTGGAGCTCCGCAGGGCTCTTCTCTCTGAGGAGAACCCTGACCTTTTCTCCCTGAGGAGAAGAACCATGCCTGCTTCTCCCTGAAGAGAAGAACCATGACCTTTTCTCCCTGAGGAGAGAGCCCTGTAGTGAGATGCCACTTGGGTGACCCCATCTCCTCCCACAGCTCCAATTGCCTTCTGCTCAATGACAGGTCCTACCCAGGCATCTTCTCTGAGCTTCTTCTCGGCGTTTCTATCTGGTTCTTAAAGTCACCTCCAAGTCTGCATGTCTTGCCCCTCTTAGACATGCCACCACCCACCCGGTTGCTAAGCCAGACATTTGGAAATTCACCTTTGATACCTCCCCCTGCTTCACCTCCACATTCACTTAGCTCCATGCCTTGGAGTCACCACTTTTCTCCACATCTTCTCTAGGCCACCATTGTGTTGGCATTAGCCTCCCAGCTGGACTCACAATGTCCACGCCTGTGCCTCCAATCCCCACCCCTTCCCTAAGCTGAGGCAAAGAGAACTTCTAAAAATACAGATTTCAACAGATCATACCCCTGCTTAAAATCCTTAAATGCCTTCCCATGGCTCCTATATAAATCCTTACTAAACAAAATCCTCACAAAACAAAATTCCAAACATACCCTGAAGCACCTCACCCCTTCCTGCGTCTCCAATCTTTCCCCACACCCTCTCCATCCTTCTCTGTACTCCAGACGTGTTAACCTTCTTCGGTTGCTTCCCACTTTAGGGCCTTTGCATGTGATGTTTCTTCTGCCTGGAAGACTCTCTGTCACCCTCTTTACTTTCTATATCCTCTAGGTCTCAGCTTATGTAGCTTTCCCAGGAAGACCTCCCACAAACCCTAGGTGATGTCAGGGCTCTCTCTCCATATACTCACAACACCTTGGATTTCTCTTTCACAGCATCATCACAATTGGAGGAAATTATTTAAGTAGCTGTTTAATGCTTATTCATATGCTATGCTCTGTATCCTGTCTGTCTTCTCATCATGGTATCTCCCATGTCAAGGACAGTGTGGGCAACAAAGAAAAGGCCCTTAGACATAAGCAAGAAGGTCCCTGCCTGGCTCCTGCTCCTGCCCTGCTCCAGTGATACCTCTTCTCATGGTGCAAGGAGTCTACAGGACCAGGGGAATTGTCTATTCAAGGCTCTGGATGCCCAGGACCCTGGAATTATTTACCTCAAAGGCCTGGGATCCACTTAGATTGCCCCCGTAAACACGTCTTACCTGAGTTTCCCCTCACAAGGGTAGATGATGCCATCAGGGTGAGCCCCCCCCAGGCCTGCACAGTGCAGTTGGGACACGCAAGCTAGAGCATCCATATGCCTGTGTACAAGGACACAGTGTGCAGACTGAGCTGGGATGGGAAGAAAAGGTGTCAGGCCATGGGCGGGGTCAAGGTCAGCAGTCCTGCCACATTTGGGCCCAGAACTCTGAGAATTCCAAGAATTCTAAATTCAAACCAGGCTTTCCAGGTCAGCTTGGAAGCAAATAAACCATTTTATGTAACCACTTGTTACCTCGATTTAGAATTGTTGAATGGACACATGCTATGTGGATCTCTATTTGTAGTCTAGCCCAGAGCCTGATAATAAGTTTCGTGAAATGAATAGATTTTATCCCTGGATCTCAACTCAACTCATGGAGTGACTAGATGAAAAATGTACGGACGGTTCATGCACATCAATCCCCTCAATAGCAAATGCATTTTATTTATTTAAAGTGAAGATCCGAGTATAATCCGAGCTGCAGATTATAATCTGTCTACCGTGGGTGAGATACTTTTCTCGGCGCAGCTCTGACTTGGATGTGTCCTTTCCATGATTCAATGACAAGCATAATTAATCACAATAGCTAACATTTATTGGGCCCTTATGTTCAGGCACTGTTTTAAGCTCTTTACATGAACTGATTCATTTAATAGTCACAATCCTATGAAATAGGTACTGTTATCATCCTCTTTTTACAGATGAAAAATTGAGGTTCAGAAATGTTAAGTGACTTGCCTAAGGTCACACAGCTAGTAAGTAGCAAAGCTAGAGTTAAGTTCCCAGCAGCCTGGGCTACGTATGTGCAGAAGCCCAAGTCTTCCTGTGCCTCTCCCTTGTTATGAATCCCTGGGAGCTCTTGGAGTCTAAGCCCAAATCTAAAGGTGTCAGGGCCGCACTCCCTAATGCTGAGTTGCCTTTGCAATGCGTGAGAAATAATAAGGGATTAAATATGGAGTTTAATTAGCCAGATGGCTAATACCACCCTGACAAGGGAAGCATTCCACGCAATATCTACATTCAGTCTCCTCTTGTAGCCTTATAGGAATGCAGAGGTAGAACAAAGAGCATCTCATTAGTTTTTAATAAAGTTATTGGATTTTCATTTAATAATCATGACATCAAGGGGCTTGGATGGGGGAAAAATCATAGTTCCTTAAAGGTGAATTTTTTACAGGCTGTAAACTTTAATTAGCAAATACACTGACTCCCTGAAAATGCTCTAGTCTCACCTGAGTAGATGTTTATTGTTAGGCTGGGAAAACCCAAATCCCAAAGTGAAAACAGAGAAGCCCCTTCCTGTTCTCAGGCAATAGGATCACTGGTAGTAGCTCCAAGGACCCCCAGGGGCGGTCTAATCTTCAGGGCTGGAGTAAGAGAAGTAGGATGGGGGAAAGAGAAGGGAGACAGGACATAGACTCAAAGCTTTGGATCCTTCAGAGAATTATGTCCCCAACTACATATTTTCAAAAGATGCTCACATTCTCTCCTGTGTGTTGAGGGGAGTAGGGGAGAATAAGACCATTACCAAGGTCAGGCTCAGTATCAGATTGATATACGCCCTGCCCTCAGGGACATTAAGAAGCCCCTAGAGAAAATATAGGGTAGCTTCAGACAATGTCAATATTAATCAACAATTTAGATATTTTGCATGACAAAAATGTTTTTATTTTAATGTTATTCTCTGTAGCAATATTCATAACAGTAAAAAAATGAAAACACCTTTTGAACTCTGTGATTGGTGCTTAATGAATATCAATTCTCCTTTCCTCTTCACCTCTCATCCTGACCTTCCACTTCCAATTTTACAAACCTGTGTTTCACAGAGTCATTCGTTATGAGAATAAAATGAAACAAAACCTTTCTCCGCTCAACACAATTGCCATTTACTAGTAACCATGATTTGTTGAAATGACATAATGTAAAATTTCCTAACACATGGTAAACATTTAACACATTTGCTAAACAAAACAAAAATGGTTAGAAAATGGCTAAACTTAAAATGACAATGCTCTCCCCTTCCAAGCTTCTGTGGATATGTCCCAAACCAGAGTGATGGAAATAAACCAGACTGCAAGCTTGGGATGGTCCCAGTGATTTCAAAGCAGGTAACAAAATCCAGGCTTTGGCAGCAGTGTTCCTGAAATAAACTGCACACACTTCTCAGAGGAGAGTTACTTCTGGTCCAGAAATTGGCTACCTTCTCAAATGGTCATTCAGAACATACATTTGTCCTGCACCAGCAAGCACTGGCTGTCTCCATGACTGAATCTGATCTACTCGTTGACACAGTCACCTCGTCTTCCCCTCTCCTTGGTCTCCCACGCTGCTACACAGATGGTTCTTCCCTTCTTGTCACACAGCCTGTTTTGGTAGGTAGATCGCATGGGCCTGGACTTGGGAAGCCTGGAAGTAGATTCTGGCCTTGTCCTGACCCTGCTTTAGCAATTGACCCTCAGCAAGCTGTTGGCCTCTCTCTGCTTCAGTATCTACATCTGCAAAATAGTAATGGTCTGGGACTTCCCTGATGGTCCAGTGGTTAAGACTCCGCACTTCCACTGCAGGGAGCGTGCAGGTTCTATCTCTGGTCTGGGAACTAAGATCCCATGTGCCACATGCCATGCATAGTGCATCCAAGAAAAGAGTAACAGTCTGGTCACTGTGTGACTGTCATGTTTGAGAGAATCTCTTTCCTGAAACGTTTACTGAACCCTCCCACTCTCTCGCCTCCCGTTTGCGCTACCCTAGCTGTGTGTTACCTCTCTATTAAAGCACTATGGATGCTTTGGTTTCATCTTTCTTTTTCTGCATCCCTGGATCTCAGTCTCCTTAGTGCCTGGACAGAGCGATGCTCAAGAACGTTTGATGAATGGATGAATGAATGAATGGTAAAACACTAAAAAGCACAATGCTCTAAATCAGGCAAACTTATGTACAAAAGTCCAGAGTTAATAGTTCAGGCTCTGTGGGTCTGTTGCAACCACTCAGTCGCCTGGTGTGTCCCAAAGCAGCCATTGATGTAGGTAAATGAATGGATGTGACTGTGTTCCAATTAAATTTTATTTATGGACACTGAAATTGGAATGTCTGTCATCTGATTTTCACATACCATAAATCATCCTTCTTTTCTTTGATTTTACTCAATCATTTTAAAATGTAAAAGTCATTCTTTGCACACGGGCCACACAAAAGCTGGTGCAGGTCAGATTTGGCCCACGGGTCATAGTTGGTCAAGTTCTGCTGTAAAGTAATAGTAGATATTGTTTTTATTATGGGTGATGCTGAGACTGCCCATGGGTCCCTTTCCTTTCATGTGGATAGATACTGAGATCCGCCGAGTGTGTGACATCAGGCCTGTGTTTCCCCACCATCCGTAGGGAGGATCCTCCTGTCACCTGCTGCCTTTTCATCCTGAGGGTCTGACCAGCTACCTTTCTCCCTTCACTCTGTCCCTTCAAAGGATCTGTGACCCTCCTACCCCTGGGGTACCTGGGCTGGTTTTCAGCACACAAGTCATCTTCCCAACAGTGCATCATATGTGAGCAGAATGAGGGTTATGGGGGTTCTGACATTCTTTGGACATGTAACTTGTTTAAGAATTGGGGTGAATTTGCCTCTATCCTTTCTTATTCATTGTGCAATTATAAATAATGATTCATATTACAATTATAAATAATGATTCATATTACAACACCTTTTATTTATTGAGCACTTACTATGTGCTCAATCAACGCTGTGCTAAGGGATTTTTCACGTTGTACCTCATTTATAAAATGATTTCAAAGTAGAATTGGTTTCTTCATCACCATGATGGGCTGCTCTCTCTTTGAAGACCTATTTAACAGAGAAAGTTTGGTAGGAACCAGCTTTGGAAGTGTAACAGATTTGTTGAGAAGGGAGGCATAATAAAACCGTCAGTTACTGAGAGTTTAATATATACCAGGCACCATTCTATAGATCCTCCCATGAGAGGATCAAAGCAAATGTAAGAGGGTAGATAATATCATTATTTCAATTTTATGCTGCTAACCAAGGCTTATGAAGGTTTAACTGGTTGACAGTCATTTATCTATAGGAAGTAGTAGAGTGAGGTTTGGACCAAGTGGTCTGACTCCAGATCCTCCTAACTTCTAACAATTCTGCCCACAACCTTAAAGCCGTAAGTGTATTTCATCATTTTCCACCATCAGCATAAAGTATTGCCAAAGTCCCCTCATCTCCTTCCTTCCTTTATGTTATTTTTATATCATTCCATATTCTTTTAAAAAATCCTGTTTCTTCCACCATCACCATTGTTTTCCCTATCTCTTGTTATGACCTTGAACTTGAAATCATTCTATCAATTCAGTGCCACAACTTGAAAAAGGTATTGGAGGGGAGAGGACCCTTCAGAAGCTTTCAAAAGATGACCTAGTGACCTTTATTTCAAGCTCAGAGGATCATTTAAATCTCCTTTTGGTTAGGGTCCCAGCCTATTCATTATGATTGAAAATATCCAGTGTGCTCCCATAGGCCTACATGAAATGCCACTTCTACCATAAAGACCTGAGAATAACAAAATATACTTGCATTATATCAGGAAAGCAATATTCCAACGGGTTTTCTGTATCTCAGCAGCTGCAGCTGTAAAACAGGGATTGTAATAGTGTCCAGCTCATAGGGTTATAGTGAGGATGAGATGATGCAATGCATGCAGAGTGCTCAAAACCATGTCAGAAGGTCAATACATACTCTTTTTTAAAAAAAATTTTGTTTATTTATTTTTGGCTGTGTTGGGTCTTCCTTGCAGTGCGCGGGCTTCTCATTGCGGTGGCTTCTCTTGTTGTGGAGCACGGCCTCTAGGCGTGTGGCCTTCAGTAGTTGTGGCTTGCAGGCTCTAGAGCGCAGGCTCAGTAGCTGTTGTGCACGGGCTTAGTTGCTCCGCGACATGTGGGATATGCCCGGACCACAGCTTGAACCCATGTCCCCTGCATTGGTGGGTGGATCCCCAACCACTGCGCCACTAGGAAGGCCAGTACATACTCTTAATGATTCTTCTTATTTTACAGGTAACCCAGTCCTTGGGGTGACAAGTCTAGCGGTGATCTTTGCAGTTTACAATTCAGGCTCTTGCTTTGTTCAACAATCATCAAAACAGGCTGGAGGTATGAGCCTTTTATCTTCCCAGTCCAGACCCAAGATGGGGATCTACATGGATCCAATGGTCAGAGACAGGGCACTATTTTGTGTTTTAATGGTGTGAAAAAAGGACAGCAATAGCTTACATTAAAAAAAACTTTATTCTCACGTTTATAGAATCAATAGGGTTTGAAGGGGTCATTTCAATGTCCCAGTTATATTCAGGGGAATGATAAGCATAATATCCTATACATACATACATTATATGTAGTATTCAGAAGTCTGGGGATTCAAGGTTTGGGGACATCTCTTGTGATTGTTAAGTGCCAAAGATGAACAGGAATGTGATTTGTTTCTTTATATAAGAAATATGGGGGCTTCCCTGGTGGCACAGTGGTTGAGAATCTGCCTGCTAATACAGGGGACACGGGTTCGAGCCCTGATCTGGAAGGATCCCACATGCCGCGGAGCAACTAGGCCCGTGAGCCACAACTGCTCAGCCTGCGCGTCTGGAGCCTGTGCTCCGCAACAAGAGAGGCCGCGACAGTGAGAGGCCCGCGTACAGCAATGACAAGTGGCCCCTGCTTGCCACAACTAGAGAAAGCCCTCGCACAGAAACGAAGACCCAACACAACAAAAATAAATAAATTAATAAACTCCTACCCCCAACATCTTAAAAAAAAGAAAAGAAATATGACCTCCATGGGGACTGCTCTTCTGTACTATTTTTCTAGGCTCTAAACCATTATTTTCCAAACTGTATTCCTTAGTACATTAGTTCCATGAGTGGTTAATTGTGTACCTCTAAAAAAGGGTTCCCCAATCAAATACATGGAGTGAACTCTAAGATGAGTTTTCTTTCAATGAAACAGGGCTCCTATAGAATCTAAAGCATGGATTGCTTTGTTCTCATCACTGATGAGACTGCTGGTCTACCCTGTGCTAATGAAGACACAGTTCTCCCGCCACTACATTTTTCTTGGCTTCTCAGGTACTTAAATTGTACAGATTTTTTTTTTTTGCGGTATGCAGGCCTCTCACTGTTGTGGCCTCTCCCGTTGCCGAGCACAGGCTCCGGACACGCAGGCTCAGCGGCCATGGCTCACGGGCCCAGCCGCTCCGCGGCATGTGGGATCTTCCCGGACCGGGGCACGAACCCGTGTCCCCTGCATCGGCAGGCGGACTCTCAACCACTGCGCCACCAGGGAAGCCCTGTACGGATTACTGTTCAGCTGGGGCACTTCTCCAGAACATTAACTTCACCAATTACTAATGAATTTTCTCATTGTTTCTTCTTTTTCAGTTTCATTTTCCGAGGGTTAGAAAAATAGATTTCCTCCATATGCTGACAATAGCCTCAACTCACCTGCCTAGCCTTACCCTCATTCTTTCTGTTTTCATTCCTTCTGTTCTTGCCAAGTCTTTTGTCTACTTCAGTGCTTCACCAAAGGTGGCAACCTTGACCTTTTCTACTTCATTACATCCCCCTCTGCACCCTCATTCTTTGCATGAAGGCTACAAATGTTTATGGCCTTGTTAAAGTAACTCCTCATTCGTTCGTTCACTTGTTAAACATTAAGGACCTACTATGGGCTGGGCAGTGTTGTAGGATCTGATTGAAAGGATCAATAAATGAATGGATTTCCTCCTGCTGGAATTTGGGAAGTTCTGTTAAGTAATGCATGGCTAGGTATGTTTATCTTTTCGGGAGAAAAGTGCTCTATAAATCAGGGAACTATTATAACATTTACATATTGGTCTCATGAAAAATGATTTAAGCAGTCTCCCTATAATACAAATCCTGATAATTTGCATTTACATAGCACATTATTGGCAAAACAACAACTTTGTCCCTCTGAGTAGCTTCACTTAAAGTGGATTTCCTTTAATTATCTCTCACAGAGCAACTATAAAACGATTGTAAAACAATATGCAAGTATGTGTGTTATCCATAAAGGCTAAATAACAGTTAAATTATAAACACTATGCAGTGAATCTGACATTCCTCAGGATAATATTTTAGATGTTCACCTGATGTACTGTCAATTCTGGAGCATTAACATCTGGATTAGAACAGATGTGCATCTGGGGAGGTAAGGAAGAGAGTGTGCTTGCCTTAGGAGCAACCCAGAGGAAGGAGAGCCTTGCTTTACCCTCTGATTTTTTTGTCGGTATCTTACTGTCTCTCAGTAGACCAAATGAAATGATTTCCAAAGGAGACCAAAGTAGTCATAAAACATGTATGTGTTCAAGGGCTAACAGCATGATTTCAGATTTATAAGATGCTTTAAATATTAACTAACGAATCAACACAATAGATATCTACTTCCTTTGATCCTTCATTAGTGGACTCTATGCAAATCACTGTGAATGGCATCTTGGAGACAGCAATGAATAAGCTCGTCATGATCCCTGAGCATCCATCAAAAACAGGAAGCGTCTAATGATATTTACATAATCACTTTTCTCCTCCAGTGCTCTGGAAGTAACATCTATTTTTGCCAGCTTTGCAGAATTAAGTTTAAAGTTCTCAATCTCTATTCACTTTGAGCACAGTTGCTCTGTGGATCCCTCGTGGACCCTACAGTTTCACTACCAACCCATTGATTGGCTGATTCTCTTAAGGACTGGTGGAGGGAAAAGCAGGAATGTTTATCAGTCCTATTCTACAAGTGAAGAGCCTGCGATTCAGAGTGTCAATAGCTCATGCAAATTCACACTGATAAATGAGAGAAAGAACCTGAACTTAGATTTCTAGAATCAAGGGAGGGAAGGGTGCACACATATGTGGTATATCCACAAAATGATTTTCCCTACAGCATATGCTTCACAATGAAAAAAGTTAGAATTGGAAACATGTACTTCCACACTGCTACATGAATGGATGAAAGAATGAACGAATGGGCAGTTCTATGCTGACATCCTCCACCGACTTCTCAGACTCTTGCTGGCTTCAAAAGGAAATCTCCTGGGACATTAACCTTACCTGTGTCTGTAGCATCTCTCTTCTAGCTATGCCACCACCACCCCTACCTCATCCTATTTCCTTCTCCATCCCTGTTGAACCACAGATGAAAGGAGCCCCTCCTTTGCCCCAGTTCTTCCTCTGGGACACTTCTCTGAGCAGGGCGTGGGGCTGGAGAAGGGGAAGCCTTGAACAGTTTCAGTCTCCATCCTGTACTGCCTCTGGGCTGAAGTTCAGAATTCACTTGCTTTTGGATTTATACTTCTATCTGGCTTATGATCCAAAGTGAGGAGAGATTGGGAGACTCCAAATTAACTGCAGTCTTGGCAGAGAGATGTCACCCCTAGAACATTGGGGAGGAAAAGCAATTATGTAAATAAATATGATGGGAAGCTTCTTTTGTTGGATGAATGCTCAATAGAGGCACCTGTGATCAGGTCTGTCAGCAGGGTCTACTGAAGGCTTCTGCTCCCACTGCCTGTGTACAGACCTCTGTATTGTGATAGCCTACTGTGTGTGGGTGTGAGTGCGTCACCCTAGCTGCCTGGGAATTCCTAAAGGTGCGGATCCTTCTTGAACCACACCTGACATGTAAATGTTTACGTATTCAAATCAGATTGAATAGGACTTGCCTGAGACTCAGTTTTTACATCTAGGATGAGGTGCTGCACTAGAATGATGCCTAGGGAACTTCCAGGAGGTAGCATGTCCTGGCTGTGGTAAGTATGTTGTTTTTAGAAAGGAACATGTCTTGATTAAAATTCCACCCCTACTCCTGCCTACATGCTGGTTGTGTGGTCTGGACAACTCATTTTACTTTTCTGAGCCATATGTGAAATGGAGGTTAGGCAAAAACAGCTTTGGGGTGGGGATGCAGTAACACAAAGTGCTCTGGAAATATTTGTTGAATGACTGATGCTCAGAGAGCTCATAGGAAAAGCTTTCCATTTTAATGGGGCTTCACCAGATCTTCCCACACTGCCCGTTCCCCTTAAAGTTGTCAAGCTCTGGAACTTGAAGGCCCTCTCCCTTTGTCTCTGTGCAAGGAGTTGTTTGAGTAGAAAATCACTAATTTAGAGTCACTCCAATATCCAGTTCTTTGTCTCCTCCGGTGCCTGGACTTCAGCTCCTGGGGTGTGGGCTGGATGAGCCTGGTCTTGCTTCCCCCTCGTGCTGTTGAGTCAGAGAAAGCAGATATCCTAGCCTGCCTCAAGCTTCAAGACCACCACGGGAAAGATGCTCTGTAGGTATTTGTGCAAAGAAATAGCTCCTTCTTTCTTAGGATTTGATTTCCTACTTTTGCAGGTCTGCAAACTGGATATCTCCATATTCAAGTGATCAGACCCTAGGAAAGTCAGCTTTCCCTTCTTCTCATGCACACACTTGAAATTGGACTGAACTAAGTCAAAACAATTCGTTTTTTAAATTAATTAATTTTTAAATTAAAATATAATTTGTTTACAATGTTGTATTAACTTCTGCTGTACAGCAAAGCAATTTCAGTTATACATGTATATACATTCTTTTTCATATTCTTTTCCACTATCGTTTATCACAGGATATTGAATATTGTTCCCTGTGCTATATAGTGGGACCTTGTTCTTTATCCATTCTATATATAATAGTTTGCATCTGCTAACCCCAAACTCCCACTCCATCCCTCCCCCACCTCTTCTCCCTGTTGGCAACCCTCAAGTCTGTTCTCTATGTCTGTGCATCTGTTTCTGTTTCATAGATAAGTTTACTTGTGTTGTATTTTAGATTCCACATATAAGTTTCAGGTGTACAGCACAGTGATTCAGATATATATATATATAACTGAAATATACATATTCTTTTTCAGATTCTTTTCCCTTTTAGGTTATTACAAAATGTTGAGTTCAGTTCCCTGTGCTATACAGTAGGTCCTTGTTGTTTATTTTATATATAGTAGTGTGTATCTGTTAATCTTGTAATTTATTCCCCCCTTTTCCCCTTTAGTAACCATAAGTTTGTTTTCTACATCTGTGGGTCTATTTCTGTTTCATAAACAAGATCATTTGTATCTTTTTTTTTTAGATTCCACATATAAGCAATATCATATAATATTTGTCTTTTGGCTGGCTTACTTCACTTAGAATGATAATCTCTAGGTCCATCTATGTTGTTGAAAATGGCATTATTTCATTCTTTTTTATGGCTGAGTAATATTCCATTGTATATATATATACCACATCTTCTTTATCCATTCCTCTTCCTCTGTCGATGGACATTTAGGTTGCTTCCATGTCCTGGCTATTGTATCAGTATTAGGTGTTGAACCCTTACCTTTAAAGTTCCCCATGACAAACTCCAGTTTGTTTCACTTTGTGGGTTTCTTCTAAAATTTACTGGTACTGTTGTACAGACTTAGTCTATGTCTGTGATGAGTTCTGTCTCTAGAAACCTGAATAAACTGGGGAGATCTCATAGCTACACCTCTGCTCACTAACTCTAAAGACCAAGGGGCTTTAGTTAATAGTTATGTAGATAAATTATTTAGTTCATATGCCAATATTGGTCACATTGTTTAGTTTTTTATGAATCAACCCTCTCTGGAGTAACTTTTCACTACAAAGTCACCTCTTCTTGTATTTATGCAGTTGTCCAACAAGCACATCTTGATCTTATAACTTCATTTGTCTCAGTGAATTCTCATTGCATTGTGCTTGTCATTCTAAATGATTTTATTTCATCCCAACTCCTCTGAAGCCTGCATTACAGTCACTATAGATTCACTTCTAATTCTTAACTGTCCCAGTCCAGAAACCCTGATGACTTTCTGTTTATACATTGTAAATACTATTTCTAATAAAATGATAATTGCCAGGACCCTTCGAATTTGTAAATAATGGGAATATTTCCCTAGTGACAGCCAATTACACTAGGCTGGGAAAGTCGTTCTATCAGGAGTACTTACCCTTCAGCTGATTCCAATGTCAGAAAACCTCTTCATTCTGATTATTCTTCAGTTCTGAGTCAGCCAAACCACAGAGATGTAATGTGAATGGCTTAAATGGAAGAAGTATAATAATAATAATTCTTAATGAGGAGACAGTCTGGCTCAGCAGAAGCCTGGAAACCCAGAGACTAGGGGGTATCCTCCTGTTTCTTCATTTATGTGTTCCGTGACCTTGGGTAAATTGTTTGGTCTGTATGTGAGCACTTCACCTCTCAGTGAGTGGAGTCTGGCAACACAAGACAGGGAGAGGAAGAGAGGACCATAGTAGATACTGGTTATGGATCACTGGCCACGTGCCAGGCACTGTGCAGGATGATCAAGTTCAACCTCAAGCAAAGCAGGAGGTAAGTATTATCCCCATTTTACACATGAGGCAACGGAAGCTCAGAGATAGAAAATTCACATAACTGGGAAGTAGAAGAGGCAGGATTTAGACTCAGGTCTACCTGATTCCGAAGTGCAATTGTCTTACATTCTGAATTTGCCTTTGTGCTATTTCAAAGAGGCCAAAACGAGATGGTACTATAGTCTCATTGTAAGACTAGGGAATTTCAGATCCAGACCAGGGAGAGATCAGCTCAACTGCACCAGGTGGAAGGGCTGCAGAGTCAGGAAGGAGTCTAGACTCTGACCCTTTAGAATTCACTGCAGGGTCCTCTGGGTACTCTTTCAGGGGCTTGAGCTCGACTTTGGGATGAGGGAGAAGATGTTGACAAAGTCGTGTGTTCCTTACCTCGATGGCACGTGGTCCCCCATCTCTTTTCTGACCCCCCCTCTATTTATGTGGCATACACGTCAGCTGCACCCCTTGGCTGAGGCCCCATTCCCCACTGCCAGGACTCCTGTGGTGGCCTCCTAAGGGGCTCCCTGCCTACAGCCTCAGTCTCTCGGAGCTTCTCATCGCTGAAGGAACAGAGTCATTTTTCCCCTGAGGGCAATAAAGGGTAATCAAGAGATTGAAGCAGGGGGATTACATAATTAGACTTACAGTTTAGGAAAACTAAACTCTGAGGAATTAATGCATAATGATATACCCCCTTCATCTCTTTAGCCATTGTTTTCTCCCATCCACTTCCTGTCCTCCAGGCAAATTGAGTACAGAATTGTGTTCAACTGACTATTCTACCTGACCAGTGCCTCCCTCCGCTATGGGCCTTGAGATGCCATGGTCTTGAAGACCTGTTAAAACTTCTGTGTGAAGAGGTCCTCATCACCCTACACACTTGGGAACTCTCCAAAAGAGCCTCATTCTCAGCCCTCATGATGCACTCATTACATGGAAATAGTTTCTTTGTGGTCTGTCTCCCTTACTAAAGTGTGAACCCCTCAAAGACAGGGGCTGCATCACTCACATTGAATCCACAGCTCCCAAGGCAGAGCTAAGCAGTGGTCCCTCTTACGTGTTAGTGGAATGAATCAGTGGGCTACGTAGCTCTGCTTCTTCTCTTCTAAAAAGTGACTGGGTGAGGGAAAGTTGTTAATAGTGGGGGACCAAGGAGTTGCAGAACCTTTGGGTAATCCTTTGAACATCTTAGACCTTGATTCTTCTATAAAATTGGGGGAGGGAAGGGAAGGGACAGATGTTTCCTGAGGACCCCACTTCTCTGACATTCTAGCTTTTTGATTCTTTAGGGGTAAAGGTGGGGATGATGATTTAAGAATGAGAAATGGGCAATGCTCAAGGAGGTGGGCCTCAATGGGATGGGGAACACTGAAAGTCTAGAGCATTGGCCTCTTGCCATCCTGGGTCCAAGCTTGAGCTGGGGAGAGGGGATGGAGAAAGTCAGCATTGACCGTGTGTGAGGGATTGAGCTCTGCTGAGAACTTTCCCCGGGAGGGAAGAGGACAATGCTCAGCTTCGAAGAAAACCCCAAATAGCCACAGCCAGCCTCAAAGCAGTCCCACAAGCTTTTCCCTCCGCAATCCCAGACTGCTGACTTGACGGAGCCCCAGCTGGGATTGCTGTCCGTCATGGAGCCTGAGAGCTTTCCCGAAGTCAGGCCATGACTGCTTCCTAATTTGGAAGCCTCAGCCTCCGGCAGAGTGTTGAGCACTATACTTCTCAATAAACTGCTCAGTGAATGAATGAATTGCCACAACCTTTCAGCACCTTAGTCTTGGAAAGTTGCATGCAAAGTCTGGCGCCATGCAGCATTCATTCCCGCCAAAATTATTTATTTCTCTTTCTTTCTATTTTTTTCCTATTTCCAAAATCTTCCCTTCCCCCACTCCACCCACACACCTTCTCACCCACCCTCTCTTCACCCATATATTCAATCAGTCCAAGAAGTAGTCTGTGCAACTGGGCTTGGGGGTAGGGAGAGGCATTACTTAACCAGTTCCAGCTCTGGTATCAGATTTGGGTGGAACCAGAGGAGGGTCCAGTGCTAGGTTTATAAAAGCAGGAGGCACAGCTGCTGCAGCTCTTGCTGGATTAACTTTGTTTCTTTTCCTCTGGAGGTAGGGACTTGCATGGGGAAGGAGAGAAGTTGCAAACTATGGCGTGTTGGGGTTTCTTGTACAGGAAGTGTGCTGGGGGTGAGGGTTGCATGGGGGGATTGGAAGGATGGGAGGAAGGGTGGGGGGAAGGCCCACACAGGAGAAAGGATGGATGGGCCAGGACTGCTTGGAAGTACCGGCTATGGAACTGGGATTGTGACCCCTGCCAAGGCGTGAGCCTGGCAAGTCTTTTACTTTTCAGTTGATGCTACCATGTCCCAGGCTCTGGCCTAGGCTGTGAAGTGGGGAGGGGGGTGCTGGGCAGGAGCAGAGTGGAGGGGAGGAGAGGAGAGAGGCAGGCCTGGAACACTGTGGCCTCACCCGCACCGTGCTCCCCTCTAGCAGTGACTGAAGGAAGGAACCCGCTGCCATGGGCAAAGAGACGACCCATATCAGTATCGTTGTCATCGGCCACGTGGACTCTGGCAAGTCCACCACCGCCGGGCATCTCATTTACGAGTGTGGGGGGATCGACAAGAGGACCATTGAGAAGTCTGAGAAGGAGGCAGCCGAGGTAAGACACTCACGCGCGGTGTTGGTGTCTAGCAGTGGGGGCGGGGAGGATTGGAGGATGAATGACCCACTTCTGGGTGGGTCTGGTGGCAGAGCGCGGACAGTAGGGTGCGCTGTAGGGCGCCACTGAATTCCCTGGGATAGATCCGTCTGCTCGCCATCAGTGTGCTCTACTCACTCCCCACCCCCCCCAGATGGGTAGGGGCGCCTTCAAGTACGCCCGGGTGTTGGACAAACTGAAGGCAGAGAGAGAGAGCGTGGCATCACCATCCACATCTCCCTGTGGAAGTTTGAAACCAGCAAGTACTGCATCACCATCATCGATGCCCCATGAACATGATCACGGGCACCTCCCAGGTAAAGCAGCCCTTGTTCCCAGGGCCCTCCTTTCGGATGGGGGCGGGGCAGGCGCAGAGGAAGGGAGGAAACTCAGGCTTTATTTCCGGGGCTCTGGGAAGGAGGGGATCATAAGCCTTAGAAGGTTTTCCTCATCCATGCCAATCATCAATTCTGAAAGAACCAGAGGAGGACAGACTGTGAGGCTCAGATACGGGCCCCCTTTCAGGCTGGGGCAGGGACCAGGTTTTCTGACGCCCAGACAAGTAGATCACTTGGGGTCCGTCTGGGAGGAAGAAACTAAAAGCTCATTTATGGGACTAGGTGAGAGTTTAACTGGGAGGCGGGACCTCTGTGCACAGCAGTAACCAAGAGACCCACGAACTTATCAACTTCTGGGGAGCATCCCGTCCCCGAGCTTTCCCAAGGGACCCGGGACTGCCCGAAACTCTAGCAGGCTTCCCAGTCCGGCTGGCGCCCCCTCCCCTAACTAAGCCCTTGACGCCGTGGTGTCTGTGTCCTGCAGGCCGACTATGCAGTGCTTATCGTGGCCGGCGGCGTGGGCGAGTTCGAGGCGGGCATCTCCAAGAACGGGCAGACCCGCGAGCGCACGCTTCTGGCCTTCACCTTGGGCGTGAAGCAGCTGATCGTGGCCATCAACAAGATGGACTCGACCGAGCCCGCCTACAGCGCCGCGCGCTTCCAGGAGATCACGGAGGAAGTGAGCACCGATATCAGAAGATTGGCTACAACCCTGCGTCCGTGGCCTTCGTGCCCTTCTCGGGCTGGCACAGCAACAACATACTAGAGCCCAGCAGCAACGTGAGTGCGGACCGGGTCTGCAGGTGAGTGTCGCAGGTCTTGTTCCCGGTCCTGGTCCTGTTACTGGGGTGGGCGCACCGGGAGCCATGCCCCAGGCTCACCTCCACTACGTTCTGCATCCTCCCGCACATGCCCTGGTTCAAGGGCTGGAAGGTTGAGCGAAGCACCACTGGGGTGACTCTGCTGGAAGCTCTGGACTCCATCCTCCCGCCCACTCGCCCTGTCAACAAGCCCCTGAGGCTGCTTCTGCAAGATGTGTACAAGATTGAAGGTGAGGTGACAGGGCTTCTTAAGGAATGAAGGAGCTGAGAATGAGGTCTGGTGTCTGACTTGCCAGGGTTCAGATCCTGACTTTTAAGGTAGGATAAAGTGCCAAAGCCCCCAGCGTTTCCAGTGTATCTGATAGATACATAGCATAACTAAGCCAGTCCTGGGTCCTGGTGCTTCCTACTAGTCCTGTAGGTGGCCTTGGTCCTTGCGCCCCAGGACAAGGGACTCCCCCAGAAGCCAGTTCTCACTGGGTGGGTCTAGAATCTTTCTGAGTGCCCTTCCCATTGCACAGGCATCGACACTGTGCCCTTGGGCTGTGTGGAGACCGGCCTCCTGAAACCTGGCATGATGGTCACTTTTGCCCCTTGCAGCGTCACCACTGAGGTCAAGTCTGTGGAGAAGCACCACGAGGCCCTGCCCGAGGCCCTGCCTGGCGACAATGTGGGCTTCAACGTGAAGAACGTGTCTGTGAAGGACATCCGTTGTGGCAATGTGGCCGGAGACAGCAAGAACGACCCCCCCTGCCTCCCATGGAGGCCGGCAGCTTTGTGGCGCAGGTAAGCTGCCTGGGAGGCCACGGGCCTTGGTGCTTGGTGGTGATGGAAATGCTTCTTAGAAATTAGCCCCAACTTCTACAGAAGGCACAGGTTGGCCGAGAGTTGGCCCCAGATCACAGGTGCCATCCGATCTCTTCTAATTCAATCCTCCTCCCCTCGCCAGGGGATCATCTTGAATCACTCGGGACAGACCCATGCCAGCTATTCCCTGGTGCTGGACTGCCACACGGCCCACGTCTCCTGCAAGCTTGCTGAACTGAGGGAAAAGACTGACCGGCGCTCAGGCAAGAATCTGGAGGACAACCCCAAGGCCCTGACGCAGCCATAATGCAGATGGTCCCCGGCGAGGCCATGTGTGTGGAGACCTTCTCTGAGTACCCACCTCTAGGTGAGCCAGGGACTGATGGCTGCTGAGTCCTGGGAAGGAAAGCACCTCTGACTGAGGCCAAGGAGCCTTTCCTTCTATGCCTCTTTCTAGAAATTTCACTCTTTCTTCTTCCTTCCTTCCTCCTCCAGGCTGTTTTGCTGTGCACGACATGAGGCAAACATTGGCCACTGGCGTCATCAAGGCTGTGGAGAAGACGGCATCTGTGGCCACGGTCACTAAGTCAGCAGTGAAGCCAGCAAGAAATGAAGCGTGTCCTTCTCCCTGCAATTCAGTTTCCTCAGCAACCTCCACTATGTAGATTAGATACTTCTGTGTATTGACTGAATAAAATTAATAATAAAATTTAGACTAGCTGTCACGGTTTCTTCCAAGGAACGACTTCTCAGGTAAAATGCCGGAGCTCTCACTACAAGCCTGAACTGCCAGAGCCACAGTTTGGTGCCAAAGTCTGGTGGCTCAGCCAGTTCTGGTGGCTCTTTGCTGTGCTGTGCTGCACAGGCACCCTGTTCGTTCACAGTGATTAGGTTCTTGGTTGGCAGGTATTGGAGGCCTCTACTTGTTAGATATCACGCCCACCCCTGAGACCAGTTGGTACAATGAAGCAAGTCTCAGACAATTCCTTCACATATGCTTCTATTAGCAGGCATAAAACAATCACATGTCTGTTGTAGAGTCTGATGAAGTCTCTGAGCCACCAGAGACCTTTTGGTCTCTGATGAGCACCTGGTATGCAGGTGGATGCCATCCCAGCAGTAGGTTTCAGCTAACCTTCTAGTGGGGGACAGAAGCCCCTGAAAATGACTCAACACAGGATAGAATCCTTAGGCTTTGGCTGCCACTTCAAAGGGTCAAGGACCCTGGGTTCACCTGTTCATCCAGGAAGATGCCCGTACAATAGTTCTAGTCAACCCATGTGTCAACTCTGCTCACTTCACCAGTGAACACTCTTTACTAATACCCATGACAACAAACAACACACCCTTTGGTGCTGATTGGAGATAAATACGGTTGAGACTTGTGATTATGCTGTCCCCTACACCTCTGAGGTCAGAGGGGCTTCTGGTTACTCTTTCAAATGCTAAACAACCATCTCTAGAGTCTGTTGTCCCACTTAGGGAACTTCAAATATTAAACAACCACCCCTACTGTACAGAATAAAACTACCCTACCCCGTCACAACACTCCACCTCGGGCCCACTCTTTCCTGAGAGGTCATGTTGCCCCAACCCAGCCTCCTCTCTCACTTCCCGGGAGGCTTGACTCACTTTCTGGGCAGCTGCTTCCCTTCCAATCATGGATGGATGCTGGGGGAGCTTCCCTGCTGTCACTGGATCACCCAAAAGCCTCAGACCCAAAAGGAAGCACCCTGGCTCTGAAATTTCAGTCTGTGCCTGTGTCAGACTCCAGGGCTCTAAAAAGCTTCCTGTCAGGTCATCTGTAAGCCCATCTCCTCAGACCAAATAAGGAGGATCTGCAGCTCCCAACTCACTCCTTGGGGTGGTCTGCTTTCGTGAAGGGAGCTCGTTCTGCGCTGACACACAGCTCTCACCGGGTCCCAGCCACTCAGCACACCAGGCTGCAACTGATAGCCCCCGATCCTGAAGACTCACTGTGGATGCCCTGCTGCCTCCACCTGAGTGAGGCCAGGAAGACACAAAGTCACTTATTCTTTCATTCACTCATCCCCTCTTTCACCAGATGTTCATTGATGGCAAATGGGGTTGAAATGGATTGTACACTTCATCCTGTTCACTTAGATCCCACCATCTGGCAAGGGAGACAGACAAGTGAATAGAAAAGTATAACATGATGTAAGAAATGCTGTGACAGGGCTAACTTCAGGACGCTATGGAGAACACAGGAGGAGCAACAACAAAGCTTGAGGAATCAGAGAAAACTTACTGGAAATATTGACCTCTTAAAAAAATACAGGTACAAAGGCCCAGAGGGAGCCGAAGCCCGGAGGTCAGGATGGTGGGCCTGCGGATTGGAAATGGCAAGAATGGGCAGGTCTTTGAAGGGCTGTGATGTCAAGCTGGGGTGTCTGGACTTGGTGATGAAGGCAGTGAGAAGCCAAGCTCAGGTGAATAGTCCTTCTCTGCATGAGAATTGTAGGCTTTGATCTGCCTCGGAAACTTATCTTGGGCTCTAATGCAAAGAGAACATGGTGACTAGATCTGATTTGACACTCCCCTCTTCTGCTAGGTGGTCAGGGTACCCCTCCACCCACGTTCACCAGGCCTGAGAGGGCCTAGTAGTGAGGGCATCCATGTCATTGGCATGGAAATAAAGGAGCAAATCTACCAGACTGAGATATTCCCTTCCCAGGGTAGAAGCTAAATTGGAATTCTAAAATGACTCCCTTGTCATTTGTCTGAATACAATGGATTTCTTCTTGTTATACTAAACCAAGTCCCAGATTCCAGAAACTCAAATCCAAGCTGCCATTGCCCATTCATATAAACAATTGGTATTTTGGCCATGTAGGGAGATGCACCAGCTCATATTTACAGAGTGGTTTACATTTAATGATGACAACGTAACACAACTGAGAAAAGCCACCCTATGGAAAATCTGTCTTCCTTCTGCTCTGAAAAGAAAAATCCCACCACATCAGACAGAACAAACATGTCCAGCATTCACAGATAGCAGTAGACGAAGACCCTCAAAGAGAAATCTGCCCCCCTCCTCTTTACTTACAGGTCAAATTGAAGTTGGAAATATTTCCAGAGAAAAACTTCATACCTTACTCACTGACATTCCCATAATTAGCCAAGCCCTAATTATTCCCTGTATTGTCTTTGGCACATTCCTTTTATGAGACAATGGCGTGTAAGACAATGGTTCATAACTCAAACACAGGGCCAATCTAAATGAGAAACTGGGGGAGGGCTCATGGGACGATTACATTATTCATGAAAAGACATCAGAACAATTGGAGGATAACATTAGGTTTTAAATCACAGCGGCAATTACAAGACAATTATCCAAAATGGTGTAATTGCCACAGCTACAGGGTGTGTGGCAGAACCTACACAGCGTTTGTGCCACTCTCTTTTAACACCATCATTAAAACTGGTCTGTTTGTTGTAAGAGGAAATTCTACAGAAGAAAACATTTGTATTCCCTCCTTCTATGCCCCATAGAGCTGGCAACCCGAGCCTAAGTGAAAAATGGAACCAGAGGCCACGCTCAAGTCTTTCAGGCCCCCCTGCTTTGCTTACTGCAAAATGTGCCGCTCTCAGTTACTCTACCTTGTCCTTGAATTTCAATCCAAGTATAGAACCTGAATTCCACTTTTTCTAGATGATTTCCCTCAGCCAAGGACACCCCATGTGGGGCAGTGGGAAGTCACTCGCTTAGCAGGCAGCAAACTGGAGTGTATTCACTGTTCCAATGCTTACTGACAACCCAATTTAGTATCTGCTATTATAAAGGCAGCTACCATGCACTGAGTGCATACAGCATGCAATATGCTTTTCATATCTTTCTATTTATTTATTTATATTGAGGTATAGTTGATTTACAATGTTGTGTTAGCTTCCGGTGTACAGCACAGTGATTCACTTATATATACATACACACACACACACATATATATATATATTTTTTTAGATTCTTCTACATTATATGTTATTATAAGATGTTGAATAGAGTTTTCTGTGCTATACAGTAGGTCCTTGTTTTTTATCTATAGTAGCACTATTTACAATAGCCAAGACCTGGAAGCTACCTAAGTGTCCATCAACAGATGAATGGATAAAGGTGTGAGATACACACACACACACACACACACACACACACACACACACACACACACAGTGGAATATTACTCAGCCATATAAAAGGATGAAATAATGTCATTTGCAGCAACATGGATGGACCTAGAGATTATCATACTAATTGAAATAAGACAGAGAAAGATAAATGTTATATGACATCACTTATATGTGGAATCTAAAAAAAAATACAAATGAACTTATTTACAAAACAGACTCACAGATGTAGAAAACAAACTTACCATAGGGGGGAAGGGAAGGGATAAATTAGGAGTTTGGGATTAACAGATACACACTACTACATATCTTTTCTTATTTAACTTAACCTCCATGGGTCTTGGTTTTCTTTGTATTATTTATTCAACAAGTATTTCTCTATCTAGCCTCTTCTTTTTAATCAGGCTCTGTTTTTTGTGTGTGTTTTTTTTTGTTTTTTTTTTTTGCGGTACGCGGGCCTCTCACTGTTGTGGCCTCTTCCGTCGAGGAGCACAGGCTCCGGATGCGCAGGCTCAGCGGCCATGGCTCACGGGCTTAGGCACTCCGCGGCATGTGGGATCTTCCCGGACCGGGACACGAACCCGTGTCCCCTGCATCGGCAGGCGGACTCTTAAACACTGCACCACCAGGGAAGCCCAATCAGGCTCTGTTTGAACAGCTTGGGTTGCATCAATGACAAAACGAAGCCCTGCCTTCTTAGAGCTTACCTCATGGATACAAAGTACTGTCTAGAGCCAAATGCCGATGGGCTGCCAAACATTGTCCACCTCTTTCCTAATCTCCCTCTTTCCTTCCCTTTCCTTTTCTCTCTCCTTTCCTTCCAGGCTGGCTTTGCTTCAGAACTCTGTGTCTTTTCAGATCAACTCAACAAACACTCCTTAAGCACCTGTTAATTTGATAAGGAAGGTCTAGCAATATTTAAAATGAGTATATCTTTGATCTTATAATTTTGCTATTAGATCTTTATTGTACAATATTCTTGCACAGGATTGCTAAAATGTGTTCAATGTCCCAAACTGGAAACAAAAATATCCATCAACAAGGGAGCTGTTAAATAAATTAGGGCGCATCCATGCAGTAGGATATTATGCAGCTGCTGGAAGAACGTACTGACTATAGGAGGACGTCCAGGGACTTCCACAAAGTGAAAAGGGCATGTTTCAGATCAGTGTGTACCATTGGGTCCCATATTTGTAAAACAAATTTCACACATTTACATTTTGTTATTTTAAAAAGCCAGAGAATACAAATCAAATTATTATATGGGGGTGACTTTGGGGAGTGAGTTGAAGATAGGAAAGATTTTAGCTTTCTTCTCTATTTGTCTTCTGATTTTAAATGTGTGTAGATAACTTTTATAGTTAAAATAAAAACATATGAAGAATTCAGAGATGACTAAGAGGGCATGGCTTTCAGCCCTGGAGAAAGTTAACATTATGTGTCAATTTGGCTGGTCTATGGTGCCCAGATATTTGGTCAAACATTATTTATAGTGTTTGGTTAAACACTATTTTGGTCAAACAGTATTCTCTGAAGGTGTTTTTTTGGATGAGATTAACATTTAAATCAGTGGACTTCAAGTCAAGCAGATTATCCTCCATTATATGGGTGGGTCTCACCTGATCAGTTGAAGGCCTTAACAGAGCAAAGACTGATCTCTCCAGAGCAAGAAGAAATTCTGTCAGCAGACTGCCCTTGGACTTGAACTATAACTCTTCCCTGAGTCTCCACACTGCTCGCCAACCCTATCAGATTTTGGACCCACTAAATCACCACAACCCCATGAGCCAATTCCTTAAAATAAGTCTCTCTCCCTATGCGTCCTGTTGGTTCTGTTTTTCTGGATAACCCTGACTAATACGAGGAGCATATGGTTTAGTGGACTAATGACTCCCCCAGCGGAGGGGTGGATCCTCCAGGCAGTCCTTGAGCTAAACATGTGATCAGTGACAACACCAACACGGTGACTTGGGGGGTGTTTAGAGCTCCACAATTTTCAGCCACCCCAAATAAATGTGAAACCTTAAGAGTGTGCTTGGCCTGCAAAAATAGCTTCAAGAAAGTCTTCCTAGGACCTTGTGGAGATTGCCTCTGGAAAACAAGGCATGGAGTTTTAGAAAGCACCCATACCCATTCCTCATGAGCAGCAGGGCCCTGGACTTTGGTCTCTAGGTCTCCCAAGGCCTCATGGAAGCATCCATGCCTCCAAGGGGGCTCATCCTCAAACACAAGACCCTCCCAACCCAGTGGACAGGCTCATGATCCTGGAATGTCCAGAGAGAAGGGGGCCTCCTTCTTTCTGATACCAGCCTCAGAAGATTCAAGATTCTTCTCATTCTCCCCTCCTCTCAGCTTTCCCAGCTTGGAAGCTTCATTTTCCATGAATTCATCCATGACCCTCAAATATAAAGAAGGTAAATTATTTTTTTATTTTTTTTAACATCTTTATTGGGGTATAATTGCTTTACAATGGTGTGTTAGTTTCTGCTTTATAACAAAGTGAATCAGTTATACATATACATATGTTCCCATATCTCTTCCCTCTTGCGTCTCCCTCCCTCCCACCCTCCCTATCCCACCCCTCCAGGCGGTCACAAAGCACCCAGCCGATATCCCTGTGCCATGCGGCTGCTTCCCACTAGCTATCTACCTTACGTTTGTTAGTGTGTATATGTCCATGACTCTCTCTCGCCCTGTCACAGCTCACCCTTCCCCCTCCCCATATCCTCAAGTCCGTTCTCCAGTAGGTCTGTGTCTTTATTCCTGTCTTACCCCTAGGTTCTTCATGCCATTTTTTTTCTTAAATTCCATATATATATGTTAGCATACGGTATTTGTCTTTTTCTTTCTGACTTCCTTCACTCTGTATGACAGACTCTAGGTCTATCCACCTCATTACAAATAGCTCGATTTCGTTTCTTTTTATGGCTGAGTAATATTCCATTGTATATATGTGCCACAGCTTCTTTATCCATTCATCCGACGATGGGCACTTAGGTTGTTTCCATCTCCGGGCTATTGTAAATAGAGCTGCAATGAACATTTTGGCACATGACTCTTTTTGAATTTTGGTTTTCTCAGGGTATATACCCAGTAGTGGGATTGCTGGGTCATATGGTAAGTTCTATTTGTAGTTCTTTAAGGAACCTCCATACTGTTCTCCATAGTGGCTGAACCAATTCACATTCCCACCAGCAGTGCAAGAGTGTTCCCTTTTCTCCACACCCTCTCCAGCATTTATTGTTTCTAGATTTTTTGATGATGGCCATTATGACTGGTGTGAGATGATATCTCATTGTAGTTTTGATTTGCATTTCTCTAATGATTAATGATGTTGAGCATTCTTTCATGTGTTTATTGGCAGTCTGTATATCTTCTTTGGAGAAATGTCTATTTAGGTCTTCTGCCCATTTTTCGATTGGGTTGTTTGTTTTTTTCATATTGAGCTGCATGAGCTGCTTGTAAATTTTGGAGATTAATCTTTTGTCAGTTGCTTCATTTGCAAATATTTTCTCCCATTCTGAGGGTTGTCTTTTGGTCTTGTTTATGGTTTCCTTTGCTGTGCAAAAGCTTTGAAGTTTCATTAGGTCCCATTTGTTTATTTTTGTTTTTATTTCCATTTCTCTAGGACGTGGGTCAGAAAGGATCTTGCTGTGATTTATGTCATAGAGTGTTCTGCCTATGTTTTCCTCTAAGAGTTTGATAGTTTCTGGCCTTACATTTAGGTCTTTAATCCATTTTGAGCTTATTTTTGTGTATGGTGTTAGGGAGTGATCTAATCTCATACTTTTACATGTATCTGTCCAGTTTTCCCAGCACCACTTATTGAAGAGGCTGTCCTTTCTCCACTGTACGTTCCTGCCACCTTTATCAAAGATAAGGTGTCCATATGTGTGTGGGTTTACCTCTGGGTTTTCTATCCTGTTCCATTGATCTATCTTTCTGTTTTTGTGACAGTACCATACTGTCTTGATTACTGTAGCTTTGTAGTATAGTCTGAAGTCAGGGAGCCTGATTCCTCCAGCTCCTTTTTTCATTCTCAAGATGGCTTTGGCTATTCGGGGTCTTTTGTGTTTCCATACAAATTGCAAAATTTTTTGTTCTAGTTCTGTGAAAAATGCCAGTGGTAGTTTGATAGGGATTACATTGAATCTATAGATTGCTTTGGGTAGTAGAGTCATTTTCACAATGTTGATTCTTCCCATCCAAGAACATGGTATATCTCTCCATCTATTGGTATCATCTTTAATTTCTTTCATCAGTGTCTTATAATTTTCTGCATACAGGTCTTTTGTCTCCTTAGGTAGGTTTATTCCTAGATATTTTATTCTTTTTGTTGCAATGGTAAATGGGAGTGTTTTCTTGATTTCACTTTCAGATTTTTCATCATTAGTATATAGGAATGCCAGAGATTTCTGTGCATTAATTTTGTATCCTGCTACTTTACAAAATTCATTGATTAGCTCTAGTAGTTTTCTGGTAGCATCTTTAGGATTCTCTATGTATAGTATCATGTCATCTGCAAACAGTGACAGCTTTACTTCTTCTTTTCCGATTTGGATTCCTTTTATTTCCTTTTCTTCTCTGATTGCTGTGGCTAAAACTTCCAAAACTATGTTGAATAAGAGTGGTGAGAGTGGGCAACCTTGTCTTGTTCCTGATCTTAGTGGAAATGCTTTCAGTTTTTCACCATTGAGGATGATGTTTGCTGTGGGCTTGTCATATATGGCCTTTATTATGTTGAGGAAAGTTCCCTCTATGCCTACTTTCTGCAGGGTTTTTATCATAAATGGGTGTTGAATTTTGTCAAAAGCTTTCTCTGCATCTATTGAGATGATCATATGGTTTTCTCCTTCAATTTGTTAATATGGTTTATCACATTGATAGATTTGCGTATATTGAAGAATCCTTGCATTCCTGGAATAAACCTCACTTGATCATGGTGTATGATCCTTTTAATGTGCTGTTGGATTCTGTTTGTTAGTATTTTGTTGAGGATTTTTGCATCTATGTTCATCAGTGATATTGGCCTGTAGTTTTCTTTCTTTGTGACATCCTTGTCTGGTTTTGGTATCAAGGTGATGCTGGCCTTGTAGAAGGAATTTGGGAGTGTTCCTTCCTCTGCTATATTTTGGAAGAGTTTGAGAAGGATAGGTGTTAGCTCTTCTCTAAATGTTTGGTAGAATTCACCTGTGAAGCCATCTGGTCCTGGGCTTTTGTTTGTTGGAAGATTTTAAATCACAGTTTCAATTTCAGTGCTTGTGATTGGTCTGTTCATATTTTCTATTTCTTCCTGATTCAGTCTTGGGAGGTTGTGCATTTCTATGAATTTGTCCATTTCTTCCAGATTGTCCATTTTATTGGCATAGAGTTGCTTGTAGTAATCTCTCATGATCTTTTGTATTTCTGCAGTGTCAGTTGTTACTTCTCCTTTTTCATTTCTAATTCTATTGATTTGAGTCTTCTCCCTTTTTTTCTTGATGAGTTTGGCTAGTGGTTTATCTATTTGTTTATCTTCTCAAAGAACCAGCTTTTAGTTTTATTGATCTTTGCCATTGTTTCCTTCATTTCTTTTTCATTTATTTCTGATCTGATTTTTATGATTTCTTTCCTTCTGCTAGCTTTGGGGTTTTTTTGTTCTTCTTTCTCTAATTGCTTGAGGTACAAGGTTAGGTTGTTTATTTGATATGTTTCCTGCTTCTTAACGTGGGCTTGTATTGCTATAAACTTCCCCCTTAGAACTGCTTTTGCTGCATCCCATAGGTTTTGGGTCATTGTGCCTCCATTGTCATTTGTTTCTAGGTTTTTTTTAATTTCCTCTTTGATTTCTTCAGTGATCACTTCATTATTAAGTAGTGTATTGTTTAGCCTCCATGTGTTTGTATTTTTTACAGATCTTTTCCTGTAACTGATATCTAGTCTCATGGCGTTGTGGTCAGAAAAGATACTGGATACAATTTCAATTTTCTTAAATTTACCAAGGCTTGATTTGCGACCCAAGATATGATCTATCCTGGAGAATGTTCCATGAGCACTTGAGAAAAATGTGTATTCTGTTGTTTTCGGATGGAGTGTCCTATAAATATCAATTAAGTCCATCTTGTTTAATGTATCATTTAAAGCTTGTGTTTCCTTATTTATTTTCATTTTGGATGATCTGTCCATGGGTGAAAGTGGGGTGTTAAAGTCCCCTACTATGAATGTGTTACTGTCGATTTCCCCTTTTATGGCTGTTAGTATTTGCCTTATGTATTGAGGTGCTCCTATGTTGGGTGCATAAATATTTACAATTGTTATATCTTCTTCTTGGATCGATCCCTTGATCATTATGTAGTGTCCTTCTTTGTCTCTTCTAATAGTCCTTATTTTAAAGTCCATTTTGTCTGATATGAGAATTGTTACTCCAGCTTTCTTTTGGTTTCCATTTGCATGGAATATTTTTCCATCCCCTTACTTTCAGTCTGTATGTGTCTCTAGGTCTGAAGTGGGTCTCTTGTAGACAGCATATATAAGGGTCTTGTTTTTGTATTCATTCAGCCAATCTGTGTCTTTTGGTGGGAGCATTTAGTCCATTTACATTTAAGGTAATTATCGATATGTACGTTCCTATTCCCATTGCCTAAATTGTTTTGGGTTCATTATTATAGGTCTTTTCCTTCTCTTGTGTTTCTTGTTTAGAGAAGTTCCTTTAGCATTTGGTGTAAAGCTGGTTTGGTGGTGCTGAACTCTCTCAGCTTTTGCTTGTCTGTAAAGGTTTTAATTTCTCCATCAAATCTGAATGAGATTCTTGCTGGGTAGAGTAATCTTGGTTGCAGGTTTTTCTCCTTCATCACTTTCAGTATGTCCTGCCACTCCCTTCTGGCTTGTAGGGTTTCTGCTGAGAGATCAGCTGTTCACCTAATGGGGATTCCCTTGTGTGTTATTTGTTGTTTTTCCCTTGCTGCTTTTAATATGCTTTCTTTGTATTTAATTTTTGACAGATTGATTAATATGTGTCTTGGCGTATTTCTCCTTGGACTTATCCTGTATGGGACTCTCTGTGCTTCCTGGACTTGATTAACTATTTCCTTTCCCATATTAGGGAAGTTTTCAACTATAATCTCTTCAAATATTTTCTCAGTCCCTTTCTTTTTCTCTTCTTCTTCTGGAACCCCTATAATTCGAATGTTGGTGCATTTATTTAATGTTGTCCCAGAGGTCTCTGAGACTGTCCTCAGTTCTTTTCATTCTTTTTTCTTTATTCTGCTCTGTGGTAGTTATTTCCACTCTTTTATCTTCCAGGTCACTTATCCGTTCTTCTGCCTCAGTTATTCTGCTATTGATCCCATCTAGAGTACTTTTAATTTCATTTATTGTGTTGTTCATCGTTGCTTGTTTCATCTTTATTTCTTCTAGGTCCTTGTTAACTGTTTCTTGCATTTTGTCCATTCTATTTCCAAGATTTTGGATCATCCTTACTATCATTATTCTGAATTCTTTTTCAGGTAGACTGCCTATTTCCTCTTCATTTGTTAGGTCTGGTGCATTTTTATCTTGCTCCTTTATCTGCTGTGTGTTTTTCTGTCTTCTCATTTTGCTTAACTTACTGTGTTTGGGGTCTCCTTTTTGCAGGCTGCACGTTCGTAGTTCCCGTTGTTTTTGATGTCTGTCTCCAGTGGCTAAGGTTGGTTCAGTGGGTTGTGTAGGCTTCCTGGTGGAGGGGACTAGTGCCTGTGTTGTGGTGGATGAGGCTGGATCTTGTCTCTGGTGGGCAGGTCCACGTCTGGTGGTGTGTTTTGGGGTGTCTGTGGACTTATTATGATCTTAGGCAGCCTCTCTGCTAATGGGTGGGGTTGTGTTCCTGTTTTGCTAGTTGTTTGGCATAGGTTGTCCAGCACTGTAGCCTGCTGGTCGTTGAGTGAAGCTGGGTGCTGGTGTTAAGATGGAGGTCTCTGGGAGATTTTCGCCGTTTGATATTGTGTGGAGCTGGGAGGCCTCTTGTTGACCAGTGTCCTGAAGTTGGCTCTCCCACCTCAGAGGCATAGCCCTGACTCCTGGCTGAGGCACCAAGAGCCTTTCATCCACACGGCTCAGAATAAAAGGGAGAAAAAGTAGAGAGAATTAGTAGAAGTATGAAGAAAGAAAGAAAGAAAGGAGGGAAGGAAGGAAGGAAGGAAGAAAGAAAGAAAGAAAGAAAGAAAGAAAGAAAGAAAGAAAAAGCAAAGAAGGAAAGAAGGCAAGAAGGAAAGAATGGAGGGAGGGAGGAAGGAAGGAAGGAGGGAAGGAAGGAAAAAAGACAGAAAGAAAGACGATACAGTAAAATAAAATAAAGTATAATAAAGTTATTGAATTAAAAAATAATTATTTAGAAAAAAAAAAGGGACGGATAGAACCTTAGGACAAATGTTGGAAGCAAAGCTATACAGACAAAATATTACACAGAAGCATACACATACACACTCACAAAAAGAGGTAAAGGGGAAAAAAATCATAAATCTTGCTCTCAGAGACCACCTCCTCAATTTGTGGTGATTTGTTGTCTAAAGGAGGGAAGGAAGGAAAGAAAGAAAGAAGGAAAGAAAGAGAAAGAAAGAAAGAAAGAAAGAAGGTAAAGTATAATAAAGTTATTAAAATTAATTAGTAAGAAAAAAATTTTTTAAAAAAACCATGGACGGATAGAACCCTAGGACAAATGGTGGAAGCAAAACTATACAGACAAGATCTCACACAGAAGCATACACATACACATTCACAAAAAGAGGAAAAGGGGAAAAAAATCATAGCTCTTGCTCTCGAAGCCCACCTCCTCAATTTGGGATGATTCGTTGTCTATTCAGATA
This sequence comes from Delphinapterus leucas, assembly GCF_059928025.1. Classification (NCBI taxonomy): domain Eukaryota; kingdom Metazoa; phylum Chordata; class Mammalia; order Artiodactyla; family Monodontidae; genus Delphinapterus; species Delphinapterus leucas. Next base: position 68,670,048 of record NC_143135.1, on the reverse strand, counting down.
TCCCACAGATACAGGTACATCAAGTTGATTGTGGAGCTTTAATCTGCTGCTCCTGAGGCTGCTGGGAGAGATTTCCCTTTCTCTTCTTTGTTCTCACAGCTTCCAGGGCCTCAGCTTTGGATTTGGCCCCGCCTCTGCGTGTAGGTCGCTGGAGGGCGTCTGTTTTTTGTTCAGACAGGACGGGGTTAAAGGAGCCGCTGATTCGGGGGCTCTGGCGCACTCAGGCCGGGGGGAGGGAGGGGCACTGCGTGCGGGGCAGGCCTGCGGCGGCAGAGGCCGGCGTGACGTTGCACCAGCCTGAGGCCCGCCGTGCGTTCTCCCGGGTGAGCTGTCCCTGGATCCCGGGACCGTGGCAGTGGCGGGCTGCACAGGCTCCGCGGAAGAGGGGTGTGGATAGTGACCTGTGCTTGCACACAGGCCCCTTGGTGGCGGCAGCAGCAGCCTTAGCGTCTCCCGCGCGTCCCTGGGGTCCGTGCTTTTAGCCGTGGCTCGCGCCCGTCTCTCAAAGGTAAATTATTAACACTTAATTACGATGCCTTTGTAGAAGCAAGAAAAATATTTAAATATAACAGAGTGAAAAAATAGAAGATGAAATGATGTCTATACTGTGATTACAATTATGAAACATTATGCAAATGAATGAAAGACTGTAAAGTAATCATAGAAAATGAAAATAGAAATTGTTAGGGTAGTAGCAGTGTGGCGAGTTCTCCTCTCCTGCAACAAAAGCTTATTTCATATTGCTGTTGTTGCTTATCAATCAAAAATATTCAATCAAAATGAAAGAACAGTCATTTTGCCTGAGGAGGACAGGGTTAGTTATCTCTACTGGGTTTGTTTCTTACCTCTAGGCCTCCTGGAACTAGAAACTAGAATCCTAGCATGTGCCAAGCACCTATCATGTTTGTACCTGTAAGCAGCGTCTCATCCCAATTTTGTAAGGTAGATATGGTTTTTTAACACCAGATTTCAAAATCCATGTGTCAGCTGGGTTTGCTCCTTCTGGAATTTCTGAGGACAAATCTGTTCTGAGTCTCTCTCCTAGTTTCTGGTGGTTGACAAAAATCCTTGGTCCCCCTGGCTTGTAGTCATGCCACTTCAATCTCTGTCTCCGTCTTCATATGGCATTCTCCTTGTGTGTGTGTTCTCTTCTTATAAGGAAAATAGCCATACTGGCTTAGGGGCCACCCTAACCCAGTGTGACCTCATTTTAACTTGCTTACATCTGCAATAACCCTATTTCCAAATGAGGTCACATTCACAGGCACTGGAGCTAGGATTTCAACATCTTTTCAGGGTACAAAATTCTGAGTGGGACCTTCTGAAATCTTGATAGTACAGTTAGAGATTTTATAGGTACTAAATGAGGCAACAGATATTGGAACATCATTGTAACTCTCTTGAAAATGCACGTCGGATAATTGATGTATGAAAAAGCATCTCAAGTACCCTTGGAAATAGTTAAATAAGCAATGCCTGAAAGAATGTGAAAAATGGGTAATTTAAGCACAGTAGATTGTAGCCCATCTTCTGTGAATGCTGGGTTCATCAAAAAGTGAATTTTTTAAAAAGTGAATTTAATTTTTAATTTTTAACTATGAGTACTAATTGGGGTCTAAAGCTGTTGACAGCCTCTTCCTGTCAAGGAAAGAGAGTTTAATTTGGTGGTAACTCAACATAACCTCCATTATATATCAGAATAATTTATTCATCCCCTTTGTCCCAGGGCAAGTAATGAAATAGATTCACACACACACATGCACATAGTAATTACAAAGAGAGCAACATGGGCAACTTAGTGTTAGAGAAAATGAGAGTCAATTGTAATTTGTACATTTTTCTCTCAAGTATTTTTTCAGCTCTGACAATCATTTCCATGATTTAGATTCAATCATTTGATCCTAACTTTTCCTGCAAAATCAAAAGAAATAATTTAATTTGCTCATTGCACTGTCTGAACATTGCTCTTTACATTATCCAAATTTAAACTCTATGCCACATGACAGGAAAATTAAATTTTCTCATTGTTAAAAATGATCAGAATAATTCAGAAGCATGCCTCCAGGTTACAGTTTCTCTAATTACCTTGTATCTTGAATTCTTAATTAATTATATTCTGAGACATGAAAAAGTCCCTTTGTGCTCAGAGCCCATCCTAAGCTTTTTCCTGTGCTAGGTGAATTATTTACACAGTAAATCTTATCACTGCATTTCAGTTTTGCCCCTGAAGTTGCTGCCGTTTTGGTCATTTTAATCTCATTCCTCTCAGAGTCAATTTCCTACCATTTAGAACAGGCATCCAGACCGTTAGCCTCCCCACATACCAAGATCTCGTCACCTGTCACTGAATTCCTTTGTGACCTAGTTAAATGACATTCTTTTTTTGGGTGGGGGGGGTCACAGGAATGATACAGCCTTAAAAATCTCTGCCTGGGGCTTCCCTGGTGGCGCAGTAGTTGAGAGTCCGCCTGCCGATGCAGGGGACACGGGTTCGTGTCCCGGTCCGGGAGGATCCCACATGCCGCAGAGCGGCTGGGCCCATGAGCCATGGCCGCTGAGCGTGTGTGTCCGGAGCCTGTGCTCCGCAATGGGAGAGGCCACAACAGTGAGAAGCCCGCGTACTGCAAAAAAAAAAAAAAAAAAAAAAAATCTATGCCTGGAGAAAGAGCTCCTGAAATTGATCAGGGGCTCGACTTCATTAGAAAATAACTGGGTGAGAGAAAGGATGGGCCTCAACACGGATGTGCAGCCGCATCAAGGCCCCGTACCTCCTATCTGTGCAAAACACATTTATTTAAATAAAAGGCTGGATAATGTTCCAAAGAGTTTTCTGGCAAAGCATGACTCCAGAGAACACCGGAGCATTAACTCAAAGGATTTGTCTTTTTTATTAATAGCTTTAATCTTTATGAACTGAACTGTTCCTCCAGCAGCCAGACTAGTTGGGGCTCTTGGAAATGATGAAAGCTGCTTCTATACAGGAGGACCAGGATGAAAATTAGGAGAAATCATATGTGGCTACGATTTGAGTGTTTCTTGTCAGACACTCTGTATGCATTGCATCATTGTCTTCCTGTAACCTGCCTGTCTTACAGATGAAGCAACTGAAGTACATACAGAGTGATTAAGTAACTCACCCAAGTTCACACAGCTGGTATGTATCGGAGTCCAAGTCAAAAGTCCAGCCGTGCTTCCCAGACGTTCGCGTACATACATACGTATCACCTGGAGAACTTCTTAACATGGATTCTGATTCAGTGGGGCTGGGATTCTGTACTTCCAGCAAGCTCCCTGCTGAGGTTGATGCTGCTGGCCCATGGACCACTGTTTGAGAAGCAGGATGGTAGAGCCTAACTCCACAGCCTCTAAAGCAGTACATTATAGTTCCTGTCGATGGTCCTTTTTTTGTTTTCAACTGACAAAAGCTCATATGGAAATTCATGTTTTAAGGCTTCCTTTGAGTTTTTCTACATCACACAGATAATCTTCAGGTTCAAGGTTGTGGAATAACGATGGCTCAGACACGGACTGATGTTATGAGAACCTCAGCATTCAAGCTCTGTAGAATCTGCTTACATTTTTCTTGCCAAAATCTGTCTTGCCCGGACCCTCCTGTTCAAATGTACAGCCTGAAAGCCAGGCATTTAGTGTTCCAGTGAGAATGAGTTCTAGGTGGTTCTGCCAGTCAGCTATCTGGCCGTCCTCTGTGAGCCCTGCCCTGCACAGGCAGAGAAGAGTGGCACAGGTGACAATATTTATAGAGACTTAATGGGCCATTTCTCATGGTGGCAGCAAGTTGCCGTAGCGGTCCCCAACCTAGGAGCTCCTAAGAATCTAGAGCAGCAGTATGGCCTCTGGAACATGGGGCCAGCTCCATGTACTTGGTGGAGAGAGTGAGTTATATGTTGCTACATACTGTGTGGAACTATTGGTGGGATTATTATTTGATGAAACCATTTCGAAAGCAATTAAAGTGGGAGAAACACTCAGACTTAAAAATGGACATATTCTTTGACCAAAAAATTCTGCTTCCAGAATCCATCCTTCAGAAATCCTAACATGTGTGTACCTTTACATAAGAATGTTTGTGAGAGCCTTGTCTGTAATATCCAAACATTAAAGCAGTCCATCTAGAAAAGCATGATTAACTTATATGTGGAATCTAAAAAGTAAAACCAACTAATGAATATAACAAAATAGAAACACGTTCACAGATATAGAGAAGAAACTAGTGGCTACCAGTGGGGAGAGGGAGGGGGAGAGGGACAAAATAGGTGTGTGGAATTAAGAGATACAAACTACAGGGCTTCCCTGGTGGTGCAGTGGTTGAGAGTCCGCCTGCCGATGCAGGGGACGTGGGTTTGTGCCCCGGTCCGGGAAGATCCCACATGCTGTGGAGCGGCTGGGCCCGTGAGCCATGGCCCCTGAGCCTGCACGTCCGGAGCCTGTGCTCCGCAACGGGAGAGGTCACAGCAGTGAGAGGCCCACGTACCGCAAAAAAAAAAAAAAAAAAGAAGACAGTGAAGGCTCAACTCTGCCTTCTGGTCTAATGGGGGAGCCAGTGGTCTGCTGGTGCTGGCTTATACTGCTTTTCTAGAGTCCCAGGAATCTGTGAGCCAGTTCACATTACCTTGGTAGTTTGAAACCAGACATGACACAAGTGTTTATACTGAAACCCAGCAGGACGCTGTGGGGTTCCTGGGCATGGAAGTCTTTCTGTGTCCCCCGCTTCTTGTTTGTAGGGAATAGGCTTCAGCCTCCATGACCTTCCCTGAGTTCCAAACGGTAGGTTCAAGCAGTTGTTAATCAGGGAAGGGAGGGGATGCAGAGACAAGGGAGAAGCCACCAAGAAACAATAGTGCAGACTTGGGACAGGATCCTGGTTCTGCCTCAAGGGATACACATAACTGTATCTGCAGAACTCAAAGCCCCAACAAATGGAGGATGTTAACTACTTGATGAAGTATTCTTCATTCCAGAGAGAAGGTCACAGTTTGATAACCTCAGGAGAACCACAGAAGCTCATCAGGAGACCACCTGAGACCAGATTAAAGGATTGCACACCCTGGTTCTCATCAGCAACCCCACCCTTGAACCACTGCTATAAAACTCTTCACCAAATTCCCCGGGTTCGGACACACAGTGTTGAAGGGCAGGAGCCCACTGTAACCCCCTTTGCCTGGCAAGCAATAAAGCTCTTCTTTTCTACTTCACCCAAAACTCTGTCTCCAAGATTCGATCTGGCACTGGTGCACAGAGGCCGAGTTTTCTGCATCGATACCACGGAAGTTGGCAAATGCAACAAATTGGTGCACCCTCTCTTTTATCCAGTTCTTAAGCATTTACGTGCCTACCAATACGTGGATGGACAAGTAACCAGAGGATGCAGCACACCTAACTCTGCCCGCGGTAAGGATTTCCAGTAAGAAGAGACTGAATGCCTAGCCAGGGGACAGTGGCTCCAGGGCTCCAGGATCCTGGTCAGGGGCAGGTAGGTGGAGTTTTGCTGCTGGTGCAGGCAGGGCCAACTCCAGGGGTGGCCCAGGGCCTGAGGAGGGGCCTTTATGCAGCTGGTGCTCAGACAGTGTGGTTCTTACAGCAGGACCTTGCCTTCCCTCACCAAGGCTGGGCAGAGGGTGCCCCTCCCCTTCTGGAGCCCTTCCTGGTCTCAAGCTAACCTCTTGTAATGTCACTTCTTTGAAAGGTCAGTTTGTCCCTCCTCCCCAACTTGTCCTGTATATATTTTGACTTTCACTCTGTATAAAAAAATTTCTAGAGCTCTGGTCTTTGGAGGAAAACTCAAGTGCTAATTGTGCCCCAAGCTTTTGGATTTATTTTTTTTTTTTTTTGAGGGGGGACGAGGCTTGTTGGAAAAGCTGCCTAGAATGCATGGGGATGTGTTTACGAATGAGTTCTGCAGAGATGTGGCTCGATGACCCTTATTTGCTCAAATCTCGAGCACTGTTTTCGTTCTAATCAGGAGAAAACCCTACAGGGTGTGTGCCCGGTAAGAAGCTACATAAAGTTCCAGCACGGGTGCACCAGAGCCAATGGAAATCTTTCTGGAGGTAAGAAGTTTCTGAGAAAACTGCCATCCCTACAAATATAAGCGCCATGGGAGCAATTAGCTGAAGACAAATAAAAGGCAACACTTAAAAAGAGTCAACACAATTGCTAATTTCATTTTTTTCTTTTTACTTGAAAACTTGTTTTAACCATCAAATTTTGGCAGTTACAAACCTGTACACTGTTGGGTTTTTTTTTTTTTTGGCTGTCTTTTTTTGTTTTTCTTTTATTTTTTAGAAAAAGAACACAAGACTGAATACTGCCAACAGCATTATATGCACAAAAAATCTATTTCCATAAGGGACAAGACCCACTTTAAGTGTTAGCTTTCCCTTTGCATAACGTTTGGTGTGTGATGTGTGTGCAAGTTTAGGTGAGTGCACATGTGTGTGAAGAAATGATGTAATTCATTCTGAATCTGAAATGGCATAAGAATCAGGTATTTAGTAACTGAGCAAACACACTTGTTTTCTAAAATATCAATAAAAGCATTTTCTTGGAAACAGAGAGAGTTAAATGAAAATAGTAGAACCAAAGAAAGGTTACAGTACTTTTGGAAATGTTTAAAAAACATCACTTTCAAAATGCTTTGTGTGTGTGTGTAGTTACCTCAGAAGTTTGCAGAACAACAACATGGATGACTTAGAATTATATTCGACCCCCCAAATTAAAGCATCCTGATAGGCATCAAATACAGTATATCTACAAAAGCCTGGAAAATTGAAACCATTATATACAATTTTATAAACATTTTAAACACCAAAACATACATCTTTTACAAACCAGCCTGTTTGTAACAGGTAAATTTACAAGACAATCTCTCTGATACAGTGCTTAAAAAGAACTGCTTCCATTTCCGAACACATTTGAACACGTTTGTCACTTCCCGAAATGCAGTATTATGGGCTCATAAAATTGTTAAATAGTAGCAATTCAGGTATTTGTTTGCCAGAAGGGTACTACAGTACATACTAATGGGTCCAAACACGCTCCAAATGACTCTATGATTCTCGAGTGCATTCTAAACACTGGAAGAGACTAATTATGGCCTTTGTGTAATATTACATACTTGTAATTATTGCTTTTCATTATTACATAAGGAAAGAAAATCTTATTCTTTTCCTGTCTCTTAGCTAGCTGGCTAAATGTTAACTGATGCCAAATCCACACATGGAGACTTTAAACCCTAGAATTATACAACCAGAAGCTCAAAGACATTGTGGATTTCCACCAGAATACTGTGCAGTTGAACATTGCAGGACAAAACTCAACACAAACACAGAACCCGCCTTCTCACAGACCACACAAAATGATGACGCTAAAGAAATGCCTCTTCAAATCTCCATTTCTCATGGTTTGAAGCTAAAAACAAAACATAAAAGCCTAACCACTTTAGCAATATCTGTGCACTGGGAAGGCAGCAGAGTGGACAGCCCAGACAATTATCTGGGCAACCCATGCAAAATGAACACCAGATCTTCCTGAATTATTTCCCATGAAAGTGCTTTCTGGGTCCTAAGTGATTTATTTTGCTAATGTCTATTCCCCGACGTTGATTATGTAGACTCAGCGTTAGTGGGGGCAGTGGGCGGGGTGAGGGTGGGAAGTAAACAGGAGTTGGCCAATAGTGTTTTCCTTGCTTTTTTTCCCAGGCTCTGCTAGTGATTCCCTAGGGTGGTTCCAGGTAAGTTCCAGGAATGCATCATCAATTCCCTTTCTAGGTCTTCACCCTGATTGTCTGATAGGGTAAACCTCAGATGCATAGACCTGACCTATTCATATCACTAAGTCTACCTCAATGGCATTTCATGAACTGGCAGGATATGAGTACATGGAAAGCTGGCATGGAACAAAACTCAGCAGAAAAATACTCATAGAAGAGAGCAAATAAATTCAACACCTATTTTATTTATCTTTTACAGCCCTATAGCTTCTGCTTACTATATGACAAACATCACTAGTCCAGCTATCCTCAACCTAATCAGAATGTGTGCGATGCAAGTAAAATGCCTACAATAGGCTATGGAAAATGGCTTCCAGAGGTAGCACATACGTGTTAGAAAAATATGTATGGGAAAGATACTAATTGGCTTAAATCTTTCCCACGTGGTTCAGCATGGTGAATGGGTTAGGAATAAACACCAGGGTGGGGATGGGGGAAAAAGAAGAAAAATAAATGCACCTAGTAGGTAATATAATCAAAGTTTTACTGAATTTGCTGACTGGTCTTAGTTCCATTCTGTAATTATCATTCCATCCTCATTTTAGTAAATATTCATTTGGCGAAAGCAGTTTTGATAGATGTCCAAAGATATGTGTGAATTCTGTAACTGCACCTTTCCTATGGGGGCTGCAAGGAAACCTAGGATCATGAGGCTTCCAGAAAAATACTCTCCATGAGTTCTCCATGAGAGTATATTCCAATACTCTCCATGAGTTCTCTCTTCTAGTATATTCCAAAGCATATATACTAGTATATTCTAGTATATTCCTTCTGAGAAATCAGAAGGTCTAGCAGAAGCAGGCCAAATGGATGGGTTCCAGTTCTTGTTCAGCTACTTACCTTCCTGTGTGAGCTTGGGGAGGTCCCTTCCCCTCTCTGGGTATGTTTACTCTTTTATAAAATAAGGGGATTGGACAAGCAGACCTTAAGGACCCTTCCAGCACTTGAATCAGTGGTCACCCCACCTAGTTCCATCTTGGCCTGACTGCAAACCATTTCAGAATCTACTGGGAAAGCTATCCAAAAAGTGAAAAGATATCACATGTTTAAAGATAATGAATCAATGTATGACACAAGGTTATCTGGGATACATTTAGCTACAGAGCTACTCTGCAGAAAATCAGGGGAAGATATCCTGAAGAAAGAGGTATTTTATACAGGTCAGAGCCAAGAGTGGGCACAGTTTTCATGGGTGATTTCACAACCGCATTAGGGTCTATTTATTCCTTCATTACTGTGTTGGTTAGGCACTCTGCCTGGAGGGGATGCTGTGTAAGCGGGACTGACTCATGGGCATTAATCTCCTTCTAATATTTCCTGGGGGCAAGAAATGAATTGTTGGTTTTACTTTGTTTTTTATGTCATTGCATTATCGAAAGTGTAGCAGCAGTTCTATTCTAGACCATTAGTTCGTCATTTTCTCCATGATTCTTGCAAATGGTTTCTTACATAAGAGAAATATCAAAGACTTTATTCTCCCAAGCAGCCTTAGTGAAATTCATTTATTTCAAGACCACAGTGTGGATAATGCTTCCATGAGTAGGTCTGACTAGGAGATAGGAAGAGGAGAAAAGCTGAGAAACCTGTGAAGTTTATGCATATACTCAGGAAGCTTGGGAATGAAAAGGAGTTGTTTTTTTTTTTCTTAACCACGATCTTTCAGAAACACTGACTCCTGCAAAGAAGTGGATTAAACACAACTGAAGCAATTAAAAATATGTCTGAGTGGATGACACACAGATCAGGACAGTACGGTGGACACACCAATGCCATATGTCATCAGAAACCGTGGACACAGAGATTTGCTTATATGCAGAGAGTGCAAATATGCATTTATTTAACCATGGCCGCTGCACCCGTGGCCACGATCTGATTGAAGCAAAAGAGGAAAGTCACTCAACTCGTCAACTTTAAGCTTCGACTACCGGGTTATTGTATTCCCAGTGGGCTGATTCTCCTGTCAAATTTGGAAACTCAAGGCTGAAGCCCACAGGTCAGATGAGAGGAGAACCCCAGGGTGTAATGAAACTTTACACATTTTTCAAATGAGAGTTTAGTTCTGGAAAATTATAACAAAATACAGTTTTTTTTTTCCCTAAGAAAGCACAGTTTTGCTTCAAGTTCATATAAATGGCAGTACCAAAATAAAGTTAACTGAACCAGAATAAAATACGGCATTTGGTGTTTCTCTAATATCATCAAGATCAGAGAAATTGGAAGGTTGGCCTCATTGGCAGGATTTTTAACATAGTCTATATCCTAAAACCTTCCTGTCAGCTTTCCTCAAGAGCAGCCTTATTGAGTGCAAGCACATATTTGTACATAGGACCAGAAACACACACTATTATAATTTACACACAAGAACTATCTACTTTCTTCTCCTTTTTAAAAAACATAATTGCATTTATAGTGATGATGCTAACAGTTTAAAACAACACGTACCTTTTATCTGCATTATCAAGAATTGTGATTATCTAGCTGAAAACTTTGAAAGTATTATATTTTCTTTTTTTTCCCTGAATTTGTGAATTCTGCTTAAACCTCTCAATATCTCTCATTCTAGAGAACAATGTACCAAAATATTCCTTTATTTGTCTTTTTATTTCCTGATTCTCAGAACAAAGCCCAATTTCTGCAGCAATGTTAAAATTAAAGTTACAGCCAAGAATATTTACTGGAAAACACAAAGAAAGATAATCACATTCTTTCTAATGTTTGCACAACCTACAAAATGGTACCCAAATACCCTCACGTATTCCTCTTCATTGATATCTTTCTCAAAGATCATAAAATCCAACTATATTATACTGGATGCTTAACACAAACAAACAAAAATAACTGAGCATACCAAACATGTTACCCAAACCTAATTTTATAGCTGAAAATTGGGCAGATAAAAAAAAAAAAAAAAGAGTTGATTTGAAAGCCTTCATCCCATTTTCTTATTTATTTAATAATATTTATTCCTCTTTTCTTTTGCCTAAGAGACTAACTTTTCCAACAATCATAACTACTATTTTCATTCCCCCCTCCCCCTTGGCTCAAAATTACATGCAACAATGCCTCTTGGCTTGTTGCCAGTTATTAATACTGCAAGGACCGATGCTGTAACACTTTTCCAGGGCACAGTACTGCACAAAGCCATACAGATGGACTGTAGAACAATGGGTGAAATTGTTTCCCCCTTTAAAAACTAGGTGCGTCTTGTCGGTCATGAGCGCAGGGACACACTGCCAGGGTGATGGGTCACCTCTCAGAAGCAATTTCTGAACCTTTCCTTTTCAGCCAGCTAGAGTCGAGCTTGCTTGTGACAGTATGGCTCGGGAAGAAGTTCTCAGAAGAAAATACCGCATTTCCCGCTCGCTCAACACAGGACCCTTCGTGGAGATGCGAGCCCAGCCAGTCTCCCTCCGCGTTTCTGTAACAAACCGCGCGCATCACCCAAACGCATCCTCTACACTTGGGTCTGGTGCTGGGTCTCCATAAAGGGAATGTGAAGGCTGGCGAGGCTAAGCTCTCCGACGCTCTCATAGTCACTCATGGCTACTTCAGAGTCTTCGAAGCCGCAGCTGGCTGACACATCCGAGGACGAGGTGCCTCTGGAATTGTGCAAGGAGAGAGACATACTGTCTGCTGGGCCCGCTGCTGTCTCCGTGCCCTGGTTCATGCTCACGGCAAAAGTACTGAATTCACAGGTGGCGGGAGGGCCCACCAAATCCGTTTCGTTGGGGAAGGGGTGGGGAGGGAGGTACTGGCTGGGATGGAACTGGGGCCTTCTCCTGCAGTCTGGGCTCAGCGTGCTGGCCAGTGAGACCGGCTGGGAGGGCGGCAGAGCCTCGTACTGGTCCGGGAAGTCCTCTGGCAGGGGTGGGGGCAGCTGGTCCTGACTCAAGAACTCCTCTTCGTGGGGGGGTGGGTACTCGCTGTCGATGTCGTAGCCGCCCAGGTAGTAATCACTCTCCAACTCCCGCGTGCTGCCCTGGTGCGCCGAGCCTCCCTCCTGGTTCTCGTAGTTGGGTACCTCTTCTATGTCCGACAGGCGGGCCCCCGGCATCCAGTCAGAGGTGTCCCAGTGATAGGCTGTGAGAGAGAAGCCGTGTCAGTTAGTTTCCTCCAGAATGGAGCTGGAGTCAGGGCTCAGAAAGGAGCAGGCAAGGAACCTGACATGCAATTCTTAACATCCAGGAGACCCTAAGAAGCCAGGGTCACCCGCATGCTTTTTACAAGGGTCTCTCAGGACCAGCCATGCTCTGGCCCGGGAACTACAAGGCAATGGCAACTCTGAGGATGACACCTGGTTGCTGCAGCATCTCCCACTCAGCCATGCCGGAAGCGATGGCCAGCGAGGGCATGCCGAGCAAACAACAGTTCTAGAACCCTCTCTCCTCTTCCTAGCCATAGGCTAAGTGCACATCCAGGCTGGCAACATGCTCGAAGAGGTAGATGCATCAGGCGTCCTGTGGACCACAGGAGGCAGGGAGATGTGCGTGCAAACGAATGAGTTGCTGGAGCAGGGGAGAGGCTGGGGGAGGGAGGATGCTGGGCTGGGGCTTTCACCTCCAGTACCAAGCACACAAGACACCTGGAACATGCAAAATTCAGATCAAAGAAACTCAGAAAAGATGGAGGGAGAGTGACAGGGTAAGAACAAACTCAGCAATTCCAAATGCATAAGTAACATATTATGCTGGGGGCATGGCAGAATCACCTCGGTTGTAGTTCTGTCCTTGATCCGTGACAGACACTGTTTAAATACAAAGTGAGAAGTAAAACTGACAGTCCAAGTCATGTGAAGAAGGTACAATAGAACATTTTAGATGATGTAAAAAAATGTTCCTATTTCTCCTTGTTATTATTTGCGAAACGAAAAGATAAGTCACATCTGTACCAGGCCCTAATAGTATTAAATCACTAATAAAAGTTACCCGATTGAAATCAATTCCCATAACATTGTAGTTTTGAATGATTTCTTAAATATCCCCAGCCCACAGTAGGTGCTCAATCAATACATGTTGAATGTAAGAATGAATTTAGTATTAATCTGGATTTCGATTAAGTGGGTACTCTTCTCTCGGAAGGGATTTTATGAAAAGAGTGCCTCACATATGAAAAGAATTATGACCTGGATTTTTTTTCGAAATTGTAAAATTCACTCCAATCCAGAGAGAGACGTTCAGCGTCTCATTGAAACCACCTGTACCGCCCCCTCTGCTGCCAACTGATTAAAATCACCTCTAGTTCATAAAATAAATAAGCTACAAAGCTATATTGTACAGCACAGGAAATATAGACAATATTTTACAATAACTATAAATGGAGTATAACCTTCAAATATTGTGAATCGCTACGTTGTACACGTGAAACTTATATAACATTGTACTATACTATACTTCAATAAAAAAAAAAAAGTCACCCCTAGTTCAAAGTAACAGGGAAGTGATATTTCCAAAAGGTTAACTCTGCACAAAGAAATGCTATGGAAGAAAACAGTAAATACCTTCATTCTCTATAGTGTCAACTACATTGTTGACAAGCTGAATGACAGTCACTATGGATGCTTGTGGCCAGGAAAAGAAGACAGGAGGGAGGAGAAGGACAGCTTCAGGTTAGTTACGTATTTTAAACATACATTCACTTGTCTTAACAACAATGGTAACAACAAAGGCACAACATGCAAACACCCAAAGCTTCCCATAGTCCATCCATTGGACTCCAGTGGACACTTTCATCCCCCTGGCTTCTTGGAGGAAGGGAAACAGCAGCAAATCTGGGGCCAGTCCTCCTGAAAGGCACGATCGGCAGGAATTGCTGGGTCATAAATTCACACCTCGTGGCCCAGTGAAATCAATCTAGGAAGGCAAAGGCCATAAGCTTATGCTAATTTCTCATTAGTGACTCCTAAAGGCTCCAAGGAAGATCTCACTATTCCCAGGGATAATTACTTGCTGGTCAGCCATGCTGCTCTGAGCCAAATGCCAGTGATGAAGGATAACCTTTGCAGCACTCATGGTTTCACACTCACATGACGTCACCGATAGCCTAGAACGACCCGAGGCCCAGATCCCACCCGTAAAGTGTAGATGAGAGTCAGCATTTGGCCTCTGAAATAGTCAGAAACTGGGAAGGAGATTTCTGTGCTCATACGGGTTGCCTTAGTACCTGATACCAGTAGCTTCTGGAGAGGTGATCAGGCACTTTAAGAAGCCTGCTTTAGTCAGGATCAACCTAGAATGCTAAGCCTGAAAGCCCAAGTGTGTGATGAAGAAGAGCCTGTGAGAAAAGTCAACCAGGCATCATCGCTGGAGCTGCTGCCTGGAGTTTGGAAACACTACGTTCTTGGCTGCTTCTACATAAAATGCAAACCAGCGACAACTTTTCTTCTGGCTGGGGATGAAGAAGGGAGTAAACACCAAGGTAAAGAAATCTGGAGGCCTGCCTCTGACCTTCTGAGATTGCTCAGAAGAAATCCACTGTTACATGGTTTGTTACCCCAGTGGTCAGATACACTGAGGTTTCCGCACCTCTCAGGAGTGCCAGGGATTTGGGATGGAGGTGGAAGAGATTTAGGGGTGGTGATGGGGAAAGTAGACTATATGACTTCCATGACTACTTCTATGGCCTCGGGGCTCCTTTGTTCCTGTCTTTACCTGGGGCGGGGTGGGGGCGGGTGGTGGTTGGCAAAGACTATGTCATTTTCATTTTGTTCTTCAGGCTACAAAATGCCCAGCACAGGATTCAACATTCAGGAGAAACTCAGCAAGGGTTTATGGGGTGAATGATTACATAAATTATAAATATTCAATTTTGCCAATTCTTGATAAATGGGAAAGTAGCATAAGGTATAGACTAAGGTAAGCCTGCCTGTCACTGTCAATGACTACGTGAAATTATTCTTTGTTCACCACCATGTGGTAAATTCTCACTGTTTTATGACTATTTCTGCACCCTTTCCCTGCCCTGGGGAGACCAACCCATCTTCTAAAGCTGGTTCCTCAAGCTCAGAAAACCCAGTCCTTCATTAACGCCCTCTCCATAAACATGGGTTCACAGGAGGTAGAGGCTGCAGCTTTGGGGTGTCAGTGAGGTTCATGAACCACATGGAATTGTATGCAACATTTTGGGGGTATGTGTATTTTTCTAAGGAGCTGATCCATCGTATCTAAGATAAGATTCTCCAAAGGCCCATGACCTCAAATGATTGAAGAAGAATGAAGATACTACCTCTCTGGGAAGGAGGTTCTACGAGAAGGAGGTCTTGCCTCTGAACTAATTTCTAATGATGGGGAGGTTGGATGGATAGTGAAGTGTGAAGAGATCATCATGAGCTAGAATAAAAAAGGAAACACATCACACTTTGCTAGAGAGTATCCTTTGGGATGAGGCAGTTCCATCATGAACTAAGTCAAAGAGGACGCTTTACTGGAGGTCTGCGGGAACCTCCTCTACTTCTGTGCCTGCTCCCAGCTGCGGCTCAATGAGTGCTTGCTTTTTCAGCGGACACGCAACAGTGGAGCCCAGCGAAAGCTGTGAGCATAAGCAAAAGTCCACGCTTGGGCCAGGAAACAGGATGGGTCCCAACACCTTCCTCTCAACCAGTGATCGCCAGCACAGGAAACAGAGCCCACCGGGAGGGACAAATTCCATGACTTCTTACCATTGTCGTCACCAGAATCTGACTGGAAGGAGCTCAGGGACTGAACTTCTGAGTTGCTGCCTTTATTACTGCCTGCAAAGCAGGTCACTTCTCCTGGGTCATCAACCCCTTTGTCTTCGTGGACAGCCAGAGAGAAAGCAGAAATGACACTGGTTACCTTGTGCATATTTCCAGCCCCGCCCCCTGCCAGAGTTCACTTCTTGGGGCACTTTCATTTGCTTAGAGAAAATAATTTAGTGCACAATAGAAAACTGATTGTACCATCAGGGGCAAAGATCTGTCAATCAAGAAATTTACATTATGGATTCGAAACCCTTAACCTGTGGTAAATGAGCTTCCAAATAGCTGACAGCCGAAAGTCGCTGTTCCGTCCTCAAAGGGAAGCGACTAAGTGAAGAGGAAAGCTAGGATGAAGTGGCTGGGCTGCTCTTTGCCATTCAGAGTTAATTTAGATCATTTACATGAACTGATGTGTCAACACCAGGTTAAATGAGATTACTTTTAAAATAGGAGTATAAATATTTTATAGGCAAGAATGCCATTACACTAATCCGAACTTCCCTCTCTGGGGAGCGAGTGGAGTTCTCAGCTTTGCCTTCTAGAGGGCAGCGCCACATCATTTTTGGGAAGGACAGCATTCGGCACTCCGGAGGACAGCAGTCAGCGGTGTGGATGTGCTCTTAGCCACACACTTCTCCTTCTTTGCCATACAAAGAGAGCCTGCACACACACACACACACACACGCACTACAGGGCTACTTTCTTATTTGATGGACTAAAAGAAGCAATAAAAACCCATATCTTGAAGTTGTCAAGTGAAAAATGAATTAGTCACCCAGAGACTGTCTCGCCAGCTAGCTCTGCCTTGCTTAACAAAGGGGGAGATGTAGTCGATAAAAGCTCAACAATACTTTGGGGGGACATGTGAGTTTGGGCCTGAGGTGGATTCTGGAAATAAAGCTGTCACATTACGAAGTGGGTGGAGGGAACTGATCACCAGGAAAATCATCACGGAATGTGACGGTATGAAGAGACGGGGACTCGTGATTAAGGGAAGAGTTGTTCTTCATGACTAGAGAAATCGCTGTTTCTTCCACAAAGCATGCAGGCACTGCAGCTCTGCATCTGCCATCAGATGCTGAAGCCACAGCAAAACGATGAGTTGGATAAGCAACCGATACAAGTGGACAGAGATGCCAGGGAGATATTCACCTCCCAACAGCCATGTGGCAGAAAACATGTGTCTTGGAAAAGCACAAGGTGGGCACCAGGCTGAACACAAGGAAGGAAATGCCAAATGATCCACCCTGGTGAGTATAGTGCTGTGCACAAAACTCCTTTCTCCACTCTTCCATTTATTCAAAATCTTCACTGCTAAATAAAAGGAGGCTTTCTACTAACCAGGGGATTGGCAAGGCTGCAGTAAAGTCTAACTCTACCACTAATTCGAGAGGGAATATATTTATGGTTAAAATCTAAGGGGAAGGACTTGAAGTATAAGTGTGTCTACTCAAAGGTGGAGTCAGCAGAGAGCATAGTTGGAGTGGTACTAGAATAGAGGCTGTCCTCCATCATCAGGAGACCCTCTCCCTCTCCTGTCCCTCTCCCACTTCCCTGGTAAAGCTCCCAAGAGCGGTCTGGGTAAAAGCACAGGCTTTGAACCCTGATGCACCAGATGCCAATCCTCACCCCTCCCTTTCCTCGTTACTGCTCTAAGGCAAGTCATTTCACTTGTCCACTCCTCCGATTGGTCCCCTGTGGGGCAGCTGCGGGGATTTAAGGAGACGATCCAGCACACGGCAGTGGTGGTTTTCCATGTTCATCTGCTGCCTCTGTTTTCTCACCAGATCTCTTCGTCCTTAACCCTTGCATGCTGAACTCTGTCTTGAGGACTCATTGGGACATTCTTGAGATCGCTAAGAAACTTCTAGGTGTCAAGTGCAGTATTTTGTTAAGACTGTGTCTTCTTGGATGGCTTTACGGTGCTCAACCCTGCTGACCTTATTGGTAGTCTTGGCTTCTGCTTGGCTGCCCTTTCCGCTTTCCTTGCCCTCTTTTTGTTGACATGTGTTTGTTTCCCTTCCTGGCCCCAACTCCCTGCCCACCTCCCACATGTAGGCATCTCCAAGATCCTTTCTGAGGCCCAGATGGACCATCCTCTCTCTGTTCCTGCTCCCTCGGTGAGCTCACACTCTCAGAGATTCAATCATTTTTCATGTAGTTGGTGTCCAAACTTTCACCTCTGGCTGCCTTCCTCCTAAACAACAGAGCCAGGCACCCTCAGGTAACCCCTCACGTGTCCCCTGCACTGACTGAGCTGCTTCCTGTTCCCATTAGGCCCTCTCCAATAGTTTCCTACTCAAATCTTACTCATGCTTAAAGACACCAGTAGGAATGCCCCCTTCCTTCATGGAGACGCCCTGTATCTCCTTGGGTGCATGTGCTTTCTAGCTCCATTTGAAACCAGCCTCCCCCCTCCCCGTTTACCCCGACATACATCATAGTACTGTAATCCTAGCCTTTGGAAACTCCTGCTACACAGGGTGTCACTGCTACTCGAATATAAAGCCATTAGGCCTGATGAAAAGTCGTAGGATACAACGGAGCTTGCCTTAGTTTCATTCTGACTGATGTTAGGACAGAGAAAACAATCACCACCTCTCCCCAGGTGTTCATATAGGACAACAAAATGGTCTCTGCTCCCTTCCCTCTTTGGTCCTATTTAGTCTCTTCTCCATGGATCAGTCAGAGCCATCTTTTAAAAATGTAAATTAGATCAAGCTACTTACCTGATTAAAAACTGCATTAGTGTTGCTGTTAAAATGTATCCACTCTCCCCACTGCTCACCAAGCTCCAATTACATTGACCTTGTCTATGTTCTTCAATATACTAAAGTCTTTCCCACCCCAGGGCCTTTGCACTTGTGGCTCTTCTCTTTGCCTAGAATTCTGCTGTATGAGGCCAAAAGGAGAGGGAAACACTAGCATCTGGCCTGGACCACTTTTCCTGCTTGTGGTTCACCCTCTTGTTTCCTGAACCCTGCATTCCAGCCAAACAGATGGACTTGCTTTTCTTCTGATCATGTGGGTGCCTCTATGTGGTGGAACACCCTCGTTTTCCTGGATCTTTGATCCACCATGGTCCAACTCGAATATCCCTCTGCTCCCCTCAAGTCTTCACCCTAAGACTAGAAATACTCTCTTCTGACCTTCCATAGCACACTTCCTGTATATCACATAAGTGGCTACGCTGCTTGTTTTACTGCCAATAGTGTGCTTTTGTGAGAAGAGCATGGGTTCTACCTAAATGGGAAAAGAATTTGAAAAAAATAGATAACATGTATATGTATAACTGAATCACTTTGCTGTACACCTGAAACTAACACAACATTGTTAATCAACTATACTCCAATATAAAATAAAACTTTTTTTTAATTAAAAAAAAGAAGAAGAGCATGGGTTTTAGAGGCTGGCAGCCCTGTATTGGAGTACCAGCTTCCTCTTATTAGCTGTGTGATATTGGGCACATTATGTATGTTCTCTGAGCCTCATTTTCCCCATCTGTAAATGGGGATAAGAACCAGGGCAATATTTCAGGGCTGGTGTGAACATTTAGGGTCAGAACATGTCCTACTGAGAGCTCTGTGCCTCTGGGGCGCTCTCCCTTCCCGAATTTCCTTCCAGTAAACACGAGCGGAAGAAATAATGATGCATTACTACTTCCGACTCACTTTCAGTTCCGGCATCCCAGCCATTCTTCCGGATGGAATCGCAGTCAGAACGGCAGGGGGACACGGCAGGGAGGTTGGGGGCCACACTGCACACGACCACACCCCGCCTGGCCGTCAGGATGCGCGGTGACTCGGGGTGAAATGTAGTCATCTCCTGGTGCTCGCCGCCCAGCCCGTCCACGATCTTGTCCAGGTTGCTCCTGGAGTCGCTCTGGAAGCACGGGGTGTAGGCCATGGGGCGCACGGGGACCTGCGGGGGCCCCACCTCCTGGTAGACGTTGCGGCTGTCCCCGCCGCCCCGCAGGTTCCGGAATGGAATGCCGTTGCTCTTGTTGAGCAGGGCGGCCGTAGCAGGGTCCTGCACCAGTGTGATGTTGTTGCGGGAGTAGTTCTTGCGGAAGACCTTCTTGCGGAAGAAGATGAAGAGGATAACGAGGACGAAGATGACGCAGAGGACCACGGCGATGCCGATGAGCTCCTCCTTCCCCACGTAGGAGTGGCCGGCCTGGATGTTGGGTACCACGACGGGGCGCAGGCCGCAGTACTGCCCCACGTAGCCTGGTGTGCAGTTGCAGAGGAAGGAGCCAAACACGTTCACGCAGGCGCCGCCGTTCTCACACTCCTCCCGCTCGCACTCGTTGACGTCCTCCTCGCACCTTCGCGACAGAACACACAAAAGCCCCCCTCAAACATCGGGACCTGCGGACGTTCCATGTTAAACCGACATCTTTAAAGGAGAAAAAGCGGACTTCCCTGGTGGCGCAGTGGTTGAGAGTCCGCCTGCTGATGCAGGGGACACGGGTTCGTGCCCTGGTCCGGGCAGATTCCCACTTGCCGCGGAGCGGCTGGGCCCGTGAGCCATGGCCGCTGAGCCTGTGTGTCCAGAGCCTGTGCTCCGCAACGGGAGAGGCCGCAACAGTGCCGCGTACCGCAAAAAAAAAAAAAAAGAGAGAAAGTACCTAAAGGGTACCTGAAGCAAGACAAAAATGATGTGATGCAGGGTATACGGGAGGTGGGTGAGCATTTATGCGCCCACCGTAGACCCCGGTGATCATCATGCATTAAGGGATTTCTCCCAATGCAATCTCTCCCACATTCTGACCCTAGCGGGTCGGAGGAAGGAAACGGAGAAAAGAGAAGGAGCAGAAAAAGAAACCACAGACGCTGTTGAAGACGTACTGGTCTCCAAAATGCTCAGGGCCAGATGCATCTCAGAATGTAAAATATTGCAATTTTAGAAATGACATACAGTACATATCTTTCATATTATGTAGAATACCCACCCCATCCCAGGAACTGGTGCTGACATAGGACCCATAATCAAATATGCCAGTGTTTCTACAGTAAAACATATGGATATTCACAATAAACGAGGGAAATAAAGACTGGAAGTAGCCTCAGAATGGGTTTGGCTGACTTTGCCACCAAATTAGTTTGCCACGAATTTATCCTCAGTCCTTTTAGTTCTCAGAGCTTCTGGTATTGTAGAGCTACACTTAAAGAGCTGTGAAGCTAGACACCCTATGATAGAGTTTCCAGGGAGGAGAAAGTTTTTGGTTCTGACATTTCTCTCTAATAGATACAGTCATTTTTGGTCTCTCTGGGAAGCAGGGGTAATAGGGCGTATGTAGGTAGTGGGTGGAGGGCTACATAGCATCGTATCTTCTGGATTCTATGCTTATGTTAAAGGCTAAGGCTAACGCAGATTATCAGGAAAAATGATTAAAGCATTCTAATGAAAAATAAATCAATTTTATTCTCTTCAAAGCAATCCATGACTTGTTTTGAGTATAATTATAAGGCAAACATGTAAGTCTTACTCTTTCTTAGTTTAACATTATTTAAGAACATAGATCTTTCTTCTTCCCTGTCCTCTACTTCCCCAGTTATTCTGACATGTTCATTTTAAAAGGCCCGATCACTTCTATCTTTGGTAATCCACCTCTTAAAATGTAGTCAAATGTCCCTAATTTGAACAGATTGAGGCCAGGTCAGCTGGAAATTAGTCAGAATCACAGAGTATTTAAAAATAAATGCAGCTTTATTACTTTAAATTACATCCAACAATTCAAAGTCAGCTAAGTATTTCCTGGTAAAGTCCTCGGGAGATTTACTTTAATGAATACGTAAGACTGATCTGTAATTAAAATATCACTTTGCTTGAGATTACGTATACATATATATATATATATATATACTTCTAAAACCATCAAGGATGGTTGAAAGCGTTGTTTTACTAAGAACTTAAAACATTCCCTTTCCATTCGGCTCACACTTTAATTTCCCTCTTCCTTGGGGGAAAAAAGATTTGCAAAGGAAACGTAAGTTTTCAGTGTCTCAGAATGATCATAAAATGCTAGAAAGTAGAGCCCAGTTTATGAGTTCTGAGGAATGGATAGTATATCTGCCTCAGAGCTATACTGGAAATATTAGGGGTCAGAGAAGACTTTCTTTAAAGGGATTGTTTTCCTGATTATAGAGCACATAGTAATTGTATAAATTTTTGAAAATACAGAGAAGTATAAAGTAAAAATATAATTAACCCATAACCCCACTACCCAGAGATAATCCCTGATAACATTTTAGTCATTTGTAAGCACGCTTTATATTCAGATATTAACCCTCTGCCCATCCTATTAGTGGTGAATATTTTATGCCAGTTAGGTGTTGTTTTTTTTTTTTAATATTTATTTATTTGGCTGCGCCAGGTCTTAGTTGCAGCATGCGGGATCTTAATCGCCGGTGCGGGGTCTTCAGTTGCAGCGTGCAGGATCTTTTTTAGTTGTGGCATGCAGGATCTAGTTCCCTGACCCAGGATTGAACCCGGGCCCCCTGCATTGGGAACGTGGAGTCTTAACCGCTGGGCCACCAGGGAAGTCCCAATCCCAGTTAGTATTTTACTGTTTGGTTTCCTTAGCAACAAGAAGCAGCGTAGAGAAAGACTAATTGCACAATCTCACTTACGTGACTCCGGTGAGCCCAGCTTTGCAAGTGCAGATGAAAGTGTTTCCTATGGGGTCACAGGAGCCTCCATTCCGGCAGGGGTTTGGGAAGCAGGCTGTGATCTCCAATTCACAGTTTCTCCCGGTGAACTGGGAGAGACAGGTACACTGATAACCTGGAGAAACAGAGGAACTCATGAGCCATGGACGCCACTGGTAATGCTCAGAGTGCACGGACTTGGCCATACATGGCCTAATTCCTCTGAATCAAATCTTAGGCAGGGCCCAAATTCCCAAGATGATTAGCAAATTGGTTATTTTGAACTTGGAACCCATCTTGCATAAAAATGCCAAGTAATGGTTTGAAGCTTGTGCTAGTCCACAAAAATTCACCTAATTAACCACATACATGAATGCTAGTGAGAATGGTAAGCGACACCCAGGGAACAGATCCCAAGAACAGAAGCCAGGATGGGGCAGAAGATGCTTTCCCCACCAGGCTGCTACTGTAAAAGGTAGGATGTCTCCATGAAGGAGTTTATCGTAGGTTCCATACTCATTTCATTAGAACTCATTCTACAGTAGCTTCCTGAGAAGGGGTTTATAAGAAGTCAATGTTGTGAGACCTTGCACATGTTTTTACTCCACCCTTACACTTCTTTGATAATTATGTATGGAATTCTAAGCAATTCCCTCTATGTTACTTTTGAGAAATCCAAAGTTGTTTTGGTTCCTGAAGTTTGTGTGTGACCTAGTTTCTTTTTGTCGCTAACAGTTTGGAGGGGCTTCTCCTGTCCCCAACAATTTTCTGAGCTTTCACAATGATGTACACTTAACTTGAACCAGTACTGGGCTCTCACAATCTGGAGATTGTGAAACTTTCTTTATTGCATTGATGATTTCCTTTGTTTTCTCTATTCTGTTTTTATGGAAGTTTCATGGTTTGGATCTTAGATCATTTGGATCTTCCTTTAATTTTATCTTTCTCTCATGTTACACTTCTGTGGGGGTTTGCTTTACTTTCCGAGAGAGTTTCTCATCTTTTGAAACTTTTATTGAGATTTTCATTTATGTTGTCATAAATAGTTTCTTCCAAGTTGCTTTTCTCTGTTTCTGTGATTTGGTCTCTGTGAAGGTAGATTTTATGTATCACACTGATTAGGCTACGGTGCCCAGTTATTGGTCAAACACTAGTCTAGATGTTGCTGTGAGGGTATTTGTGGATGTGATTAACGTTTATAATCAGTTGACTTTAAGTAAAGCAGATTACCCTACATAATGTGGGTGGACTTTATCCATTCAAAAGAAGGCCTTAAGAAGAAGGAATTCTGCCTCAAGACTGCAACACAGAAATCTTGGCTGAATTTCCAGCTACGAGGATTTCAAAGTAAAGACTGAAAAATCTACTCTTCATGAATTTCCAGCCTGCTGTCCTGCCCTATAAATTTCAGACTTGCTAGCCCCACAATCTTGTGAACAAATTTCTTAAAAATCAATCAATCAATCAATCAGTCAGTCTATCTCTCTCTCTACCTACCTATCTATAATGTATCTATCTACCTTTCCATCAATCATCTATCTATCTGTCTATCTATCGTATTGTTTCTGTGTCCCTGGAGAACCTTAATATAGTCCATCTCTTCCACATGAGAGGATTTCCTTTTTCTGGTAATCCTGGCTTATCAGCTCATATTGAAGAGTGGGGTCGAAGAAAACTAGAAATCGAAATCTGATAGGAAGCTCTAAGCACATCAGTGGGGCTGGTCAACAACAATACTGTGTCAGTACCCTTGGGTTGGTCAAGGTTGGTTAATTTCCACATTAATGGCTCTATCATCTGCCCAGAGGGAGGGTAAAGGCCTGGTTTCTAAGGTTTGGGGGAGTGGGTGGTAGTAGAGGAAGAGTATTTGTGGGTCTCAGCATCCAACAAGCACATCATATTTACTTTGGTTTGCAAATAACCATCCTCACTCTTATTTGAAGGGCTCTTGGGCTAACCTCTGCTCCCCAAGTGGTCAGTGACTGATGCTGGGATATTGTAGATTGATCTCTATAGGTATAAGATAGCTAATAATCTATAGATTGAAATACAGCATGCTCTCATGGACGTTTTACTGAATCCCCACTCCAGAGAACTCTCACATACAGGAGGGCATTATGACTGTGTGTGGGTGTTCATAGGTTTGGAGAGAGAAGGACTCATCTTCAGGAGGCAAGTGGAAGAGGCAAGAGAGAAATCTTTACATTCCTAAGAGGAAGGAACTGGGTAGCCCCAGCCTCCCTGGCACTAAGAACCCAGAGGGCCAGAGGTTGAGGCTCTGAGAGAGAGACATAATACTCTTGAATGCAACACCAATGAAACACCAGGGAACTAATATATAAGGAAAGACCACTGTTGATGCAAACTGTGTCCAGAGATGGGTGGCCTGAAGTCTATGGGCAGGATGCATTAGTCTGAGGTCTGCTTGCTTCAGATTATGCTGCTGACTTGGGGTAATTTTTTTTCCAATTTGGGCAGTTGCTCACCTAAATGTAAGTGGGGATTGCTGAAAGCAGTTAGACCTGGGAAAAATGCTTCTTTATGTCACCTGGCTAGTCTTTGGTGAGGATGGCATGCCATTTAGAAGGGGAGTGACTTGTGAGAATGAATTCAATTCCTTTCAAGACTAAAGGGCGGGGCGGAACAACGACAGTAGGGAATCTGCAAAGCAGGGCAGTGATGAGTAGGGAGGGCAGTCAGGAGGGGGAACCTAAGGCAAGGTGGGTCAGCTCAGGTACAATTCCTCCCTCTCCGGCTCCTATTTGACAAGCCCTGGCCTTTTCTCAAATAAAACCATAGCAGCAGTAGTAGGGGGCCAGGGAGGGGCAAGGAGGAACTAACTGTCTGGAAATAAGGGACATTTGAATCACTATTATGGAAACTGGATTCTAACGAGGGTCACGGGTTTAATTACTTTGATTGGGTGTCTTTCTGCCTTGGAAAATCAGAATTTAAAATGAGGCACTCCCCTTGGGGCTTCCCTGGCGGCGCAGTGGTGGAGAGTCCGCCTGCGGTTCGCGCCCGGGTCCGGGAGGATCCTACATGCCGCGGAGCGGCTGGGCCCGTGAGCCATGGCCGCTGAGCATGCGCGTCCGGAGCCTGTGCTCCGCGACGGGAGAGGCCACAGCAGTGAGAGGCCCGCGTACCGCAAAAAAACAAAAGATGAGGCACTCCCTCTAGTGCACTGTTTTACTCTCACACATTTCCTTCTGCATTTTGTCATTTTCATTATCTTCTGTGGGATATCCAGTGCTACTTGATGCAGCCGCCAGCCTGATTAACCTATTCACTGAGTGTCTAAGCCATCGGCAGTGGTGTGCTGGAGCCAGCTCATCTAGGGTCGAGGGTACTGAATTTTAAGTATTCAAGAATTTGGCAGACAGTTATTAAACCGCTGGTAGCCTGATGCCAGCAAGGCTGGGAATATTTACACCGCAGAAATCAGCAAACACGGCAGATCAGGGCTTTTGTTTTTAGAGACTTGGTTTTCCAGCACACCCCTGAAATAGGGACTGGGGATACAAAGCCAGAAAAACACCATCGACGAGCACAGAGAGCACTACAAACTTTGTACGAGGCAGAAGCCCTGTTCTACCTCTGAGAAAACTAGTTGTCCATTTTGAAGAAGATGATGGTGGTAGCTAACATATAGTGACATTTTTTATGGACCAAGAACAGTTCTAAGCACTTTACATGTATTAACTCATTTAAATCTTAAAACAAGCCTTCAATGAAGGTACTATTATTATTCCAATGTTATAGATGAGGAAACCGGGGTACAGAGAAGTAGAGTACTTATTTACAGTCATGAAACTAGTGTAGACTTGAACCCCTGTAGTCTGGCTCCAGAGTCCTGAGTTGTTCAGTATTATCCTGAATTGTAAGTTTAACAATCATACTTTATTACACTCTCTATCTGGATTTCTCTGTTTATTAAAAAGAGAAGCAAACTTTCTAGAATCTGTTCTCGTGATGTCAAACCCATGGGACAAGGGAGGCAGAGACCCTTTTGAAGAAATCTTGCCTAAAAGCAAGAAAAAACTTTAAATTTGGAGGGATTTTTATGTCAACATGATGAAAGGGAAAAGCAATTGGATTTTAAAAAGTGGTCAGATTTTCTTTTTTAATGAAAGAAAAGTTATATTTGCTATTTAGCCTTTGTGAAAGAGGCTTGTTGATAAAATTAACCTGTTCTAATGAAGCATTATTTATGATCTCATTATCCTGGCCTGGGCCTTATTATTAATAATTTTTAAAATGTCAACAAGTCTGCCATAATGATATTAAGTGATGTAATGTCTAAAATCACTTTGTCATTCTATGAAGGATCACAATAATCCCATGAAAGGAAAATAAGAGGCCCCATTAACGTCCCTACTCTATGGGGGTGTTGGAGAGAATAGTGGCTTAGTTCAACTATGTATAGCTAGTAAATGATGAGTTTGAACTTGAATCCAGGCTTTCAGATTCTCAAATCTTTCTACAAGACTGTATTGGCATTGGAATTTGTCAGTAAGCCAGAACTCACAACTTACTAGGAATCAGGAGGGGCTTGTAGTTACTCCCCACAACTCTCCAGGGAGCCAATGAGATGCAGTGAGACGGACAGCATCAGACATCCTTCTGGGAGCCAAATAATCATCAAATAATAAAGCTAATAGCATAATAAAGCTTCTGCTCTCCCAAAGCATTACCATATGTTGATATAAAACACAAATAGAGGGGACAGAATTCCCAAAGATAGCCAGGCATTATTTGATCACAAATAATATTTTAACACTTTTGTGAATGTAAAAGAAAAATAAAATTCAGTGGATAATCTCAAAGTCTTATTAAAAAGAGTAGATTTTTTTGTCTTGGGTTGGGGGAGAATGTCAAATAAGTAAACTATCACCAAGAACAGCAGCTTATTATGCGCTAGGAAAAATGCTAAGAACTTTCCATGCACTATCTCACTTAATACTTGACAACAACCCTCTGCTGAGGGTACTATTATTCTACCAAAGGGGAACTAAGGCTTACATAAGATTGTTTGCCCAAAGTTACAGTCAGTAAGTGGCAGATGCTACTTCGTACCAGTTTCCAGATGTAAAAAAGATAACTGTCGCACGAGCACTGAAATACCTATTAAAAACAAACAAACAAACAATGCCATAGCTTCTCTCCTCTCAAATCCTTGTGAAATGAAAAGTGTATTTTATTTTATTTAAAAAAATTTTTAACATCTTTATTGGAGTATAATTGCTTTACAATGCCATGGTAATTTCTGCTTTATGACAAAGTGAATCAGCTATATGTATACATATAGCCCCACATCTCCTCCCTCTTGCGTCTCCCTCCCACCCTCCCTATCCCACCCCTCTAGGTGGACACAAAGCACCGAGCTGATCTCCCTGTGCTATGTGGCTGCTTCCCACTAGCTATCTATTTTACATTTGGTAGTGTATATATGTCCATGCCACTCTCTCACTTCGTCCCAGCTTACCCTTCCCCCTCCCCGTGTCCTCAAGTCCATTCTCTATGTCCGCGTCTTTATTCCTGTCCTGCCCCTAGGTTCTTCAGAACCAATTTTTTTTTTTTTAGATTCCATATATATGTGCATAGGGTATTTGTTTTTCTCTTTCTGACTTACTTCACTCTGTATGACAGACTCTAGGTCCACCCACCTCACTACAAATAACTCAATTTCATTTCTTTTGATGGCTGCGTAATATTCCATTGTATACATGTGCCACATCGAGAAGTGTATTTTAAAGCCTTGCCTCAAAGCTGTGCTCTTGTTTACAATCCTTCTAGTTACAGCCGATACAGATGGTTTTGAAATCTGCACCCAGATGGACTTAAAATGCCCCCTCCTTTCCTTGCTCAAAGAAAAACATTGCAAAACCTATGAAATGCAAAAACAGAAGTGGTTTGAGCAATTATAGAATGAATTTGGGCTGTGTAGGCACATAATCAAGATAATTCCTATCTTACTCCTTTGACTTTAAGTCATTTTCCGACCTGATTCACCCAAGTAATAGCGTCCACCTTCGGCCCTGTTCACCTGGGGTAGGTGAACATCATTCTGATCCAGTTTGGCTGCCTCGATAAGGAAACATCTACCTTCCGCACGAAGGTGGAAGTAATGACAGATGTGCAACTAGCACTTGGGATCTGAAGTCAGCGTCAACCACTATGCTTGCTGAATTATGACTGCATTTAGACACTCCAGGAACTTTACAGTTTGGGGAGGCAGCTGTGATGTGGTGGGTCCACGTCTAAGTTCTGGCTGCTCCTCACCAGCTGGGTGTGATCGTGGCCGAGCCGCCTGACCTCTAGGGACCTCCCTGTTTTTATCTGATAATTAAGCCTCACTAATACCCACTTCATAGGGGATAATAATGTTTCTGGATTCATCAACCACAATGCAGCCCACAAACATTAGGTGCTTTATTGTTGTAATTACTGTAATTACTATGGATTCTGAAATCAGCTTCATTTCTGGGTTGCTCATAAACCAAACAAAAGAAAGCCATGGGAGTTTTTTCACTCTGACTTTTAGGCTGAATATTGGGAAATACTGAAAATTCTAGTCCACATGAATCTCGATGAGTTTGAGAAAACTGGTGGCCACGTTATCACGTGAGATGCTAATCATAAGTGGAATGAGCTTAGCTGAGGACTATGGCCTCTGTCATCACTTCACCCTCTCAACTTGTAGTCACTCTGACTTTTCTCTTTCCCTAAGCAGGGTCCACGCAATAACTTTAGACCTTGTAAGATGAAAACCTTTGCAGGTGAGACCTCTAATTTCCCTTAGGAAAGCTGGCTCACATTTCACATATTGTATATTGGGCTGAACCTCTAATACTTTCCTTGAGGACCTGGAAACATTTAATGTGTTAACATTAAGCACAAAGTAAATTTTCACCTTCTGGCATGTTCTTTTGTGTCTGCACATAACCTGGCTGCTTTAGGGTTTTGGGTTTTTCTATTAATATCAATATTATATTATTAACGCTGTTACCATGAGGCTTTTCTAAAGTACCCCCCCAAATTACCTCAGTATTTAGAAGAAAGTCACCCAGAAAAAAAAAACTTTTTCCCCATTAGCTGCAAAGCTCAGTCAAATTTGTCCATAGTATATTATCTGGGAGGCTGGCTTTTCCTTTCTCTGTCCCCCTGTGCTCAGTGGGCCAGTGGGCTGAGCACATACAGGGAACCTGTCTAATTCCCTTAAGCCAGCTGTGAAGGGAGGGAGGCCACATAAGTGGATCCACTGGTCACAGAGACAGCAACACAGAGCTCGACACAAATCAGTCACTTGATTAAGTCTGATAGACTGAATTAATCTAGACACTTACAAGCTAGGGGCCCAAAATACTCAGCAAAATGATGTGCTACTCAAAGTAGCACAGGTCACTCTGTAGCTGAAGATGCTTCTATGCCCAACTATTAACAAAACCTGGGAACTTGTTGTTTTATGCACCTTGCTTAGAGGGAGTAGGTACGTACTATTATCTTTGAAAGGGGACTCAGGTGACCCCAAACTTCTGACTGTCTGGGGAACAAAGTTCAATCTTTACCCTAAATCAGTTATTAAAAATGCAGGCTGTGCATCTGACATTCAATTTCTGAATGTCCTATGTCTCCTGTAATTCACTGATTCACATTCTGGCAAATACAGAGTTTACTGGGATTCCCAAATGTCAGTGGTTCTCAAACTCAGAATTGCATAGAACTGTCTTGGAGGCTTGTTAAAAACAGAGATGCCCGAATTCCACTCTTGCAGATTCTGAGATTCTGATTCGTAGGTTTGGGTCTCTTTCTTCCTCCAAAGTTTTCACTGAGAAATTTTTTCTTGGTGGTAAATTCAGGAACTTGCAAATACAACTCAGTGACCTAGGAGAATGTTCCTTGGATGTGGACAGTGGATGACAGAGGCAAGTCAACAGATTCTCCTTTTTCCTTAACAACCAAAAGACTCTTCTATAACAAGGTCTTGTTTTAATCAGGTCCTCAGATGGTGCAGAGGCACCTTGGAGTTTGAGAACCACTATATACAACACACGAAAACAGAAAACTCATTTCTTTTTGGCGTTTCAGGGCAGTTCAGAGACAGAGAGAGAAATCAACGTATCACCTAGGGATATTGTTAAAGTACAGATGCTGTTTCATTCTGAGTTGCTGCATTTTTAACATTTCCGGTGATGTGGCTTCTGCTGGTCCCTGGAACACACTTTGAGTAACAAGGGTTAAGAGCATAGGCTGGGGGGCTGGGTGGGGGGGGGAGAAGTTCGGCAAACCTGGATCACATCCTGCTTCTTCACTTTACTGTGTGATGTTGGGCTGGTTACTTAACCTCTCTGGCCTGTTTCTTTATCTGAAACATGGGGGTTGAAGGGAGCAAAGAGTAGTACCGATCCAGAGTACTGGGGTGAGAACTGTGTCACAGCACAGATAACACAGTACCAAGCACATAGTAACAAAATGGCAAACTAACAAATGGAACTCTGCCATCGAAAAAGTTATCAACTTCTCATTTTAAGAGTTAAGCTTGCAGGCTCATGAAAGCCATCTGAATGACTATTTCTGGCCTGATAGTCGTCAGTTGCTGCCTTGCTTCGCCAAATTATAGTTTAGCCTCAACTTGGCTTTCCGGTCATGGGCTTGAGCTGAGTAGGATAGGATAAGGCACGAAGGACTGGGGCCTCCTTTTCAGACCGTGGGTGCTCACTGGGCTGCTGCCCACCCACTGGGTCTGGAAATGCAGGGGTCACGATGGGACTAGGCCATTTCTTTTCCATGGTGGTTGCTATTTCCAGTCCATGTTTATGAAATACATATAATTTTAAGGCTTTACCAAGAGAGAGCCTTCCCTCTGTGGTTGACTTACAGAGTCATATTTACCCTCTTATTACAAGTCAGCGTTCTGGGCTTTGACTCCCCTGGGGTTCCCGTGGCTTGCTCCTGGGACAGTCAGAGGGATAACCCTGGGCAAATCTGCTGACCATGCCATTCCAAGCTAGTAGACTCGGCTTCCTTGCCCCTTATGCCAAGGGTTTGGTTGGGTTTGGAGGTGGCTGGAGCAAAATCCTGCTTCTCTGAAAGAAATCTGCTTCTTGCTGTGGGTTGCCTGCTTTTAAAACTCTGAATGCTCTGGAACAAGGGCCTGGTGCTAGGATTGTCACAATTAGAGAGTGGAGTCTGTCACCAGGAGAGCCAATGACCAATACCCCAGCATTCTTGAAGGGCCAAGAGAATGATTATGCTAAAATATGTCTCATGGAATTTCAGAGCAACACATAACTCAGGGTTCCAACAACAGTAAGATGTTCAAACCATGAACTTGTGTTATCAACATTCTCACATGGAGTCATTTTAAGCACCTCACTCTACTTTCTCCAGCTCACATTTCCTATCTGAATACTCCATGCATCCTAGCCTTCGATCTGGGGAAGCAAGACTCTTTTCCTGTGATTAGATACCCTGGTAGCCAGAGGGAATTCTTCCAGGCATGAATATTCTTTCATTAATGACTCAGTATTATTTTTCTCCTTATTTTATTTATTTATTTATATTGTTCTTTTTAAACCATCACTCACAACTAAGATGACTTTTCCTTTATTTATTTATTTATTTATTTATTTTTGCTGTACGCGGGCCTCTCACTGTTGTGGCCTCTCCCGTTGCGGAGCACAGGCTCCGGACGCGCAGGCTCAGCGGCCATGGCTCACGGGCCCAGCCGCTCCGCGGCATGTGGGATCTTCCCGGACCGGGGCACGAACCCGTGTCCCCTGCATCGGCAGGCGGACTCTCAATCACTGCGCCACCAGGGAAGCCCTCCTTTATTTTAAATAAGCTTATAATTAGCTAAATACTTTCATAGATATGAGGTAAAGGGAAAATTGTTGGTTCTTCCTTTTCTTGTCCTCCCATCCCTCCCTACTATTTGGCACCAATTTAGGGAATTTGCAGATAGGATACGGAGACCTACCAAGAATTCCTCTGATAATGGGGGCAAGAAAATGGATTCTCTCTCCTCTTTCTTAGAAACCAAAACCCCAATCCTGACAGCCAGGAAGCAGGTAGGTACCTCCTCACACATCAGAAGAGGGCTCCTGGACTCCCCTGGTGGTGCAATGGTTAAGAATCTGCCTGCCAATGCACGGGACACAGGTTTGATCCCTGGTCCAGGAAGATCCCACATGCCGCGGAGCAATAAAGCCCGTGCGCCACAACTACTGAGCATGTGTGCTGTAACTACTGAAGCTCTCACGCCTAGAGCCCGTGCTCCACAACGAGAGAAGCCACCGCAATGAGAAGCCCGCACATCGCAACGAAGAGTAGCCCTCACTTGACGCAACTAGAGAAAGCCTGCACAAAGCAATGAAGACCCAACGCAGCCAGAAAAAAAAAAAAAAAAAAAAGGCTCCGGTGCCTTTGATTCCCCAGGGAAGCAACAGAAACACTCTTCCTGGATTTCCTGGTGAGTGGCCACGAGTTTGGTGGCCCTGGGCTCAGTACTGTTGTGCATGAGAGCACGGTACTTCTCCATCTGGACCACACCCGGGGGCTCCTGAAATAAGGACCACTGGGCCCTCTCAACTAAACAGGTAGTAGGCTTGAGAGAAGGGAGTTGTATAGATGGAGGTGAGGAAAGACACTTTCTTTGTCTAAGGAAAACATTAGCCTCCTGGTACAAAGGAGAGCTTGAGCTGATAAAAGGCTTTATTCCCTTGGAAGAAAGAGTACCTCCCGTAGAATCCCAAGCCCAAGCCCAAGCCCAATCACAGGGGAAAGTGAGGAACAGGGAACAAAGAGGAGTTTGAGAGAGGGTGCAACCCATGGGTAAAGTTGGGTCCCTGGGGAGGGGAAAGCAGGTTCTTTAGACCACGTGAAAAAGTATATGGCAGGTGGGTCCTCAGTCCTGAAATTTGGTTAAACCAAACAAGATTAAAAAAATAGAGGAAAATTGCTGTTTCTGATGTGGGTCATAGGGGTCATAGTCATTTAATGAACATACCTGCACTGAATATTTAGCTCAGGGATTTCATGGCAATTAAAAAATTAAAATGTACACTGAAGAAAAAGCAAGATTCCTCAGTCTTTTTCCTTAATACAGTGATTATTATTATTTTAAAGCTAACCCATTGTGGAAGCCCATAGCTTTGCCGGCAAAAACAACGTCCTGCCATCGTTAAAAGTATGTTACAATTTGTGGCTATGTACCCAGCATTTGACATGGAGTGGTGTTCTATTTCAGCCCAAATTTAATTACATGCTCCTTTTACATATTGTGGATGGCTCACAGTAGCAGAATTATTTTGCCTGGTGAAAAACTGGCCATGACTTGTCATAATGGGCTGGTTTATAGAACCACTGAAGTATAGTTACTGCCCTTCATTCAGGAATTATGGCACCATAACAACCCTTTATTTACATATACTGCTGAGACAGTAAAAACAGCAAATAGATTTCTTAAATCGAGACAGCAGAAATTTCCCCCCAGGGCACTGGGCCCTCATTGTGGCAGTAACATATGCAAGTGTAAGTAACTTCGTTGTCTGTGTTTCGGCACTGCATCATTTCATGGGCAGTTTAATAATAATAAAATCGACTCTACATTTCGAGTTGGGCTTCACGAACATTAGATGGTAATGCACACAGCAGAATCTCTAAGTGATTTGTGAGGAAGGTTTAAATTTGGTAATCACACTTCCCACTGAGAGGCTCTGCAGAGGAGCTAAAGTGGAATCAGTAGTTAGGCTGTTGCGGTGGCAAAGCCTTCAACCAGGAGAGCGCCTGACCTAGTTTATATCAACACGGATCCTGCATCTGGGTAAAGTCAGGGATGCTTTCATCGTCAGACTCCTAGGACTTAAATAACCTTGGCTTTTCCCTCAAACTATAGAAACCCTCTATAAATCTACACCACTCCTCCCCTCTTTTTTGGCCTACCCTGCTCTTTCTTTCGTCTTCATGATGTATCTCTGGGGGGAATTTTACAGGGGTAAAGTATCATTGCCCTCACTGACTGGTTTGTCTTGATATTTCATGTAAATTGCCCTCTCCTTATTCTCCACTTTCTAATCCTTCATAGAGTTGTCCCTAGACTTATTTGTAATACACACGTTTTAAAAGCATGCTCTAAAACATGTCCACTACACTTCTATTTCTGGGGTGGTGGGTTCACCCCACACATCCTTTAGCTTCTAGTAAAATTATATGGCTACCTGTGGAAGGATAGTGCATGGATGCCATAACTCAGACTGCTACCCATTGTTCTGCAGTAACTTGCAAGTGGTCCAAAGGGGCAGATACTTAAAAGGAGATCCTATTCCTCCAGGCTGCTGAGGCCTGGAAGGGTGTGGAGTGGGCAGGGAAGGGGGCAGCCGTGCCAGCATCTTCTGGGCTCCTGCAGCCAGCTCACTGCGCCTGTGGGATGCTGCAAACGGGTTGGCTAAACTGGACCTTCCTGTAATTGTCAAGCTTTGTGACTTCCTTAAAGGGGATTAAGAAGCTGGGCCAGCATTATGGGTGCATACACCTCTCTGGGAGACCACTTGGGTTGGTCATGCTTGTGACAGCGAGTCCCCCTTCAGGTCTGCCCCCCATCGCCCCTACCCACCCTACCTCCCCCCACCCCCTCCCGGCACGGGCAGGGTGCCCAGGGTGCAGGCTCACTCACCCCCGGAGGGCAGTCCGGCGCAGCTGCCTCCGTGCTGGCAGGGGCTGCGCTCGCAGGCGTCAGGGTAGAGCACGCAGCCCAGCTTCAGCTCGGTCAGGCCCACCACCTCGGCGAAGCTGCTGCGCTTGTTCTGCAGTGGCAGTTCGTTGTTATTCAGCACCACGGAGTCCAGGCAGCCCTGGAAGCCGCTCAGCACCTGCGTGACCCGCGTGTCGGTCAGGCTGCGGATGTTATCCGCCTGCACCAGGGCCCCGAAGTAGATGGTACTCTCGGTGCTCAGCGTCTGGAAGTAGAGGGGCGCCCTGCGCCGCTCCACGTAGCTGTCGTCCAGGGACAGGCTCGTGAAATTGCGGTTGAGCTCCAGGAAGACCGAGTGCCAGCTCCCGTCGTTGACAGCGCGGCCCGAGATGCCCAAGATTCCGGGGCCGCTGCCGCAGTCCAGCTGGAACCACAGCTTGCCGTCCACGATCTGTGCGGGAACGAACACCGCAGCGCTTTTTAATATGCATCTGGCAATAAGTTCCTCGACACCCTGTTCCCAACCAGCCTGGGCTTTAGAATGGACAACGCTTTTGATCCAGCCATAAATCTGCTGTGGTTTGATTTTTAATAGTAACTCTCCCTCCTCATTATATGCCTTGCAAATGCATGCCTGATATTTCACAAAGCTTCTTGTATTTAGCAATATGAGCACAGGTTCAGAAAGCCACACTTACATATTTAAGAATGCTCCTATTCTTTCCGTCTTCATCCTTTAAAAATTCACAGCTATTTCTTGTTTAGGGAGTCTGTTTATTCTCTGTGCCCTTCCTAGTTACTACCAGCACAGGAATGATTTCTGTGGACTCATTAATATTAATTACGAATATTTATTGAACATCTACTATGTGCTAAGCAATGTGCTAGGTGCTATGGGGACCACTGTTAGCAAAAGTGGTCTGCCCTCATGGGGCTTATATTTGAGTGGGGGAGATGGCTATTAATCAGATCAGCACAGAAATACATATATACTCCCCAGGTAAGTTTGTGTGACTGTGCTGTAGGGGAGAGAAAGAGGCCAGGTAGATTTCTTACTTCCCAGATTCATACATATTTAAGATGTAAAAACCCTCCTATTAAACACTAGCCATCTTCTTAAAACAGTTCTTCAGGACTGCTGCTCATCATTTAGGTTAAGATTATCTCACAAAGTGCTCAAGCCTTGGCCATTTGCTAAGAATGTATGTATATTTGATGACCTGTGGAACTCCGGAAGGATCTGGTTAACTCTTTACACCTTGTAGATACTTCCAGCCTCTGATCTGGGGTCAGCTACAACAGAGACTTGCCTGCTTTTTTTATTGCACTGGTGCAGAGAGGGCATCCAAGTCCCCCCACCCTCAGCAGCCTGACCCCAGAGGGACACCAAAATCAGGAAAGCGTGCTACTGAAGGATGCTGGCGAGTTGAAAGCTGTTGGGCAGGTACTGGTCCTCCATGGAGACCCAGGTTCAACTGTTGCCAAGGACACAGGCTGGCCTTTGAATCCTCTGTCGTCCACCGTCATCTGCATTTCTCAGAAATGCAAGATGGTTTGAGGATACAGGGATTGAGGGCTGGACCCATGTCTAGTCAACAAATTGTTATTGGTCCCTGAAGGAATTCACAGCTAGAAAACTGTGAAACAGAAGCTACTTTTCTGGTCTTTGTCCCTGGATCTTGTGGAGGCCAGTGTCTCAGTCACGCCAGGGCAGCTGGCCTTTACTTAGGATCTATGTATAGTCCTATGTGAAAACCTGGGTAGAGAACATGAACTTGTGGAGAAAGAGAGGGGAAGGGACAGAAGGGGAGGGAAGACAGACCTTCCAGGCACTAAGTGCCAAGGAGGTACAAATGTCAAGTGAATTCATAGAAATAAACTGAACCAGTCTTTCCAAAATGCATTTGGCTACTGATAGATCTGTTAGGGATGATCACAACCTCACCCACCCTCACAAATGGGGTATTTTTCTATGCTTCAGTGTCTTCCGCAGACAACTAATTCTTAGGGTCTCTCATTACTGCCCCTATGGCTCTATGAATTTGTTGTCACCCTCTCTTCCTGCATGTAAAGTTTATGCCACATAAATGTGTGTATATGAAAGGTAGGGGGGCTCTGTGAACCAGGCAGAGCCTTGGGAATTTAGAAATGAGAAATCTAATTCTGGCTTTGTCATGTATCATCCAGGTCCCTTGGAGAGCATTGGTTGGCCCCTCTGGGTTTGAGACCCCTTCTATGGAAAGCAGAGATAACTGCTGTGACTTATTTTACAAGGAGACTGACTGTGTCCACTGCAGAACGGTCAGCCCCTCATTCGCAGTTAGTACAGACATCCTGCACTCTGTAATGTAATGCAAATGTACGAATGTGAAAAGACTGGAGACAAATGTTAATTTTCTTTTCAGAGACCTTTCGTGTGTGTAATCTCTGCTGTTGCCTTTGTCATTTTTTCTGTTGTTGTTCAACAAAATGGACCGAATGAATATTGTAAATCACGCCAGAATACTTGCTCAGTGACAACTCCTGGATAATATCCATATCTTTATTTCAGTGTAAGTAATCAAACGATCAAATGTGACTTTAGGGACTACCTGCCCCTGACACAGTCCGTCTGCTGTTCTGCTCAGTGGCTACAGAGTGGGGTCTCCAGTCTATCAAGGAAAATCTTGTGGTGAGGGTGCAGTTCATCTAAGGTTTGGAAAAGGATGTATTCAATTAATGTATTACTTGGTCCATTCCCCTCCCTAAGGCCCTACCTCTTGGGATAATAACCAAGTTAGAAACTCATCCAGGAGAACTGATATGGTTCTGACAGCCTCACATACATCAACGTTCTATCACTAAGGAACATAAAATTCTCCCATGGTAACACCGAGCATGGTTAAGTTTCCCTTTTTCTTTCCTGTTGAAAAAAATAAGAGCGGCAACACCGCTGAATGAATAGAAAGCCAGATGCCTACATGAGCCTCAGGCTTTTGAAAACAAAAATGATCCGTACCTTCAAAATTCTAGGAGTTTGGAATTATAAGCCTTGTCTAGATGACAAACAAGAATGTGGATGCCAAAAGCTACCTTGCAAAAAGTTAATGTTTGGCCATTTCACAAGTATATTATGTCAGCGAGAGGAAAGAACACTTTCATATCTGAGTCCTCTCATCTTGGAAAATTATGAGCTGATCATATTTAGTTTTTCTGTCTTCAGAATAGGGTTTATCCAGTTTTAAAGGATCTCTCTTTTAAGAGGACAAAGCTTTCTCAAAGCAGAGGGCAAGCTATTTTAATAGAAACTGAGGTGTGCATGAAACTGTAAGAAAAGTCTACAGCAAGGATCTGAATGATGTGCGGGGGACGGGGGAGGGGGCAGAGGCACGTAGGCAATGTGTTCAGTGAAATGCATAATTCAGAGTGTGGCCCTACTGTTACGAAATATGCAGGTGTTCAGGGTTGTCTGAAATCAGTGGATTTAACCCGGATCTTCTGTGGCCTGGAGCTTGGGAGACAAGCTATCAGAGCTATAAGAAGTCATCTTGTAGGAAAGTAGGATTTTGAGTGAAAAGTAAAAAAGTAAAAAGTATGTAAAAAGTATGAATTATGGCATAAGTCTTACTGCTTCAGTAAGCAGTTCATGTGTTCATGTGTGGCTCTAGCAAATGCACCATCATGATAAAACTTTTAAGAGGGTCATTAAATATTCTTTGAAAAGCGAACTTCTTGAAAACCTATTTTTAAGGCAGCCATGAATAGCTATCTGGCATACAGTAGATGCTCCAAAAATACACTTTTGAATGAATACATGAGTGAATAAATCTCAGTCCTTCAAATCTCTTCTTTTGATAAACACTTGTACTCCTGACCTGCTTGCCACGGCCAGAGGGCCAGGTCCACTACTGATTAGTTTAGGCAAGTCAATGATTCTCTCTGAATCTCAGTTTCCTCACAGGCGAAAAAGTAGGCACTCACCTCTATGCACAGGAGAGTAAGAATAAAAATAGATGTATGTGAAAGTACTTCATAAACTCTTAGGTATTTCATTATTACTATAACGTGTAATTATAAGTTAGCTCACTTCTCAGTGATAGCTTTCATATATCCTTGAAACTCTGGAATCTTGTGAGGTCTTCCTTGTTACTCTTCTGATCTGTGTTGCAAGGATCTGGCTCTTCCCAGTGGACTGTTTTATAAACCAAATGAGCTTTCCTTGACTATCTTCCTCTTAGTCCTGGGGTCTTAACTAGCCATGTCTGAGAATCATCAAAATAAAGTCATGTTTCATCTATAACTTTCCCCAAAGATCAAATGTGATATTTCTAGATTAACAAGCAAGTACTTCTTGTGCTTCTGCTATAATATTGCACCTGAGAGACTAACATAGGGGAAAAGTTACTTGTGTCTCTCCTGGTGATCTGACATGTTTCTTTTATAGGTTCGAGGACAGCCACAGCATCTATCCCACCATTTTCATCCTGACTTTGGCTGCCAGGAAACTCAGAGTTATGGTTTGTGTTCAACTAACCCCTGGTCTAGATTTTTCAATGATGATATTCTGTCCGTCCCCATTTCATTGGTTGAGTCTTAACCTTTTGTTTTCATCTTTTTTAAAATTCACGTATAATTGACTTATCAGGTGTGCCACATGATTCGATATTTTTATACATTACAAAATGATCAGCGATAAGTCTGGTTGCCATACAAAGTTACTACAATATTAATGACTACATTCCCTACACTGTACATTACATCCTCATGACTTATAACTGGGAGTTCGTACCTCCCGATCCCCTTCCCCTATTTTACCTATCCTTGCTTTCATCTTAATGGTGCTTTGATTTTATTGCATTTGAGTATTTATGGTAAGCCTGGAATCTCTTTTGGAAGAAGACAGGGTATCAATGGTGAACAGAAGAATGAGTGCCTTTACTGCTGCTAAAAGACAGCGTTGCTCCTCGTCCATGAGAATGTTCACTTCCCGAGGTCTCCATGCAGTTCTTCAACAGTCTTGAAGGGGTGCCCTTCACCCCACAGATCGTCTTAAGTACTTTTTAGGGAATGTGCTTTAACCGGGAAAATATAAACAACCAAGAGGTGCAGTTTAAACAAAGCATTTCAGCGTAGTCATTGAACCAAAGTGCAAGGCACATACTGTACCTAAAGCCAATGAAATTAAATCTTGCATGAGGCTGAAAATGTTAAGCAAACAGATTCAAATCCCCTAAGTGGATATTCCTGGCAACTGTAGGAAAGTATCTGCAGTAGTTCAGTACAGCTCTGTCCTGCTTTGGGCAAAGCCAACATATGAAAAGCAAACTTACAGAACAGACAGATTGGGGGTGATTATTCACATCACAGAGGGACTAAGGGAAGGGTTCCTTCAAATAGCAACCATCCCTAGTTTATTAGAATTCCATTTATAGAGATTCAATTTACACAACTTTCAGAAACACGCTTGTTTCACGAAATACAATATACCTTAGGAGCTAGCGCTGACTAAAAGGTTTAATTATTCTTCTTTCCCATCTCCAGGGTTCTGCACATTTTAGACACTTGCCAGTGAAGTGTCAAATGGCAAGCTCCATTTTAGGATCGAGCCATTCACATCCAATATTTTTGCTCTCTTTCAAATTTAATGCCATTTAAGAGAATTGCTAATAGAAAGTATTTGCCTCCTAAGGACGTTCAGCAACAAGCCTTACTAAAGCTTGAAGGGGAGAGATGCAAGGTCAGCAACACCCAGGCACAGCCCCTGGGAGCTGGTACGACTGAATGGGCAGAGCACCTTCCCAGTAATTATACAAACCCCACTGCTCAGGGCTAGTTAGAAAGTGAGCTAAGGGCCCTAGGCAGGTTGCTTCACAGGCTAGAAGGTTAAAAAGACAGAACTTAGGTTTTTGAATTTATATTCTTCCACCATGAAGATCTGGTTTGAATTCATTGTCTTCTAAAACTGTGCGTCCAGAGCGTTTATCTCGTTTTCTTTTGAAAACACTGCTTTCCTAACAGAGCTGAAATTATTCTCTGAGTTGAATGAGTCAGCGTATTGGGAGATTGCCCATGAAAACGGCCAACTTTAAACTCCAGCTCTGTGCTCACTCCCTCTGGACACCAAGTAATACCTGGCAGTACAAGAAGGAGGTACGTAAAGGTCTATGTGGTAGGAGGAGCCACAGGCATTTAATGTTCTACATACTTTCCTCCCTCCAGGATTAAAGCCTGGGTCATCTAATCAACTTGGATGTGACCTAGCAATCAAAGAACAGAAGCTAAAAAGGCCCACCATGATCCCAGTTAAGCTTAGTGACAGAGCAGTAGGAAGGAGAAAATCGCTAGCCATTTCCACTTGGATGGGTATCTCCCACTGGACAGACTTCACCCATCTCTGAACACACTTACGGTGGGCTGGCATAGCAGCCTGGTGAGAATAACGTTCAATTAAACATGTCTTCCTCCTACTTTTCCCTTCTCCTCTCATCCTGGAAGGCTTAATCTTGTCTACAGATGCCCAGATGTGATTCTGGATGAAATGAGTTATGTTACAAAACTGAGAGCTGGGGAGAGCATGGAGATAAAGAGCATGGTGTGAGAGACACTGGAAGTCAGGTCCAGGCCTGCCACTTATTAGGTGTACAACTTTGGGTAAATAACTTAAACTCTCTGAACCTCTATATGCTCCTTGATCAAATGGGGCTGATCATACATATATAACACATTTATTATATTAGCTTTATGACACAAATCAAATGAGGCATGTCACGCTGTTAGCATTATTGTTGTTGTTTTCATGAAGAGACCAGAAGCTCTGACCTGACTACAAATGCCAGACTTGCTCTAAAGCAGTGGTCCCCAACCCTTTTGGCACCAGGGACCAGTTTCGTGGAAGACAATTTTTCCGCAGACAGGCTGGGGTGGGGTTAGGGTTGGGGAGATGGTTCAGGAGGTAATGCGAGTGATTGGGGGATGGTTCAGGTGGTAATTGGAGCGATGCGGGGGATGGTTCAGGCGGTAATTGGAGCGATGGGGGGGATGGTTCAGGAGGTAATGCGAGCGATTGGGGGATGGTTCAGGTGGTAATTGCAGCGATGGGGGGGATGGTTCAGAAGGTAATGCGAGCGATGGGGGGGATGGTTCAGGCGGTAATGCGAGTGATGGGGGGAGGGTGGTTCAGGCGGTAATTGGAGCGATCGATCGGAGGGATGGTTCAGGCGGTAACGCGAGCGATGGCGGGGAAGGTATTTCAGGCGGTAACGCGAGCGATGGGGGGATGGTTCAGGAGGTAATTGGAGAGATGGGGGGGATGGCTCAGGAGGTAACACGAGCGATGGGGAGCGATGGGGCACGCCAGATAAAGTTTAGCTCACCCGCCGGCCGCTCACCTCCTGCTGTGCAGCCCGGTTCCTAACAGGCCGCAGACTGGTACCAGGCCACGGCCCAGGGCTTGGGGACCCCCTCCTCTAAAGGAAATCTGGTGCCTTTGGAGGGTTTCTGAGGCTGGGCATGTTTTAAAAATTGGGCTACTTGGGCCATAAGAGGGCCTATGGAATCTTCTACAGCCCAGATGTCCAGCTTCTTCCCTGAGCGAGAACACAAGTGACCTTCAGGGGTCATTGGGGATAGACCCGTGTGGTAGAAGAGGATACAGTCAGTCTTTTGAAAGGACCACCCTGCCGTGGAATTGATCAGGAAACACATTCTAATGAACCGTTAAGTGATTATAACTCAGGGGAGGCCGGCTCTTGAACGTACTCCAGAGAGAGGTGCCCCAGTCTCCGAAGAGCTAATTTTGAAGCTGAATGTACGGAAGGAAATGGGGTGTTGGCACACTTCCCACTTCTGCTGCTGCTCCCCTGGCCCTAAAGCCGGCTTCTGGTTTCTGAACTTAAAAGACAAAATGATTTCAGACCCCAATCCAAGAGCCAAAATACTAACATGAGAACTGACTGCGGGAAAAGAGAACCTATTTTCATTACCTTCAGAATGATGCAGGGGTTTGCTCTGGTGTACATTATAATCCCATTGCTTTGCAGTGTTCGCAGACGCAGGGCCAGTTTAAAGTCCTCTTCTTTGCTATTTTCAGAAAGCCGGTATTTGATGTAACTGTTTCCAGCAAAGCTGAGAGAAGTGTGCCCTGAAAAGACCATGACGAGGACATATAGATACTTTTAACATCCAGAAACGAGCAGGGACACATGAAATCACCCAACAACTACCAAGCAAGTGGATGAAAGACCATGGGAAGTTAGGGAAGCCACTGAGGAAAAACCATTTTGGATTAAAAGCTGTTTCTCCATTTCAGGTCACACTCTAATTTCAAAGTGAAAAAAAATTTACTAGTCAGATGCTGAAAAATCTTAGTTCTCTCATGTCAAGGACAACTTGGTATATTCTCTAACCTGAATTTTCTTAGTGTCACTAAATTCCCAATTCCTATTTTCTAAAATTAGCACTATTAAAAGATATCCCTTTATGCCCACCCTCATCACTTAGATATTTAAGAATTTTCAATGCTATGAAACAAGGGAAAGACAAAACTCAAAGAATATCCTGGATATTCTCAAAGAATATCCAGGGCTTCCCTGGGGGCGCGGTGGTTGAGGGTCTGCCTGCCGATGCAAGGGACGCGGGTTTGTGCCCCGGTCCGGGAGGATCCCACATGCCGTGGAGCGGCTGGGCCCGTGAGCCATGGCCACTGAGCCTGCGCGCCCGGAGCCTGTGCCCCACAACGGGAGAGGCCACAACAGTGAGAGGCCCGCGTACCGCAAAAAAAAAAAAAAAAAAAAAAAAAAAGAATATCCATATTCCCCAAGTTTCCTAATGCAGAACAGACAACTTAGGTCATTTGCACAAATGCTGATAAGGATAATGATATAAAGGAAGTTCATGTCTTGTGCAGTCACAGCTCTGCCTTTTGACCATTAATTTCAAGGCTCCCCTTCCTAGAATCTTTAGTTGCACCCACATCACCCAATTCTGAGTTAACCCTCTCTTTTATTATTGTCTCCATCTTTATGTTTTAACAAGCAAAGTAATGGCTGAAAAGCCCTCTGGCTGGGGGTGGGGGGAGGGTGGAAAGTGTGGAAATATGCCAAATGGATGATAATCGTGGATTATGAAGAGTTTTCCATATGGAAAGGAGAAGGGAGATGGGCAGAAAGGGACATCTGAAGTTAGGAGGCTTGGCCTTGACTGTCACCCTGCAGACCCACCTGCTGTATACACAGCAGGTGTGTTGGGGTGAGGTCAGCATAAATATCTTTTAAGTCTAAGCCTTAGAAGCCTTCAAAGGCAAGTATGCGGGTGATCTCTTCAGTTCAGGGGCAGCTCCATTCTCGAAGTCAACTCTGAAAGAGCTTTGGCTTCCATTTTTAAGAACGGTGCTTGTCTTTGCAAAGGCTGAGTTTCTAGAACCCAGTGCTTAACAAGTGCCTTGCAAATACTAGGCATAT
Source organism: Delphinapterus leucas (assembly GCF_059928025.1). Taxonomy (NCBI): domain Eukaryota; kingdom Metazoa; phylum Chordata; class Mammalia; order Artiodactyla; family Monodontidae; genus Delphinapterus; species Delphinapterus leucas. The sequence goes on along the minus strand of NC_143135.1, from coordinate 68,625,764 downwards.
TTATTCCCATTATAATGGCTATTATAATCATTACTCAATAAATATTTCTTGGATTCCGAAATTGGTATCAGTGTGCCTATATTTGAAATACATCTTCTACCAAAAAAAAGGTTCTATTGGTACCAAAAATGAACAGGACTCTTTTTAGAGGAAAGAAGTGGTAGAGCATATGTGAATCAAAAGAAGTATTGAAGTTGAGTGATAATCAGAAATGGAGGATCATTTGGATTGAAGTAACACAAATACTGATTTTTTTTTTCTTTCTTTAAGAAACAGAGGTGAGCACCTCCCTCGCCTTTTGGGAACACGCAGTTAGTTGTACATGTGCAGTGGAGAGTCTCTTGATCTAGGCTGGACTTACCCTACAGAAGGTCAGCTGAACTGGCTCAGCTTTACCTTCTGTTGAAAGGTGGAGGCTCTGAACATCAAAGGCCATGCCACAGATACTCCGACTCCTCTGCCTAACCAACAGCCTTCTATTTTCCATAATTTCACGCCCTTAACATCCATGTGACATGATCGAAACACATGCTGTGACCTCCCATTATATAAGGAGCCCACAGGCATTGCATGTTTCCTGAGCACAGGCTGCAGCTGTAATAAATCTCAAGTATTTGAGGGGGGAGGCTAGCTGGGGTCCATGTGGAAGGAAAACGTTGCATGCAGACAGAATGTGAATTTAGACCCTCGTCATCCTGCCCCGCTCTGCACCTGAGCACTCTCCGAGCTTCCCCGGTGGACACTGGCAGAGGAACGGTCTCCTGCTGGCTTCGTAACCGACACACTGCATGTCCCCCGGACACGGCTTCTCCACGCAAGGATCGTTGGACCCCGGGCACAGTCCTCCTGTGACAGAGGGGAACACGCATGATCAGTAGAAAGGCAATCACTCTACACTCCAGGAAGTCCAGGAAGCACAGGGATGGGTCAAGAGCTGGGCTCTATAGGCTCTGAGCTGAGAGACAAAATGGCCGCCCAGAAGCAGGAATGCCTGCGTGAGCTTCACCTGGTGTGGGTGTCCATCAAACATCCCTGCATCTGCCAAAAGCTCACTGCCAGAGTGAAGTACGTTGGGGGCAAAGAGTCAATGGAGCTCCTCTGTTTAGGCTAAAATATGCTAAGGTTGTGACTGGGCCAACTTCTGGTGAAGAAAGATCATACCACGTGGGCTCGGGTAGTCTTTATTGGATGGGGCTCCTGCATACTGGGGGCCATTTGAATGCATCACTTGAGTTTAGACTTCTTCTATGCTCCTTGCCTGGAGCCCTGAAAATCTTAGGTAGACTTCACAAGACGTTAGCTGTTGTTTTCAGATTGAGGGAAAAAAGACTTTTCTAAAGAAAAGTATGACTCATTCTAGATTGTGAAAGCACAACTCACATCGTTTCCTAATCCGTTCTACTCCCTGCTATTGTATTGATTAGCTGTAAATGTGCCCTGCTGGCTATCAAACATAGCAGAATTTTCCTTGGCGAAGGAAGGCTTCCTTTTCACCTGTTCGATGTTCATAGCACAGTGAGATGAAAGGTTAATTCCTCAGAAAGGAAATTCTGGAAGGCAGATTATCTGATTAAGGTGGAATTCAGGACCCAAGGGAGTTTTTCAGAACTGTGGTGACAGCAACTATGGGTCCACCAAAGAAAATGCACTTTCCAAAGGTCTTGGATATTTCAAATGTAATTAGGCGAGAGTTTAGGTGGTAAAAGGACTGTAGAAAAGAAGACACAAATTGAAAACAACTCACAGCTGGGTTAGCAGTGGACTAAAGAAGCACCTTTTCTCTGTGAACCAAGAACACACTGGGCCTTAGCAGCATCTTTCTTCAGCAAGATCTGGCCCATTCTCTTCTTCCTTTCTATACCAACTCTTTCCTCCTCATTAAGCATATTATTCCATTATACAGTCACTTCTTTGCCCAGGAGAAAGCAGACATTTAATGCTAACCACACATAAACATTTTAGGAACTGTAATCCTGGAGGGGAGAGATGTAAGTATAGCACTAGCAAACTCAGAGTTCATAAATCTTATTTTCCACTGGTTGAGAGCTCAGCCATAAAAGATACTCTTGGCAATGACCCAGCTTACAAAGTCTTAGAAGATGAAGGGATTTTTAACTGAAAATTCGGACTGATCTTCACAAATGGTTCTAAAAGACCTAAGTGCCCTGAAATACATCTTCCTCATTTCATTCCAAGAAATCTTTATTCCTGCCATGTATTTATCAATATTTATAGAACCTAAAACAGCTGTTCAGCCACCTTATGATCTGTTTCAAGTGGCTTTTGATACCAGATTTTTTTTTTAATTTTTAATTTTTAAATTTTTTTGGCCACACCATGTAGCATGTGGGATCTTAGTTCCCTGACAAGGGTTCAAACCCGTGCCCCCTGAAGTGGAAGTGCAAAGTCTTAACACTGGACCACCAGGGAAGTCCCTTCAAGAGGCTTTTGATAACCAGTTTTGGAATTTTTGATGCATTCATCCAACAAAAAAAAAATTTTTAGGGCCAGCGAGGTAATAGGCCTGGACATATAAAGATGAAAAAAAAAAAGTTCCATCTCTTCTTCCCCACAGGAAACAACACACATACACAAAAACATGATTACAGTACAATAAAGTAACTGCATTGCGAGAGGTATGTGAGTGCAAGGGAAGCCCTAGAGAAGGAACAATTGTGTTTCCTGGGAGAATGTCAGAAGTCCTTGCAGAGGAAAAAAGCATTTTAAAAACTCTGGCTTGAAGGATGAGCTCTTTTGAGTAGCAAGGAACTGTGTTTCTTGGGAATGAATCTACCATCGTTAGTGGCATGACTGCATGCACGTGTTAATGTTTACTTACGGTAAGTTCACAACTCTCCCAGCCTACTCTGTGCTGTCTCCATGATTGGATTCATTTCCGTTTCTGAGGCCTGCAAACTCCTAGGTGGCTCCTACCTGTTGACTAGTTAGCATGGGCTCAAAAATGGAACCACGCCACAGGGAGGTAGCAATGAGCATAAATGAATCACAGAATTCATCCCATCAAATGGATGTAACTCTAAATTACCTGGGCATTAACTTCCAGTTAGACATGGGAACAGTAATTTATGTATTTAAGAAGTCTGTTCCTTTCCATTCTGTGGACGTGCCTCTTCCCATGTCCTATTTTAGCCGGCCAAAAGATATCCTTTCTATAAATGTCTGTGTTTGTTTCTGAGATACAGCTACATATACTACATTCAGAGTCTTTTTTGCCCTAATGCATTGGCTACATTGCTTAGAAAACTTGCATTATCAATAATGCAGTTTCAAAGCCTCTGTTTTAAAGGGGAAAAGAGGACTAGATAATTTCAAACCCATGATAGCAAAGCTATTTTCTCCTGCCAGGAGTTACGGTAAAAAAATAATAATAGGGCTTCCCTGGTGGTGCAGTGGTTGAGAGTCCGCCTGCCGATGCAGGGGACACGGGTTCGTGCCCCGGTCCGGGAAGATCCCACGTGCCGCGGAGCGGCTGGGCCCGTGAGCCATGGCTGCTGAGCCTGTGCATCCAGAGCCTGTGCTCCGCAACGGGAGAGGCCACAACAGTGAGAGGCCCGCGTAACACACACACACAAAATAAATAAAATAATAATAAAAAAAATTTAAGAAAAATTTTTTAAAAAATTAAAAAAAAACCCAGCTGTAAGTGCATATAATAAAGGCTAAACACTGTATTTCAGAATAAACACAGCATTTGAGTACTTCTCCCTTTTATTCACATGTTTTGGCCTTTTCTTTTACCACCAGTCCTGCCCTGGTAGTTAGCATTGGGCTTCTCACTTTATCACCCATATCGCTTATATTGGGTTAAAGCACAAAGTCACTTAGATCAGTAACTGGAGTTCAAATTCACAGCTCTTTTTCTTCTTCTTTCCTTATGTCATAACCGTAGAACCCATATAGTTAAATTCATTAAATTAATGAATTGCATTAGATCCAGCTCCCCTTATAAAAACTCTAGCTGGAAGACAGATAGAAAATATATTAATATATTATAATAAGTGCATTCTAAATTAATGTAAATATTAAACATATAATAATGTATATTTCTATTCATTCCAGCAGTCATTGACTTTGATAGGTTATTTTTCCTTCCTTTTCTTTTTAATAGGTTTCCTAAGGCAGAGGGGACAGCTCTGGCAAGCGATCTGTCTCTCGATGCTTTAAAAATCCTAGGGGGCCTCCTCCCTGCCTCCTGGCCCGGGACGGGAGTAGCCATAAATGTTCTGGCGCCAGCTGCTGCTGTCAGTTTGCTCTGTTCACCGTCTGCTCTCTTGTGGCTCAAGGAAGTATGAAGGCAGATTAGAGTCTGGAGGTCAGTGTAAATGTAACATGCTCCTTAGCTGGGGACAGATGTGAGCATGCGCACGAAATGCAGTCTTTTCCAAGTAGAGGAAGACTTCTGGTTACTGAAAAACAGGTTTCCCCAAACCAAATACTCCCCATATGCGATACTGTAGTTCTTCCCTCTCTTCAACTATGATAAGAAATTAGGTCCTTTCTGAAATATTTATCGTGAGAGGGACTTGACCCTCATACGCCAACCCTGAACAATGCTGTGTGTCCTTTGACCTCCGATGTACCCAGGCCTGGGTCTTGGGGACACTTTCCTGGGGATAACAACCCTCTTCCCAGCTAAAGCCGTAAAGCTTCCAGCAACATAGAATCCAGTATGCTTTCAATGGGTGTTGAGGGGTTAACTTGTTTTTAGAAAACATATGCTCACATCATCCCCTTTGCAGAGAAGCACTCATACCTACTATCGTTAGGAGTCTTAAAGACCCTCTCTCTGGTGGAGGAAAGTGCCTCATCCACTCCCGTACAACCATTAAGGGACAACAGTGTCTCCTCCCATTGGCTTCTGGGAGGAAGTTTATCTTATTAACTGTCGTTAAATAATCCAGGTTTAATTAACTTGTTCTGTGATCAGTGACAGCTTGGGGGGAATGCAGGCTGTAGACCTTCACGATCTGCATCTCCAGGCATCCATCAGTTTGGTGCCAGAGTGAGCATGAAGGGAGAAAGGTCCCACTTTATCAAACCCACTGACACCATTTGTGGTGAGTCAGGGCAGGGCAGAAGGATCAGATGTTTTTAGCAATTGTCAGAGCATAAAGCAGGCAGAGAAATCTCTGTTTCCCATCCCTAGGTCCCCTCTGGAAGGTGGGGCACTGTAATAGGAAAGGGTGCGGCATTGACAAGCAGCAGCCCTGGATTTTGGCCCTGACTGTTTATTCAACGTATTTCCTGTGTGGCTCTGAACAAGTCACTTGACTTCTCTGGGTCTTGCTTTTCTTTTGTGAAAAATGAGGATAATGATTCTTCATAGAGTTGTGTGCATTAGATGGGCTAATGTATGTGAAAGCAACTTGTAAAGAAAAAAATTTAGAATAAAAACAAATTACTACAAGGTCCCCAAACTGGAGACACTAGGCTGACAATATAGCAGAGATCTAAACTCCAGTGTAATCCTTTTCTTGCTGTTCTTTCTGGGTCAGATTCACGATTTGTAAACTGACAGATGATATGAAATACTGTGTGCGTGGGAGGAGCTTTTTGTTAATCAGCGTCACAGGCCATGTGCAGCTGGGTTAGCCCCTTCACAAGCTTATCTCGGGCAGAGGTATTCTTTTCACAAAGTCTCTCTACCAGGAGAAATGTGCCCATGATGTGGCCATTCATCACAAGGTTTCCCACCCCTGAAACTTCGCTCGGTTGGAAATTTAGGTCACTTTCTACAGAGCTGACAATATACAATTCACTTGAGCAGAAGCTCAGAGCTTTGGAACCTGCAGGGAGGAGGAAGGTGATCCTCCCGTGGTTTTAAAAGGGTCTTAGTTCCCTATGTATGACTCTCCTCTCCTTATCTCCCCAGAATTCCCACAGCTCCCAGCATTAAGTCTATGCCTTTAGCTAATACATCAGTATTTAGCTGTGATTATTATTGCTGCCACTTTGAGCTTATTCAACCTCTTGATTTATATCACTGCCTCATTATACTGAGAATCTAATGACTGATGGTAAACATCCTACACCCTGAGTTCGCATGCTTTGCCAAGATGCCATGTCTCAGCCAATGCCACATAAGTCAATAAGCTTCCTTCTTAATTCCTGGCCTGCATGAAGTTTTAAAACACATTCTCCTAAGGTCCCTTGGCTTTGAAGTGGTTTCTTGTGGTTCTCCTAGAAGCACAGAATCATGTTGATTGGCGTTTGCTTGGCTCCGCCATATTTTCTGGATGATTCTGCTAAAGGCTGAGTACAGTTTCATTCAACATATCCTCTCTGGGGCAGCTGTGTGTGGATGGAATATATAAGGGGTTATCCACATGGTGAGAAGCTGGTATCACCTCCACACTGGGTACCTCCAAACCTCTCCTGGCACTTCAGGACTCATGCATGCTGGAGATCAGGGATCTGCAGAGACATATCTGTTGTGAATGAGAAATAAAAACTTCCCAGTTTTTAGGGGGAATCTGGTTAAGATTCGGAGATAACACTAAATTATTCAGAATCCCTGGAGTTGGGACAATGGGCTCTGTCCTTTGAGAATTAGCATTAACAATCCCCAGCCCAAGTGCAAACCCAATCTCAGGTTGTTTTATGTTGTTTTTTTTTTTTGCGGTACGCGGGCCTCTCACTGTTGTGGCCTCTCCCGTTGCGGAGCACAGGCTCCGGACGTGCAGGCTCAGCGGCCATGGCTCATGGGCCTAGCCGCTCCGCAGCATGTGGGATCTTCCCGGACCGGGGCACAAACCCACGTCCCCTGCATCGGCAGGCGGACTCTCAACCACTGTGCCACCAGGGAAGGCCTGTTTTATGTTTTTTAAAATCTCATCAAGGCTAAGTTTTAAGTGTCTTACTGCCTTGCAGAAGCGTTCATCATTTTATTTTATTTTATTGTGCTTATGAGAAGTACATCACTGTGGCTGCCTCTCACAGGCTCCATTTACCTATCCTACCATATTTTTCCAGGACTGTCCAGACTCCCCACCATCCAACTCAATCCAGCTGAGCTCCCTGTTGTTCGCTCAGTACACGATGCCGGTTCTTGGTCCATGAGAATGGGGATCATGTTAGCCTCGCTCACCATTGTATCTCCAGCAGCCCGCCTAGGGCTTGGAAAAGTATTTAATTCACTGTTGAGTGAGTGAGCAAATGAAAGGGTGCCCCGAATCCCTGGGCTTTTCTCTTCACTTTTCTCTCTGCTCAAAATACCTTCCCAGGACTATTCATTGCTTCCAATGCCTTGCATGGACTCCTTCAAGTAGGACAGAGGATTCCTTCCTTTATGCTTATTCTGTGCCCCAACTACAGGAATTACAACTCTTTCTAGCTCCTATTTTTCACAGCCAAGGAGCAAAGGAACTTCTGTTGTTTGTCTAGAAAAAGAGATTCCAGGGGTCCTAAAAACTATCCTTAGATGACTGGAGAGCAACTTGTACAGGAGGGGTTAGACAGCTCGGGTTCTGTATGGCTCTAAATGGTGGAGCTGGGTGACATCACAAGGAGGTGGATTTTGGTGCCCTAGAAGAGAGAAGTTGTGTTAGGTCCATCTTGTGAGGTAGTGAGTGCCCGGACTGGGGTTCAAACCTTGGCTGAATTATTGTGCCAGGAGTGCAGTAAACAGGATGTCTGTAGTGGGTGGGAGGTTGGACTGGGTGAATTTCAAGTTCCTTTCACATCTGTGCAGAGGTGATAGGGTACAGTGGTTAGGACTGCCAGGTGTGAATCCTAGCTTGACCCTTACTAAGTTTGTGACCTTGAGCAAGTCAACTGATATTTCCAAGTCCAAGTTTCCTTAGCTTTTGAGGAAAGTTAATGATACCTACTCTTTAGGGTTATGATGAGGGTTAAATGCAATGACACATGTGTGAAAAACAGCACAGTAACAGGTCACCGCTCACTAAACATTAGTTGCTGTGTTTGTCCCTGCCTTTATCTGTGCACTGCACTGCACGCGGTTTCTCGCCTCTATTCCTTGGCTCTAATGTTCCTCAGGCTTGAGCACTCCCTCGCCATCACCTACCTAATTCTAGGCATCCTTTCAGACCTAGTGCAGGTGGCATCACCCTCAGCGTTCTTCTCCCTGCCCTGCAAACCCTCACAGTGGTATCAAACACCGCTGGCTGAGGGCACGGCTGCTGTCACCCTCAGCCCTGCCAGCACAGGGCTCACCCACGGCAGACGCTCCACGCGTTTTACTGGAGCTCCAGTTTCTAGTCTGGGTTCCATATCTGAACCAGGACTAGACAAATCAGGCATCCACTTCCACTAACATTCTCATAAACACATTGGTCTTAAACTCTGATGGTCTCGTGGTAAGTCCATTCTCTTGGACAAGCGTCTCCTTTTTGATATATTTCTAGATTAGACTTTTGAAAAATCAATGAAAATTTTCCAAAATGGACAATCATCACGGCCCCATGGGCTGCCCCAATGCTCTGTCCTCTGGCTTCCGCAGAGGAGCTCAAGGGCCTTTATCATTCCCCATCGTTTAGGTTGGTGTCGGGCTTTCTTACCCAAGTGCCAAAGTTCACTGAACATCTAAAGTTTACCAGGAGCCACCGCACGACCTCAGAACTCTCTCTGTAGCTCTCAAACTTTTGTTCAAACGTGATGCTTCATGGGGGCTGGAATATAATGAGGCTCTTTGGCACTAAATTTCAAGCCTGTTTGTATTTTGTCAAAGCAACTCAGCATTTTGGTTTAAGATGTAAATGATGTTAATTTGACCCAAAAGTCTGCATGAGAGAAAGATGGGTTGGAAGTTGGGAGGAGGGTAGAATATTGAGGCCAAATCTGTATAAATATTACTACACAGCCCAGAATGGGCAGCTACCTCTATTTATCATCCTAATTATTCCACCAAGTGGTGGGAAAGTCCGTTTATTGTATCTGCCAACCTTCTAGGGTAAACAGACAAGCAGCAATACTGGGTGTGCGTGCGTGCGTGTGTGTGTGTGTGTGTGTGTGTGTGTGTGTGTGTGTGTGTTTGGGGGCCTGGGGGCATTTACTGACTTCAATTACCTCTCCTTTCCAATAAATGAGAAAATGTCTAAAATGATTAATGCTTTCCTTAACAGTTCTTCACTGTATTTTTATTTACGAGGGTACTTCAGAAAAACCGAGAGAACCATTACTATGATAATTAAGAGTTTGCCCTCTGAACCCAGAGGAAATTGTTTCTATTTTATGTTGATGTGAGATTTCTTAGAGTTTGGTTTCCTCACCAAACTCGCCAGAATTAGAATCACCCAGGCTACATATATAGTGGCTCCTAGGCTCCACCCAAAACCTCCTGCTATATTTGAGTGTGGCTCTCAGTAGTGGGCATTTCTAGTAAGCCACAGGCATAGTGGGGTCTGAGATCCTCTGCTATTCTGCCATGGGTCTATGAGGTTGGTGATCAGTCAGGAAAAATGGGGTTATTTGAATATTCTTATAGAGTACATAGCACTGGGGTTATGAATCATATAAAAAATGGAAGAGTTCCTGTTCTTAAGATGCAGGTAATAAAACAAGGGCCCAAGATGAACCTTTATTGAATCAGCATGCCCTTCTCACCAGCCGTATGGCCCTGGGCAAGGCAGGGAGCTACCACATTTATAAAAGGGAGATTATCGTATATTAGCTGCTGAAGTTGGGGATTGGGCCAGATGATGTTTTGAGGTCCTTTTACCACTAACATCCAGTATTTTATTTTGCAGCTTAATTACAAGAGTGACTTAAAGGTGCAAAGGGGCTGAGAAGTGAGGCTGAGTCTGCACAGAGCTCTTGTTCAGGAAATGCTTGCTTTTTAAACCGAGAAAGCCTCCTCTTGGGACGTCTCGGGGCTGAATCACAAAAACTTCCAGCATTCTGGGTTTCCCGGGAGTGGAAAGATTTATGGGGATTCGAGGACAGGAGTCCTGGGCCAGGATGCCACCTTGAAACTCATTGCATTTCAAACATCAGTGTCTCATGCAAAATGCAGAGCAAGACCCCTCTCTCCAACAAAATCTAAATCCCTGCTTTGAAGAAAACTGCTAAGTCTGCCCTCCCCTTGTCTCTTCTTGAAGAACTCATACTCATCCCTCAAAACTTAGAATATAGGTGATCTCTGGTGCCTAAATGTCACAGAAAGCTTTCCTCTGGCCATGATAGGCACTCTGTCCTTTTTCCTCCCCAGCATTCCTTATAACACTATTAATGCAAACAGGTACTTGCAACAACTGAGTTCACAATAGCCAGCTCCTAAGAGCAGGGACTGTGTCTTTTTTCACTTTGAATCTGCAGTGCCTAGGACATTGCCGGCACCACAGTTTTTTACTGAATGAAATGAGTTCCCAGAGCACAAGGATTAATTAGCTGGTTTAGTTTCTCCTGCAGAGTCTGCACTGTCCTGTCTCGAACCTCTTTTGAACCCTGCTGTGAATCACTGCAGGAAGGCTCTAGCAGAGCTTTGGTGCATAAATCAATTTGCCTACAAAGGAAATATAGGTAGGGTCTGGACGACTGGCATTCATAAATCCTGCATGTTGGTGGCTTCTGCCAGAAATGCATTTCACCTAGCACACATGCTTGGAGTTACTCTGGAGCTACTTTGGAGCTAATTTACATATTCAACAGTTTGGATATCACTGCATCTACGTGATGAAAACACAAACAGAATTCACTGGGGACCACAAAGTGAGTGGCCAGCACTCTTCTAGGCTGCTTGGAGGTCATCAAAAGGTCTCTCGAGGGAGCTGTGATCTCTGGGGCCTTCCTCTGATGAACTCATTCTCCAAAGTGCAACACAAAACTTTCTACAAGGGAAGAGGGCAGGGGCCCTGCCTGTCCTCAATTACCTAAAGGATGTTTTATAAATGGCTTCTCTTCTGGCCACAGTACCTTTAGGCCAAGTTTTCACTGGCTAGAAAAACTCCAGGTGCAATTTTCTTCGAAGAGGGCAGTGAATTTATGGCGCCACATGTCGGAGAGAGAAAAAGAGGGAGAGAGCAAGGCTTCTTGCTGACCACCGTGGTCATGCAACTCTGTGCAGCTATGGCCTCTGACCAGGGAAGGTCAAGGTTCAGTGACTCTAGTTACGTCGACAAATACAAACCATTCCACCTCTGCCACTCTGAGGGCTGAATCCACCCCTTGACTGTGCTCCAGAATATCTGGTCCCTGTTTTTCACTGAAGCAAATCCAGCTGCCTTTCCCCTCTGTGACAGCTTCTGAACTTGTTTCCCTGCCTCTGGCCCGGCCCCGTCTAACCCATTCACCTCTGCAGCCAGCAGGCTCTTCATGAAATACAGACCTGATTCTGTCACTTCTCCCCCCTCAAATGAGCCAATGGCTCCCACTGCTTTGAGATAATTTCTAGAACTTCACCCTGGCTAATGGCTCTTCTGTGATCACTGGGCCGACTCACAAGTCTCCTTTGTCATCACTGGAAATCTCTTTCAATCCCCTCATTGTAGGTTGCTGTCTTGCCCCTAAGCCTCATACAAACAGCCCCTCCACTGGAATGCTGTCCCTCCCCTACCTGTTAACACACATCTAATTCCTACTTTTTTTTTTTTTTTAACATTGAAATATAGTTGATTTACAATGACTTGTTAGCTTCAGGTGTACAGCAAAGTTATTCAGTTCTACATATATATATGTATATTCTTTTTCAGATTCTTTTCCATTATATGTTATTACAAGATATTGAATATAGCTCCCTGTGCTATACAGTAGGTGCTTATTGTTTATTTTACATATAGTACTGTTATCTGTTAATCCCATACTCCTAATTTATACCCTCCACCTTGCCCCTTTGATAACCATAAGTTTGTTTTCTATGACTGAGAGTCAATTTCTGTTTTGTAAATAAGTTCGTTCATATAATTTGTGTTTGGATTCCACATGTAGGTGATCTCATATGATACTTGGTGCAGCCACCATGGAGAACAGTATGGAGGTTCCTCAAAAAACTAAAAATAGAGTTACCGTATGATCCAGCAATCCCACTCCTGGCCGTATACCCAGAAAAGACAAAAACTCTAATCTGAAAAGACACATGCACCCCAACGTTCATTGCAGCACTATTTACAATGTGCAAGACATGGCGGTCAGTAAATATTTTGTCCAATGAGTAAATGAACGAATGTATGCATGCCAGGATGGTAATCCAGGCCACCTCTGAAAGCTCAGGACTGGCGAGGGAACTCTCCGAACCGCACTCACCGTTACAGGTGCAGCGCACGTTCCTGTAGAAACGCGGGCACACGAAGCTGATGCGAGCTGTGCTGTAGGTCATGAGCGCGTGGGAATCCAGCGACAAGCCTTGCTCGCAATGCTGCTCCTGGCAATCCAGCCCGGAGCAGTTCTTCTCCAGGATGGCTGAGATGCGCATGACGTTCTCCAGATGTCTCCTGGCGTTGGACAGCTTCTGGATCAGGTAGGCCGGCTTGTAGAACTCACCGTTGGGCGTCTCCACCGCGAACAGCATGTCCAGCTCATGGGTGCCCGCCACGGGCTGGATGCTGATGATATGCAGGCTGTCCTGCTTCTGGGTGAGGACCGTGTTCCGCAGGGTGCGCCGGAACCCGTGCATGTGCAGCCCCACAAAGTCCTCGGGGGATACGTTCTCGAAGCGGATGGTGACGGTGTTCTGCAGCATCTCGTGCACCAGCTGCTCCACATGCACGACCACGTCGATGGGCACCTGGTAACGGCCATCACTCACTGACACGTTCAGGATGTACTTCCCGCTGTCCAGGCCTCCTAGGGCGATGATTTTCCCATCGTGACTGTTCACCTTGAACAAGCTTTTCTGCTCCGATTTCAGGGCAAATGTGAGGACATCATACACATCTTGATCTGTGGCATGGATCTTCCCAATGACCCCACCAGGAAAGTCGTCCTCCATGGTGACAATGAAAATTTCCAGGGGGATGGCTGTGGGCTTGTGGATGCTTTCCTCGATGACCCGCACACGGATGTAGGAGTTAGAAACTTGCTGAGGTTTGCCTGAGTCTTTTGCCTAAAACAACCAAGAGGGAGAAAGCCAAGGAAGTAAGAAAAAAAAGATAATAATTAAAAAAAGATCAACAAAACTCTGAAGGTGTCTGTTCCTTTAACCATGTTTGCTTCTTCCTCCATCCCCTGCCACTATTCTGCAAAATGTTGAGGATGTGCATTTAAGTAAGAGGAGTGATTTATCACCTGGGGTCCCCATATGTACACTCTGTTATGGACAATAAAATGTGTCAACACAATAAAGCCATGGGGGTGAATTGGGAGGGAGAACAGAGGGTGCTATAGGATCCAGCATGCCCACAACAGGCTGGCCTTATTTTAATTTTGGACAGAAGCCACAGGGGAACCCCATAAAGTGGCATTCCCACTTGTAGGAGAAATCTTTGTTCTCTTTGGCTTCTTTGCTTTTGATTGGACCAGACAGCACTTTTCTGCACATTTAAGAAACAATGTTATTTAAAGTGAGAAGTACACAATATCAGGGTTTAGAATAAAAGATGGTACACTGAAGGGCAAAATAGGTAGCCTGAAAAAACCCATTTTGACTTCCTTCTTTACATAAGAATTGACAGAACCACTACCCTGAAACAGATCATTACTGAGAACCTGCCATGTGCAATGTGAAGGTAGTCAGTGCTGTAGGACTTCTGAGAAGGGCAGGTTCTCAGGGGCTGGGTCCCCAGGGCGGGTATCTCAAGATGTGGGGCTGCAAAGGACCTTGCAGGCCAGGTACCATCTGAGGAGATGTGTCCTTGTATGTAGAAGGCAGTAGAAAAGCACAGGCTTGGTCATCACAGAGACCTGAGTTTGAATCTTGGCTCTGCCTCTATGTGTCTGGCCTGGAGTAAGTCACTTAACTTCTTCGAGCTTCAATTTCTGTATCTTTAATTTGAATAAAATAGTCATATCTACCTCACAGGATTCTTGTACTGTGGGGATTAACAGACACAGTGATTGCAACGTACTTAGCACAGGCTTGACTCATAGAAGTACTTAGTATGTGAGAGTTAATGTAATGTTGTCATTGTTATTATTACCATCACCATATGCTTTTAAAAATGAATTATATGAACCGGAGATGCTGAAATGGAAAATTCATGTAAGAAGAGATAAATTTAGCAAATTAGGTTGAACTTGAAGTGAAACTGTGTATGGCCTCAAAAGACAGTGATGGGGCTTCCCTGGTGGCGCAGTGGTTGAGAGTCCGCCTGCCGATGCAGGGGACGCGGGTTTGTGCCCCGGTCCGGGAGGATCCCACATGCCGCGGAGCGGCTGGGCCCGTGAGCCATGGCCGCTGAGCCTGCACGTCCGGAGCCTGTGCTCCGCAACGGGAGAGGCCACACAGTGAGAGACCCGTGTACCGAAAAAAAAAAAAAGACAGTGATGAGTTTGGACACTATAGGCCAGAGGTTGCCCACTCAGATGTTGAAAACCAGAAAGGTGACAGAAAGGCATGAAGCCACTGGGTGTAAGGTGGCAGAATCATGGGCTTGTGGCCTGAGAAGGACTGCACAGTCATGTCTGCCTAAAGTCTGAAAGAGTCAGAATTCACAAGTTTTCAGGCACTAGGGAGCTCAGATGGATTTAGTTTAGGGGTTGGCACACTTTTTCTGTAAAGGGCTAGATAAGAAATAGTTTAGGCTTTGGGGTTACATGATCTCTATCAACTACTCAACTATCATTCCAGCAGAGAAGAAGCCCAGAGCATACGTAAATGAATCGGTGAGGCTGTGTTCTCATAAAACTTTACTTATAAAAACAGGCTGAGGAAAGGATGTGGTTCAGGGGCTATTATAGTCTGTTGACCTCTGGTTTAGTGGAATGACATAATCAAAGTGGACTGATATAATCAAAGTGGAATGATTAGCCTGGAGGGGTGTAGGGATAGATCACAAAAGAATGAGGCTGAAGCCAGAGGAACACCCGGGAGGCTTCTGCAATAGTATGAGTATCGGGCGATATAGAATAAAGTGGGGTGATGGCAAAGGGAACATACCCGATGCACACGGGGACCTTATGAAGGCAGAAACGTGCGACTTGGTGGTAGTTTAATATAAGGGACTAGTAGGAGGAAGCTCTCCATGGTGTTTACGAAGTCTGAGTTGTGAAATATGCTCTCTAACAACCAGAGAAGTTATGCAAAGAACTGTACTAGCTTCTGTGAGAAGGCACTAAAACTCTCTCCTTGCCCTTGAGGACCTATACTGTGATATAAAATCATTCACATAATATTGTTGGACGCATGGGTGGCAACTGAAGAGTTTATCAATGTGCTTGGACCCAAAAGTCATTAATTTGGAAGGTTTCGTGGAGTAGAGTAAGCCATAATTTATCCAAAGAAATAAGGTACACAATGAAATGCTACATAAAGAATGGCTATTGTTATTATTGCCACGATTAATAATGAGTTTAGGTTGCCCTCTGTGCCAACTGTGGGTAAAAAAAGTCACTCAGTTTCACTGATGGGACCCACATCTTGGTACTGGCAAAATTTGCACCCAGTGAATTTTTGGTGCTCTCTCTTTCCTGCTCCTATCCACACCCTTCCCATAACTGCCACTTTTGCCTCTTTGTCTCACTTCATTTTACACCATGACCTTGAAGAAGCTGAAATGTTGGGAGGCCATTGCCATCTGAATCCCTGTTCCCCTCCCATCTCACTGCGGAAACTTACCAAGTTGAGGTCTCTTCAAAAGCAGAGGCCATGAAATAGCTCAATCACATTAGGACAAGGATTGGTTCCTTCCCCACTTGGCTTGACCTGGGAAATACTTCTCAGTACCAAGCAGCAAGCCTTGACAAATGAGTTGTCTTTGGGGCTCAACTAGAACCCCAGGAATTTTCAGAATGCAGATTTAAGCCCAGTGACCGTCAGCCCGGCACACCCTACAGGAACGTCCCACTTCAACAATGATGCTTCCTTTCCTTCCTGTTCAACTTCACATACAGAGGCCACTTTTATTGGTGTGAAATTGAATTTGAGATTAAAATGAGTAATGAATTATGTTGACTTGCTTGACAAAGAAAACCCAACCAACGGGCCCAGCAACCAGCACGAGAGAAAGCTGGCCTGATGCGGCCAGAGGATGAGGCTGTACCTGGACACACAGCACATACTCTGGAGACTCCATGTGCTGGAAGACCACGGCTGAGCGCAGGATCCCATCCGAGTCCAACACGAACGCCTCCTCTTCGTTTCCCGACAAAATAGAGAAGGAGAAGGGAGGCCCATTGTGAAAGGAGTCTCTGTCTGTCACCACGAGCTGCAAAATGCTGGTGCCTACTGGCTTATTTTCCTGCATAAGAGAGTATATTAAAAGGGAAGATAAAATTACACCTCTCTTCACATCTAAAAAGAAAACCCATCATTACCAGCTGAGAGTGCTGTGCTAGAAACAGGGCTTTTTGCGGAAGGGATTCCCTGTGATGTTATCTTGTCTTCTGAAAATGTGCTGGCCTCTGTGAGCGTCATGTTTCCCATCCTTCCCTGCCACTCCACAGCTGCCCTGTGAGACAGTGAGCTGCAGGTGAAAACATGAGGACTTGGCTTTGAATGGGTTTGCAGGTTCCAAGGATGCTGCTGGTTATACCTTGTCCTCGAAAGGCTGGAATTGCCCTGAGTTCACCCGAACGGCTCCAGAGATACACGGTGCTCATCAGCCTTCATGACGATGTCAGAAATCCTCTCGGGACAAGAAAACATCAACCTTTCAGGATGGGAAAGCACTTCGTCACACTTACCACAGCACGGTTACGCGGAGGCCCAACATGGTGACACGAAGTCACAATACCGGACTCTTTAGGGGGACATCCTGGCGACTTCCCAGGAAAAATACAAAGGTGGGCGTCAGGTGAAAAACAGGGCTTTTCACCCCAGCCATCAGAACACAGTTTTGCTATTTCTTAAGGGAAGGGAAAGGGGATGGGATGGATATTCCTCAGTTAGCGAATGAAGAGAAAAGGAATTTGTAAGTTTTGGAAGTCCGGATGTCATTATGCCAACATGATTTTGCAGAAACTCTGCCTTCTACCCCAGATGGAAACACAAAGGCTCCTAGTTACTCCTTCTTGGGCCCAAGGTTGTCCTTACTTTGAAAACACCAAATTGAACTCCTCGGTGGCTCAGGCACTGGTTTCCTTGCTCTGCTCTGTTTAGACTTCAGCATTCCCACGGCTCGGGCCTGAAATCATTTTCATTAGTTCAGGCCTTCTGATGACATTGACTTTGGATTAACTGAGTTTGGGTCACAGAGATGGAGACAATGATACCCTGCATGACAGCAGTCACGGGCGGGGCGGGCGCACTCATGTTTTAGGCGCTGAATTAGTCTTATGAGAACCATGTGTTGGAAAAAGAAAATTATTCTGGGGTGAACAACGGGAGGAGCATTTTTTTTGCAGGAGAAAAGAACCTCAGAGACTTCTCATGTTGCTTCTCCTCTCAAGTGACCTTTTGGTTATCGGGAACTAGACACCGTCTCCCTCTGGAATAAGTTGTGGAAACGTCCCAGCCCAGCATAGATTTATTGGTGCAAGCTGACAGTATCCTCAGCACCACACAAAACAGAAGATTTATTGATTTGTTTGCTCTCTCTATAAAAGCCATTTCCTCCATACAAGAGAGAGGGTAAGAGGATGTGTGCCTGAGGGGTCGCATCCGAGGAAGGAGGGTGAAATAGAACACAGACGGGCCCGGTGCTGCAGACAAGAAGCCACGGTCACCGCTCGTGGGCTCAGAGTCTCTGTTCTCTCCCTGCTGACTTCCTGGAGTGCATGTGAGAGCAGTCTGTCAGGCTGATCGACGCGTGTCATAAAACTGGCCTTGAGTAGGCAGAGCCCATTTGGCGCTGGGCTAGTGAGCGGAGGTGGGGGAGGGGGGGCAGAGAGCAGCATCGTGGGGACAGGTGGGGAGCAGAGCCGTGAGGGAAGCGGCAGTAGGGGAAGGGGCAGAGCCTGGCGGGGAGCTCTGTGGAAGCTGGAGAGGGGTAGGAATGCACAGCTGCTGGAATGAGCATCAGAGAGGAGAGGAAACCAAAATACCGCTGGGGAAGGAATCGGGTTTTTCTGAGAAAGGGGTAGGAAGGGAGCAGAGAGCTGCTCAGCCTGATTCTGGGGGGGCTCAGTGGTGTGGGGAGCTGGGGTCCTATAGATGGCCAGACTCAAAGTCTTGAATGTTGTTCCAAAGGCGCCCCTCAAGATGGGCGGGTGATTCTGAGGCTGATTTCCTAAAGTATCTGTGGTCCCCACAAGACACATATATCCATCCCTGTCTCCTGTAAGTCCTCCATGCTGACAGTATTCCTGGACTGGATTTCCTGATCCTCTTGAAGTCGGACTTTCAGCTTCTAGAAATACTGGGAAATGGAAGTAGCTTGGCGCTTAGTACCGTGCTCACGAGATATCTTTTGAATTAAAAAAAAACAAAAATAGCTGGGAAGAAAAGTTGTTCTCTCTGAGAGCAGAACACCAGCAGTAAGTCACTCTCTCCTGCAGTCTAATTTTAGAGAGCAAGTGGGTTTAAACTGGTAAACAAACTGCTTATGGAAGACTGATTTTTTTTTTTTTTTTTTTTTTTGCAGTACGCGGGCCTCTCACTGCTGTGGCCTCTCCCGTTGCAGAGCACAGGCTCCGGACGCGCAGGCTCAGAGGCCATGGCTCACGGGCCCAGCCGCTCCGCAGCATGTGGGATCCTCCCGGACCGGGGCACGAACCTGTGTCCCCTGAATCGGCAGGCGGACTCTCAACCACTGCGCCACCAGGGAAGCCCTGGAAGACTGATTTTAATGAGGAGCAGCTCTAGCCTGATGGCCAATCTCCCTTTGACAAACAAGATGGTTCGTATCAACCTCCTTCCCCTGCTAGAATAGCACAAAGTGGCTTAAAGGCAGTCTGTCACTGTGGGAAGAGAATAGTCTTTTCAGAAGACAGACCCGAGTTCAAATGCTGACTTTATCACCTAACAGCTTCATGATCCTGGTTGAGCTACTTAACCTCTCAGATCCTTACCTCCTTCACTGTAAAGTGAGGGCGGTCGTGAGGACAGACCTTGTACGGAAAGCACCTGACACTTGAAAGAGCCCCATTGGCCATAGCGCTGATCGACGTTTTATGAATCAGTTGCAGTAGAAGAATCAGGCTCTTTTCGTACTAGCCCTATGATGGGATGAGTTGATATTAGGTAAAAACAAGAGTAAACCATGATGAGTAACTAACAGCGGAGGAAGGAGGATGAGTGCATAAGGACAAGAGCCTGGGAGGCCAGATTTGCTCACCTGAATCACAGCGGTATAGTTAGCAGGTGTAAATACTGGGCTGTTGTCGTTTACATCAGAAATATCAATGTTGACAGTGGCAGTTGAAGACATCGCAGGAATGCCGCTGTCTACTGCCTGGATGAGCAGGGAGTATCCAGACACCTGCCAAAGCACAAAGGGCCGACAGTAAAGAATCACAGCGCTTGCTTCCTTCTGGGCTCACTCAGGCGCTGCAGGCTCACAGTGCTTTGCGGAAGACGAGCCATCTTCACGTTGAGTCTTTAGACCGGGGTTTTTCAACCTCGGCACCAACTGGCGTTTGGGGCCAGATAATTCTTAGTTGTCGGGGGCGGACCTGTGCGTTGCAGGATGTTTAGCAGCATCCCTGGTCTCTACTCACTAGAAGTCAATATTGCCTCTGCCTGCTTGTCACAACCAAAAATGTCTCCAAATATTGCCAGATGTCCCCTGGGGGTAAAATCAGCCCGGGTTAGAACCACAGCTCTTGGCCGTTGTTCAAACTATAACAGTTGTCACAACTGATCTGTCCTAAGTATTACTTTTGATACTTTGGGAGTATATTACGGGCTTCTATTACCCAGTGAAGTCTTTCCACGTTTAAGCGTCACGCCTATGGCATCTTTTTCCATATTTAAATTTCACTTTGAAGACATATTTTTGGTCAAAAAAGGCAGTGTTTAGAAACTTAGTTTAACCTCGGGCAGAGGAATCTGCTGGATCATTCTTTCTGACCTAGATACCTTCAGGTTATCCTTTTGTATCTGCTCACTTAGGGTCAATGCTGTTCATGAAACCAGGACCACAGGATCCCGACGCTGAATATACTTTTCTGCTTTCTTGCTTTGGAAGGACCAAAATTCAAACCATCTAGAAAGTCAGGTTTTTGCTTTTTCTTTAAAGCCTCCAAAAATAAGAAAATACCAGCATCTACTGGCAACAAATTCTTTCTAAGGTCTAATGAAAATACCTCCTGCTGCATTTTAGTCCATCCCTATTTACTCCCATTATTCAATGTGTGTTTTTTTGTTGTCGTTGTTTGATTGTTTGTTTCTTTTTTTTTTTGGCTGCACCTCAAGGCTGATGGGATCTTAGTTCACCAATCAGGGATCGAACCCAGGCTACGGCAGTGAAAACGCAGAGTCCTAACTACTGAATCACCAGGGAATTCCCACTCCCGTTATTTAGAATGGAGAACCTTCCTACTTATACTCATGGAGTCTGTGCCTGATTTCAGTGAAGGGGTGGGTGTGGATGGGAAGGGAGTAGGTCTAAACTAGCTTACCCGTTCCCGGTCCAATTTCTTTTTAACCTTCACAAGTCCCAAGACAGGATCCACAGCAAATTCACCGTCTCGATCTCCATTCACAATGGAAAATCGAATCTGTCCATTGGGCTGGCTGTCTGCATCTTCTGCTATTAGCTTCACGGGACACAAGCAAAACAAAGCAAAGACATGACATGACAGACAGAGAAAAGGTTTATTCTTAGGGTCCCAGGTCTGTACAAATGGGCACAACTCTGAGAGTTTTCTTAGGCGTTCTACTCACCAATGCCAGTGATCATGCACCAGGGGAAGAGATTTGGGGTTGGCCATGGGAAGAGATTTGGGGTTGGCCGAAGGAGGAAAGCACCATTACTAGAGCTGCCGTTTTATTTATGTTCATTTTTATCTGCCTACAGCCTGATGCTTGTTAGGCCTGATTTTCCTCCGGCCTTGAGCCAGTAAGGATAGACCCAACACTAACTGATAGGGATACTTCGGTGATTCTTTCCCAATTCGGCAAAACAATGGTCTCTGCCACTGAGTCAGGTATTTTCTAAACGTATGCATTCCCATGTTAAGGGAGTCCAAGAAAATTCCCTTTCCCACGTGGCAAACACACAGCCCCACTGTCTGCTGCTCCACATTGGTGATGTTGGGATTTATATGTATGGAAATAGTCTTGTAATCGTTTCAGGCCCCAGGAGAAATGGCCTGGGAAGTCTACCTTGGATGTGTAAAGAATGAACACCTGGTGCTGCAGGAGCCAGATATGAGGCTGGGTGGAAGGGACCTCTCCCACCTACGGGTAATGAGGGTGCTGAGGACGGGACTGACTCACTGTTCCCAAATGTAATTTCTATGTCTAAGAGAACCTGTGTCCTCCTAATACACAGTTTGCTCTTACTGGTATAGAAAAAATTCCTTCCAGAAAGAGCTCCTTTAAGAGTAACCAGTCAGTCTTAAGCTTGATCCCATTTGTAGCTGCCCTTCTGTATATGTGTGTGTGTGTGTGTGTGTGTGTGTGTGTGTATGTGTGTATTTGGGGGGGTGGGGAGGATTTTTTATTCTGTCCTTAGCCATCTACTAACTTGTCATCCGAGGTCACAAACTAGTAGGAGCTATCATTAGAAATTCATTCCATGGTCTGTTTTGTTTCTCAAAAAAATACACTCCTGGGAGGAAAGTGATGAGTGATCACTTATACCTTGATATAAATGAACTTTATCAGACCCTTTCTAACAGAATGTGGAGAAGGAGTAGTTGAAAGGCTGGTGTCTGACTAAAGTTCTTGGGGACCAAAGGATGCTGAAAAGAGAAAGTGCGAAGAGAATCCAAGATAGACTCTGCTCACTTTTTCACTCTCTTGAGGATTATTAGTCCCAGGTGTCTGGACCACGCCCCTGGCACCTACCAAAATGACAGAGTCCCCGACCAAGGCGTCTTCACTTATGACAGCACTGTAGACATCTTGGCTGAACTCGGGAGGGTTGTCATTCACATCTGTGAGGTTGATGTTGACAGTGGCCATGGCACTGAGGGTGGGGGTGCCCCCGTCTTTCGCTTCCACCACCAGGTAAAACTTTCTGCATAGTTCAAAGTCCAGGACCTCAGACACAGAGATACTCCCTTTGAAGGAAAATGGGGAGCTTTAGATTTGATTAGGAAAAACTCTGGTCAGCAGTCCCACAATCATGGTAATATTTGTAACATCATTTCCAGCCAAGAGTTTGAGATATTCAGGAATTTGTTTACTTAATACCCAGCTGAAAGCAACCCGGAGTCTGATTAATGCTGTCAGTTAAAACATTGCTATCCATCAGACACGATGCTGAAGAATCAGGTCTTTGCATGTTTCCGCAATAGCTTCTGAACTTCCCTCAGGCAGCCTGAAAATCTCTGGCATTATTCACTGTCAGGCAATCTGGGAGGAGGGACTGGAGCGAGCATCCCCTGTGAGCATCTCCCCAGGATTCCTCAGGTGGGCCCAGGCAGGCTGAGAATGTGCCAAGATGCGTGCACGTGATTGTATGACCCCGTCCCTCATCAGTACGTATGTACTTGCAGACTTAACCTAACTCTTAGACTGAATTAACCACTAAGGTGCCTCCCCTACTCATAAGCCGCTTTTCTGAAACTTTTATGGCACAAAGAGGACAAAGACCTCAGAAAGTTCAGGATATAGTGATGTGACGGAAAAGGAAACACTTGGGAATCTGTTGCCAAATAGCAAGTGTGAGTTTGGTGTCTACAACTACAGAGCAGAGCTAATACCCATGGCACAGAGCTACTTAAATTAAGCAAGGAGAACAGGTGAAAGCAGCTAGGTGGGGGCACCTCCGCGAGGGGCTCCTTGAGTGTTCTTTCCCTCCCATCCTAGCCCTTTCTGGTGGGCGACCCAGTCCTGCCTCCTGCACTTGGTAGCTGGTCATTGTACCGTCTGCAGAGCAGTTCTCGAGGGCATTTACCTCTCTCTCCCACCTGGAAAACAGTCACTAGGACCAAGGTGAGTACATCACATCTGTTCTCTTTCCAGACAGGCAGCTTCTCAGGGAGCTAAGCCTGCCCTTCTACTTAAGGTGAGAAATAGAAGTCGTACCTAAAGCAAGAGCCTCTTTCTCTCCATAATTATGTTTTCTTAGCAATTACCACCCCTAGCGCTTTATTTTGCATCCCAGCCTCGTTATCCAGAGCCAGATTTAAACAGTACTCAACCATTTCCCCATGGTATTCATATACAATGGCCATAACTAGACATGCTAAGGCTAACACATATTTAAATGAGGAAAATCCCCATACATTTTAATTTGAAGTAATGCACTTAATAAACAGGGTTACTACGGGGAGAAGCTGCTGCTGCAATCCTTCCATTAACGTTTCCACCCTCCTATACTAAGGCAGGGACTACGTGTCCTGCAATTTTTGCACCCCCATGGCATAGCAGTGCTATATAGAGGTTAGAGCATGTATTCCAGAGTCAGGGAGATCTGACTTCAAATCCTGGATCCCTGCACCACCCACAACTTATTCACATTGGAAAAATTAACCTCTCTGAAGCCGATTTGCTCATACAGAAAATGGGAGAAGTAACTAACGACTTAATAGGAATCTGGTGTATCTGCCATGTTACATGAACGTTGCTAATTGCGATAGTTTCTTGCTCATATGTCTTGGATTATCCAACAGAAAACAGACCTCCTTTGCCCTCTTGCTCAACAAGTACATATTCCTTGAGTGATGACGGAATTATGTCCAGTGGCCAGAAGGTATGAGGGACTCACCTTTCTCATCTGTGAAATGGGCTGCCTTGCTTATTCACAGGGGGATAGGTAAACAAATAAGAATATCCACAAAAGAGCTTTGAAAATATTAACATAAACACTCTTTGAAAACGCAAGTGTGAGTATGTTTACTTTTCAGAGAATAGCCAAACTTTTTTCTGAATTATCCTCTTCACTTACTCAAAACAGCCCTAATAGTTATTAACTGCCCGAGGAAGAGAAAGCCCTAGGGTTCTCTATGTTCTCTTGGTTTCTTTCTAGACATCTCTTCCCCAGGAGATGCCACGCCCTCCCGCAGAGTTTGAAAAGGGTGTGGTGAGAAATGGCAGTGTTCTGACTATGGGAGCAGTGAGTAGGAATCAAATACAATGCCCATTCTAGCCGGCCGGGTGCTGGGTTTAGAAGGCCTGAAGGTCACCGTGCAGATCACTCATTAACATCTGCCTTTGTAGGTGACCAGAGAGTGGCAACCTGAGCGTGGACAGTGGCAACTGGAGGCTAATCCCCAGGAGCTGTTCCAGCACAGAAATATAGGACCCAAGTAACAAAAACAAGCAAACAGAAAAGAGAGAGAAACAAACAGACCCTGAGGCTCCATCTGCAAATACTATCTCTCCATCTTGAACCACATGACTGTTCCCGAGCTTGTCAATCTGAAAAATCCTGGTGCCAACCTAGGGGCCAAGTATTTGCCCAGTGAGCCCACAGCAAGGAGCTGAAACTTAGCAGGGGGCATCGTTGGAACAGAGTGTCAGAGGGCACTCTGAGGTCAGCATGCAGGTCCTTCTCTGAGAAGACTTGTTTCCACCAAGAAGGGCGGTTGATTAGAGGGTTAGGAGGAGAACCAGGGTATAGTGAAGCCTTAGATTCTAAGTTGGTTGCTGTTTACCCACCTGTCTTTGGGTTGATCCTAAATTTCCCTTGCTCATTTCCAGACCGGATGAGGTACGTAATCTCGGCATTTGTGCCTATATCTTTGCTGGTGGCAAAAACAACAAGGACTTGGGTGCCAGGGGAGGTGTCCTCAGGCACCGTCACCAGGTAGTCCCTCCTCTCAAACACGGGGGGGTTGTCGTTAATGTCCAGGACGGTGATGGTGACAGTGGCCAGAGAGGACAGGGCCTGGCCGGGGCTCTGGTCGGTGGCCTGCACGCTGATGCTGTAGGAGGACTGTTGCTCTCGGTCCAGTGGCTGCTCCAGGATGATGATGCCAGACGAGCTGTCGATGGAGAAGAACCCGTCGGCTGAGTCGGCCAGGGAGTACACGACCTTCCTGTTGGTGCCTGTGGGAGACGCGAGAGCGTGAGTGGAGAGTGACGCAGCCGGACGCTCTCTGCACTAGAAGACTGTGGCTTTGATGACTGTCTAACAGCCACACAAAGAAAAACGGTAACTGTGGAAACCAATGGCTCTGGTCCTACGACAACTTCAGTTTATAACAAATATACAACTGAACCAAATGGTAAAGAAGCGGAAAATATTGGTAAGAAATATCAGAAATAGTTGGATCTAAAGCAAAACGTTTTGCATGCATGTGTCACGTTGTTATGAGTCCTTCCTTCAATGTTTTCAAATAACTGACCAACTGTCTTGATCATGTTAGAGAAACTGACTTCAGTTCTTCTGGCTCGTGTGGCTTGGACAAGTTACAGTCTTTCTTACCTGCCTAGGCCACAAGTAAGATGAAAAACGCTTTGAAAACAGCGAAGAACATATAACCTATTATTATTCAAGCCCTCAAGCAATTTCTTCATATCTTTATAACCTCCATCTGAAACTTATCCTGAGGATCATTATGCGTCTCCTAATAAACAATCCAGCAACTTAATAAAAAAAGAAATAGTTGGATCTTCTTAATATATTAAAGAACACCATGCATCCTTAAGAAAAACTCTAAGATGCCAATAGGTATAAGCGTCAAGATGTGCCACAGAAAGAGAAAGGCAAATTAATTAATTAACTCGACAAATTTTTATCTAGACTCTATCAGGCACTATTCCAAAGACTAGAGATTCTCATAATGGACAAGAGACAAACATTTCCTGAGGGAAATTTTTACTTTCTGGTGAGAGTAAATAAGAAATGAACAAGAACAAAGAATCAGTAAAATACATGGTATGTTTGGGAATAAAAAGGGAGAAGAATGAAGCCATAATGGGGGGTAATCGTGAGTGCTGGGGGGAGAGGGAGTTTGGGAGCTGGGGAGAAGGGTGGTCCTTTTAATACAGGTGGTTGGAAGTTTGGCATTTGAGTGAAGACCCGAAGGAGGGAGGGAGGGAGTGAGCAGTGCAGAAATCTGAGGAAGAACGCCGCAGGCAGAGGGACCCAGGCAAGCCTGGGGTGGAAGCCGAGCTCGTGTGTTTGAGGAGCACGGGGGAGAGGACCAGTGTGAGCAGAGTGAAGAAGAGAGATGCAGGCGATGAGAGCAGGGTGGTGACGCACTGGGGAGCAGATCGCCCGGAGGGGTGGTGGTTGGTGGTAGTTGGGACGCGCTGGAGGGCTCTGAGGAGGGGAGTCACACGATATGAATTAGATATTAACAGGATGGTTCAGGCAGCTGGTTATGAACAGAACAGCAAGACAGGAAGCAGAGACCCACTGGCAGTCTCCTGCAGGAAGACAGGTGTGCAATAAGGGCAGCTGGAATGGATGGTGGTGTTGGAAGAGGTGAGAGGTGGTCGGGTTCCAGATGTACTCTGAACACGTGGGTGTGAGAAGTGAGGGGCCCTAAATGTATTCTGAACTTGGAGGTGGTGAGAATAGATCGCTTTCTCACCGTGGGGCTGGCAGGATGTGGGATGTGAACGAAAGAGAAGATCCCAGAATGACTCTTAGGTTTGGGCCCGAGCGACTAAAAAGAGGGAGTTATCATCAATTGCCATGGAGAGGACTGACTGCGGGAAGACTACAGGATTTGGATGAAGATCACGGGCCCTGTTTTGCACTGATTAAGTGTGAGATGGACATTTTATATTTAAGTGGAGATTCAAGTAGGAAGTTAGCAGAGGAGGCTGGAGATCAGAGGAGAGGTCCAAACTGGAGTTACATTTTTGAGGGTTTTCAGCATTCAGAGAGCCAGCAGAGCCATAAGAATGGATGCGGTCATGGGCTTCCCCGGTGGCGCAGTGGTTGGGGGTCCTCCTGCCGATGCAGGGGACACGGGTTCGTGCCCCGGTCCGGGAAGATCCCACATGCCACGGAGCGGCTGGGCCCGTGAGCCATGGCCGCTGAGCCTGCGTGTCCGGAGCCTGTGCTCTGCAACGGAAGAGGCCACAACACTGAGAGGCCCGCATACTGCACAAAAAAAAAAAAAAAGAATGGATGCGGTCGTAAGGGGGAATATAAAGGGAAAAAAGAAATACAGTGGCCAGTAAGCCTAGAGCACCCCATCAAAGGAGGGAGAGGATCTAGTCAGAGGGTGGTCTCCAGTTCCATGACTTAAAGAAATGCACGTAGTTACCAAAATACCATTTTACCTTAATATATACTAAAGCTAAAACCTACCAACCAGGAAATGTTCATTAACAACCAACAAATCAGTGAATGATGATTGGACCAACTTCCGATTCTGAAGATTGATTTAACTGTTTTCATCCGAGGAGCTCAGCACTTCAAAATGGTTTATAAACCTCAAATTCACTAGGAGTTACAGTTTATAAGAAAGAAAACATAACAACTTCATAGGCTGAAAAAGCATCAGGTTGAGCCTAGACGCTCTTAATGAAGACAGTCATTAGTCATGACTTTAGCTATGACAACTACCTGAAAATGTCTTTTGCGAATCATGGACCCCTAGAATATAAGCTCTTACAGGGAGGGCCTACGCACTGTCATTTTCTACTACACCATCTCACCATGGGGACAGGCCTTTGGCAGTAATAAGAGTTAAACATTTTACTCCCTCAATGTACAGTTTCCCTTAAGCCAAAATTCCAAGCAAACCAATAAAATCATGGAGGGAATGACAGAAATTGCATTATGTGGCTTTAACCAGAAGGTCAACATTGAGAGTTTGTTCATGGTTCCATTCCAGAGAGTCCACTTTTTCCAAAGTTTCATCATTTACTTCTATTTCTCTTTCAAAACAACCACCCCGTGATATATAAACATCAACCTCTGATTTTATTGGTGCTGGGATGAAAAACAAGAAGTCTTTGCTCTTTCCTTGCTGTCCCTTGAAATAAGGCCCCAAAGCAGGTGTTTTAGAGTTGCTTTCTGGCTACTTTTACAGGTGGCTGCAAGATTAAACTTTTCAACATAAATTCCTGGGGTGAATACACAGAGGATCGTGGAGGTGATCAAGCTTGCACCTGAAAAACAATAACCCTGCCTGGGTGTCGGAGCTGACTGTGTGCCCTGGGAGCTGCCTTGACTGACGGGATAGTGTCAGAACACCTCTCAAAGGCACAAAAATGCATTTATGGAAACACATCAGTGATTGACATAAATACACCACGTGGGTTTTCAAATCACACATGTTCCCTGGATTTGACTCCCAGCCCCAGCATATGGAAGAGCTCCCTTACCAACAATAAGATGGGGCAGGAAGTTCATGCAGGATCTTTCATCTGAACATCTGCTGACAACACCCACTTCACTGACGCATAAACCAAGGGCTGAGGGATTTCCCTGGTGCCACTAGCATATGTAGGTAAGCAGGAGCGACAAAGTCCTATTTTCAGATGTGCTCCTGGATAAGCTTCCTCTTCAGGCTTGAAGGTCACGTAGGAAGAAGGCCATTTCTGACCCTGTTCTGAAAGCCATGGTGCTCCAACCCGCTGAGTTAGGAGAGGTAGGGGCTGGGTTTGCACATTGCCGCTCTCTGTGGCAGCAAGGCGCAAAGGGAAGGTGCTTTTCATGACTGCCTGTGTTTCCTTCACTGGGACAGATAGCTGAAATCTAATTAAAAATACTGCCTGTGTTCCCAGTCTGCAGATTTCTCTCCCAGCCCTATTCAGAGGCCCTCGGCTCTGCCCAGACCTCCAAGCAGGAGAGGCCGTGTTTTCAGAGCTTCCAGCTCAGCCAGCTAGCCCTGTTGTTGGAACCCTGCATTTACAAGGCTGACATTGATCAGCCACACAAAGACCACGGCTCCCCTCTGGGTAGGTTCTGTTCCTTTAAAGCTTAGGGACAGGGAGTTTCTGCTTTATCACAGCAGAAAACCATCCCCAACAAGTTGCGGACCCGAACTCCCCCCACTCCCCGTATATTTTGCTTCTGACAGTATCTTGTGCATTCACACCAGGAGGAACAGGGAGATTTACGGTTTACCTCTCCTTTCTGTTACCAGTCAGACTTATATGAAAGTAAGACTAGAAAAGGTTGGGGCAGGGTGGGCACCCAAACCAACAAACCTGCTAAGTGGTATCTCTTGTGATTTGGTAGTTCTGAAGAAAAGAGCAGGATATATTTTTGGAACGTATCTAAACTCCAATTTAGACACAATTGCAACAGATTTCAGTGGTTTCTAGAAATCAAGTCAGATGCATAAATGTCAACGTGCAGGCAATACTTCTGTTGGAGCACTCGGGTCTTTTGCTGTATTACCAGGCAATGGGGGCTCTTTGTTAAATGAATGCAGGTCCCGTCACTAAAGTGGAAACTTTCTATCCAAGGGCGTCTGATAAATGCCATTCTTCAAATCACCAGCTTTTCGCTACGTACCGGGCAGAAAAGATGAACCCGAGCAGAAGACTTGCTTGCTAATTGGTCTAACGCTCTCACTACATGTCACGACGTGTTATATTAAGGTATAACATTAATCCATCATTTCGTGTCTGTGTTTTTAAGTACCTAATTCTCTTCTCCCATTTGCACTTAATTTAATGAGGACGGAGCTACTCAGCTTCTTAAGATGCTGAAATGCCAGACTACCAAGAGAAGTATGATTTTCATTGCATGTGAAGTTTCTGTGCGTTAACTGTGGCGCATGGAGCGGGCAGGCCTTCAGAGGATTAAAATCAAGTAAACAGAGAATGCTTAAAATCCCGATTTGCTCAAAGGAAGTAACAGGTAGTGGCATTTTGTGGAGTGGGGTGAGAGGAAAGAAATAGCACGTACAAATTCCCAGAGAGAAGGCTATGAAATCCTGGGCATCTATATTCCCTCCCTTGGAAGATTTCTAAATGGAGGCTAGGTTCCTCTCAACTGGGCCAAATGAAAAGAGGGACTGTTTGGGGAGCATGGACTGTACAGAAAAGTCAAAGTTTTAAATGCTTAGGAATGAAGGCAGTGTGGTGCAGTCTTGGAAGACAGGAGATCTTGCTTTAGCCCATGGGTTTCCCAAGTATACTCATGTAGCTTAACCTCGTTGGGTCTCAGGTGTCTTCATTTTTAAAATGATAGAACCTAGTCCATTGAAGTGTAAGATGATCTTCCAGCACTGTGATTCATTTGCAAGTTAATTAATGGAGTTGGTTTCATTTTTATTTTCAAAGGGCTGACCCTCTCCTCCAACTGGCCATGAGTTGCTGGACCTGGGCATAAATGGGCTGAGTCACCAAAGGAAAAGTCCACATTCAAGCCGGTGAGGATGAGCTATTGGACTCTTCTGGATGGGATGAAAACTTAACACAGTAGTTTCATACCATTCAGTTACATGTTGAGAGTTCACACATATATTTTACAGCAAGGCTTTTATACCTCAGTGAGAAATAACGCCCACTGCTAGGATCATCCCCAAGGATCTCACCTAGTGTCAGATGAGCTCAGCTTGATACTTGAGACTGTTAGAATCAGTACCAAAACCAAATGGCCAGAGCAGCCAACACAGCAAGGACACTGAGACTTTTTTTAACCTGGTCTTTAAAAATGTTTTCTCCCCTCCTTCTGAGATCAAGCTCCCTGGGCTTAAGGAAACTACAAGAGCTCTGCTCTTACTCAGGGGGTCTCATGACGGCTGCTGCTTTGACTCTGTCAGGGCAGGGCCGTGTCTGTGACCTTCACACTCTATCCTCCAGTGCCTGCACAGGATCTGGCCTGTAGGCAGCACACAGAAAAC
This sequence comes from Delphinapterus leucas, assembly GCF_059928025.1. Classification (NCBI taxonomy): domain Eukaryota; kingdom Metazoa; phylum Chordata; class Mammalia; order Artiodactyla; family Monodontidae; genus Delphinapterus; species Delphinapterus leucas. The sequence continues at coordinate 68,594,933 of NC_143135.1, read as the reverse complement.
GGGGGTTGTACTAAGTTGCTGTAAACTGGCTTTTCTAAAGGGACTTGAATTTATACAGAATAGATATCTGGGGAAAAAGTAATTTGAAACAGTCTCAACAATCATACTCTAGAAACACTTTTGATTTTGGTTCTAATCATGTGGTTTCGTATCAGCTTGACTGATATACTGAGGTGTCATAATTTATGTACAGTGTCTAGCTCATAAATTCTGAGAAATGTACATCTCCGTGGAACCACTATCCACATTAAGATACAGAGCATTGCAATTGCCCCTTACAGTTCCTTCATGTCCCATGGCCGTCAGTCCCTCAATCCCATGACCTAGGCAATCTAATAAGTTGTTTTGAACCAACACTTTCTCCCGCCTTCATGAATGTCTATTTATCAGTGCTTGAAATCCCACAAGTACATTTAGATTTCAGTCTTTAGGACCCAGGCGTGGTGATTAAGACACATTCTTATTTAAGCTACAAGGATCACCTTTTGAAGAAAAATGCTAAACAAAGCTTTGGTTCTTGAATATGTCATTGCACTCCTTTGCAATAGGCTTATCCTTAAAATATAGTACTTTTGAGAAGCACAAGGGTTCTGTCTTTCTCACCAGAGACCCTGGCTATGACCCTCCCATTTGATAAGGATTTGCCAAGTGCCACCTGTTTGACTATTCCAGGCACCATGCTGAGGTGAAGTGGAGCCCAAAAGATGCTTCCCTAATCCTAGGAGCTTAGCAACCTGACAAGGAATTACGTAAACTATTAACTATGTATTAAAGTAATATCTTAGCTATCAGATAGTTTATGGTTTCCTGCATGTCTTCCAATCCTACCTGAACTTCAATGTTGAGTTCTTTTGATTCTACCTCTGAGAGACCTCTTGAATGTCTGTGGCCGGGACTCACAGTCAGGCAAGGCTCCACCTTCTCTCACCTACACTGTTGCAAGAGACCCCTAATTGCAAACTCGGACTCCATCCTTTCGTGGCTAAATTTAACCAGAGTTAAGTTCCTAAAACGCTGGGTCCAGTCCTGCCCCACCTGCTCAAGATAGTTACCAACTTCTCACTTCTTACAGCAAGAAGTAAAAACGATTGAGGATGGCTTTCCAGTCCTTTCCAGTCTGGTCCCAGCCCACACTCTCCAGGTCACTTCCTGCCCCACTTCCCTGTTGGGTGGTCTACTGCAGTCGCTCCTGAAGACACACTCACATTTACTCTTGCAGGCCTCTGCTCATGCTTTCCCTTCTACTCAGAACATCCTCTTCCCCGCCTTCACTTGTCAAAATCCTACATATTCTTTGCAGGGTCTCCTCTGGGATAGCTTCCTTAACTTCCCCAGTTGCTCCCTTCCCTTTGCTTCCTTAACATCATTATTGCATTCTCATTAGTTATATTTATATCCTTTCTCCCACTAGATTAATGTATCATTTAGGCAGAAGGACCATGTCTTTTTTTTTCCTTTCCACTTTACTTTTCCCCCCAGTTTTATTGAGATATAATTGACATATAGCCCTATATAAGTTTAACGTGTACATAATGATGTGACTTACATATATCATGAAATGATTACCACAGTAAGTTTGGGAATAGCCACCCTCTCAGGTAGATACGAAATTTAAAAAAAAAAAATTTTCTTCGTGATGAGGACTCACATAGGATTTGCTCTCTTAACAACTTTCATATATCACATACAGCAGTGTCCATTATACTTATCATGTTGTACCTTACGTCCCTAGTACTTATTTATCTTATAACTATAATGGGAAGTTTGTACCTTTTGACTGCCTCCATCTGATACTCCCCACTCCCACCCCCTGCTAAGGGGCTGTGTCTTATTATCTTTGTATCCTGGTTCTGAGACCAGGGCCTGGCACACAACAGGAGAGAATGAATGTTGAACTGCAGAAGAAACAGTCAGGGTACCACAGCAAGCTTATGATGAGCTGCTAACACGATGAAGGTAGGGGTGGTGTGCACACTGCTGTTACATGCCCACCGCAAATGCATGGGCCAAAGAACTGAAGAGCCTCCGAACAGTGCGAAGTGGAGAAGTCAGAAATATTTAATACTAAAAATGTACATAAACATTCATAGGGCTTCCCTGGTGGCGCAGTGGTTGAGAGTCCGCCTGCCGATGCAGGGGACACGGGTTCGTGCCCCGGTCCGGGAAGATCCCACATGCCGCGGAGCGGCTGGGCCCGTGAGCCATGGCCGCTGAGCCTGCGCGTCCAGAGCCTGTGCTCCACAACGGGAGAGGCCACAGCAGTGAGAGGCCCGCAAAAAACAAAACAAAACAAAACAAAAAACCAACAACAACAAAAAATTCATAGATTATATACAAAGCTATTGCTAAATAGATGTTCTCATTTGTGAAATAAACTAGTAACTACACAATTTCCCAAGAATAAGGACTGGCTGAATAGAGCACAGTACATTCATATCACAGGATACTGTATATATCATTACGTAAAAGTGTAAAAGAGTATATAGTGACACAGAAATATGTTTGCAAGCCAGTGAAAAAAGCAGGTTACAAAACAGTATCTAGTTTAGAAGCCCATTTTTGTAAAGAACAAGGTGGAAGGGACTTCTATCAAAATGGTAACATTGGTTAGAATTGACTGTTTTTTTCTTTTTGTCTGTCCTTCCAGATTTTACACAGTGGACACAGATCATGTTTGTAATAAGTAAAAGAATTATTATAAAACTCACGTACATAGAAAATAATTCTTTAGTTTCAATCTTAGAGAGTAGTCAAATTTTCAGGTTATTTTCCAGGCCAGTTTATTTCTCAACATACATACTACTTGAAATAATTGTAGAAAAAGGTATTTTTATAAGATTCTTTTTCTGGATCTTTCCATTCCTCATTTTAGTTTTTGCTCAGAAAGGCACTGACTTTACTTAGAAAATCACTTTTTTGGGGGTCAAAGTTCTTATTATAAAGTTATTTCAAGGGATACATTCTTAAAACTATTTAAGCAGTAGAAGAAAATTGCTAGCCTCAAATTCTTCTCTCATTGTCTGTGGGAGGCAAATAAAATTCTATCACAGTGAAAGAGCTCAAACTGAACGTTCTTTTCTGTCTTTAAAATATGCCTTCAGATGATAGGAAATAAAGCAGAAAGTTGCCCTGAGGAGTTCCATGGAATTGCAATTACTTCTGAAGTTAGAAATGACTTTTAAATAGACTCTCTAATTATGTCTGCTTTAAGTGCCTTTTAAAAGTTTTTCATTGGGTGATAACTAATCCTGACACATTCCCACATGCAAAATACCAACTCTGGGGTTCAGTAGTCCCTTTTGACTCTTTTTGAATAGTCAAAAAAAAAAAAAAAAAAGACAGAAGGCAGCACCAGCCACAGAGTAAGGGAGATCCTGACTGTACCAGAAACTTCTTGGGGACTTGTCATTTGGGCTGGCACCGGCTCTGCTGGGTAAGACTGGCCACAAGATGTGAGTTCTCACAGAACATAAAAACGCAGGGGTCCTTGTGTGTGTGTGTGTGTGTGTGTATGTGTGTGTTTCTGTTTATCCTTCATAAATTCATTTATTTATTTTTTTATTGGGGTATGGCTGTTTAACAATGTTGTGTTAGTTTCTGCTGTACAGCGAAGTGAATCAGCTATATGTATACATATATTCCCTCTTTTTTGGATTACTCAGCAATTAAAAGGAACGAAATTGGGTCATTTGTAGAGACGTGGATGGACCTAGAGTCTGTCATACAGAGTGAAGTAAGTCAGAAAGAGAAAAACAAATGTCTTATATTAATGCATATATGTGGAATCTAGGGACACTTGTTTAAAAAATGTTAACAAATGACTTATTTACAAAACAGAAACAGACTCACAGAGAAAGCAAACTTATGGTTACCTAAGGGGGAGGCATTAACAGATACACACTACTATATATAAAATAAACAACAAGGACCTACTGTATAGCACAGGGAACTATATTCAATATTTTGTAATAACCTGTAATGGAAAAGAATATATATATATATGTATATACATATACATATATATATGTATATATCTGAGTCACTTTGCTGTACACACCTGAAACTAACATAATATTGTAAATCAACTATACTTCAATTACAAAAAAGAGTGAAGAAGTTCAGTGCAGCCACAGCAGAACATTAAACCAACGTGGGGCCCTTCTAAACACGGGGCCCTGTACAGTTGCAAAGGCTGCACACTGATAAAGCTGGCCCCATTGCTGAGATTGCCTTCTGTGATCCCTCAGAACTTGCAGCTCATCAGGGTATAACTCTTTCAAGCATCTATGGCTTGGCACTTTGCTAACTGGGATAGTCAATAAATTTACTTATGTATTAATAAATTTATTAATTTATTTTATAAATAAATTAATCCATCAACCATGTACTCAAAACTCCATCTCTATTGGGGCACAGAACTTCTGTGCTGAACTGCCACTCAGCAGTACCACTAAAAATGTTTCCTGGGTGGGTTGTTGACTCTGACCATTGGATCAATTCATTCATCCATCCAATAAATATTCACAGGATTTCTGCCATATGGTAGGCACTGGGGATACAAAGAAGAGGGTCACAGTATCTCTACCCTCAAATGTCTCCTATTTCTCGGGAGACAAACATGTATATAGCTGATTGTTGGAGAGAGGTGGCCAGGGGAAGTTTCCCAGAGATGGAAACAACTGAATTCAACCATGAAGGAAATACAGGAGTTGTCAGGAGTACCAAAGTGGGAAAGTGACAAGAAGAAAGGGCATTTCGGGTGATGTGAACATATGTGAAGTTAAGAAAGATGAAATTGCAAGGGGCACTCAGAGAAGGGTTAAGGGATCAGTATTGCAAAATTACACATTTAGAAGGGCAGGTGCTGAAGCTGTCTGTTTTCGGAGCTGCTAGCAAATTACCAGAGCTGTTATAAGCAATTATAGCTATAGTAAATGAAAAACTGGGCAGAAGTTAACGGATAAATTAGCAGAGAGAGAAGAAGGAAGATTGGAAGGGGTGAGATGGAGAGGGTGTGTGGGTGGGAAGTGCTATGTAATATGGGAGAAGTTATTCCAAGAGCTCCCCGCTGATGATGGACAACATAATTGCCCCCATCAAGGAGGCTTCACAAGGTGAAATGATAGCATGTATCCTGCAGCAAAGCTGATAAGCGTACTCGACTGACTCTCAACATACCCTGCAGAGGCACCAAGCCAAAGCTGGGGTCCTTGGATTCTGCACAAAATGCACAGGGGTGATTAGAAATTCCTCCAGACAGCTAGCGCTCCCTTAAAGCCATCCTGTGTACTGCTGTGTGTTGGATCAGGATCGATTCAAAGGAGCAGCTCAGAAGGCTGCTACCAACCTGTGGCATCTATGGATGAGACAGCGTGTGAACGTGTGAATTCACGGGAATGAGTCACAGAGATCAACTCTTAGAAATCAGAATTCCCTGCCTATAGGTGACCGCTGAAACAGTTCACTAAGATACTCCTTTCTGAAAGGAATGCGCTGTTTTATTTGATAACTAATTGTTTTGACCTCCCCCTGCTTGGAAGATTTTAAAAAGAGTAATAATAATTACTTATATGTGTCCAATGCAAAGACTCCTAAACCAGGCAAGACATCACAGTCAACTATAGAAAAAAATGTACGTCCAGACCCATCTCAGACTTCCTGAATCAGATTTTGGAGATGGAGCCCTGGCCTGTATGTTTATTTTTAAAAAACTCCCAAGGGCATTCTGGTGTACAGCCAGGGTTGACAACCAGTTTGTCTGATTTTTATGTGTTATTTTATCTCTGCTGCTGGATTCTGGATTTGGGAGGGGGTAGTTCCTAGTGCCCTAATCAACTGAAGGCATCCCATTTTCTTGGGCATAGGGGAGGTCAGTCCATTCCCAAATTAAGCCCCGTGTGACAGAAATATTATCTCCAATGACTGGAGAGGGGAATTTTCAGCCTCTGAGATTTCTACACAAGGGAGCCCAGGCTCTGTGTGTAAAAACACTTGAGAAAGGAATCCACATATGTTCTAGACATGACGTTAGGGGATTTAGGTGGAATGTCTACTTAGTTCTCCCAACAGCTTGGCAGTTCAGCAGACATGCATCGAGCATGTACTGGGTGGCTGGTGCCTTGCCTGCACTGGTGACTGGGCTGGTATGCCAGCCCTCCAGGAGCTCACAGTCTGGAGAGAAAACAAGTAATTAATATCTCATTTTTCCAGGGAGGAAGAGGAGTTCAGAGGGGTTGGGGAACTTATTTAAGGCCAGACAGTTAGTAAGGGTTGGAACTGGGATATTTAATCTGGTCTCATCCCAAAGCCCCTTTGTGATTCCCAAAGTGACAGGACAATGTGACCCAGAGGTGATGGGGTGTCACAGTCTGCCACGTAGCTGCATGTATTACAGCAGACGTCCTGATGCTAGTGGAAGGTAAAGAATTCGGGGAGGGTTTTACGGCACCCTGGAGCTCTTTACTCAGGACTACTACCCATTTTACAGACGCCTTGGGAGGGGGCACGAAGCCTTTTTGAACTTCAGTTTCTCCACCTGTCAGTGGGAGTATCAAGGTCTGCCCTAGCCGTAGCAAGATTACATGTGTAAGGGTTTGGGGCTCTTTGGAGAAAGGCTTCAAACATGAGATTATCTTTTTTGATATCTACAACAGGCAAAGGGCTTTGGCTACAATGTGCTCCAGAGAACAGCTCATGTCTCTGTCTTTAGGGGGATTATTTAGTTTTTACAAACATTTTAACAGTTTCTCAGCTGCCTTCAAAGATTTAATACTTCAGAAAATAGCAGGGCTTGAAACTTAAGAGAATAAATCATAAGAGTTCTTAAAAAAAAAAAGAAAATACCAGGGCTTTGGGGAAGGAAAAAAAACATATTAAATCACTGATTTATGCAGCTTAGAGGTAATAATTTCTAAGGCGTTAAGGAAAGACATAGAATGCGTGATACTTAAGAGCACACAGGCTGACATCAGAATTGAATCCTTCTCAAAACATCTTCTGGAATGTATATATTTATATATGTATAACTGAACCACTTTGCCGTACACCTGAAACTAACATAACATTGTAAATCAACTATATTTCAATAAATTTTTTTTTAATTTTAAAAATAAAATTTTCATCTCTGTCAGAAGAATTGATGAAGCTATTAAAAGCTATTAAGGGCTTCCCTGGTGGCGCAGTGGTTGGGAGTCCACCTGCAGATGCAGGGGACATGGGTTCGTGCCCCGGTCCGGGAAGATCCCACATGGCGCGGAGCGGCTGGGCCCGTGAGCCATGGCCGCTGAGCCTGCGCGTCCGGAGCCTGTGCTCCGCAACGGGAGAGGCCACAACAGTGAGAGGCCCGCGAACCGCAAAAAAAAAAAAAAAAAAAAGCTATTAAAATATAAAAAAAAAAACAACCCCACAACATCTTCTGGCAGAAATGACTAGAGAATAGAAAAGAGCATTGAACTGAGGTGTCAGGGTACCCTCCTTTTAGATCCAGCTCTGCCACTAACGAAGTCATCTTGGGTAAGTCTCTTTATCTCTGAGCCCCAGTTCCCTCCTCAGAAAAAGAAGGGTTTTGACTGGATGTAGTCTCAGGTCTTTCCCAGCATAACACCCCAAGATCTATAAGGACTATGATTCACAGAAGGAGTAGGCCTAGTGCCCCAGGGAGAATCCATGAACCCAGGAGAAGAGCAGCAAAGAGCAGCCAACAGCTGTTACGTCATCACTCACCCTGCCCACGTCATGGCAGCCGTGTTCTCAGCTTGGTTGAGCCGCTTCTCCTGGAGGCAAGGCCCTGTTTTGATTGCCCCTGACCCACTTGAGCCCTTCTTCCCTCTGGGTAAAGCCTGTGAAAGGATAATGGCTATGGTGGAGAATTCTTAAGGATTCGTGGGTAGAATTCAGGAGGTCCATGAACTTGCACTAATGTATTAGTTCTCTATTGCTCCATGCCAAACTACCCCAGAACTTAGCAGCATGAAACAACAAATATTTAGTACCTCATCGTTTCTGTGGGGCAGGAATGGCTTAGCTGGCTGTCTGTGGCTCCTGGTTTCTCATGAGGCTTCAGTCAAGCTGTTGGGCAGGGCTGCAGTTTCATCTGAAGTTTCCAGTGGAGGCGGGCGTGGGGTCCACTTTCAAGCTCACTCATGCAATCGTTGGTGGTCCCCAGTCCCTTGTCATGTGGGCCCCTCACAGGGCTGCCTCACCATATCCTAGCTCTCTTCCCCAGAGTGAGCGATGCAAGAGAGAGTCAGAGGGACTGCTTTGCCCAGAATTGTGTCCCTCACCAAATCCGAATGTTGAAGAGCTAACCCCTAATGTGACTGTATTTAGAGATAGGGCTTTTAGGAGATATTATGGTTCAAGAGGTCATAAGGGTGGGGTCCTAACCCAACAAGATTGGTGGCCTATAAGAAGAGGAAGGCAGAGAGAGCTCTTTCTCTCTCTGCGCACACCAAGGAAAGGTCATGTGAGCGCCCAGTGAGAAGGCAGCCACCTGTGAGCCAGGAACTGACCATGCTGGCATGCTGAGCTGACATCCAGCCTCCAGAACTGAGAACATTAGTTTCTGCTGTTTAAGCCCCTCAGTCTATGGTATTTTGTTATGGCAGCCCAAGCAGACTAATACAGAGAGCATGCCCAAGAGGGAAGTCACAGTCTTTCTGTAAGCTAATCTCAGAAGTGATATCAGCCATCACTTCTACCATATTCTATTCATTAGAAGTGAGTCAGGAGTCAGTATGTCCAGCGGACTCTCAAGGAAAGAGATAGGAAGACCAAGAGGTAGGGGGGTGGTCATTGGGGGCCATCTTAGAAGCTGCCTACCACCAAGGGAAAAATTTACATCTTTATTTTCATTAACCTCTAACTGGATTTAGCACAACATTCAATGGTAAATGTTGGCAACCGATCACTGTAGTATGGGCAGCAGCTGTGCTTTTGTAACCAACAGAAATCACAACTATTTTCATAATTTATAGTTGTGGCACATACCCACCCTGCTTACCACTACTCCAAAATATAAAAGTTATGAGATCTACTGTGCTAGATCTTATTTAATGTATTAAGGCAGAAATTCATATTACTATATAACAAGTTTAAAAAATATTTGGACCCCATTTCTTCTGTAACTTTTTGTATTTTATTTTATGAATTGTAAAACATTATCCTGAGACATGATCTGTAGGTGTCACCAAACTGTTAAAGTACTGGTGGCACAAAAAGTTTAGGAATTCCTAAGCAAGTGGCTCTCCAAGTGCGGTCCTGGGACAGCAGCATTAATATCCCCTGGGAATTAGTCCAATTTCCAACAAGCTCTCAGGTGATACTCTTGGTCCAAGGACCACTTTTTGAAAACCACTGCCCTTGACTAAAATATAACTATTGATATCTATTAACCAAGCCTCCTTTGGTGCCACTAACTAGTTTTTCTTTCAGGGCAAGTTAACCCTTCAGAGTTTATTCATATGCTAAATAGAACAATAACAAAAATATCTGCCAACCTGCAGAAGTTGTTGTGAGAAGAGGAAATAATATATCTGCAGTACTTGGCACGGTGCCTGGTATGTAGTAGAAGCTCACAAAGTAAGTGTTATTAGTCGTATTATGATTTTTGTCATTTAAAATTCTTACCAAGCCCCAGTCTTGCCTTTCGGGGCTTAAGAGTAGGAGAGAAGAGATATGCAAGCAGTTCCATGTAAGGAAAATCTTGAGATGCTGCTGGAGATTAGAGCAGGATATCCAGCTGCAAAGAGGGCAGATGTGGCTCAATGTAGTTCCCTCATTTCTAGTCACTCTTGGGTGAGCCTCTCACTCATCCTTCAAGGTTGGCAAAGCAAGCACTACACCTGTCCTTCTAACATTATACTGATAAAAGAGGAAACAGTCTGAGGGAGACCAGTTACTAGCCGAAGGTCATGAAGCTTGCACACAGCACAGGGCACTAATCATCCAGGGCTTTCCACACACCCATGTGGCCTCTTGATCTCTGGTTACTAGGAGATGTGTCCCTGAAGGACATTTAGGGATTAACCCCATGATATGCAGGGTACAGAGGAGGCCAGCGGTGCTGGCTCAGCTGAGGTATGAGGCTGCCAAGAAGCTATCTACTTGGGAAGTCCTAAAAGAGAAAAATGGCAGGCCACCTGCATGCCTCCATTGTGGGATACATGGGTACCTCCAACTTCCTTCACAGACTCCACAGACTGACACTTCTCTCTGCCCCACACAGCTGGGTGCCAAAGGCTATGGAAAAGGAATGCTTCAGAATTTATCTCTTTTGTCAGATGTGACATTTTTCTTTTGCTTTTGGGGGCCAGTGTAAAGGTAACATATTCAGCTAAGTCCTTCCAAGAGTACATGCTGAATGGATATTTGTTTTCCTCCATGAGGCTAGAAGGTGATGATGAAAGATTTAAAATCAAACTCCGTTACAGGGACCTCTGTGAGACCAGAAGGGTGACGAGGGAATATTTAAAATCTAACACCATCCCAGGAGTTGAAGCTTTGGCCATCATATCTGAAGGTAAGGGAGAGCTCCAGTAGACAAATGTTTCTGACTCTGACAGACTGGTCTGAATGACCCTCCCTCAGACTTCATCCCAGGGCGATGCAGGAAACAGCCAGCCCAGAGTGCTCGACCCACATGCTTTTCTGTCATCCTTCCAGCACTTTGTGGTGCACTTGCCCTAACTCATCTCTTAGCTGTTCTTCCTGAGTCTTTTTTCACGGCTCAACAAGTGGCAGCCACACAAGGCTAGGAATGTGTCAGAAGAGGCAAGAAACAACTGGAGAGATCCATTTAAAGTGGTTTGGTCAGAAAGATCTCTATTTAATAACCCTCAGTGGTTATTTTCGTGAACATTCCTCTCAGGTAAATAATTTCCCGCTCTTTCATGAGGAGCTACACGCTCAGAGCAAATGATGCTCTGAGATACTGGGCCAGCCCTTTATTCTAACAAGATCCATTCTCTGGAAAACCAAGTTCATTCCAGCTTCTGCCCCATGAGAGCATGCTTGGAGACATGATGCCATCTATCTCCCTCGTGAAATATGCAGAAAATGAATCCCCAAATGGACTGCAAGCTTACATTACTACAGTGAATGACAGTGCAAAATTAAGGACGCTGAGGACTGCTGGAAAACAAACACTTGGGTAAAAATGGAAAAGTTCTGGGAATTCCCTGGTGGTCCAGAGGTTGGGACTCTGCACTTCCTGGTTGGGGAGCTAGGATCCCACAGGCTACGCGACGCAGTCAGAAAAAAAAAATGGAAAAGTTATGTCAAGAGATACGTGTTCTCTGTTTCTTTCTTGTTCTCTCTGTTAATATGAGGATCTAACTATTAACTTTAGAGGGAAAAGCACCATTCTGAAAGACTCTGAGAGAGAACTTCTCATCTTTTCTATTTATGTAATTCACTCTACTGGTTGGGTCTGTTCATTTCTATAACCCAGCACCTACAGAGCCCTCAGTGGGTGAGGAATTTCTCTTCCCCACTTCTTTGTGACTCCCTCTCATGTTGCCTTTAGCCCCTGAAACTAGCTCCCTTCTCTCACCTCAGAGCGCCCAGCCCAGCTGCCGCCATGTTAGTCTCCTCTTACCACATGGAGATGTCTGAGGGTGATGTGTGCCTCCTAACTGGGTTATCCTCAGCATCTCCCTCTTAGTTTCTTCCTTTGAGTGTCAGTTGTTTTTTTTTCTTTTTGCCCCTCTCCTTCCTTTGATTTCTAAGGTCAAGTGGTCTCTCCAAATTGCTGAGGCTCACCCTCCCTACTCATATGAGTAATGCTAACCTCTCCAGTCTCTTTGGGACCTGCTGGGGCAGTTGTCCTTTCCTGCTTTCATCATTGTGGCAGAGACAACGAGTGCTCACCAAATACCCCATGGCCTCTCCTAAATTCCCCAGACTCTTCTGACTACTTCTGGGCAAGGGAAAGTGACAGAGTGATCTGCGTCTCTCCCAGGCTGAGTTAGCTAAAAGCCTGTGTGCCTCCTTCATCCCTCTCCTCTCCTGCTGCAGTGACCTTGAGCACCAAAGGTCAAGAAGATCCTGTTGACAGGATGGAGGCACCAGATCTCCACGTCACTGAATGGACTCATGCGAACCTGCACTTCGGGGCAAGAATTAAACTTTGGCTGGACTAAGCCACTGAGATTTTTAAAAAGTTACCTCAGTCTCGTCAAGCCTATCTTGGCTAATACAACCCTCATCTCTTTCTTTCTCTTTTGCTACTGGATCGTTCCCCTCTTCTTGACCCAAGTTCAAGCCCCCACCCTTTTTTTTTTTTAACATCTTTATTGGAGTATAATTGCTTTACAATGGTCTGTTAGTTTCTGCTATATAACAGAGTGAATCAGCTATACATATACATATATCCCCATATCTCCTGCCTCTTGCGTCTCCCTCCCTCCCACCCTCCCTATCTCACCCCTCTAGGTGGTCACAAAGCACCAAGCTAATCTCCCTGTGCTATGCGGCTGCTTCCCACTAGCTATCTATTTTACATTTGGTAGTGTATGTATGTTCATGCCACTCTCTCACTTCGTCCCAGCTTACCCTTCCCCCTTCCCATGTCCTCAAGTCTATTCTCTAGTAGGTCTGCATCTTTATTCCCATCTTGCCCTTAGGTTCTTCATGAAGATTTTTTTTTTTTTTTAGATTCCATATATATTGTGTTAACATATGGTATTTGTTTTTCTCTTTCGGACTTACTTCACTCTGTATGACAGTCTCTAGGTCCATCCACCTCACTACAAATAATTCAATTTAGTTCCTTTTTATGGCTGAGTAATATTCCATTGTATATATGTGCCACATCTTCCTTATCCATTCATCTGTCAATGGACACTTAGGTTGCTTCTATGTCCTGGCTATTGTAAATATAGCTGCAATGAACATTGTGGTACATGACACTTTTTGAATTGTGGTTTTCTCAGGGTATATGCCCAGTAGTGGGATTGCTGGGTCGTATGGTAGTTCTATTTTTAGTTTTTTAAGGAACGTCCATACTGTTCTACATAGTGGCTGTATCAAATGACATTCCCACCCACAGTGCAAGAGGGTTCCCTTTTCTCCACACACTCTCCAGCATTTATTGTTTGTAGATTTTTGATGATGGCCATTCTGACCAGCGTGAGGTGATACCTCTTTGTAGTTTTGTTTTGCATTTCTCTGATGATTAGTGATGTTGAGCATCCTTTCATGTGTTTGTTGGCCATCTGTATATCTTCTTTGGAGAAATGTCTATTTAGGTCTTCTGCCCATTTTTGTATTGGGCTGTTTTTTTGATATTGAGCTGCATGAGCTGCTTGTATGTTTTGGAGATTAATCCTTTGTCAGTTGCTTCATTTGCAAATATTTTCTCCCATTCTAGGGGTTGTCTTTTCGTCTTGTTTATGGTTTTCTTTGCTGTGCAAAAGCTATTAAGTTTCATTAGGTCCCATTTGTTTATTTTTGTTTTTATGTTCATTTCTCTAGGAATTGGGTCAAAAAGGATCTTGCTGTGTTTTATATTGTAGAGTGTTTTGCCTATGTTTTCCTCTAAGAGTTTTATAGTGCCTGGCCTTACATTTAGCTCTTTATTCCAATTTGAGTTTATTTTTGTGTATGGTGTTAGGGAGTGTTCTAATTTCATTCTTTTACATGTAGCTGTCCAGTTTTCCCAACACCAATTATTGAGGAGGCTGTCTTTTCTCCATTGTATATTCTTGCCTCCTTTATCAAAAATAAGGTGACCATATGAGCATGGTTTTATCTCTGGGATTTCTATCCTGTTCCGTTGATCTATATTTCTGTTTTTGTGCCAGTACCATACTGTCTTGATTACTGTAGCTTTGTAGTATAGTCTGAAGTCAGGGAGCCTGATTCCTCCAGCTCCGTTTTTCCTTCTCAAGATAGCTTTGGCTATTGGGGGTCTTTTGTGTTTCCATACAAATTGTGAAATTTCTTGTTCTACTTCTTTGAAAAATTCCATTGGTATTTTGATAGGGATTGCATTGAATCTGTAGATTGCTTTGGGTAGTATAGTCATTTTCACAATGTTGATTCTTCCAATCCAAGAACATGGTATATCTCACCATCTGTTTGTATCATCTTTCATTTCTTTCATCAGTGTCTTATTGTTTTCTGAATACACGTCTTTTGTCTCCCTAAGTAGGTTTATTCCTAGATATTTTATTCTTTTTGTTGCAATGGTAAATGGGAGTGTTTCCTTAATTTCTCTTTTAGATTTTTCATCATTAGTGTATAGGAGATTTCTGTGCATTAATTTTGTATCCTGCTACTTTACCAAATTCATTGATTAGCACTAGTAGTTTTCTGGCAGCATCTTTAGGATTCTCTATGTATAGTATCATGTCCTCTGCAAACACTGACAGCTTTACTTCTTCTCTTCCGATTTGGATTCCTTTTATTTCTTTTTCTTCTCTGATGGCTGTGGCTAAAACTTGAAATACTATATTGAATGACAGTGGTGACAGTGGGCAACCTTGTCTTGTTCCTGATCTTAGTGTAAATGGTTTCAGTCTTTCACCATTGAGAATGATGTTAGCTGTGCGTTTGTCATATATGGCCTTTATTATGTTGAGGTAAGTTCCCTCTATGCTTACTTTCTGGAGGGTTTTTATCATAAATGGGTGTTGAATTTTGTTGAAAGCTTTTTCTGCATCTGTTGCGATGATCATATGGTTTTTATCCTTCAATTTGTTAATATGGTATATCACATTGATTGATTTGCGTGTATTGAAGAATCCTTTCTGGGATTATTCCTGGGATAAACTGCACTTGATCATGGTGTGTGGTCCTTTAAATGTGCTGTTGGATTCTATTTGCTAGTATTTTGTTGAGGATTTTTGCATCTATGTTCATCAGTGATATTGGCCTGTAGTTTTCTTTTTTTGTGACATCTTTGTCTGGTTTTGGTATCAGGGTGATGGTGGCCTTGTAGAATGAGTTTGGGAGTGTTCCTCCCTCTGCTATATTTTGGAAGAGTGTGAGAAGGATAGGTGTTAGCTATTCTCTAAATGTTTGATATAATTTGTCTGTGAAGCCATCTGGTCCTGTGCTTGTGTTTGTGGGAACATTTTAAATCTCAGTCTCAATTTCAGTGTCTGTGATTGGTCTGTTTATATTTTCTATTTCTTCCTGGTTCACTTTTGGAAGGTTGTGCTTTTCTAAGAACTTGTCAATTTCTTCCAGGTTGTCCATTTTATTGGCATATAGTTGCTTATAGTAAACTCTCATGATCCTTTGTATTTCTGCAATATCAGTTGTTACTTTTCCTTTTCCATTTCTAATTCTATTGATTTCAGTCTTCTTTTTTCTAGATGAGTGTTGCTAATTGTTTACCAATTTTGTTTATCTTCTCAGAGAAGCAGGTTTTAGTTTTATTGATCTTTGCTATTGTTTCCTTCATTCCTTTTTCATTTTTTCGGATCTGATCTTTATGATTTCTTTCATCTGCTAACTTTGGTGTCTTTTTGTTCTTCTTTCCCTAATTGTTTTAGGTGTAAGGTTAGGTTGTTTATTTGAGATGTTTCTTGTTTCTTGAGGTAGGATTACATTGCTATAAACTTCCTGCTTAGAACTGCTTTTGCTGCATCCCGTAGGTTTTGGGTCATTGTGTTTTCATTGTCATTTGTTTCTAGGAATTTTTTGATTTCCTCAGTTATCTCTTGGCTATTTCGTAGTGTATTGTTTAGCCTCCATGTGTTTGTATTATTTACAGGTTTTTTCCTCTAATTGATATCTAGTCTCAAAGCATTGTGGTCAGAAAAGATACTTGATATGATTTCAATTTTCTTACATTTACCACACTTGATTTGTGATCCGAGATATGATCTATCCTGGAGAATGCTCCATGAGTACTCGAGAAGAAAGTGTATTCTGTTGTTTTTGGATGGAATGTCCTATAAATATCAATTAAGTCCATCTTGTTTAATGTATCATTTAAAGCTTGTGTTTCCCTATTTATTTTCGTTTTGGATGATCTGTCCTTTGGTGAAAGTGGGGTGTTAAAGTCCCCTACTATGAGTGTATTACTGTCGATTTCTGCTTTTATGGCTGTTAGCATTTGCCTATGTATTGAGGTGCTCCTATGTTGGATGCATAAATATTTACAATTGTTATATCTTCTTCTTGGATTGTCCATTGATCATTATGTAGTGTCCTTCTTTGTCTCCTGTAATAATCTTTGTCTTAAAGTCTGTTTTGTCTGATATGAGAATTGCTACTCCAGCTTTCTTTTGATTTCCATATGCATGGAATATCTTTTACATCTCCTCACTTTCAGTCGCTATGTGTCCCTACGTCTGAAGTGGGTCTCTTGTAGACAGCGTATATATGGGTCTTGTTTTTGTATCCATTCAGCCAGTCTATGTCTTTTGGTTGGAGCATTTAACCCATTTATATTTAAGGTTATTATCGATATCTATGTTCCTATTATCACTTTCTTAATTGTCTTGGGTTTTTTATTGTAGGTCTTCTCGTTCTCTTGTGTTTCCTGCCTAGAGAAGTTCCTTTAGCATTTGTTGCAAAGCTGGTTTGGTGGTGCTGAATTCTGTTAGGTTTTGCTTGTCTGTAAAGGTTTTAATTTCTCCGTGGAATCTGAATGAGATCCTTGCTGGGTAGAGTAATCTTGGTTGTAGGCTTTCATCACTTTAAATATGTCCTGCCACTCCCTTCTGGCTTGCAGAGTTTCTGCTGAGAGATCAGCTGTTAACCTTATGGGGATCCCCTTGTATGTTATTTGTTGTTTTTCCCTTGCTGCTTTTAATATTTGTTCTTTGTATTTAATTTTTGATAGTTTGATTAATATGTGTCTTGGTATGTTTCACCTTGAATTTACCCTGTATGGGACTCTCAGCATTTTCTCAACTTGATTGACTATTTGCTTTCCCATATTAGGGAAGTTTTTGACTATAATATCTTCAAATATTTTCTCAGTCCCTTTCTTTTTCTCTTCTTCTGGGACCCCTATAATTCAAATGCTGGTGTGTTTCATGTTGTCCCAGAGGTCTTTGAGACTTCCTCAATTCTCTTCATTCTTTTTTCTTTTTTCTGCTCTGCAGTAGTTATTTCCACTATTTTATCTTCCAGGTCACTTGTCCGTTTTTCTGCCTCAGTTATCCTGCTATTGATCCCTTCTAGAAAATTTTAAATTTCATTTATTGTGTTATTCACCATTGTTTGTTTGCTCTTTAGTTCTTCTAGGTCCTTTTTAAACGTTTCTTGTATTTTCTCCATTCTATTTCCAAGATTTTGGATCATCTTTACTATCATTACTCTGAATTCTTTTTCATGTAGACTGCCTATTTCCTCTTCATTTGTTTGGTTTGGTGGGTTTTTACTTTACTACTTCATATTCTGTGTGTTTCTCTGTATTCTCATTTTGCTTAACTTACTGTGTTTGGGGTCTCCTTTTCACAGGCTGCAGGTTCGTAGTTCCCATTGTTTTTGATGTCTTCCCCCAGTGGCTAAGGTTGGTTCAGTGGGCTGTGTAGGCTTCTTGGTGGAGGGTAGTAGTGCCTATTTTCTGGTGGATGAGGCTGCATATTGTGTTTCTGGTGGGCAGGACCTCGTCCAGTGGTGTATTTTGGGGTGTCTGTCACCTTATTATGATTTTAGGCAACCTCTCTGCTAATGGGTGGGGTTGTGTTCCTGTCTTGCTAGTTGTTTGGCATAGGGTGTCCAGCACTGTAGCTTGCTCATGGTTGAGTGGAGCTGGGTCTTAGCATTGAGGTGGAGATCTCTGGGAGAGCTTTCACAGTTTGATATTACGTGGAGCTGGGAGGTCTCTGGTGGACCAATGTCCTGAACTTGGCTCTCCGACCTCAGAAGCACAGGCCTGACACCTGGCCAGAGCACCAAGACCCTGTCAGCCACATGGCTCAGAAGAAAAGGGAGGAAAAAAGAAAGAAAGAAAGAAAAGAAAAGAAAGTAATTAAAATAAAAGAAAATATTAAAATTAAAAAGTAATAAAAAAAAAGAAAAGAAAGAAAGAAGAGTGCAACCAAACGAAAAAACAAATCCACCAATGACAACAAGTGCTAAAAACTATACTTAAAAAAATAAAAATAAAAGTAAACAGACAGACAGAACCCTAGGACAAATGGTAAAGCAAAGTTTACAGACAAAATCACTTGAGGAAGCATACGCATACATACTCACAGAAAGAGAAAAAGGAAAAAAAAAAAAATATATATATATCATTGCTCCCAAGGTCCAGCGCCTCAATTTTGGGATGATTCATTGTCTATTCAGGTATTCCACAGATGCAGGGTACATCAAGTTGATTGTGGAGATTTAATCTGCTGCTCCTGAGGCTGCTGGGAGAGATTTCCCTTTCTCTTCTCTGTTTGCACAGCTCCTGGGGTTCAGGTTTGGATTGGCCCCGCCACTGTGTGTAGGTCTCTTGAGGGTGTCTGTTCTTCGCTCAGGCAGGACGGCGTTAAATGAACAGCTGATTCGGGGCCTCTGGCTCACTCAGGCCGGGAGGAGGGAGGGGTACGGATGCGGGGCGAGCCTGCGGCGGCAGAGGCCAGTGTGACATTGCACCAGCCTGAGGCGCGCCGTGCATTCTCCCGGGGAAGTTGTCCCTGGATCACGGGACTCTGGCAGTGGCGGGCTGCACAGGCTCCCGGGAGGGGAGGTGTGGATAGTGACCTGTGCGTGCACACAGGCTTCTTGGTGGCTGCAGCAGCAGCTTTAGCGTTTCATGCCCCTCTCTTGTGTCCGCCCTGGTAGCCACGGCTCGCGCCTGTCTCTGGAGCTCGTTTAGGTGGTCCTCTGAATCACCTCTCCTCAGGCACCCCAAAACAATGGTCTCTTCCCTCTTCCGCAGTTCCAGACCTTTTCCCAGACTCCCTCCCGGCTAGCTGTGGTGCACTAGCCCTCTTCAGGCTGTGTTTACGCAGCCAACCCCATTCCTCTCCCTGGGATCTGACCTCTGAAGACCAAGCCTCAGCTCCCAGCCCCCACCCGTCCCAGCGGGTGAGCAGACAAGCCTCTCGGGCTGGCGAGTGCTGGTCGGCACCGATCCTCTGTGCAGGAATCTCTCCACTTTGCTCTCTGCATCCCTGTTGCTGTGCTCTCCTCCGTGGCTCCGAAGCTTCCCTCCTGTCACCCCCCATCTCCACCAGTGAAGGGGCTTCCTAGTGTGTGGAAACCATTCCTCCTTCACAGCTCCCTCCCACTGGTGCAGGTCCTGTCCCTATTCTTTTGTCTGTTTTTTCTTTTGCCCTACCCAGGTACGTGGGGAGCTTCTTGCCTTTTGGGAGGTCTGAGGTCTTCTGCCAGCGTTCAGTAGGTGTTCTGTAGGAGTTGTTCTACATGTAGATGTATTTCTGATGTATTTGTGGGAAGGAAGGTGATCGCCTCGCCTTACTCTTCCGACATCTTGAAGGTCTCTGAAAAGCCCCAACCCTTAAAACCCAACTTAAATGCTAATACCACTTTGTGAATCCTTCCTGAATTGTCCCACTTGAAAATTCATTGCTCATGTTTTCATGTTCCCACAGGGACCTGTGCTAGCCTTTTACATGTATTGACTAATCGTTACAAAATCCCTATTTTTTCTGGAGAAAATCATAATCCCAAAAGATACATGCACCCCAATGTTCGTTGCAGCACTATTTACAAAGCCAAGACATGGAAGCAACCTAAATGTCCATTGAGAGAGGAATGGACAAAAAGATGTGGTACATATATACAGTGGAATATTACTTAGCCACAAATAAGAATGAAATAATGTCGTTAGCAGCAACATGGATGGACCTAGAAATTATCATACTAAGTGAAGTAAGTCAGACAGAGAAAGACAAATATAATATGATATTGCTTATATGTGGAATCTAAAAGAACGGTACAAATGAACTTATTTACAAAACAGAAACAGACTCACAGACTTTGAAAACAAACTTATGATTACCAAAGGGGAAACATGGGGGGAGGGATAAATTAGGAGTCTAGGATTAACACATACACACTACTATATATAAAACAGATAATCAACAAAGACCTACTGTATAGTGTAGGGAACTCTACTCAATATTCTGTCATAACCTATATGGGAAAAAATCTGCAAAAGAATGAATATAGGTATATGTATAACTGAATCACTTTACTGTACACCTGAAACTAACACAACATTGTAAATCAACTGTAGTCCAATATAAAAGAGAAATTAAATTTAAAAATAAGCAAAATTCCTACTTTTACAGATGCAACTCTCTTATAACACTGATTCCATTTTTCTTTGAATGTTCTTTTGTGCTTGCCTGTTTCCCACTATGACTGTAAACCACTCAAAGGCAAAGCCTCCCTACTCTGTCATGATTAACAATCTTATTATCTTTATTCCTGACTTTTTCCTGAAGGACTGTACTTTAATTCCCAATGTGTCTCCAGTTTTTGATCTTTCTACACCAGGTCCTGCTTCAGGCCACCTAAGCTATTTCTGTGCAAACAGCACCTGCACCTGGTGCACGAGTTTGAGTTCTTGTCTAGCCTGTCCATTGTGCCTTCAATCCAGTCAGTACCAAAATCGACAGATTTCACATGTAACATCTCTCTCTCCTCTGCTCCTTCCTTTTATTTATTTATTTGGCTGTGCCGGGTCTTAGTTGCGGCATGCGGTATCTTTGTTGCCGTGTGTAGGATCTTCACTGCAGCATGCGGGATCTTTAGTTACAGCACGTGAACTCTTAGTTGTGGCATGGGGGATCTAGTTCCCTGACCAGGGATCAATCCTGGGCCCCCTGCATTGGGAGCATGGAGTCTTAGCTACTGGACCACCAGGGAAGTCCCCGCTCCTTCCTTTTAAATCCCAAAGCTACTACTCGAATTTTGGCCCCCGTGATCTTTCTTGATACTCTACTAGAAGATTTCCTAACGCCGATGTTAGATGCTCCTATCAGATTAGCATTTCCCAAACCCAGAACTGATGAATTTCTTTTCTCCAAAGTGCTGAGTGGTTCTTTTCTATCTATTGGTTTAAGCACAAAATTCCTGGTCTTTGTGAACCACCACAATCAGGCCCAGATGCCTTCTCTCATCTCACCGCCTTCTCTCTGTCCTTGACCATGTGATGATCTCCCAACTATTTAATTGGGTCCAGAGTTTCCCAGCTTTGCAACTTCATCCTCCTGGTTCCTGTTTTTCTGAAGGCCTTTCTCCCTCCGCCTGTTGAATCCCATTCATTCTGCGAGCTATGCCTTTTATTCAAGGTCTATGTGTTGCCGATTCATGCCCTTCACTACTGCATAGAAACTGGGCCTGTCACTGCACATTCCTTGTATAGTTCCTTCCAGAATGCCTGCTACGTAGCTACTCATTAATTAGTTATATTGAATGGAAAATAAATGTAATGAATGTTACAAGCTTCCAAGTTTCTCCAAAATCCCTGAAAGAAGCTCTAAACTTTGTAGGAAATATTTTACAGGAAAGGAGTGAGTTGCTCTTTAGAACATTTCCTTGCTTTATGTCCCTGATCCATAAGAGGAAAAATATGTCCTCTTGAATCTCAAATATCTGGACATTCGCCTCTCAATAAATCATGGTCTCTGGCATATTTTCCAGTGCAAGTTTACATTTTATTTCCATGTCACTTTGCCTAAAATGGTCACAGATTTTAGCTCCAATTTTCACCTCTGCATATTCCATTTGCTAGCTTAAAAAACCCTCAAAATTGAGAACCTGGACACAATTCCTATCTTAAGAGGTACGGTAAATAGTAAAATATTAACCCCAAAGAGGTGGTGCAACAAAAGGTCTCCTAATCTTTACTGAAAGTATTAAATTTTTGTAAATGTTCGGTCTTAAAGTCATGTCATTAGTTCATGGGATTGAGGGTGTTTCCATTTTACAGGAAAACTAAGAATTTAACGCTGAAATCTAGACAGTTGCCATGCTATTTCTTAGAACTCATAAATTGGGTGCTAAAATGGTCTTGTCTTCCTCTGTTTTTATTTTATTCCTGACCTAGGCAGTTGGTTCATTATGAATAATGAATCTGGCATAGGAAAAGAGTTGTTTGGCTAAAAGCAATAATATTTTTTAAAATTAGGAAACCAGGATATGAAAGGTTAGCAAGTCACTGTAAGCATTTTGAATTTACGAAGCAATGGAATCGGATTTCAGATTAATATATCTTTGTCTTTTTTCTGCGGTTTGTAGTGACTTAGTATATACTGCAGCCAAATGCTGTTGAAATCGTTTGTAACTTTAGGTAAAGGAATATGCTTAACAAAAGAAGTTTCATGGACCAAATAGCCCTGTCATTTTTACAAATGGAACCAATGTTCTTCACTAGGGTCAGAAACCAGTTAGACCACTTGCATGGATCTCAAAGGAATGATGCTGAGTGAAAAGGGCCATTTTCAAAAGGTGACAAACTACACGATTCCATTTAAATAACATTTGTGAAATAACAAAATTATAGATACGGAGATTAGTGGTTGCCAG
Source organism: Delphinapterus leucas (assembly GCF_059928025.1). Lineage (NCBI taxonomy): Eukaryota > Metazoa > Chordata > Mammalia > Artiodactyla > Monodontidae > Delphinapterus > Delphinapterus leucas. Next base: position 68,572,478 of record NC_143135.1, on the reverse strand, counting down.
GGGTTAGAGACTGGGAAGGAAGTGTGCAGAGGAGGTGGGTGTGGTGGTTACATGAAGCTGCACAGGTGATAAAACTGCATAGAACCACACCCACACACAACCACACACACACACACACAACCACACACACACACACACACACAACCACACACAACCACACACACACCCACGCACCTGCGCCAAAATCTGAGTGTACTACAGTTATGCAAGATGGTATCATTGGGAGAAAGGGTTGGGTGAAAAGTACATGCTACCTCCTGTACATTTTTGTTTTTGGCAACTTCCTGTGAACCTATGATTATTTCAAAATTAAAAGTTCTTTAAAAATCAGACGTTTCCTTGTCACTTTAGAGAGGGGCCTATGAAGTCAGGTGGTAACGTAAGTAAGTGAGATGGCTGGGGATTGGGAGGGTGAGAACTGGCTGGTGTCAAGGAGGCAGCTGCTATTAGGCTCCTACCGTGGTGAGACTGTGCACCTGGAATTGCTGAGTCTTCTGAGTGCTGTTTTTAGAAAATGCCAGAAATTGAAAATTCAAATCAATATCTCTTGACTTTTATTGACAATTAATTAATTCAAACTTTTTGGAACACTGTATGTAAGCCAAACTAAAAATACTGGAGGGCTGGATTCAGTCTTAATGATTCATGTGCAAACTCAGCTTCAGACCAGAGGCTGAGTTTGGCCACCAGATGATTCGCCCACTCCACACACTGGTCATCTCAGTATGCGGCTCAACGCTCCTCTGTGCTGCCTTACAGAAGACGGAGAAATGGGGAATCAGGCTGCGAATGAAAATGGCATGAGCCCCCAGTCACTGACACCCGGGACTCTGGAGAATGTGGGTTTGACTCTGGAATCCCCCTGCAGGCTCTGACCTAGACCTTCACACCCACCTCTTCAGCATGGTGCCTGGAAATAGCAGGTGCTCAGCTTGCCTTTTTAGAGGTGTTCATTTGTTCTTTCCCGGCTGTCTTAGTTTTTATTTTTTTAAAGCTAAATGAATTCTACAAAAACTGAGAATATGACCCAGAATCTGGTATCCTATGCTCTGGTTTTCCGGAAGCGAATACAATAGCCTGGTGAACACATCTTATATGAGCAGCACTCATAACTCCGTGTCTGTTTGAAGCTCTGAGCGTAAGCTAATTTTTTGCTAATTAGTGCAAATGAGCAGAGGGAGGTGCCGATAAGGTCGTTATTCTGGGTTTGGTCTTTGAAAGACTTTATCATCTCTGTCCTGCTAATGCCCAGAGTCTGGTCAACCCTTCTTCCCCAACTGCCAACCCGGACAGCTGACTCAGAAGAAGTGAGAAGGATGGAGCTAACTGCATACCCTCCAGCACAACCACATCTGTGAGTCAATAACCTCTCCCCACCTCCACTGTCTGAAACATCACGTGCACTGATCAGACTCCCTCTGTGTTCTGTACAATCTCTAGTACATAGAGCATACCCAGTTCCTTTAGGAAGGAGGTGAGTAGAAAAACTCCAATTTTTTAAAATTGAAATTTTAGTTTAAATTAAAACATTTTTAGATCTTAAAATTTCATCTCTGGCCCAAATACACATTCTCAGAGTCAAATTTAAATTACTAATGATTCATTTGCATGATTTCTGTCCTCTTTTCCCCAAAAGTCTGCTATCAAGAGTCCACAGAATGTTTTCCAATCCTCATTTAAAAAAGAGTATTTGTAAGTATTACATAATTATAAATCAATAAAAGAGTCTTTTCCGGAATTCCCTGGTGGTCCAGTGGTTAGGACTCGGCGCTTTCACTGCCAAGGGCCTGGGTTTGATCCCTGGTCGGGGAGCTAAGATCCCATAAGCCACGTGGCACAGCCAAAATGAAAAGAGTCTTTTCCTGTTTATCATTTTCTTTTTTACCAAGCTTTACAATATGCAGATTTTTAAAGGGTTGGTTCTCAGCCTCAGAAATTATGCTAATGAGGTAAGAACAATAATTCATAGTGTAGCCACTAATTTCTCTAAGGGGAAATATGCAGAGACCCTGGGCTCTACATTTGTTTTCAACTAATTATCATGTATTTACTTTTCCATTAGTCCAATAATTTTTCTTTCAATTCAGAATTAAGCAATAAGACCCTGAATTATATAAAGGCCTGTTTAGCATAACAGACACACCCCATCATTCTCCAGTCCCCTGATTTACAGCTCTTAAAATGCACAACCAAGAGGCTGTCTATATGCCCTTTCGTATTTAGATTCCATCATGCAGTCACCTCAATAACTTATGCATTCTCAGAAGGACTACCTAGCAATTAACTCCGATCTTTTCTAACTCACCATCTCATTATGTAAAGTGGATTGGAACACAAACTTTATTAGCAACTTTCAATTCTAATTCCTTCTTATCGCCCACACCCACACCCCTCTTAGTAATGTCAGTTTATATGAGCAAAATACTCTGGAAAACGGCAGTTAAAAAAAATCCACATTGGACTGGCAGCACATTTCGTAATTGGTCTTTGCACTATGGGGTACCACCATAAATCGAGATTGCCATATTTCAGCTAAAGCATGGGATGCAATTCTTTATAGAAATGGAAATGAATTCTCCCTGCCACACAACACAGCATTTTAACTATGTTCAGGAGGAATGGGCAAGTAAGAAAGCTATTATTTTTATGCTAAAGGTTAAAAAAAGTGCAAACCCCAAGATCTTTGTTAAAAGGTAAAGGAATTCATAGTATCGCTTCTTCAAATCCTAGAAAGAGGCAGGAAGATGCCTTGCAGAGTTCTCTTGTGCATATGAAGTGTGTCAGTGGAAGAGCTGAAATGTGGTTTAATGTACTTGTTTTCATGGTAAGGAGCCAAGGTGGGCTGATGAAACTAAAGGACAGGTAGCACCTGAAGATGTGTCAGATGTACAAACAGGGAGGCATCCCATCAGTGCAGCTGACTTACCGACATCGGGATCTACTGCTTGAACTCTGGTCAACAGAGCCTTGGTGGCTGTGTTCTCATAGACACAGGCGTTATAGTGGTCGGACGAAAACACTGGGGGGTTATCGTTCACGTCCTCCAGGATCAGACGGACATCAGACTGGCAGAACCTGCCACCCCCGTCGGTGGCCCTGGCGATGAGGCTGTATGCAGGGACCCTCTCCCGGTCCAACAGAGCCAAAGTTTTTAACTCACCTGTGAAAATAAATGACCTAGCTTTTCAAAAACTGTCTCTCTTTGAAGAGCAGAGAATCAATTATTGTACATACAGAATCCCCAGTACAGGAAGGATCGCTGACATTTGGCTCCAGTGCGTCATGCTTTGAAAAATCGAGCAAGTTCAATTTTTTTAAGCATCAGGGAAAAAGTGATGGGATTCTGGACGCAACAAAAAACCAACTGTACGACCTTCAGATGAATGAATCCCACCGTGAAGCCTCTTGTTTCAGGGATTCCTTCTCTTGGCAGCATGGAGAAGCTCCACACCTCTTTAAACATCTCAAGAACTGCTCTGGAGATCGGCCTTGTTTCTGGATTTTCTCCAGAAAAAAAGCATGAAAAATGGACCAGTATCCTTAGTTCTCTAACGGTCAATCAGGTCCATGATTTGTAAACTCAGAAGGGGCAGTCTGTCTGCTTCCAGATATTTAACATTTTTTTTTTTACCCCACCTTTTAGAGAAAAACAGTCAAAACAGGCTGGCTTTAGCAGAAAGAGGTCATGAAGGAGTCCAGCTGTGCCAGGCGCACCCCACTTGCTGGACAGTGGTAGGGCCTGTGGCTGTTGGGGGAGGATTCCAGTGGGGGGTTATCTGAGAAGCTTAAAGCAGCAGCTCTTTGGCAACCAACATGGAGGGAGGTTATGTCTGTATTTTCATCACTCAGATAGCTGTACTGGTCCTGAGTGTCAGCCCCTGTGGGGATTTTGTTATTCTTGCTACCTAAATTTCAATGGATGATGGCAATAAGCACGATGACAGAGCTGAATAAATACTGTTTGGTGAAAAGTAGGACTCATGAAATATTATTATGTACTCTTAACAAAATCAGTAGAAGTCATTGGGACGAAGCCATCTATACTTATAAAGCTGTGCCTCCTATGGCTTCCTGACTGCAGCCAGTTCTCAAATCTAGCCTGGATCATTCTCCCCTTCTCCAAAACACCCAGGGGTTTTTCAGTTGGGCATTCAAGACCCTCCAAAATCTGACCTAAAGTTGTTTTTCCACCACTTGTCTCACGAGCCATTCTGTGGCTCCTCTGACCAGTGACAATGTTGTACACAGCTTTCCCTGGATGTGCCGTGCTCTCTGCCCACGCTGCCCCCGTGACCGGCAGTGTCCTGCTTTAGCTCCTAGAAACCTGGCTCATTTCAAATGCCAGCTCTGCTTTAAAAGTTTCTCCTTCCCTCTTATCAGAATATTAGCTACTTCTTCCTCTGTGCCCAGATATATCTCTCCTGATATCTCTCCCGGGCACTCATTCTGTCTTTCACTATTATTGTTGTTATTTCTGTCATTATTAGTATTGACTTGCAGCTCTGTCTTCTCCACTGGGTTACAATATCCCTTGGGGATGCTTTGTTTGGTTCATCTTGGAATCGAACACAAATATCCCATAAAGTACTTTTAGGTCTAGTAGTTAATAAATGTTACCTATTCAATAAAAAATTGCCAGGCCTCTTTAGCCAAGTAGCATATTGTTATGTAGCTAAGCCCTTCCCAGTAAGATGCACCAGACATGGGAGAGAGCTAGGGAGGAACTAATACCTTCTGGAGACTCAGAAATTAGTTGTTGTTCATTCTGATGAACACAACACTGGAAATATGCAAATTATTCAATCTTTACACTTCATTGAAAAATTGTCAATGGATGGGCCATCCAATACACAACACTGAGATAATTTACCTCCATAGAAAATGCCTTTTCCATTATCTATGGCCTTCAATGCGGGCATCTGCCTTTAGGGTACATAACCTTTCACCTTATAAATTTTACCTCAATATGTAAGCAAGTCTGAGGACTCATAGCTTTGGAGAAACTAGACAGGAATGTTGAATAAAAACCAGACAAGTATGTTAATAAGCATAGGGACCCAAAAGGGATTTCAACAGGGCAAAACTCTCCTTACTATGCACTGCTGTCTGGTTTGCATGGAAACTTGCATTTGTGATAGAATTCTATTTATACTATTTATAGGTCAGCTGCTTTAACTCATGGATATGAGGAAGAGGAGAAGCAAACAGACACATCTGATTACTTGGTGCTGCTAAATGTAGGTAAAGTCAGGGCAAGTTTTATAGGCCACGTGAGGTTTCTGTCCTCCAAACACCATGTGCTACTGGTATTTCTTAAGAGTCCAAGATAGCAGGGCATCATATCAAGGCTCTTGTATACTAACTACCCCCTAGTGATAAGACCATGTGAGAGTTTAACTTCTCTCGTGGATTAACAATGGCATTTACCCAAAGAATAAATTTCGCCTTACCACTTTGTGGATCTAGAAAAAATTCATTGTTTCCAGATCCATAGAGTGAGTATCGTATATCTCCATTGGATCCAGTATCAGCATCCTTGGCACTGACCTTCAGGATGATTTTGTTTGACGGAATGTCTTCGGGAAATAATGCTGTATATGCAACCTAGGCAAAGGTAAAGAAAAGTAATTGAATCATTAGTATTTGTGGGGCAATTGTCATATATAGTATTATAAATGATTTCTTTAAAAATGCATTCGCATAATTTATCTTCAGCTATGTTTTTCCTTTACCACAGAATCATCTTATACCATATGATGAAACAGAGAATATCTCTTGCTCTGTGCCTCCCATGCTCATCATCAACAACTACTGATTGGGCACCTACTATGTGCTAGGTACCACTGAGATGCTAGAAGTACAACGGAGAAGAAAAGAGACAAAAATCCCCACCCCTGTGGAACCATGACCCACATCACATATTGATCATGCCCCTCTCAGTCCTTGGGACCCTTCAACTCTTTAAAGAGCCACTACTAACATCTGGCATTAGTATGAGAGACTAAATCTATTTGCAACACTTTTCTGAGCTAAAGAGCACCAATACTGTCTCTCAATCCACATGTAAGGAAAAGGTAAATGAAGGGTGATTTAACTTTGGTAAGAAAGGAAATAAAATCAATTACTGGCACCTTGCATTCGTTGTCACGCTTTGAACTGTGGTGGAAAGGCCACTTCATAAGGGGTCTGGAGACCCAGCTTCATTACCAACGTTGCTACCAACCAGCTGTGTAACCTTATACGAAAAAAGTAATTCATACTTCTGAGTGGTCCATTCTTCTTTTATGAAATAGGTGATTCAGACAGAAAAATTCATAGTGTCCTTTATGAGTCCTTAAAAATTATTTAATTTTGAGACTCCTGGTTTTATTTTTCTGTTTGTTTGATTTTTTTTGGTGGGCAGAATTAGGTACTGATCGTGCTAACTATACTCTTTTCATGTTTATAATATTTCATCCTAGAGTCCGCCTCTTACCCTCTTATAACCATTTGGAGCTCGTTAATTAAGGAGATAAGATGAGAAAGCAGCCTGGCCTTAAGGAGAAAAGTGAAATGGGTTTTGACTTAATTTAAATAAGCAGAGTAAAAAGCAGTGACATATCCGACACAGCCGCAAATCTCACCTGATCACACACTGGGCTGTTGTCATTCACATCACTGACAGTCACTTCTACCATGGCCTGAGTGACAAAGAGCCCATCAGTGGCAGTGATATTGAGGAAGTAAACGTCTTGTTCTTCTCTATCTAGAGGTCTCTTCACGTAGACCTTCCATTCGCTCTGCACCAGGCCCAGGGCAAACCTTCCTCGGGGGTTCCCTCCTGTGGTGAAAAAAGAGTTTTTGAAGATGTGAAATGAAAAGCTTTGATCTCCACCTACAGCAAGAGGCCTGTGCGGGGTCATCCAGGTGCCTCTCAAACTGCATCGTTTACGATGCTGAAAAAAATTGACACTCACTTCCTTTTGACTCTCCTGCAACAAAGCATGATATTTATATGCTTGGCTTGTGTGGAAAGTAAAACAGTAACTTTCCAAGAGAAGAAAATGCACTTAGAGAAGCGGGAGATGATCTCTTGTTTAGCTCCCCTTAAGGACAATCAAATTCAAACTGTGAACAATCAATCTTCTTATCGGGCTGATACAACTGTCTTTCCACTTCGTCTCAAGAGAGGATGTAATACACTATAGCTCTTGTTACCAAGACAATTTCATTAGCCGTTGATTATGCAATCAAGGAAAGGCAGTCAGTTCTATTAAGGAATCTTAATGAAGCCTTTATCATACAGCAGCTCTTCTTATAAGGACTGAAGTTTGGGGAAGAAAAGTTTGTGTGACAGAGGAAGACTCATTAGGATTAAATAGCCCCAATGCAGGGTCATTGAAGGAGCCGTTCAAAGATAAGCACTGCAATTAGATCAAATTTAACACAGTGAAGCTGGTGAAAATGGAAGAAACGTAGAAAAGCTAGAGTGGAACCGCTCTTGATGAGGCTGAAACAATGAATGTAGTCCCAGCAATATGACTTTCCCACATCACTGAATTACAGGGAGACAAAAGCAGCTTGGAGGAAGGAAGAAGAAAACCACCTTGACCTTCCAAACCTGAAGGGGGAAATAATGTCACTTCAAACACGGAGGAAGACTGGACGAGACAACTGGCGAGAAGTCCGGAATCCAGTTAGGTCATCGCTGTCTCGTTTGTTTGAGCATTCCCACGTATTTGTCACCTGCTCTGGGCCAGGCACTGTGCCAGGCAGTGGGGCTACAGCGGTGGACAAAAGTGACCAAAATCCCTGCTCTCGTGGTGGAGCTCACTTTCTGATGGGAAAGACTGACGATAAACAAATAAATAAGGAAAGCCTGATGGCTGCTGCTTCACTGAAAAAGTGGAGCCATCTCATCTTCTTACAATGAATCTTTAAAAGAACAGAGGGCAAACCCATGGTCCTGCCGGAGGGACTGAGTGAGAAGTAGTGGGACTTTGAGCTTCAGACTGCACTCTGGATATAAGGCATGGGAGGCGGGGCGGGGGGGTGGGGGACGGGCATCCAGGGGCTCAGCAGTGTGGAACAACTGTAACCAAGAAGGACCCTATGAGGCCTTCCTACAATAGACCTCCACCTGCCTTTTGTCTGTAGGAAAACTTTAGTCAAAGAATAAATTCAATCAGAGAGTGAGGAAATGAAGAAAGAAAGGAAAACAGTCAAGCAAGACAAAATAATAATACTTTAGCCATTAAACAAAGTCAAGGCCTTTCTTCTTCTCAAGGGCTATAGGTAATATTCTGAGCCATGTCCTTTGAGCTGTTTTGCAGATACTGAATCCTCCACCAGGTAGAAGAATTTAACCGTGTGCTGCCCACAAGCACGTAGACCCCAGACCGGTTGGAACCAGCAGGTTGATGAAGCTGACTCCCCATTACCTCACTACCAGCCAATCAGAATGTCTGTGAGCTGATCACGCCCTGCTCCTTGAACACTAGATGACTCTTCAGTACCCTCTCCAGGGTGGGACACACAGTCTTGAGGGTATTAGCCCGCTGTGGCCCCCTTTGCCTGGCAAAGCAATAAAGCGATTTCTTTCTACTTCACCCCAAACTCTGTCTCCAAGATTTAATCTGGCACCGGTGCACAGAGGCCAAACTTTGGCAAAACAATGACAGGAGAAATGGACCGTACTGGGCAGACAGTGCAGAGAAGGTGAGGGCTGCACATTCCTCTAGGACAGTGGTTCTCAACTCAACTGACAGCGGCTGTGCGCAAACCCCCGGGACATTTGTCAGCATCTAGAGACATTTCTGAATGTCACATCAGGGGTGATGCTGGTGGTGGTGCTACTGGAATCTAGTGGAAAGAAACCAGAGGTGCTGGTAGTCATCCTACAATGCCACAACAGAGACTTATCCAGCCCTCAACGCAAATAATGTTGAGGCTGAGAAACATGCTCTGGTGAGGCACGGGGTCCTCCCTGGAAAATCACTTTCCTCTACCACGGGCTACGCTGCAATTTTACTTCAGTTGAATAAGATTTCAGCATTCACAAATGTAACCTCTCTATTAAATGCTTCTGGTGCAGGCCCACACTGCTCTTTTGCGAAATAAAATGATTAATCGTCCTTTGTTCATCAGTGGCAGCCAAGTTGTGTGACATCAAGAGCAAAAGTTAAATCTAATAAAAATCCGTTGGTGGTTGGCACGGCTAATAGTAGCAGTAGCTTGAAGCTACTCTGTTCTCATTACTTTGGTAAAGTTAGTGGGATGGTCCCTTAAACCATCCACTGAGAATTCAGAGACGATGTGTAAATAATTAAAGCTGAGTATTTAACCATTCTTCCAAATAGAAAATTATCCGCAGAATGCCTAAGAAGGGCTTCCCTGGTGGCGCAGTGGTTAAGAATTTGCCTGCCAACGCAGGGAACACGGGTTCGAGCCCTGGTCCGGGAAGATCCCACATGCTGCGGAAACTAAGCCTGCGCGCCACAACTACTGAGCCTGCGCTCTAGAGCCCGCGAGCCACAACTACTGAAGCCTGTATGCCTAGAGCCCGTGCTCCACAACAAGAGAAGCCACCACAATGAGAAGCGCGCACTCTGCAATGAAGAGTAGCCCCCGCTCGCCACAACTAGAGAAAGCCCATGCGCAGCCAAAAATAAATAAAAATTTTTCAAAAACTTAAAAAAAAAAGAATGCCTAAGAAGCTTTTTGTCTGAAACTGAATGCAAATGAATCAAAGTTGTTGCTTTACTCACCTTTCTTTCCTTACCACTATCACTCATGTCTTTACTGCAGAAATATACATTTCAATGAAAAAAAAACCCCAAATGAACGGCATCAGACAAAGCACAAATGCATTAAGACCTTTAAAGAGAAAACAGCACCAAGAAAACAGTTCCATAAAGAAAAAGAGTAGTGCTGTGGAGGGGAGGTGTGGTGGTCCCGAGCAATGACACATATGCTCTTCTGTGGATCTTATTCTGCAGTGATTAATTAACTTTCCCACTAACATACTTAAGCAGATTCTGTGCCCTGAGGGCACTCTAATTAATTCATTTTTCACTTTGAATAATGCAGTTTTTCTAAAGGGAGGCCACCTGACTACAAGTACGGATGGATTCTTTAAAATCTTTTGGCACTTTGCTTATGTTCTGCCTTTGAATGTCATGGCATCAAAATATTAGCTTTAAAACCCCCAAATAGTTTTTAGGAAGGCTGCTCCCATACCACCAACCCTCTCCTCTTTGCAGTTTAAGGCCAGTCACCCCCAGAAAGCTCTTCCTGATCAGTGACACCTTTTCTTCACTCTGACATGAGATCCTCTGCCCCTTAGAGTAATGGTGATGCTTTTTGTGCACTCTGGGTGACCTCATTTGTCTACCTTGGCTTTCCTATTGAACTGCTATTTTCTATCTGGAAAGACAGAAAAGGGATCCAAGAAAATTGTGATGTCAGAAGACATACCCTTTGACTTGGAGTTATAATTTAACATTTTTCAGCAAAAGGTCAAACCATGCCCTTTGATTTGTATATGTGTGTGTTGTGTACGTGCACGCATCTGAGTTTTTACTACCAGGAAAGACTTGTAAGTAAAGCTATTTATTTTTCTTACTGCTACAAAAAGTAGGAGAAAGGCATATACTTAAAATAAACATACATTCCCCTGCCCCCAATCAAAAAGAGCTGTTATTTTCATTTCTTCCACTGAGATATTTGGCTGGACTCTTTTTTAAATGGTAAAAATTGACTCAAGGACTGGGTACCAATCTGGGTAATCTGTCATAGGCAAAACAATGAACTCCAAACTAAGGCTGAGTTAGTAACAACTAAAAAACTGACGCTACTCAGATATTTTCCTCAGCCCCAGAGAGGTAAGATAACTTCTCAAACCCTCCTCTCATCTTCCTTCTTCTCTCCTACTCTTACCCCTCTGCCACCTTCCATCTTTCTTTAGAAAGCAGAGCACATAGTGAAAACCAAGGGTGACAGATTTACCTGTAATATGATAGCTCACTTGTCGATTGATGTCAGAAGAGTCTCTGTCCCATGTGCTGAGGACAGCTACCACCTCGCCCGGAGGGTCGCTCTCCTTCACGTTCCCTCGGTACACCTCGTGGGCAAAGACAGGAGCGTTGTCATTTATATCCGTCACCCTGACAGAGACCAATGCTGTGGAAGAAAGAGAGAATGCCTCCCCGAGGTCGGAGGCCACCACGGAGAAGGTGAATGTGGGGTCTGTCTCGTGATCCAGGTCTCTCAAGGTACTGATCCAGCCTGTGTTGCTGTCAATGTTGAACGCTTGCATCACCTTTTCAGGTTGGGAATCTGAGTGGAGGGAGTAGGTGACCTGCCCATTGGCTCCCCAGTCCATATCGATGGCTCTCACCTGCGTGAGTTTGGTGCCCACAGGCATCCCTTCCATGATGATCGTCTCATAGCTTGAAGTTTCAAAGACTGGCTTGTTGTCATTCATATCCAATACCTTGATGTCTACATCCACCGTGAACACAAGGTCTACCTTGTCCAGGGGTATAGTGGCTGCTACTTTGAAGTGGAAAGCTGGGCTGATCTCATGGTCAAGACGTTTGTCCAGCTTGATCGTGCCTGTTTCCTGTTCTATGATGAAGACAGCTCCTTTGTTATTTTCCAGCCGCTCCCCATTAACTGTGCTGAACTTGACTTTCTGAGTGGGCAAAATCCTCAGGGTGTCCACCGTGCTCCCAATGGCTGTATCTTCTGAAATGGTGAAGGAATACTGAGACTGGGTGAAGGACGGCAAGAATGTTTCAGGGGGTAAGACGTGGATGTAGACGGGGATGAGGGAGTGCTTCACTGGAATGCCCCCATCCACTGCTTTGACAAAGAAGGACAGCACTGTGTTTTTCAGCTGGTTAAAATGGCCCTTTGTGACCATCCAGCCATTGTCAGGATCGATTTCCAGGAGGTCAGCCACCGAGACCGAGGCCTCACTATAGAGGGAATAAGTAATCCTTGCATTCGCTCCATCGTCTGGATCCATGGCTTGAACCTGAGTGACCAGGTGACCCCGTCCGACATCTGCCCTGACGCTGGCTCTGTATTCCACCGTCGTGAACTGGGGGGCGTTGTCATTTTCATCCACCACAATCACCCTCACGGTGCAGAAAGTTGTTCTCCCTCCGCCATCAAGGGCCCTCAGAAAAATACTGATGTCTCCTTCCAGAGGGTTTTCCCGGTCGAGCCTTTCTGTTGTGATGACCTGTCCATTGCCATCTATGAGGAATCGATCCTTAGCAAAGTCATTGATGATGGCGTAGCTGACCTGCCCATATGTCCCTGGATCCCCATCCGTGGCTCGAACGTGAATCACCTTTGTCCCAGCGGCCGTGTTCTCTCTCACCTCAGCTACGTAGGTGCTTTGAGAAAAGGCAGGGCTGTACAGGTTGGCCCCGAGGACCCTGATATGCACCTGGGCAGTGCTAGTGAACAGTCCATCAGAGACGGACACATTGAGACTGTACAGAGGCTCCATCCGCTGCTTCCGGTGGTTGGAGAGCGTGATGACGCCACTCTTGCTGTCCATCAGAAAGCTCGTCCGGTCATTCCCAGATAAAATGCTGTATTCCAACCTGTGAAAATCAGAGCTGTCTGCATCGGAGGCTTGCACACAAGTTACAAAATGGCCCCGGGGGGCTAATTCACTCACATATGACTCATAAATGAGCTGATTAAAGACTGGAGGGTTGTCATTTACGTCCGAGATGTAGATATGAACCAGGACCTCGCTGCTCAGTGATGGGAAGCCATTATCTGTGGCTCTGACTTTCAAAGTGCAGTGTTGCACTAACTCATGGTCCAGCATCCGCGCTGTCAGGATTAAGCCACTTGCGCTGTCTATGTGAAAGTAATCTGTGCTGTTGTAAGTATCCTGGGCAATCTGATAATGGACCATTTTATTGTTTTCTGAGTCTGCATCCGTAGAGACAACTTGTAAAACAGGTGTCCCAATGAGAGAAGCTTCTGATAATGTTGTATTGTACGTGGGTTGATCAAAAATAGGGGGGTTGTCATTTACATCATTAAGTAGCAAGTCAACGGTGACTTCAGCCCTGGCCCCAGTGAGGGCATCACTGGCTCTTACTGTCAACTTGTAAACAGATGTAATTTCATAATCCAAAGGGCTAACGACTTTCAGGACCCCAGTGTCAAAGTCAATGTTAAATTGTTTATAAAGATCCCCATCAATAATGATGTATATGATGCCTTGGCCTTCTGGGCTGGTGGCGTTGATGCTTAGAATGGGGGTGTTGACGCTGATGTCTTCGTTGATGGATGCTGTATAAAAAGGCTTATCAAACACAGGCATTGCTTTGTTGACAATAGTGATGGGAAGTTCCACGGATGTGGACAAAGAGGGTTTTCCACCATCTTTGGCTAGGATGGTGACTCCATACTCAATGTTGGACAAGTCAGAGTTGAAAGCTTCTTTTAAAACAACTTTCCCTGAATTAGGGTTAATTTCAAAGTGGCCATAGTCATCCTGTAAGAGGTAGGTCACTTCTCCATTTGCACCTTTGTCTTTGTCAATGGCTGTCACTCGGTAAATCAGGGTGCCAGGCTCAGCATCAACTTGCACAGCAGCATAGTAAGGGAGGCCCACAAAGACTGGAGAATTGTCATTTATGTCTTCGATGTTAACCCTGACCACCACCCTTGCCACCCGCAGATGGTCTAGCTCTCGGCTGGCTTCCACAACCAGCTCATATAACTCTTGTTCTTCACGGTCAAAGGGGACGCCGGTGGTCTGAATGACCCCTGAGGTAGATTTTATCTTGAACTTATTTCCTGGGTTTAAGATGCTGTATTTTAAGGGCTCATTAAGGCGATTTCCCACTGCATTGACAATAGCAACTTTGGTTACGTTCGTGTTGTTCTCTGAGATGGAGGTGGCGTAAAAGCTTTGTGTAAAGTGGAGGCCACTGTCCATGGCTTCTTTAACCAAGATGGTGACCATGGAAGTACTACAGAACTTTCCATCAGACACCTTAACTATCAGCTTGTAGTGATCCTTGGAGAGGCTGCTGTTTGTAATAGTGAGCACTCCACTCTTTGAGTCAATTAAAAAATGATCAAAGCTACCTTCCATTAGGCTGTACGTCAGTTCTGGGGGCACCTCGGAGTCAGGATCCATGGCACTAACTTTCAGAACCTCCACTCCGACATAGGTAGGTAGAAGTAAGACAGTCTCAAACACAGCCTGAGTGAACACAGGTGGGTTGTCATTCACATCTGTCACTTCTATGTTGACTTCAACGGGACTCTCTGCCGTCAGCTGGGGGCTACCACTGTCTCTCACGTGCACATGAAAATGGAAATGGGCGATGGTTTCATGGTCCAGGTTCGCGATTGTTCTGATCGCACCTGTGCTGGAGTCCACTGTGAAGAACCTCTTGGCCGTGGACTCAACAATCTGATACACAAGCAGAGCATTCCGATTGCTGTCGGCATCGGTGGCTCGAATCACCAGCGGGCTGTTGTGCAAGCTCCTGACGATGCTATTGATGGGGGCTGCCTCGCTTAGGCTACCCGAATACTGAGAAAAGAGAAAAACGGGCGCATTATCATTTTCATCAACAACCTGAATATTGACTGTGATGTTGGAAGCCATTCCTGCCATGTTCGTGGCCTGGACAATGAGTTGATAAGAGGAGGTATGCTCGTAATCCAGTGCCTTGCGTGTGGTGATGACTCCAGAATAGGGATTTATGGTGAAAACCCCATCAACGTTTCCATCTTTGACTTCATAAATGAGGGTGGATTGACTGATGGCAGAGATTAGAATGACTGATGTTCCAATATCAACATTTTCATTTACTTCTGCTTGGTAGTCTTTGTGAGTGAACTTGGGGTGAGAATTATCAGACATGGTGACAGAAATTCGCACAATCGCGGTGGCAGACATCGGCGGGGAACCCTGATCCGTGACTTTGACTGACAGGACAAACTGACCCATTGTTGTCATGTCTGGCTCTTTAGAAACAGTGATGATGCCCAGGACTGGTTCTATCTTAAATGTGTTCCCAGTGTTCCCTACAATAGAAAAATCAACAGGGAAATGAGTTCAAGTGGGTCATTTTCTGAAGATTAACTCTTCATCTTAAGGCTACTTTACACAACATGGCAAACAGCAATTATTCATTTTTCACTCCTCCTTATTCTGAAATAAAATGAGAGACTTCCCTTTTAGGGGTATTCAAAAGCAACTGAAATGAGTTTTCCAGTAAATTGTGAATTTCAGATCAGTATCTTCTTAATTCAGGTTAACAAGAACAACAACACACCTCTGTGTACATTCAAACTGGGAAATAGGAGAGTTTGTAGGAAAGACTTCCCTGCTTAGGATTTTCTTATTTCCAGACTGGGCTGGCACATGCCAATGACACTGATAAAAAGGCATTTATCCTGAAACCAGTGCCATAATTCTGTGTTCTACATTATAAGAAAGAGGGTGGTAGGGATTTCCCTGGTGGTGCAATGGTTAAGAATCCGCCTGCCAATGCAGGGGATACAGGTTCAATCCCTGGTCCAGGAAGATCCCACATGCTGCGGAGCAACTAAGCCCATGTGCCACAACTACTGAGCCTGCGCTCTAGAGCCCGCAAACCACAACTACTGAGCCCACGTGCCACAACTACTGAAGCTGATGCACTTAGAGCCCATGCTCTGCAACAAGAGAAGACACTGCAGTGAGAAGCCCACGCACCGCAACAAAGAGTAACCTCCGCTCGCCACAACTAGACAAAGCCCACACGCAGCAACGAAGACCCAACGCAGCCAAAAATAAATAAATAAATTTAAAAAAATTTAAAAAGGAAGAGGGTTGTAGGAATCGCTTCAGAACATTATCATATAGTCATTCGGTTTAAGACTCTCCCAAAGGTAAGCTTTGCTATGTGGAGTTGGTATAGTTTCATACATATCATCAAAACCAACTTCATCCCAAACACTGCTTGGTGACGGGGCTTTGTTCAGGTATGGAGAATTCTTCTCAAGTCACCATTTGCTTTGTAAGCTGTGAGAATTTTTTCTGACTCTCCTTCTATTCTTCACTTCCCTACACCCCAACGCACACATCATATGCACACACAGACATAAAAGTAGACACAAAATGTATAATGGTTCCATCTGTAACCATTCTATTTGCTCAATATTTGAGACGTTTCTGATGAAATAAGAAAGTGTTAAAAATCTGAAGCAGCACAGAAACCAAGAACTTGAGCATAATCCTTATGAAACTAAGAAATTGACACCCCACTTGGACAAACCTGAAATGGGAAGGGCTGTGAACCATGACACTGTGGAAAAGAGGAGGAGAGAATGGGGAACACAAAACTTGAAGAATGTAAAGAATGTGTCTCACAGGTAGTGAACAGTGGGAAGCAGCATCCTTCACCATGTTACTTTTTGCTTCTCTCATGAGGCTTTCCCATGCTTCTCAAAGAACACATGCTTGTGTTTTTTACATCACAAGTTAAAAGTTTGGTTATTCAATTATATCTGAATTTTTCTTTCTTTTTGAAGTGCTATAGTATGGCAACATACAGAGAGTTTAAATGTCATATCATTAAGATAGGCTCCAGGATTGAGAGCGCAGTTAGATAATGTGTTTGGAATATACAACACATACAGCTATTTGCACACTTCTTATTACATACTTATTACTTAAACTTTTCCATGTCTGAAAACAAAAACGTCATGTTTGTATAAAATCTATTTCTATAAGATGCTTGCTTATTTCTCAAGAGGGAGCAAGTCCAACAAAGAGATAAAGAATTTGATTCTAGGCCCCAAATATGAATATTAAACAAAATTATCTTTGACGTCAGCATGATTTTTTACTTTGCCACCTGAACATGACCATTTTGTGGTGACAACAAGAAGGTCAATGAACTCATGAACAAACTTGCAAATTTTCAATAAATAGCACTGTGGAATTACGTGTGATTGCAATATTCGATTCATAGACCCTCACAAGGAGGCAGGAATCATTTCACTTTAGCATCTCAGGGGAGGAAAATATAGAGATACCTGAGTAATGGTCACCTTCCAGCAGTGGCAACACATGCAACCCTGAATGATGAATGCCACATCCTCATTATGGTGTCCCATGTGGAGTTTCGAGGCGAGTCCTTTCTTACTCCAGGCTCGTGCATACACAGCAAGATATATATGGCAGGGATGAAGGAAGGCCAGCTTCCAACCTTGAGTAGAGCTTCCCCACCCTGCTGTTCCATGGCTGCTGACCTGCTTGTTACCCCCTTCCAGGATGCTGTGCTCATACGTCAGGTCCAAATGGGCTCTTTGCCTCTTTCCCTCTCCAATGCACTGTCCCATTTTCTTAGAATCCACTTCCTGCTTATTCTCTTCTTCTGTACTTAAATCTTTGGAGGCTAATCTCTGCTTGCTTTCTTGGAATCTATGACTTCTTATAGACTTTTGGCAACGGGGCAAAAGCTGTGCTGACCTTACTTATCATTATTAATCTGGTATACAGCACAGTGCCTGGCACAAATAAAAGGTGCTCAATAAATATTTGTTGAATGATTGAGAGAGGTAGATCAAAAAAGATGTTTAAGTCTCTATCTGTATATATCTTGGGGTCCAATATGCCCCCATCCTAACTGAACACTTTCTTAGTCCTGGTCTCTCCTGTACTGCCCTGTCTCTGAGCCACCCATGAACCACTGTTGGCACCAAACATCAAACCTGAACTAAATATAAGACTCGAAGTTCTGCACTTGAATTCCACCTCAGTCTTTCGGGCCAAAATGAAAAGGTTCAGTAGTTGCTTTAGGCCAGACAGGGGATAGGAAATGTATGGCCCACCAGTAAACAGAGTAAAATCTTGCTTCTCTGAGGTTTTTGAGAGCACTTAAATAAAACATATACTTTACACCAACCTCTTGTTATTTGATTCAAAGTCCTGAACTATCTGGGATCTGCTTGTATCCTACCATGATCCGTGAAGAAACTTGACTTAACTAAAACCAGTCCAGGTCAAGTGTAGGTCTCTCTGTCCTGTAATTCTCATTAGCTTTTTACACACCCAATCAAAGGATACTTTTTGAGATACCAAGCATTCCTGTGGGTTTTCGGGAAACTCGACTTTTCTATATAAAAGATGTTTTAAGGAAATAACTTTTCTCTCTAGTTTTAGCCAACTGTTGAAGAAATGACTGAGTCCTTTCTCTATGTTCAGCACCCGGCTATAGTCTGTGGAAGCTGAAAGATAAGCGAGGCAGAATTTTCAGCTTTATGGTAAATTACTCTTAAATTACTCTGAGAACCTCCAAATTGGTTTCAAAATGTCTGGCTATCTGAGAGGAGTATATGTAGTAGCCTTCATGACAAATATAAAAAGCAAGTACACACGCAGACAAATGCTTAGAAGATGTTAAGAAAAGTAGAAATAAAACCCTATATCAAAATGATTACAATGTCATGAAACAATGTATATGCATGAATGAATTACGAGAAAAGAAAAAATACATAAGATTAGGGGAAAACTATAGAACGGACATAAAGAGTTCTTGGGTTAGGTGACATTTCCTGTGGCAATATTTAAATATACGTATTTTAAAGTTTCCCTATATTATTTGTGAAGCTAAAAGAACAAGGACTGTGTAATGAAATAATTAAAATATCCTCTGACAAACAAGAGATGAAAAATAGCGTTTATAAAAAGAGTACTGTCAGGCTTTAGGCTAAAAGGAAATTCCATGGAAATCTGGAAAAGAAAGGGGTGAATTCTCTTGGGGTACCTGGCTGTTCTGAACCAACATCTTTTCTTCTTTTTTGGTATAGACTTTAGCACAGACTCATGTAAAATGTAGGTGCCTAATAAAGGAAATAGATTTAGATTGTCATTAAATACAGCGGCTATTTTT
This sequence comes from Delphinapterus leucas, assembly GCF_059928025.1. Classification (NCBI taxonomy): domain Eukaryota; kingdom Metazoa; phylum Chordata; class Mammalia; order Artiodactyla; family Monodontidae; genus Delphinapterus; species Delphinapterus leucas. Next base: position 68,553,561 of record NC_143135.1, on the reverse strand, counting down.
AAAGAAAGTCATTGGCTTTTTTTCCAATATTTTTTAGTCCAGAACTGTCATTCTAGCATTCATATTTTAATTCAACCACTCACAAAAATGCTCCATATTTACATCAAGGGAAAGAAGCCTTTCCAGTGCTGGCAGGAAAGGAAACAGCATTTGGCATTATGCACGACAGACATAATGTTGCAGAATGTTTTGGGAATATGAGGCTTGAATATTCAAAAAAGACAGAACAGGGGAAGGGAAAATAGAGCAGATAAAGGATATTTGTAATTTTTAGGCTCACAGTCCTGTCTTTGCTTGGACATTCATCTCTTCTGCCATAAATGTTTTGTAACTGTCCAACTGCAAACCACCAGGAAACTACGGTGTTGCTTTCTAGATACTAAAATTGATTTTAAAAAAAAATCTCAAATTTAACAACACGAGAATCTGCATTTATTTATCTGTCAGGTTAAGCAAGCAGTTCAGTACCTACCAGCTACTCTGCTACTCAGATCACCTCCAATGAAGTGAGTTTGTGCTAAACCTAACCCTAACCCTAGGAATTTCTGAAGCCCACAAGCCCACAGCTCACCTACTGACAAGTAAGCATTGACCTTTAAGATTCAATTCACCAAACTCTCTGGCAGCCCTCAAATGACGGGAGGCTTTGGTTATTTTAGTCTGAGGCCAAGGCTTGTTGACCCATCAGTAAAAGCCACCGAGTTTATTACACATTCTTCTCTCTTCTCCATTCCAGAAAAATCTGAGATTGAACACAGTAAAAGGAAACTCCTTCTTTGCTGTCAATGATGAAAAACATATTACTGAAATGCCAGGAACCTGATACACCATCGTTGTGCAAATAGGGCAGTTGCTTGGCCAAAAAATTCATCTGGAGACATTCCAGTGGTAGCTATGTGAATTTTACATGGTGATAAATACTACTGAGGGTCCAATGCCATGCATCACACTGCAATCTGCACCAGCTCTCACCTGCTTCTATGGTATATATGAGTTCTGCATTTTCCCCTTTGTCTTTGTCCAGAGCCGTCACTTGCAGTACAGCTGATCCCAGAGCAGCCGATTCAAACACAGATGCTTCATACAGCGGGTTGGTAAAATAGGGGCTGTGATCATTAGCATCTTCCACGTTCACAATGACTCGGGCCAAGTTTCTTCGATAAGGAAACTCCTGATCTCTGACCTTTAGGCAAAATATAAGAAGCAGTAGGACTAAAATCTTTAAGTTGTAAAGAATTCACCTGGCTGTGCCTAAAGTGAAATCAAAATGAAATAATGCACAAAAACCGCCTGACCCAGTCCCAGGCCCAGAGCAGGTATTCAGTAAGCAGTGCTATTATAGAGAGGATGCTGATTGTGAACACAGCGAGAGCTGGGGCCACGCTGTCTTTATTGCTCAGCATTACGCCTGGCCTCTGGTCTGTGTTCAGTCTGTGCTTGTAGAACTGATGTCAGGATATCGCAAACACAGCACTTTCCTCTGCCCCCCGCCCCCCTCCACCCCCCAGAATTTGTGTATACAGTTGCTAATGGAATGGTGGATGGACGCCCTTGTAAAGGGGAAACTAAAATGTGGAATTAATGAATGCAATGTAGCCATTGTCATTCATTCATTCATTCATTCAACAAACCTTTATTATCATCTATTATCTACCAAGTCCTGGGGTTGACTCTTGTGGTTCAGCGGTGGATGAGATACAGTTCCTGACCTCAAGAACCTTATAGTTGACTGGGGAATCCAAACAAATAAGTAGAAAGATAGGCCCAGAGGTAAGTGCCAGAATATGAGTAATTAGTAAGGATGTTAGCCTAGCTTGGAAAAGGTAACAAAACCAAGTAGAAGTAGTAACGTGCTGGGGGGCGGGGTGCGTGGCATATATTTCAGGCAAGAAGAACGAACATAAATGAAGTCCCAGCACTAAGAGAGAACGCTGACCACTGGGAAGATGAACCAAATCTTAATTTTTGAAATGTGAGACTCCAGCACTGTGAAATCACCAAAGAACCTTGCCTGACTGCTTTAAAGTTTTCCCTGGTTTGCATATGGCAGAAGCTTGCAACTAATCAATTCTTTAACTCAAACACATGATTTTGCTGTCATTGTATGTAGCATTAATCCAATGTGTGCTTTTTGCTTGTTCAATTTTAGATCCCCTAACTTCAGAGAGATTTGAAGAAATTAGAAAATATACCAAGAAAAGCTATCAAAGGGAAAGGGGTTTTCAGAAATATTACCTAAAAGGAATTGAGCAAAATGACTATAAGGGCTTAGCTTGGAGAAAGGCAGCATAAAGGAGTTGTTTGCTCTAAATATTCACTTACATAAATGATACAGGGTAAGTGCACTGAATTCTAAGTTTGTTAAGGAAAGAATGAACAGAAATGGCTTGAAGAAATCATGAGAATAGAGTTAGTCACTGGCAGTAGATTTCTGCTCCTGAAGAGATATATGCAAAAAGCTAGCCGGTGAGTGTGATGAGTTTCCCTGTCTGTAGACCAGCCTGCCCCACCCAAGGACCAAACTTGACTCTGTACTTTGGGATTATTGAAATCTAGGTCTGTTCCAATCGAATGTCCAAAGGTGCAGGGACTTTGTCTCTTTTATATCCTCGGTGCCTAGAACAGAATTTAGTATACAGTAGGTGCTTGAGAAATATCTGTTGAATGAATGAATGAATGGCCAGAGGGATGGATCTGATGGACCCTGAGTCCCTCTTCCGTTCCCTGGAGTCTCATCTGGAAACCACAGCCGAAGGCATGGAACTCTAGTTTCTTCTTGCCCAGAGACTTGGAAAGGAAGAGTAGTACTTAGTGGAACTGTACTTCAGCTGCTTGGGAATTGGTAGCATCTTAGTGTATTTTAAAGCCAATCAGTACAAAGATTACATCTCTGCCATCCTACCTGGTCTTAAGGAACTCAGGGGGGCCCTGTTAGGCAGTGGTTGTACAATTGCCCATAGGGTTCTTGGATAGTTAAAGGGACAGGTTTTAGGTCATAAACAAGGGTGTTTATTACTAATCTTTACTTCCCAATTATGTAAACTAGCCAAACTTTGTTTTAAAATGAAAGCATCTTCTACATAATTTGGAGACCCCATGAACCCAAATTCAACATTCTCTGTAGGCTTTGGTGAGTTTTGAGATCTCTTTTGTGGGCCAGTATTTACCACTAGGTCCAATGCCAGTGCAATAAGTAATCAATCAGTTCTCTAAATGCTTCCAAGGGCTGAGCGTTGTACAGGTTGAATAAATGATTACCCTTGTAATTAACTTCTCAAGGAACTTCTTTTAAACTTTTCCACAAAATCTTCTGGATGTGAACCAGTACAGAAACACGGCCTGCTCCTTCCTGCTCAAATCAGGCTGTCAGCAGCCTTTACTGAGCCGCCACTGTCTGTAGAGCTCATCTAATATTTCAGTTTGGCAAACATATGAAGTCACTATCTAACAATAGTAATTCCTCACTGAACTAAAAAGGCAAGAATGAATGCAACCCTGCTGCTGAAAAGACCAAATTTACTACTACTTACAAAATTCAAGGGCCCTGTACATCTGAAGGCTAAGGCATGTGCCTTGGATGGTCAGTGATTCTGCTAGGAGAGCATATTAAGCAGTTTGGTCCTACCATTATGTTGAGTATGTGCTTGTCCTGGGCTTCGTGGTCCAGCCTCTCAGCTGTGTAGAGCACGCCAGTGCTGGGGTCAATCCGGAACTTCCTCATGCTGACAGAATCTATGCTGCTGTGGACAGTATAGCTTAGCTTGTGCTTCTCATCTCTGTCTGTGGCTTCAATCTGCAATATCTCAGTATCTGGAAGCACATCCTCGGAAATTGTCACATCGTAATTTGGCTGAGAGAATTCTGGGCCATTATCATTATTATCCAGCACTTTGATAAATACCTATAGTTAAAAGGAGACAAGAGTGATGACTAATGCCAATTTACTCATTTCTAGTAAAAGAGGCTCCCTCCTTCTCTCCTCCCTCTATGTTCCTGGATCCCAGCTTCTAGCAAGTACTTTAATATGTAGGAAGATTCTTATGAAAGCACTCTGTAATTAGAGGTTGGCGATAAACCCATAGTTCACATTAGCAGGAACATAAACTATGAGGATCAATATTCTCACGATTAAGTGAACAGATGAGACAGCCTCTGGGGTGGGGGGTGATAATTCTAGGAGATTATTTGAGGCACAATGTAAGAGATCACAAGGTGACCTTAGTTTGTTAAGTTCCTATTATCTTACATTCTTGTTATGTGCTTCTTATAGTAGACCTAATGTGGAGGCAGTGACAAGATAAGTAACAAAGAGGCAGAGGAAAGAGAGGTGTGAATACAGAGGTGGCTCTCCTTCAGATGGGAGGTGTCGAGCAAAGAACATGGTACTAATGAGAGTTAAAATATGAAGTTCCCAAGTTGTTTCAAAATTTTTCAGGCAGATTTTATAAAAATAGTTTAACGAACCCTGAATATTCATCACTCAGCTTTGACAGTGATCAATTCATGGCTAACCTTGTTTCATCTTTATGCCCGTTCATCTCCACCTGCTCCCTCATATTATTTTGAAGCAAGTCCCAGGCATCATATAATTTCAGTGTACATCTCTAAAAGATAGGGACTCAAAATAAACACACACATACATACAATACCACTACTGCACCTAAACAGAGAAAACAGGAATTCCTTAATGTCTTTAAATATTCAGTTGGTGTTCATACTTCTGTAATTGTTTTGTAATGAGTTATATATGTTTGTGTACATGTGCATATATATTTTCAGTTTCTTTTAACCAGGATATCAAATAAGGCACAGACATTGCATTTGATTGACATTTCCTTTAATTATCTTTTAATTTGTAGGTTCTCTCTCTATCTTCATCGATTTCCTTGCAATTTTTATGTTGTTATTGTTGGCAATCAAAAAATTGAGCCATTTCCTCTTTAGTTCCCACAGTCTGAATTTTGCTTATTGTATCCCCATGGTTTTGTTCTACATGTTCCTCTGTCCCGTGTATTTCTTATAACTTGGTAGTTTTATGTAGGAGACAATAAAATTCACATTCAATTTCCTTCTTTTTCTTTGACAAAAATCTTTCATGGGTGATATATTTCCATCTGGAGAAATATAATGTCTAGTTCTCTATCTTGTTCCATGATATTAGCAGCCATTGATGATACAGATAACATTAATTCATTAAAAATACAAAACAGTAGTGTTTTAATTCTATGATTTCTTCCTCACTTATTAGCTAGAATAGTTCTAAAAAGAAAGTTCTCTTCAATTATTTGGTTACTCTGAAGTACACTTCATGTTGAAAAGGAAGGAGAATTCTTTTCCTTGATCTTTTCAAAATAATGAGTTGGTTCTTCAGCTCCTCCCAAAGTGATCAATAAGGTATTTTTTTTCAAGCATCATTATGAGCTCATGAATTCAATCACATCTAATGTGTTTCTGTCTACTGCAGTTACTATATTTATTGATGCACAAATGGTCCTTCCTTGGCCATGGGGAGCCTCTTCAAGTTGGCTTCTGCAATGTTCTGACACAACCCAAGTAGTCTTTGATAGCTTCCTTGCTTTCCAATAATTGCTGCTGGCAATTTTTTCAGGGTCATCTTTTACATTTTTTCTGCCCCAGTCTTGAATTATCCATTTCTCCAAGAAGTGTTGGTTTCTTTTTAGTTAGAAGTGGCACTTAGAGACCACAGTCTGGTGCTAGGAATGCTTACTGCTGCTAGCTTTGCTATCTTTTCAGTGGACAGAGTCAGGAAAGTGTTTTGTTTTAAACAATTATTTCATGAGTTCATATTGATACTACTAATTCAAAATTAAGTTGTCAACAACCCTGTCTATCAGTGGCCTGGCACCAGCCCTGGGACCCCCCGAATCATGTGGCCAGCTGCACTGGGATCCAACCCCATCCACTGTGGGACAGCAGCCACTGCATGTGGCAGGGCCTGGCAGCCAATTGAGCTGAGAGCCTACCAGCACATCCACAGTAGTTGACTTTGCCACAACAAAAGACCCCATGCAGCCCACATAGGAGGCACCACTAGAATATATAGCCCTGGTGAAAAGAGGGTAGTGTGCAGCTGGGCTGCATAGGATGTCTCCTACACAAGGCTACTTCTCCAAGACCAGGAAACATAACTGAACTACCTAATACATAAAACAAACACAGAAAATAAGGTAAAATGAGGAGACAGAGTAATATGTCCTAAATGAAAGAACAAGACCAAACCCCAGAAGAAGAACTAAGCATAGGGGAGATGAGCAATCTACTCCCATAGAATTTAAGAGGATGATCATAAAGATGCTTAACGAGCTTGGAGAAAGAATGGATGAGCAGAGTCATAAGTTTTAACAAAGAGTTAGAAAATATGAAGAAAAACCAAACAGAGCTGAGGAACATGATAACTGAAGTAAAGAAATACTCTAGAAGAAGTCAACAGTAGATTAGATGATACAGAGTAAAGGATCAGTGAACTAGAAGACAGAGTAGTGGAAATCCCAAGCTAAACAGAAAACAACAAAAAAAAAGAATTACAGAAAATGAGAATAATTTAAGAGACCTCTAGGCCAACATCAAGCACACTAAAGGTCCCAGAAGGAGAATAGAGAGAGAAAGGGGCAGAGAGCATACTTGAAGATATACTAGCTGAAAATTTTCCTAACCTGGGAAAGGAAACAGATATCCAGGCCCAGGAAGTACAGAGAGTCCACACCAAGACAAATAATAATAAAAATGTCAAAAATTAAAGATACTCATCCTTTTTTATCATTTTTATTTTTTATAATTTATTTTTTAAATATTTATTTATTTGGCTGCACGAGTCTTAGTTGCAGCATGCAGGATCTTTCATTGTGGTGCATGGGCTCCAGAGTGCTCGGGCTTAGTTGCCCTGTGGCATGTGGGATCTTAGATCCCTGACCAGGGATTCAACTCACATCCCCTGCATTGGAAGGCAGATTCTTAATCACTGGACCACCAGGGAAGTCCCAAGAGAGATCATTAAAAGCAGCGAGAGAAAAGCAACTAGTTATAAACAAGGGAACTCCCATAAGACTCTCAGCTGACTTTTCAGCAGAATATTTGCAGACCAGAAGGAAATGGCATAATATATCCAAGTGCTGAAAGGGAAAAAAGCCTACATCCAAAAATAATCTATCTGGTAAGGATATCATTCAGAACTGAAGGAGAGATAAAGAGTTTTAAAGACAAGCAAAAGCTAAAGGAGTTCATCACCACTAAAGCAACCTTACAGGAAATATTAAAGGGATTTCTCTAAGTGGAAAAGAAAAGGCCACAAATAGAAATTTAAAAAATTATGATGGGAAAAATCTCACTGGTAAAGGCAAAATATAGTAAAGGTAGTGGACCAAGCACTTATAAAGCTAGTAGGAAGGTGAAAAGACAAAAACAGTAAAAACATCTTTATCTACAATAAGTAGATAAGGAATACACAGAATAAAAAGATATAAAATATGTTGTCAAAAACATAAAATGTGGGGGGGAAAGGAGTAAAAATGTGGGGCTGTTAGAATGCATTTAAACTTAAGAAATCATCAACTTAAAATAGATACCCATACATGTTAGATGTTATATATGAATCTCATGGTAACCACAAATCAAAAACCTTTAATAGACACAAAAAAAATAAAGAGAAAAGAATCCAAATGAACACTAAAGATAGTCATCAAATCACAAGGGAAGATTGCAAGAGAATAAAAGGAACAAAGGAGAACTACAAAAACAATCAGAAAACAATTAACAAAATGGCAATAAGTACATATCCATCAATAATTACTTTAATGGAAATGGACTAAATGTTCCAACAAAAGACATAGAGTGACTGAATGGATAAAAAAGAAAACAAGACCTACATATATGCTGCCTACAAGAGACTCGTTTCAGATCTAGAGACACGTGCAGACTGAAAGTGAGAGAATGGGAAAAGGTACTCCATGCAAATGGAAATCAAAAGAAAGCTGGAGTAGCAATACTTAGACAAAATAGACTTTAAAACAAAGACTGTAACAAGGGACAAAGAAGGGTATTACATAATGTTAAAGGGATCAATCCAACAAGAAGATATAACAATTGTAAATATATATTTATTCAACATAGGCACACATAAATATATATAGCAAATATTAACAACATAAAGGGAGAAAATAACAGTAATACAATAATTGTAGGGAACTTTAACACTCCACTTATGCCAATGGACAGATCATCTAGACAGAAAATCAATAAGGAAACATTGGCCTTAAATGACACATTAACCACATGGACTTAATTGATATATATATATATATATATATATATATATATAGAACATTACATTCAAAAGCAGCAGAATACACATTCTTTTCAGACACACATGGAACATTCTCCAGCAGAGATCACGTGCTAGGCCACAAAACAAATCTCAACAACTTTAAGAATATTGAAATCATATCAAGCATCTTTTCCAACCACCACATTATGAGACTAGAAATCAACCACAAGAAAAAAACTGCAAAAAACACAGATGTAGAAGTTAAACAATATGCTACTAAACAACCAATGGGTCACTGAGGAAATCAAAGAAGAAATAAAAAACATACCTGGAGACAAATGAAAATGGAAACACAATGACCCAAAATTTATGGGATGCAGCCAAAGCAATTCTAAGAGGGAAGCAAAACGATGTAAGCCTACCTCAGGAAACAAGAAAAACTTTCAGCCAGACTCATCAAAAAGAAAAGGGAGAGGGCCCAAATAGATAAAATTAAAAATGAAAGAGATGTTACAACTGATACCACAGAAATACAAAGGATCATAAGATATCACTATGACAAATTTTATGTCAATAAAATGGACAACCTAGAGGAAATAGGTAAATTCCTAGAAACTTATAATCTCCCAAGACTGTATCAGGAAGGTAGAAAATATGAACAGATCAATTACCAGTACTGAAACTGAATCAGTGATCAAAAAACTCCCAACAAACAAAAGTCTAGGACCAGATGGCATCACAGGCGAATTCTACAAAATGTTTCAAGAGTCAGTATCTATGCTTCTCAAAATATTCCAGAAAATTGAAGAGGAAGGAATGCTACTGAACTCATCCTACGAGGTCAGTGGAACCCTGATACCAAAACCAGACAAAGATACCTGCCAAAAAGAAAAATAGAGGCCAATATCACTGATGAACATAGATGCAAAAATCCTCAACAAAATATTAACAATACATTAAAAGGATCATACACCATAATCAAGTAGGATTTATCCCAGGGATGGAAGGATGGATGGTTCAGCATCCACAAATCAGTCAATGTGATACACCATATTAACAAATTGAAGAATAGAAATCATATGATAATCTCAGAAGATGCAGAAAAGGCTTCTGACAAAATTCAACATCCATTTATGATAAAAACTCTCAACATAGTGGGTATAGAGGGAACACACCTCAACATAATAAAGCCCACATATGACAAACCCACAGCCAACATCATACTTAATGGTGAAAAACTGAAAGCATTTCCTCTAAGAAAGGAACAAGACAAGGATGCCCACTCTCACCATTTTCATGCAATTGGAAATTCTTTTACGTATTAGAAATCTTAGTCACAGAAATCAGACAAGAAATTTAAAAATTCAAATTGGAAAAGAAGAAGTACAACTGTCACTGTTTGCAAATGACATGATACTATATATAGAAAATGCTAACACCACCACCAAAAAACTATTGGAACTGATAAATAAATTCAGTAAAGTTGCAGGATACAAAATTAATATACAGAAATCTGCTGCATTTTTATACATTAATGATGAACTATCAGAAAGAGAAATTAAGAAAACAATCCAACTTACAATTGTATCAAAAAGAATAAAATACCTAGGAATAAATCTAACCAAGGAGGTAAAAGACCTGTACTCAAAACTATAAGACACTGACTGATGAAAGAAACTGACAATGACGCAAACAGTTGGAAAGATATACCATCTTCTTAGATTGAAAGAATTAATATTGTTAAAATGACCATACTACCTAAGGCAATCTACAAATTCAATGCAATCCCTATCAAAAAAAATTGGCATGTTTCACAGAACTAGAACAAATAATTCTAAAATTTGTATGGAAATACAAAAGACCCCAATCTTGAGAAAGAAGAAAAAAACTGGAGGTATCACGCTACCTGAACTATCCTACCAGGCTACATTAATCAATGAAATATGGTACTGGCACCAAAACAGAGACATAGATCAATGGAACAGACCAGATAGCCCAGAAATAAACCTATGCTTATATGGTCCATTAATCTATGACAAAGGAGGCAAGAAGATACAATGGTGAAAAGCCAGCCTCTTTAGTAAATTGTGTTGGAAAACCTGGACAGTTATATGCAAAAGATCAAACTGAACTACTTTCTTACACCCTATGCAAAAATAACCCAAAATGGATTAAAGATTTAAATGTAAGAGCTGAAATCATAAAACTCTTAGAAGAAAACATAGGCATAACACTCTTTGATGTTGTGTTAGCAATATATTTTTTGAATATGTCTCTCCAGGCTACGGAAATAAAAGCCAACAAAGCCAAAAACAAACCAAATGGGACTACATCAAACTAAAAAACATTTTCATAGTGAAGGAAACTATCAACAAAACAAAAAGGCAACCTGCTGAATGGGAGAAGATATTTGCAAATGATATATCTGATAAGGGGTTAATATACAAAATATACAAAGAACTCATACAACTCAACATCAAAAACCCAACCTGAATAAAAAATGGGCAGAGGACCTGAATAGACATTTATCCAGAGAAGACATACAGATGTCCAACAGACACATGAAAAGATGCTCAACATCACTAATCATCAGGGAAATGCAAATAAAAACCACAATGAGATATCACTTCACACCTGTCAGTATGGTCAAAAAGACCACAAATAACAAACGTTGATGAAGAGGCTGAGAAAAGGAAACCCTCATGCACTGTTAGTAGGAATGTAAATTGGTAGTGCTGCTATGGAAAACAGTATGGAGGTTCCTAAAAATTTTTAAATTGAACTATCACATGATCCAGAAATCCCACTTCTGGGTATTTCTCTGAAGAAAGAAAAGCACTAATTCAAAAAGACATATGTACCCTTATGTTCATGGCAGCATTATTTACTATAGCCAAGATATGGAAGCAACCTAAGTGTCCATCAATAGATGAATGGATAAAGAAGGTGGTGTGTGTGTGTGTGTGTGTGTGTGTGTGTGTATACATACACACAGAAACACACACACAAACAATGGAATATTACTCAGCAATAAAAAAGAATGAAACCTTGCCATTTGCGACAATATGGATGGACACAGAGAGTATCATGCTAAGTGAAAAAACTCAGAAAAGGACAAATACTCTATGATTTCATTTATATGTGGATACTAAAAAACAAAGCAAACATAACAAAACAGAAAGAGACTCATAGATACAGAGAACAAATTGGTGGTTTCCAGAAGGGAGAGAAGTGGGGAAATAAGTGAAATAAGTTAAGGGGATTAAGAGGTACAACTTCCAGTCACAAAGTAAATAAGTCACAGGGATGTAATGTACAGCAAAGGGAATACAGTATAATTGATAATATTATAGTAACTTTTTATGGTGACAAATGGTAAGTAGACTTATCATGGTGATCATTTTGTAATGCATAAAAATATCGAGGCATTATGTTGCACACCTGAAACTAATACGATGTTGTAAGTCAATTATACTTCAATAAAAAACAAAACAAAAGACAATATTAAGGTACCCATCAAGGTTTTTACTTAATCTCATTCTTTTTACCTATCTTCTTTCTCTCATGATGACATTTCTCATGCTCAATGACATCACCATAATTATTCACCTATCTGAATGTTCACATATCTGAAATACATGCCCAAGTCTCTGAATAACACCAACATTGTTATTATAATCACATTACAATTATGGTCATTCAAACTAATTTGATATTATTTTGTCTTTTTGTCCTTTGGATTTATCCCACTAGGCATATACAGTCAAATTAGTATATGTAAAGTCACTTAGAATAGCTCTTCCCTGTGCATACATGCTCCCAACTGGATACACATATATGTTCATCTGCTTCCATTTACTTGCAAATTTTAGACTTGCTTTTTTAACATTTAATTTTGTTTTCTATTATATGTAAAATTACCAATGTTAAATTTACAAAAAGTTATAGTCAAGCTTAGCTTCTGTATCTTTCTCTTTCATGTATTCCCTTCTTCTTCAGGTAACCTTTTTTTTTTTCAGTAACGGTACATTTTATCCATCTATTTTATTAATATTAACATACTGTATACACTCCCCTCAACAGGCTATTTCACTTAACATTATATCCCGGGTCCCCAACCTCTGGGCGGTGGACCGGTAGCAGTCCGTGGCCTGTTAGGAACCAGGGCTGCCCAGTGGGAGGTGAGCGGCAGGCAAGCAAGCGAAGCTTCATCTATTGCTCCCCATTGCTTCCCATCATTCACATTTCCACCTGAACCATTCCCCCTCCCCTCCTCGTGGAAAAAGTGTCTTCCATGAAACCACTCCCTGGTGCCAAAAAGGTTGGGGACTGCTGCATTATATCAATAGTTCTCAACTGAGGATGGCTTTGTTTCCTGGGGTCATTTCACAATGTCTAGATATCTTTGGTTGTCACAGCTCGGGGGAGGCATTTTCCTAGAACCTAGTGGATGGAAGGCAGGGGAGTTGCTAAACATCCTAAAATGCACAGGATAACCCCCTGCAACAAAGAGCTATCGACTCAAAAGGTCAATAATGTTGCTGCTTTATATCATGAAGACCATGCTACAGCAGTACAGAAATACTTCTCTCCATGGATAAATGTATCATAGTTAACTCAATCAGTCCTCTATTGACGTGCATTCCTATTTTTGCTCTTCGAAGGACCATGCAATGAAGAGCCTTGTGCTTGTGTCTTTTCACATTTTTGCTAACATATATTTCTGTCCCTAGAATTGGGATCGCTGAATCAAAGGAGAAGTGCTTATATGGTTTTGTGAGATACTTCCCATATTCCCCTACCTATAAGTTTGATCACTTTGCCTTTCTATAGCAGTATTTAAGAATGACTGTCTTCCCACAGCCTTGCCAACAGAGCATGCTGTAAAACTTTTGGGTTTTTGGCCAAGCTGATAGATGAGAAATGTTATCTCAATGTATTTTAAATTTTCCTTTCTCTTGTTATGAGTGAGGTTGAGCATCTTTTCATATGTTGAAGAACCATTTGCATTTCTTTTTCTGTTAAAACTATATAAGTTCATTCTTCTACGGGTTAGATGGTACTTTTTTCCCTTTATTTTGGGAGCATGATGATACACATTGCAAATGTTTTCAATTTTGTCATTTATCTTTATTTTGTTTATGGTAATTTTTTTTTGCCATGCAAAAGATTTTATTTTTATTTTCATGTAGTTGAATGCATCAGTCTTTTCCCTTATTGTTTCTGGATGTTAAGTCATAGTTTAGAATATTTTCTACATTTCCAGATTTTGGTGATCACGCTTATTTTTTAAAAATTGAATTTAAATGCTTCTTTTTCTTACATTTACATCTCTAATCCACTTGGAATTTTTCCTAGTATATTATGTGAGGAATGGGTCCCATTTTATTTTATTCCACATGGCTCTCTATTTATTTCAATGCTACTTTTTAGCAGACCATCACTTCCTTACTGATTTGAGAAGTCACTTTTACTGTATGCTAACTCTACCTATGCACACAGTATATTTCTGGCTTTTCTATTTTGTTCCATTGGTTTATCTGTCTTTTCATGCGACAACATCAAAATGTTTTAATTACAGGGGCTTTATAGTATTTTTTTCCTTCCAGTTTTCTTGAGACATAATTGACATAAAGCACTGTGTAAGTTTAAGGTGTACAGCATAATGATTTGACTTACATACATCATGAAGTGATTATCATAATGAGTTTAGTCAACATCTATCATCTCATATAGATACAAAATTAAAGAAATGAAAAAACATTTTTCTTTGTGATGAGAACTCTTAGGATTTACTCTCTTAACAAATTTCACATGTAACGTACAGCAGTGTTAATTATATTTGTCATGTTGTACATTATATCCCTAGTACTTATTTATCTTATAACTGGAAGTTTGTACTTTTTTACTACCCTTCATCCAGTTCCCCCTCTCCCTCCCACCTGCCTTTGGTAACCATAAATCTGATCTCTTTTTCTATGAATTTGTTTATTTGTTTGCTTTTGCAGTATAATTGACCCACAATACTATGTTAGTTCCTGGTGCACAAATAGTGATTCCATATTTCCATTATATATATTTTAATTGTTTGGAAAAGCTAGGTCTTCTCTTTGTTCTCTTCAGGATTTTCATGGCTATTCTTGATTGTTGTTGTTGTTGTTTTTTTGTCTTTATTGAATTTGTTACAATATTGCTTATGTTCTATGTTTTGTATTTTTGACCATGAGGCATGTCGGATCGTAGATTCCTGACCAGGGATCAAACCCACACCCCCTGCATTGGAAGGTGAAGATTTAACCACTGGACCTCCAGGGAAGTCCCGATTGTTGTTCTTCTAAATTAACTTTATAATCAACTTCTATAGCACCTGACAAAATGATAGCATTTTAAACTGGGGTTATGTTAAAAGTACAGGATAATTAAGGAAGAACTAATTTCTTCATGATGGAGTCTTCCTATCCAAGAACATAGTTTGTCTTTTTTCATTTGTTCATATCTACTATTTTGTTTTTCAGGAGTGTTTTAGTTTTCCTCAAATAGGTTTTGAACACTTTTAAAGTTTATATACGTGCTAACCTAAATGGGTTCTTTTTCATTACACTTTTTCACTGTTTTTTTTTGGGGGGGGGTGGGCTATATATGGAGGCCATTAATTTTTGTATGTTAAATTTATAACCTGTTACTTTACTAATTTTCCTATCATTTGAAGTAGTTTTTCCATTCCCTCCTTGGAGCTTTTCAGATATATAATTACACTACATGTAAATAGAGGGCAGTTTACCTTTTCCTTTATAATTCTTATAACACAAATTACTTTATCTTAGCTAATTGTATTGGCTAATACTTACAGCACAATGTTAAATAGTAGTGGAATCAGTGATATTCTTGTCTTATTCCTGACTAATAAGAAAGCCTTTAGTGGTTCTCCATTAAATAATATGCAAGCATCTGGCTGCATTCTAGACAATTATTTACTCTTAGAAATAAATTTAGTCAGACCATGGTTGTTCTTATAAATAACTGTACTATCCATCACTTTGGTGGAGATGTGCTTTTTTGAGTGAGAGGAAAAGGGCCGTGCTACGACTTCTGTGCCAGGACGACTTGCCGTGGGAGCGAGTTTGACGCGGGGACAAGCTTTGCTTGTAGTTTATGGTAGAAAAAGTTTAGAGAAGTGTGCCTATAGCATTTTGGGTATTGTTTTATCTCCACTGTATTTGGAAAGCCATACTAGATTCTTTGAATGCCAATTCTTTCCTTTAAAAAGTTCCAGTTAACTTAGTCAAGATGCTAAAATATTTGTGTTCACAGAAGCAGTCATATTAATGGGATAAAAGAGCCTTTCCGGCCAGCAAGCCTGCCCTGACCTTCCTGAGGTTTCAAAGTTGATGTGCTCTTGAAAAGCTTGCCTCTTTCTGCTTGCTTTGTCCTGAGCCTAATCTACAGTCTGAACAAGTGTTTCTCTGTAAAAGACTTCCCTTTCCTCATTTGCTTTTTATTTCCCACAGTTGGGGCCATTTGTGAGCTCCTGAACTACCAAACAAAGCAAAGTAACTCTCAAAGATGTTGTGTTCAAAATGGTAATTGAAATGCCTAAAGAAGTACAATGGATTCAAAGCAGGAGGAAACCTGAGTGTGGGAAGCCTCTTCAGAGCTGGTTTCAGTGCTGCTCACCACAAACACTTTGGGTTTTGCAGGCTCGTCTAAGCTAAGTCTGGGTAGATGCCAAGTCCAGCCTTACAAAGGCTCATGGCATGAAGTGTCCATGGGGTGAGTTGGAGGGTAAGGCCTCTGTCTTTTATTAGAACCAATTAAATCCTGAATTACTGAAAATTCTGTCCTGCCTCTGTTTGCATTTCAAAACCATACTTAAAACATTCTACAGTTGTGATTTCAAGGATGATGCCTCTTGTATTCTCTCCAAGCTTACAAGTTTTGTTTTTGAATGCCTAAGGAGAAAAATCGTGTGCTTGTTTTCCGGTTTATAAATCTGTACCATATTCATTTCTTAAACTGTATTATCTCTTGTTTCTCAATGAGGAAAATGAGAATCAGAGAAATTAAGGGATGTGCCCAAGTCACAAGGGCAAGGCCACACTCAAACCTAGGTCTTACGGAGCCAAATTCTGTATGCATTCCATTATACAGTTTCCACGTGCACTTAAATTATATACACATTAACTATAAATGTACAAAACATACATGTGAACAAACATGTGTGCAAATATTATGTACCTTGCAATACGGAAATCCTAATTTACCAAACATATAACTGACACGACCATTCTCATTTCAGGAACATTAATCATGGAATTATTCTGAACAGAAAGTTCCCTGCTGGGTTTCCCTGGTGGCGCAGTGGTTAAGAATCCGTCTGCCAATGCAGGGGACACGGGTTCGAGCCCTGGTCCGGGAAGATCCCACATGCCGTGGAGCAACTAAGTCCATGCACCACAACTACTGAGCCTCTGCTCTAGAGCCCGCATGCCACAACTACTGAAGCCCGCGCGCCTAGAGTCCGTGCTCCGCAACAAAAGAAGCCACTGCAATGAGAAGCCTGCACACCTCAATGAAGAGTAGCCCCCGCTCACCGCAACTAGAGAAAGCCCACGCACAGCAACGAAGACCCAATGCAGCCAAAAATAAATAAATAAAATAAAATTATACATTAAAAATAAAGAAAGTTCCCTGCTGCCTTTAAAATTGGAATCCATTTTTAAGAATTGATTTACTCATAAGTTGTCAGGCACGGATCTATTACATTCAGTGAGATTTTATCATTATTATTTTTTTAACAGAAAGTCTCACAGTAGAGTTGGCTTGCTGCCTTATTTCATCTATATAACTGCACTTATTCCAGCATTGTCTTAGCCTAAATATACAAGGAAGCTTTGGGCCACTGCCTTTTTCACCTGCTAAGAGGGAGATGATATTAAAGGAAACAAAAGAAAACCCTTAATGAGGGTGTCCCTTGAAAGCCCCTCGATCCAGGGATCATGGAACAGCATTAGCAAAAGTGATTTGTTTCTACCCTCCACCTCCTTTTAAGCAGGTGCAAAGTGGAGGAAAAGGGTAAGACAAAATCCAAATCTTCAAGTTAAAGTCTGCTTTTTAAGAAAGAAGGCCAGTTAGGAATTCCCAACATCACCTAGAGATAAGAGAGGAATGGAATCCCCATGGCCGTCAAGGGCAAGGCTAACCCAGGAACGCACATCACAGACCTCCCAGCCCCAGAGAATAGGGACCCGCTGGCTGGAAGACTTAGCGGCCAATCTAAATTAACTGCCTTGTGGGGCTTAAGAAATGTGGAAATGATCTGAAAGAGAGTTTTAATCTCAGGTTTGGCTGTGGAGCATACAAATACAAGCTGATTTTCATATCTTTATAGATCAAAGCAGGACTTGAATAAGAAAAGCCTATGAAAATCACAAAAGCACGTTTCATAAGTCCCTGAATAAAATTGATGTAATTTTTAGATTATTATTTGGGCATGAATATCTCTGCTGCCTTTCATGAATAAGAGTAAAAGCCACACACATAATATTTTATAGTTAGTAGGTATATTATTACAGTTTTAAGTTGAAAAGAGACTACAATAATAAAACCTACATGTGTCTGACACATCACAGCTCTCATGATATCACATAATATCTTATTTATTCTTAAAATAACCCCTGAGGTATGTAAGATCTTACTCGCATTATGTTGGAGAAACTGAGTCTCACAAGAGATAGAGCTTCCTTCTGTGGTAACACAGTCAACCACTGGTTAAGTGCTGACTTTGAACCTGGGTCACCTGATTCAGGGGCAGTGCTCCTTCCACTAGACCAAATACTTCCCCTAATGAATTAAGCTGTATATTTTATATACATAGACATGTAAGGGAAAGTTCCTAAGATGGCATCTGATTTTGAGCAGGAAGAAATGGCTTTGTATATCTACCTGTGTACACCTAGGGTGGCCACCTAACCTGTCTGTGCCTCAGTTTTTCACTGGAAAAATGAATGCAATGATAAAACTTGATTTAACTACTCCCAGAGTGTCAGGGAAATGAAGCTTAGAATGAGGCTTGTTAAGTGCTATTATGCAAATAACAGGTGTTATATATCAATTTTCATCTCTTGGTCTTTTGGATGAACCAGGCTCTAGATTTATTTAAACTTGCAATGAAGATGCAGCAGCTCACATGGGTTTGGTAGATAATGGGGAAAGTTGTTAAAATTTGTCATTTCTCATCCTTGGTAGTGTGTGTCTCTGTAGCTCATAAGCTCAGTGGGTGGCAGGGAGGGCTATAAAGAGGCTGGGGTATTTTGCTCTCTTCCTAGCGTGTATGACCAGCTATGAAACATTCTAATGGCCATAGGTGGTGCCATGTTTACGGGGCAACCACTTTAAAAAGTGTCCCCCTCATAACTAGTAGAGCCAGATGAGCGTCTCTTCCCGCCTTAGAATAGGTAGCAAAGATTTAATCTTACTTTTGCGAGGTAGCACCGTGTAGTGGTTGAGAGTGCAGAGCAGTCTCTAGAATCCAACTGCCTACATCTAAACCCTGATCTACTCAAGTTACTTAACCTCGTTTTGCTTCAATTTCCTTACGTGTAAAATGGGGATGCCAACAGGGGATTCTTTTCCTATTTCCAACGTAATAAGCTATCACAGATTTAGCAGTTTAAAATAACACCCATTTATTATCTCCTAGTTCTACAGGTCAGAAGTTTGAGTATAGTGTGGCTTAGAGTCTCATAAGCCTGAAATCAAGGGGTCGTCAGAGATGTGTTCCCTTCTGGAAGCTCTGGGGATGAATCAGTTCCAAGGTCACTCAGGTTGTTGGCTGCATTTAGTTTCTTGAGGTTAAAGGCCCGAGGTCCCTGCATCTTTGCTGGCTGTCAGCAGGATCCTCTCTCAGATCCTTAAGGCTGCCTACATTCCTTGCCGTGTTGCATCTTCCATATTCAAACTAGCGATGATGTTTTAAATTCTCTCATATTTGGAATCTCTGACTTCCCCTTTGCTGCATCACTTCCGACTCCAGCTGGACAAAATCATCTGTGTAAGGGCTCATGTGATTAGACTGGGTCCACCTAAATAACCCAGGAGAGTCTCACTACCCTAAGATCTGTATCCTTAATTACCTCTGCAGTGCCCCTTTTGCCATGCAACATATTTACAAATTCTGACGACTAGGACAACATAGACATCTTGGGTGTGGGACGTGGGTGCATTCTGCCCACCACAAATAGTACCTGCCTCATGGAGTAATTGTGAGAGTTAAGTGAGTTTGTTTGTTTTTGAATATAATATAAACACTCGGGTTTTTCATCTATTTTAAGTGTTTCAGTCCATTATAATAATTATTCTTTTTGATGCTCAAATTATCCCATCTTTGACCAGTGGAAGGCAGTTCAAGTTGTCTCTCGTCACCTTCTAACAAGATTCCACTAGGTTTTTGTGGCAGGATAAGATGCCCAGGCTCCTGCCCCAAACCTGGAATCAGCTATTTCTATGAGGAATCCTGGTTCCTTTCCATGGGAAATGGTATGTAGAGACCACAGTCTGGCTGCTAAGAGTAGAATCTCTCTTCAAATGGATTTGTAGTGCTCTTGTATGTTTGGACAATAACTTCATCCTTCTCAGCATCTCATTATTCCTGTCCCTTATGAACCTCTGATCTCACCTGCATGTTCCCACTTCCCCTCTTATTTATAACAGCCAGTGTTCCTGTGATTCCTCACCTTTCCGCCAACCAGACTGTCCCACTTCTCTTAATTTTTTCATTCTTCTCATCTAAGCCAGACACCCTTGCTCATCTCTGACCTTCTACGACATCAAGTGGGGAATACTTCCATAATGCTGAAGAATATTGATACCCTTTTTCACAGATTATTTCTATTTTAAAAAAATTTCGTGAAGGGAGCTAACTTCCTATTTGCTATCCAGGGCTTTGGTAGGCAAACTTAACTCTTTCTTAACCCAGAACAACAGTGCTTTGAAACACCACGGCAGCAGCCATCCCAGTCACCAGAGCAGGGAGGCATCAGAAAACCAACAACTCCCTTAGGTATGTATGTTTCCTAGGAAGCCTGGGTGACTGCATGTTGAAATTTTTAACTAGAGTTTCTGAGTAATGAAAATATTGAGGAGTTAGTTTACCTTAACCATTTTTGAGCCACCTACCCACTTAAAAACATGATAAATACTAAGGGGCTACTCTCTGAAAAAATATACATGCACACCAAAATATATCAACAATTTCATAAGCTTCAAGGATCTGCCAGGGACTCAAACTATCTTGAAGAGTCTAATTTGTTTGCACAACTAGGTTCTGATTTGCATCAGCTTGTTGGAAGCAGCTGGATGTGGAGGTTGGGAGGGGGTGTGGACAGAAGGGAACATAGCTGGAACCAGGGTGTTGGTTTTAAATTTCTCCACTCAACATTATTCATGCTCTGGTCTAGACCAATGAATGTTATTTCTGGTGCCAGTCATGAATTATTTGCTACCATTCCACAATATTATATATGTAGAAATTGGAAGTCAGCTCTTAATAACTTGGGATAATTCTTGGAATACAGAAAGCACTCAAAAATGTTGGCTGGTTTCAGGCAAAGAAAAGGCTGTCAAAGAGCTGTCAAATGTGGCCAACCCGGGAGGGACCATCAGGAATCAGGAAAAGCCCACTAACATACTCTGGGTCTTGTGTGCTTACAGAGCTCTTGACAATTTCTATATGGTTCATCAGCATTGACAGTGCCTTAATGGATCATCTCTCACTTTCTACTCCAAGACTAGTCAGATGGTTTCCAAGATGGTTCTCCACTAAAGGCTTGGGATGCAGCACTGGATAATCCCTTTTTCAGAGCACTGTCTCAGGCACTCACTTATTTCTCACAACAACCTGTGGGGCAGTCCCCATGATACAAATGCTCACAGACGTTAAGTGATAATGGTAATAATAATAGCAGTAGTAGCTACTATTTATTGAGCACTCATTACATTTCAACCTCTTGCTATTATTCTTCTGTTTAATTTATTTAATTTATTTTTTTATTCAGCAGGTTCTTATTAGCCATCCTTTTTATACATATCAGTGTATACATGTCAATCCCAATCTCCCAATTCATCACACCACCACCACCCTGGCTCCCCCGCTGCTTTCCCCCGCTTGGTGTCCATACGTTTGTTCTCTACATCTGTGTCTCAATTTCTGCCCTGCAAACCGGTTCATCTGTACCATTTTTCTAGGTTCCACATATATGCGTTAATATGCGATATTTATTTTTCACTTTCTGACTTATTTCACTCTGTATGACAGTCTCTAAATTCATCCATGTCCCTACAAATGACCCAATTTCGCTCCCTTTCATGGCTGAGTAATATTCCATTGTATATATGTACCACATTTTCTTTATCCATTTGTCTGTTGCTGGGCATTTAGGTTGCTTCCATGACCTAGCTATTGTAAATAGTGCTGCAATGAACATTGGGGTGCATGTGTCTTTTTGAATTATGGTTTTCTCTGGGTATATGCCCAGTAGTGGGATTGCAGGGTCATATGATAATTCTATTTTTAGTTTTTTAAGGAACCTCCATACTGTTCCCCATAGTGGCTGTATCAATTTACAATCCCACCAGCAGTGCAAGAGGGTTCTGTTTTCTCCACACCCACTCCAGCATTTGTTGTTTGTAGATTTTCTGATGATTCCCTTTCTAACTGGTGTGAGGTGATACCTCATTGTAGTTTTCATCTGCATTTCTCTAATAATTAGTGATGTTGAGCAGCTTTTCATGTGCTTCTTGGCCATCTGTATTTCCACTATGGAGAAATGTCTATTTAGGTCTTCTGCCCATTTTTTGATTGGTTTGTTTGTTTTTTTAATATTGAGCTGCATGAGCTGTTTATATATTTTGGAGATTAATCCTTTGTCCATTGATTCATTTGCAAATAGTTTTTCCCATTCTGAGGGTTGTCTTTTCATCTTGTTTGTAGTTTCCTTTGCTTTGCAAAAGCTTTTAAGTTTCATTAGGTCCCATTTGTTTATTTTTCTTTTTATTTCCATTACTCTAGGAGGTGGATCAAAAAGATCTTGCTGTGATTTATGTCAAAGAGTGCTCTTCCTATGTTTTCCTCTAAGAATTTTATGGTGTCCAGTCTTACATTTAGGTCTATAATACATCTTGAGCTTATTTTTGTGTATGGTGTTAGGGAGTGTTCTAACTTCATTCTTTTGCATGTAGTTGTCCAGTTTTCCCAGCACCACTTACTGAAGAGACTGTCCTTTCTGCATTGTATACCCTTGCCTCCTTTGTCAGAGATTAGTTGACCACAGGTGTGTGCATTTATCTCTGGGCTTTATATCCTGTTCCATTGATCTATATTTCTGTTCTTGTGCCAGCACCATATTGTCTTGATTACTGTAGCTTTGCAGTGTAGTCTGAAGTCAGGGAGTCTGATTCCTCCAGCTCCATTTTTTTCCCTCAAGGCTGCTTTGGCTGTTCAGGGCCTTTTGTGTCTCCATACAAATTTTAAGATTTTTTGTTTTAGCTCTGTAAAAAATGCCATTGGTAATTTGATAGGGATTGCATTGAATCTGTAGATTGCGTTGGGTAGTATAGTCATTTTCACAATACTGATTCTTCCAATCCAAGAACATGGTATATCTCTCCATCTGTTGGTATCATCCTTAATTTCTTTCAACAGTGTCTTAATAGTTTTCTGCATACAGGTCTTTTGTCTCCCTAGGTAGGTTTATTCCTAGGTATTTTATTCTTTTTGTTGCAATGGTAAATGGAAGTGTTTCCTTAATTTCTCTTTCAGAGTTTTCATCATTAGTGTATAGGAATGCAAGAGATTTCTGTGCATTAATTTTGTATCCTGTAACTTTACCAAATTCATTGATTAGCTCTAGTAGTTTTCTGGCAGCATCTTTAGGATTCTCTTTGTATAGTATCATGTCATCTGCAAACAGTGAAGTTTTACTTCTTCTTTTCCAATTTGTGTTCCTTTTATTTCTTTTTCTTCTCTGATTGCCATGGATAGGACTTTCAAAACTATGTTGAATAATAGTGGTGAGAGTGGACATCCTTGTCTTGTTCCTGATCTTAGAGGAAATGCTTTCAGTTTTTCACCATTGAGAATGATGTTTGCTGTGGGTTTGTTGTATATGGCCTTCATTATGTTGAGGTAGGTTCCCTCTACGCCCACTTTCTGGAGAGTTTTTATCATAAATGGGTGTTGAATTTTGTCAAAAGCCTTTTCTGCATCTGTTGAGAAGATCATATTGTTTTTATTCTTCAGTTTGTTAATATGGTGTATCACATTGATTAATTTGCATATATTGAAGAATCCTTGCATCCCTGGGATAAATCTCACTTGATCATGGTGTACGATGTTTTTAATGTGTTGTTGGATTCTGTTTGCTGGTATTTTGTTGAGGATTTTTGCATCTATATTCATCAGTGAGATTGGTCTGCAATTTTATTTTTTGTTGTATCTTTGTCTGGTTTTGGTATCAGGGTGATGGTGTCCTCATAGAATGAGTTTGGGAGTGTTCC
Source organism: Delphinapterus leucas (assembly GCF_059928025.1). Taxonomy (NCBI): domain Eukaryota; kingdom Metazoa; phylum Chordata; class Mammalia; order Artiodactyla; family Monodontidae; genus Delphinapterus; species Delphinapterus leucas. Next base: position 68,529,728 of record NC_143135.1, on the reverse strand, counting down.
CTCCTCTGCAATTTTTTGGAAGAGTTTGAGAAGGATAGGTGTTAGCTCTTTTCTAAATGTTTGATGTAATTCACCTGTGAAGCCATCTGGTTCTGGACATCTGTTTGCTGTAAGATTTTTAATCACAGTTTCAATTTCATTACTTGTGATTGGTCTGTTCATATTTTCTATTTCTTCCTGTTTCAGGCTTGGAATGTTATACCTTTCTAAGATTTTGTCCATTTATTCCAGATTGTCAATTTTATTGGCATAGAGTCTCTTAGGATGCTTTGTATTTCTGTGGTGTCTGTTGTAACTTTTCCTTTTTCATTTCTAATTTTATTGATTTGAGTCCTCTCCCTCTTTTTCTTGATGAGTGACTAATGGTTTATCAATTTTGTTTATCTTCTCAAAGAACCAGCTTTTAGTTTTATTGATCTTTGCTATTGTTTTCTTTGTTTCTATTTCCTTTATTTCTGATCTGATCTTTATGATTTCTTTCCTTCTGCTAACTTTGGGCTTTTTTTGTTCTTCTTTCTCTAGTTCCTTTAGGTGTAAGGTTAGATTGTCTTTTTGAGATTTTTCTTGTTTCTTCAGGTAGGCTTATATAGCTATAAACTTCCCTCTTAGAACTGCTTTTGCTGCATCCCATAGGTTTTGGATCGTTGTGTTTGCATTATCATTTGTCTCTAGGTATTTTTTGATTTCCTCTTTGATTTCTTCAGTGATCTCTTGGTTATTTAGTAACGTATTGTTTAGTCTCCATGTGTTTGTGTTTTTTTCCTTGTAATTGATTTCTAATCTCATAGAGTTGTGGTGAGAAAAGATGCTTAATATGATTTCAATTTTCTTCAATTTAATGAGGCTTGATTTGTGACCCAAGATGTGATCTGTTCTGGAGGATGTTCCGTGCACACTTGAGAAAAAAGTGTAATCTGCTGTTTTTGGATGGAATGTCCTATAAATAGCAATTATATCTATCTTGTCTATTGTGTCATTTAAAGCTTGTGTTTCCTTATTAATTTTCTGTTTGGATGTCTGTCCATTGGTGTAAGTGAGGTGTTAAAGTCCCCCACTATTATTGTGTTACTGTCGATTTCCTCTTTTATAGCTGTTAGCAGTTGCCTTATGTATTGAGGTGCTCCTATGTTGGGTGCATATATATTTATAATTGTTAAATCTTCTTCTTGGATTGATCCCTTGATCATTATGTAGTGTCCTTCCTTGTCTCTTGTAACATTCTTTATTTTAAAGTCTATTTTATCTGATATGAGTATTGCTACTCCAGCTTTCTTTTGATTTCCATTTACATGGAATATCTTTTTCCATCCCCTCACTTTCAGTCTGTATGTGCCCCTAGGTCTGAAGTGGGTCTCTTGTAGACAGCACATATATGGTTCTTGTTTTTGTATCCATTCAGCAAGCCTGTGTCTTTTGGTTGGAGCATTAATCCATTTACGTTTATGGTAATTATCAGTATGTATGTTCCTATTACCATTTTCTTAGTTATTTTGGGTTTGTTTTTGTAGGTCCTTTTCTTCTTTTGTGTTTCTCACTTAGTGAATTTCCTTTAGCATTTGTTGTAGAGCTGTTTTGGTGGTGCTGAATTCTCTTAGCTTTTGCTTGTCTGTAAAGCTTTTGATTTCTCTGTTGAGTGTGAATGATATCCTTGCTGGGTAGAGTAATTTTGGTCGTAGGTTCTTCCCTGTCGTTACTTTAAGTATATCATGCCACTCCCTTCTGGCTTGTAGAGTTTCTGCTGAGAAATCAGCTGTTAATCTTATGGGAGTTCCCTTGTATGTTATTTGTCACTTTTCCCTTGCTGCTTTCAATAATTTTTCTTTGTCTTTAATTTTTGCCAAGTTGATTACTATGTGTCTCGGCATATTTCTCCTTGGGTTTATCCTGTATGGGACTCTCTGCACTTCTTGGACTTGGGTGGCTATTTCCTTTCCCATGTTAGGGAAGTTTTTCACTATAATCTCTTCAAATATTTTCTCGAGTCCTTTCTCTCTCTCTTCTCCTTCTGGGACCCCTATAATGTGAATGTTGTTGCGTGTAATGTCGTCCCAGAGGTCTCTTAGGCTGTCTTCATTTCTTTTCATTCTTTTTTCTTTATCCTGTTCCGCGGCAGTGAATTCCACCATTCTGTCTTCCAGGTCACTTATCCGTTCTTCTGCCTCAGTTATTCTGCTATTGATATCTTCTAGTGTATTTTTCATTTCAGTTATTGTGTTGTTCATCTCTGTTTGTTTGTCCTTTAATTCTTCTAGATCTTTGTTTAACATTTCTTGCATCTTCTCTACCTTTGCCTCCATTCTTTTTCCGAGGTCTTGGATCATCTTCATTACCATTATTCTGAGTTATTTTTCTGGAAGGTTTCCTATATCCACTTCATTTAGTTTCTTTTCTAGGGTTTTATCTTGTTCCTTCATCTGGTACATAGCCCTCTGCCTTTTCATCTTGTCTATTTTTCTGTGAATGTGGTTTTTGTTCCACAGGCTGCAGGATTGTAGTTCTTCTTGCTTCTGCTGTCTGCCCTCTGGTGGATGAGGCTAAGAGGCTTGTGCAAGTTTCCTGATGGGCGGGACTGGTGGTGGGTAGAGCTGGCTGGTGCTTTGGTGGGCAGAGCTCAGTAAAACTTTAATCCACTTGTCTGCTGGTGGGTGGGGCTGGGTTCCCTCCCTGTTGGTTGTTTGGCCTGAGGCGACCCAGCACTGGTGCCTACCTGGGCTCTTTGGTTGGGCTAATGGTGAACTCTGGGATGGCTCATGTCAAGGAGTACTTCCCAGAACTTCTGGTGCCAGTGTCCTTGTCCTCATGGTGAGACACAGTCACTCCCTGCCTCTGCAGAAGACCCTCCAACACTAGCAGGTAGGTCTGGTTCAGTCTCCTATGGGGTCACTGCTCCTTCCCCTGGGTCCTGATGTGCACACTACTTTGTGTGTGCCCTCCAAGAGTGGAGTCTCTGTTTCCCCCAGTCCTGTCGAAGTCCTGCAATCAAATCCCGTTAGCCTTCAAAGTCTGATTCTCTAGGAATTCCTCCTCCGGTTGCCGGACCCCCAGATTGGGAAGCCTGACGTGGGGCTCAGAACCTTCACTCCAGTGGGTGGACTTCTGTGGTATAAGTGTTCTCCAGTTGGTGAGTCACCCACACAGCAGTTATGGGATTTGATTTTTGTTTTTGCGCCCCTCCTACTGTCTCACTGTGGCTTCTCCTGTGTCTTCGGATGTGGGTATCTTTTTTGGTGAGTTCCAGTGTCTTCCTGTCGATTATTGTGCAGGAGTTAGTTGTGATTCTGGTGTTCTTGCAAGAGAGAGTGAGAGCACGTCCTTCTACTCCACCATTTTGAACCAATCTCCCTTGCTATTTTTCTGTATATGTAAACTCATGTAATCCTCACAGCACCTCTAATGATGTAGGTACTGGTACCCCCATTTCATAGATGAAGGTGCAGAGAAATTAAGTGACCTGCACCGGCTGGAGGTGACTCAGTTAGTAAATAGCAGAGTTGGGATTAGGACATGGATTTATTCCCTACAAAGCCCAGTTTGTCAAATACTCTGCTATTTATATAAAGCACAATAATAACCTACATAAAATCAACAACTCTTTTATACTGAGGCCCTTGTCCAGGAGGTTTTTGTAAAGAGGATGCTTTGTTCTTGTGTTTAGTACGTCTGCATCCTTATAACTTGAAGTCCACCGAACCCTTTTACATTCTGTACTCATGCTAGAGAATCTCAGAGAGGAAAAGGATGTTTATTCGTCACCAGGTATTGTAGCTCTGAGGCACAAGAATTCTGGGAGAACAGGCCAAAACTGAAGATGAAGGAACGGTTTTCTTGTAGACACAGAGGTCCCTGAGGCTGTGATTTATTTGACATTTGTGAAGTGAAATTCAACAGGTTTTTTATGGCTGATTTGAAGCCCATGTCATACCATGTCTTATGGTTCCAAATGAACAAAGTAGCGAAAAGTTCCCCAAAGAAAACTGAACAGGTGTTTTGGGGGCTACAGGACATTTCTGTTATATGGTGAAGAATCTCCATTTGATGGTAAATCATTAAGTTGCCTCAGGTCATGGGTTTGAGTGTGCTTTAGTGGTTTCTAAAAGAAGCCTAGAATGCCTTTCCTTTCCACAAATATCCTTTTAGTAAAAATGTCCTTGACACTGAGGGCTTTGACTAATTCAGAAATTGCTCCTGTCAGCACTGCCAGAGGAGCCGTGGCAAACGTGAGCAGAGGCCTGGACTGGCAGAGGCTGGTGGGTCTTCAGGCTCAAATACGCCCAGATAGACAGAATATTGGTTTTCTGATGGTAATAATGATGGCACACAAATTTATGGTTTGGAAACTGTTAGTTCTCACTTCTTGAGAAGGTCATGGCCCTGGAGACACAGGGTAACTTGGGAGCTTTTGACAAGAAAATCTCTTGATATCCTAATTTATTAACCTATTGAGCTTGGGCTTGCCAAAGGGAACCTCCAAGTTCACCCCAATTCTCTAATTCCTGAACGGCTCTAGAGACAAGCCTAACTGTACACTAGTCTGAAGTAAGATCAGCAAAAGCAGGATGTGAACAACGTGTACATTCAAAGTCTTGTAATACATGCTTCCATATTAATTTTTTTAAAGTGGGTGCACATCAGTTATCTGGGTTTAAAACTCTGAACCACTGTGACTTCAGGCATGTATTACAGTTCCCTGCACATGGTATGAACTCAAGAAATATTTGTAGAAAAGATGCTGTTGAATGATTTATCATCTGGTCCTAATGAATTTCTGAAATAAAAGTTTCATAGATAATTTTTTTTTGGTTAACATTTATCAGTTGTGTGCTTTGGAGATCCAGCATACCTGCCATTCAGACCCTATTGAAAATGTAATATCTACTATCCATTAATTCATTCTAAAATATTTAATATGTATCTATAACATTCTGGGCACAATGAATCACCATTTAATTCCACTGTTATGAAACTCTGGAGAAAAGTAAGTAATGAATAGGGTTCCATACTTTTATTTGTATTTTATTCAAATACATCTTATGTTTCTAAGTGGTGCTAAAAAGTTGAAGTTGGATATGTTAAGACACGGCTAATTTAAAAAGTTTAATTTAAATTCCCATTTAAAGTGAATTAGCACTAAAGACTTAGCAATGCTACAAGTGGGTTGTTTTGTATTAGTCTTTAGATTGTGTGATTCATGCAGGATCTCAATCCTGGGGTCCTTTCCAGGTATCTCTATCTTTTGAAGATACTCTGAAGCAGTCTGGATTTAGGTAGGGTGACCATACAATTTACTGTCTCAACTGGGGCAACTTTGAGCGTGATAATTACACCAGTGCAATAAGTATAAATGGGATTCTCTCAGGCAAATAGGGTCGTATATTCATCCTAGGAAAGGACATGGGTTGAAAGATCAGGAGTTGATACACACGGGCTGCCTTATCAAGTGCATGTCACGTCCCCTTTCTGGGTTTCAGTTTATCTGAATGAAAAGTAAAAGGGTTGTACTAAAACCAAAGCTACTGTTTCCTTCAAACTCCGCCACTTTATGCTTACAAACAGTCTCAAAGGAAAGAGTCTCATTATGTTTTTGAAACAGCTTCAAACTGAGACACAGCTGGACAGACAAACACATAAAACCCTTCTCCTCTCCCCTTTTAAAAACCACACTGTTATAAAAGCTTACATCATATTTGAAATAAATCAACACTTGCTTACTTTAGGGTTGGTAAACATTTCATCTTCAATACCTGAAGCATTGTGTTGAGAAGGATTCTGAGGCCACATCTGCGCTCAGCAGGAAGGAAACCAAAACAAACAAACAAACAAAGACCCTTGATCGATTAGTGATGGTTTCTGGGGTCATGGGAACAGAAGAGAGAGGCAGGGAGGGTGGGAGGGGTTAGGGGCTGTGTGTGTGTGCCAGTCCTCTGCTATAACTGGCTTAAGGTCTCTGGTGCTAAAATACAAAACAAACAAACAAAAATCTCATATGTAGGATAAATCTGCTCCATATTGATATCTAACACTGTATTAGTCTCACCCAGAGATTTTTTTTTTTTTTTTTTTCCGGTACGCAGGCCTCTCACTGTTGTGGCTTCTCCCGTTGCGGAGCACAGGCTCCGGACGCGCAGGCTCAGTGGCCATGGTTCGCGGGCCCAGCCGCTCCGCGGCATGTGGGATCCTCCCGGACTGGGGCACGAACCCGTGTCCCCTGCATCAGCAGGCGGACTCTCAACCACTGCGCCACCAGGGAAGCCCTCACCCAGAGATTTTTTTCTCCTCTTCCTTGTTCTCAGCGCCCTTTCATGAACACTCAAGTAGCAGAGTAGAAGTGATGGTCCTCAACCCTGGCTGCATGTTAGAATCACATAGGACCTCTGGGGATGGGGCCCAAGCTTTATTGGTTTTAACATCCTCCACAACCAGGGGATTTTACTGTGCAGCCAGGATGAAGAACCACTGGCATAGGGTCTGGAACGGGAGATGGGAGTCAGGACACCCAGCTCTCTTGTTCTTTATTAAGGCTGTGTGACCTTGGATATATTACTTAGATTATCTTAGTTTGTAAAATGAATTTGGACTCAGGCATTCTCTAGCTTTAACTTTCTGTGACTAAAGCATGAGGAGGTGAAGAATATCATGGTGTGTTAACTCAGACACTACAGATGTCCTTCTCTTTGTAAATTCAAGGAAAGCTGACTTTGTTGTCAAAGAGATAAATCTTACAGGAAATGATCGGGAAACAAATACACATCACTCTTCCATGCATGAACAATCATAATTTCTTGAAAGAGGCAGCTAAGTTATGTAATATTGTTGATAGAATCCTTTGTCTAAGCTGTTCTTGCAAATGCTTTTTTTTAAGTGCTAAAAATCCATGGACATAATTTACTACTTTCAACACATATTTTAATTGCTTGCACCTCTGACTTTAGCAGACTTCTCGGCCTTCCCACTGTTTAGTAATTTGACATCTTACCTGAGTGACAGCAACATTTGTCCCATCGGTGACTTCCACACTCATATTATAGATGGACCTCTGCTCTGCATCCAAAGGTTTTGCAATGACAATGGTCCCAACGCCCTTCTCTGCGTCAAAAGAGCTGTCAAAATTGCCCCCTGACGAGTTCACAAAAACAACATGAAATTAGCATATCTGAAAAGTTATTACACATATTGAAGCATACAGCTTTAAAGGGAGATCTTATATAGAAACGTTTTTTGACAGGCATCCCTATTGCTCAATTTTGTACATCTTAAATGGGACCCTTTGTTTTTTAACTTAATTCATATTTCAAAGCACAGCCTCTACAATGCATAACAGATATCACAAAAAAGAATGTATTGCAAAAATCCCCTCAGCACTAATGTTATAGCAGTGAAGCATAAACTGACTCCAGAAAATATTTAGAAAGCTAAAGTCCCTTCAACCCCTTGTGGCTTATGGGCTAGGAATTTGTAGATCCTTTGCTTTTCCAAAGTATTGATAGATTAAATTCTAGGTAAACAAACATTCCAATTATTATTAACAAAAATGAGTAGACACTCTGAAATCCATTCCAGGATTGATGGTAAACATGTGGTTGGTAGAGTTCAGATTCCCTCAATTAGATGTCAGAAATAAAGTTATAAATACTAGAAAATAAGAAAAAGCAATAAAATTGAATTTCTTATTAAAAGTTCTCTCTCTGTAAGTTGGGATATTTATAGAAATATATTTTTGCCATCTTGACAGTGTGAATTAACTTTCTCCCCCCAAAATAGAAAGTTTATGGGAGATTTACAAAATGAAATCTGGAAAGAAGGAGATGAAAACATCAGCTATGGAACATCAACTGATAAAATAATTCATAGAAAAGTTTAGAAAACTTTACTTTTCTCCCCCTGAACTAGGTGTAATCCATAATCTGTAACTAATGTGCCTAAGACAGCATAGACTTTGTGGAAATTACTGTAGGTGTTTCCATCTCTGTGAACCAAAGTGTAGTTTATGATCTTTTTCAAAATGAAAGATTTTTTTTTTTTAAGGGGAGAGAAGATATTGGTATAAGTGCTGGAACGATTTTAATTAAGTATCAGTATATGTTCACAAGCTCTATTTACTTTAGCCTGAAATTTCATCATGTCCACAAATTTTGTTCTTGGACAGTAATTTTATTTAACTACAGCACATAGGGCAATGCATTTACTGAATTTCATATTTTAGAAAAGAAATCTTGGCTTCTCTTTTTTGCATTTAATTTTGATGATCAGTCAACAATATACAATTTCTATGATATTAGAATTAGAAATGGGCAGATGAGTTAAAGGAAAAGAGAATTTTACCTGAACTGCTGGAATCTGATGTATAATGACATGAAATAAATAATATGGTGTATTTAAAAAAAACCTGGTCATACATATGACCAGGTTTTTCAGATACTTATTGCGTGTAGCTGTCATATACACTTGAGATTATTTAATTGCTAGAGAGAACATAATTGCCCTTGACATTTAATTAAAGTTAAGGAGATATGGGTGTACCAGAGAATTGCTTGGAGATGTATTTTTCAAAAATTTCATCTCAAAAAGAGACTCATCTTCCACTTAATATCTTTAATTGATTTACTGAGAAATACTAAATGTTAACTCCAAAAAATGTCTTTTGAAGAACAGGATAAAGAGAAAGGGGAGGAAATCTAGGCTGAAAGGGAAGTAAGCCTTAGGTCACCATGCCTATTTCAAAGGGAATGTTTCATCTTGATAACCACATGAAATGAAATGTACGACTGATTCAAGTGTCTTGAATAACCGTCCTAATGAGCAAAGAAAAATCATTTGCTATCAAGTGGTATATTATGAAAAAAAACCCTCTGCCATGGAAACTTTCAAAGAAAAGACATAAAATTGCCTCAGACTGTGTAGAAGGAAAGATGGGCAAGCAACTTCTCAAGCCATTTCTAGTGGGTATTAAATCATATTTTAAATCACATTTAAAATCATCTTTAGAATGTCTTCCTAACCAAGATTTTTACTTTCTTAAATTTGAGTACTGTGATTTCTTTTGGGGGGTGGAGGAGGGTCAATTATTTTGGAAGGTGAAAATTTGTAGGTCAAAGTAAAATAGAAACTACACTAACTATAAGCCTTTGATTTGCTCCAGTTTGAAGAAAATAAAAATGAAATTTAGAGAACACACAAGCAAAGATTTCCAGTTTCAGTTACTGTTTCCATGGGGCAATTCTATTTCCTCTCCCTCACTGCCCTAGAGTCACATTTTCCTCGGGGCCTTCCCTATACAGAAATACATCATCCTTTCATGTGCTTAGTGGCATAAAATTTACATATTTTACATATGGCAGATAGATTGGGCACCTTCTTATTAGTCATTTTTTGTATCAAAAAACATTTTTGGCTACTTTTATGATGGTGTTTTTTAATTTTTATTTTATTTTCGAGCATAGTTGATTAACAATGTTGTGTTAGTTTCAGGTGTACAGCAAAGTGATTCAGTTATACAGTTACACCCTTTTTCAAATTCTTTTCCCATTTAGGTTATTGGAGAATACTGGGCAGAGCACAGGGAACTCTCCTCAATATGGTAGTGATGTTTTACAGTTTTCTCTCCTCCTGCCTGTGTGTGTGTGTGTGTGTGTGTGTGTGTGTGTGTGTGTGTGTCTCCCCCATTCACCTTTATTGTTTCAAATACTCTAGAACAGAAAAGTTGAAAGGGGCAGGGGAGATTAAGCTTGACAAAGAAAGCCTGTGAGTGTCTTCCCATCCATCAATAAGGCTAGCAGCCTCTGATACTCACTTCTAGAGCTTTAGCTCCCAGTTAAACCAAGATTTCATGTAAAACCAGGTTCCCCAAATCGTCCCTGAGTTTTAAGATGAATTTCTGACAAGGAATACAGAATCTAGACCAGCAGTTCACCATCAACCCTCCCGCAATTTCATAACCTACCACTTAAGCCTCCCATTTCATGAACGACTCCGTCTCTCTCCCCCAGGCCTCAGTTTTCAGGCTCCCTTTTAGCCTGAAAGGTTATTTCATTTTGTAGGAACCCATGTCCAATTCATCTGGGGTGAGAATATTAAATGGAAGGAGTCTGCTTTCACTAGCAGCATTCTGTTTAAAGAAGATGTGCTTCCTCAGAGCCAGTAACAACATGCAAAGCCAGAGTGTGCTGGGGCAGCAGCGCTGGGCTAAACAAAGGGTGGGGAGGAGGGAGGACACTGCGGAGCTGGTCTGATTTCAACAAAGTGGGGAATTAAGAGAAGTCACAGCCTGAGCGTTGCTGCAGGGGTGTGAGGCAGACATGGTTAAAAGCGAGGTTGTGAACAGCCCACATAACAGAGAGTTCATGTCAGGGACATTTCTCTTTGACCATTTTCGGTCAAGACGGGTGTTAAGGAGTAAACAAAGAGCACGAGAGAGGCGTGTTGGATTTCTATTGGATTCTAAAGTTAAACATTGCAAGTCAGAGTGTCCCAAAAAGCTTTAAAAATGGGACAGGAATGAAAATACTTTGAGCCAGCAGCTACTGCTGGAATGTACCGGGCAGCTGGGTGTTGGGCCATGCTTTAGTTAAGCTTTTCTTTAAAGAATCACCATCTCTCCATAATGAGATCCAATGCTGACTATCTCACAGCTTTCCCTTTAGAGAAGCTTCCGGGCCGCTCCCCTAGCTATGATTCCAATCCACTCTACGTGCGATGGTAAAAATACCAACCAAAATCTAGTAGTCACCAAGGGAGACGAGCTATGGGAGAAGCTTCTAAAACACTGAGCCGCTGAATCTCAATGAATTACAGGAGTTGTTCGCAAGCTGTTCATTCAAGTTCAGCATGTACACCTAACTTAAGGAAAAATGCTAAACACCATTTCTATGGTTTGATCATGAATAATTTCTGCCTTGGAATGAAGCAAGCACAGTAAGGGGCTACAACGGATATTTACATGGAAGGCAGGAGATGCAGGCTGGAGGTGGGAAACAGTGGTAGGAAGGAAAATCATGTCTAGAATCTGGTTTGAAATTCATTTTCTTACAAACGATAATATCCGAAGCTGTTTTAGGCTTTTTATCATTTTCCTAAAATCTCTTCAGGTGTGTTCTATGGACCATATTGTTGCTATGGAGAAAAGAGAGGCATGTTCGGGATCCAATTAGAAGAAATGATGTCAACTGATGACTCTGAGCAAGCGTCATCCTGATGGAGGAAGAGCTGTATTAAAAATGGGACACAGACATGGCTTCACTTGGGAGGGGTGTGCGGGAGTTTTGTGATAAAGAAATCTGGCCACGAGGTTAGAGAAGACCCAGAGAGATGAAGTGCTAGTCAGGGTGCCATCAAAGACTTTACCTTGCCTATTTGATGGAACCCTATTAAGGGATGGCTCCATTAGGGACAAGGTTGTCTAAGGACAGGTATAAGCTTATGAAACAGAAGCAGTCAAGAACCCAAATTCCACAGGAACCTATGACAAACTAAGGGCCCAGGCAGTCCTTCTGTACCTGCAACACAGAAATGTATTTCTGCTAGAGCTGGACCCATGTGTTCCCTTGTACCATCAGAGGATTATTTTCAAAGAACAGCCTTTCTCTCCTCTACATATTGGGTGAGGCAAATAAACAGAGATATTTTAAGTGCTTACTGTCTACAAGGAAAACAGTTTTTCTAGTCTAAGTCAGGGGAAAAGCTAGAAAAGTGGGTGGTAGCATCCCCCATCAAACTGGAGGTAAAGAGGAGTTGTTTGAAGTGTGTAATAACGGTGATCTTTACAATACAAATATTTGCCCGTGGGATAAGGATACAGGGACCAGATTGCATGCACATTAGAGAGTATGTAAATCAAGATGCTGCTGAGTTGAAATCATAGTCTCCTGAGAAGTGTGAAGATATGTGATAAAGCCACAAAGGATTGTGGGTTAGTTTTGTTCCCTTCATTTTCTTTCCCTTTTAACACAGGGAAGGAACATGCTGTGCAATGGGCTGTTTAACCACAGAACAGCTGAACTTTATAATGTTTCCTTTTAATTATAGCTTTCTTAACTCGATTACAAGTGGGCTTCTGTTTCTGGAAGCTGAGGAGAGTCCAGCTCCGTAACATTGTAAGCAGTGGTCTCTTTGGAGGCACAAGAAAGTATCTGGCAGGTCCTTGTTGGCGGGGTCTGGACCTGGGAACGAAATCTTGCTCTCGACATGGTTTTTGTGAATTCATATCATGGTGGGAGGAAAAGAAATGCAGTTAAA